>NC_091284.1:11235199-13635199 GCF_032444005.1 Ranitomeya imitator | reverse complement strand
TTATCTATATCCCACTTCCCAGTTCCGGTTTGGAACTTGCAGATCTCTGGCGCCCCCTTACCCTCAGGTCAATCAGGGTATTACACCTAGGGTAATTAGTCGCCAGAAGGGCTGCCTGCTATGTACTGGCTATTGGGCACGCTGCAGCAAGGGCGATGTAACTACTCCCACACAGGCGGGAACAAAAACTCTCAACGCCGCCGGTAGCTGCAAAGACGCCCGATTTGCACAGGACAAAGTATGCTGCCACCAGCTCCGATTAATGTGTCCAGAGTCAACCCAAATCAGTAGCGTAATTCACTTCAAGGGATGCCACAGTTAGTTTGGAGCAGGGAGAGACAAGCTAGTAATTTTATATTTTACTCCAAAAAAGGTAGGCAGTGTTTACAAAATATAAAAAGATGTTATAAAAAGACAAATCATTTGTACATTACAATTACAAATAACAAGGGATTAAAATTAAAAAGAACACTTACATTTCTCTCAGATCATTTCATGTCATGACAAACCATGTGGCTCGGGGGAAGGGCAAACATATGTCCCAGTGCATAAAAGACTCTCAGCTAGCTTCCTGGTCAAAGGCTAGGGAAACCTGAACTCCCAGGGTCTTATACCCCTTGGTCCTGACATCACTAAGTGGGCAGAGCTATCCAATGCTCTTCTACTTTCTCAGAGGGACTCGGAGGTATAAAATATTCATATCCCCCGTAGTTCCAGGATGCAACCTCGTATAGCAATCACGGAACTACCCTTGATCTTATTTTGCGACTAGCATTCTATTAAGACCAAATATGATCTCTCTTGGCACAGCAAGTAAGCAGTAATTCGTTTCTCCATATCCGCTAGGCGCTGCGCCTAGAAAACACACTATGTGATGGCCCGGCCGGTGCACATACAAAATATACAGTATAACTCCCATATCGCTGTCACTAATTGGGGTCAAGTTATGCCTTACTATTAAGTTGTACATGAGCAAGACAGCACATGGTTTTCAAACAAAACGATTTGTACACCCTCCTGCCTGCGTTCGAGAGGGAGGAGGGGGACAGAGTCCCACACTGGAGTTTCAATTTACACAGTGTATCTGCCATAGGGCTTTGCTTGTTGTGTGAGCGAATGCAGAGGGGGAGAAAGGGGATCAATTCTGCAGTGTGTGCCTGGAAAGCCATGTAACCTTCTGAATTAAATTCACAATATGACATTTTTACATTATCGTGACACCATCCCCTTCCTCTCGGTACTCCTCAAAGCGCACCTCAGCAGGTTCACCCTGGCGGGACAACCCATCTGCACTGCCAAGCTCCCTGCCCGTTTTGTGATCAATGGTAAAGTTCTACTGCTGGAGGGCAAGGCTGCAGCGTAGCAACCTTCCGTTGGTTCCACACATGGCTTGAAGCCAGCGCAGAGGCTTGTGGTCCGTCACCACAGTGAAGGTGCGACCATACAGGTAGGGCTGGAAACGTTGCAGTGCCCAGACTATGGCCAGGCACTCCTTCTCGATGGTGGAATAAGCCACTTCCCTCAGCAGGAGCTTCCGACACAGGTACAACACGGGGTGCTCTTCATTCCCTGAGTCAAACAAAGAACAAAGGAGTACCGAAGTCCAGAATATCATATTAAAAAGCAGTAGCAAACTTTATTAAACAGACTACACAATAAAAATATATCAAAAATAAGTCAAAAACAAATCAGAAACAATCAAATGTATATATGCGGTAAACAATATATACTCCAAACACAAGGGTATCAGGGGGGAAACATCACGGTATGCCGGATAAGATGCAGGTCACATAATACATCCCACAATATGGGTATCAGGTGCAAGTATAAGGAAATATGGCAGTCTGCAGGGTCCCATAATCAATCATGGTATCATAAGCCGTATCCAAATAGATATGTGCATATATGCAGGGATCCAAACCTGCCATTAAGTCACCACAATCACGCACTTACCCATATTCAATATAAGGGGGGTAACCTGCACTTCACCCGGCGGCCCCGGACGCGCGTTTCGCAGTATAGCTTTATCAACAGGGTTACTTCGTTCCTCTGTCTCATGTGTCATTATATATAGAGCAAACCGGAAGTGTCACCGGTGTTCGGCACGTGCGCACTGGAGCGCCACACCATCCACTCCCACTGGCCGTTATTGCAGGGCGCACATAGAGCGGAAAACCGCCATGTGACGTCATAGGATGTGCGCCCCGCAGTTACTGATAGCTACCAGAGGGGAACAGTGAAAAAGGCGCCCAGCGCGCACGCGCACACACGGCGGCCATATTCAAGGAGCCCAGTAAGCGCGGCCATATTTGTGAAGATGCTATAATAATAGGTAAAAAATACCTGGTGCTGGTGATTTGAAATTAATTACAAATCTATGGCACATATCAGCGATCATGATCAATGAGCGCTGCATGTGAAACTATACTCATGTGCAAATGAAAGATCTGGTTATCGTAGTGCCAAGTGTGTATATTTACAGTGTAATCTCGCAGCAATTTTGGCTGCACCATTACATTAAAAATACGCAAAGTCATATATAAAAAATGCATAAAATAAGTTTAACATGACAAAAAGTGCATAGTGATAACGTGAGGCATTGATGAAATAAGTGTCTCAATATATTCTTCAGGCATCCATATGTAAAACCCAAAAGGGAAGGCCAGCGCAGATAGAGGACATCAAACGACATGGTCGCTGTATCAATCTATAACTAAGGAATAAAAAAATAAAATTAGAAAAACACAAAAAGACAACAAAACGATAAAAAGAAGAGTATGGGGACTCAGATAATCCTAGGCAGGAGAGGTGCGGGGCAAATAAACCCCATTGCAGGCAAGCCACACAGGACGGACGAAAAAACACACAAGGAATGGCTAGCCTAAACTTAATACATCAAAGGAAAGGGGCAAAGCTTAATTGTTCATTGAGTCCTTTCGGGGTGATGGTGTCAAGGGTGACGATCCACTTGCATTCACGCTGTGCCAGGACCTTAGCCATGTTGCCACCCCTGACACCACCATGAA
This sequence comes from Ranitomeya imitator, assembly GCF_032444005.1. Lineage (NCBI taxonomy): Eukaryota > Metazoa > Chordata > Amphibia > Anura > Dendrobatidae > Ranitomeya > Ranitomeya imitator. The sequence continues at coordinate 13,632,173 of NC_091284.1, read as the reverse complement.
CCCTATCAATGCCCCTCACCTTAAGGCCAGTGGGATCGGAGCCGTGATACAGCCGAAAATGCCTGGGTAGTTTTTAAACTAGATATGTCCATGGCCTCCTTCCCAGCCACGATGTCCCGTACATGTCCGCGTGTCCTAACCTTAAGTTCCCTAGATGTGAGGCCCACATACAGTGGGGCAAAAAAGTATTTAGTCAGTCAGCAATAGTGCAAGTTCCACCACTTAAAAAGATGAGAGGCGTCTGTAATTTACATCATAGGTAGACCTCAACTATGGGAGACAAACTGAGAAAAAAAAATCCAGAAAATCACATTGTCTGTTTTTTTAATCATTTTATTTGCATATTATGGTGGAAAATAAGTATTTGGTCAGAAACAAACAATCAAGATTTCTGGCTCTCAGAGACCTGTAACTTTTTCTTTAAGAGTCTCCTCTTTCCTCCACTCATTACCTGTAGTAATTGCTCCTGTTTAAACTTGTTATCAGTATAAAAAGACACCTGTGCACACCCTCAAACAGTCTGACTCCAAACTCCACTATGGTGAAGACCAAAGAGCTGTAAAAGGACACCAGAAACAAAATTGTAGCCCTGCACCAGGCTGGGAAGACTGAATCTGCAATAGCCAACCAGCTTGGAGTGAAGAAATCAACAGTGGGAGCAATAATTAGAAAATGGAAGACATACAAGACCACTGATAATCTCCCTCGATCTGGGGCTCTACGCAAAATCCCACCCCGTGGGGTCAGAATGATCACAAGAACGGTGAGCAAAAATCCCAGAACCATGCGGGGGGACCTAGTGAATGAACTGCAGAGAGCTGGGACCAATGTAACAAGGCCTACCATAAGTAACACACTACGCCACCATGGACTCAGATCCTGCAGTGCCAGACGTGTCCCACTGCTTAAGCCAGTACATGTCCGGGCCCGTCTGAAGTTTTCTAGAGAGCATTTGGATGATCCAGAGGAGTTTTGGGAGAATGTCCTATGGTCTGATGAAACCAAACTGGAACTGTTTGGTAGAAACACAACTTGTGTTTGGAGGAAAAAGAATACTGAGTTGCATCCATCAAACACCATACCTACTGTAAAGCATGGTGGTGGAAACATCATGCTTTGGGGCTGTTTCTCTGCAAAGGGGCCAGGACGACTGATCCGGGTACATGAAAGGATGAATGGGGCCATGTATCGTGAGATTTTGAGTGCAAACCTCCTTCCATCAGCAAGGGCATTGAAGATGAAACGTGGCTGGGTCTTTCAACATGACAATGATCCAAAGCACACCGCCAGGGCAACGAAGGAGTGGCTTCGTAAGAAGCATTTCAAGGTCCTGGAGTGGCCTAGCCAGTCTCCAGATCTCAACCCTATAGAAAACCTTTGGAGGGAGTTGAAAGTCCGTGTTGCCAAGCGAAAAGCCAAAAACATCACTGCTCTAGAGGAGATCTGCATGGAAGAATGGGCCAACATACCAACAACAGTGTGTGGCAACCTTGTGAAGACTTACAGAAAACGTTTGACCTCTGTCATTGCCAACAAAGGATATATTACAAAGTATTGAGATGAAATTTTGTTTCTGACCAAATACTTATTTTCCACCATAATATGCAAATAAAATGTTAAAAAAATAGACAATGTGATTTTCTGGATTTTTTTTTCTCAGTTTGTCTCCCATAGTTGAGGTCTACCTATGATGTAAATTACAGACGCCTCTCATCTTTTTAAGTGGTGGAACTTGCACTATTGCTGACTGACTAAATACTTTTTTGCCCCACTGTATATGAGGGAGCAGGGACATGTAGCATAATATATCACGAATGTAGTGTTACAGGATATATATTCCCGGATCTTAAATTCCCTGCTCCCATCAGATGTTTTGAAGGCCCCGCATCTAAGGATGTCAACCTGACTGAGCACACCACCGAGGCCAAACTCGCTGGCGTCGGTCTGCACCAAGAACGGTCGACTGCTGTCGACTGCTTTCAACACAGGAGTGTTGCACAGAGCTGTTTTCAACTCCTGTAAGGTACCCTCACAGCCGTCGGTCCAGTCGACTATGTGGGGTAGCTTACTCCTGGTTAGGTTCGTCAAGGGGTTTGCCAGGCTACTATAGTTCTGTACGAAGCATCTATAGTACCCTGCAGTGCTCAGGAAGGACATCACCTGTTTCTTGGTCCTGGGGGTGGGCCAGGACACGATTGCGTCCACTTTCCCAGCTCGGATTTATGGACATCCCACCTACCCGGTGCCCCAGGTAGTGGACCTCTCTCATGCTCATCTGGCACTTTCCCGGCTTGATGGTCAAACCTAGAGTTGAGCGACCTTGACCTTTTTAGAGTCGAGCCGGGTTTTGCGAAACCCGACTATCTCCAAAGTCGGGTCGAGTGAAATCGGCCGATTATGACGTAAAGTCGGGATCGACCGAAACACGAAACCCAATGCAAGTCAATGGGGCAGCATAGTCGGCAGTGAGTGGGGGCCAGGAAAACACCTAGAGTGCCCATTTTAATGTCAAAACCATCCATTCTTCTTAATGAAGCTTGTCAAGCGTAATTAACCTTATAATAATTGGAAGGCATTTGAAATTGGGGGTCATTTGGCTAAAGTTGTGGGGGGTAGGGCTGGTTCAAGTAATTAGTGGGCCCAGTAAATCTGGACCACGTCACGGCAGTGGAGCAGGGAGAGGTAAGTATTTCAACTTTGCAAGTGCTGTGAACCTGAGCAAGCAGGGGGGGCCCACTCGTTGGCATTGGCACTGGCACAGGGCCCCTCAAAGTACAGCGGTGTGTTTGCACGGCGGGGGCGCCTCCCACCGGCAGCAACACTTTTGCGTACTATGAGAGGCCCTGTGCCAGTGACGTCACCAACTAGTATTCCTCCCCCCACCTGATGAAGGAACCTGCACTTTCATCTGCACCTTCCTCTTTGTCCCCGTGTAAGGTGGTATGGTATGCGGGAAGAGCAACCTGACTTTCAGCAGGGTCACAATGTTGTTGTGTAGCGTGCACGGGGAATGTTGCGTTATGGGTCAATGTACCAGCAGACTCATCTATCACTGGCTGGGCAATGGGCACGATGAAGTGGAAACACAGATATAGGCCCAAAGAAGAAAGTGGGCTAAATGCAGTTCAAAATTGGTAACACAGGAATAACCAGGGGGCATTGCAGTGGAGGACAACTGGAATGAGAGGCTGACACAGAGAGTAGGGCCAAATCAGTAAGTAGTCGAAATGCAGTTCAAAATTGGCAACCGTAGTAAACAGGCGGCACAGCTTTGTTCAGTGGAGGAGAACAGCAAGGAGTGGCAGACACCGATAGTAGGCCCCAACCCAACTAGTAGGCCAAATGCAGTCTAACATTAACAACTACTTAACGAGAGCCTGAAAATGGAATTTCAGGACAGGAAACCAGGAGAACAGCAAGGAGTGGCAGACACCGATAGTAGGCCCCAAACCAACTAGTACGCCAAATGCAGTTGTTCCATTTAACCACAATTTAATGAGAGCCTGAAGATAGAAGCTCAGGAAAGGCAACCTGGGGAACACCTTGGAGTGTAACACACCATCTCTCTCCACCCCATACCCATTTTGTAGGCCTAATGCAGTGTACTTTTCTACAACTACTAAAGGAGAGTCGGAAGACCGAAGCAATGGCAAGGAAACCTGGGGAACACCTTGGAGTGTAACACACCATCTCTCTCCACCCCATACCCAATTTGTAGGCCTAATGCAGCCTACTTTCCGACACCTACTAAACGAGAGCATGAAGATCGAAGCTCAGGAAAGGCAACCTGGGGAACACCTTGGAGTGTAACACACCATCTCTCTCCACCCCATACCCATTTTTTAGGCCTAATGCAGTGTACTTTTCTACAACTACTAAACGAGAGTCGGAAGACCGAAGCAATGGCAAGGAAACCTGGGGAACACCTTGGAGTGTAACACACCATCTCTCTCCACCCCATACCCAATTTGTAGGCCTAATGCAGCCTACTTTCCGACACCTACTAAACGAGAGCATGAAGATCGAAGCTCAGGAAAGGCAACCTGGGGAACACCTTGGAGTGTAACACAACCTCTCTCTACACCACGGAAGGGCTGATTCTTAGGAAGGAAGGCTGTTGGAAATAAGCATTGCGCGTCCGAGGGTGATTATATTCTTAGTAGGTATATACTCACCCTCGGACGCGCCCTGCTTCTTTATTTGTAATGAATGTTTATTTGCAATGTGCTTTTGACTTACTCGATTATTTTGGTAATTAATGATTTTATTAATTTCATTGTTTAACATCTTCTTGGCAATGATATAAAGAAGACGCGACAGGACAACAGTCGGTGGATGCCATATCTGTGTTTTCAATTAAAAAAACCTTTCAGTTAACTTCTTGCAGGAGAAAGTAATTGTAGCTGGTGGACCTTTTTAGTACAGTTCCAGATTTTTGTTGTGTGTTTGTTTTTAATGTTAAAATGTCTGCATTTGAGATCTCACCAGTATCTTCTTTTTTATAATCAAAATAATTATTTTTTTATTTTAAGATGTTGGTTCAAGGGGTACACGGGCAGCAGTAGACAGGTCAGTGGAGGCCTAGTGGAATGAGTGACGGCAGACAGGCATCAAAGGCCTAACATTGTGCTGGCTGTAGGCAAGTTAAAATTGGTTCCAGGGGAACACGGCCATCAGTGGCCTGGTCAGTGTAGTTGTAGTTGAAAGAACGGGACGCAGACAGGCTTCGAAGGCCTACCATAATAACATTGGGCTGGCTGTAGGCAAGTAAAAATTCGTTCCAGGGGTACATGGGCAGCAGTGTATGGTCAGTGGAAGTCTAGTGGAAGGAGTGACGGCAGACAGGCTTCGAAGGCCTAACATAATAACATTGGGCTTGCTGTAGGCAAGTTAAAATTGGTTCCAGGGGAACACGGGCAGCAGTGGTCTGGTCAGTGGAAGTCTAGTGGAAGGAGTGACGGCAGACAGGCTTCGAAGGCCTAACATAACAAAATTGGGCTGGCTGTAGGCACTTTTCAATTGGTTCCAGGGGTACACGGGCAGCAGTGGTCTGGTCAATGTAGTAGTAGTTGAAAGGAGTGACCGCAGACAGGCTTCGAAGGCCTAACATAACAAAATTGGGCTGGCTGTAGGCACTTTTCAATTGGTTCCAGGGTTACACGGGCAGCAGTGGTCTGGTCAGTGGAAGTCTAGTGGAAGGAGTGACGGCAGACAGGCTTCGAAGGCCTAACATAACAAAATTGGGCTGGCTGTAGGCACTTTTCAATTGGTTCCAGGGGTACACGGGCAGCAGTGGTCTGGTCAGTGTAGTAGTAGTTGAAAGGAGTGACCGCAGACAGGCTTCGAAGGCCTAACATAACAAAATTGGGCTGGCTGTAGGCACTTTTCAATTGGTTCCAGGGTTACACGGGCAGCAGTGGTCTGGTCAGTGGAAGTCTAGTGGAAGGAGTGACGGCAGACAGGCTTCGAAAGCCTAACATAACAAAATTGGGCTGGCTGTAGGCACTTTTCAATTGGTTCCAGGGGTACACGGGCAGCAGTGGTCTGGTCAGTGTAGTAGTAGTTGAAAGGAGTGACCGCAGACAGGCTTCGAAGGCCTAACATAACAAAATTGGGCTGGCTGTAGGCACTTTTCAATTGGTTCCAGGGTTACACGGGCAGCAGTGGTCTGGTCAGTGGAAGTCTAGTGGAAGGAGTGACGGCAGACAGGCTTCGAAGGCCTAACATAACAAAATTGGGCTGGCTGTAGGCACTTTTCAATTGGTTCCAGGGGTACACGGGCAGCAGTGGTCTGGTCAGTGTAGTAGTAGTTGAAAGGAGTGACCGCAGACAGGCTTCGAAGGCCTAACATAACAAAATTGGGCTGGCTGTAGGCACTTTTCAATTGGTTCCAGGGTTACACGGGCAGCAGTGGTCTGGTCAGTGGAAGTCTAGTGGAAGGAGTGACGGCAGACAGGCTTCGAAGGCCTAACATAACAAAATTGGGCTGGCTGTAGGCACTTTTCAATTGGTTCCAGGGGTACACGGGCAGCAGTGGTCTGGTCAGTGTAGTAGTAGTTGAAAGGAGTGACGGCAGACAGGCTTCGAAGGCCTAACATAACAAAATTGGGCTGGCTGTAGGCACTTTTCAATTGGTTCCAGGGTTACACGGGCAGCAGTGGTCTGGTCAGTGGAAGTCTAGTGGAAGGAGTGACGGCAGACAGGCTTCGAAGGCCTAACATAACAAAATTGGGCTGGCTGTAGGCACTTTTCAATTGGTTCCAGGGGTACACGGGCAGCAGTGGTCTGGTCAGTGTAGTAGTAGTTGAAAGGAGTGACCGCAGACAGGCTTCGAAGGCCTAACATAACAAAATTGGGCTGGCTGTAGGCACTTTTCAATTGGTTCCAGGGTTACACGGGCAGCAGTGGTCTGGTCAGTGGAAGTCTAGTGGAAGGAGTGACGGCAGACAGGCTTCGAAGGCCTAACATAACAAAATTGGGCTGGCTGTAGGCACTTTTCAATTGGTTCCAGGGGTACACGGGCAGCAGTGGTCTGGTCAGTGTAGTAGTAGTTGAAAGGAGTGACCGCAGACAGGCTTCGAAGGCCTAACATAACAAAATTGGGCTGGCTGTAGGCACTTTTCAATTGGTTCCAGGGTTACACGGGCAGCAGTGGTCTGGTCAGTGGAAGTCTAGTGGAAGGAGTGACGGCAGACAGGCTTCGAAGGCCTAACATAACAAAATTGGGCTGGCTGTAGGCACTTTTCAATTGGTTCCAGGGGTACACGGGCAGCAGTGGTCTGGTCAGTGTAGTAGTAGTTGAAAGGAGTGACCGCAGACAGGCTTCGAAGGCCTAACATTACAAAATTGGGCTGGCTGTAGGCACTTTTCAATTGGTTCCAGGGGTACACGGGCAGCAGTGGTCTGGTCAGTGTAGTAGTAGTTGAAAGGAGTGATGGCAGACAGGCTTCGAAGGCCTAACATAACAAAATTGGGCTGGCTGTAGGCACTTTTCAATTGGTTCCAGGGGTACACGGGCAGCAGTGGTCTGGTCAGTGTAGTAGTAGTTGAAAGGAGTGACGGCAGACAGGCTTCGAAGGCCTAACATAACAAAATTGGGCTGGCTGTAGGCACTTTTCAATTGGTTCCAGGGTTACACGGGCAGCAGTGGTCTGGTCAGTGGAAGTCTAGTGGAAGGAGTGACGGCAGACAGGCTTCGAAGGCCTAACATAACAAAATTGGGCTGGCTGTAGGCACTTTTCAATTGGTTCCAGGGGTACACGGGCAGCAGTGGTCTGGTCAGTGTAGTAGTAGTTGAAAGGAGTGACGGCAGACAGGCTTCGAAGGCCTAACATAACAAAATTGGGCTGGCTGTAGGCACTTTTAAATTGGTTCCAGGGTAACACGGCCAGCAGTGGCCTGGTCAGTGTAGTAGTTGTAGAAAGAGCGGACCGCAGACAGGCTTCGAAGGCCTAACATAAGAAAATGTCTAAACAATGGTATTGTCAGTGCCAGGCATTGAAGGATGTCAGCGCATAGACTACACATTGGTGAAGCTGTGAGAGATAATTTTGCTAGTGGTAGAGCACTATTTGAGCTGGGGGGGGAACTGTCTTGTGGCCGGCGGTACAGGCACAGGGCCCCTCATATTACAACGGTGTGTCTGACGTTGGGTGCGCACCACCACCGCCAGAGACACTTTATTGTACTATGAGGGACCCAGTGGCAGTGCCGTCGACCAAAAGCGGCCACACCCACCTCTTCAGACAAACAGCACTCTCAAGGGTCCAAGCGCAAAGTGGGGATACCACGGCCCCGTGTGGGGAGTTTGGCCATTTAGTGAGGTGGAAACATGTCGTATGCTGGACAATCAGGTGCAGAAAATTACGAGATTGGAAAAGTCATTCAGAAAAGTCCACAGGCAAGACCTTTTCATAGGAAAGCTAGGTGTCAGCCGGGCAGGGTGGGGCAAAAGATTTTGAAATCCAGTTGTGGTTCATTTTAAAGAAGGTTAGATCATCTACATTTTGGGTAGCCAGACGAGTCCTTTTTTCTGTTAGTATTGAACCTGCAGCACTGAATACTCTTTCTGATAGGACACTAGCTGCCGGGCAAGCAAGCTCCTGCAATGCATATTCTGCCAATTCTGGCCAGGTGTCTAATTTGGATGCCCAGTAATCAAATGGGAATGACGGTTGAGGGAGAACGTCGATAAGGGATGAAAAATAGTTTGTAACCATACTGGACAAATGTTGTCTCCTGTCACTTTGAATTGATGCTGCAGTACCTGTCCTGTCTGCGGTCATAGCAAAATCACTCCACAACCTGGTCAGAAAACCCCTCTGGCCAACGCCACTTCTGATTTCTGCCCCTCTAACACCTCTGGTCTGCTGGCCCCTGGAGCTCGTGTGAGAACGATCACGGGCGCTGTGTGCAGGGAATGCCAGAAGCAAACGGTCAACAAGAGTTGATTGTTTTGTTGCTAATATTAGTTCCAAGTTCTCATGTGGCATAATATTTTGCAATTTGCCTTTATAGCGAGGATCAAGGAGGCAGGCCAACCAGTAATCGTCATCGTTCATCATTTTTGTAATGCGTGTGTCCCTTTTGAGGATACGCAAGGCATAATACGCCATGTGGGCCAAAGTTCCAGTTGTCAAATCTGCGGTTGTGCTTGGTTGAGGGGCAGTTGCAGGCAAATCTACGTCACTTGTGTCCCTCAAAAAACCAGAACCCGGCCTTGCCACGCCACCAATTTCCAGTGCCCCCGTGAAAGCTTCCTCATTAAAAATATACTCATCCCCATCATCCTCCTCATCCTCCACCTCCTCTTCGCCCGGTACCTCGTCATGTACACTGCCCTGACCAGACAATCGCTGACTGTCATCAAGGCTTTCCTCTTCCTCTGGTGCAGACGCCTGATCCTTTATGTGCGTCAAACTTTGCATCAGCAGACGCATTAGGGGGATGCTCATGCTTATTATGGCGTTGTCTGCACTAACCAGCCGTGTGCATTCCTCAAAACACTGAAGGACTTGACACATGTCTTGAATCTTCGACCACTGCACACCTGACAACTCCATGTCTGCCATCCTACTGCCTGCCCGTGTATGTGTATCCTCCCACAAAAACATAACAGCCCGCCTCTGTTCGCACAGTCTCTGAAGCATGTGCAGTGTTGAGTTCCACCTTGTTGCAACGTCTATGATTAGGCGATGCTGGGGAAGGTTCAAAGAACGCTGATAGGTCTGCATACGGCTGGAGTGTACAGGCGAACGGCGGATATGTGCGCAAAGTCCACGCACTTTGAGGAGCAGGTCGGATAACCCCGGATAACTTTTCAGGAAGCACTGCACCACCAGGTTTAAGGTGTGAGCCAGGCAAGGAATGTGTTTCAGTTGGGAAAGGGAGATGGCAGCCATGAAATTCCTTCCGTTATCACTCACTACCTTGCCTGCCTCAAGATCTACAGTGCCCAGCCACGACTGCGTTTCTTGCTGCAAGAACTCGGACAGAACTTCCGCGGTGTGTCTGTTTTCGCCCAAACACTTCATAGCCAATACAGCCTGCTGACGTTTGCCAGTAGCTGCCCCATAATGGGAGACCTGGTGTGCAACAGTGGCAGGTGCGGATGGAGTGGTTGTGCGACTGCGGTCTGTGGACGAGCTCTTGCTTCTGCAGGAGGACGAGGAGGAGGAGGAGGAGGAGGGGGTGCGAACGGCTACAGCCAACTGTTTCCTAGACCGTGGGCTAGGCAGAACTGTCCCAAACTTGCTGTCCCCTGTGGACCCTGAATCCACAACATTTACCCAGTGTGCCGTGATGGACACGTAACGTCCCTGGCCATGCCTACTGGTTCATGCATCTGTTGTCAGGTGCACGTTTGTGCTCACAGATTGCCTGAGTGCATGGACGATGCGCTCTTTAACATGCTGGTGGAGGGCTGGGATGGCTTTTCTGGAAAAAAAGTGTCGACTGGGTAGCTCGTAGCGTGGTACAGCGTAGTCCATCAGGTCTTTGAAAGCTTCGCTTTCAACTAACCGGTAGGGCATCATCTCTAACGAGATTAGTCTAGCTATGTGGGCGTTCAAACCCTGTGTACGCGGATGCGAGGCTAAGTACTTCCTTTTTCTAACCATAGTCTCATGTAGGGTGAGCTGGACTGGAGAGCTGGAGATCGTGGAACTAGCGGGGGTGCCGGTGGACATGGCAGACTGAGAGACGGTGGGAGATGGTATTGTTGCCGCCGGTGCCCTACATGCAGTGTTTCCTACTACGAAACTGGTGATTCCCTGACCCTGACTGCTTTGGCCTGGCAAAGAAACCTGCACAGATACAGCAGGTGGTGCGCTAAATGGTGGCCCTACACTGCCGGAAGGGATGTTGCGTTGATGACTAGCTTCATTGGCCGAGGGTGCAACAACCTTAAGGGACGTTTGGTAGTTAGTCCAAGCTTGCAAATGCATGGTGGTTAAATGTCTATGCATGCAACTTGTATTGAGACTTTTCAGATTCTGACCTCTGCTTAAGGAAGTAGAACATTTTTGACAGATGACTTTGCGCTGATCAATTGGATGTTGTTTAAAAAAATGCCAGACTGCACTCTTTCTAGCATCGGATACCTTTTCAGGCATTGCAGACTGAGCTTTAACCGGATGGACACGCTGTCCTCCAACAGGTTTTGGCTTTGCCACGCGTTTTGGGCAAGATACGGGCCCGGCAGATGGAACCTGTGGCGATGTTGATGCCTGCTGCGGCCCCTCCTCCTCCTCTGCTTCAGAACTGCTGCCGCCTGCACCCTGTTCCCCCAATGGCTGCCAATCTGGGTCAAGAACTGGGTCATCTAATAACTCTTCTTGTAGCTCCTGCGCAACTTCGTCTGTGTCACCGTGTCGTTCGGTGGTATAGCGTTCGTGATGGGGCAACATAGTCTCATCAGGGTCTGATTCTTGATCATTACCCTGCGAGGGCAAGGTTGTGGTCTTAGTCAAAGGACAAGCATAGTAGTCTGGCTGTGGCTGTGCATCAGTGCACTCCATGTCAGAATCTACTTGTAATGGGCATGGCCTGTTAACTGTTTCACTTTCTAATCCAGGGACGGTATGTGTAAAGAGCTCCATGGAGTAACCCGTTGTGTCGCCTGCTGCATTTTTCTCTGTAGTTGTTTTTGCTGAAGAGGACAAGGAAGTGACTTGTCCCTGACCGTGAACATCCACTAACGACGCGCTGCTTTTACATTTACCAGTTTCACGAGAGGATGCAAAAGAGCTAGAGGCTGAGTCAGCAAGATAAGCCAAAACTTGCTCTTGCTGCTCCGGCTTTAAAAGCGGTTTTCCTAATCCCAGAAAAGGGAGCGTTCGAGGCCTTGTGTAGCCAGACGACGAACCTGGCTCCACAGCTCCAGACTTAGGTGCAATATTTTTTTTCCCACGACCACCTGATGCTCCACCACTACCACTACCCTCATTACCAGCTGACAATGAACGCCCCCGGCCACGACCTCTTCCACTAGACTTCCTCATTGTTTTAAAAACGTAACCAAACTAACGGTATTTGTTGCAGTCACACAACTTACACGGTGAGCTATAACTTCAGTATGATTTAGCTACCCCTTTACAGGTTGATGAGACCACAGCGAAAATCAGGCCCAATGTTACACACTCTGTTTTTGGTGGCTGCAAATGAGAGAGATGCCACACACGCAGGACTGTCACTGAAGCACAAATGTTAATATTAATGTCCCACTATTTATTTTTTTTATTTATTTTTTTTTCAGGAAGACTTTAGAAACCAAAAAAAAAAAAAAAAGATTTTTGCAGGGAGAATTTAGAAAACAAATGTAACAAACTATAGGCTTTCTATGGCCCACTGAGTGAGAGATGACGCACACAGGAATCAGGAGTGACACAGAAGCCCAGAGGCCAATATTTTTCTACCAATGATTGATGTAGTTATTTTCTCTGGTAGATTTTGGAACACAAATCAAGAAAAAAAAAAATAGGCTTTCTATGGACCACAATTGGAGAGAGAGACAGAGAGAGAGAGAGAGAGAGAGAGAGAAAGATGGCACACCCAGGAGTCAAGACTGGCACACAAGCATAAAGGCCAATATTAATCTCCCACGGTTTTTTTTTTGTTTGTTTTTTTTTTTTTTTTTTCAGGGAGACTTTAGAAAAAAAAATTTTTTAAAAAAATATGATTTAATCAGGAAGAATTTAGAAACCAAATAAAATAAAATGATTTTTTCAGGGAGAATTTAGAAAACAAATAAAACCAAAAATAGGCTTTCTATGGCCCACTGAGTGAGAGATGACGCACACAGGAGTCAGGAGTGGCACACAAGCCCAGAGGCCAATATTTTTCTACCAATGATTGATGTAGTTATTTTCTCTGGTAGATTTTGGAACCCAAATCAAGGGGAAAAAAATATAGGCTTTCTATGGACCACAATTGGAGAGAGAGAGAGAGAGAGATGGCACACCCAGGAGTCAAGACTGGCACACAAGCAGAAAGGCCAATATTAATCTCCCACTGTTTTTTTTGTGTTTTTTTTTTTTTTTTTTTTTAAAGGGAGACTTTAGAAAAAAAAATAATAAAAAAATATGATTTAATCAGGAAGAATTTAGAAACCAAATAAAATAAAATTATTTTTTCAGGGAGAATTTAGAAAACAAATAAAACCAAAAATAGGCTTTCTATGGCCCACTGAGTGAGAGATGACGCACACAGGAGTCAGGAGTGGCACACAAGCCCAGAGGCCAATATTTTTCTACCAATGATTGATGTAGTTATTTTCTCTGGTAGATTTTGGAACCCAAATCAAGGGGAAAAAAATATAGGCTTTCTATGGACCACAATTGGAGAGAGAGAGAGAGAGAGATGGCACACCCAGGAGTCAAGACTGGCACACAAGCAGAAAGGCCAATATTAATCTCCCACTGTTTTTTTTGTGTTTTTTTTTTTTTTTTAAAGGGAGACTTTAGAAAAAAAAATAATAAAAAAATATGATTTAATCAGGAAGAATTTAGAAACCAAATAAAATAAAATGATTTTTTCAGGGAGAATTTAGAAAACAAATAAAACCAAAAATAGGCTTTCTATGGCCCACTGAGTGAGAGATGACGCACACAGGAGTCAGGAGTGGCACACAAGCCCAGAGGCCAATATTTTTCTACCAATGATTGATGTAGTTATTTTCTCTGGTAGATTTTGGAACCCAAATCAAGGGGAAAAAAATATAGGCTTTCTATGGACCACAATTGGAGAGAGAGAGATGGCACACCCAGGAGTCAAGACTGGCACACAAGCAGAAAGGCCAATATTAATCTCCCACTGTTTTTTTTGTTTGTTTTTTTTTTTTTTTTTTTTCAGGGAGACTTTAGAAAAAAAAATAATAAAAAAAATATGATTTTATCAGGAAGAATTTAGAAACCAAATAAAATAAAATGATTTTTTCAGGGAGAATTTAGAAAACAAAAAAAAACCAAAAATAGGCTTTCTATGGCCCACTGACTGAGAGAGAGAGATGGCACGCTCAGGACTGGCACAGATGGCACGCTCAGGACTGGCACAGAAGCCCAGAGGCCAATATTAATTTCCCTTTTTTTCTGGGAGAATTTATAAAACCCCAAAAAAAATTAAATAGGCTTTCTATGGCCCACTATTTGTGAGAGAGATGGCACGCTCAGGACTGGCACAGATGGCACGCTCACAACTGGCACACAAGCCCAGAGGCCAATATTAATCTCCCTTTTTTTCAGGGAGAATTTCTAAAACCAAAAAAAAAAAAAAATTGGCTTTCTATGGCCCACTATTTGTGAGAGAGATGGCACGCTCAGGGCTGGCACAGATGGCACGCTCAGGACTGGCACACAAGCCCAGAGGCCAATATCAATCTCCCTTTTTTTCAGGGAGAATTTAGAAAACCCAAAAAAAAATTAAATAGGCTTTCTATGGCCCACTATTTGTGAGAGAGATGGCACGCTCAGGACTGGCACAGATGGCACGCTCACAACTGGCACACAAGCCCAGAGGCCAATATTAATCTCCCTTTTTTTTCAGGGAGAATTTATAAAACAACAAAAAAAATAAAATAGGCTTTCTATGGCCCACTTTTTGAGAGAGAGATGGCACACTCAGGACTGGCACACAAGCCCAAAGGCCAATATTAATCTCCCACTGTATTTTTATCAGGGAGAATTTATACACCCCACAAAAAAAAAATACAGAAAAATGAAAAGGCTTTCTATGGCCCACTATGTGAGAGAGATGGCACACACAGGGATGGCACTCTAGCAGAAATGCCAAATTGCCAATCTTAATCTCCCACCAAAAAAAAAAAAAAAAAAAACAGGGACTGTCCTACAATTACTATCTCCCTGCCTGCAGTAATCTCAGCCAGGTATGGCAGGCAGCTACTATCTCCCTGCCTGCAGTAATCTCAGCCAGGTATGGCAGGCAGCAATAAGGAGTGGACTGATGCACAAATGAAATAAAAAGTGTGGACAAACAAAAAAGATAGCTGTGCAGAAAGGAAGGAACAAGAGGATTTGTGCTTTGAAAAAAGCAGTTGGTTTGCACAGCGGCGTACACACAGCAATGCAGCTATCAGGGAGCCTTCTAGGGCAGCCCAATGAGCTACAGCGCTGAGGAAAAAAAAAAAAAAAAAAATTAACTTCCACTGTCCCTGCACACCGAGGGTGGTGTTGGACAGTGCAAATCGCTGCAGCACAAGCGGTTTTGTGGTTAATGGACCCTGCCTAACGCTATCCCTGCTTCTGACGAAGCGGCAGCAACCTCTCCCTAAGCTCAGATCAGCAGCAGTAAGATGGCGGTCGGCGGGAACGCCTCTTTATAGCCCCTGTGACGTCGCAGACAGCAAGCCAATCACTGCAATGCCCTTCTCTAAGATGGTGGGGACCAGGACCTATGTCATCACGCTGCCCACACTCTGCGTTTACCTTCATTGGCTGAGAAATGGCGCTTTTCGCGTCATTGAAACGCGACTTTGGCGCGAAAGTCGCGTACCGCATGGCCGACCCCGCACAGGGGTCGGATCGGGTTTCATGAAACCCCGACTTAGCCAAAAGTCGGCGACTTTTGAAAATGTTCGACCCGTTTCGCTCAACCCTAGTCAAACCAGCTTGGTGAATTCACTTGAGCACCTCCTGGAGATGCTGCAGGTGTTCAACCCAGGAGGAACTGAAGATGGCAATGTCATCCAGGTACGCCACCGCATACTTCTCAAGTCCCTGAAGCAGGTGGTTGACCATACGCTGGAAAGTGGCAGGGGCATTCTTCATGCCAAAGGGCATGACCGTGGACTCATACAGTGTGAAGGTTGTGATAAAAGCAGACTTCTCCTGCGCCTCTGGACTCTGCCAGTGTCCTCGACTCAGATCTAGGGTTGAGCGAAACGGGTCGAACATTTTCAAAAGTCGCCGACTTTTGGCTAAGTCGGGGTTTCATGAAACCCGATCCGACCCCTGTGCGGGGTCGGCCATGCGGTACGCGACTTTCGCGCCAAAGTCGCGTTTCAATGACGCGAAAAGCGCCATTTCTCAGCCAATGAAGGTAAACGCAGAGTGTGGGCAGCGTGATGACATAGGTCCTGGTCCCCACCATCTTAGAGAAGGGCATTGCAGTGATTGGCTTGCTGTCTGCGACGTCACAGGGGCTATAAAGAGGCGTTCCCGCCGACCGCCATCTTACTGCTGCTGATCTGAGCTTAGGGAGAGGTTGCTGCTGCTTCGTCAGAAGCAGGGATAGCGTTAGGCAGGGTCCATTAACCACAAAACCGCTTGTGCTGCAGCGATTTGCACTGTCCAACACCACCTTCGGTGTGCAGGGACAGTGGAAGTTAATTTTTTTTTTTTTTTTTCCCCTCAGCGCTGTAGCTCATTGGGCTGCCCTAGAAGGCTCCCTGATAGCTGCATTGGTGTGTGTACGCCGCTGTGCAAACCAACTGCTTTTTTCAAAGCACAAATCCTCTTGTTCCTTCCTTTCTGCACAGCTATCTTTTTTGTTTGTCCACACTTTTTATTTCATTTGTGCATCAGTCCACTCCTTATTGCTGCCTGCCATACCTGGCTGAGATTACTGCAGGCAGGGAGATAGTAGCTGCCTGCCATACCTGGCTGAGATTACTGCAGGCAGGGAGATAGTAATTGTAGGACAGTCCCTGTTTTTTTTTTTTTTTTTTTTGGTGGGAGATTAAGATTGGCAATTTGGCATTTCTGCTAGAGTGCCATCCCTGTGTGTGCCATCTCTCTCACATAGTGGGCCATAGAAAGCCTTTTCATTTTTCTGTATTTTTTTTTGTGGGGTGTATAAATTCTCCCTGATAAAAATACAGTGGGAGATTAATATTGGCCTTTGGGCTTGTGTGCCAGTCCTGAGTGTGCCATCTCTCTCTCAAAAAGTGGGCCATAGAAAGCCTATTTTATTTTTTTTGTTGTTTTATAAATTCTCCCTGAAAAAAAAGGGAGATTAATATTGGCCTCTGGGCTTGTGTGCCAGTTGTGAGCGTGCCATCTGTGCCAGTCCTGAGCGTGCCATCTCTCTCACAAATAGTGGGCCATAGAAAGCCTATTTAATTTTTTTGGGGGTTTTCTAAATTCTCCCTGAAAAAAAAGGGAGATTGATATTGGCCTCTGGGCTTGTGTGCCAGTCCTGAGCGTGCCATCTGTGCCAGCCCTGAGCGTGCCATCTCTCTCACAAATAGTGGGCCATAGAAAGCCAATTTTTTTTTTTTTTTGGTTTTAGAAATTCTCCCTGAAAAAAGGGAGATTAATATTGGCCTCTGGGCTTGTGTGCCAGTTGTGAGCGTGCCATCTGTGCCAGTCCTGAGCGTGCCATCTCTCTCACAAATAGTGGGCCATAGAAAGCCTATTTAATTTTTTTGGGGGTTTTCTAAATTCTCCCTGAAAAAAAGGGAGATTGATATTGGCCTCTGGGCTTGTGTGCCAGTCCTGAGCGTGCCATCTGTGCCAGCCCTGAGCGTGCCATCTCTCTCACAAATAGTGGGCCATAGAAAGCCAATTTTTTTTTTTTTTGGGTTTTAGAAATTCTCCCTGAAAAAAAGGGAGATTAATATTGGCCTCTGGGCTTGTGTGCCAGTTGTGAGCGTGCCATCTGTGCCAGTCCTGAGCGTGCCATCTCTCTCTCTCAGTCAGTGGGCCATAGAAAGCCTATTTTTGGTTTTATTTGTTTTCTAAATTCTCCCTGAAAAAATCATTTTATTTTATTTGGTTTCTAAATTCTTCCTGATAAAATCATATTTTTTTTATTATTTTTTTTTCTAAAGTCTCCCTGAAAAAAAAAAAAAAAAAAAAAACAAACAAAAAAAACAGTGGGAGATTAATATTGGCCTTTCTGCTTGTGTGCCAGTCTTGACTCCTGGGTGTGCCATCTCTCTCTCTCCAATTGTGGTCCATAGAAAGCCTATATTTTTTTCCCCTTGATTTGGGTTCCAAAATCTACCAGAGAAAATAACTACATCAATCATTGGTAGAAAAATATTGGCCTCTGGGCTTGTGTGCCACTCCTGACTCCTGTGTGCGTCATCTCTCACTCAGTGGGCCATAGAAAGCCTATTTTTGGTTTTATTTGTTTTCTAAATTCTCCCTGAAAAAATCATTTTATTTTATTTGGTTTCTAAATTCTTCCTGATTAAATCATATTTTTTTATTATTTTTTTTTCTAAAGTCTCCCTTTAAAAAAAAAAAAAAAAAAAAAACACAAAAAAAACAGTGGGAGATTAATATTGGCCTTTCTGCTTGTGTGCCAGTCTTGACTCCTGGGTGTGCCATCTCTCTCTCTCTCTCTCTCCAATTGTGGTCCATAGAAAGCCTATATTTTTTTCCCCTTGATTTGGGTTCCAAAATCTACCAGAGAAAATAACTACATCAATCATTGGTAGAAAAATATTGGCCTCTGGGCTTGTGTGCCACTCCTGACTCCTGTGTGCGTCATCTCTCACTCAGTGGGCCATAGAAAGCCTATTTTTGGTTTTATTTGTTTTCTAAATTCTCCCTGAAAAAATAATTTTATTTTATTTGGTTTCTAAATTCTTCCTGATTAAATCATATTTTTTTATTATTTTTTTTTCTAAAGTCTCCCTTTAAAAAAAAAAAAAAACACAAAAAAAACAGTGGGAGATTAATATTGGCCTTTCTGCTTGTGTGCCAGTCTTGACTCCTGGGTGTGCCATCTCTCTCTCTCTCTCTCTCCAATTGTGGTCCATAGAAAGCCTATATATTTTTCCCCTTGATTTGGGTTCCAAAATCTACCAGAGAAAATAACGACATCAATCATTGGTAGAAAAATATTGGCCTCTGGGCTTGTGTGCCACTCCTGACTCCTGTGTGCGTCATCTCTCACTCAGTGGGCCATAGAAAGGCTATTTTTGGTTTTATTTGTTTTCTAAATTCTCCCTGAAAAAATCATTTTATTTTATTTGGTTTCTAAATTCTTCCTGATTAAATCATATTTTTTTATTATTTTTTTTTCTAAAGTCTCCCTTTAAAAAAAAAAAAAAAAAAAAAACACAAAAAAAACAGTGGGAGATTAATATTGGCCTTTCTGCTTGTGTGCCAGTCTTGACTCCTGGGTGTGCCATCTCTCTCTCTCTCTCTCTCTCTCTCTCTCTCTGTCTCTCTCTCCAATTGTGGTCCATAGAAAGCCTATTTTTTTTTCTTGATTTGTGTTCCAAAATCTACCAGAGAAAATAACTACATCAATCATTGGTAGAAAAATATTGGCCTCTGGGCTTCTGTGTCACTCCTGATTCCTGTGTGCGTCATCTCTCACTCAGTGGGCCATAGAAAGCCTATAGTTTGTTACATTTGTTTTCTAAATTCTCCCTGCAAAAATCTTTTTTTTTTTTTTTGGTTTCTAAAGTCTTCCTGAAAAAAAAAAAAAAAATAAATAAATAAATAGTGGGACATTAATATTAACATTTGTGCTTCAGTGACAGTCCTGCGTGTGTGGCATCTCTCTCATTTGCAGCCACCAAAAACAGAGTGTGTAACATTGGGCCTGATTTTCGCTGTGGTCTCATCAACCTGTAAAGGGGTAGCTAAATCATACTGAAGTTATAGCTCACCGTGTAAGTTGTGTGACTGCAACAAATACAGTTAGTTTGGTTACGTTTTTAAAACAATGAGGAAGTCTAGTGGAAGAGGTCGTGGCCGGGGGCGTTCATTGTCAGCTGGTAATGAGGGTAGTGGTAGTGGTGGAGCATCAGGTGGTCGTGGGAAAAAAAATATTGCACCTAAGTCTGGAGCTGTGGAGCCAGGTTCGTCGTCTGGCTACACAAGGCCTCGAACGCTCCCTTTTCTGGGATTAGGAAAACCGCTTTTAAAGCCGGAGCAGCAAGAGCAAGTTTTGGCTTATCTTGCTGACTCAGCCTCTAGCTCTTTTGCATCCTCTCGTGAAACTGGTAAATGTAAAAGCAGCGCGTCGTTAGTGGATGTTCACGGTCAGGGACAAGTCACTTCCTTGTCCTCTTCAGCAAAAACAACTACAGAGAAAAATGCAGCAGGCGACACAACGGGTTACTCCATGGAGCTCTTTACACATACCGTCCCTGGATTAGAAAGTGAAACAGTTAACAGGCCATGCCCATTACAAGTAGATTCTGACATGGAGTGCACTGATGCACAGCCACAGCCAGACTACTATGCTTGTCCTTTGACTAAGACCACAACCTTGCCCTCGCAGGGTAATGATCAAGAATCAGACCCTGATGAGACTATGTTGCCCCATCACGAACGCTATACCACCGAACGACACGGTGACACAGACGAAGTTGCGCAGGAGCTACAAGAAGAGTTATTAGATGACCCAGTTCTTGACCCAGATTGGCAGCCATTGGGGGAACAGGGTGCAGGCGGCAGCAGTTCTGAAGCAGAGGAGGAGGAGGGGCCGCAGCAGGCATCAACATCGCCACAGGTTCCATCTGCCGGGCCCGTATCTTGCCCAAAACGCGTGGCAAAGCCAAAACCTGTTGGAGGACAGCGTGTCCATCCGGTTAAAGCTCAGTCTGCAATGCCTGAAAAGGTATCCGATGCTAGAAAGAGTGCAGTCTGGCATTTTTTTAAACAACATCCAATTGATCAGCGCAAAGTCATCTGTCAAAAATGTTCTACTTCCTTAAGCAGAGGTCAGAATCTGAAAAGTCTCAATACAAGTTGCATGCATAGACATTTAACCACCATGCATTTGCAAGCTTGGACTAACTACCAAACGTCCCTTAAGGTTGTTGCACCCTCGGCCAATGAAGCTAGTCATCAACGCAACATCCCTTCCGGCAGTGTAGGGCCACCATTTAGCGCACCACCTGCTGTATCTGTGCAGGTTTCTTTGCCAGGCCAAAGCAGTCAGGGTCAGGGAATCACCAGTTTCGTAGTAGGAAACACTGCATGTAGGGCACCGGCGGCAACAATACCATCTCCCACCGTCTCTCAGTCTGCCATGTCCACCGGCACCCCCGCTAGTTCCACGATCTCCAGCTCTCCAGTCCAGCTCACCCTACATGAGACTATGGTTAGAAAAAGGAAGTACTTAGCCTCGCATCCGCGTACACAGGGTTTGAACGCCCACATAGCTAGACTAATCTCGTTAGAGATGATGCCCTACCGGTTAGTTGAAAGCGAAGCTTTCAAAGACCTGATGGACTACGCTGTACCACGCTACGAGCTACCCAGTCGACACTTTTTTTCCAGAAAAGCCATCCCAGCCCTCCACCAGCATGTTAAAGAGCGCATCGTCCATGCACTCAGGCAATCTGTGAGCACAAACGTGCACCTGACAACAGATGCATGGACCAGTAGGCATGGCCAGGGACGTTACGTGTCCATCACGGCACACTGGGTAAATGTTGTGGATTCAGGGTCCACAGGGGACAGCAAGTTTGGGACAGTTCTGCCTAGCCCACGGTCTAGGAAACAGTTGGCTGTAGCCGTTCGCACCCCCTCCTCCTCCTCCTCCTCCTCGTCCTCCTGCAGAAGCAAGAGCTCGTCCACAGACCGCAGTCGCACAACCACTCCATCCGCACCTGCCACTGTTGCACACCAGGTCTCCCATTATGGGGCAGCTACTGGCAAACTTCAGCAGGCTGTATTGGCTATGAAGTGTTTGGGCGACAACAGACACACCGCGGAAGTTCTGTCCGAGTTCTTGCAGCAAGAAACGCAGTCGTGGCTGGGCACTGTAGATCTTGAGGCAGGCAAGGTAGTGAGTGATAACGGAAGGAATTTCATGGCTGCCATCTCCCTTTCCCAACTGAAACACATTCCTTGCCTGGCTCACACCTTAAACCTGGTGGTGCAGTGCTTCCTGAAAAGTTATCCGGGGTTATCCGACCTGCTCCTCAAAGTGCGTGGACTTTGCGCACATATCCGCCGTTCGCCTGTACACTCCAGCCGTATGCAGACCTATCAGCGTTCTTTGAACCTTCCCCAGCATCGCCTAATCATAGACGTTGCAACAAGGTGGAACTCAACACTGCACATGCTTCAGAGACTGTGCGAACAGAGGCGGGCTGTTATGTTTTTGTGGGAGGATACACATACACGGGCAGGCAGTAGGATGGCAGACATGGAGTTGTCAGGTGTGCAGTGGTCGAAGATACAAGACATGTGTCAAGTCCTTCAGTGTTTTGAGGAATGCACACGGCTGGTTAGTGCAGACAACGCCATAATAAGCATGAGCATCCCCCTAATGCGTCTGCTGATGCAAAGTTTGACGCACATAAAGGATCAGACGTCTGCACCAGAGGAAGAGGAAAGCCTTGATGACAGTCAGCGATTGTCTGGTCAGGGCAGTGTACATGACGAGGTACCGGGCGAAGAGGAGGTGGAGGATGAGGAGGATGATGGGGATGAGTATATTTTTAATGAGGAAGCTTTCACGGGGGCACTGGAAATTGGTGGCGAGGCAAGGCCGGGTTCTGGTTTTTTGAGGGACACAAGTGACGTAGATTTGCCTGCAACTGCCCCTCAACCAAGCACAACCGCAGATTTGACAACTGGAACTTTGGCCCACATGGCGGATTATGCCTTGCGTATCCTCAAAAGGGACACACGCATTACAAAAATGATGAACGATGACGATTACTGGTTGGCCTGCCTCCTTGATCCTCGCTATAAAGGCAAATTGCAAAATATTATGCCACATGAGAACTTGGAACTAATATTAGCAACAAAACAATCAACTCTTGTTGACCGTTTGCTTCTGGCATTCCCTGCACACAGCGCCCGTGATCGTTCTCACACGAGCTCCAGGGGCCAGCAGACCAGAGGTGTTAGAGGGGCAGAAATCAGAAGTGGCGTTGGCCAGAGGGGTTTTCTGACCAGGTTGTGGAGTGATTTTGCTATGACCGCAGACAGGACAGGTACTGCAGCATCAATTCAAAGTGACAGGAGACAACATTTGTCCAGTATGGTTACAAACTATTTTTCATCCCTTATCGACGTTCTCCCTCAACCGTCATTCCCATTTGATTACTGGGCATCCAAATTAGACACCTGGCCAGAATTGGCAGAATATGCATTGCAGGAGCTTGCTTGCCCGGCAGCTAGTGTCCTATCAGAAAGAGTATTCAGTGCTGCAGGTTCAATACTAACAGAAAAAAGGACTCGTCTGGCTACCCAAAATGTAGATGATCTAACCTTCATTAAAATGAACCACAACTGGATTTCAAAATCTTTTGCCCCACCCTGCCCGGCTGACACCTAGCTTTCCTATGAAAAGGTCTTGCCTGTGGACTTTTCTGAATGACTTTTCCAATCTCGTAATTTTCTGCACCTGATTGTCCAGCATACGACATGTTTCCACCTCACTAAATGGCCAAACTCCCCACACGGGGCCGTGGTATCCCCACTTTGCGCTTGGACCCTTGAGAGTGCTGTTTGTCTGAAGAGGTGGGTGTGGCCGCTTTTGGTCGACGGCACTGCCACTGGGTCCCTCATAGTACAATAAAGTGTCTCTGGCGGTGGTGGTGCGCACCCAACGTCAGACACACCGTTGTAATATGAGGGGCCCTGTGCCTGTACCGCCGGCCACAAGACAGTTCCCCCCCCAGCTCAAATAGTGCTCTACCACTAGCAAAATTATCTCTCACAGCTTCACCAATGTGTAGTCTATGCGCTGACATCCTTCAATGCCTGGCACTGACAATACCATTGTTTAGACATTTTCTTATGTTAGGCCTTCGAAGCCTGTCTGCGGTCCGCTCTTTCTACAACTACTACACTGACCAGGCCACTGCTGGCCGTGTTACCCTGGAACCAATTTAAAAGTGCCTACAGCCAGCCCAATTTTGTTATGTTAGGCCTTCGAAGCCTGTCTGCCGTCACTCCTTTCAACTACTACTACACTGACCAGACCACTGCTGCCCGTGTACCCCTGGAACCAATTGAAAAGTGCCTACAGCCAGCCCAATTTTTTAATGTTAGGCCTTCGAAGCCTGTCTGCGGTCACTCCTTTCAACTACTACTACACTGACCAGACCACTGCTGCCCGTGTACCCCTGGAACCAATTGAAAAGTGCCTACAGCCAGCCCAATTTTGTTATGTTAGGCCTTCGAAGCCTGTCTGCCATCACTCCTTCCACTAGACTTCCACTGACCAGACCACTGCTGCCCGTGTAACCCTGGAACCAATTGAAAAGTGCCTACAGCCAGCCCAATTTTGTTATGTTAGGCCTTCGAAGCCTGTCTGCGGTCACTCCTTTCAACTACTACTACACTGACCAGACCACTGCTGCCCGTGTACCCCTGGAACCAATTGAAAAGTGCCTACAGCCAGCCCAATTTTGTTATGTTAGGCCTTCGAAGCCTGTCTGCCGTCACTCCTTCCACTAGACTTCCACTGACCAGACCACTGCTGCCCGTGTAACCCTGGAACCAATTGAAAAGTGCCTACAGCCAGCCCAATTTTGTTATGTTAGGCCTTCGAAGCCTGTCTGCGGTCACTCCTTTCAACTACTACTACACTGACCAGACCACTGCTGCCCGTGTACCCCTGGAACCAATTGAAAAGTGCCTACAGCCAGCCCAATTTTGTTATGTTAGGCCTTCGAAGCCTGTCTGCCGTCACTCCTTCCACTAGACTTCCACTGACCAGACCACTGCTGCCCGTGTAACCCTGGAACCAATTGAAAAGTGCCTACAGCCAGCCCAATTTTGTTATGTTAGGCCTTCGAAGCCTGTCTGCGGTCACTCCTTTCAACTACTACTACACTGACCAGACCACTGCTGCCCGTGTACCCCTGGAACCAATTGAAAAGTGCCTACAGCCAGCCCAATTTTGTTATGTTAGGCCTTCGAAGCCTGTCTGCCGTCACTCCTTCCACTAGACTTCCACTGACCAGACCACTGCTGCCCGTGTTCCCCTGGAACCAATTTTAACTTGCCTACAGCAAGCCCAATGTTATTATGTTAGGCCTTCGAAGCCTGTCTGCCGTCACTCCTTCCACTAGACTTCCACTGACCATACACTGCTGCCCATGTACCCCTGGAACGAATTTTTACTTGCCTACAGCCAGCCCAATGTTATTATGGTAGGCCTTCGAAGCCTGTCTGCGTCCCGTTCTTTCAACTACAACTACACTGACCAGGCCACTGATGGCCGTGTTCCCCTGGAACCAATTTTAACTTGCCTACAGCCAGCACAATGTTAGGCCTTTGATGCCTGTCTGCCGTCACTCATTCCACTAGGCCTCCACTGACCTGTCTACTGCTGCCCGTGTACCCCTTGAACCAACATCTTAAAATAAAAAAATAATTATTTTGATTATAAAAAAGAAGATACTGGTGAGATCTCAAATGCAGACATTTTAACATTAAAAACAAAACACACAACAAAAATCTGGAACTGTACTAAAAAGGTCCACCAGCTACAATTACTTTCTCCTGCAAGAAGTTAACTGAAAGGTTTTTTTAATTGAAAACACAGATATGGCATCCACCGACTGTTGTCCTGTCGCGTCTTCTTTATATCATTGCCAAGAAGATGTTAAACAATGAAATTAATAAAATCATTAATTACCAAAATAATCGAGTAAGTCAAAAGCACATTGCAAATAAACATTCATTACAAATAAAGAAGCAGGGCGCGTCCGAGGGTGAGTATATACCTACTAAGAATATAATCACCCTCGGACGCGCAATGCTTATTTCCAACAGCCTTCCTTCCTAAGAATCAGCCCTTCCGTGGTGTAGAGAGAGGTTGTGTTACACTCCAAGGTGTTCCCCAGGTTGCCTTTCCTGAGCTTCGATCTTCATGCTCTCGTTTAGTAGGTGTCGGAAAGTAGGCTGCATTAGGCCTACAAATTGGGTATGGGGTGGAGAGAGATGGTGTGTTACACTCCAAGGTGTTCCCCAGGTTTCCTTGCCATTGCTTCGGTCTTCCGACTCTCGTTTAGTAGTTGTAGAAAAGTACACTGCATTAGCCCTAAAAAATGGGTATGGGGTGGAGAGAGATGGTGTGTTACACTCCAAGGTGTTCCCCAGGTTGCCTTTCCTGAGCTTCGATCTTCATGCTCTCGTTTAGTAGGTGTCGGAAAGTAGGCTGCATTAGGCCTACAAATTGGGTATGGGGTGGAGAGAGATGGTGTGTTACACTCCAAGGTGTTCCCCAGGTTTCCTTGCCATTGCTTCGGTCTTCCGACTCTCCTTTAGTAGTTGTAGAAAAGTACACTGCATTAGGCCTACAAAATGGGTATGGGGTGGAGAGAGATGGTGTGTTACACTCCAAGGTGTTCCCCAGGTTGCCTTTCCTGAGCTTCTATCTTCAGGCTCTCATTAAATTGTGGTTAAATGGAACAACTGCATTTGGCGTACTAGTTGGTTTGGGGCCTACTATCGGTGTCTGCCACTCCTTGCTGTTCTCCTGGTTTCCTGTCCTGAAATTCCATTTTCAGGCTCTCGTTAAGTAGTTGTTAATGTTAGACTGCATTTGGCCTACTAGTTGGGTTGGGGCCTACTATCGGTGTCTGCCACTCCTTGCTGTTCTCCTCCACTGAACAAAGCTGTGCCGCCTGTTTACTACGGTTGCCAATTTTGAACTGCATTTCGACTACTTACTGATTTGGCCCTACTCTCTGTGTCAGCCTCTCATTCCAGTTGTCCTCCACTGCAATGCCCCCTGGTTATTCCTGTGTTACCAATTTTGAACTGCATTTAGCCCACTTTCTTCTTTGGGCCTATATCTGTGTTTCCACTTCATCGTGCCCATTGCCCAGCCAGTGATAGATGAGTCTGCTGGTACATTGACCCATAACGCAACATTCCCCGTGCACGCTACACAACAACATTGTGACCCTGCTGAAAGTCAGGTTGCTCTTCCCGCATACCATACCACCTTACACGGGGACAAAGAGGAAGGTGCAGATGAAAGTACAGGTTCCTTCATCAGGTGGGGGGAGGAATACTAGTTGGCGACGTCACTGGCACAGGGCCTCTCATAGTACGCAAAAGTGTTGCTGCCGGTGGGAGGCGCCCCCGCCGTGCAAACACACCGCTGTACTTTGAGGGGCCCTGTGCCAGTGCCAATGCCAACGAGTGGGCCCCCCCTGCTTGCTCAGGTTCACAGCACTTGCAAAGTTGAAATACTTACCTCTCCCTGCTCCACTGCCGTGACGTGGTCCAGATTTACTGGGCCCACTAATTACTTGAACCAGCCCTACCCCCCACAACTTTAGCCAAATGACCCCCAATTTCAAATGCCTTCCAATTATTATAAGGTTAATTACGCTTGACAAGCTTCATTAAGAAGAATGGATGGTTTTGACATTAAAATGGGCACTATAGGTGTTTTCCTGGCCCCCACTCACTGCCGACTATGCTGCCCCATTGACTTGCATTGGGTTTCGTGTTTCGGTCGATCCCGACTTTACGTCATAATCGGCCGATTTCACTCGACCCGACTTTGGAGATAGTCGGGTTTCGCAAAACCCGGCTCGACTCTAAAAAGGTCAAGGTCGCTCAACTCTACTCATATCCATTATGGTCAGATATTTTGCACCAGCTAACTGCTCAAGCAGCTCCTTGTTACGCGGCATTGGGTGTGCGTCAGGGGCTGTCATGGTGTTGGGCCCCCTGTAGTCGACGCAGAACAGGGTGGTCCGATCCTTCTTTGACACGAGAACTACAGGTGAGGCCCACGCGCTCTTAGACCGTTGAATCACCCCCAGCTGTAACATCTCATCGATCTCCTGGCGCATAACCTGCTGCACCTCATCGGATATCCGATAAGGTGTTCGCCGTAGTGGGGCATGATTCCCGGTGTCCACCTCATGGACTGCTAACATAGTCCTTCCAGGACGGTTGGAGAACATGACCCGGAAGAGTTCCAGCGTGTTCCGCAACTTAGACCGCTGGGGTTCAGTTAACAAGGTGTTCATCTCCACATCCTCAATGGACCCATCAGCCTTGGCTTGCGCCAGCATGTCCAGGAGGGGGTCTTCCTCCCCGTCTTCGGGCAGGCTGCAGACTGGTAGGACGTAAGGTTCACGTTTGTGATGAGCCTTCATCATGTTGACATGAAAGGCCTTTGGTCTACCCCGAGCGTGGGGTGACCGGGTTCAGCTGTTGGTGGATGAAGTACGGGCCTTCCAAGCCTACCTGAAGCTTATCCTTTGGTACGGGGACCAGCACTCACACCTTTTTACCCATGTGGTAGTTCTGCTCCTGGGCATTCTGGTTATACCAGTGCTTCTGATCAGCCTGAGACTGTGTCATGACATGCACCAACTGCGTCAAGGTTTGCATTTTGTCACGGAAAATCATGACATACTCCACTATGGACACTTCAGAAGGGTTCGGCTCCTCTTCCCAGGATTCTCTTACCAACCCAAGGGGTCCCCGAACTCGCCTGCCGTACAAGAGCTTGAAGGGGGAGAACCCTGTCGAGGCCTGCGGAACCTCTCGGTAAGTGAACAGCAGGTGTGGGAGGTACCGCTCCCAGTCGCATCCTTGGGTCTCAACCAGCATGTGTAGCATCTGTTTGAGGGTACCATTAAAGCGTTCACACAAGCCATTGGTCTGTGGGTGATACGCACTCGATACCAGGTGCTTCACCTGCATTCTCTTACAGAGAGCCTCCATTAGGCGAGACATGAATTGGGTCACTTGATCGGTAAGCATCTCCCTGGGAAATCCTACCAGTGAAAAGATAGCCAACAGTGCATCCGCTACCCTATCTGCCCTAGGTGAGGACAGAGCCATTGCCTCTGGGTACCGTGTAGCATAGTCTACCACAGTGAGGACGTATCACTTTCCAGAGCTGCTGGGGACAGCCAGTGGGCCCACAATGTCCACTGCGATCCTCTGGAAAGGTTCCTCTAACACTGGCAAAGCGATCAGGGGAGCCTTAAGAGCAGGCCCCGCCTTCCCCATTCTTTGGCAGGTGATACAGGAGCGGCAGTAGTTGGTCACATCTGTCCCTATCTTGGGCCAATAGAAGTGTTGAGACAGCCGGGCCTTAGTTTTGCTGATCCCCAAGGGTCCAGCGAGCGGGATCTCATGGGCAATCCGCAACAACTCACTCCTGAATTGGTGCGGGACGACCAGCTGTCTTTCCCTCAACCACTCCTTTTGGGATTTTCCGGGTACTGTCTCCCAGTACAACCTCCCTCGTTCCCAGAACACCCTCTCCTTATCAGTCACAGAGGTGGGCGTCTCGGCGAGGTGTCTCAAATTCTCCAGGCTCGCATCTGTGTGCAGAGCGGCCTTGAACTCCTGGCTAGGGGCAGCCAGAAGTGACGTCAGGGTCCCTTCCCCATGGGAACTCTCTGGGACCTGCTCTGGGTCCATTTTTGGTTCAGTCACGCCTGTGACTGATGAGGATCCAGAAGGCAGAACGTTATCTGCGTTCTGGGCACTCTGACTGCAGGTGACAGCAGCTACTTAGGCTGTCTCCCCGGGGATTTCCACAGACCCATGATCCGGCGCGGCTATGGGTACTACTTCCCTATCCACCGCCCAGGAGCGGTGCTACTTATGGGGCAGTTACCTTCCTCGGTGGCACTGGGCAGTTGCACGGCATCACCTTCCTCATGGTTCCCATGCATCTCCCCATTTCCCTGAGCACCATCGCTTGCTACTGTTAGGGGTTCCTCAGCCATCCCACCCCGCAGAGTGACGTGGTTGAGCCGTCCTAAACCTATGAATACATCATCCTTAGGACATAAATGGTTATCAGGTAAAACATGCACATTTTCATGATCAGCATCATCAGTATTACCCTCGGCATTTTCAGAAAAATCATTATCAAGTACATCATTAACCGGTAAAGCATTGTCAGGTAACACATGCAATTTCCCATCGCTATCATCAGCATTCAATCAGGGAGGGGAATCAGGGACATAGTATGCAACCATCCTCTCCAAATCAGTCCCCAATAAAACATCAGTGGGCAAATTAATAGGACAGCCCCACTTCCTTCACCCCACTTCCGGCACCCCAATCTATATACACCCGGGCCATATATATATGGACAGCGGATGCCCCCAATCCCAGTGACAGTTAGGGTTGTCCCCAGAATAATCTCTTCAGGGGCCGCCAGTTTGGGTCGGATGAGGGTTCGTTCAGCCCCAGTGTTCTTGAGGCCTGTAGCGACATGGCCCCCACGGTGACGTGCTGCACGTTGTCACACACCCTCCCAACCTCCCCACCCACCAAAGGAACTGTTGCATTAGGCCCTGGTGCCTTGGCTGCGAGGTTCTTCTGCTTCTCTGGACAGTGGGTGCTAATATGACCAGTCATTTTGCAGGAAAAACAATGGTGAAGGTCGTTGGTAGGTCTGGTGCTGTTGACAACAGGGACAGGGCCTCTGGTGAGTTGGCTGGCAGAGGTACTGGCATTGGTTGCAGGCTTACCCCCTCTCCAGCTGGCGGTGACTGGCTTTAGCACTTCCGATTTTACTGTTGGCCTCATAGGCATCGGCAATCTGCGCTGCTTTCGTCACGTCTTTGGGCTCTCTTTCTATCATGAACTGTCGCACCTCAGCTGTTCACAGATGTAGAAATTGGTCTTTGATCATCAGGTCTCCCAGCTGCTCATAGGTGGTCACTGACAGTCCTTGGATCTACTGGTTAAAGTGGGTCCTGAGTCTATGCACCAATTCGCCGTAGCTGTCGTGTGGGCCACGTTGGAGGTTCCCGAACTTTCTACGGTTAACCTCAGGAGTCATGTATATATATATATATATATATATATATATATCTTCGCTGGAGGTACCATCAAGTCTAAAAAGAGCAATTAATAGAAAAGCTTTCTGCATACAATGTCCATCACAACAACGTCTGTGAGG
This sequence comes from Ranitomeya imitator, assembly GCF_032444005.1. NCBI lineage: Eukaryota > Metazoa > Chordata > Amphibia > Anura > Dendrobatidae > Ranitomeya > Ranitomeya imitator. The sequence continues at coordinate 13,601,876 of NC_091284.1, read as the reverse complement.
TAGGGGGTGACTGTCACGGGCCGGGACAGGTTTTTTACACCCTTCCCTCACAAATCTTTTGGAAAGAGAGTAGAAGACTCCACCACCGTTGTGCATATATTCGGGAAACCCTGACTACGATACACTCGCATGTGAACACCCGGTAATTATTAACATCTTATATGCATGATAGATGCCGTATTAAGAATTCCCAATAAGGTAATTGTTTATACATGTTGTGATGGACATTGTATGCAGAAAGCTTTGCTATTAATTGCTCTTTTTAGACTTGATGGTACCTCCAGCGCAGATATATATATATATATATATATATATATATATAAATATATATATATATACATGACTGTTGGTGTTTTTTGCACTTTATATCGGACATTTTTGGTAGTTGTGCCCCTTTATCTGCAGCAGGAGGATTACCAGTACATATACATATTTTGTGCAGCGCCCTTAGTCGCCTTTATATTTTGAACCTCAGGAGTCAGTTGGTACTTTGTTGTCAGGGCCTGCTTGATGGCCTCATAGTCTTCATCTTGGTCTGGAGGGAGAGCTGCAAATGCCTCCACAGCTTTGCCTTTTAGCCCTGGTGTCAGGTATCGAGCCCATTGGTTCCCAGGCTGCCGATACTGTCAGCAGGCTTTCTCAATTGCCAGCAGAAAAGTGTCCAAGTCCCCATCCCTTTCCATCACAGGAAAGTGTTCTGGCCGGGGTTTAGGGGATGGAGCATTGCTTGACTCACTGCTCCGCGTTGTGGCTGGTCCTGCCCAAAGTTGGATCATCTGCAGTTCATGGGCCCGCCATGCTTGGGCCTCCCGCTCGGCTCTCTCCACCTCCTGATCAGCTCTGGACTCCTGCTTATATTGCTGGATCAGCTGCAGACGTCCATCACGGTTATTGGCGGGACGGTGTTCCAAGGCTGCCAGCAGATTGGGGTCCAGTCTGCCCTGGTTGCAAGGAGGGCGAGGAGTCAGTGGTTGGACATCTGCTGCAGCACCATTTTTGCTTGTGCTGGCTTCTCCGGCCACTGGGCTCTGAGACCGGGCTTGGTCTGCTTCAAATTGCACCAGTTTCATGACCATTTGAGCAATGATTATGCCATGGGGGTACAGGCCATGGTACGTGCATACTCCAATACCATGGTACGTGCATACTCCAATTAGAGTGTCCCTCTTCTGCTGGGTGTACCAGGCTTCTCATCATTGCCAAATAAAAGATAGGCTAGAAAAAACGAAGAGAAGGGTAGGGGGTAATCGCAAGTAAACACAATTGTCGCAGGACTAGTAAACACTGAGCTTGTTCTCCAAAACTTATTTGCGCAGATTCCTTTCCAGAACTGTGCAAGTTTTTATTTAAAGAAATGATTGCTCAAACCCAATCACTAATGCTCTATTATCCCACCACTGCCACCAATATGTCACGGATCCCACCGTGCTGCCACCAATATGTCACGGTTCACGGTAAGGATACCTTTATCATCCCCACCACTCACAACAATTTGTCACAAACCGGGGTTGTTTGGTTACCCCTGGTTCCTTCTGAAGGGGATTTATCTATATCCCACTTCCCAGTTCTGGTTTGGAACTTGCAGCTCTCTGGCGCCACCCTTACCCTCAGGTCAGTCAGGGTACCGCCCCTAGGGTAATTAGTCACCAGAAGGGCTGTCTGCTATGTACCGGCTATTGGGCACGCTGCAGCGAGGGCGATGTAACTACTCCCACTCAGGCGGGAACAATAATTGTCAACGCCACTGCAAAGATGCCCGATTGCACAGGACAAAGTATGCTGCCACCAGCTCCGATTTCCGGGTCCAGAGCCAACCCAAATCAGTAGCGTAATTCACTTCAGAGGATGCGACAGTTTGTTTAGAGCAGGGAGAGACAAGGTAGTAATTTTATATTTTACTCCAAAAAAAGGTAGGCAGTGTTTAAAAAGTATAAAAAGATATTATAAAGAAGACAAATCATGTGTACATTACAATTACAAACGAAAAGGGATTAAAATTGAAAAGAACACTTACATTTCTCTCAGATCATTTCATGTCATGGCAAACCATGTGGCTCGGGGGAAGGGCAAACATATATCCCAGTGCATAACAGACTCTCAGCTAGCTTCCTGGTCAAACTCTAGTGAAAACTGAGCTCCCAGGGTCTTATACCCCTTGGTCGTGACATCACTAAGTGGGTGGAGCTATGGAATGCACTCCTACTTTCTCAGAGGGACTCAGAGGCATGGAACATTCATATCCCCCGTAGCTCCAGGATGCAACCTCATATAGCAATCACAGAACTACCCTTGATCTTATTTTGTGACTAGCATTAAGACCAAACATGTGATGGCACGGCTGGTGCACATACAAAATATATAACTCCCATATCTCTGCCACCAATTGGGGTCAAGTTATGCCTTACTATTAAGTTGTACATGAGCAAGACAGCACATGGTTTTCAGACAAAAGGATTTGTACACCCTCCTGCCTTCAAGTGGGAGGAGGGGGGCAGAGTCCCACCCTGGAGTTTCAAGTTACACAGTGTATCTGCCATAGGGCTTTGTTTGTTGTGTGAGCAAATGCAGAGGGTGAGAACAGAATAATGAAATAGAAGAACCCGAGGTCAAAATGATGTGAATGCCAGAAAAATTTAATCTTATGACCAGTCATACAACACCGACGTTTTGGCCATGTGGCCTTCATCAAGTTGATTATCTACAAAAGATACAATATCAAATCAATGCAAAGCAAAACAAATACAAGTATCTGGTCAGGTCATATGTTCACATAAAAAATCAAGAAAACAAAACATAAGCGAGATATCATATAGACTCCATATATAATATACACTGCTCAAAAAAATAAAGGGAACACTTAAACAACAGAATATAAATCCAAGTAAATCAAACTGTCCACTTGGGAAGCAACACTGATTGACAATAAATTTCATATGCTGTTGTGCAAATGGATTAGACAACAGATGGAAATTATTGGCAATTATAAAGACACCCTCAATAAAGGAGTGGTTCTGCAGGTGGGGACCACAGACCACATCTCAGTACCAATGCTTTCTGGCTGGTGTTTTGGTCACTTTTGAATGCTGATTGTGCTTTCACACTTGTGGTAGCATGAGACGGACTCTACAAACCACACAAGTGGCTCAGGTAATGCAGCTCATCCAGGATGGCACATCAATGTGAGCTGTGGCAAGACGGTTTACTGTGTCTGTCAGCGTAGTGTCCAGAGGCTGGAGGGGCTACCAGGAGACAGGCCAGTACACCAGGAGATGTGGAGGGGGCCGTAGGAGGGCAACAACCCAGCAGCAGAACCGCTACCTTAGCCTTTGTGTAAGGAGGAACAGGAGGAGCAATGCCAGAGCCAAGCAAAATGACCTCCAGCAGGCCACAAATGTGCATGTGTCTGCACAAACAGTTAGAAACTCCATGAGGATGGTCTGAGTGCCCGACGTCCACAGATGGGGGTTGTGCTCACAGTCCAACACCGTGCAGGACGCTTGGCATTTGCCACAGAACACCAGATTTGGCAAATTCACCGCTGACGCCCTGTGCTTTATCCATTTTACCAAACGCAGAACAGTATAAACACCCCCCCCCCCAAAAAAAAAAAAAAAAAGAAATTCATGAATAGCTGGTTTTTGGTAACACTGCCTCACAAAAATCGGAATAAAAAGCTATCAAAAAATGTCACATGCCCGAAAATAAAAACGTCAACTTGTCCCACAAAAAACAAGACCTCACATGACTCTCTGGACCAAAATATGGAAAAATTATAGCTCTCAAAATGTGGTAAGTTGTAACGCAAATAAATATTTTTTGCAATAAAAAATGTCTTTTAGTGTGTGACAGCTGCCAATCATAAAAATCCGCTAAAAAACCCGCTACAAATAGTAAATCAAATCCCCCTTCATCACCCCCATAGTTAGGGAAAAATACAAAAATTAAAAAAATGTATTTATTTCCATTTTCCCATTAGGGCTAGAATTAGGGCTAGGGTTAAGGTTGGAGCTAGGATTAGGGTTGGGGCTAGGGTTAGGGTTGGGGCTAGGGTTAGGGTTGGGACTAGGGCTGGGTTGGAGCTAGGGTTAGGGTTGGGGCTAGGGTTAGGGTTTGGATTACATTTACGGTTGGGATTCGGTTTAGGGGTGTGTTGGAGTTAGGGGTGTGGTTAGGGTTGGGGTTAGGGGTGTGGTTGGGATTATGGGTGTGTTTGGATTAGGGTTTCAGTTATAATTGGGGGGTTTCCACTGTTTAGACACATCAGGGCTCTCCAAACGTGACATGACGTCCGATCTCAATTCCAGCCAATTCTGCGTTGAAAAAGTACAACAGTGCTCCTTCCCTTCCGAGCTCTCCCGTGCTACCAAACAGTGCTTCCCCCCACATATGGGGTATCAGTGTACTCAGGACAAATTGGACAACGACTTCTGGGGTCCAATTTCTCTTGTTACTCTTGGGAAAATAAAAATTTGGGGGGCTAATAAACCATTTTTGTGGGGAAAAAATGATTTTTTATTTTCACGGTTCTGCGTTATAAACTGTAGTGAAATACATAGGGGTTCAAAGTTCTCACAACACATCTAGATAAGTTCCTTGGGGGGTCTAGGTTCCAATATGGTGTCACTTGTGGGGAGTTTCTACTGTTTAGGTACATCAGGGGCTCTGCAAGTGCAACGTGACGCCTGAAGACCAATTAATCTAAGTCTGCATTCCAAATGGCGCTCCTTCCCTTCTGAGCTCTGCCATGCGCCCAAACGGTGGTTACCCCCCACATATGGGGTATTAGAGTACTCAGGACAAATTGCACAACAACTTTTGGGGTCCAATTTCTCCTGTTACCCTTGGGAAAATACAAAACTGGGGCTAAAAAATAATTTTTGTGGAAATTGTTTTATTTATTTTCACGGCTCTGCGCTATAAACTGTAGTGAAACACTTGGGGGTTCAGAGCTCTCACAACACATTTAGATAAGATCCTTAGGGGGTCTACTTTCCAAAATGGTGTCACTTGTGGGGGGTTTCAATGTTTAGGCACATCACGGGCTCCCCAACGCAACATGGCGTTCCATCTCAATTCCAGCCAATTTTGCATTGAAAAGTCAAACGACGCTCCTTCCCTCCCTAGCTCTGCCATGCACCCAAACAGTGGTTTACATATTGGGTATCAGCGTACTCAGAACAAATTGCACAACAATGTTTGTGGTACAAATTCTTCTGGTAAGCTTGGGAAAATAAAAAATTGGGGGCAAAAATTCATTTTTGTGAAAAAAATATTTTTTATTTTTACGGCTCTACATTATAAACTTCTGTGAAGCACTTGGTGGGTCAAAGTGCTCACCACACATCTAGATAAGTTCCGTAGGAGGTCTGCTTTCCAAAATGGTGTCACTTATGGGGGGTTTCAATGTTTAGGCACATTAGTGGCTCTCCAAACGCAACATGGCGTCCCATCTCGATTCCAGCCAATTTTGCATTGAAAAGTCAAATGGCGCTCCTTTCCTTCCGAGCTCTGCCATGCACCCAAACAGTGCTTTACTCCCACATATGGGTTATCGGGGTACTCAGGATAAATTGTACAACAACTTTTGGGGTCAATTTTCTCCTGTTACCCTTGGTAAAATAAAACAAATTGGAGCTGAAATAAATTTTGTGTGAAAAAAAATTAAATGTTCATTTTTTTTTTAACATTCCAAAAATTCCCGTGAAACACCTGTAGGGTTAATAAACTTCTTGAATGTGGTTTTGAGCACCTTGAGATGTGCAGTTTTTAGAATGGTGTCACACTTGGTTATTTTCTATCATATAGACCCCCCAAAATGACTTCAAATGTGATGTGGTCCCTTAAAAAAAATGGTGTTGTAAAAATGAGAAATTGCTGGTCAACTTTTAACCCTTATAACTCCCTAACAAAAAAAAATTTTGTTTCCAAAATTGTGCTGATGTAAAGTAAACATGTGGGAAATGTTACTTATTAAGTATTTTGTGTGACATATGCAGCGCCCCAGAGACCTGGTCGTTGCAGTATGGCTCTAAGGAGAGTAGCGGTACGTCCGATTGCACTAAAGAGTTCTCCTGACCAGGTATCACCAGAACACATTACACTTCACACTCCGGCCACTAGGGGGAGAAAAAGGCTTTATTTATTGGGCCACTCCTCACACTGGTAAAACTAGGGGCTGGGGAGGAAGTTAGTCAGAAGCTGACTGGGTTGGAACCAGGCAACATCCCGTGGCAGGGGGTGTTGCGGGGAGAAGACACAGGGGGGTCCCTGTCAGGCATGGGAACCTGGCAGGTGCCTAGCGACAGAACAGAATGTCACGGAACCGTGCGTGCACACCTTGCGGTGGTATCCTAAGGAAGAGACAAGAGGGGAAGAATATTGTGGAACAGTGTAAACGAGATCAGCACAAAGGAGAGCCAGTAAGAGTCGTGCCGAGAGAGGAAGGCAACATCTTACTGAGGCGCGTAGTCGGTGGCCGGATCACCGTAGGAGTAACTGACTTCAGGCCTTACGTCAAGTTCCGCTGGACAGTTAACTATAGGTTGGCTGTCTACCTTCTACACCTATGAAGACATAGGGGGCAACATTGGGAGAGGGGCGTCTCTAGGGTCCCGGAAGACCTCCAAGCCTTCCCGTCAAACGGGTGGTGTCCTAGCCATACTTTATCTGGGGGACGTTAGAAACTAGCAACATCTGGAACCAAAGAACGAGAGAGAGAGAGAAAGCTGTAGAGAACGAACGAACGAGAACAGCAGTTGTGAGGACTATCTCGAATGCCCTGCAGGGTAGGACTACAACACACAGGCGCTATTGGTAAGCAACGATTTCCATCTGCGAGGGAAACTCTGGATGTGCCCATCGGACCGGCCGGTCTCTGATAGCCCGGTTGAACGTGCTCTGGACTGAGTGTACTGAAGCCTTCAGTAAAAGGTAAAGAGACTGCAATCCTGTGTCCTCGTTATTGCCTGCACCTCACACCATCACTATCTACCCTACTGGGAAGCCCTGGGGACATACTTCACCTGTGGGAAGGTAAACCATCCAGCTGCTATTCCATCACCCCAGCGGACCCCACAGCAGCGTCGGTCACCCTGACCGAACACCACAGGTGGCGTCACGAACTCCTGACAGACTGTACTACCACTTCCATTGGACGCCCCTTAGCAGGGTCGCGGACCGGGCCTAGCCACCGTGACAGCCTCAGAACCGAGCCAGAGAGGCCCGGTACCGAAACGTCGTGGCCCTGTGTCTGGGGGCGCTCCACATATCTCTGTGATTTAAGGACATAAAAATTCAAAGTTGGAAAATTGCGAAATTTTCAAAATTTTCACCAAATTTCCGTTTTTTTCACAAATAAACGCAGGTAATATCAAAGAAATTTTACCACTATCATGAAGTACAATATGTCTCGAGAAAACATTGTCAGAATCCCCAGGATCCGTTGAAGCGTTCCAGAGTTATAACCTCATAAAGGGACAGTGGTCAGAATTGTAAAAATTGGCCCGATCATTAACGTGCAAACCACCCTCAGGGCTTAAGGGGTTAAAAATAATAATTTTTAAAAATCGTGATATTCTCACCTTCCGGCGTCCGCAGCGGTTATTCCTGCTCCTCGCGATGCTCCGGTCCCACCGTTTCGCTGATTGGTCGTGGCCGGCTGCGACCAATCAGCGACTTTGGCGTGGGACTTAAACACCGCTTCGCTGATAAGTCGCGCCCAGCCAGCCGCGACCAATCGGCGACATTGGCACAGGATTTAAACCACGCTTCGCTGATTGGTTGCGGCCGGCCGCGCGACCAATCAGCGACCATCCCGGGCCAACTTTTTACTATTGATGATGCCAATGCAGCATCAATAGTAAAAAGATATCATGTTAAAAATAATAAAAAAACAAAAAACATTATATTCTCACCTTCCGAAGTCCGCCGCAGCCTTTCCCGCTCCTTGCGCTCCGGTCCCAAGAATGCATTGCTGCAATGCCCCGAGATCACGTGGCGGTCTCGTGAGACGGCTACATGATCACTGGTTATTGCCACTAGGCATTACTGGGAGCGGAGCATCGCGAGGAGCATCGGTAAAGGCTTCGGCTGGATCCACGGGCTGACGGAAGGTGAGTATACAACTATTTGTTATTTTAATTGTTTTTTTTAGCAGGGATATGGTGCCCACATTGCTATATACTACGTGGGCTGTTATATACTACGTGGGCTGTGTTATATACTGCGTGGGCTGTGTTATATGCTACGTGGCCTGTTATATACTGCGTGGGCTGTGTTATATATTACGTGGGCTGTGCTATATACTACGTGGGCTGTGCTATATACTACGTGGGCTGTGCTATATACTACGTGGCTATGCTATATACTACGTGGGCTGTGTTTTATACTACGTGGCTGTGCACTCTAGAATACCCGATGCGCTAGAATCGGGCCACCATCTAGTGTATACATAAACACATATACATCTAAAAGCATGCATATAGACAACCATTTCTATATGTATAGTAGAGAAGCAGAAAAAGAGAGTACCACAGACTAATCATAGGATACCTAAAACGAATATATGACAAAGATTCAATGGAAAAGACATACATACGATGGAGCAGCGGCTGGTAGCGGTTAGGGTGCGGGAGGGAGGTGAAGGACGACGGCCGTTTCACGCTTGCGCGCTTCTACGGGTCCAGGTGAGGGAATCAAAATCGTCATATCCTATATAAAAGGGCTTAATGACTAAATGTGAACAGGTGCATGTTAAAAACAATTGCAATAACCCTATTAACAAAACATTGATAAGTACATAAGATGGAGTAAACATTGTTCACTTAGACATTTCTTTTCAGACGCAGACTTATTACGTTCTAAAGTATAGTTTTATAAAAAGATGGTCATATCTAATTTATCGTTTAATCCTATTGGCCCTTGTGCGTTTGTTTTAATGATCCATCTGGCTTCGCGCTGTAGTAGCGGCTTATTGCGGTCGCCTCCATTAGGTGGATTATTGACTATTTCAAGTCCTGCAAAACGCAGCACATTAGGATTAGCATTATGTATGTCATTTATATGTTGAATGAAACGAGGGCAGCCTTTGCCCGCGCTTATAGAATTGTAATGTTCCCTGAATCGGTGGAACATGGGACGTATGGTTTTGCCGATATAAAAGAACTGGCAGGGGCAGGTGATAATATTATCGACAAACTGGGATCTACAAGTGATCAGTTGTTTGACTGTATGATGAATGGGACCAATATGGATCGATTTGTCTAATAGTCTCAGGTGGCAAAATTTACAATTACCGCACTTGTGATTTCCACTCGGTTGCGATTTACTTAGCCAATTACTATTATTCGTGACAGTAAGACGATTTTTTACAAGAAGATCTCCTAAATTTTTAGTGCGTTTATATGCAAAGATAGGATGGGATATTACTGTGGGGGTCAAGTCCCTATCACTTTTTAATATGTGCCAGTTTTTATTGATGGCTGCGTAAATTTCTTTGTCCATAGGACTGTGTGCAAACGTGAAGACAAACCTCCTGTTGTTATCCTTTTTTCCTTTATTGGGTTCTGCTAATTTCTTACGGTTTTTTAATAGACTCTGTTGTGTCAACTTTTTTACTCTATTCTCCGCTTTTGTTAAAATTTCGGGGGGATATTTTCTTTTTAGAAAATCTGTCTTTAAATTCGTTATTTGTTCGTTAAACGATTCATTATTGTTGTTTATTTTTCTATAGCGAACCATTTGGCTATAGGGTATGCTTTGTTTAGTGTGGAGGGGATGGGCGCTATTAAAATGCAACAGATTATTTATTGCTGTAGGTTTTTTATGTACGCTAGTGTTGATTCTCCCATCAATGATTTCTAATTTTACATCTAGAAAATCTAGCGAATTACCCCCGAAACTAGCGGTGAACTGCATATTTTCCTTATTTATGGTGTTATTAAGCCCTTTTATAAAGGATATGACGATTTTGATTCCCTCACCTGGACCCGTAGAAGCGCGCAAGCATGAAACGGCCGTCGTCCTTCACCTCCCTCCCGCACCCTAACCGCTACCAGCCGCTGCTCCATCGTATGTATGTCCACGCATTCTTTTGAATAAAGGACATCTCTATTCAGCAATACCTGGGTGAGTGCCACTTTCATTCGTTCTTCTACGTGTCTACAGCAGTACTTGGCTTTATGTGATGCACCTCCCGATAGTTGCTACTTCTGATTCGTGCCACTTAGTGTCCAAATTTGAATCCAGCGTGTAAGAAGATGGTTCATGTAAACTAACTAGCCTAGTGCCTTCCGACTTTCACTTTCCTGCTTGGCATTTAACTATTGACTTTTAACGGAATTGAGCACAGGTATAGCGCATATTTAAATTTTTACTATCTATACATATTCACTTACAATGGACACTAATCACGAAGAAAACATGGATTCGGACCAAGGCACATCAGCTGAGCAGGGCTTATTAGCTGGTAGAGAGGGTGCGGAGGAGTTCTTTATGGATTGCAACCATAAAGACGAATTATCATTGATAAGCACTAAGACATTGGAAATAAAAATATACGGTACTCTCTGGCCGAGAGAGTAATCAGACTTTATTGCACTATAAAATCCCTGAAGTCGTATGTGGAATGTGGACGGGTTCCAAGAGGTCTCCGTGTTTATAAAGAAATCTCCCAATTCTCTGGAGACGAATCTTTCCAGAAAGCATGGGAAGAAATCCACCTGCAATGTTCACGGAACCTTCTGGCATTAGTCATCACCCAAAACGAAAAGGAATACGAAATTCTGTTTGCCCAATTAAATGACGCCAAGAAAGAACTGAGCTCTAGAGTGACGGAGACGCAGTTTATAGCATTTTTGAAAAAACTGGATAAAAAATTGGTCCTAATTCAGATAGACACCAAACAGAAGAAAAAGGACAAATTTCTACGTGACAAAAATGACTTTACTACAGGTCAAATCTTTTCCTGGAACAAAAATAAAAGAAAAAACTATCAAAAAAATTACCAACCAAGGAAATTTAACAAACGAAAGACACAGAAAGACGGTTGGATAACGGACTCCGATTCCAGCGGCATGGAAGAACTAAGCGAAAATACCAGCGCCACACAATCCGTCACACAAACGGAAATCCCTTTAGGAAAAAGATTAGACGAGGCAGACGGAAAAACAAACGGTCAGAAGAAGCGGAAGCAAGTCTCGTGGAGAAAGTAACAACAGAAAAAAATCAGCTACAGATAATTAACCTATCTAACAGGATTCTCATCACTGAACAAAAAAATGTGTTGTCTTTGGGACTGAATTTCTGTATCCCTGAAGAATTCAATTATACAGAGTTTAAAATTGACTTATTTAAAGCAACAAGAAAATTATATTTAAAAAAATTTTTTGCTCACGATAAAAACACAAAAAATGTTCACACTACTAGTCCAACGGAAAGTCCCGCCACAATAGGAAATTTGGGTTTTATAGCATATCCTCCTACAGATTTTAAGGATATCGAAGATGCACAGCTTCTAGCAAATCTAGATAAATCTACTGCTACACCACAAGAGGAAGCTGTAGGTGAACATATAATTTCTATCGTTGAACCATTCAAGGGCGGCCTACAATCAACATTTATGCCTCCTATATCTCCCGGAAATACCATTGATTTATTTCAAGACTTAGTTTTGAAAGATATAGAAGCCTTATTATATCCACACCCACAAAAAAATTTAGGACGTGAGGAAGAAAAGGCAATACGAGAGATACAGCAATGGAATGATACCATCATAAGGAGAGCAGACAAAGGTGGCAATATTGTCATTTTAGACAAAAAGTATTACATCGAGGAAGCCATGTCTCAGCTTAATGATAAGAATACATATACTCCACTCGAAAATAATCCCACTAACAAGTATAGGGAAAAATTAAGAGCACTATTAAATAAATACGTTACAAAAGGCGTACTATTAAAAAATAAAGCTGAAAAACTATTACCAGAATATCCCATTACACCCAACTGGTATAGTTTACCTAAAATACACAAAAATGCCACAAGACCACCTGGACGCCCTATAATATCGGGGATTGGATCACTAACAGAACCTTTATCTAAGTTTCTAGATTGGCTACTAAAACCCCTTCTACAGAAAATCCCATCATTTATAAAAGACTCAGGAGACTTTCTTTTAGCTCTACAAACCTTGGATTGGCAACCGACATTCTCGTTAGTATCTATCGATATCGTGAGTCTGTATACACGAATCCCCCAAGACAAAGGCATTGAAGCTATTCGGACAATTTTACTCAATACAGACAAGGATCAAGACTTTATTGATTTCATCATTGAAAGCCTAGAATTTGTGCTTTCACATAACGCCTTTAAATTTCTTGATAAATGGTTCATTCAACATACAGGTACCGCGATGGGTACGCCCGTCGCATGTGTATTTGCGAACCTATTCCTTGCGGCTTTTGAGGAAAAATATATAACCGCCTCTACTAATCCATACCTAAAACACATCCGGACATACTTACGATTCGCCGATGATGTATTCATCGTATGGGACGGTTCAAGAAACGACTTTGACAACTTTGTCCTATATCTAAACACAATAAATAAGGAAAATATGCAGTTCACCGCTAGTTTCGGGGGTAATTCGCTAGATTTTCTAGATGTAAAATTAGAAATCATTGATGGGAGAATCAACACTAGCGTACATAAAAAACCTACAGCAATAAATAATCTGTTGCATTTTAATAGCGCCCATCCCCTCCACACTAAACAAAGCATACCCTATAGCCAAATGGTTCGCTATAGAAAAATAAACAACAATAATGAATCGTTTAACGAACAAATAACGAATTTAAAGACAGATTTTCTAAAAAGAAAATATCCCCCCGAAATTTTAACAAAAGCGGAGAATAGAGTAAAAAAGTTGACACAACAGAGTCTATTAAAAAACCGTAAGAAATTAGCAGAACCCAATAAAGGAAAAAAGGATAACAACAGGAGGTTTGTCTTCACGTTTGCACACAGTCCTATGGACAAAGAAATTTACGCAGCCATCAATAAAAACTGGCACATATTAAAAAGTGATAGGGACTTGACCCCCACAGTAATATCCCATCCTATCTTTGCATATAAACGCACTAAAAATTTAGGAGATCTTCTTGTAAAAAATCGTCTTACTGTCACGAATAATAGTAATTGGCTAAGTAAATCGCAACCGAGTGGAAATCACAAGTGCGGTAATTGTAAATTTTGCCACCTGAGACTATTAGACAAATCGATCCATATTGGTCCCATTCATCATACAGTCAAACAACTGATCACTTGTAGATCCCAGTTTGTCGATAATATTATCACCTGCCCCTGCCAGTTCTTTTATATCGGCAAAACCATACGTCCCATGTTCCACCGATTCAGGGAACATTACAATTCTATAAGCGCGGGCAAAGGCTGCCCTCGTTTCATTCAACATATAAATGACATACATAATGCTAATCCTAATGTGCTGCGTTTTGCAGGACTTGAAATAGTCAATAATCCACCTAATGGAGGCGACCGCAATAAGCCGCTACTACAGCGCGAAGCCAGATGGATCATTAAAACAAACGCACAAGGGCCAATAGGATTAAACGATAAATTAGATATGACCATCTTTTTATGAAACTATACTTTAGAACGTAATAAGTCTGCGTCTGAAAAGAAATGTCTAAGTGAACAATGTTTACTCCATCTTATGTACTTATCAATGTTTTGTTAATAGGGTTATTGCAATTGTTTTTAACATGCATCTGTTCACATTTAGTCATTAAGCCCTTTTATAAAGGATATGACGATTTTGATTCCCTCACCTGGACCCGTAGAAGCGCGCAAGCGCGAAACGGCCGTCGTCCTTCACCTCCCTCCCGCACCCTAACCGCTACCAGCCGCTGCTCCATCGTATGTATGTCCACACATTCTTTTGAATAAAGGACATCTCTATTCAGCAATACCTGGGTGAGTGCCACTTTCATTCGTTCTTCTACGTGTCTACAGCAGTACTTGGCTTTATGTGATGCACCTCCCGATAGTTGCTACTTCTGATTCGTGCCACTTAGTGTCCAAATTTGAATCCAGCGTGTAAGAAGACGGTTCATGTAAACTAACTAGCCTAGTGCCTTCCAACTTTCACTTTCCTGCTTGGGATTCAATGGAAAACCTCATATTCCCTATTCAGCCATATGGTTCCAGGGTTTGGAGAGTATAGATCCAGTAAGACTCCCTCTCTTTTAATTTCAAAATTCGGTTCCCACCTTTTCTACCCAGTGGTATGTTCTCAATTACCTGATACCACAATTGTGAGACATTATGGGAAATGAAGTGTGCTGGTATGGGTAGCATCACCCTCTTGCAATGAATCGTCAACTTATGTTGTGATATGAGGTCCCGGATATGCTGGGTATTTTCGCCAACATATCCGAGACCGCAAGGACAATTAATGAGATATATGACATAAGAAGAATTGCAGCTATAAAAGCTGCAGATGGGAAAACGTTTAGCAGATCTGTGGTATGTGAATTTACCACCTTTAGTAATATTAGAGCACTGAAGACAGTGCAAACAGGGGAATGTTCCTTTATGTGGAGAAGTGAAGAATGTTTGTGTAGTACTGACTTCGTATCCACAGCTCCTCTCTGTAGTCACACGCTCTGTGTATACTATATATCCACAGCTCCTCTCTGTAGTCACACGCTCTGTGTATACTATATATCCACAGCTCCTCTCTGTAGTCACACGCTCTGTGTATACTATATATCCACAGCTCCTCTCTGTAGTCACACGCTCTGTATATACTATATATCCACAGCTCCTCTCTGTAGTCACACGCTCTGTATATACTATATATCCACAGCTCCTCTCTGTAGTCACACGCTCTGTATATACTATATATCCACAGCTCCTCTCTGTAGTCACACGCTCTGTATATACTATATATCCACAGCTCCCCTCTGTGGTCACACACTCTGTATATACTATATATCCACAGCTCCTCTCTGTAGTCACACGCTCTGTATATACTATATATCCACAGCTCCTCTCTGTAGTCACACACTCTGTATATACTATATATCCACAGCTCCTCTCTGTAGTCACACGCTCTGTATATACTATATATCCACAGCTCCTCTCTGTAGTCACACGCTCTGTATATACTATATATCCACAGCTCCTCTCTGTAGTCACACGCTCTGTATATGCTATATATCCACAGCTCCCCTCTGTGGTCACACACTATGTATATACTATATATCCACAGCTCCTCTCTGTAGTCACACGCTCTGTATATACTATATATCCACAGCTCCCCTCTGTGGTCACACTCTGTATATACTATATATCCACAGCTTCTCTCTGTAGTCATACTCTGTATATACTATATATCCACAGCTCCCCTCTGTGGTCACACTCTGTATATACTATATATCCACAGCCCCTCTCTGTAGTCACACACTGTATATACTATATATCCACAGCTCCTCTCTGTAGTCACACGCTCTGTATATACTATGTATCCACAGCTCCTCTCTGTAGTCACACGCTCTGTGTATACTATATATCCACAGCTCCTCTCTGTAGTCACACGCTCTGTATATACTATATATCCACAGCTCCTCTCTGTAGTCACACGCTCTGTATATACTATATATCCACAGCTCCTCTCTGTAGTCACACGCTCTGTATATACTATATATCCACAGCTCCCCTCTGTGGTCACACACTCTGTATATACTATATATCCACAGCTCCTCTCTGTAGTCACACGCTCTGTATATACTATATATCCACAGCTCCTCTCTGTAGTCACACACTCTGTATATACTATATATCCACAGCTCCTCTCTGTAGTCACACGCTCTGTATATACTATATATCCACAGCTCCTCTCTGTAGTCACACGCTCTGTATATACTATATATCCACAGCTCCTCTCTGTAGTCACACGCTCTGTATATGCTATATATCCACAGCTCCCCTCTGTGGTCACACACTATGTATATACTATATATCCACAGCTCCTCTCTGTAGTCACACGCTCTGTATATACTATATATCCACAGCTCCCCTCTGTGGTCACACTCTGTATATACTATATATCCACAGCTTCTCTCTGTAGTCATACTCTGTATATACTATATATCCACAGCTCCCCTCTGTGGTCACACTCTGTATATACTATATATCCACAGCCCCTCTCTGTAGTCACACACTGTATATACTATATATACACAGCTCCTCTCTGTAGTCACACTCTGTATATACTATATATCCACAGCTCCTCTCTGTAGTCATACTCTGTATATACTATATATCCACAGCTCCTCCCTGTAGTCACACTCTGCATATACTATATATCCACAGCTCCTCTCTGTAGTCACACGCTCTGTATATACTATATATCCACAGCTCCTCTGTGGTCACACACTCTGTATATACTATATATCCACAGCTCCTCTCTGTAGTCACACTCTGTATATACTATATATCCACAGCTCCTCCCTGTAGTCACACTCTGCATATACTATATATCCACAGCTCCTCTCTGTAGTCACACGCTCTGTATATACTATATATCCACAGCTCCTTGCTGTAGTCACACTCTCTGTATATACTATATATCCACAGCTCCTCTGTAGTCACACGCTCTGTATATACTATATATCCACAGCTTCTCTCTGTAGTCACACACTCTGTATATACTATATATCCACAGCTCCTCTGTAGTCACACGCTCTGTATATACTATATATCCACAGCTCCTCTCTGTAGTCACACGCTCTGTATATACTATATATCCACAGCTCCTTCCTGTAGTCACACGCTGTGTATATACTATATATCCACAGCTCCTCTCTGTAGTCACATGCTCTGTATATACTATATATCCACAGCTCCTCTCTGTAGTCACATGGTCTGTATATACTATATATCCACAGCTCCTCTCTGTAGTAAATGGTGTTGGGACCATCAGTTCTGTTGTGCAGAAGTCTGGTGGATACACAGCTGATATTCCTACTCAATAGACTATTAGAATTTGTATTATGGCAAGAAAAAAGCAGCTAAGTAAAGAAAAACAAGTGGCCATGATTACTTTAAGAAATGAAGGTCAATCTGTCCAAAAAATTGAGAAAACGTTGAAAGTGTCCCCAAGTGCAGTGGCAAAAACCATCAAGCGCTACAAAGAAACTGGCTCACATGAGGATCGGGAAAGGAAGACCAAGAGTCACCTCTGCTTCTGAGGATAAGGTTCTCCGAGTCACCAGCCTCAGAAATTGCAGGTTATCAGCAGCTCAGATTAGAGACCAGGTCAATGCCACACAGAGTTCAGGCAGCAGACACATCTTTACAACAAGTGTTAGGCTGCCATCACACTAGCAGTATTTGGTCAGTATTTTGCATCAGTATTTGTAAGCCAAAACCAGGAGTGGAACAATTAGAGGAAAAGTATAATAGAAACATATGCACAACTTCTGCATTTATCACCCACTCCTGGTTTTGGCTTACAAATACTGATGTAAAATACTGACCAAATACTGCTAGTGTGACGGCAGCCTTAAGAGGAGACTTTGTGCAGCAGGCCTTCATGGTAAAATAGCTGCTAGGAAACCACTGCTAAGGACAAGAAACAAGCAGAAGAGAACACAAGGAGTGGACATTAGACCAGTGGAAATCTGTGCTTTGGTCTGATGAGTCCAAATTTGAGATCTTTGGTTCCAACCACCGTGTCTTTGTGCGAGGCAGAAAAGGTGAACGGATGGACTCTACATGCCTGGTTCCCACCGTGAAGCATGGAGGGGGAGGTGTGATGGTGTGGGGGGGCTTTGCTGGTGACACTGTTGGGGATTTATTCAAAATTGCAGGCATACTGAACCAGCATGGCTACCACAGCATCTTGCAGCGGCATGCTATTCCATCCGGTTTGCGTTTAGTTGGTCCATCATTTATTTTTCAACAGGACAATGACCCCAAACACACCTCCAGACTGTGTAAGGGCTATTTGACCAAGAAGATGAGTGATGGGGGGCTACGCCAGATGACCTGGCCTCCACAGTCACCAGACCTGAACCCAATCGAGATGGTTTGGGGTGAGCTGGACGCAGAGTGAAGACAAAAGGGGCAACAAGTGCTAAGCATCTCTGGGAACTCCTTCAAGATTGTTGGAAGACCATTCCCGGTGACTACCTCTTGAAGCTCATCAAGAGAATGCCAAGAGTGTGCAAAGCAGTCATCAAAGCAAAAGGTGGCTACTTTGAAGAACCTAGAATATAAGACATAATTTCAGTTGTTTCACACTTTTTTTGTTAAGTATATAATTCCACATGTGTTAATTCATAGTTTTGATGCCTTCAGTGTGAATGTACAATTTTCATAGTCATGAAAATACAGAAAAATCTTTAAATGAGAAGGTGTGTCCAAACTTTTTGGTCTGTATTGTATATCCACAGCTCCTCTTTGTAGTCACACGCTCTGTATATACTATATATCCACAGCTCCTCTTTGTAGTCACACGCTCTGTATATACTATATATCCACAGCTCCTCCTCTGTAGTCCCACGCTCTTTATATACTATATATCCACAGCCCTCTCTGTAGTCACACACTCTGTATATACTATATATTCACAGCTCCCCTCTGTAGTCGCATGGTCTGTATATACTATATATGCACAGGTCCTCTGTAGTAACACGCTCTGTATATAATATATATCCACAGCTCCCCTCTGCAGTGACACACTCTGTATGAATTATATAGCCACTGCTCCTCTCTGTAGTCACATGCTCTGTATATACTATATATCCACAGCTCCTCTCTGTAGTCACGCGCTCTGTAGATACTATATATCCACAGCTCCTCTGTGGTCACGTGCTTTGTATGTACTATATATCCACAGCTCCCTTCTGTAGTCACACACTCTGTATATACTATATATCCACAGCTCCCCTCTGCAGTGACACACTCTGTATGAATTATATAGCCACAGCTCCTCTCTGTAGTCACATGCTCTGTATATACTATATATCCACAGCTCCTCTCTGTAGTCACGCACTCTGTAGATACTATATATCCACAGCTCCTCTGTGGTCACGTGCTTTGTATGTACTATATATCCATAGCTCCCTTCTGTAGTCACATGGTTTGTATATACTATATATCCACAGCTCCTCTCTGTAGTCACACGCTCTCTATATAAAATATATCCACAGCTCATCTGTGGTCACATGCTCTGTATATACTATATATCCACAGCTCCCTTCTGTTGTCCCACTCTCTGTATATACTATGTATCCACAGCTCCTCTCTGTAGTCACACACTCTGTATATACTAAAATATCCACAGTTCCCCTCAGTAGTCACACGCTCTGTATATACTATATATCCACATCTCCTCTCTGTGGTCACATGTTCAGCATATACTATATATCCACAGCTCCCCTCTGTAGTCACACTCTCTGTTTATATTATATATCTACAGCTCATTTCTGTAGTCACACTCTGTATATACTATTTATTCACAGCTCCTCTCTGTAGTCACACGCTCTGTATATACTATATACCCACAGCTACTTTCTGTAGTCATACGGTCTCTTTGTTCTATGCATCTACAGCTCCCCTCTGTAGTCCCATGCTCTTTATATACTATATATCCACAGCCCCCTCTGTAGTCACACACTCTGTATATACTATATATTCACAGCTCCTCTCTGTAGTCACCTGCTCTGTATATACTATATAACCACAGCTCCCCTCTGTTATACCAACGCCATCAAAATGGACACAGACTCCACAGCCCTGATGTAATATCGATAAAGCCACTTTTTTATTTTTATGGGTGATCCTGTAAGGGGTGTACCGGGACCGTGTAATACTCCACTCCATTCCCTTGCCTGTTGATACTGTTGTAATTAATGTGAAGTATGTGTACGTTGTTTTTCCCTACGGTGAATATTTAACAATGCTGCAATGAGCACAATGTAATGTATATATTTGCTATTCTGTGTACCTGTTAAATAGGAAAAGCGTAGTTGTCAGGAAATAGGAAGAAGTTCTGATTACTTCAATTACACCTACAGGGCTCTCAGCTGCAGTTTCCTCTGCCTACCAGCACAAGGCTAGAATTCTAAGCCACTCTTTCTTCCTCCCCCCGGCTATATAATTGTAATGTGAGCCCAGTATGCCCACACTGGGATCACTGCAGAATATATATGGCTTTGTGCTGCGAAAGCCGTCCCTCGCTCAATCCCTCATTCCCCCCTCCCACCTAATACCAGCAAAAACTGGTACAGCCTGTTCCAGAAGGCATGGGACTCTATTGTTCTTTGAAAGTTAGGTATATTGGCACTGATCCGGGTTAGAGATAAAAGGATTATATATTTTGGATGTCAATCGAAAGATCAATAGCTCACGGAAATCGCTAGGAGCTAAACCCAACGAGTGCAAGGTGCGGGTTTCTCCATAAGCGGGTCATGTAACTATGCCGTGTTTACACTTAAAAGAATCCCCCCCGATGTGGTGCACATCCTGATCATTGTGTCGTTCGTATACCAGGTTCATACAGCGAGCTATGTATAAAAATGGTTTGTCCCAGCTCTAAGAAAGGGAATGATTCAGCCTCTGAGTGAGGTCACCACAGGGGGAGTGCCTTGGTTTTAGGCTGGGAAATAAGTGAGTGAAGCAGCAGTCTTCACTTGTCTTTTGTCAGGGGTCTAGCTGCTAGACAGATGTGTGGTATGCATCCAGATGTGTCCCCTGAGCACATGGTCAGCCATGAGATGAGATGATATGAACGAAATGTACAGTAAGTGTTTTTCAACTTTAATCCCATTTTATTTTTTATTGGAATGTACATACGACTTGTCTACTTTTATAATACCTTTTTATACTTCTGTAAATACTGCCTACTTTTTTTGGAGCAAAATATATAAAATAATAATAATCTTTATTTTTATATAGCATTAACATATTCCACAGCACTTTACAGTTTGCACACATTATCGCTGTCCCCGTTGGGGATCACAATCTAAATTCCCTAACAGTATGTCTTTGGAATGTGGGAGAAAACCGGAGAACCCGGAGGAAACCCACGCAAACACAGGGAGAACATATAAACTCCTTGCAGATGTTGTCCTAGGTGGGATTTGCACCCAAGACTCCAGCGCTGCAAGGCTGCAGTGCTAACCACTGAGCCACCTTGCTAGTTTTGTTTCACCTTGCTCTATAATGAACTGTCACTTTCTCTGAAGTGAATTACCCTACTAATCTGGGTTGGCTCCAGATCCGTTACTAAGTAAGAAATCAGAGCTGGTGGCAAGGGTTTTGTCCTGTGCGTTTGGGAGGCTTTGTAGCGACTGGCGGCGTTGATAATTATTGTTCCCGCTTGAGTGGGAGTACTAGTTATATCACCCTCATTGCAGTGTGCCCATTAGCCAGTACAAAGTAAGGCAGCCTTTCTGGTGACTAATTATCCTAGGTGCAGTACCCGGTCTGACCTGAGGGTAGGAGGGTGCCAGAGAGCTGCAAGTTCCAAACCGGAACTGGGAAGTGGGATATAGATAAATCCCCTTCAGAAAGGAATCAGGGGCAACCAAACAACCCCGGTTCATGATAAATTGGTGTGAGCGGTGAAGAAGATAAAGATATCCTCTACGTGAATCATGACAGTAGTACTCATTTTTGGCCACTAGATGGGGCATTATAGTATATGTAATATAATATAGTGAAACCAGTTAGTAAACAGTTAAACATAGGAGGGGTCAGCTGCAGTTAAGATAGGGAAGACTTCCTGATTTGGGTCAGAAGAGCCTGGGTGCCCAGACAGCCCACACGAGCTTAAGTGCCCAGGACGATAGCAGGTACTATGCAAAGTTCACTGAGGGAGAAGCCCAGCCATCCACACCTTCAGGCCTGATCAGCCGTAGGCCAGTACACCAGCAAGCACGGAGACTAAAGAGAGAAACAGTGAGAGGGGACAGGGACGCAGGTGGCTCCAGTATGTGGCAGCTTATAGCCTGGGCAGATACCCTCAGAACCAGTGTGAAACGGCTGAGGGAAATCTCAGAAGCAGTGAGCTTGGAACAGGAGTTTGCTGTGTCAACACAAAGTACAGTACAGAAGGGCAGGTCGCTCACCAAGTGGCAATTAGCTTTGGGGACAGAAATTCTCTGGTCTGGTGCGAAACAGACTAAGAAAGGACTAACCGTAACAGAGCTGAATTGGGAGGACGCTAAGGAACCGTGTGGCATGGTCCGACCCGGGTGTGTGCTGTGTGACAGGAAAGAAAGTGCAGGGAAAGAAGAGATGTGTAATGCGAATCCTGTTGTAAATGTTGTGAAGAATCTGGATGTGCTGCCTAAAGAAAATAGTAAAGTTGTTCATTTGAAAGTTGAAATGGACTGTGTCTAAATCTATGCAATACTGTCTAAAGGAAGCTTGCAGCAGAGCAGAGGAGACCCTGACGGCACAGAAAGCGGAGCAACAAGTATGCAAAGTAATGGACATTATTTTCATGAGATGGGAGGCCAGGGCACAGACGCCCCGGAATCCTCGGCCATCACTATAGCCCTGGCACTTCCTCACAATCCATATTGAGAATTATCTGGTTCAGACCTCTTCTAATCCTCATTCACTCATGAAATGGTTTTGTAGGAGCCGCTTCAGGGACATATTTCCAGTTTGTGAACCACAAGAATAGTTTCATCTGAAGGCGTCAGGAGGAACACAAGGACATTGCCTGCGAAAATACATGAGACACCAAAACCATGCTGATAGTTGCTTTAGACTTCCAAGGGAAACCCATCAAGACGCGGTGTCTTACACATACTGTAGATATGTCTTCATCCAGGGCTTCACACTGAGCCTCGGCCAACTCAGACATGTGTAAATCAGCAAAGTGTGGATGAATGTCGGTCTTGGGGACATTTGTAGTAAAGGGTCTCCTAATAAATATAGCAGCGGTTTGTAAGAAATTCCACATTTCTAACAAACGTGTCCTTCACTGTTCGGAGTTGTAACACAGCCTTGCACCGTTATGGCGATGAACACTTTGTCAATAATTGTCTCAGCTGACTCAAAATCAAAATAAAATTGCCGGATAAAGAACGTGTTTCATGTGAATATAAATGTCGGAGACAACAAACCAACCAAATGGCTCAGTGTGCCTCGGTGGTAGAAGAGATGTCCCACTTCTATGTTTTAACCTTTTTAGCTTTAATGTAGTAAATGGTTCTGAATAGACTCCCACTCAGATAAGCTTGAATGTATCATAAAGCAGAAAAATATAGTTACTTACTGATAACGGTAATTCTCTGACCCCATGATGGCACCACGGATAGAAGGGATCTGCCCCATCGGGACAGGAAACCTACAGATAAAAAGGCAATACCCCTCTTCCGCATCAGTTGTTTTACAGAGCACTAAAGGAACTATCAGGTTAAAGACATCACTAATTACATTAAATACTCTTATTATTACTGAACGGAAGCACCGCATGACAATTTTACTAACTGGATAACTAAACAATTGCATAGCTGGATGTGCACACCCACGCGTGAAGTGAGGGAATGTACGGGTGCCATCACGGGGTCAGAGAAATACCGTTATCTGTAAGTAACTATATTTGTCTCTCTACCCCCCATGGCGGCACCACGGAGAGAATTGCAGAGATATGTAGATTAGGGTGGGACCACCGCCCCCGTAACCCTTTTGCCAAAAGTAAGATGTGAAGAGGATGATAGATCCAGTCGATAGTGGTTAAAGAATGTAGAGGGAGAGGACCAAGGAGCGGCTCTACATATCTGTTCTATCGAGGCTCCGGCTCTTTCCGTCCAGGAAGTTGCCACTGATCTAGTTGAGTGAGCCTTTATTTTCTCTGGAACGGCTGCTCCGTGAGAAGAGTATGACAGTGTGATATTATCCGTTATCAACCTTGCGAGTGTACTCTTGGATGCTTTCCTACACTCCTGTGTTGCTGCTAGATACTGGACTATGCATCTCCTCACGTCTAGGGTGTTTAAAGCTTCCTCCCTATTATTTTTGGGGTACGGACAGAAAGCAGGGAGAGTTATATCCTGAGCCCTGTGAAAATGAGATGTCTCTTTTGGGAGGTAAGCCAAGTCTATTTAGGCTGTGTGCGCACGTTCAGTATTTTTTGCGTTTTTTCCGCGGTTTTCCGCTATAAAAACACATCAAAAATGTGGCAAAAACGCATACATTAAGCATCCTATTAGAATGGATTCCGCAATTTTTGTGCACATGTTGCATTTTTTTCCGCAGCGGAATCGCATTCCAGAAAAAACGCAGCATGTTCATTCTTTGTGTGAAATAGCGGGATTCCGCACACATAGGAATGCATTGATCTGCTTACATTCTGCATGTGGCTATACCCACCAAGCGGGAAGTAAGCGGATCATGTGCGGTTGGCACCCAGGGTGTAGTAGAGGAGACTCTCCTCCAGGCCCTGGGAACCATTTACCTGTAAAAAAAAAGAATTAAAATAAAAAATCATGATATTCTCACCTTCCGGCGGCCCCTGCAGCCTTCCCGCTCCTCGCTATGCTCCCGTTCCCAGGATGCTTTGCGGCAATGACCTGATGAAGTAGTGGTCTCGCGTGATGCTACATCATCTGGGGCCATTGCCACAAGGCATTACTGAGAACGGGAACATCGCGAGGAGCGGGAAGGCTACGGGGGCCGCCGGAAGGTAAGAATATCACAATTTTTGATCTATTGATCAAATCAACAAATGTCCCGCTAAATCTAGGGCACTTCACAATAATGAAACAACTAATCTCAAATAATATATGTATCTGTGAGAAGAAGAGATCCCAAATATTTATAAAAGCAATATTTATTAAGAATTTATTAAAAATACAAATGCAATAAAAAGCACAAAGCAACTCACAAAGCACAAATGTAGAGGTAGAGCTTGTCTATAACTATGATGGATGGTAACCAGGTAATCGAACGGGTTTCTTTCCTCAAAAAAAAAAAGAAATATATATATGGGAACTAGTTATTAGATACTATATATATGCCACAGCTAATGAGCTACCGAGCCTTATGATGTTACATATTGATGGCTAGTTTGGTGCTGTCATTGTATTGTATATGGGTAGTTTCACGGGGCCACCAGTTTTATATTTATTAATTGTCGCTATAAGCCACTGAGCTTTATGATGGTATATATTGATGGTTAGCTGGTTGATGTGTATATTGTACAGGTGTAGTTTATCGCGTCCACTTGTTTTATATATAGGTGGTTATGTCTAACATCAATTATATGGATGTGATTACCTGGTTACCATCCATCATAGTTATAGACAAACTCTACCTCTACCTTTACATTTGGTGCTTTGTGAGTTGTCCCCTACGGTATGTTTGCTTCTTTATTGCATTTGTATGTATTTTTAATAAATTCTTAATAAATATTGCTTTTATAAATATTTGGGATCTCTTCTTCTTCTCACAGATACATATATTATGTGAGATTAGTTGTTTCTTTTACCATTGATGCTGCATAGGCAGAATCAATAGTAAAAAGTTGGTCACACTTGTCAAACACTATGTTTGTGTGACCAACCTGTCAATCAGTTTTCTAAGCGATGCTACAGATCGCTTGGAAAACGCTAGCATTCTGCAAGCTAATTATGCTTGTAAAACGCTAGTGTTTAGCAGGAATACGCATGCCAATTCCGCATGCGTTTTACTCGCAGCACAGTTGCGAAATTTCCGCGGAAATTTCAGCCGCAATTCCGGACGTGTGCCCATAGCCTTAAGGACCACTCTATCCTCTAAAACTTGGGTGAAAGGTGGATATGCTGATCGAGCCTGAATATCGCTGACCCTGCGTGCCGAAGTTAAGGCCACTAGTAAGGAGGTTTTAAGGGACAATAGTTTCAACGAGGCTTCTGATAGGGGTTCAAAAGGGTCCTTTGTTAAAGCTGACAGGACCAAATTAGCTGAGAGCACCAAATTTAGGTCCCAGGGGGGAACACCTCGAGATAAGATGGGTTCGGATCTACTTGCAGCCTTGATAAATCTGGTTACCCATTGGTTTCCTGCCAAGTTATAATTATACAGGGCTCCTAGTGCTGCAACCTGAACTTTTAGGGTATTTGTGGCCTGCCCCTGTTCTAGGCCCTTCTGTAAAAATTCTAATATAGCCGTGAGTGGAATCTCCCCATCCCAGGAAGCACTTGACACTGAGATAAATTTTTTCCAAATTCTACCATATGTTTTGGTAGTTACCGGTTTTCTGCTTTTTTGGAGGGTGGCAAATAAATTTGGGGAGAATCCTTTATTGCTTAAAAGTGACCTTTCAAGTTCCATGCTGTCAAGTGTAAGTTTTTTACTTGTGGATGGATCACAGGCCCTTGGAAAAGAAGGTCCGGAAGATCCAGAAGGACCCAAGGGTCTGAGATGGACAGTATCTTTAACCATAAAAACCAAGGCCTCCTCGGCCAGAAGGGGGCTATCAAGATTACCCTTGCCATTTCCTCCCAAATCTTCCTCAGAACTGCTGGTATAAGGACTTTGGGCGGAAAGGTATATGCTAGGTGGTAATCCCAAGGTATCATGAGTGCGTCTAGAGCAACCGAGTTCCCCAGGGGATCTATAGAGCAGAAGGTGTTGACTTTCTGGTTCTTGCTGTTTGCAAACAGGTCTATGGCTGGATAAACCCATGCCCTCGCAATTTGGTCTAACACCGACTGTTTCAATTCCCATTTGCTCTGTCTTAGCTGGGTTTGACTCAGGTAATCTGCTGTTTGATTTTCTGACCCCTTTATGTGTAGTGCTGACAGAGAACTCAAGCTGTTTTTGGCAATCTGAAAAATTTACCCCGTTACCTCCATCAGAGAATCTTACAGCTAGGAGCTCCTTCATATTTGAGGATGTCAAACTCACTTCTCCTTCCCAAACCCCTTGGGCTAATTGTCCGGATAGGTGAGCCCCCCACCCTTTGGGACTTGCGTCTATTGTTAAAATTTTGGAAATTTTCAAAGTCCAGGGAACACCCCGAATTAGGTTGTCTGTGTTTGTCCACCATTGTAGTGAGAAGGCTGTTTCTGATTAAATATCTAACTGCCATTCTAAATTCCCTTTTAGGGAATTTTCTGCTGCCAATATTTCCCACTGTAGTTTCCAGGAATGAACCTGAGCCCAATGGACAGCCGGGATACAAGAATTCACAGTACCTAAGAGCGACATAGCCTTCCGCAGCGTAGTGGAGGGAAAGGCTATCGCTCGAGAAGCCAGTTCCGCCATATTTCGGACCTTCCGATCTAGGAGACTGCATTCCTAATTGTTTGAGTCCAGCAGTATGCCCAAATACTCCTGTACTTGACTTGGTACGATCTTGGATTTTGGCAAGTTTAGCATCCCACGTAGGCTTGTCACACCCATCATAACCTTGTTTAGTTGGTCTTTGCAGTGGCGTGGGGAATTGCCTATTATAAGAAGGTAGTCCCGTACCTGGACTATCAAAATTTTTTGTTCCCTTAGGTGAGCCATCACCTCTGCCACTATTTTGGTGAAAACTCTTGGGGCCATAGCTAACCGGAATAGAAGAGCTGCGAATTGAAAGTGCTTTATCTCCCCCTGAATCATGACTGCCACCCTGAGGAATTTTCGGTAATCCTCATGGATGGGGACGGGGTAATATGCATCCTTTAGGTCTAACACTGTCATAAAACAGGAGGGAAACAGCATTTTTATGGCAGATTTTATTGTCACCATCTTGAAGGACTCTATATGTAAACATATGTTAAATTTTTTCAGATATACAATTGTTCTGAAAGTCCCATCTGGCTTTTTCCTTTAAAAAAAAAAGAGTAAAATCCCTTGCCTTCTTCTTGACGAGCAACCTACTGGAGAACATTCTTTTCTACTAGGCCTAGAATTTCCTGTTAAAGGGCCAGCTGTTCTTCTCTTGAGGGTCTTTGGGTGGTCACTATGAGAGATGAGGGAGGATGGTAAAGGAATTTTAGTTTTAGTCCTGATCTTATTATATTTATAATCCATGTGCTGTTGGATATCTTTTCCCAGGCTGGGAGTAGGAAAACTAACCTTCCCCCCACCTGGGGAACACCCTCATTGGGATTGAGTTTTGGGGGTGCTGGGTTTATTCAACATGAACCCCTTACTTTTGTTCCGTTTTTCCCCCCATCCTTCCCTGGAACTTTCCCCCATTTTTTGGGAGGCTTCCTGTTCCCAAACTTCCTACCTCGAAAGGGCCGTTTGTATGAGTACCCAAAGAGATTAGGGAACGATTTCTTTTTATCTCTTGCTTTATCTAATATGTCGTCCAGGGTGGGCCCAAACAGGAATTCGCCTTCGCAGGGGACAGAACCCAATTTTGATTTAGTTTGGAGGTCACCCGGCCAAGTTTTAAGCCCTAAGGCTTAATGTAAAAAAAAAAAACACTACATACTTACATTCCGGTGTCTGGTCACGTCCCCCAACTTCAGCTTCCCGCACTGACTGTGAGCGCCGGCCGTAAAGCAGAGCGGTGACGTCACTGCTGTGCTCTGCTTTACGGATGGCGCTCACAGTCAGTGCAGGAAGCTGAAGGCGAGGGACCTGACCAGACACCGGGAATGTAAGTATGTAGTGTTTTTTTTTTGTTAACTTTTACAATGGTAACCAGGGTAAACATCGGGTTACTAAGCACGGCCCTGTGCTTAGTAACCCGATGTTTACCCTGGTTACCAGTGAAGACATCGCTGAATTGGCGTCACACACGCCGATTCAGCGATGTCAGTGGGTGATCCAGCGACGAAATAAAGTCCTGGACTTTCCCCAGCGACCAACGATCTCCCAGCAGGGGCCTGATCGTTGGTCGCTGTCACGCATAACGATTTAGTTAACGATATTGTTATGTGTGACGGTCCCTTTAGCCGTTCAAGTGGCTGCAACTGTAGGCTTCAGTCCACCCCCCGCTGCCCCCCAGGCACCTTTTAAGAAAAAGTCTGCTTTTTTGTCCATGGGGTCTTTTAACGATCCCATGTCTTCAAATGGGAGTGCAAATTTTTTGGGAGGCTTTAGCGATAGCCACATCTAATTTTCAGGCTTTCTCCCAGAAGGAGCACAAATGGTATTTTCTTTTGGGGGGTGAGAATGCCCTTTTTTCTGTTTTTTTTCCCATTCTTTTTTAATTAAGTCTTGGACTTTTTTGTTCAATGGGAAAGATCTTCTGGATTTTTTTTTAAGACCTCTAAACATTGTCCTGAATAGTTTTATTTGGTCCTGAATCTACTAGACCCATAGTGAATCTTGTTATGGCTGGCAATCAGGCAACACAGCGTGCAGTAATCAGCGCACATACAGAGATCTGGCAATAACCCAAAACAATAGGACGAGCTCTGAGACGTGGAATCTCTGTAGACTGCAGTACCTGATCTATCCTCACACAACTGGAAGCAGCAGTGGATTGCGCCTATCAACTACCTATGCAACTCGGCACTGCCTGAGGAGCTGACTAGCCTGAAGATAGAAATACAAGCCTGACTTACCTCAGAGAAATACCCCAAAGGAATAGGCAGCCCCCACATATAATGACTGTTAGCAAGATGAAAAGACAAACGTAGGAATGAAATAGATTCAGCAAAGTGAGGCCCGATATTCTAGACAGAGCGAGGATAGCAAAGAGAACTATGCAGTCTACAAAAAACCCTAAAACGAAAACCACGCAAAGGGGCAAAAAGACCCACCGTGCCGAACTAACAGCACGGCGGTGCACCCCTTTGCTTCTCAGAGCTTCCAGCAAAAGATAATAACAAGCTGGACAGAAAAAACAGAAAACAAACTAGAAGCACTTATCTAGCAGAGCAGCAGGCCCAAGGAAAGATGCAGTAGCTCAGATCCAACACTGGAACATTGACAAGGAGCAAGGAAGACAGACTCAGGTGGAGCTAAATAGCAAGGCAGCCAACGAGCTCACCAAAACACCTGAGGGAGGAAGCCCAGAGACTGCAATACCACTTGTGACCACAGAAGTGAACTCAGCCACAGAATTCACAACAGTACCCCCCCCCTTGAGGAGGGGTCACCGAACCCTCACCAGAACCCCCAGGCCGACCAGGATGAGCCACATGAAAGGCACGAACAAGATCTGGGGCATGGACATCAGAGGCAAAAACCCAGGAATTATCTTCCTGAGCATAACCCTTCCATTTGACCAGATACTGGAGTTTCCGTCTAGAGACACGAGAATCCAAAATCTTCTCCACAATATACTCCAATTCCCCCTCCACCAAAACAGGGGCAGGAGGCTCCACAGATGGAACCATAGGTGCCACGTATCTCCTCAACAACGACCTATGGAATACATTATGTATGGAAAAGGAGTCTGGGAGGGTCAGACGAAAAGACACCGGATTGAGAATCTCAGAAATCCTATACGGACCAATAAAACGAGGTTTAAATTTAGGAGAGGAAACCTTCATAGGTATATGACGAGAAGATAACCAAACCAGATCCCCAACACGAAGTCGGGGTCCCACACGGCGTCTGCGATTAGCGAAAAGCTGAGCCTTCTCCTGGGACAAGGTCAAATTGTCCACTACCTGAGTCCAGATCTGCTGCAACCTGTCCACCACATAATCCACACCAGGACAGTCCGAAGACTCAACCTGTCCTGAAGAGAAACGAGGATGGAACCCAGAATTGCAGAAAAATGGAGAGACCAAGGTAGCCGAGCTGGCCCGATTATTAAGGGCGAACTCAGCCAACGGCAAAAATGACACCCAATCATCCTGGTCAGCGGAAACAAAACATCTCAGATATGTTTCCAAGGTCTGATTGGTTCGTTCGGTCTGGCCATTAGTCTGAGGATGGAAGGCCGAGGAAAAAGATAGGTCAATGCCCATCCTACCACAAAAGGCTCGCCAGAACCTCGAGACAAACTGGGAACCTCTGTCAGAAACAATATTCTCAGGAATGCCATGTAAACGAACCACATGCTGGAAGAACAAAGGCACCAAATCAGAGGAGGAAGGCAATTTAACCAAGGGCACCAGATGGACCATTTTAGAAAAGCGATCACAGACCACCCAAATGACAGACATCTTTTGAGAAACGGGAAGGTCAGAAATGAAATCCATCGAAATATGTGTCCAAGGCCTCTTCGGGACCGGCAAGGGCAAAAGCAACCCACTGGCACGTGAACAGCAGGGCTTAGCCCTAGCACAAATTCCACAGGACTGCACAAAAGCACGCACATCCCGTGACAGAGATGGCCACCAGAAGGATCTAGCAACCAACTCCCTGGTACCAAAGATTCCTGGATGACCGGCCAGCACCGAACAATGAAGTTCAGAGATAACTTTACTAGTCCACCTATCAGGGACGAACAGTTTCTCGGCCGGACAACGATCAGGTTTATTAGCCTGAAATTTCTGCAACACTCTCCGCAAATCAGGGGAGATGGCAGACACAATGACTCCTTCCTTGAGGATACTCGCCGGCTCAGATAACCCCGGAGAGTCGGGCACAAAACTCCTAGACAGAGCATCCGCCTTCACATTTTTAGAGCCCGGAAGGTATGAAATCACAAAATCAAAACGAGCAAAAAATAACGACCAACGGGCCTGTCTAGGATTCAAGCGCTTGGCAGACTCAAGATAAGTAAGGTTCTTATGATCAGTCAAAACCACCACGCGATGCTTAGCACCCTCAAGCCAATGACGCCACTCCTCGAATGCCCACTTCATGGCCAGCAACTCTCGGTTGCCCACATCATAATTACGCTCAGCAGCAGAAAATTTCCTGGAAAAGAAAGCACATGGTTTGAACACTGAGCAACCAGAACCTCTCTGTGACAAAACCGCCCCTGCACCAATCTCAGAAGCATCAACCTCGACCTGGAACGGAAGAGAAACATCAGGTTGACACAACACAGGGGCACAGCAAAAACGATGCTTCAACTCCTGAAAAGCTTCCACGGCAGCAGAAGACCAATTAACCAAATCAGCACCCTTCTTGGTCAAATCGGTCAATGGTCTGGCAATGCTAGAAAAATTACAGATGAAGCGACGATAAAAATTAGCAAAGCCCAGGAATTTCTGCAAACTTTTTAGAGATGTCGGCTGAGTCCAATCCTGGATGGCCTGAACCTTAACCGGATCCATCTCGATAGTAGAAGGGGAAAAGATGAACCCCAAAAATGAAACTTTCTGCACACCGAAGAGACACTTTGATCCCTTCACGAACAAGGAATTAGCACGCAGTACCTGGAAAACCATTCTGACTTGCTTCACATGAGACTCCCAATCATCTGAGAAGATCAAAATGTCATCCAAGTAAACAATCAAGAATTTATCCAGATACTCACGGAAAATGTCATGCATAAAAGACTGAAAAACAGATGGAGCATTGGCAAGTCCGAACGGCATCACCAGATACTCAAAATGACCCTCGGGCGTATTAAATGCCGTTTTCCATTCATCTCCCTGCCTGATTCTCACCAGATTATACGCACCACGAAGATCAATCTTAGTAAACCAACTAGCCCCCTTAATCCGAGCAAACAAGTCAGAAATCAATGGCAAGGGATACTGAAACTTAACAGTGATCTTATTAAGAAGGCGGTAATCAATACACGGTCTTAGCGAACCATCCTTCTTGGCTACAAAAAAGAACCCTGCTCCCAATGGTGACGACGATGGGCGAATATGTCCCTTCTCCAGGGACTCCTTCACATAACTGCGCATAGCGGTGTGTTCAGGTACGGACAAATTAAATAAACGACCCTTAGGGAATTTACTACCAGGAATCAAATCGATAGCACAATCACAATTCCTATGCGGAGGAAGGGCATCAGACTTGGACTCTTCAAATACATCCTGAAAGTCCGACAAGAACTCTGGGATGTCAGAAGGAATGGATGACGAAATAGACAAAAATGGAACATCACCATGTACTCCCTGACAACCCCAGCTGGTTACCGACATAGAGTTCCAATCCAATACTGGATTATGGGTTTGTAGCCATGGCAACCCCAACACGACCACATCATGCAAATTATGCAGTACCAAAAAGCGAATAACTTCCTGATGTGCAGGAGCCATGCACATGGTCAGCTGGGCCCAGTACTGAGGCTTATTCTTGGCCAGAGGTGTAGCATCAATTCCTCTCAACGGAATAGGACACCGCAAAGGCTCCAAGAAAAATCCACAACGTTTAGCATAATCCAAATCCATCAGATTCAGGGCAGCGCCTGAATCCACAAACGCCATGACAGAATATGATGACAAAGAGCACATTAAGGTAATGGACAAAAGGAATTTGGACTGTACAGTACCAATAACGGCAGAGCTATCGAACCGCCTAGTGCGTTTAGGACAATTAGAAATAGCATGAGTAGAATCACCACAATAGAAACACAGTCTGTTCAGACGTCTGTGTTCGTGCCGTTCTACTTTAGTCATAGTCCTGTCGCACTGCATAGGCTCAGGCTTACTCTCAGACAATACCGCCAGATGGTGCACAGATTTACGCTCGCGCAAGCGACGACCGATCTGAATGGCCAAGGACATAGACTCATTCAAACCAGCAGGCATAGGAAATCCCACCATTACATCCTTAAGAGCTTCAGAGAGACCCTTTCTGAACAAAGCCGCTAGTGCAGATTCATTCCACAGAGTGAGTACTGACCATTTTCTAAATTTCTGACAATATACTTCTACATCATCCTGACCCTGGCATAAAGCCAGCAGATTTTTCTCAGCTTGATCCACTGAATTAGGCTCATCGTAAAGCAATCCCAGCGCCTGGAAAAACGCATCAAGATTACTCAATGCAGAATCTCCTGGTGCAAGAGAAAACGCCCAGTCCTGTGGGTCGCCGCGCAAAAAAGAAATAATAATCAAAACCTGTTGAATAGGATTACCAGAAGAATGAGGTTTCAAGGCCAAAAATAGCTTACAATTATTTCTGAAGCTCAGGAACTTAGTTCTGTCACCAAAAAACAAATCAGGAATCGGAATTCTTGGTTCTAGCATCGATTTCTGATCAATAGTATCTTGAATCTTTTGTACATTTACAACGAGATTATCCATTGAGGAGCACAGAGCCTGAATATCCATGTCCACAGCTGTGTCCTGAAGCACTCTAATGTCTAGGGGAAAAAAAAGACTGAAGACAGAGCTAAGAAAAAAAAATGATGTCAGGATTTCTTTTTTCCCTCTATTGGAAATCATTGGGTGGCTCCTTGTACTGTTATGGCTGGCAATCAGGCAACACAGCGTGCAGTAATCAGCGCACATACAGAGATCTGGCAATAACCCAAAACAATAGGACGAGCTCTGAGACGTGGAATCTCTGTAGACTGCAGTACCTGATCTATCCTCACACAACTGGAAGCAGCAGTGGATTGCGCCTATCAACTACCTATGCAACTCGGCACTGCCTGAGGAGCTGACTAGCCTGAAGATAGAAATACAAGCCTGACTTACCTCAGAGAAATACCCCAAAGGAATAGGCAGCCCCCACATATAATGACTGTTAGCAAGATGAAAAGACAAACGTAGGAATGAAATAGATTCAGCAAAGTGAGGCCCGATATTCTAGACAGAGCGAGGATAGCAAAGAGAACTATGCAGTCTACAAAAAACCCTAAAACGAAAACCACGCAAAGGGGCAAAAAGACCCACCGTGCCGAACTAACAGCACGGCGGTGCACCCCTTTGCTTCTCAGAGCTTCCAGCAAAAGATAATAACAAGCTGGACAGAAAAAACAGAAAACAAACTAGAAGCACTTATCTAGCAGAGCAGCAGGCCCAAGGAAAGATGCAGTAGCTCAGATCCAACACTGGAACATTGACAAGGAGCAAGGAAGACAGACTCAGGTGGAGCTAAATAGCAAGGCAGCCAACGAGCTCACCAAAACACCTGAGGGAGGAAGCCCAGAGACTGCAATACCACTTGTGACCACAGAAGTGAACTCAGCCACAGAATTCACAACAGAATCTAATTACTTTGATTAAGTTATCTGTTTGCGCTATTGGAAAACAGCACCGACCATCCTCAGAAGAAGATGACGAAGCAGAAGAATGTGAACTATCAGAATCTGACTCACTCCTGCTCTCTGAACTACCGGACTCAGAAACAGGGGAAATGTACTTAGTTTTCTGATGTTTTTTCCCTGTCTTTTTTAAGGATTTAAGGGAATCATCCACCTGGTTTTTAATTAGGGACCTAAGGTTTTCGGCGAAGTTTGGCACTTCCTCCGAAACGGTTTGCCGGATACAAAAGCTACACAGCCTCTTCACCCAAGTAGTGGGTAGATCCTCTTCTCATAGTGCCCATATACTGTGTTTAGTCTTGGTGGTAAATTTCTTCCCCTATAAGACAAGAGGAATAGGCCCTAATTACAGAGTGACTTTCACAAAGTCCACTTACCACCCAGCAGAGAACGGAAGGATACCGGATACGATGACCCTTTATTTGAAGATGGACTTTCATTCCCGCTGACCACCGTGCTAGGACTCTTACTATGTTGAGAGCCTGAACGGTTGCTGTTGCTGCGTCTATGGGAAGGATCCTTCTCCGTCCGTCTCTTCTGCTGTCGTGGCTGCTGCTGCTGCTGTGGCTGCTGCTGCTGAAGGCTTGACCGATAGAAACTCTGGCTGGGAGAGTGACCCAAAGGGGCCTGCTCTTCTGGGAGCTCCTTGTCGCTCATACCTGGTAGGAATGGCGACTCACTGAGAAGCGCCTGCTTGAAACTCAGAATGGATTAAAAAGCCGCTCCAGGACCTCCCCAAGCCTCCATTCCATTAAGGCAATGCTGCTTGCCTCCATTACAGTGTTCCCAGCAATGCACTGCGTGCCTGATGTCATCGGGATCCTGCACAAGGGCCGGGAGAGGTGATCTTCTGTTCCTTCTTCTGCCACCTCTCCCCGCACACCCTCAATGGTCCGCTGACCCTGGTGGTGGCGCTTCGGAAACCGCCCCAGTCGAGGCAGGGAACCCCCTGCCTGCAGTGAACGGACCGTCCTCGGAATCTGCGGTGACAGAGGTACGCTGAAGGAGCTGTATAGTTCCCACGGGACAGGAAACCAACTGATGCAGACAAGGGGTACCGCCTTTTTATCTGTAGGTTTCCTGTCCCGACAGGGCGGATCCCCTCTCTCCATGGTGTCGTCATGGGGGCGAGAGAGAAAAGCATCTATCTGCTGGTCTTGTGTCACCACACAGCAATATACAGTAATTTGTTTGGTCTTCTATCAGTGATGGCCAAAAGGGTGTAAACTCCAAGGAGGTCACACACCGCTCTGTGTTCAGAGAGTGCGACTTATGGTCCAATACCCCCCAGTATCTAGAAGGATGAATCTCGAATCTTCCACAAAATCCCAGATCTCCTTTTGTCTCTTATTCGGTTTTTGTTTTTTTAAAGAGCAAAAAGTTGACTGATCGTTCAAAATGTTGCACGTTGGACTTAATCTGTGCAAAAATAACATAGCACTATTTTGTACTTCACAAGGGCAGTCACAAATGATGTATTGGGTTATGACTTCTGGTTCACCAAAGTCATGTCCACATGAAAAACAATAATCTTACTAGGTATCGTCTCTTATCTCCTGGTGAACGACCTTCTCCTGTTAATTCCAGATCCAGTTCGCATCTCTAGCATCACCAGTAACAGCAGCCGGAAGGGTGAGGACATCGCTGTGAGCGTCCAGTTCTCTGGAGAGGAGACGACTGTGACCTGGGAGGTGGACGGGGGGCTTCTCCCTGACCGATATCGGCTGATAGATGGTAATAGGACGGTGATTATCCCGAAAGCCCAGAGAGACGACGCCGAGAGGAGATTCTGTGTCCGGATCACAAACCCAGTCAGTGAGGAGACCCGGGAATACCAGCTGGAGATTACAGGTAAGAGGGTATTACTGAGGTATTATATGTACCCCACACCTTCTATACCCCATGTACTGGAGATTACAGGTAAGAGGGTATTACTGAGGTATTATATGTACCCCACACCTTCTATACCTCATGTACTGGAGATTACAGGTAAGAGGGTATTACTGGGGTATTACTGGGGTATTATATGTTCCCCACACCTTCTTTCTTTCTTTCAATGTTCTTTTTATTTATTGAAAACATGTTTATACAATCATTTTCAGAGAGTTAACGAAAACATAAATCAACATTAAAGCATAGAGTATAATACAAGAATATCGCTTGTTACTAATTCTTTAAGTGCTATTTGTCAGATATATATATACATTCAAACATATATAGTGCCATTTTGTCAAATCAAGTATACTCTATTCTTGGTTTAGATTTAACTGTAGAATTCTTGTAAATAGAGAAATCTACTTATACATACAAAGATAAGAGGGGTTAATAGAAGAAAGGGAATGCAGGTTAGGGTTAGAAGAGTAGGGGGGGAGGCGGTTGGCACCTGGGATGTTAATGTAATGGCTTAAGGTGTTGTTTCTGCTATCTTCGAGAGGAAAGCTTGTTGTGTCCTGTAGTGGTTTCCAAACTTGGTTAAAGTTTACTAAATTATGATTGACTCTGGCGGCCAATTCCTCAATATGATATAGTTGTTCTATTTTAAGATGTAATTGGGTTGTGGGTATTGTCTTGGTGTTCCAGTGCAATGGTATCAAGGATTTCCCAGCTGCTATGATGTATTGAGCTAATTTGTCAGCTGCTCTGTCATTTGTCCAAATTGGAACGTGCAGGAAAATATTTTCGGGTTTACATGTAGTGCGCTTATTTAGTAGTTTATATATCGTAGAGTTAACCTCTTTCCAGAGGGGGGCTAAAGACGGACAGGACCACCATATGTGTAAGTAGTTGCCTTCTTCAATGCCGCATCTCCAGCAGACAGCGGACGCAGCATGATGCCATCTTTGGATCAGCTTGGGCATGATATACCATCTAGTGACTAGTTTAAAAGAATTTTCTTGGATTCTCACACATTTTGAGTGGCCGTGTGAGTTCCTATAAATGTGTTTGATTTGTGAGTCAGTAAAGGTACAACCCAGGTCCTTTTCCCATCTGGCCAGGTAGGCGCGCTTCAATGTTATATCTATTTTGATTAAGGATTGATATATAGTTGACAGAACTTTGGTAGGAGGTCTCAGTCCTGCACATAGACTTTCGTAGGTGTTTAACGGTCTGTTGAGATCAGCTTGACGGTTGTATTGATTTGTTATATGAGAGAGTTTTCTGTGTTGCAGGAATGTTAGGCCAGAGAGACTCGGAATTTTGTGTAAATCTTCCAATGGTATAAGGGCGCCGTCTTCTAATATGCGCTCTAATGGGATTTGTGTAGCTTGTTTTGGGAGGGAATCCAACAAGTCTGCGATTTTCACTAAGGGGGATAAGGGTGGAGCCAAATTATGGCGATATTTTTCCCATACCTTCATTGTAGCCAAAGTGTGGATGTTTTTTATTTTTGTTGGGGTAAGGTCAGCGTGTTGTCCGATTAGTATAGAGCGCAAAGGGAAAGGTGACATTTCTTCTTCTATATTTAGCCATTGTTTGCTTTCAGTGTTTCTGATCCAGTTAATTGTTCTTGAAATGTGTGCTGCTTGATAGTATTTTATTATGTCTGGAGCGCTCATTCCTCCCATCTCTTTTGGTAATGTTAGGGTTTTTGAATTAATCCGCGGTTTACTTTTCCGCCAGATATAACTAAAAAAAAGGGAATGCACTTTAGAGAGGATGGATGAGGGGATTTGGATTGGGAGCATGTTAAATACATATAGAAATTTTGGCAGGATTATGCTTTTTAATATATTTTTCCTGCCTATCCATGACAGATGCATATCTTTCCAAGAATGAAGGGTTCCGGTTGTGTTTCTCAGTAGCTGATTGAAATTTAGTTCAAATAAATCTTTGTCTGACGCGCACAACTGTATACCCAAGTATTTAAGGCTTTTCGATTGCCAAGGGAATGAATATGTTAGTTTAAGCTTATTTACTACATGTATCGGCAGACCTAAATTTAAGAATTCAGATTTTGTTTCATTTATTTTGAAGTTTGATAACTCGCTAAACCTTTCCAGGACAGCTAGTATGGCTGGGATACTCCTCAGTGGTCTAGAGATTATCAACAAAAG
Source organism: Ranitomeya imitator (assembly GCF_032444005.1). Taxonomy (NCBI): domain Eukaryota; kingdom Metazoa; phylum Chordata; class Amphibia; order Anura; family Dendrobatidae; genus Ranitomeya; species Ranitomeya imitator. Next base: position 13,562,777 of record NC_091284.1, on the reverse strand, counting down.
GTCGTCCGCAAACGCCGCAGTTTTATAGTGGGCTCCCTGTATTTGTAGGCCTGTTATTTCATTACATTGTTGGATGGCCTGTAAGAGTGGTTCTATTGATAGTACGAATAATAACGGGGATAAGGGGCAGCCTTGCCTCGTGCCGTTGTGGATCTGGAACGAGTCTGTCAATGATCCATTAAGTTTAATTTTAGCTGAGGGGCATGAATACATTCCCATGATGGCGGATATTGCCGATGGGGGAAAGCCAAATTGTGATAGTGTTTCTTGCAGGAAAACCCAGTCGACCCTATCAAATGCCTTCTCGGCATCGATACCCATCAGTGCGATTGGCATCTTTTTTAGTTTAGCAAATTGCATTAAATGCAGGATTTTGTAAGTATTGTCTTTCCCCTCTCTTCCTTTGACGAATCCAGATTGGTCCAGGGAGATTAATTGAGGGAGCACCGCCGCAACCCTGTCTGCCATCATTCTCACATATATCTTCAGATCCGTATTTAACAATGATATGGGTCTATAGCTGCCACATTGTTCCGGATCTTTCCCTTCTTTGTAGATCAGTGAGATTCTGGCTTCAAGCAGCTGCCGCGGTGCCACCCCCCCCTCCCGAAGACCATTACACATGTTGAGTAAATGGGGGAGTAAGATCTCAGAATTGGTGCTGTAATAATAAGACGAGAAGCCGTCTGGGCCTGGTGCTTTCCTTTTAGGACACTTCAACAGGGCCGACCGGAGCTCCGCAAGTGTGAATGGCTTTACCAATTGTACTTGTTGGGGTTTAGATAGGGCCGGGAGTTTTAAGCGTTTTAAGAAGGATTGGATATCTTGTTTCTTTTGGTTTTTTTCTTTTTCTCCTTCTTCCGGGTGTAATTGATATAGTGATTTATAGTAGGACAAGAATTCTTTCTCTATCTCGGAGTAATTCTGGGTCTTTAAACCTGATTTTGTTTTAATAAGATGAATGAATGTGCGGGCCTGTCTTTTTTTTATTAGTGACATAGTTAGTTTTGAGGCCTTATCACCATGGACAAATATACGATTTTCCCAAGAGGCAAAGAACTTAGCTGATTGCTCCCTTAAAATGTCTTTTAATCTTTGCCTCCTGGCTGTGAGTTCTGTCAGGGTTTGTGGCAGTAAGGTTCTCTTATGTTGGGATTCTAAGTGTTTTATCTCTTCGTAAAGAGAGTCAATCTCCTTGCCTTTCATTTTATTCAAATAGGATGCTATTGATATTAATTCTCCTCTAATCACTGACTTATGTGCCTCCCAAATTATTAGCGGTGATGTTTCGGCATTATTATTTATCTCAAAATATGTTGTTATGGCCTTTTGGATACGTATTTTGTTTGCAGCATTATCAAGTAAGGAATCATTTAGTTGCCAATTTCTGCAGGGGGAAAATTGCTTGGATAGTACTAGTTCAGTTGTTACATATGAGTGGTCAGAAAATAGGGAAGGGACTATCTCCACATGCTTAATTTTGGGTAATAAGGATCTTGGCGCGAATAGATAATCAATACGGTGGTATGAGCCGTGCGGGTGAGAATAAAAGGTATAGTCACGTGTTGATGGGTTCATGTAGCGCCAAATGTCTATTAGATTCAAGGAGTGCAAGGACTGCTTCAATCTGGCTAAGTCTCTTAAGGAGATCGCACTTTTTTTTTTTTTGTAGTGTCTATACTTGGTTCTAGGGCTAGATTAAAGTCCCCGCCCAGTATGAGGATGCCTTCTCTAAAGTCTCTTATTTTTTTGAATATGGCTAACAGCCATTTCAGCTGTTTCTTGTTTGGGGCATAAACATTGCATATGGTTACGACCACTCCCGCCAGAATCCCCTTCACAAGTAAGTAGCGGCCATTTGTATCTATCATCTGATCGTGGAGTTGAAAAGGAATATCCTTGGCTATGGCCACCGACACTCCTCTTGACTTTTTTTGTGGCGAGGTGGCATGGTACCACCTGTCGTAGTGTGCTTTACTAAATGAAGGGACTTTATTGTCAGTAAACTGAGTTTCTTGTAGAAGGAGTAAATCGATACCTTTCTTCTTGAAGTGCGAGAGAGTTTGGCCTCTAGATATCGGAGAGTTGAACCCTTTGGTGTTGAACGTGAGTAGTTTGAATATCTTCTGACTATCAGCCATCTGGGTATTTCATTACTCGAAGGGGATCATCCCAAGGTACCTGGGGAGATAAGTAGGGGGAAGGGACCAGAGGGGGGAAGGAGGGGAAAAGTATAGAAAAGAGGAAAAGTTGAGATAACATAAAGGAAATTAAGACAACTACGCACTCGTTTGAGTGCAACATTTTAGAATATTTGTTTGAAAGTAGCGACATACTGTCAGCTAGTTTGGAGGTAAATTAACAAAATATAACCTGTTTAATAACCATAACTAAAACATTGTTTTAGAGCAATGCCCCAAACTAGTGCGGGATAGGTGCACAACTGGTAAAGAAATATGAACCCAATCTCAGGGAAAGTCACTAAGACTTAGGACTATTAAAGTTATCCATTTAACTTAGAGTTCTCCTCATGTGTCCTGGTCTTTAGTAGGAGTCATTCTTTGTCCTTTACGCTTTGTTTTCTGAGGTTTGGGCGTGGAAACAGATTGCCATGGTGCCGGAGTTGGAAGGGGTTGCAGTGAGGAGGCTGCATGGAAGGTTTCAATGTCCGGGTACTGGTCCAGGATAATATTCAGCTCTTTACAGATTTTCCTGATGTCTGCTGATGATCTGGCTTGGAGTCTTTTGTCGTCCGTAGTGATTTGTATCCCAAATGGGTAGAGCCAGCGGTACTGCAATTTTTTCTGAATGAGAGCCTCTGTGAAAGGTTTAAGCAAGTAGCGTTTCCGTAGGGTTATTGCTGATAAGTCCTGGAATAGTTTGAGCAGTGAACCTTCAAACTTGACTTCTCGTGCCTCCCTCGCGCGTCTTAATATTAAATCTTTAGTGCGGAAATCCAGAAACCTACACAAGACATCCCGAGGAGGCTCTCCCTGTTTGGGCTTGGGACGGAGCGCTCTGTGGATCCTTACGATTTCCATATCTTGTGGATCCTGATCTATTAGGAGGGAGCGGAATATCTCTGTAGCAGCCTTGGTTAGAGCTTCAGCAGCCACAGATTCCGGCAGGCCTTTGATCCTGATGTTGTTCCTGCGCTCCCTATTTTCGTGATCCTCTAATGTAGTGTGTACAATTTGTATCTGCTCCTCTTGTGCTTTAATACAGGTTAAGATGGCATTGGAGTATTCCACATGATTGCTTTGGGCATTCTCTAAAGACTCCAGTCTGTGGCCTTGTTGGGATATCTCTTGATGTCAATCAGCTCTTTCCCAATGGGCTCCAGTACTTTGGACAAGATTCGCTTAATAAAAGAGCGTGTTACCGGCTGCTCTTCACCTCCTGAACCAATATCAGAGTCACTTTCCATATCTGCATCTGTCTCTCCATCCAGAGCTAGGTCAGAATAGGAGTTTGGTTTGGCAATATTGGCGGCAGTAAGACGTTTTTTTTAGATATTTGTCCATGTCTGATTGCGAAGTAAGAGTATTGGCTTTAGTTGATTTGGGTGTTTTAGTACTGGATTTAACCGTTGTGCACTGCTTTAGGTTATAAATGGGTGCTTCTAATACCTCCTCTAGCTGTCTGTGGAGTTTATTATAGTTTCATCTTATTTGGGTCACAACAGTCTCGTAATTTGTTAGTTATATCTCTTCAATCAAGACCGTAGTGCACAGGAAGTTCTGCTATTTTGAGGGAATATTAAATCTGGAAATTCCTTTATACGACCAGTAGGTGTCAGCACAGGTCTACTTAAGCTCAGGTATGCAGTCTAGTGTCTCTTGTAGTGGTTTTTTCACTATGTTACTTTAAGGTCACAGGGGAAAGGCAGTGAGCGTTTGTATTTTGGGTTATTACTGCCTTAGCTTCACCTTTTCTTCTGTGCACTAAATAAAGATGGCTATCTCTGACGGTTCAGCCTGCACCCCTTCCTGGACTGGGGGGTCTATTGTATGTAATTCCAGCCTCAGATGCTCCTCTCTAGTTGGGATCAGTTATACTTTATGGCTATTAGTATGGGGCCTGTCTGGAAGCCCCCAGCACCCATCAGCGCAGACTCAACCGCCTCAGTCTCAGTGCCAGAGCCTCCGTTGTCGGCACTACACAGCCACCGCAAACCCCCGTTAGTCAGTTACTCCCCCGTACCTCTCTCTTCACCAGCGAACGCAGTGGGGATCGGGTTCTGTGAGGTGCCACTAGATGACGATCGCTTCACAGGAGGTGGCTCCGGAACAATCGGCGCTCAGGTAAGCGCCGCCAATCCCTCTCCCCTCAGGCGCCGCCGCTAGCCGAGCTTGCTCGTCGCAAGGGCAGGGGGCCAGGAGAGCGGGAAGCGCCGCCAGCACCGGCTCAGCCCGCCTGAACGCGACGGTCTCCTCACCTCCGGGAGCAAGCGGCTCTGCTCCTCGGCACGCTCCGGCCGACCGGTGCCACCCCCCAGTCGCCTCGGCCGGAGTCCCAGAAGGAAGGCAGCTCCTCCTCGGTCCGGCAGGAGGACACCACCAGGCGCCTAGCAGGCAGGCAGCTGTACGCTCTCGAGCTGGTGCGCCATCTCCTCAGTAGCTGAGCCGGGAGTTCGGGCCCGGCACCTCAGCAAGGGCGGCGGAGATGGGCGGCGGGAAGGGAGGGCGGGAAATCCTCAGCCGGTCAGCGGGTTCTTCCTCACCTCTCGTATACTCCAGTAATTCGGGAGTTCGCTGGTGTTGTTCAGGAGCCGTGGCTTCCTCCTCAGTGCTGTCTGTTCTTGTTTCCCACTATTGGGAGGGTGAGCCACCCGGTGGGGTCCAGTCCTGTGCAACTAGGCCCCGGCCCGCTCGTCCTAGGCCTCGAGCCTCTTCCAGGGGCTGGAATGAATTTAAGCGGGTCAGTTCACCAAAAAGTGACTCCAGTGGTTCCAGACAGGCAGATGAAGCTTTCAGGTGATGATATAGGGCTTTTAATACCCTCGGATTGGCCCGATTAAGAGTCTCAGCAAGGGAGCTCCTGAAATGTGCGTCCTGCTGCTTCTGCTGCTAGCCACGCCCCCCCCCCACACCTTCTATACCCCATGTACTGGAGATTACAGGTAAGAGGGTGTTACTGGGGTATTATATGTACCCCACACCTTCTATACCTCATGTACTGGAGATTACAGGTAAGAGGGTGTTACTGGGCTATTATATGTACCCCGCTGTTATGAACTGGTGGTTTAGAACAACAATGGACCTGGTGGTTAAGAGCACACAAAATGACCTGATAGTTACTAATAACATAGGACGAGCTCTGAGACGTGGGAACTCTGCTGACCGCAAACCCTAATCCTATCACACCACACTAGAAATAGCCGTAGAGCGCTCCTGACCAGTCCTAGGCGCCTCGGCACAGCCTAAGAAACTAGCTAGCCCTGAAGATAGAAAAATAAGCCTACCTTGCCTCAGAGAAATTCCCCAAAGGAAAAGGCAGCCCCCCACATATAATGACTGTGAGTAAAGATGAAAATACAAACAGAGATGAAATAGATTTTAGCAAAGTGAGGCCCGACTTACTGAATAGACCGAGGATAGGAAAGATAGCTTTGCGGTCAGCACAAAAACCTACAAAAGACCATGCAGAGGGCGCAAAAAGACCCTCCGTACCGGCTAACGGTACGGAGGTGCTCCCTCTGCGTCCCAGAGCTTCCAGCAAGCAAGACAAACCAAAATAGCAATCTGGACAGAAAAAATAGCAAACAAAAGAAACACAAGCAGAACTTAGCTTATGCAGGGAAGACAGGTCACAAGAACGATCCAGGAGAGAGCAAGACCAATACTGGAACATTGACTGGAGGCAAGGAGCAAAGAACTAGGTGGAGTTAAATAGAGCAGCACCTAACGACTTAACCTCATCACCTGTGGAAGGAAACTCAGAAGCCGCAGCCCCACTCACATCCACCAGAGGAAGCCCATGGACAGAACCAGCCGAAGTACCACTCATGACCACAGGAGGGAGCTTGACCACAGAATTCACAACAGTACATCCCCCCTTGAGGAGGGGTCACTGAACCCTCACCAGAGCCCCCAGGCCAACCAGGATGAGCCAAATGAAAGGCACGAACCAGATCGGCAGCATGAACATCAGAGGCAAAGACCCAGGAATTATCTTCCTGACCATAACGCTTCCACTTAACCAGGTACTGGAGTTTACGTCTCGAAATATGAGAATCCAAAATCTTCTCCACCACATACTCCAACTCCCCCTCAACCAAAACCGGGGCAGGAGGATCAACGGATGGAACAACAGGTGCCACGTATCTCCGCAACAATGACCTATGGAATACATTATGGATGGAAAAAGAAGCTGGAAGGGTCAAACGAAACGACACAGGATTAAGAACCTCAGAAATCCTATACGGACCAATGAAACGAGGCTTAAACTTAGGAGAGGAAACTTTCATAGGAATATAACGAGACGACAACCAAACCAAATCCCCAACACAAAGTCGAGGACCCACACAGCGCCTGCGGTTAGCGAAACGTTGAGCCTTCTCCTGGGACAATGTCAAATTGTCCACTACATGAGTCTAAATCTGCTGCAACCTATCCACCACAGTATCCACACCAGGACAGTCCAAAGACTCAACCTGCCCTGAAGAGAAACGAGGATGGAAACCAGAATTGCAGAAAAACGGACGCTTCCAGCAAGCAAGCCAAACCAAAATAGCCACCTGGACAGAAAAAATAGCAAACAAAAGAAACACAAGCAGAACTTAGCTTATGCAGGGAAGACAGGTCACAAGAACGATCCAGGAGAGAGCAAGACCAATACTGGAACATTGACTGGAGGCAAGGAGCAAAGAACTAGGTGGAGTTCAATAGAGCAGCACCTAACGACTTAACCTCGTCACCTGTGGAAGGAAACTCAGAAGCCGCAGCCCCACTCACATCCACCAGAGGAAGTGTTGTGAATTCTGTGGCCAAGCTCCCTCCTGTGGTCGTGAGTGGTACTGCGGCTGGTTCTGTCTATGAGCTTCCTTTGGTGGATGAGAGTGGTACTGCGGCTTCTGGGTTTCCTTCCTCAGGTGACGAGGGTAAGTCGTTAGGTGCTGCTCTATTTAACTCCACCTAGTGCTTTGATCCTGGCCTCCAGTCAATGTTTCAGTATTGGTCTTGCTCTCTCCTGGATCGTTCCTGTGGCCTGTCTATCCTGCATAAGCTAAGTTTTGCTGGTGCTACTTTTGTTTGCTATATTTTTCTGTCCAGCTTGCGTTTGGTTTTTCTTGCTTGCTGGAAGCTCTGGGACGCAGAGGGGGTACCTCCGTACCGTTAGTCGGTGCGGAGGGTCTTTTTGCGCCCTCTGCGTGGTTGTTTGTAGGGTTTTGTGTTGACCGCAAAGCTATCTTTCCTATCTTCGGTCTGTTCAGTCAGTCGGGCCTCACTTTGCTAAAATCTATTTCATCTCTGTGTTTGTATTTTCATCTCAACTCACAGTCATTATATGTGGGGGGCTGCCTTTTCCTTTGGGGAATTTCTCTGAGGCAAGGTAGGCTTATTTTCCTCTCGTCAGGCTAGTTAGTTTCTCAGGCTGTGCTCGAGGCGCCTAGGACTGGTCAGGAGCGCTCCACGGCTACCTCTAGTGTGGTATGATAGGATTAGGGATTGCGGTCAGCAGAGTTCCCACGTCTCAGAGCTCGTCCTATGTTTTTGGTAACTGTCAGGTCACTTGGTGTGCTCTTAACTGCTAGGTCCATTGTGGTTCTGAATCACCAGTTCATAACAGTACTGGAGGCCCAAAGTACTAATGCTTCTCAATAGAGGGAAAAGAGAAGTTCTGAGACCATTTTTTTTTCTTTGCACTGTGTTTTGTCTTTCTTTTCCCCTTTACATCAGGGTGGTTCAGAACACAGGTGTGGACATGGACATTCAGGGTCTGTCCTTTTTGATGGATAATCTTGCTATAAATGTACAAAACATTCAAGATTTAGTGGTTCAGAATCCTATGCTAGAACCTAAAATTCCTATTCCTGAGTTGTTTTATGGAGATAGAGCTAAGTTTTTGAATTTTAAAAATAATTGTAAACTATTTCTGGCTTTGAAACCCCGCTCCTCTGGTGACCCAGTTCAACAAGTTAAGATCATTATTTCATTGTTACGTGACGATCCTCAAGACTGGGCATTTTCCCTTGCGCCAGGAGATACTGCATTGTGTGATATTGATGCGTTTTTTTCTGGCGCTCGGATTGCTGTATGATGAACCTAATTCACTGGATCAGGCAGAGAAAAATTTGCTGGCTCTGTGTCAGGGTCAGGATGAGATAGAGATTTATTGTCAGAAGTTTAGGAAGTGGTCTGTGCTCACTCAATGGAATGTATGTGTGCTGGCAGCAATTTTCAGAAAGGGTCTCTCTGAAGCCCTTAAGGATGTCATGGTGGGATTTCCTATGCCTGCTGGTCTGAATGAGTCTATGTCTTTGGCCATTCAGATCGGTCGACGCTTGCGTGAGCGTAAATCTGTGCACCATTTGGCGGTATTATCTGAGCATAGACCTGAGCCTATGCAGTGCGATAGGACTTTGACCAGAGCTGAAAGGCAGGAACACAGACGTCAAAATGGGCTGTGTTTCTACTGTGGTGATTCCACTCATGCTATCTCCGATTGTCCTAAGCGCACTAAGCGGTTCGCTAGGTCTGCCACCTGTTATGATCTGGTGATTCAGAACCACAATGGGTCTAGTGGTTAAGAGCACACAAAGTGATCTGACAGTTAGCAATGACATAGGACGAGCTCTGAGACGTGGGAACTCTGCTGACCGCAATCCCTAATCCTATCATACCACACTAGAGGTAGCCGTGGAGCGCTCCTATCCAAGGCCTAGGCGCCTCGGGCACAGCCTGAGAAACTAGCTAGCCCTAAGGGAGGAAAATAAGCCTACCTTGCCTCAGAGAAATTCCCCAAAGGAAAAGGCAGCCCCCCACATATAATGACTGTGAGTTGAGATGAAAATACAAACACAGAGATGAAATAGATTTTAGCAAAGTGAGGCCCGACTGACTGAACAGACCGAAGATAGGAAAGATAGCTTTGCAGTCAACACAAAACCCTACAAACAACCACACAGAGGAAGCAAAAAGACCCTCCGCACCGACTAACGGTACGGAGGTACCCCCTCTGTGTCCCAGAGCTTCCAGCAAGCAAGAATAACCAAAAACGCAAGCTGGACAGAAAATATAGCAAACAAAAGTGAAACCAGCAAAACTTAGCTTATGCAGGTAAGACAGGCCACAGGAACGATCCAGGAGGGAACAAAACCAACCCAGGAACATTGACTGGAGACAATAAGCAAGGCACTAGGTGGAGTTAAATAGAGCAGCACCTAACGACTTCAGCTCATCACCTGAGGAAGGAAACCCAGAAGCCGCAGTACCACTCGTGACCACAGGAGGGAGCCTGACCACGGAATTCACAACAGTACCCCCCCCCTTGAGGAGGGGTCACCGAACCCTCACCAGAGCCCCCAGGCCGACCAGGATGAGCCACATGAAAGGCACGAACCAGATCGGCGGCATGGACATCAGAGGCAAAGACCCAGGAATTATCTTCCTGACCATAACCTTTCCACTTAACCAGATACTGGAGTTTCAGTCTCGAAACATGAGAATCCAAAATCTTCTCCACAATATACTCCAACTCCCCTTCAACCAAAACCGGGGCAGGAGGATGAACAGATGGAACCATAGGTGCCACGTATCTCCGCAACAATGACCTATGGAATACGTTATGGATGGAAAAAGAATCCGGAAGGGTCAAACGAAAAGACACAGGATTAAGAACCTCAGAAATCCTATACGGGCCAATGAAACGAGGTTTAAACTTAGGAGAGGAAACCTTCATAGGAATATAACGAGATGACAACCAAACCAAATCCCCAACACGAAGTCGGGGACCCACACAGCGCCTGCGGTTAGCGAAACATTGAGCCCTCTCCTGGGACAAAGTCAAATTGTCCACTACATGAGTCCAAATCTGCGGCAACCTATCCACCACAGTATCCACACCAGGACAGTCTGAAGACTTAACCTGCCCTGAAGAGAAACGAGGATGGAACCCGGAATTGCAGAAAAACGGCGAAACCAAAGTAGCCGAGCTGGCCCTATTATTAAGGGCGAACTCAGCCAAAGGAAAAAAGGACACCCAATCATCCTGATCAGCAGAAACAAAACATCTCAGATATGTTTCCAAAGTCTGATTGGTTCGTTCAGTCTGGCCATTTGTCTGAGGATGGAAAGCCAAGGAAATAGACAAATCAATGTCCATCCTAGCACAAAAGGCTCGCCAAAACCTCGAAACAAACGGTGTACCTCTGTCAGAAACGATGTTCTCCGGAATGCCATGCAAACGAACCACATGCTGGAAGAACAATGGCACCAAATCAGAGGAGGAAGGCAATTTAGACAAGGGTACCAAATGGACCATCTTAGAGAAGCGATCACAAACCACCCAAATGACCAACATTTTTTTTTGAGAGACGGGGAGATCCGAAATAAAATCCATAGAGATATGTGTCCAAGGCCTCTTCGGGACCGGCAAGGGCAAAAGCAACCCACTGGCACGAGAACAGCAGGGCTTAGCCCGAGCACAAATCCCACAGGACTGCACAAAAGAACGCACATCCCGTGACAGAGACGGCCACCAAAAGGATCTAGCCACTAAATCTCTGGTACCAAAGATTCCAGGATGACCAGCCAAGACCGAACCATGAACCTCAGAGATAACTCTATTCGTCCACCTATCAGGGACAAACAGTCTCTCCGCTGGGCAACGGTCAGGTCTATTAGCCTGAAATTTTTGCAGCACCCACCGCAAATCAGGGGAGATGGCAGATAAAATTACCCCCTCTTTGAGAATACCTGCCGGCTCATGCAAACCCGGAGAGTCGGCCACAAAACTCCTAGACAGGGCATCCGCCTTCACATTTTTAGAGCCCGGAAGGTACTAAACCACAAAGTCAAAACGGGAGAAAAACAGCGACCAACGAGCCTGTCTAGGATTCAACCGTTTGGCAGACTTGAGATAAGTCAAGTTCTTGTGATCAGTCAAGACCACCACGCGATGCTTAGCTCCTTCAAGCCAATGACGCCACTCCTCGAATGCCCACTTCATGGCCAGCAACTCTCGATTGCCAACATCATAATTTCGCTCAGCAGGCGAAAACTTCCTGGAAAAGAAGGCGCATGGTTTCATCACTGAGCCATCAGAACTTCTTTGCGACAAAACAGCCCCTGCTCCAATTTCAGAAGCATCAACCTCGACCTGGAACGGAAGCAAAACATCTGGTTGGCACAACACAGGGGCAGAAGAAAAATGACGCTTTAACTTTTGAAAAGCTTCCACAGCAGCAGAAGACCAATTGACCACATCAGCACCCTTCTTGGTCAAATCAGTCAATGGTTTAGCAATACTAGAAAAATTACTGATGAAGCGACGATAAAAATTAGCACGCAGGACCTGGAACACCATTCTGACCTGCTTCACATGAGACTCCCGATCATCCGGGAAGACCAAAATATCATCCAAGTATACAATCAGGAATTTATCCAGGTACTCTCGGAAGATGTCATGCATAAAGGACTGAAATACTGATGGAGCATTGGCAAGCCAGAATGGCATCTATCTTGGTGAACCAACTAGCCCCCTTAATCCGAGCAAACAAATCAGACAGCAGTGGCAAGGGATACTGAAATTTGACCGTGATTTTATTTAGAAGGCGGTAATCAATACAAGGTCTCAGTGAACCATCCTTCTTGGCCACAAAAAAGAACCCTGCTCCCAATGGCGATGACGACAGGCGAATATGACCCTTCTCCAAGGATTCCTTTACGTAACTCCGCATGGCGGCGTGCTCAGGCACAGATAAATTAAGCAGTCGACCTTTAGGAAACTTACTACCAGGAATCAAATCAATAGCACAATCACAATCCCTATGCGGAGGTAGGGCATTGGACTTGGGCTCATCAAATACATCCCGGTAATCCGACAAGAATTCTGGGACCTCAGAAGGGGTGGATGACGAAATAGACAGAAATGGAACATCACCATGTACCCCCTGACAACCCCAGCTGGACACAGACATAGATTTCCAATGCAATACTGGGTTATGGACTTGTAGCCATGGCAACCCCAACACGACCACATCATGCAGATTATGCAACACCAGAAAGCAAATATCCTCCTGATTGGCAGGAGCCATGCACATGGTCAGCTGGGTCCAGTACTGAAGCTTATTCTTGGCCAAAGGCGTAGCATCAATTCCTCTCAATGGAATAGGACACTGCAAGGGCTCCAAGAAAAATCCACAACGCCTAGCATACTCCAAGTCCATCAAATTCAGGGCAGCGCCAGAATCTACAAATGCCATGACAGAATAAGATGACAAAGAGCAGATCAAAGTAACTGACAAAAGAAATTTCGACTGTACCGTACCAATGGTGGCAGACCTAGCGAACCGGTTAGTGCGCTCAGGACAATCGGAGATAGCATGAGTGGAATCACCACAGTAGAAACACAGCCCATTCTGTGTTTTTGCCGTTCAGCTCTGGTCAAAGTCCTATTGCACTGCATAGGCTCAGTTTTATACTCAGATGATACCGCCAAATGGTGCACAGATTTACGCTCACGCAAGCGTCGACCGATCTGAATGGCCAAAGACATAGACTCATTCAAACCAACAGGCATAGGAAATCCCACCATGACATCTTTAAGGGCTTCAGAGAGACCCTTTCTGAAAATCGCTGCCAGCGCACATTCATTCCACTGAGTGAGCACAGACCACTTCCTAAACCTCTGACAATATACCTCTACCTCATCCTGACCCTGACACAGCGCCAGCAAATTTTTCTCTGCCTGATCAATTGAATTAGGTTCATCATAGAGCAAACCGAGTGCCAGAAAAAACGCATCAATATTACATAATGCCGGATCTCCTGGCGAAAGAGAGAATGCCCAGTCCTGAGGGTCGCCACGTAGTAAAGAAATAATAATCTTAACTTGTTGAACTGGGTCACCAGAGGAGCGAGGTTTCAAAGCCAGAAACAGTTTACAATTATTTTTGAAACTTAGAAACTTAGCTCTATCTCCAGAAAACAAATCAGAAATAGGAATTCTTGGTTCTAACATAGAATTCTGAGCCACAAAGTCTTGAATATTTTGTACTCTAGCAGTGAGATGATCCACACATGAAGACAGAACTTTAATGTCCATCACTACACCTGTGTCCTGAACCACCCAAATGTCTAGGGGAAAAAAAAAGGCAAATCACAGTGCAAAGAAAAAAAAATGGTCTCAGAACTTCTTTTTTCCCTCTATTGAGAAGCATTAGTACTTTGGGCCTCCAGTACTGTTATGATCTGGTGATTCAGAACCACAATGGGTCTAGTGGTTAAGAGCACACAAAGTCACCTGACAGTTAGCAATGACATAGGACGAGCTCTGAGACGTGGGAACTCTGCTGACCGCAATCCCTAATCCTATCATACCACACTAGAGGTAGCCGTGGAGCGCTCCTATCCAAGGCCTAGGCGCCTCGGGCACAGCCTGAGAAACTAGCTAGCCCTAAGGGAGGAAAATAAGCCTACCTTGCCTCAGAGAAATTCCCCAAAGGAAAAGGCAGCCCCCCACATATAATGACTGTGAGTTGAGATGAAAATACAAACACAGAGATGAAATAGATTTTAGCAAAGTGAGGCCCGACTGACTGAACAGACCGAAGATAGGAAAGATAGATTTGCGGTCAACACAAAACCCTACAAACAACCACGCAGAGGAAGCAAAAAGACCCTCCGCACCGACTAACGGTACGGAGGTACCCCCTCTGCGTCCCAGAGCTTCCAGCAAGCAAGAATAACCAAAAACGCAAGCTGGACAGAAAATATAGCAAACAAAAGTGAAACGAGCAAAACTTAGCTTATGCAGGTAAGACAGGCCACAGGAACGATCCAGGAGGGAACAAGACCAACCCAGGAACATTGACTGGAGGCAATAAGCAAGGCACTAGGTGGAGTTAAATAGAGCAGCACCTAACGACTTCAGCTCATCACCTGAGGAAGGAAACCCAGAAGCCGTAGTACCACTCGTGACCACAGGAGGGAGACTGACCACGGAATTCACAACAGCCACCATTGGTACGGTACAGTCGAAATTTCTTTTGTCCGTTACTTTGATCTGCTCTTTGTCTTCCTATTCTGTCATGGCATTTGTGGATTCAGGTGCTGCCCTGAATTTGATGGACTTGGAGTATGCTAGGCGCTGTGGGTTTGTCTTGGAGCCCTTGCAGTGTCCTATTCCATTGAGAGGAATTGATGCTACGCCTTTGGCCAAGAATAAGCCTCAGTATTGGACCCAGCTGACCATGTGCATGGCTCCTGCGCACCAGGAGGATATTCGCTTTCTGGTGTTGCATAATCTGCATGATGTGGTCGTGTTGGGGTTGCCATGGCTACAAGTCCATAACCCAGTATTAGACTGGAAATAAATGTCTGTGTCCAGCTGGGGTTGTCAGGGGGTACATGGTGATGTCCCATTTCTGTCTATCTCATCATCCACCCCTTCTGAGGTCCCAGAGTTCTTGTCTGATTACCGGGATGTATTTGATGAGCCCAAGTCCAATGCCCTACCTCCGCATAGGGATTGTGATTGTGCTATCGATTTGATTCCTGGTAGTAAGTTTCCTAAGGGTCGACTGTTTAATTTATCTGTGCCTGAGCACGCCGCTATGCGGAGTTACGTGAAAGAATCCTTGGAGAAGGGTCATATTCGCCCGTCATCGTCGCCATTGGGAGCAGGGTTCTTTTTTGTGGCCAAGAAGGATGGTTCACTGAGACCTTGCATAGATTACCGCCTTCTAAATAAAATCACGGTCAAATTTCAGTACCCCTTGCCGCTGCTGTCTGATTTGTTTGCTCGGATTAAGGGGGCTAGTTGGTTCACCAAGATAGATCTTCGTGGTGCATATAATCTTGTGCGTATTAAACAGGGCGATGAATGGAAAACAGCATTTAATACGCCCGAGGGCCATTTTGAGTACCTGGTTATGCCATTCGAGCTTTCTAATGCTCCATCAGTGTTTCAGTCCTTTATGCATGACATCTTCCGAGAGTACCTGGATAAATTCCTAATTGTATACTTGGATGATATTTTGGTCTTCTCGGATGATTGGGAGTCTCATGTGAAGCAGGTCAGAATGGTGTTCCAGGTCCTGCGTGCGAATTCTTTGTTTGTGAAGGGGTCAAAGTGTCTCTTTGGTGTTCAGAAGGTTTCATTTTTGGGGTTCATTTTTTCTCCTTCTACTATCGAGATGGACCCTGTTAAAGTTCAGGCCATTTATGATTGGACTCAGCCGACATCTCTGAAGAGTCTGCAAAAATTCCTGGGCTTTGCTAATTTTTATCGTCGCTTCATCAATAATTTTTCTAGTATTGCTAAACCATTGACTGATTTAACCAAGAAGGGTGCTGATGTGGTCAAATGGTCTTCTGCTGCTGTGGAAGCTTTTCAAGAGTTGAAGCGTCGTTTTTCTTCTGCCCCTGTGTTGTGCCAACCAGATGTTTCGCTCCCGTTCCAGGTCGAGGTTGATGCTTCTGAAATTGGAGCAGGGGCAGTTTTGTCACAGAGAGGTTCTGATTGCTCGGTGATGAAACCATACGCCTTCTTTTCCAGGAAGTTTTCGCCTGCTGAGCGAAATTATGATGTTGGCAATCGAGAGTTGCTAGCCATGAAGTGGGCATTCGAGGAGTGGCGTCATTGGCTTGAAGGAGCTAAGCATCGCATGGTGGTCTTGACTGATCACAAGAACTTGACTTATCTCGAGTCTGCCAAACGGTTGAATCCTAGACAGGCTCGTTGGTCGCTGTTTTTCTCCCGTTTTGACTTTGTGGTTTCGTACCTTCCGGGATCTAAAAATGTGAAGGCGGATGCCCTGTCTAGGAGTTTTGTGCCCGACTCTCCGGGTTTGCCTGAGCCGGCGGGTATTCTCAAAGAGGGGGTAATTTTGTCTGCCATCTCCCCTGATTTGCGGCGGGTGCTGCAAAAATTTCAGGCTAATAGACCTGACCGTTGCCCAGCGGAGAAACTGTTTGTCCCTGATAGGTGGACGAATAGAGTTATCTCTGAGGTTCATTGTTCGGTGTTGGCTGGTCATCCTGGAATCTTTGGTACCAGAGATTTGGTGGCTAGATCCTTTTGGTGGCCGTCTCTATCGCGGGATGTGCGTTCTTTTGTGCAGTCCTGTGGGATTTGTGCTCGGGCTAAGCCCTGCTGTTCTCGTGCCAGTGGGTTGCTTTTGCCCTTGCCGGTCCCGAAGAGGCCTTGGACACATATCTCTATGGATTTTATTTCGGATCTCCCTGTCTCTCAAAAAATGTCGGTCATTTGGGTGGTTTGTGATCGCTTCTATAAGATGGTCCATTTGGTACCCTTGTCTAAATTGCCTTCCTCCTCTGATTTGGTGCCATTGTTCTTCCAGCATGTGGTTCGTTTGCATGGCATTCTGGAGAACATAGTTTCTGACAGAGGTTCCCAGTTTGTTTCGAGGTTTTGGCGAGCCTTTTGTGCCAGGATGGGCATTGATTTGTCTTTTTCCTCGGCTTTCCATCCTCAGACAAATGGCCAGACTGAACGAACCAATCAGACCTTGGAAACATATCTGAGATGTTTTGTTTCTGCTGATCAGGATGATTGGGTGTCCTTTTTGCCTTTGGCTGAGTTCGCCCTTAATAATCGGGCCAGCTCGGCTACTTTGGTTTCGCCGTTTTTCTGCAATTCTGGGTTCCACTCTCGTTTCTCTTCAGGGCAGGTTGAGTCTTCGGACTGTCCTGGTGTGGATACTGTGGTGGACAGGTTGCAGCAGATTTGGACTCATGTAGTGGACAAATTGACTTTGTCCCAGGAGAAGGCTCAACGTTTCGCTAACCGCAGGCGCTGTGTGGGTCCCCGACTTCGTGTTGGGGATTTGGTTTGGTTGTCATCTCGTTATATTCCTATGAAAGTTTCCTCTCCTAAGTTTAAGCCTCGTTTCATTGGTCCGTATAGGATTTCTGAGGTTCTTAATCCTGTGTCTTTTCGTTTGACTCTTCCAGCTTCTTTTTCCATCCATAACGTATTCCATAGGTCATTGTTGCAGAGATACGTGGTACCTGTGGTTCCATCCATTGATCCTCCTGCCCCGGTTTTGGTTGAAGGGGAGTTGGAGTATATAGTGGAGAAGATTTTGGATTCTCGTGTTTCGAGACGGAAACTCCAGTATCTGGTTAAGTGGAAAGGTTATGGTCAGGAAGATAATTCCTGGGTCTTTGCCTCTGACGTCCATGCTGCCGATCTGGTTCGTGCCTTTCATGTGGCTCATCCTGGTCGGCCTGGGGGCTCTGGTGAGGGTTCGGTGACCCCTCCTCAAGGGGGGGGGGTACTGTTGTGAATTCTGTGGCCAAGCTCCCTCCTGTGGTCGTGAGTGGTACTGCGGCTGGTTCTGTCTATGAGCTTCCTTTGGTGGATGAGAGTGGCACTGCGGCTTCTGGGTTTCCTTCCTCAGGTGACGAGGGTAAGTCGTTAGGTGCTGCTCTATTTAACTCCACCTAGTGCTTTGATCCTGGCCTCCAGTCAATGTTTCAGTATTGGTCTTGCTCTCTCCTGGATCGTTCCTGTGGCCTGTCTATCCTGCATAAGCTAAGTTTTGCTGGTGCTACTTTTGTTTGCTATATTTTTCTGTCCAGCTTGCGTTTGGTCTTTCTTGCTTGCTGGAAGCTCTGGGACGCAGAGGGGGTACCTCCGTACCGTTAGTCGGTGCGGAGGGTCTTTTTGCGCCCTCTGCGTGGTTGTTTGTAGGGTTTTGTGTTGACCGCAAAGCTATCTTTCCTATCTTCGGTCTGTTCAGTCAGTCGGGCCTCACTTTGCTAAAATCTATTTCATCTCTGTGTTTGTATTTTCATCTCAACTCACAGTCATTATATGTGGGGGGCTGCCTTTTCCTTTGGGGAATTTCTCTGAGGCAAGGTAGGCTTATTTTCCTCCCTTAGGGCTAGCTAGTTTCTCAGGCTGTGCCCGAGGCGCCTAGGCCTTGGATAGGAGCGCTCCATGGCTACCTCTAGTGTGGTATGATAGGATTAGGGATTGCGGTCAGCAGAGTTCCCACGTCTCAGAGCTCGTCCTATGTTTTTGGTAACTGTCAGGTCACTTAGTGTGCTCTTAACCACTAGGTCCATTGTGGTTCTGAATCACCAGTTCTTAACAAGGATGTAAGGATTCTGGACTTTCCTGGTGTCTGTTCGCCCTGATCCAAGATGGAGTCTTGGATCTCGCCCTGTCATGGAACTTCCTGTCTGCCCTGACTATTTAAGTCCGGGTCTTCTGTTCACCTGTGCTTGAGTATTTTGTGCTGCTGGCTCCTGAGCATCTGCCTGTTTGCTGGCTAACTCTCTGCTTCTGCTGCTTTCTACTCGGTGGTCTGCTTCACCCCATTCAGCTACCTCTCACCGTTGGAACTGCTGCGACGTGCAGCACACCAGTGAAAGGATCTCCTTTGTGTACTAAACTTTTCCCAGTGTTGTGCCTCTTTGCACAACCACACCAGGTGAGCAAGATTCAAGCTGAGCTTTTCTTTCCAAGAAAGATGTATTCATCTACTACGCTTAGATAGCGCTCTCCCTCTTTCTCCCCTCGTCCTCTCTTTTCCAGGACGTCATTCACATGAAGCACCATCTGTGAACAATTGGACTCCTACTAGCAAGTTTTGCTGAACTTCATAATATAAGTACTGTGTGCATTTGCACTATAACATTATTGGACTTCCTCGTTCAAGTGACTTGTTTGCTTCCACATTATTTCCTTGCTGGACTGGTTCACATTAGCGGTCGCGCCCCGCTTTTCTGTTTGCTGTAACTTTCTATATAGAGCTGAGGACCTCGTTACAATTGCAGAAATATCTGTTAGTTCTGTTACCTTTCTGTTTTTGAGTAAATACATCTTTTGTTGCAACTTTACTCTCAGACTGGCTTAATCCCATGCTATCAGATTCCGTAGTACCCATATAATTATTACAGGATACTCAAGCCATTAAAGGAATCTGCTGGGATAATGTCAACTGATACAAAGATGGATCAGTTGTTCTCTATGATCCACTCTTTACAGGGGGATATTGAGGCACTGCAAAACAAGGTTGCTAACTGGGAAGCTCATTTTGGACAGGCTCTTCAGGATTTAGGTAATCAGGTGGCTGGGCAGATGACTGCACGGGCTCCTCCACCCCCAGTACAGCCACAGCCAATTACTCCTCCAAAGTTACCACCATTTAGGTTCAGTGGGGACCGTTACAAGTTTCGTGGGTTTGTAAACCAATGCCTTTTGTATTTTTTTTTTTTTTTTTTTAAATTCGTTTATTAATTGCAGAATAAATCAAATAATACACACATTTGCATTCATGTCCATCATTTACAAATAATCACAATGCATCGTCACTTCAGGAGTATTACAAAGAAATAACAAATGGTGTATGTCAATCATTAACATCCTATAAATCTCCTATTATATAACCTTAACTACATTAACTACTAACAGTACGCCGCCTTAAAAAAGAATTCCGCATAAATTTTACTCTGTAAATGATGCCCCCAAAACCAAGAACCCTACTTTTTACATAGATATTAAGTTAGTGTAGACTATAAAGTGTGATGGGAGGAATTCCATCTACCCCATATTTTCTCAAATTTATTTGGACATCCTCTATTCTGATATAACGTTCGTTCATATGGGATAATTGAATTTACCAAATCCACCCAGGCTCTAAGAGTCGGGCAAGAGCCACCCATCCATCGTAACGCCAACACCTTCCGCGCCAAAAAGAGTGTCTCTCGCAGAAAAATCCCAGTATAATGATCCCAGGATTCAGCATCCCACACCCCAAATAAACAGATCAGAGGCTCAAGTGGGACAGGAATCAACAACAAGGATGACAGTAATGTCGTCAACTCTCCCCAATAATGAAAAACAACAGGGCACCTCCAGATCATATGAATGAAATCTGCATCGCTAGAATGACATCTCAGACAATCTGACGAGTGAAGACGGCCCATTTTAAAAAGACGAATCGGGGTCAGATAGGATTGGTATATGATGTACAATTGAATCATCCTATTATTAATTGATGGGGAGACTTTAGTTGGAGATTCCAAAATATCTTCCCATTCTTCCCCTAGTGTATCAGGAAGAAGCCCCTCCCATTTCTTTTTAATAAAGTCTATAGTAGATCCCTCTCCTACGGATAACAGATATGTATATAAAGAGGATATAAGACCTTGAGGACCCTGCGAATTAAGAATTCCTATTAAAGGTAAGGAAGAGATAGCTCGACCCGCACCCCCATTCCGCATGTGAGATTGAAAGGCTGACCTTAACTGTAGATAACGGAAAAATTGGGATCTCGGGATGTTATAAGTATTTTGTAATTGGTCAAAGGACATAAAAACCCCTTGTATATGTATATTGCCCACCGAAAGAACACCATGCGATCTCCAGAAATCCGCGGACGGGTGGTCTAACAATCCCGGGAAATAACTGTTACTCCACAGCGGCATCTCCGCCACTATATCTACAAATTTAGTGATTTTTTTTAATTTGCCCCCATATTAATCGTGCCAACCGGAGCAGAGGCAGCAAGCGAGGGACACCAACCCTCCCCAGCTCCAAAAACCCCAGTGGACAATCAATACGGGCAGAATAGAGTAGATGGCTCTCTGAGTTAGGAAGAGGATTAGAGTTATTGGGCATCCAGTTATTTATCATCCTAACCTGCCCGGCAAGATAATATGAATAAAAGTCTGGCAAAGCCGCCCCGCCCCCCTGCCTCGGTCTCTGCAGAGTAGATAACTTAAGTTTGGGCCTAGCCTTCCCCCATATGAAAGATGTGATTAGGGAGTTTAGGGTCGCAAAAAAGGATTTGGGTATAGGCACAGCGCTGTGTTGAAGGCAGTAGCTCAATTTGGGTAGCAGTATCATTTTAATCAGATTGATGCGACCAGCCACAGAGAGTGGAAGTTTATCCCAAGCAGCAAACTTGGATTTAACCAGATCTAACAGTGGGTAAATATTAAATTGTAAATCAAACTGACTACTTTGAGACATATGAATTCCTAAATATTTAAAATTTGAGACGGTGGGCAACAGCGAGAGAGTTTCAAGGCGTGCCATTGGGGTATGAGAAAGAGGCATCAGGGCAGACTTATCCCAGTTTATATAGAGACCAGAGAATCTACTGAATTTATCTATAATCGTTATTACTTTCGGCAATGTGTCCTCTGTTTGATCCATGAACATCACCATATCATCAGCATAGAGACCAATGATGTCTGTTCGATCCGCAATACGTATTCCCTTGATATCAATGGAGGACCTCATCCGTATTGCTAAAGCTTCTATCGCCAGGGCAAATAGAGCCGGGGAGAGAGGACATCCCTGACGAGTTCCCCTATGTAAAGAAAAAAGCTCAGAAATAGAGTTATTCACAACCAGACGTGCCTTGGGTTTCGTATATAATGTACCTATCCCTCTCAGAAATTTGTTCCCAAAACCATACTTCTGTAAACATGCAAAGAGGAAGGGCCATTCAAGGGAGTCAAAGGCCTTAGCCGCGTCCAACGATGCTAGTGCCCACTTATTATCCGGTTCTAGAGAGCTATACTGAATGACTGACTGAACCCGCCTAATATTGATGGAGGTACTCTTCCCCGGCATAAAACCAGTCTGGTCTGGGTGTATAAGGTCCAATATGATGGTGTTCAGCCTAGTAGCCAGAATTTTAGTAAATATTTTATAATCTACGTTCAATAGAGATATGGGTCGATACGATCCACAGTCTAGAGGATCCTTCCCCTCTTTCCTGAGCACAACAATATTGGCATCATAGAAGGTTTCAGGCATAGGCTCCCCCTCCCATATTCCCCTGAGTACCTTCAATAGAAGTGGTGCCAATTTCTCTCGGTATTTCTTGTATAACTCAATGGGAAATCCATCGGGTCCCGGGGCCTTCCCAGCAGTCATATTCGTTATAGCTTGTTCTACCTCCTCCAGAGTAAACTCAGCATCCATAAAGGCCTGTTGGGATGTGCTCAACGATGGGAGTGTTATATCTGATAAGTAATCTAAGCATTCATAGACGTCAAGACCACTGCTAGATTTATACAATGACTTATAATAATCATTAAAACATTGTAATATCTCATCAGTGGAGGACACCAATGAGCCATCAGGTGCACGAATCTGTAATATTGTGTTGGAGGTGTTATGTTGGCGTACTAAGAAAGCTAGGAGTGTACTGGCCTGATTCCCGAGCTCAAAGTATGACTGACGGGTAAAAAATAATTTACGCTTCGACTTAACGTCTGCATGCTGGGTATACAACCTTTGGGAAGTAAGCCACTCAACCCTATTACCACTGGTCTGACTAGCTATATATGTGGCCTCCGAGTCCTTTAACCGCTGCTCCATCTCATCATCCTCCCTCGTCGTTATCCTTTTAATATAAGAGATTGTAGAGGACAGGCACCCCCTTAAATATGCCTTTAGGGTATCCCAAAACAAACCAAGATTCTGGGGTTCCGGATGGGTTAGAACAAAACAATTTAACTGATCGATCGTCCTATCACTAGAATCTATTAATTTCATCCAAAAGGGGTTCAATTTCCAGGATCTGTTATTATTGGATAGCCCATATTTAAGTTTTAAAATAACTGGACTGTGGTCCGAAATCCCCCTGTTGCCATGTTCAATACTATCCACCCATAATGCCAGACCACTAGATCCAAATATATAATCTATACGAGATAGAGTTCTCCTAGTAGATGAATGGCAAGTGTACCCCTTATCCTCCGAATGACTCACTCTCCATAGATCTAGCCAGCCGCTGCCTTCCATAAATAGTGCCAATTGGGTAGGGGGCTGAGGTAAGGACTCTCCGGATATTGTGTCATCTAATCTCAATCTGTCCATGGAGTTATCCATAATGAGGTTAAAGTCACCCATACAAATAACATTCGCATCTGGATATTTTAAGGAGAAGCCCATTGCCATACGAAGAATTGATATGTTAGCAGGAGGAGGGTTATAAATACACAATATGACGTATTCACACGAATTAATGAATGCATGCACAAAGACAAAGCGACCCTCCGGATCTCGTCGTGCCTCCCTGGCCTCCCATCTAACCTCCCTGTGCACTAGCAGAGAGACCCCTCTTGAGTAGCTGGTATGGAATGCATGGAGGGACCACTGTACCCACGGCTTCTGTAGACATCGAACTGTATCCCTGGTCAAATGTGTCTCTACTAGTGCCACAACATGGGGGCGATACCTTTTAATCTGCGAAAATACCTTAATTTTCTTCCGAGGAGTTTTAATACCCCGTATATTCCAAGTCATACATACAGTCTCAGACCCCATATTTATATGCAGAGGGAGAAATAATGTACAATATTATTATCCGGGTGAGGTCCAGAGACATCCCACAGAGCAGAGAACTCATATTGGCGGCAACCATATACATCAAACAATCAAAACTGGTGTATAAAACCAACCCAAACAAAACTTGAACAATAGAGGAGTAAAGTCCCATACTCCTGTGGTCAAATAGAAAAAAGGGGATACCCTCACTGAACCCAGCGTCCGGTATTGTTGACATCTTTTTTTTACCCATTCATAGAGCTCTGTTTATTTTGCCGTTAGACCAGGAACCCAAATTAGGAGTCTTTCACATTAGACCCCTTAAGAGATCGTAACCATTCAGCTACCTCCGCTGGATCCGTAAAGAATAAAGAGGAGCCCTCATGAACAATGCGGAGTCGGGCTGGATAGAGCATGGAATAGATAACATTCTTATCTCTGAGTTGTTTCTTGATATCCATGAATCGCGCCCGCTGCTTTTGAAGCTCCATGGAGAAATCCGGAAAAATCGATATGGTAGCATTGTTAAATTTGATAGGGCCCTTCTGTCGCGCTAGGCGAAGAGTAGTATCTCTATCTCTGCAGTTGAGGAGGCGTGCCAGAAAAGGTCGAGGCGGAGTTCCAGGGGGAGAAGGTCTCGTTGGGACCCTATGGGCCCTCTCCACTGAGAATGTTGAGGAGAATCCGTCCCCCAGGGAGGTCTTAAGCCAGTCTTCCAGAAATTGTTCAGGTTGCTGACCCTCCGAACGCTCCGGCAGACCGATAATACGAATATTATTGCGGCGCAATCTATTTTCCAAATCATCTGCCTTTTGTTTCCAAGCGTTTACGGAGCCAGCAGCTTTTGTCAGTTTAGCCTCCATAGGAGTAATAGTGTCTTCTATGTGGGACACTCTTGTTTCCACCTCCGAAATACGCCCCCTCATAGCCTGCATATCATGTCGTAAACGACCCACCTCAGTATGAACGTCCTCTATTTTTTCCGTAAGAGATGATCTAGTGAGGGATATAGCCTGCATTAATTGCTCGGATGCCTGCTTAAGAGTCAGATCATCTTGTTCTCCCTCCTCATTACTATCAGAGGGACGGCCTTTGCGTTGGGTCTGTGCAGGATTATTTCTGAGAGTGCGCATATTATCAGAGGGATCGTCCCTGGCGTATTTCTTTAGCTTATCGGCAGCCCCTGCTCCTTTAGAATGGTGCATGGCAGGCAGCTAAAAGGGCTCCACAAGGTCACAATAGCAGTTGTAGTTCGTTCCTTAATCACGGACCCAGCAGATTTAATTACCGGACTGTATTCTAACAGAGCCACTGAACAGGCAGCCAAGGAACCAAGAATTATAAGGCAGCAGCTCAATGTTCACCTGCGCCTCACAATCTTCACAGAGGGGGGGGGACAGCAGAGATGGGGGATTAATCCCTCTAATATTATGGTGCTGGCAGATGAAATGTCTATCTGAGAGGGGGGGCGTAGGGCCCAATTTTCCAGGGCACACACCACACCGCCCCTTTATTGTTCTGTCAGGTTATGTGCTCACCTTGCAAGCAGCACCGCAAGTATAAAGAAAGCGCCGCTTCCCCTACTGTTAGGGCGCGCGCTGTAGTGATGGCCGCTGCCCCCTGCAGGTGTCGCCTACCGCCTCGGGGCTTCTGGCTCCTGCCCGCAAGTGTCCCGCAGCGTTCACCGCCAAGGTCCGGCGGCCGCCGATTCAAGCGAGAGGGAGCCCGGCACTTATAGAAGTCGGCGCCACCTCCTGTCTCCCGAAGCGCGCTCACCCAAAATGGCCGCTGCTGCACGTGGAGTCTTCTGACCGTCCCGGTCACCACAGCTCCCAGCTTCTCGGATCCCCGCAGCAGCCGACCGGAGGGCTCACCAGGCTCCTGAGGATACGCGGTTCCAGCTCCAACTAATACAGCCCGTTAATACGAGGTCCAAACGGCAGGATGGGCTCAGGATATGTGGAGCTCATACAAGGTGCGTCTTCCTTCTTTGGCTACATAGCCACGCCCCCCATGCCTTTTGTATTTTGATGTGCATGCCGCCCATTTCCTTACTGATCGATCCAAGGTTTTATGTATAATCATGTTGCTCACTTCCCGAGCTCTTGCATGGGCAAATCTGCTTATGGAGACTCGTGACCCTCGACTGAATAACCTAGGTGATTTTCTTGCTGCAATGTCTATGATGTTTGATGACCCTAACCGTCGCACTACAGCTGAAACCGCCTTGTTATCACTACGTCAGGGTAAGCGTCCTGTCATTGAATACGCTACTGAATTTAGACGGCTGGCGGTGGATACGATTTGGGACAGTTATGCTCAATTACCCATTTTTAAGAGGGGATTGTCTAATGTGTTAAAGGATGAACTAGCTCATGCAGATGCGCCGGAAGAGTTAGACGCTTTTATACAGCATTGTGTACGCATAGATATACGTGTTACTGAGCGTAGACAGTAGAGATTTGCAGCCTCTAATCGTGTCACTAACTCTTCCCTTCCTTGTAAAGAACCGTCAGCCAAATCCTCTTCGGGGGCTGAACCAGTTCCCATGCAGGTGGATGCACTACAGCGGCGCAAGAGTAACGAGCGCAGGGAGCATCGTTTCCGGGAAAGTCTGTGCTTTTACTGCGGTCAGTCAGATCACTTTCTTATCAATTGTCCCAAGCGGCCCCGCAAGATACTGGCCACGGTTGGGGAATTTGATAATCAGGATGCTGAATCCATTACATCAGAGTCTAGTTTTTCTGTGAATGCCATTTTTCACTCTCTGTCTATGACTGCCTCTCCCAAGATGCTAGAGCGTAAGGACACTCATTGCTCCCTTCCTATTAAGATCCGGTCATCGGGTCAATGGATTCCCTGTGCAGCTATGGTGGATTCAGGGGCAGGAGGAAATTTTATGGACTTAACATTTGCCAGGGAACATGGCATAGGGATCCAGCAGAGAGCCACCCCTGTAACTATGGAAACGGTGGATGGCTCCCCTCTAGTCTCTGGACCAGTAGATCAAGAGACTGTACTTCTGGAAATCTTCATAGACCCTGATCATCAGGAAATTCTGTCATTTATGTTGATCTCTTCACCACATTTCCCTTTAATTTTAGGGATTCCATGGCTGCAGTCTCAAAATCCTATTATCAACTGGGAGACCAAGGAAATCACTTTCCCACCAAAGGAAACACCGGTTACAGGCCTAGTGAGTCTTCGAGATACGAAATGTGCCACTGAGGTATCTACTTTACCATCTGTGTATAGTGAATTTTCGGACATTTGTGAGAAGAAGATGGCAGACCAGCTTCCTCCTCACAGACCGTATGATTGTCCCATTGAGCTGCTTCCGGGGGCAGCTATTCCTTTTAAGAATGTCTACCCACTGGCAGCTCCGGAGCTGAAGGCTTTAAAGGAATACATCGATGAGAATTTGGCTAAGGGTTTTATTCGCCCCTCCTCATCACCAGCAGGAGCACCTATCTTTTTCGTTAAGAAGAAGGATGGAACTCTTAGACCATGTATCGATTACCGGGAGCTTAATAAGGTGACCATTCGGAATCGCTACCCTTTGCCGTTGATTCCTGAACTGCTGGAAAGAGTGCGACAGGCCAAGATCTTCTCCAAGTTAGATCTTCGGGGAGCATACAATTTAATTAGGATCCGCTCTGGAGATGAATGGAAGACAGCATTTAGATGTCGTTATGGGCATTTCGAATATCTGGTGATGCCTTTTGGTCTCTGCAATGCTCCGGCAACCTTCCAACATCTGGCTAATGATATTTTCAGAGATCTATTGGACCATTTTGTCGTGATCTACCTGGATGACATCTTAATTTTTTCTGACTCTTTGCAGGAACATCAGGAGCATGTGAAGACCGTCCTGAGGCGTCTAAAGGAGAATCACCTCTACATTAAGCCTGAGAAATGTGAATTCCATCGCACAGAGATTCAGTTCCTGGGGTATGTCATCTCGCCACAGGGGCTTAACATGGAGGCAAGTAAGATCCAGGCTATTCTTGATTGGCCCGCACCTAAAAATGTCAAGGAGGTACAGCGTTTCATTGGATTCGCAAACTTTTATAGACGATTTATTCGTAATTTCTCTGAAATTGTGCGACCCATTACACAGCTAACTAAGAAGGAAAAGACTTTCTTGTGGTCCGCACAGGCTCAGGAGGCTTTTGATTGTCTTAAATCCCGGTTTACATCTGCACCTGTACTAATTCACCCAAACCCAGCACTTCCTTTCATAGTAGAAGTGGATGCTTCGGATTGTGCTCTGGGGGCCATCCTCTCACAGAGAACAGGAGAGAAAAGCTTGTTACATCCGTGTGCTTTCTTTTCTCGCAGACATTCCGCTGCAGAAAGGAACTACGATGTGGGAGATAAGGAGCTTCTTGCCATTATCGCTGCATTTAAGGAATGGAGACATCATCTGCAGGGGGCATCACAACAGGTTATTGTGCTCACGGATCATCGCAACCTGGAGTTCCTTAGATCTGCAAGATGTCTTTCTCCACGGCAGGCTCGTTGGAGTATATTTTTGAATCAATTTAATTTTGTCGTTTCGTACCGCCCAGGTTCACGTAATGGGAAAGCGGATGCTTTGTCCCGAATCCATGCCATGGATTCCGTACCTGGGACCCCGTCTAAGACCGTCCTGTCTGATGCCAACTTTATCGGAGTCATTCAGAATAAGGACTTATGGAAGACCATTAAGGAAGCCTACGACGTAGACCCATTTCTTGCCAATCCGACTGCTGATGTGAACTTGGTTCTCAGAAACGGTATGTGGGTCCGGGATCAACGTTTATACGTTCCAGAGGCCGTAAAGCTGCAGGTCCTCAAGTTTGTCCATGATTCCAAGTTGGCGGGTCATCGGGGGGTACAGAAGACACAGGAATTTCTGAGTCATTTTTTCTGGTGGCCTACCTGTCTGAAGGACGTGAAAAGTTATGTTCTCTCTTGTGAGGCATGTGCATGTTTCAAGACTCCTCGTGTATCACCTACTGGAATGCTTCAACCACTACCTGTCCCCTCTCGTCCTTGGGGGGTCTATTTCAATGGACTTTATAGTTGAATTGCCCACCTCTGGGGGAAAAAATTCTATTCTGGTGGTTGTAGATCGCCTTACTAAGGCTGCCCACTTCATTCCCTGCAATGGTCTTCCTTCAGCCAAGGAGACGGCGGATCTGGTCGTCCAGAATGTGTTCCGGCTGCATGGAGTTCCGGACGAAGTCATCTCAGATCGGGGAGTGCAGTTTACGTCCAAGTTCTGGAAAGGATTCTGTGATTCGCTTGGTGTTAATGTTTGTCTGTCCTCTGCATACCATCCTCAAACTAATGGACAAACAGAACGGACGAATCAGACTCTGGAACAGTATCTTCGATGTTATATCAACCATTCTCAGGATGACTGGTTGGAGTTGCTCCCGCTCGCAGAATTCTGTTATAACAACTCTCAGAGTTCTTCTACAAAGGTAACCCCTTTCTTTGCCAACCTAGGTTATCTGTTATGGATGCAATCCAGTGACACAGAGTACCAACAGTGTACCAGTGATCAGAGCACATATAGTGATCTGACAGTTACCCAAAAACGATAGAACGAGCTCTGAGACGTGGAATCTCTGTAGACTGCAATCCCTGAACGTATCCTAAACACAACTAAAGGTGGCTGTGGATTGCGCCTCAAACACTACCTATGCAACTTGGCCCGGCCTGAGAAACTGACTAGCCTGAAGATAGAAAAACAAGCCTGACTTGCCTCAGAGAAATACCCCAAAGGAAAAGGCAGCCCCCCACATGTAATGACTGTGTGAGATGAAAAGACAAACATAGGGATGAAATAGATTCAGCAAAGTGAGGCCCGATATTCTAGACAGAGCGAAGATAGTAAAGAGAACTTTGCAGTCTACAAAAAAAAACCCTAAAGCAAAAACCACGCAAAGGGGGCAAAAGTCTCACCGTGCCGAACTAACGGCACGGTGGTACACCCTTTGCGTCTCAGAGCTACCAGCAAAACCAAAAGACAAGCTGGACAGAAAATATAGCAACAAAAAGCAAAAATGCACTTATCCAAGCAGAGCAGCAGTCCACAGGAAAGATCCAGAAGCTCAGATCCAAACTGGAACATTGATCAGGAGCAAGGAAAACAGAATCATGTGGAGTTAAATAACGAAGCAGCTAACGAGCTCCCTGGAACACCTGAGGGAGGAAGCTCAGAAGCTGCAGTACCACTTGTGACCACAGGAGTGAATTCAGCCACAGAATTCACAACAGTTATCATCCCAGTATTCTGCCCAGATCCCCGATCAACGCACCGGTGCCTGCAGTTCATGAGTGGTTGGCGGCAATGAGACAGAATCTGGAAACCCTGAAGGAATCACTGTCTACTGCACAAGAGAGATATAAGAAATCTGCCGACAGGTTTCGGAAGCCTGCACCTATGTTCAAGGTAGGGGACTCTGTATGGTTATCTACTAAAAATCTGAGATTGAACATTCCATCACAGAAACTCGGACAAAAGTTCATCGGTCCGTTCAAGATCTCTGGGATTGTGAGTTCCGTTGCCTGTCGTCTGAAGTTGCCAAGAACCTTGAAGGTACACCCTGTGTTTCATGTCTCCCTGTTAAAACCGGTGTCTCCAAATACATTTCAGGGTCGGATTACACCTCCTCCTCAGCCTGTGTTAGTGGACGGACAAGAACAGTTTGTGGTAGAGCAGATTCTGGACTCCAGGATCCGCAGGAATCAACTGGAGTACCTCATCAAATGGCAAGGATATCCGTCTGAGGAGAACTCTTGGGAGCCGGTGGGCAATATCTGTGCTCCTCAAAAGATTACTCTGTTCCATCAGAAATATCCTGACAAACCTGGTCCTGGATCGTCCTGAGGCCGCTTCTGAGGTGGGAGTAATGTAAGGATTCTGGACTTTCCTGGTGTCTGTTCGCCCTGATCTAAGATGGAGTCTTGGATCTCGCCCTGTCATGGAACTTCCTGTCTGCCCTGACTATTTAAGTCCGGGTCTTCTGTTCACCTGTGCTTGAGTATTTTGTGCTGCTGGCTCCTGAGCATCTGCCTGTTTGCTGGTTAACTCTCTGCTTCTGCTGCTTTCTACTCGGTGGTCTGCTTCACCCCATTCAGCTACCTCTCACCGTTGGAACTGCTGCGACGTGCAGCACACCAGTGAAAGGATTTCCTTTGTGTACTAAACTTTTCCCAGTGTTGTGCCTCTTTGCACAACAACACCAGGTGGGGGGCGTGGTTTGCACGGGAGCAGGAGCAGACCTACTTTACAGGAGCTCCTGTAATTTCCCAGATCCAAGCTACTAAAAAGCTACAAAAAGTGGATTATTTGGGTCCTAAAGCTCTATCAACATGCCTGGAACTGACTCCAAGAAGAATGGACCCAGTCCTGTGAAGAGAAAACCTTCTCCAGGACAGAAACATAGCCGTGGCTCTGGAGGAGTGCTGTCCCTGCATGGAGGAAAGCATGGAGGATCTGCACAGCTGAAGCCGACACCCTGTCAGACCCCAGCTAAACCAAGGACTCCTGGAGTAAAGCTGATCTCCGGGGTGCAGACCAGCAAGAAAGCTCCCCTTCCAGCGGTGCTGTCACTGGTGAGTGGCAGCAGAAAGAAACAGGGAGCTGTGGTGGAACTGGGCGCCGGGATGAAGCAAGCAGCAGCTGAGAACAAAGAGATGACTCATCCTTTACAGGCGCCCAGCAAGCTGCAACTGCCCAGCCAAGCACGGAGGAGCAGCCTAAACCACAGGGCACAGGAGTTTGTGCCGAAGACACTGACAGCTGCCGGGACCCGGAGTGAGACTGCGACTCTGACTGCTGAACAGGGGTCACAGAAAGGAATGCCGCTCTATGCAGAGAAAGCGGTAACGGGATCGCCCCAGGGGAGTTTCACACTGGAATTACAAGAGGGAGCGCTGCTGCATATGGAAAGGAGCGACAGGTTGCTGAACCAAGGGAACCTGGATAAAGAAGATTGCGCTACTACTACAGGAGTGGATTATAAAACACACGGAATTGAGAATGGAGAGGATCAAGGGACTTCTGTGTGGGTAAGCAATGTGCTGCACTACCCCATTTTAAATGAACAGTCATCTCCTTACAATAGCACTGCAGGGGGCTTAGCTGGGTTTACCAGCATTAAGGGGAAACATGATACTACTGAAGTACAATTACAGCACAGCCCTACTGTTGTAAGCCCCCCCTGCCATAACATCTTAGAGCTGCAGAGAGAGAATCCCAATGAAACACCACTAGGGGAAATATCTAGGAGTCAAAAAAC
This sequence comes from Ranitomeya imitator, assembly GCF_032444005.1. Classification (NCBI taxonomy): domain Eukaryota; kingdom Metazoa; phylum Chordata; class Amphibia; order Anura; family Dendrobatidae; genus Ranitomeya; species Ranitomeya imitator. The sequence continues at coordinate 13,530,993 of NC_091284.1, read as the reverse complement.
TATAATGGATGATCTTGGGTTTAATTCTGAGTTTTATGAGTCCCTAATTACTTACTTTAATAGAAACGGAGCTACAGGAAGAAAGCAGGAGGGGGAAGGGGAAGAAGTAGAAGATGTAATGACTAATATATCTAACAGCTGTAATGGATCCTTAGAGGGATCAGAGCGTTCAATATCAAACGAGTCATCTGTGAATAGTGAACGCTTTAATTTCTCTGACTATGAAACGGATAATTATTCCGGATATTCTACATCAAGTGAGGCTCCCTGTGAGTCATCTAAATTGCCTAAAAAGCGCAGCTTTACAAACTCTTCCCCTGCTTTATTAACATTGGAAGGGATCCCAGCATCTGATGACTATCCAACTGAGGGTTTTATGGTGTATCTCCTCAAATCATTTTTGACCACTATGAATATTTGTGGTAAAGATGTCATCCCTGATCCTAAACAATCATTTAATTCAAAGGCTTCCCAAGCTTTTATAAAAAAGCTTTTCCAAGAGATAATAAAATCTTTAAACTCTGTCACTGAGTCAATCCCCCCTAGCATAGCTACTGGAACTTCACTTGCTCAAGAATCATTTGCATATAAAAACAAACTTGAAAAAAACGAACAAAACTTATCTCAAGCAACCTCTAAGCCTTCAGAATTATTGGAGGTGATTCAGAAAAAAATGGATCTTCTAAAAGCCAATTTAAACAACTTTGAGGATTTTAGAAGGAAGAATAACGTTAAGATCAGGGGTATACCAGATTCAATTCAGGCTTCCCAGTTGGAGAGTTATGTATCATTAATGATCTCTAACTTATTTCCTAACTTTACCGAAGGCCCTCTGATAGAAAAGGTTGTCAGAATACGCAGACCACCCACGCTTCCCAGGGATTTATCATGTGACGTCATTGTTACTTTTTACCCAAATTGGGTCAGGAACGCGCTCTTAGGTATCTCAAAAAATCCGAGATTTCTCTCTTCCCCTTACAAGCAACTAGTTTTTTATAAGGATTTGTCTAAAGTCACTCTCCAAAACAGGAGAGTTTTTTCGCATACCACAAGAGAACTACTGCGTGCAGGTCTCTCTTACTCCTGGACAAGATCATCAACCCTCCGAGTGAGACTTCCGTCAGGTTTATTTCATGTTGCCTCTCCGGACGAGGGTATTGAATTTTTAAAACGCATTGGAATCAACTCCTCTGAAGCCACATCCAGTTCCCTACCAACAACTTGAAGGGTAACTGTTCTGGTTGAACAATCTACAAAGATCTGTTATTTGACTAGCTGTAACAACTTATTTCCACTTTAAAAGTTTTTATTTTTTATTTTTTTTGTTACTTGCTTGTTTCTTGGATCAAAACCGAACTTTCCTCCACTAGGTCTTAGGGGTGCCATGTGCACTCTGGGACTTGGGCAGGCATTATATCACACATTATGCGACCTTTAATCTACTTTTATCTCACAGGCTATAAAAAACGTGTATACTAATATTACTGAGCATCATATAATATTGACTTTTCAGCGACGTTATCTGATATTCCACTTATTGTGTTTATAAGTAGGCATCATATTCATACAGTATATCTCTATACTTAGGCTACTTTGAATCCGACATGTATATTGTTGTTTTCTTTTTTAGGCCCAGCTATTAAGCAACATTTTTCTTTACTGTAAATGCTTATTATTATTCTACTTTATCGCACGGGCTACTTTAATTCTAAGGGTATGTGCACACGTCCGGATTTTTGGCGTTTTTTTTTTTGCGGAATTTCGCTATAAAAACGCTATGGTTCCGCATCAGAAACGCTAAAAAATATGCATCCTATCATTTAGAATGCATTCCGGATTTTTTGTTCAGATGGATGCGTTTTTTACCGCAAAAAAAACGCATTCCGCAGGGAAAATGGACATGCTCATTCTTTTTGCGGATTTTTTGCGGATTTCAAAGACAAAATGACTTTCAGGAAAAAAGGTTCCGCAGAGGATCCGCAGGAAGTCCGCGCAAAAAACGCGGGGAATCCGCGCGGAAAGGAACACGATTTTCTGCCGGAGTTCTCCGGGTTTTGTCAGGAAAAGGACCTGACGTGTGCACATGCCCTGACTTGTATACTTTTGTCTATTCTCTTGGGCCTAGTTATTAAGCAACATTTTTCTTTACTGCTAATGCTTATTTTTACTATACTGCATCGCAAGACTAATTTATTTTCGTCCCTTTGTTAGTGACATATATATGGTCTGTTTTCTAATGCCTGATATTTCATTCCCCATTTCACTTGGGGATTCCTTTCCTTTTCCCTACCCTATGTTTATTTCCTTCCCCTTTCTCTCATTTCTACCTGTTTAAAATTGAAAATACCAATAAAAACGTTTGAAAACAACAACACCAGGTGAGCAAGATTCAAGCTGAGCTTTTCTTTCCAAGAAAGATGTATTCATCTACTACGCTTAGATAGCGCTCTCCCTCTTTCTCCCCTCGTCCTCTCTTTTCCAGGACGTCATTCACATGAAGCACCATCTGTGAACAATTGGACTCCTACTAGCAAGTTTTGCTGAACTTCATAATATAAGTACTGTGTGCATTTGCACTATAACATTATTGGACTTCCTCGTTCAAGTGACTTGTTTGCTTCCACATTATTTCCTTGCTGGACTGGTTCACATTAGCGGTCGCGTCCCGCTTTTCTGTTTGCTGTAACTTTCTATATAGAGCTGAGGACCTCGTTACTATTGCAGGAATATCTGTACCATGTTTTGTTTGCTATTCTGTTTGCTGTGACTTTCTATATAGAGCTGAGGACCTCGTTACAATTGCAGAAATATCTGTTAGTTCTGTTACCTTTCTGTTTTTGAGTAAATACATCTTTTGTTGCAACTTTGCTCTCAGACTGGCTTTATCCCATGCTATCAGATTCTGTAGTGCCCATATAATTATTAGGCTGGGTTCCCATTGCGTTAATGGGACCGCGCTAACGGACAGCGTTGCACGGCGAAATTAACGCCGTGCAACGCGTCCGTTAGCGCGCCCATTCACGGCAATGGGAACGCGCTTCACTAGCGCGTGCCATGTTCGGCACGCGCTAGCAAAGCGCCGGTGTTTTCTGGCGCGCCGCGGACGCTGCTTGCAGCGTCCGAGGCGCGCCCGCGGTCCGTTCCCCGCTCTCGCAGATCGGAGATCTGCGAGAGCGGGGACGTTACCGCGGCCCCTTTATATCACATTGCGTTAGCGCAATCCGCTACCGCTAGGCGCTAAACGGATTGCACTAACGCAATCTGAACCTAGCCTTACAAAGGAAGCCCATGGACAGAACCAGCCGAAGTACCACTCATGACCACAGGAGGGAGCTTGACCACAGAATTCACAACACCCGCACCTTCTATACCCCATGTACTGGAGATTACAGGCAAGATGATATTACTGGGGTATTATATGTACCCCACACCTTCTATACCTTAAGTACTGGAGATTACAGGTAAGAGGGTATTACTGGGGTATTATATGTACCCCGCACCTTCTATACCCCATGTACTGGAGATTACAGGTAAGAGGGTATTACTGGAGTATTATATGTACCCCACACCTTCTATACCTCATATACTGGAGATTACAGGTAAGAGGGTATTACTGGGGTATTATATGTACCCCACACCTTCTATACCCCATGTACTGGAGATTGCAGGTAAGAGGGTATTACTGGGGTATTATATGTACCTCACAAATTCTATACCCCATGTACTGGAGATTACAGGTAAGAGGGTATTATATGTACCCCACACCTTCTATACCTTAAGTACTGGAGATTACAGGTAAGAGGGTATTACAGTTAGGGCCAGAAATATTTGGACAGTGACACAATTTTCGCGAGTTGGGCTCTGCATGCCACCACATTGGATTTGAAATGAAACCTCTACAACAGAATTCAAGTGCAGATTGTAACGTTTAATTTAAAGGGTTGAACAAAAATATCTGATAGAAAATGTAGGAATTGTACACATTTCTTTACAAACACTCCACATTTTAAGAGGTCAAAAGTAATTGGACAAATAAACATAACCCAAACAAAATATTTTTATTTTCAATATTTTGTTGCAAATCCTTTGGAGGCAATCACTGCCTTAAGTCTGGAACCCATGGACATCACCAAACGCTGGGTTTCCTCCTTCTTAATGCTTTGTCAGGCCTTTACAGCCGCAGCCTTCAGGTCTTGCTTGTTTGTGGGTCTTTCCGTCTTAAGTCTGGATTTGAGCAAGTGAAATGCATGCTCAATTGGGTTTAGATCTGGAGATTGACTTGGCCATTGCAGAATGTTCCACTTTTTGGCACTCATGAACTCCTGGGTAGCTTTGGCTGTATGCTTGGGGTCATTGTCCATCTGTACTATGAAGCGCCGTCCAATCAACTTTGCAGCATTTGGCTGAATCTGGGCTGAAAGTATATCCCGGTCCACTTCAGAATTCATCCGGCTACTCTTGTCTGCTCTTATGTCATCAATAAACACAAGTGACCCAGTGCCATTGAAAGCCATGCATGCCCATGCCATCACGTTGCCTCCACCATGTTTTACAGAGGATGTGGTGTGCCTTGAATCATGTGCCGTTCCCTTTCTTCTCCAAACTTTTTTCTTCCCATCATTCTGGTACAGGTTGATCTTTGTCTCATCTGTCCATAGAATACTTTTCCAGAACTGAGCTGGCTTCTTGAGGTGTTTTTCTGTCTATTTTTGGTATTGATGAATGGTTTGCATCTAGATGTGAACCCTTTGTATTTACTGTCATGGAGTCTTCTCTTTACTGTTGACTTAGAGACAGATACACCTACTTCACTGCGAGTGTTCTGGACTTCAGTTGATGTTGTGAACGGGTTCTTCTTCACCAAATTAAGTATGCGGCGATCATCCACCACTGTTGTCATCCGTGGACGCCCAGGTCTTTTTGAGTTCCCAAGCTCACCAGTCAATTCCTTTTTTCTCAGAATGTACCCAACTGTTGATTTTGCTACTCCAAGCATGTCTGCTATCTCTCTGATGGATTTTTTCTTTTTTTTCACCCTCAGGATGTTCTGCTTCACCTCAATTGAGAGTTCCTTTGACCGCATGTTGTCTGCTCACAGCAACAGCTTCCAAATGCAAAACCACACACCTGGAATCCACCCCTGACCTTTTAACTACTTCATTGATTACAGGTTAACGAGGGAGACGCCTTCAGAGTTAATTGCAGCCCTTAGAGTCCATTGTCCAATTACTTTTGGTCCCTCGAAAAAGAGGACGCTATGCATTACAGAGCTATGATTCCTAAATCCTTTCTCCACTTTGGATGTGGAAACTAGCATATTGCAGCTGGGAGTGTGCACTTTCAGCCCATATTATATATATAATTGTATTTCTGAACATGTTTTTGTAAACAGCTAAAATAACAAAACTTGTGTCACTGTCCAAATATTTCTGGCCCTAACTGTATATGTACCCCACACCTTCTATACCCCATGTACTGGAGATTACAGGCAAGAGGGTATTATATGTACCCCACACCTTCTATACCCCATGTACTGGAGATTACAGGTAAGAGGGTATGTAAGGTCATGCACTTGGGTAGAAGTAATAAGATGTATAATTATGTGCTTAATTCTAAAACTCTGGGCAAAACCGTCAATGAAAAAGACCTGGGTGTATGGGTGGATGACAAACTCATATTCAGTGGCCAGTGTCAGGCAGCTGTTACAAAGGCAAATAAAATAATGGGATGCATTAAAAGAGGCATAGATGCTCATGAGGAGAACATAATTTTACCTCTATACAGGTCACTAGTGCGACCACACTTAGAATACTGTGCACAGTTCTGGTCTCCGGTGTATAAGAAAGACATAGCTGAACTGGAGCGGGTGCAGAGGAGAGCGACCAAGGTTATTAGAGGACTGGGGGGTCTGCAATACCAAGATAGGTTATTACACTTGGGGCTATTTAGTTTGGAAAAACGAAGACTAAGGGGTGATCTTATGTTAATGTATAAATACATGAGGGGACAGTACAAAGACCTTTCTGATGATCTTTTTAATCATAGACCTGAGACTGACAAGGGGGCATCCTCTACATGTGGAGGAAAGAAGGTTTTAGCATAATAACAGGCGCGGATTCTTTACTGTAAGAGCAGTGAGACTATGGAACTCTCTGCCGTATGATGTTGTAATGAGTGATTCATTACTAAAATTTAAGAGGGGACTGGATACCTTTCTGGAAAAGTATAATGTTACAGGGTATATACACTAGATTCCTTGATAGGGCGTTGATCCAGGGAACTAGTCTGATTGCCGTATGTGGAGTCGGGAAGGAATTTTTTTCCCCAAGGTGGAGCTTACTCTTTGCCACATGGGTTTTTTTTGCCTTCCTCTGGATTAACATGTTAGGGCAAGTTAGGTTAGGCTATGGGTTGAACTAGATGGACTTATGGTCTTCCTTCAACCTTAATAACTATGTAACTATGTAACTGGGGTATTATATGTACCCCACACCTTCTATACCCCATGTACTGGAGATTACAGGCAAGAGGGTATTACTGGGGCATTATATGTACCCCACACCTTCTATATCTCATGTACTGGAGATTACAGGTAAGAGGGTATTACTGGGGTATTATATGTACCCCACACCTTCTATACCTTAAGTACTGGAGATTACAGGTAAGAGGGTATTACTGGGGTATTATATGTACCCCACACCTTCTATACCCCATGTACTGGAGATTACAGGTAAGAGGGTATTACTGGGGCATTATATGTACCCCACACCTTCTATATCTCATGTACTGGAGATTACAGGTAAGAGGGTATTACTGGGGTATTATATGTACCCCACACCTTCTATACCCCATGTACTGGAGATTACAGGTAAGAGGGTATTACTGGGGTATTATATGTACCCCACACCTTCTATACCCCATGTACTGGAGATTACAGGTAAGTCTAAGTTCACATTAGCATTGCGCCGCTGTTGCGTCGGCGACGCAGCGGCGACGCGCCCCTATGTTTAACATAGGGGACGCGTGCGTCTTTTTGGTTGCGTTTTTCGCAACGTGCGTCGTTTCCGACGCTGGCGTCGGACGCACGAAAACGCTACAAGTTGCATTTTCTGTGCGTCCGATTTCGGTCAAAAACGACGCACGCAGGGTGGCGCAACGCTAGTGTGAACGTACCCTAAGAGGGTATTACTGGGGTATTATATGTACCCCACACCTTCTATACCTCATGTACTGGAGATTACAGGTAAGAGGGTATTACTGGGGCATTATATGTACCCCACACCTTCTATACCCCATGTACTGGGGATTACAGGTAAGAGGGTATTACTGGGGTATTATACAGTTAGGGCCAGAAATATTTGGACAGTGACACAAGTTTTGTTATTTTAGCTGTTTACAAAAACATGTTCAGAAATACAATTATATATATAATATGGGCTGAAAGTGCACATTCCCAGCTGCAATATGATAGTTTCCACATCCAAATCGGAGAAAGGGTTTAGGAATCATAGCTCTGTAATGCATAGCGTCCTCTTTTTCAAGGGACCAAAAGTAATTGGACAATGGACTCTAAGGGCTGCAATTAACTCTGAAGGCGTCTCCCTCGTTAACCTGTAATCAATGAAGTAGTTAAAAGGTCAGGGGTGGATTCCAGGTGTGTGGTTTTGCATTTGGAAGCTGTTGCTGTGAGCAGACAACATGCGGTCAAAGGAACTCTCAATTGAGGTGAAGCAGAACATCCTGAGGCTGAAAAAAAAGAAAAAATCCATCAGAGAGATAGCAGACATGCTTGGAGTAGCAAAATCAACAGTTGGGTACATTCTGAGAAAAAAGGAATTGACTGGTGAGCTTGGGAACTCAAAAAGGCCTGGGCGTCCACGGATGACAACAGTGGTGGATGATCGCCGCATACTTAACTTGGTGAAGAAGAACCCGTTCACAACATCAACTGAAGTCCAGAACACTCTCAGTGAAGTAGGTGTATCTGTCTCTAAGTCAACAGTAAAGAGAAGACTCCATGACAGTAAATACAAAGGGTTCACATCTAGATGCAAACCATCCATCAATACCAAAAATAGACAGGCCAGAGTTAAATTTGCAGAAAAACACCTCAAGAAGCCAGCTCAGTTCTGGAAAAGTATTCTATGGACAGATGAGACAAAGATCAACCTGTACCAGAATGATGGGAAGAAAAAAGTTTGGAGAAGAAAGGGAACGGCACATGATCCAAGGCACACCACATCCTCTGTAAAACATGGTGGAGGCAACGTGATGGCATGGGCATGCATGGCTTTCAATGGCACTGGGTCACTTGTGTTTATTGATGACATAAGAGCAGACAAGAGTAGCCGGATGAATTCTGAAGTGTACCGGGATATACTTTCAGCCCAGATTCAGCCAAATGCTGCAAAGTTGATTGGACGGCGCTTCATAGTACAGATGGACAATGACCCCAAGCATACAGCCAAAGCTACCCAGGAGTTCATGAGTGCCAAAAAGTGGAACATTCTGCAATGGCCAAGTCAATCTCCAGATCTAAACCCAATTGAGCATGCATTTCACTTGCTCAAATCCAGACTTAAGACGGAAAGACCCACAAACAAGCAAGACCTGAAGGCTGCGGCTGTAAAGGCCTGGCAAAGCATTAAGAAGGAGGAAACCCAGCGTTTGGTGATGTCCATGGGTTCCAGACTTAAGGCAGTGATTGCCTCCAAAGGATTTGCAACAAAATATTGAAAATAAAAATATTTTGTTTGGGTCATGTTTATTTGTCCAATTACTTTTGACCTCCTAAAATGTGGAGTGTTTGTAAAGAAATGTGTACAATTCCTACATTTTCTATCAGATATTTTTGTTCAACCCTTCAAATTAAACGTTACAATCTGCACTTGAATTCTGTTGTAGAGGTTTCATTTCAAATCCAATGTGGTGGCATGCAGAGCCCAACTCGCGAAAATTGTGTCACTGTCCAAATATTTCTGGCCCTAACTGTATGTAACCCACACCTTCTATACCTCATGTACTGGAGATTACAGGTAAGAGGGTATTACTGGGGTATTATATGTACCCCACACCTTCTATACCCCATGTACTGAAGATTACAGGTAAGAGGGTATTATATGTACCCCACACCTTCTATACCCCATGTACTGGAGATTACAGGTAAGAGGGTATTACTGGGGTATTATATGTACCCCACACCTTCTATACCCCATGTACTGGCGATTACAGGTAAGAGGGTATTACTGGGGTAGTATATGTACCCCACACCTTCTATACCTTAAGTACTGGAGATTACAGGTAAGAGGGTATTATATGTACCCCACACCTTCTATACCCCATGTACTGGAGATTACAGGTAAGAGGGTATTACTGGGGTATTATATGTACCCCACACCTTCTATACCCCATGTACTGGAGATTACAGGTAAGAGGGTATTACTTGGGTATTATATGTACCCCACACCTTCTATACCCCATGTACTGGAGATTACAGGTAAGAGGGTATTACTGGAGTATTATATGTACCCCACACCTTCTATACCCCATGTACTGGAGATTACAGGTAAGAGGGTATTACTGGGGTAGTATGTGTACCCCACACCTTCTATACCTCATATACTGGAGATTACAGGTAAGAGGGTATTACTGGGGTATTATATGTACCGCACACCTTCTATACCCCATGTACTGGAGATTACAGGTAAGAGGGTATTACTGGAGTATTATATGTACCCCACACCTTCTATACCTCATATACTGGAGATTACAGGTAAGAGGGTATTACTGGGGTAGTATGTGTACCCCACACCTTCTATACCTCATATACTGGAGATTACAGGTAAGAGGGTATTACTGGGGTATTATATGTACCGCACACCTTCTATACCCCATGTACTGGAGATTACAGGTAAGAGGGTATTACTGGGGTATTATATGTACCCACACCTTCTATACCCCATATACTGGAGATTATAGGTAAGAGGGTATTACTGGGGTATTATATGTACCCCACACCTTTTATACCCCATGTACTGGAGATTACAGGTAAGAGGTTGTGAGGCAGTGAGGAGAATCGTATTCGAGGGCCAGTATGTGTCCCCCAGGATGTGGGTAGAGACATATTAAACCTGCTGGAGCGCATTGTGATTATAGCAAATGTGTGTGATTACAAGGCGGAATAAAAGTGAGTGTGGATGTGGTCAAACTAGTTGTGCTTAATTGTATATATTCTGTTTTATAACAGTTCTGCTTTTGGGATTTATTTCTGCTTGATTTCTTATTCTTGTGGGTAAAGCACTTTGATGTTGATGTACATCTTAATATTTGTCCTGTGTGAGACCCTGGTAGTGGTTCTTCAGCGGTATGGGTGCTGACAGCCTCTTCTTCCACCGGCTTCTTGGGTTCACATGCTTCCATTTCTCTTCTTCTGCGGGTAGATAGAAAGATGGTTCTCCCTGAGCATCCTGAATAGTTATCTCTACTTTGTCATTATCTTCTACAGAAACACTGAAAAGTTCTTCTCTCGCCATATTCTGAAGAGATTCTTCTGCTCTGCCCTTCTCCTGTAGACAGGTGATTCCTTGTTTTCATTAGAGAACCCCTGTAAGTGCATCTTGTTCCAAGTGTCTAATGAAAATAAAGAATCTTTTCCTAATTAATATCAAGGAGGACAAATAACCGCCATACACAGTACAATCCACCAAGACCAATACTACCACATACAAGGGAGAAATACCACCACACCTTGACCAGACCACATAATAACCAAATAATACTACATTCAATGGACACACACTGCCACACGGTGACCAAACCACATAGTGATCAAATAATGCCACGTACAGGGATAAATTCCACATCATGACCAAACCACATATTACAACATAGTGACCGAATTTTACAACACTGATCATTAATAAAGACAACAATACTAACAACACTGTTATTACCATTGGTTACATAACATAGAGCAGCTCTGTATATAGTATGCACTGTGTAGTGTAAGTGTACAGTGACTCACCAATTACATTATACAGAGGAGCTCTGTATATACTATATATAGTGTACAAGTAATACAGGGATCACCAGTTATATTACACACAGAAGCTCTGTATACAGTGTCAGTGCACAGGTAATACAGTGATCACCAGTGACATGATACACAGTAGCTCTGTATATAGTGTATAGGTAATTCAGTGATCACCGGTCACATTACACACAGGAGCTCTGTATAAAGTGTCATTGTACAGGTAATACATTGACATTATACTCAGGAGCTCTGAATATAGTGTATAGTGTACAGGTAATACAGTGATCACCATTGACATACACAGGAGCTCTGTATGTACTGTCTGTGTACAGGTAATACAGGGATCACCAATGATAATATACACAGGAGCTCTGTATATAGTTTACAGGTTATTACCAGTGATCACCAGTGACATTATACAGAGGAGCTCTGTATATAGTATTAGTGTACTTGTTTCTGCAAAAAATATCACACAGACATCTCTAGCTGATAGCTTTTATGGCACATTCCTCAACTTGTACACTATATTAGATGAAGAAAAAAGCTACATAGTGCCGCCCTACACAGTATCAGGACCCCCCCCTTTTGATCCCCCGTGGAAAACAGTATTCTGAAAAGTAAATTATAGCACAGCAATCCAACACCCTAAGATTCCAGCTGAACTACTCTACTGTATGATTTCTCCCCAACCCCCCTATATCCTTGGTCCCATATCAAGCAGCAAGCGTAAAAGGAGAGGGAAAAAAAAGATTCTTCCTCAGACACACATTCAGTTGAAACCAATCGGCCCCCTCTGTCCTACTCGTGGGCCTGCCAAGGACACTGGCCCATCAGAGAATTCTCCTGTGTCCCAGTGGGCCAGTACAACCCTGCTTACAGCCGCCTTTACCCAGCACATGCAGTTTGTCCACAGCTGTCACACCTGCTTCCTGGGGATCTTGCCTGCATTCTCCTCCATCTGTGTTTGATTGGCTCACTTGGCTCCACATAGAGGTAGACACAGTGACGCTGTCTCTTTACACCTTCCACTGGTTTATTAAAGACACTGCATAAACCAGTGCAAAGTTAGCAATATAAACGAACTTCCTGGCCTAACAGGGAAACAAAACATGACATATGGCACAGTCCTTGTTACTGCGGGAATCTGCCTCCTTCAGGAACAAACAACAAAAGGGTCAGCTTTCTTTAGAGGGAACCTGTCACCCCCAAAATCGACAATGAGCTAGTCCCACCAGCATCAGGGGCTTATCTGTTATGTCTGCTAATGAAAGGTGTTATGAAGGCAATCCAGAGACACAGTGTGCCTAGCGATCAGAGCGCACACAGTGATCTGACAAATACCCAAAAACAAAAGAACGAGCTCTGAGACGTGGAAACTCTGTAGACTGCACACCTGATCCTATCCTAAACACAACTAAAAGCGGCTGTGGATTGCGCCTAACAACTACCTATGCAACTCGGCACAGCCTAAGAAACTAGCTAGCCTGAAGATAGAAAAATAGGCCTGACTTGCCCCAGAGAAATACCCCAAAGGAAAAGGCAGCCCCCCACATATAATGACTGTGAGTAAGATGAAAAGACAAAACGTAGGGATGAAATAGATTCAGCAAAGTGGGGCCCGATATTCTTAGACAGAGCGAGGACAGTAAAGCGAACTTTGCAGTCTACAAAAAAGCCTAAAGCAAAAACCACGCAAAGGGGGCAAAAAAGACCCACCGTGCCGAACTAACGGCACGGCGGTACACCCTTTGCGTCTCAGAGCTTCCAGCGAAACAAAAGACAAGCTGGACAGAAAAAAAGCAACAAAATAGCAAAAAAGCACTTAGCTATACAGAGCAGCAGGTCACAGGAACAATCAGGAGAAGCTCAGATCCAACACTGGAACATTGACAAGGAGCAAGGATAGCAGCATCAGGCGGAGTTAAGTAACGAAGCAGCTAACGAGCTCACCAGAACACCTGAGGGAGGAAGATCAGAAGCTGCAGTACCACTTGTGACCACAGGAGTGAATTCAGCCACAGAATTCACAACAGTACCCCCCCTTGAGGAGGGGTCACCGAACCCTCACCAGAGCCCCCAGGCCGACCAGGATGAGCCGCATGAAAGGCACGAACAAGATCGGGAGCATGAACATCAGAGGCAAAAACCCAGGAATTATCTTCCTGAGCATAACCCTTCCATTTAACCAGATACTGGAGTTTCCGTCTAGAAACACGAGAATCCAAAATCTTCTCCACAATATACTCCAATTCCCCCTCCACCAAAACCGGGGCAGGAGGCTCAACAGATGGAACCATAGGTGCCACGTATCTCCGCAACAACGACCTATGGAATACATTATGTATGGAAAAGGAGTCTGGGAGGGTCAGACGAAAAGACACAGGATTGAGAACCTCAGAAATCCTATACGGACCAATAAAACGAGGTTTAAATTTAGGAGAGGAAACCTTCATAGGAATATGACGAGAAGATAACCAAACCAGATCCCCAACACGAAGTCGGGGACCCACACGGCGTCTGCGATTAGCGAAAAGTTGAGCCTTCTCCTGGGACAAGGTCAAATTGTCCACTACCTGAGTCCAGATCTGCTGCAACCTGTCCACCACAGAATCCACACCAGGACAGTCCGAAGACTCAACCTGTCCTGAAGAGAAACGAGGATGGAACCCAGAATTGCAAAAAAATGGAGAAACCAAGGTAGCCGAGCTGGCCCGATTATTAAGGGCGAACTCAGCCAACGGCAAAAAGGACACCCAATCATCCTGGTCTGCAGAAACAAAACATCTCAGATATGTTTCCAAGGTCTGATTGGTTCGTTCGGTCTGGCCATTAGTCTGAGGATGGAAAGCCGAGGAAAAGGATAGGTCAATGCCCATCCTACCACAAAAGGCTCGCCAAAACCTTGAAACAAACTGGGAACCTCTGTCAGAAACAATATTCTCAGGAATGCCATGCAACCGAACCACATGCTGAAAGAACAAAGGTACCAAATCAGAGGAGGAAGGCAATTTAGCCAAGGGCACCAGATGGACCATTTTAGAAAAGCGATCACAGACCACCCAAATGACTGACATCTTTTGAGAAACGGGAAGGTCAGAAATGAAATCCATCGAAATATGTGTCCAAGGCCTCTTTGGGACCGGCAAGGGCAAAAGCAACCCACTGGCACGAGAACAGCAGGGCTTAGCCCTAGCACAAATCCCACAGGACTGCACAAAAGTACGTACATCCCGTGACAGAGATGGCCACCAGAAGGATCTAGCCACTAACTCTCTGGTACCAAAGATTCCAGGATGACCAGCCAACACCGAACAATGAAGTTCAGAGATAAGTTTATTAGTCCACCTATCAGGGACGAACAGTTTCTCCGCTGGACAACGATCAGGTTTATTCGCCTGAAATTTTTGCAGCACCCGCCGCAAATCAGGAGAGATGGCAGACACAATGACTCCTTCCTTGAGGATACCCGCTGGCTCAGATAAACCCGGAGAGTCGGGCACAAAACTCCTAGACAGAGCATCCACCTTCACATTTTTAGAGCCCGGAAGGTACGAAATCACAAAGTCGAAGCGGGCAAAAAATAACGACCAACGGGCCTGTCTAGGATTCAAGCGCTTGGCAGACTCAAGATAAGTCAAGTTCTTATGATCAGTCAATACCACCACGCGATGCTTAGCTCCTTCAAGCCAATGACGCCACTCCTCGAATGCCCACTTCATGGCCAGCAACTCTCGGTTGCCCACATCATAATTACGCTCAGCGGGCGAAAACTTCCTGGAAAAGAAAGCACATGGTTTCATCACTGAGCAATCAGAACCTCTCTGTGACAAAACCGCCCCTGATCCAATCTCAGAAGCATCAACCTCGACCTGGAACGGAAGAGAAACATCTGGCTGACACAACACAGGGGCAGAACAAAAACGACGCTTCAACTCCTGAAAAGCTTCCACAGCAGCAGAAGACCAATTAACCAAATCAGCACCCTTCTTGGTCAAATCGGTCAATGGTTTGGCAATGCTAGAAAAATTACAGATGAAGCGACGATAAAAATTAGCAAAGCCCAGGAACTTTTGCAGACTTTTCAGAGATGTCGGCTGAATCCAATCCTGGATGGCTTGGACCTTAACTGGATCCATCTCGATAGTAGAAGGGGAAAAGATGAACCCCAAAAATGAAACTTTCTGCACACCGAAGAGACACTTTGATCCCTTCACAAACAAAGAATTAGCACGCAGGACCTGAAAAACCATTCTGACCTGCTTCACATGAGACTCCCAATCATCTGAGAAGATCAAAATGTCATCCAAGTAAACAATCAGGAATTTATCCAGATACTCACGGAAGATGTCATGCATAAAAGACTGAAACACAGATGGAGCATTGGCAAGTCCGAACGGCATCACTAGATACTCAAAATGACCCTCGGGCGTATTGAATGCAGTTTTCCATTCATCTCCTTGCCTGATTCTCACCAGATTATACGCACCACGAAGATCTATCTTAGTGAACCAACTAGCCCCCTTAATCCGAGCAAACAAGTCAGATAACAATGGCAAGGGATACTGAAATTTAACAGTGATCTTATTAAGAAGGCGGTAATCAATACACGGTCTCAGCGAACCATCCTTCTTGGCTACAAAGAAGAACCCTGCTCCCAGTGGTGATGACGATGGGCGAATATGTCCCTTCTCCAGGGATTCCTTCACATAACTGCGCATAGCGGCGTGTTCGGGCACGGATAAATTAAATAATCGACCTTTAGGGAATTTACTACCAGGAATCAAATTGATAGCACAATCACAATCCCTATGCGGAGGTAGGGCATCGGACTTGGGCTCTTCAAATACATCCTGATAATCAGACAAGAACTCTGGGACCTCAGAAGGAGTGGATGACGAAATAGACAAAAATGGAACATCACCATGTACCCCCTGACAACCCCAGCTGGATACCGACATGGAATTCCAATCCAATACTGGATTATGGGTTTGTAGCCATGGCAACCCCAACACGACCACATCATGCAGATTATGCAACACCAGAAAGCGAATAACTTCCTGATGTGCAGGAGCCATGCACATGGTCAGCTGGGCCCAGTACTGAGGTTTATTCTTAGCCAAAGGTGTAGCATCAATTCCTCTCACTGGAATAGGACACCGCAAAGGCTCCAAGAAAAACCCACAACGTTTAGCATAATCCAAATCCATCAGATTCAGGGCAGCGCCTGAATCCACAAACGCCATGACAGAAAACGACGACAAAGAGCATATCAAGGTAATGGACAGAAGGAATTTGGACTGTACAGTACCAATTACGGCAGACCTAGCGGACCGCTTAGTGCGCTTAGGACAATCAGAAATAGCATGAGTGGAATCACCACAGTAGAAACACAGCCCATTCAGACGTCTGTATTCCTGCCGTTCAACTCTGGTCATAGTCCTATCGCACTGCATAGACTCAGGTTTAACCTCAGGCAATACCGCCAAATGGTGCACAGATTTACGCTCGCGCAAGCGTCGACCGATCTGAATGGCCAAAGACAAAGACTCATTCAAACCAGCAGGCATAGGAAATCCCACCATGACATCCTTAAGAGCCTCAGAGAGACCCTTTCTGAACAAAGCTGCCAGCGCAGATTCATTCCACTGAGTGAGTACTGACCATTTCCTAAATTTCTGACAATATACTTGTATATCATCCTGACCCTGGCACAAAGCCAGCAAATTTTTCTCAGCCTGATCCACTGAATTAGGCTCATCGTACAGTAATCCGAGCGCCAGGAAAAACGCATCGACACTACTCAATGCAGGGTCTCCTGGCGCAAGAGAAAATGCCCAGTCTTGAGGGTCGCCGCGCAAAAAAGAAATAATAATCAAAACCTGTTGAATAGGATTACCAGAAGAATGAGGTTTCAAGGCCAGAAATAGCTTACAATTATTTTTGAAACTTAGAAACTTAGTTCTATCTCCAAAAAACAAATCAGGAATAGGAATTCTTGGTTCTAACATAGATTTCTGATCAATAGTATCTTGAATCTTTTGTACATTTATAACGAGATTATCCATTGAAGAGCACAGACCCTGAATATCCATGTCCACACCTGTGTCCAGAATCACCCAAATGTCTAGGGGAAAAAAAAAAAGTGAACACAGAGCAGAAAAAAAAAATGATGTCAGAACTTTTTCTTTCCCTCTATTGAGAATCATTAGTTTGGCTCCTTGTACTGTTATGTGTGCTAATGAAAGGTGTTATGAAGGCAATCCAGAGACACAGTGTGCCTAGCGATCAGAGCGCACACAGTGATCTGACAAATACCCAAAAACAAAAGAACGAGCTCTGAGACGTGGAAACTCTGTAGACTGCACACCTGATCCTATCCTAAACACAACTAAAAGCGGCTGTGGATTGCGCCTAACAACTACCTATGCAACTCGGCACAGCCTAAGAAACTAGCTAGCCTGAAGATAGAAAAATAGGCCTGACTTGCCCCAGAGAAATACCCCAAAGGAAAAGGCAGCCCCCCACATATAATGACTGTGAGTAAGATGAAAAGACAAAACGTAGGGATGAAATAGATTCAGCAAAGTGGGGCCCGATATTCTTAGACAGAGCGAGGACAGTAAAGCGAACTTTGCAGTTTACAAAAAAGCCTAAAGCAAAAACCACGCAAAGGGGGCAAAAAAGACCCACTGTGCCGAACTAACGGCACGGCGGTACACCCTTTGCGTCTCAGAGCTTCCAGCGAAACAAAAGACAAGCTGGACAGAAAAAAAGCAACAAAATAGCAAAAAAGCACTTAGCTATACAGAGCAGCAGGTCACAGGAACAATCAGGAGAAGCTCAGATCCAACACTGGAACATTGACAAGGAGCAAGGATAGCAGCATCAGGCGGAGTTAAGTAACAAAGCAGCTAACGAGCTCACCAGAACACCTGAGGGAGGAAGATCAGAAGCTGCAGTACCACTTGTGACCACAGGAGTGAATTCAGCCACAGAATTCACAACACTTACCTACAGCATTCTGTAATGCATTCTGTAACACTGTAAATAAGCCCCCGATGTATCCTGAAAGATGAGAAAAAGAGGTTAGATTATACTCACCAGGGGCGGTCCCGCTGTGGTGGGCATCGCGGTCCGGGGCCTCCCAACTTCTTACGATGACGTCCTCTTCTTGCCTTCACGCTGCGGCTCCTGCGCAGGCGTACTGATCTGTCCTGTTGAGAGCAGAGCAAAGTACTGCAGTGCGCAGGTGCTGGGAAAGGTCAGAGAGGCCCGGCGCCTGCGCACTGCAGTACTTTGCTCTGCCCTCAAGAGGACATATCAGTACACCTGTGCCGGAGCCGCAGCATGAAGACAAGAAGAGGACGTCATTGTAAGAAGATGGGAGGCCACGGACCGGACCGCGACGGGACTGCCCCTGGGTGAATATAATATAACCTCTTTTTCTTATCATTCAGGATACATCGGGGGCTTATCTACAGAATTACAGAATGCATTACAGAATGCTGGAGATAAGCCCCTGATGCCAGTGGGCTTAGCTCATCGTCGATTTTGGGGGTCACAGATTCCCTTTAACATCAAAACTACAGCTCCTGAGTCTTCACCTCCAGACACCCCCAACACTGAACGTATTTATCTGGACTCCTCCCAGTCTACAACTGTTCAATCAACCTATCACTAAGCATGGCTGATTAACCCCTCTCAGCACTTAGTCTGCTGCAGCATTTTCCTATGTCCATATCACTAAAGCTAACACCCTCAGTGAAACATACCTCCCCTCCAGTTTTTTGCCAGTGACTTTGTCACAATATACAGTGTATATTTTGTTTACGTAATTCCTCTATAGGACTTTTATTACTCTGGTAACTGGTGTAATGCTTTATACCTGTTAGGCCGGCGTCACACTTGCGAGTTTTACGGACGTAAGAGCGCAGAAACTACGTCCGTAAAACTCGCATAACATACGTCCCAATTATTCTCTATGCCCCTGCTCCTATCTGCCGTATTAAACTGATCAGTATTATACGGCTTTCTACAGCCGTAGAAAATCGCAGCATGCTGTGTTTGTCACCGAATTGCGCAAATAAAACGTCAATGAAAGTCTATGGAAGCCCCAAAAATACGGATTACACACGGACCAGCAGTGTGACTTGCAAGGAATACGCAGCGCTGTTAGAGAGAAAAGCCGGTAATTCAGTGCGGTGTACAGTAAAATCACACTGACAGCTTCCAGAAGAATAGGTAGAATAAATGTGTACACATAGAATAGGTATAATATATATATATATATATATGTCAGTGAGACACATATATGTATATATATTATTACTTCATACAGCGCGATATAGCAGAAAGCCGGTAATTCAATTACCGGCTTTTGCTTTCTCCTTCCTAAACCCGACATGATATGAGACCTGGTTACATACAGTAAACCATCTCATATCACCATTTTTTTGCATATTCCACACTACTAATGCTTTACCACTACTGGCTTTACTACTCTGGCGGAGAAAATTGTGCAGGAGCCCACGCCAATTTTTTCCGCCATTTAACCCTTTAATTTACTAGCTAGAACGGCCAAATTTTGCATATACACACTACTACACATGGATCCCTTGTGTAGCCGTATGTCGGTTTGGCAAGCCTGCGATAAAAACACGCAGTACGGCTGCCATACGGATTACATACGAAGGATGCCATGCGCAAAAAACGCTGAAACACCCTGCCTAAGGAGGAGCTACGGACCTCTATTTTGGGGACTTTTCAGCGTATTACGGCCGTAATATACGGACCGTATTTTCATACGCTGTGTGTGACGCTGGCCTTAGTGTTACACAAACAGAAGCCTCTTAGACTCTGTTCCTGGCATGGTCTAACAGGTCTCCATAGTGGAGTTCATCATTATATTTTGGGTTGCCATAACAACTATTGGCAGTCTGCGATTACGTCTTCTAAATACTGCGATCACTATTGATCGGAGCTTTGAGAGGGTTAAACAGCCGGGGCCATGCGGCATAATGCACGATCACCATGACGTACTGGTACGTTCAATTTCAAGAAGGGCATAAGCATAATTGATGTCATTATATCTGTAAAAGTCCAGTCTATCAAAGTGTATATTTACCATATCCTGAACCTCCCCAAAACCCTTCAAATGCTAGATTTGTTTTTTTTTCAGTTTTTCACTAAAAAAATTCATTTTTTACTGAATAAAAAAAGTAAGACATCTATCTAAGTTTGCCTCTCACCTAGTCAGATCTCTTACTTTGCACTGCTGAGCAGGTACGGACTGGGACTAAAATTCAGCCCTGGCATTTGCAATCACACAGGCCCATGTTGTCCCGTTTCCAAGCAACAGATGAGGATATATTAACAATATCGTGGATGGAGGAAAGCAAGATTTACTACAAGACCAATATTTCTAATGATACCTGTGGCTGCTGGTGTAAGTGACGGAGTTAGCGACTTTGTGCTCCATCACAACTCTTAACAGTATGGAAGTCTTGAGAACAATGATTCTGCTAACAACGTAGCAGACAAGGCGGCCCATGACCAGACCGGCCCTTCTGGCATTTGCCAGAATTGCCCAATGGCCAGTCCGGCCCTGCTGCTGAGGATCAATATTCCAAAACACCTTGTCTGCAAATTGAGTTTCTGATTTGGCTTTTATCCTAGGTCATATTACAAGGCTCGTCAAAGGGTCGATGATGATTTGTAGGATCGCTGCTTCCAACAGGTGGCCCTAGAGTTCTAGTTCTCTTCCTCTCTGAAGAGGCAATTAATAAGCCTCCTCACCTTGGCATGCCAGAGCCGGTACGTCAGTCCCCACAAGGAGAAACGTTACTCCTTAGACCTCTATCCAAGTTTTGTATTGCTGTAATTGTACGGAGCTGTTTCCACGTCCTTTTTACTGCACGATGGACTCCGTAAAGCAAAATCCAATAAACAATTGTGGAATTGCAGTTTTTTCACAAGCTCATTCCACTTGGAGTTTTTCCCCATTTTCCAGTGCCCTGTCTGGAGGAGTGAATGACTCAGAACTACAACTCATCCTGCAGTATCCAAGGTCCGATGTTGGGATGATAAAATCTGTTGGTCATGAAAGGGGTATTTTCTGTGCAGGTGTAGCCCCTTCTGTGGACCCGCAACCATTAGTGGAATTAATTAGTGTAATGTGTTGTTTCCTATTCTCTGATGTTATAACCGGGGGGCGTCTTCTGGTCCTTGAAATCTGGTGGTTGCAGTGGATTTTGTTGTCTTCCTGTCTCCGGCCGCTCTGATTCGTCTTCTTTCTCCCATCAGCAGATTTTCCTGTTGTTGCTGTGGTCGTTCCTATTGCTGTGGTTCTGTTATTGCTGATCATCTTTGTTGTGATCTTTTTGGTAAGTCGGTTTTGGGCAATTTTATGGACAAATATAAGATATAAATCTGTAGAGGAGACGTGGGATCTACTAGATCTGTGATCTCTTATATTTCTAGTCTAAGAGGAAAATGTTTTTCTATCTACTGGCACGGTACAAAGATATATATCTTTCCTGTAGTGTAAGAGGAAGAAGAAGAGATCGGAGTCCAGGACTGGGGATCTGGAGATGAACCGTCTTCGAAATTATTTTACCGCTCCCTCACTCTCACCCACCCACGACGCTGATCTTGCAGGTGCCGTTATGTTCATGATTATTTTCCTGTTTATCTGATGCTGCATTCCCACTACCATTACCACCAACATTCGTACAGACTAGCGGTGGTCGTCACATAAGGCTACTTTCACACTAGCGTCGGAATCTGCCCGTTGCAATGCGTCGGGCAGAGATTCCGACGCTAGCGTTTGATGCGCCGCACAATGGGTGCAGCGGATGCATTTCTCCGGCACATCCGCTGCCCCATTGTGAGGTGCGGGGAGGTGGGGGCGGAGTTCCGGCCGCGCATGCGTGATCGGAAAAAGCGGTCCGTCGGCAGCAAAAAACGTTACATTTAACGTTTTTTGCTCCCGGCGGTCCGCCACAACACGGCGCAACCGTCGCACGACGGTTGCTACGTGTGGCAATGCGTCGCTAATGTTAATCTATGGGGCAAAAACGCATCCTGCAAACAACTTTGCAGGATGCGTTTTTTGCCATAAACGACGCATTGCAACGTATTCAAAAAAACGCCAGTGTGAAAGTAGCCTTACAGATCATGTGATCGGAGGGACGCCGGCTTCAAGAGTCACCGGCAGAACTAGTGGAACTGACAGTATATCGAGGCTTTCACCATCTACATTGATTAACTCCTGGGCCTGTCCAATGCCGGCACACACCAGACACCACAATCTGGTGGACACATGTTCTGCTCCTTTCACCTCAAACCCCTGTAGATGCCACATGGTGAAACATGTTGGGGCAGCCGATGCTATGTGTTATATATATGGCCACCTCTGGTCGGGGGTTGTTTTCTTGGGTCAGACAGCAGCTACCTGAGACATCTAGATGGAGGACAACTCTTTATATCTACCTACAAAATATAGGAAAGTGTTACAATCCTACAGATCGGTCCTCCATATTGTATCCTAGTCGGGGGTCAGCGGCCGGATGTTCGTCCTCGCCTGCATCATCTGTTACTGGCAGCCGGATGTACACAGTGTGAGGAGTGAGAACAGCGCCATACACTAGGTAGTGGCCATTGTCAGTACTGCAGCTCTGCTCCTATGGAAGTAAATGCGATCTGAGCTTCAGAACATCTGACTACCACCAGAGCTGCTAACAGGTGCCAGACCCCCATCTATCTGACATTAAGGACTTTTTCCTAAAGATACGTAATGAATAAGAAATTATCGCATACCCCTTTATAGCAGCGGACCCCAACCTTTCTTACCTTGAGAGTCACATTCAACTCTGTGAGATGATCACAGCCAGCCTCGGACTGGCCCACCGGGAAATCGGTGGATCCCCCGATGGGCCCCTGACTCTGACAGTGTCTGGCTTCTCAGCCTCGCTGCATGCACGATTTAAGCCACGCCCATCCCCGCTCAACAGAAGAGGAGAGAACAGCTGAGCCCCTGTATTGCCGTGTCTAACCTAGGGTGGGAATCAGAGGCTCAGCTACAGCGTAGGAGTGTGCGGGCCGGATCTCTTCCCTCTCTGGCTAGCTAGGATGTAGGGGGGGACGCTCAGCACAGCCATTCCCCCATCTGCACTCACTAGCTGTTCCTGGAGCGTCACAGCGTTAAGCCCCTCCCACCAGCACGGACTGGGTCAGGCGGATGGAGCATGCGTGCCAGCCCATCACTGCTCCTGAAGAAAGTGCTGGTAGTGAATGATGGCCTCTGTCTGCGGCACTGCTGTCAGCCAAGCTCTAAGCCAGTGGTCCCCAACTCCAGGCCTCGAGGGCCGCCAACAGTGCAGGTTTTCAAGATTTCTTTAGTATTGCATCAGTGGTAATGTGATCATCTGCACAGGTGATGATTCCAACCCCTGTGCAATACTAAGGAAATCCTGAAAACTTGCACTGTTGGCGGCCCTCGAGGCCTGGAGTTGGGGACCACTGCTCTAAGCTCTGTCGTCGGCACTGTCAGGAGGGGGAGGGGCGGCTCAGGAGGAACGCGGGCCTGAGGTGAGTACTGGAGCTTCCTATTTGTCTCTATCCTGACTCTCTCCTGTCCTCCATCCCAACAAAAGCTGCTTTTTCCTGTTTGCCCCACACAGCTGCTCTCCCTGCCCCATCTACCCTGCCTTGTAGTTGATGATATCACAATACCTTCCTCCACTGCTGTTCTGTGATGGTGACTGGGGGTCCCATCTTCTTCATGGCGCTTGCTAACAGAGATCCATCTTACTTCGTAGAAGGGTATATTTCCACGCTCAGTATTGGCAGCGCTTTGTACGCACGGTGATTCCGCATGTGTTCATTGAACCGTGCAGAATCTCCGCAAGATAAGTAGACATGCTGCGGTCTGGAAAGACGCGCCGCATGTCCGTGTACGCACGGAAGCCGAAGGAGTCCGTACATGCATAGTGGAGATGGGATTTCATAGAATCTCATCCACTATGCTGTAACATCTGGAGGCTTCGGATGTACGCAGCGTCCAACCCGCAGCGTTTCCTGACCATGGAAACATACCCTAAGGCTACTTTCACACTGGCGTTTTTTTAAATACGTCGCAATGCGTCGTTTAGGGGAAAAAACACATCCTGCAAAGTTGTTTGCAGGATGCGTTTTTGCCCCATAGAGTTACATTACCGACGCATTGCGATGTATTGACACACGTCGCAACCGTCTTGCAACGGTTGCGCCGTGTTGTGGCAGACCGCCGGGAGCAAAAAACGTTACATGTAACGTTTTTTGCAGCCGACGGACTGCTTTTTCCGACCGCGCATGCGCGGCCGGAACTCCGTCTCCACCTCCCCGCACCTCACAATGGGGGCAGCGGATGCGCCGGAGAAATGCATTCGCTGCACCTGTTGTGCGGCACAACAAACGCTAGCATCGGAATCTCTGCCCGACGCACTGCGACGGGCTGAATCCGACGCTAGTGTGAAAGTAGCCTAAGGTGTACAAATCACATATATACACTATAAAACTAAGTACAGTGCAATGCATTTATGTGAATAAGTGAATGTGAATACTTGTGACATTTCTAGTGATAGTCAGACATTAAAAAGCATACATGGTTTAGTTAAAAGCGCCACAAAAAATGTACCTTTAAAAAAATACCTGGCATTTTTATATGCAGAATGAATAATTAATATATCTATAATGTTATTTATAGCAAAAATATAATCGTAAAAAAAATTGCCACCTCCAATGCCCCAAAAAGTTAAAAAACGTAGATAATTAAAAGGGTTGTCCCATTTTAAAAATGACTCCATAAGCTCAGAGGTATAAAAAACAACCCACAGACAACTGAGGCTCTGTGCACACACTGCAGATTTGACGCTGCAGATCTGCAGCAGTTTTCCCTGAGTTGTACAGCACCATGTAAACCTATGGAATGAAAAATCTGTAGTGCACATGGTGCGGAAAAAACTGCACAGAAACGCAGCGGTTTATATTCTGCAGCATGTCAATTCTTTGCGCGGATTCCGCAGCGGTTTACACCTGCTCCATAATAGGAATCTGGAGCGCCCCCACGTTGCGCAGGGCAGCGGGGTACCCGGCACCGAGTCTCTCTCTCTGTCTCTGTTCGTTCCAGGGATGTCACGGTGGCCCGACCCGGTCCGTGGCCCTGCAGTGGGGCGTCCACTTAAAGAGGATTAATTAGTAGTTTGTTTGTCAAGTGTTCGTGACGCCACCTGTGGTATTCGGTCAGGGTGACCGACGCTGCTAGGGGTCCGCCAGGGTGATGTTATGGCAGCTAGATGGTATACCTTCCCACAGGTGAAGT
Source organism: Ranitomeya imitator (assembly GCF_032444005.1). NCBI lineage: Eukaryota > Metazoa > Chordata > Amphibia > Anura > Dendrobatidae > Ranitomeya > Ranitomeya imitator. Next base: position 13,505,602 of record NC_091284.1, on the reverse strand, counting down.
ATGTCCTCAGGGCTTCCCAGAGTGTAGATGGTGGATGGCGCAGTGAAGAACGAGGACACAAAAGTTGCAGTCTCTTTACCTTTTACTGAAGGCTTCAGCGTCCACAGTCCAGAGCACCGTTCACAGGGCTGGCTGAGTTCGGCCGGTCCGAAGGCACATCCAGAGTCCCCTTAGCCAGGAAGAAATCAGTAGCCTTCCTACTAGCGCCTGTGTGTTGTTGAACCTCCCTGCTGAGCACCACGGGAATGTCCTCACAACCTTTGCAGATGTTTCTCTCTCTGTCCCCCAGATGGTATGGATAGGACAAACCCGTATGACGGGGTGGGCCTGGAGTTAATTTATAGGGACCCCAGTGACGCCCCTCTCCCACAATTGCCTCCGTTGTCGTTATTAGGTTGGACAGCCAATTTGGAATTAACTGCCCTGCCGTTGTTTGGAGTAATGCATAGAGTCAGTACTCCCTCGGTGTTCCGGCCACCGGCTACGCGCCTCAGAAGGATGTTGCCACGATCTTACGGCAGGACTCCTTCTGGTGTTATCTCCTTGTGCTGTGACTTCAGTTCTCATTCTCCACAATATACTTTGCTTCTTGTCCTTTCTCAGGAGGCTGCCGCAATCAGGTGCAGCTTCAGCTCCGTAACGATCTATCTCGTGCTAGGCCGCTGTCAGGATCCCACCCCTGACAGGTCCTCCCTGGGTCTCCCCAGTTAGCTTTCTCTTCTGACTCGATGTTACTTGGGCAGAGCCCAGTCTGCAAACTCTCTAACTTCCTATCTGACTCCCAGTTTTACCCGTGTGTGAGGAGTGGCCTAGTAGATAGAACCACCCCCCCTGGTGGCCGGAGTGTGAAGTGTAGTGTGTGACTGTGATACCTGGCAGGGTGAGCTCCTTTAGTGCAATCAGACGTACCATCACTCCCCCTATTGGAGGAGCGATGTTACTGCAACGAGCAGGACTCTGGGGCGCTGCAAATCCGCAGGTGTAAAACCTGCAGGTGGAATCCGCGGAAAAAAATGCGATAAATCCACGGTAAATCCACAGTGCGGTTTACCTGTGGATGTACCAAAATTAGGGCGGAAAAATCCGCACACCAATCCGCAGCGTGTGCACATAACCTGAGATTTAGGGTATGTGCACACGGTGCGGAAAGGTGTACGGATTTTTTCGCACTGATTTTGGTAAATCCGCAGGTAAACCGCACTGTCGATTTAACACAGAATTACAGCGGATTTTCTGCGGGTTTTTGTGCAGATTCCACCTGCGGTTTTACACCTGCGGATTCCTATAATGGAACAGGTGTAAACTGCTGCAGAATCCGCACAAAGAATAGACATGCTGCGGAATGTAAACAGTTGCATTTCTGCGTTTCTGCAGCATGTGCATTGCGGATTTTGTTTTCAATGGGTTTACATGGTACTGTACACCGCATGGAAAACTGCTGCGAATCCGCTGCGGCCAATCCGCTGCGGATCCTGTGGACCATTCCCGGTGACTACCTCTTGAAGTTCATCAAGAGAATGCCAAGAGTGTGCAAAGCAGTCATCAAAGCAAAAGGTGGCTACTTTGAAGAACCTAGAATATAAGACATATTTTCAGTTGTTTCACACTTTTTTGTTAAGTATATAATTCCACATGTGATAATTCATAGTTTTGATGCCTTCAGTGTGAATGTACAATTTTCATAGTCATGAAAATACAGAAAAATCTTTAAATGAGAAGGTGTGTCCAAACTTTTGGTCTGTACTATAGTTCAAGTAGACAACTAAACCTTATACCTAAAAAACTGCTTGAACACTAGAATCAAAGCATAATACAAAAAATCATATTCATAATAGCCAGGGCCCCTGTTGAGTGTACAAGGTTTGCTATGCATGAGGGGGGCGGCCGAATTGAGTGTTGCTGTTATTGTGGTGTTATAAAAAGAGGCAGCAGCATCTGTCATGAAGGGAAGCTATGTCTGTAAATTGAGGTGTTTGAGATTTCGGCAAGGGTGAGTGAGTTTGTGGAGTGGGGGTTGTGCGCTAGGAGGGGAGAGAGAATGTTAGTGGGTTGTGGTCATTATTGTTGTGGATTATTATTATTATTATTATTATTATTATTATTGTGGATTATTATTATTATTATTATTATAGGTGGGGGGGGGGGTTATTTAGTTAGATTAGTAAGGGAGCAGAGGCGGGTGAAGATGAGGTCCAGTGTGTGATCATCTTTGTGAGTGACCTCAGAGAACCATTGAGTGAGGCCGAAGGAGGCAGTGAGCAATAAAAGTTTAGTGGCAGCTGAGAGGGAAGTGTCAATGGGGATGTTGAAGTCGCCCATGATGATAGTGGGGATGTCACAGAGAGGAAATGAAGTAGCCAGGTGGTGAAGTGGTCGAGAAAGGTGGAGATGGCTAGTTCTGGGGGGGCGGTAGATGACACCAGATGGAGGTTGGAGGGGGAATAGATGCGAATGGAGTGCCCCTCAAACGAGGGAAGAGTAATGGAGGGTGGCAGTGGGATTGGGGTAAAGGAGCAGGTATCGGATAAAAGCAAGCCAACCCCTCCACCACGTTTGATGCTGGGGTGAGGGGTGTGAGAGAGGTGGAGTCCGCCATAGGAAAGTGCAGCTGGAGAGTTTGTTGGTGATGAAGAGGTCATGGATAGATGTCAGTTTGTTGCAGACAGAGTGTGCGTTCCATAGTCCTCCAGGTAGGGGGACCGGGGAAGTGGGGGCTGGATGGATGGGTATGAGGTTATCATGGTTGAGAGAACGTGTAGAGGATCGTGGTAGGGGGTTAGAAATGAGTGTGGGGATGTGTTGAGGACGGGCCGGGATTTGGGGATATGTCACCAGAAATGAGGAGTAGTAGAGAGAGTGTTAAAAGGTGTGAGCAGGATAGGTGTTGTGAATTCTGTTATCGAACTCCCTCCTGTGGTCATGAATGGTACTTCGGCAAGTTCTGTTCATGGACTCCCTCTGGTGGCTGTGAGTGGAGCTGCTGCTTCTGAGGTTCCTTCCACAGGTGACTTAAGTTGTTCTTTGGCTGCTGCTCTATTTAACTCCACTTAGATCGTTACTCCATGCCAGCTGTCAATGTTCTAGTACTGGTTTAGTTCGCTCCTGGATCTTTCTGGTGACCTGTCTACTCCAGCAGAAGCTAAGTTTCTGCTAGTTAATTATTTGTTCACTATTTTTCTTGTCCAGCTTGTTATTATGATTTTGTCTTGCTAGCTGAAAGCTCTGGGATGCAGAGTGGCACCTCCGCACCGTGAGTCGGTGCGGAGGTCTTTTTGCACACTCTGCGTGGTTTTTTGTAGTTTTTTGTGCTGACCGCAAAGATACCTTTCCTATCCTCTGTCTGTTTAGTAAGTCGGGCCTCTCTTTGCTGAAATCTATTTCATCTCTGTGTTTGTGACTTTCATCTTAACTCACAGTCAATATATGTGGGGGGCTGCCTTTTCCTTTGGGGAATTTCTCTGAGGCAAGGTAGGCTTTATTTTCTACCTTTAGGGCTAGTTAGCTCTGAGGCTGTGACGAGTTACATAGGGAGCATTAGGAGCAATCCACGGCTATTTCTAGTGTGTGTGACAGGTTTAGGGGTTGCGGTCAGCAGAGTTCCCACTTCCCAGAGCTTGTCCTGTATTGTTTTAACTATCAGGTCGTTCCGGGTGCTCCTAACCACTAGGTCCATAACAGTCCTAACCACCAGGTCCATAACAGATAGGACATGATAGGGCCATGTGTGTCCGGAGAAAGAGGATTGTATGTGGAGGAACAGCTGGGGGGATTGCAGGTGGTAGGGAAAAATAGAGTAGTATTGGTGTGAAAGTGAAAAGAAACTTAAACATTGTAGTAGTTTGATATTTGAAAGGTACATGGATCAGACTAAAGTCTGGATCAGACCCATGGCTCAGGCTATATCTGGGATTAACACTACTCAGCTGTGAGAGAATATGGGTGTGTGGGGCCAGAACACATGTTCACATTTAAACAAAGGCCATAAAAAGGGTGGAGAGGTTACACTGACCACTCAGATATGCCTGCAGATACCGGAGCAGTGAAATACATAGTGGATACATAGTGATGGGTAAGCACAGCGTACCATAGAAAATCAATGCAATATACCAAGACATTCAGGAACCAGGGAGAGCTGGGGAAAGTCATTGCATCCCTGTGGGAAGAGGAGAACAGCTCGATTAGATGGTACAGATGATGATGATGATAATATTATTGTAGCAGTGACGAGTGGCCAAATGCATTCTAGAATTCAAGTCTAATTCAGAGTAATGTAATTAGAAATCTGTAATTTGAAAGATACATGGATCAGACTAAAGTCTGGATCAGACCCATGGCTCAGCATATATCACATTGTATGTGATTGATAAAGGGGGATATTTTGTTTAGGTCTTTTCCTCAGTAATGGGAACCTGTCACCATGAAATGTCGTCCAGTCTGCAGGAGGAGCAGACAGTGATGGGAACGGCCAAAAATCCCAGAGCAGAGGATTAGATGATTAATGCACGGGTTATTCTGAATATGGACTCATGAAATAATCAATCTGCTCAGCTCCCCGCTCTATGACATGGGCAGCACATTGGGTGGCATTTTCATGGAGAGGGTCCAGGGTGGTAAATGTATTGGATTATCTTCTCTGGAATATTTGGTTGTCGGTATCTTGGGGATGACTGTGCACCCATAGTAGGAGCTCACTGACAAGCATTTATAGTTCTTCCTTATATGAGCACTGGCACTCTCCATTACATGTGGACGTAACCATATTTTGTTCTAACACATTCATATATATTCTCTCCCTTATATCTATATACATAATTGTCTAAGGGGTACTTCCGTCTGTCTGTCTCTCCTTCTGTCATGGATATTCATTGGTCGTGGCCGCTGTCTATCATGGAAATCCAAGTCGCTGATTGGTCGCCGCAAAACAGCCACGACCAATCAGCGACGGGCACAGTCCGGAAGAAAATGGCCGCTCCATACTCCCCGCAGTCAGTGTCCCCGACGCTCCGCTCCCCGCAGTCAGTGTCCCCGGCGCTCCGCTCCCCGCAGTCAGTGTCTCCGGCGCTCCGCTCCCCGCAGTCAGTGTCTCCGGCGCTCCGCTCCCCGCAGTCAGTGTCCCCGGTGCTCCGCTCCCCGCAGTCAGTGTCCTGTTGTGAATTCTGCTTTTGAGCTCCCTCTGGTGGTAGCAGATGGTAATGCAGTTGTTCCTGGGCTGCAGTCTTGGACAGGTGTATCTGCTAATTGCAGTTCTGACTGGGCTATTTAGGCTTGCAGGACTCATTAGTCCTTGCCAGTTGTCAATGTTTTTTGGGACATGATGGATTTCTGTCTGGCTTTTCCTGCTTGGCTGCCATTTCAGCAAAGATAAGTGTTTGCTTCTTTTTCTGTGGCACACTTGCTGTGTGCTTGTTTTTGATTGTATTCCTGCTCTGAATGTAGGATTCGCTGGAGTTGCAGATATACGCTCCTACGTCTTTAGATGTAGGAAGTTTTTGTATATTCTGCTGTGGATATTTTGAAGGGTTTTAATACTGACCGCACAGAACTCTGTCCTATCCTGTCCTATTTTAGCTAGAGTGATCTCCTGTGCTAAATCCTGTTTTTCTGCCTGTGTATGTTTTTTCCTCTCCGACTCACCGCCAATATTTGTGGGGGGCTGTCTATCCTTTGGGGATCTGCTCTGAGGCAAGATAGTATTCCTATTTCCATCTTTAGGGGTATTTAGTCCTCCGGCTGTGACGAGGTGTCTAGGATTGTTAGGTACACTCCACGGCTACTTCTAGTTGCGGTGTTAAGTTCAGGATTTGCGGTCAGTATAGTGGCCACCATCTCCAGTGAAAGTTCTCATGCTGCTCCAAGGTCACCGGATCATAACAGTGCCCCCGGCCCCCGCTCCATACTCCCCTCCGGTCACCGCTAACACAGGGTTAATGCCGGCGGTAACGGACCGCGTTATGCCGCGGGTAACGCATTCCGTTACCGCCGCTATTAACCCTGTGTGTCCCCAACCTTTTACTAATGATGCTGCCTATGTGGCATCAATAGTAAAAGAAAGTAATGTTAAAAATAGTAAAAAAAAAAAAACCTGCTATACTCACCCTCCGTTGTCCGCTGAGCCGCTCGCGCCTGCCGCCATCTTCCTTTCCCAGCGATGCTTTGCGAAATTACCCATAAGACCTAGCGGTCTCGCGAGACCGCTAAGTCATATGGGTAATTTCGCAAAGCATCCTGGAAACGCAAGATGGCGGCAGCCGCGCGCCGATCTACACAGCGCCGTTGGATCCCAGGAGGCGGAGAGACGGGACGCTGAGGAGCAGCGACCAGAATGGTGAGTATGTTCAACTACAAGGGGCCCTCGCATCGTTAGGTGAGTGTATTTATTTTTTATTTTTTTAACCTGTGACATACTTGGCTCGGTAATATACTACGTGGCTCTGTGCTGTATACTACAAGGCTGGGCAATATACTACGTCGCTGGGCAATATAGTACGTCACTGAGCAATATACTGCGTGACTGGGCAATATACTACGTGACTGGGCAATATACTACGTCACTGGGCAATATACTACGTGACTGGGCAATATACTACGTCACTGAGCAATATACTACGTGACTGGGCAATATACTACGTGGCTGAGCAATATACTACGTGGCTGGGCAATATACTACGTGACTGGGCAATATACTACGTCACTGAGCAATATACTACGTGGCTGAGCAATATACTACGTGGCTGAGCAATATACTACGTGGCTGGGCAATATACTACGTGGCTGGGCAATATACTACGTGGCTGGGCAATATACTACGTGGCTGGGCAATATACTACGTGACTGGGCAATATACTACGTGACTGGGCAATATACTACGTCACTGAGCAATATACTACGTGGCTGAGCAATATACTACGTGGCTGAGCAATATACTACGTGGCTGGGCAATATACTACGTGACTGGGCAATATACTACGTCACTGAGCAATATACTACGTGGCTGAGCAATATACTACGTGGCTGAGCAATATACTACGTGGCTGGGCAATATACTACGTGACTGAGCAATATACTACGTGGCTGAGCAATATACTACGTGGCTGGGCAATATACTACGTGGCTGGGCAATATACTACGTGGCTGGGCAATATACTACGTGACTGGGCAATATACTACGTGACTGGGCAATATACTACGTGACTGGGCAATATACTACGTGGCTGGGCAATATACTACGTGGCTGGGCAATATACTACGTGACTGGGCAATATACTACGTGACTGAGCAATATACTACGTGGCTGAGCAATATACTACGTGGCTGGGCAATATACTACGTGGCTGGGCAATATACTACGTGGCTGGGCAATATACTACGTGACTGGGCAATATACTACGTCACTGAGCAATATACTACGTGGCTGAGCAATATACTACGTGGCTGAGCAATATACTACGTGGCTGGGCAATATACTACGTGACTGAGCAATATACTACGTGGCTGAGCAATATACTACGTGGCTGAGCAATATACTACGTCACTGGGCAATATACTACGTGACTGGGCAATATACTACGTCACTGAGCAAAATACTACGTGACTGGGCAATATACTACGTGGCTGGGCAATATACTACGTCACTGGGCAATATACTACGTGACTGGGCAATATACTACGTCACTGAGCAAAATACTACGTGGCTGGGCAATATACTACGTGGCTGGGCAATATACTACGTAACTGGACAATATACAACGTGGACATGCATATTCTAGAATACCCGATGCGTTAGAATCGGGCCACCATCTAGTAGAGGAATAATACCTTACCTTCTGACACCACTTAGTGGAGACATTGTATCATCTAACTCCTTTTTCAGTCAGTATTTGAGAATGTATATATATAAACACATTTTCTCCATATGGATCCACATAACTGTGTTGTAAACTGTTGAACATTTCTTGTGAAATGCATTTTATCTGTTTTTTATATAGTCTTTTTTTGCTGTGGAATTTTTTCAATAAATATATACTGAGTTAACATACATGTTTTACATGGGAGTATTTCTGTGGGCTGCACATTTTCATGGTGACAGGTCCCCAAGGAATCTTGTCAGTGGGAATTTGTTATGTAATCTGAGAGTAGCGTGATGTAGGGGCAGAGATGCCGATAGTAGAAATGTCACTTAATGAGCTGCTTCCTATAGTTTTGAAAAAATCCCTGTTTTATCTGCTGTAGATATAGGAGTGCTCAGAATGCAGAGCTCTGTAGAACCCCGCCCTCACCAATGATTGCCAACTTTCTGCCTATACACAGTGTACACAGAAAACTGCCAATCACTTCTGTGGGTTATACAGAGAAAGCTGCCGATCACTGGTGGGGACGGGGTTATACAGAGCACATGAATGTGGAGGACTAAATGGCCGTCTCTAGTGATAATCTGCTGATAACACTACAGCAAGCAGCCCAATAATTGACACATTGCTGGAAGCTGGGTCTCCGTCTCTACATCAAGTTGCTCTCAAATTAGAGGGCAAAAACCTGCTGACATATTCCGTTTTGAAGAACTGTCTGTATATTGTGACATCGCTGTGATGATGGATCTGATTGTTTCCTTCAGATCCCATGAGGGCGGATGATGACCAAGATCCCTTGAGGACGGATGATGACCAGGATCCCATGAGGACGGATGATGACCAGGATCCCATGAGGACGGATGATGACCAGGATCCCATGAGGATGGATGATAACCAGGATCCCATGAGGACGGATGATGACCAGGATCCCATGAGGATGGATGATGACCAGGATCCCATGAGGACGGATGATGACCAGGATCAGGTACGGACTGGGGATGAAATTCAGCCCAATATTTCTAATGATACCCGTGGCTGCTCCATCACAACTCTTAACAGTATGGGTATCTTGAGAACACTGATTCTGTTAACAACATAGCAGACAAGGCGACCTATGACCAGACAGGCCCTTCTAGCATTTGCCAGATGGCCAGTCTGGCTCTGACCAGGATCCTAGGATGACAGATGAAGATCAAAGGTACTGTACGTAAATGTCTATAGGATCCAGACAATAAAGAGCATTTAGAGAAGGAAGATGTGACTTAGAGAATATTTAACACAAGTTGTTAGAAGAGAAAATATTGTGTGAGGAGAATAATCACTGTTTTACTTGTATCTATCGACCATCAGTCCGGCACACTTAGGCTATGTGCACACGTTGCGGATTTGTTGCAGATCCGCAGCATTTTTTCTATGCGGAATTACACCAAATCCGCAAAGTATTGCTCAAGCAATGTTAATCAATGGGATTCCAGAATTGCTGTGCACATGCTGCGGAAAATTCCATCCGGATTCACAGCGTTTTATTTTCCGCAGCACTGCAATTCTTTTTGCGGATCTGCAGCGTTTCTGCACCCATTGACTTCCATTGAGTCAGTCAAATCCGTAGCAAAACCGCAGGTGTAAAAAGGACCAAAAACTCTGCAGGAAGGAAATAATGTCAGAAGGAGGAAGAGTGTGTGGGCGGAGAATATGTGCGTGTCTGTCTGTGTGTGTGTGCGCATCTGTCTGCAGGTGTCTGCGTGTGTGTGTGTACCCAGGCATCGTCTGATGGGACTACTACTCCCATCCGAATATGTCTGCTGTCACATATAACAATGACAGCATGAGCTGATGATGGGAGAGCAGTCACATCATCCGGCGACTGTGTTCAATTGTAAAAAAAAATAAAAACATTTACATAATTGCATACAATATACATACTCACCAAGCACCTAATCCCAGACGCCCGCGTCTCCTGCAAACAATCAAAAATAATAAACCAACATATACTCCCTGTCTGCCGTAGTCCATTTAATACTGAGTGACCTCACGTGTATAACAGTCACATCTTGCTCTACCCGTCCACTGGGGATACACTGACAGGAGGTAATCGCTCCTGTGTAAGGGGGTTGACTGAAGCCGTGAAATGTTATGTATATTTAATATTTATGCTTTAAAATCTTGTATGGTTTCTAACATGTATTAGGGAGAGCGTAGTACCCTAGTTGACCCACTAGATGGGGCAGAGAGTTATTCAGCTTGTAAATAGTTAAGTGGGCGGAGCTAACGGCAGTTAACCTGAGAAACATCTGGAAATTTGAATCAGGTGGGCGGGAGCGCCCTGTCAGGGCAGTCAGCTCTGCAGAAGTCCAAAGTCCAGTCAGGCAGCATCAGGGCCCGGAAGGCCACGAGAGAGAAAGAAGGAAGGCATTGAAAGGGTCACTGATAGCGCAGTATGAGTGGGACTGTAGCTGACATGGAGGAAAGAACTAAGCAGTACGGACAGGTCACTCCGAATGTGGCGGCTTGCTAAGTGGATGGATGTACTCGGGACCAGGGCGAGTTTAGATGGTTTAGAGGAATCCCTACTAAAGTAAGACTGGGCACAGAGGACCAATAGGCACAGAGGACGATGAGCACGGTCAGTTCCGGAAGGGAGCTTAGTAAAAATGAAGGAAAGACAGAGAAAGAGGAGAAGCTGTGTAAAGCAAAGCCAGACATAAATGCTGACAAGGAAAGAGAGGAGACAGGGACAGAGAAGGAAACTGTTTAATGTAAAGCCTGCTGTAAGGCTGGTTTCACATTTGCGTTTTTTGCCGCTGCGTTTTAGCGCAAAAAAAGCATGCATTTTTTTTCCTATACTTAACATTAAAAACGCATGCGTTTTTTTGCATGCGTTTTGCTGCGTTTGACGACGCATGCGCCGTTTCTATGCTTGCGTTTTGTTGCGGAAATGCAACATGTAGTAATTTCTAGAGGCGTTTTTTTGCGGCAAAAAAAACGTATTGCTGTCTATGTAAACGCATGCGTTTTTAAGCACATGCGTTTGGTTGCATTAAAAACGCATGCGTTTTCATAGAAAAAAAAAAAACAAGAATACACACTTATAAGCCACCCCCCACCATAAAGGTGATAAAGGGATCCTAACCCTAACCCTAGCTATTTCTGTTTATAGTGGGTTTTCTAGTTGATTTTGATGATTGGCAGCTGTCACACACTTCTCATCTTGCGTTTCAAAAACGCAAACGCATGAAAAAACGCATGTAAATGCGTCAAAACGCTGCATTTTTTTTACCACATGTAAAAATGTATGCGTCTAAAAAATGCAGCGTTTGCACGCGTTTACATGCGTTTTTTTTCACCACCTGCGTTTGCGTTTTAAACGCTGCGTTTTTAAACGCAAATGTGAAACTAGCCTAAATGCTGAAGAGAACCGTTATGTGCTCGTCTTTAGTAAAGTTTATTGTTCAAGCGTTCAGTGGGACTGTGACTGTTTATTCAACTTCGGCTGAGGAGAACGTGCAGTGCTTTACAGGAAGCCCCAGAAGTAAAGCAGCAGCAGGTATGCTGACTGGGAGTCGTGGAGTGTATGTGAGAGGAGGTCAAGGTCTGCAAGAGACTTTTACCTTAGCCACTACTACCGCCCTGGTTTACCCTTACACCTGCAGTGTATCTCTGCACCGCCATGAGAGTTCACCGGAGTTCATCAGCTGATCAGCTCCGGTGCTCTCACTTGCGTGCCGCCGTGGGCAGAGTCGAGAGTTACCCCGAGGCAGCAGATTTCAGGTGTGGGAGAGAGCGTGATGCCGTTTACCATAATAGATAGGTCTGATAGTGGGGATATGTGAGATGGGGGAAAGATGATGAGTTCGGTTTTGTCTACATTGAGTTTTAGGAAGCGAGAGGTGAAGAAGGAGGATATGACTGACAGACACTTCGGGATTCTAGACAGCAGAGAGGTGACATCTGGGCCAGAGAGGTAGATCTGCGTGTCGTCCGCATACAGGTGGTACTGGAATACTAATGGAATACTAATATTGTCTACCACTCATAAGGCTCACACACCTTAGGCTATGGATTCTTTTAGAACATTCAAGGTTCAACTTGTTAAAGTTTTATGCTTTAATACTAAAAAGGTTCAGTGCTTACAATAAGAAAAGGTATAAAATATGATAATAAAAAGACATACAACTTGTGCAAAACAGTATAAAAAAAAACAAACAAACAAGAGAAACTTCCAGAATTTATCTAACTGGTAGTTGCTTTCTGCTCCCTGAGGGTAGGACGAATGTAGATTGGATCACACCAGCTTCTCAGGCTGCCCCCATTATGTGAACACAATTCTCTGTATACAGCCTTAATTTATAGCTTGGTCTAGAGGTCAGGTTTGTAGACCGCCCCTCAGGTTAATATCATAATTGCTGGCTTTTTGATTGGGCCACGGCCGCGCTACTAATGAATATATTATTTTTTTCTTGAGACACCCTGTGTAAAGGTTCTCACGGAAAGATACCATCAGGCCGCAATTAACATCTCCCCTCCAAGAGCTAGGAGGTGTCAAATGTTACCTTTCTTCTTGGCTCTAGCTAGACCCCCTGGTGAGATTTGTAGACAGAGGTCTACTTGTCTCAGGGAAGTACATATTAACACCTGGGTGCGACATGCAACTTTTCAAGACAGATGTTACATTATTGCCAGTGACACAATAAATCTATACATATACCAGGCTTGAGAAAGGCTCAGTTGGAGCCGAAACGTTGCATGGAGATGTGGGCTCAATAAACACCTGCATATCACCTTAAAGAATATGGAGTGCTGCCTGTTTTTGTGATCTATCTGGATTGGTAAACAACCATTGGACGGGTTGTTTGGGCTCTGCACCCGAAGATAAGTATAGGATCTGTGCTGTTCCAATTTTTTCTACTATATATATATATATATATATATATATATATATATATCAGAACGAAGAAAATGGAGCGCACTCGCCGATCATCTAGTGCAGGTATCTTTATTCAAAAGCTGTGCTATACATCTTCACGACCGGGGGTGCTGAACAAAGAGTGCGTCAAAGCTGGACGACGGCCGTTTCGCGCCTGGCTGGCGCTTCAACGGGTCAGTGCACTACCCCAGCTCCTCCTCCACGCCTTGAACCTTCCACAGTCCCAACTCCACTTCTTCACTACGTCCTCACCAATCACACATTAAAACAGTTCCCATCAAACAGCAGATCACATACATAACCATACACTTGTTCCACATGACAATGTGACATTATACACAGAAGCTCTGTATATAGTGTCAGTGTGCAGGTAATACAGTGATCGCCAGTGACATTATACACAGGAGCTTTGTATATAATGTACAGGTAATACAGTGGTGTGCGGTGACATTATGCACATGACCTTTGTATATAGTGTTCAGGTAATACCGGAATCACCGTTGTCCTTATACACAGGAGCTCTGTACATAGTATACAGTGTATAGTGTCAGTGTACAGGTAACACACTGGGTCACTGGTGATGTCTGTAGTTGAAGTCCTTCATCTTTCTTTTTCATCCAGCGCAGACCGCCATCAATTCTTCAATCCAGGACTTGAAAATCACAGTTATTTAGAGCACATTCCCCAATTTTTTCCTAACTTTTACAGTGTGCCAGATAGAGAAAAAAAGCGACAGTGTCACCCTGCACAGTAAGAGGACCTCCCCCTCACTGAAAATAGTATCCTCAAAAATAAAATACATCTGTCACAAGGCAGAAATAGGAAAACAGGAGATGAGGAATCTGGGCCCCTGAACTGCCCCTCTTGCCATACGGATGTCACACAGAGGCTTACATGCGAGAAAATCGCAGCCTCGCACTGCAGAAGGATGACACACAGATCACTGTTCAAGAACATTTCTGCGATTCTGGTCTGTGTAAAACGGACCGATTTTTTTATATGTTGTGTGTGACTCCAGCCTAAAGGAGATCCCTCAACATTAAACATAATGGTATTTTACATACTGATCAGAAGGGGTCTTATTGTCAGGACCTTGCAAAAGAACAAGGGCAGCAGCATTTTTCCCCCTCCACAGCATCACTGCCATCTATCTGCAGTGTAGGGAAGTGCAGCACAGTCCTATGTATGTGAACGGAGCAGCTCCCTGTACAGCAGTGCCTCATAGACAGTAAAAAAGATTATGGAGAAGTGAACCATAACTGAGCGTATTTACACCATTGTATAATAATTGGGAATATCCCTTTAAAAAAAGTAATATCTGCAGATTATTTTACCTTTTTTTTTCCTATGGTTGGATTTTTTTTTTCAATTTTTGCAAGGTTGTTTCCACCAATCTGTTTCATTGGGAAACAATGTACAGTCTGAGTTCTGTCAACACTGCAGTTTTTTACTTGGAACCAGAGGTGACTCCAGGTCACCAATAAGCTGCAAGGAAGGAAAATAGACTTTTCAATGACTGTCCAATAATACGGAAAATCTGATGGCTCAGAACCTGTCCGATCCCTTTTAGGCTGCATTCATTTATATCTTCAGTTTTAAAGCTGAAGTCTTAAACAGACACAAGAGGAGAAATGATCCAGCTGAAGGCGGAGGCGATTCAAACTTTGTGAAACTTTATTGGACAACTAAAACAATATAGCGTTCTTCAAAAGAATCTATACATAGCGAACACCTAGGCACACCAGTGAGGACGATCAACGCGTTTCAACTATGGAGTCTTACTCATGATCTACCTGCTAGTGCATTGAAAACATATGTATATAATGTGCACGTAACATTGATTGGACGAACAATTTACAGCGAAGTCTCCCTAAGCTAGAAGATCGTTGGGTACAGCCGGGACCAGCTGCTTCGAAAGCATCACCAAACCAGGGATTCAAGCTTCAGGAGGCTAATTTGCATATTCCAGGTGCCTTCTGGGAGAAGCGAAGTCTCCCTAAGCTAGAAGATCGTTGGGTACAGCCGGGACCAGCTGCTTCGAAAGCATCACCAAACCAGGGATTCAAGCTTCAGGAGGCTAATTTGCATATTCCAGGTGCCTTCTGGGAGAAGCGAAGTCTCCCTAAGCTAGAAGATCGTTGGGTACAGCCGGGACCAGCTGCTTCGAAAGCATCACCAAACCAGGGATTCAAGCTTCAGGAGGCTAATTTGCATATTCCAGGTGCCTTCTGGGAGAAGCGAAGTCTCCCTAAGCTAGAAGATCGTTGGGTACAGCCGGGACCAGCTGCTTCGAAAGCATCACCAAACCAGGGATTCAAGCTTCAGGAGGCTAATTTGCATATTCCAGGTGCCTTCTGGGAGAAGCGAAGTCTCCCTAAGCTAGAAGATCGTTGGGTACAGCCGGGACCAGCTGCTTCGAAAGCATCACCAAACCAGGGATTCAAGCTTCAGGAGGCTAATTTGCATATTCCAGGTGCCTTCTGGGAGAAGCGAAGTCTCCCTAAGCTAGAAGATCGTTGGGTACAGCCGGGACCAGCTGCTTCGAAAGCATCACCAAACCAGGGATTCAAGCTTCAGGAGGCTAATTTGCATATTCCAGGTGCCTTCTGGGAGAAGCGAAGTCTCCCTAAGCTAGAAGATCGTTGGGTACAGCCGGGACCAGCTGCTTCGAAAGCATCACCAAACCGCGCGCCGTATTTTTGCCTGTAGGACATTATTGCAAGAGAGCTTGGCTGAGTAGATTACACAAGGAGGAAAACACACAGCAAGTCAGCAGGATCTAGGAGCAACATGGCAGATGTGACAACCTACATGGTGAGCTGCAGCATGTGCTACATGTTCACAGATCGACCAGAAGAAGAATCCAATTTCACCTGTCAGAAGTGTAGACTAGTGGCCCTTTTAGAAGAAAAGGTGCGGGGTCTGGAAGAAAGAATAGCAACTTTGAAACTCATCAAAGAGAATGAAGACTTTCTAGACAGAACAGAAGCATCTCTACTGGTCACAGAAGGTGCAAAAAGTGTCAGAGAACCTCCAAAAGCAGATGAGTGGAAGCATGTGACCAAAAGAAGCAAGAAGACCATGGAGAAATCACCAACCACACAACTGAAGAACCGATATCAAATCTTTGTAGAGGATGAAGATGGCACACCTAAGAATGAAGCAATACCAGCAAGCAAAAAAGAAAAGGGCACACAGCAACAAGTGACAGCAAAAAGTACAGCCAAGAAGCAACGAAGAGTGGTGGTGGTGGGAGACTCACTACTGAGAGGCACAGAAGCAGCCATCTGCAGACCGGACATAACTGCAAGAGAAGTATGCTGCCTTCCAGGTGCGATGATCAAGGATGTGACCGATAGGATACCAAAGCTCTTCAGCTCCAAGGACGTCCACCCATTTCTTCTGATACATGTTGGCACCAATGACACGGCAAGGAAGGACCTACCGACAATCTGCAAGGACTTTGAAGAGTTGGGGAAGAAAGTAAAAGAACTGGATGCACAAGTAGTTTTTTCTTCTATCCTTCCAGTAGACGGGCATGGCACCAGGAGATGGAACAGGATCCTTGATGCAAACAACTGGCTAAGACGATGGTGCAGACAACAAGGATTCGGATTCCTGGACCACGGTGTGAATTACTGGTATGATGGACTCCTCGCCAGAGACGGACTACACCTCAACAAACCTGGGAAACACACATTCGCCAGAAGACTCGCTACACTCATCAGGAGGGCGTTAAACTAGAAGAAGAGGGGACGGGAAGAAAAACATTAGACTCAAACAAAGACGACCCAGGAAAACATACTCAGAAGGGAGGTAAGAACATTTCTAAAACAATCCACAGTGAGGAGATTGGAACAAAACAAAATCCTCTAAACTGCATGCTCGCAAACGCCAGAAGCCTGACAAACAAGATGGAAGAACTAGAAGCAGAAATATCTACAGGTAACTTTGACATAGTGGGAATAACCGAGACATGGTTAGATGAAAGCTATGACTGGGCAGTTAACTTACAGGGTTACAGTCTGTTTAGAAAGGATCGTAAAAATCGGAGAGGAGGAGGGGTTTGTCTCTATGTAAAGTCTTGTCTAAAGTCCACTTTAAGGGAGGATATTAGCGAAGGGAATGAGGATGTCGAGTCCATATGGGTTGAAATTCATGGAGGGAAAAATGGTAACAAAATTCTCATTGGGGTCTGTTACAAACCCCCAAATATAACAGAAACCATGGAAAGTCTACTTCTAAAGCAGATAGATGAAGCTGCAACCCATAATGAGGTCCTGGTTATGGGGGACTTTAACTACCCGGATATTAACTGGGAAACAGAAACCTGTGAAACACATAAAGGCAACAGGTTTCTGCTAATAACCAAGAAAAATTATCTTTCACAATTGGTGCAGAATCCAACCAGAGGAGCAGCACTTTTAGACCTAATACTATCTAATAGACCTGACAGAATAACAAATCTGCAGGTGGTTGGGCATTTAGGAAATAGCGACCACAATATTGTGCAGTTTCACCTGTCTTTCACTAGGGGGACTTGTCAGGGAGTCACAAAAACACTGAACTTTAGGAAGGCAAAGTTTGACCAGCTTAGAGATGCCCTTAATCTGGTAGACTGGGACAATATCCTCAGAAATAAGAATACAGATAATAAATGGGAAATGTTTAAGAACATCCTAAATAGGCAGTGTAAGCGGTTTATACCTTCTGGGAATAAAAGGACTAGAAATAGGAAAAACCCAATGTGGCTAAACAAAGAAGTAAGACAGGCAATTAACAGTAAAAAGAAAGCATTTGCACTACTAAAGCAGGATGGCACCATTGAAGCTCTAAAAAACTATAGGGAGAAAAATACTTTATCTAAAAAACTAATTAAAGCTGCCAAAAAGGAAACAGAGAAGCACATTGCTAAGGAGAGTAAAACTAATCCCAAACTGTTCTTCAACTATATCAATAGTAAAAGAATAAAAACTGAAAATGTAGGCCCCTGAAAAAATAGTGAGGAAAGAATGGTTGTAGATGACGAGGAAAAAGCTAACATATTAAACACCTTCTTCTCCACGGTATTCACGGTGGAAAATGAAATGCTAGGTGAAATCCCAAGAAACAATGAAAACCCTATATTAAGGGTCACCAATCTAACCCAAGAAGAGGTGCGAAATCGGCTAAATAAGATTAAAATAGATAAATCTCCGGGTCCGGATGGCATACACCCACGAGTACTAAGGGAACTAAGTAATGTAATAGATAAACCATTATTTCTTATTTTTAGTGACTCTATAGCGACAGGGTCTGTTCCGCAGGACTGGCGCATAGCAAATGTGGTGCCAATATTCAAAAAGGGCTCTAAAAGTGAACCTGGAAATTATAGGCCAGTAAGTCTAACCTCTATTGTTGGTAAAATATTTGAAGGGTTTCTGAGGGATGTTATTCTGGATTATCTCAATGAGAATAACTGTTTAACTCCATATCAGCATGGGTTTATGAGAAATCGCTCCTGTCAAACCAATCTAATCAGTTTTTATGAAGAGGTAAGCTATAGACTGGACCACGGTGAGTCATTGGACGTGGTATATCTCGATTTTTCCAAAGCGTTTGATACCGTGCCGCACAAGAGGTTGGTACACAAAATGAGAATGCTTGGTCTGGGGGAAAATGTGTGTAAATGGGTTAGTAACTGGCTTAGTGATAGAAAGCAGAGGGTGGTTATAAATGGTATAGTCGCTAACTGGGTCGCTGTGACCAGTGGGGTACCGCAGGGGTCAGTATTGGGACCTGTTCTCTTCAACATATTCATTAATGATCTGGTAGAAGGTTTACACAGTAAAATATCGATATTTGCAGATGATACAAAACTATGTAAAGCAGTTAATACAAGAGAAGATAGTATTCTGCTACAGATGGATCTGGTTAAGTTGGAAACTTGGGCTGAAAGGTGGCAGATGAGGTTTAACAATGATAAATGTAAGGTTATACACATGGGAAGAGGGAATCAATATCACCATTACACACTGAACGGGAAACCACTGGGTAAATCTGACAGGGAGAAGGACTTGGGGATCCTAGTTAATGATAAACTTACCTGGAGCAGCCAGTGCCAGGCAGCAGCTGCCAAGGCAAACAGGATCATGGGGTGCATTAAAAGAGGTCTGGATACACATGATGAGAGCATTATACTGCCTCTGTACAAATCCCTAGTTAGACCGCACATGGAGTACTGTGTCCAGTTTTGGGCACCGGTGCTCAGGAAGGATATAATGGAACTAGAGAGAGTACAAAGGAGGGCAACAAAATTAATAAAGGGGATGGGAGAACTACAATACCCAGATAGATTAGCGAAATTAGGATTATTTAGTCTAGAAAAAAGACGACTGAGGGGCGATCTAATAACCATGTATAAGTATATAAGGGGACAATACAAATATCTCGCTGAGGATCTGTTTATACCAAGGAAGGTGACGGGCACAAGGGGGCATTCTTTGCGTCTGGAGGAGAGAAGGTTTTTCCACCAACATAGAAGAGGATTCTTTACTGTTAGGGCAGTGAGAATCTGGAATTGCTTGCCTGAGGAGGTGGTGATGGCGAACTCAGTCGAGGGGTTCAAGAGAGGCCTGGATGTCTTCCTGGAGCAGAACAATATTGTATCATACAATTATTAGGTTCTGTAGAAGGACGTAGATCTGGGTATTTATTTATTATGATGGAATATAGGCTGAACTGGATGGACAAATGTCTTTTTTCGGCCTTACTAACTATGTAATTAAAAATGCAAAAAAGCATGTATAAATGTAGAAAGAAGTAATTACCGGTTAAGAATATCATGGAAAAAACTTAAATTGACATAATATATACCCTTAAGGGACATTACTGAAACATTAATTAGTATTGTTTTATTAAATGTTGTCTAGCATTGAGACCATAGGGGATACGTGTGTCAAGCATGAACATCCAGTATGTTTCTCGATTGAAAAGTTTCTGCTGTAAATTACCTCCTCTCGGAGGTTTGTAAACCTTTTCTATTCCACAGAATCTAAGACTAGTTAAATTAATAGTTAAATTACCTTTGTGCATATTGTAAAAGTGTCTGGACACAGCTGAGGCAGAGAGGGCTTTAGAATTTATGGCATCTGATAGGTGTCATCTAACTCCTACTTTTAGCAGACATGTGGTGCAGCCTATGTACTGGACTTTACATTAATTAAGCAAAAACAGGACTAAAGTCAACATAGTAAGGGATCCCCAAAGGGAAATCAGAAAATAAAAGATATAACAATGCTGATAAAGATAAGGACACAATAAACGAACTAGTCGCTGATATACAATAGAGAGGAGTGGGTCAAAAGACCCCAAAAGTTCAAAAAATAACAACAACAACTAATAATTTAATATAATTTTATTAATAAAAAAATAGCAAACAGGTAGGGGCATGGCGCCGCATAGTGTTCAAAAACACCGCACAGTCGTGTATAAATACCAAGGGCGTACGGAGCCGGGGAATCAACACACCTATATACTTTTCAAGATCTCCACATATCGTTTGGCATTGTTGCCAAAAAGTTTGATTTTGGTTTCATCTGACCAGAGCACCTTCTTCCACATGTTTGGTGTCTCCCAGGTGTCTTGTTGCAAACTTTAAACAACACTTTTACGGATATCTTTGATAAATGGCTTTCTTCTTGCCACTCTTCCATAAAGGCCAGATTTGTGCAGTGTACGACTGATTGTTGTCCTATGGACAGACTGTCCCACCTCAGCTGTAGATCTCTGCAGGTCATCCAGAGTGATCATGGGCCTCTTGGCTGCATCTCTGATCAGTCTTCTCCTTGTGTGAGATGAAAGTTTAGAGGGACGGCCGGGTCTTGGTAGATTCGCAGTGGTATGATACTCCGTCCATTTCAATATGATCGTTGCACAGTTCTCCTTGGGATGTTTAACGTTTTGGAAATCATTTTGTATCCAAATCCGGCTTTAAACTTCTCCACCACAGTATCACGGACCTGCCTGTTGTGTTCCTTGGTCTTCATGATGTTCTCTGTGCTTCACACAGAGCCCTGAGACTATCACAGAGCAGGTGCATTTATACGGAGACTTGATCACACACAGGTGGATTATATTTATCATCATTAGGCATTTAGGACAACACTGGATCATTCAGAGATCCACAATCAACTTCTGCACTGAAAGTAAAGGGGCCGAATAATACTGCACACCCCACTATTCAGTTTTTGAATTTCCACAAAAATTTAAAATAACCAATAAATTTCATTCAATTTCACAATTGTGTTCCACTTGTTGTTGATTCTTCACCAAAAATTCACATTTGGTATCTTTATGTTTGAAGCATGATATGTGGGAAAAGGTTGAAAAGTTCCAGGGAGCCGAATGCTTTCGCAAGGCACTGTGTGTATATATGTATATATATATATATATATATATATATATATATATATATATATATTGTAGTGCAGCGGTAGTACACGTACGCAGTGAAGAGGCAGTGACCCACAAAGTTCCAGCACAAAGTCTCCTTCATGTGTTACTGCACACAGTCTATCCCTCACAAGTACATAGATTTTATGTTTAATTCACATAAACATTGCACTACATAATACACGGCATCTTCCAAGTCACAGTCCCTACACACGCCGGACTTCTCTTTGCCCAGTTTCCGTGGGGTGACTGCAGGTTGTGACCATGTCTCTTAC
The DNA here is from genome assembly GCF_032444005.1 of Ranitomeya imitator. Classification (NCBI taxonomy): domain Eukaryota; kingdom Metazoa; phylum Chordata; class Amphibia; order Anura; family Dendrobatidae; genus Ranitomeya; species Ranitomeya imitator. Next base: position 13,484,123 of record NC_091284.1, on the reverse strand, counting down.
ACACACAGCTTCTTATGTTGCAGACACTACACACACCACTCCGCCTCTGACCAGTTCCCGTGGGTGTCCTGCACTGCTGTATCAGAGTCTCTTTACTTACACAACTTCTACTCACAACTCCATTGGTTTGTGGCCACTAAACACGCTGGTCCTCCTCTGACCAGTTCCCGTGGCTAGTGGCAGCGCTGTGTTAGCTGTGGATGCCAGGCGTCTCAGCTCCCCTGACTGCTTGGCTCCCCTCTGCCCTGTGTCACCTCACACTGACAAAGCTCCGCAGAGCCTCTTACTCTGTCCTCCTTCAAACACCTGCCAGACACTGACTCTGACCCTTACACCTGACACACCCATACCCCTTACTGCAGGGTTTTTAACAAACAAACCTGTGGCTTCCTGCCACATGGAAAACCCGGACCAGAAATAAAACGGACTGCACCATTAACATACTGCAGTCAGTTTCATAACATAAAACCCAGAGCAGCCTTCTCTAAATCTGTGTTGGACAAACAGTATGTTCAAGACTAACCTTATTTATTATTACATTTATCCTGCATTGCAGTCACCGCTACACCCATGACTGCCATGCACAGCTACGGACTTCATACGTCTCCATGCACAACCTGGGGAGAAAACTACACCTGCAATTGCAATACCCCCTCATGGCCTCACTACGTCTCTGTGCGCATTCTGGGGAGCATATACATACAGTACAGACCAAGAGTTTGGACACACCTTCTCATTTAAAGATTTTTCTGTATTTTCATGACTATGACAATTGTACATTCACACTGAAGGTATCAAAACTATGAATTAACACATGTGGAATTATATACTTAACAAAAAAGTGTGAAACAACTGATATTATGTCTTATATTCTAGGTTCTTCAAAGTAACCACCTTTTTCTTTGATGACTGCTTTGCACACTCTTGGCATTCTCTTGATGAGCTTCAAGAGGTAGTCACCGGGAATGGTCTTCCAACAATCTTGAAGGAGTTCCCAGAGATGCTTAGCACTTGTTGGCCCTTTTGCCTTCACTCTGCTTCCAGCTCACCCCAAACCATCTCGATTGGGTTCAGGTCTGGTGACTGTGGAGGCCAGGTCATCTGGTGTAGCCCCCCATCACTCATCTTCTTGGTCAAATAGCCCTTACAGAGCCTGGAGGTGTGTTTGGGGTCATTGTCCTGTTGAAAAATAAATGATGGTCCAACTAAACACAAACCGGATGGAATAGCATGCCGCTGCAAGATGCTGTGGTAGCCATGCTGGTTCAGTATGCCTTCAATTTTGAATAAATCCCCAACAGTGTCACCAACAAAGCCCCCCCACACCATCACACCTCCTCCTCCATGCTTCACGGTGGGAACCAGGCATGTAGAGTCCATCCGTTCACCTTTTACACAAAGACACGGTGGTTGGAACCAAAGATCTCAAATTTGGACTCATCAGACCAAAGCGCAGATTTCCACTGGTCTAATGTCCATTCCTTGTGTTCTTTAGCCCAAACAAGTCTCTTCTGCTTGTTGCCTGTCCTTAGCAGTGGTTTCCTAGCAGCTATTTTACCATGAAGGCCGCTGCACAGTCTCCTCTTAACAGTTGTTGTAGAGATGTGTCTGCTGCTAGAACTGTGTGTGGCATTGACCTGGTCTCTAATCTGAGCTGCTGTTAACCTGCGATTTCTGAGGCTGGTGACTCGGATAAACTTATCCTCAGAAGCAGAGGTGACTCTTGGTCAGGGCTGGACTGGGACTAAAATTCAGCCCTGGCATTTGAAGGTACACAGGCCCACTTGTCACATGGTGACTGTATAATATCTTTGTAAACTTGTAGGCAGGGCTGGTTTTAGGCAAAGTGGGGCCCTAGGCAAAGTTTAATATGGGGCCCCAAATGCTAACATATTGCACATCACACAAAAGCATTTCGGTTGTATTTACAAGCGCTGAGTTCAGACCGCTAAATGAGTTTGATCGACAATACTGAAGTTGTTCAACACTTGTTTCCCGGCCTCTTTCCACCAGCTGAGGAATAATGATGGGACAGAACCATCACTAATAGATCACTAACAGATCACCATACAGTATCATGTTATCAGCAGCACATCTACAGTTTACACCGGCGATGTGCTGCTGAGAACAAGGATTTTTGTTCCGGCAAAAACAATCTGAATATGCAGCATTTTACTTATTTAGTAAAATACACCCCATAGTCCTCCATATATTATAATGTGCACCACAGTCCTCCATATAGTATAATACACTCCCTATAGTCCTTCATATATTAAAATACACTGCTCAGTCCTCCACATAGTATATTATACTCCTCATAGTCCTTCATACAGCATAATACACTCCTCATAGTGCTCCATATAGTATAATGCTCCGCCATAGTCATCCATGTAGTACAATTCACTTCCCATAGTATAATGCACCCCATAGTTCTTCATACAGTATAACGTATTCCCCATAGTCCTCAATACAGTATAATGCAGCCCACATATAGTATAATGCAGCCACCACCCTACAGAGTATAATGCAGCCACCCCAGAGTATAATGCAGCCACCCCAGAGTATAATGTAACCCTCAAAGAATATAATGCAGCCCCCCATAGAGTATGATGCAATCACCCCTCATAAAATATAAATATAATACAGCCCCCCATAGAATATAATGTAGCCCCGAATAGAATAGAATACAGGCCACCTCCCCATAGAATATAATGCAGCCCCATCAAAAAGTATGATGCAATCATCCCTCATAAAATCTAATACAGCCCCCTATAGAATATAATGCAGCCCCCCATAGTATATAAGACAGCCTCCCCCATAGAATATAATATACCCCGATAGTATATAACACAGCCTCCCCCATAGAATAGAATATACCCCCGCAATAGTATATAACACAGCCACATAGTATGTAACACGGCCTCCCCCATAGAATATAATATACCTCCCATAGTATATATCAAAGCCCGCATATAATATAGCACAACTTGCATAGTATATAGCACAGCCTGCATAATATAGCACAGCCCGTGTAGTAGTATACAGCACAACCCGCGTAGTAGTATATACAGCACTGCCCACATAATAGTATATACAGCACAGCCCGCGTAGTAGTATATACAGCACAGCCCGCGTAGTAGTATATACAGCACAGCCCGCGTAGTAGTATATACAGCACTGCCCGCATAGTAGTATCCACAGCACAGCCCACACAGTGGTACATACACAGCATCGCCCACACTGGCATATACACAGCACAGCCCACACAGTGGTATATACACAGCACAGCCCACACAGTGGTATATACACAGCACAGCCCACACAGTGGTATATACACAGCACAGCCCACACAGTGGTATATACACAGCACAACCCACATCTCATCCCCCCGATAATGGCTCCACAGTCCAGTTAAAAAAAAAAAAAAACACTCTCCACACCTTTCCTCTTGCCCACGCTGCTCCTGGCTCCTGTCTCCTGTCTCGGCGGCTGCAGTCTGCCTGGGACACAGCAGGTGCGTGATGATATGATGTCAACGCACACCCGCAGTGTCAGAGGCAGAGCGGGGAATGATGGGAGAGGGAGCGTCAGCGGATGCTTTCTCCTCCATCATTGCATTGAACTATACCGGCGTCATACTGGCACCGGCCCTTCTGGCATTTGCCAGAAGTGCCCGATGGCAAGTCCGGCCCTGCTCTTGGTCTTCCTTTCCTGGAGCGGTCCTCATGTGAGCCATTTTCTTTGTAGCGCTTGATGGTTTTTGCCACTGCCCTTGGGGACACTTTCAAAGTTTTCCCAATTTTTCGGACTGACTGACCTTCATTTCTTAAAGTAATGATGGCCACTCGTTTTTCTTTACTTAGCTGCTTTTTTCTTGCCATAATACAAATTCTATTCAGTAGGACTATTATCACGCTACAAAGAGAAGGGAACAACCCGGGAGTGGATCCTCTGGGTCACGGCCCCAGAGCCCCTAAAGGCGAGCAAACCTGGTGGATGCGCCCCCTATACAGGGAGCAATAGGAACAGGCCCTAGGAAGATGGAACCGCAACTGCCAGAGCCAAAGGGACGAATGGGTCAAGACGAGGTAGCAGAACGAAAGGAAATATGCAGGAACCAACGAATAGCTGAGGCGGAGAGCTGTAAATGAAACATAAACAGTAAATAACAGTAACACAGAGGACAAACAGACACAGGGTAGGACCATAGGACATGGACAGTACGAGATAGGGAACTGGCGGAAATACTGAAGGCACAGGAGTGGTAACAACCTAACAAAAAGGACAAGGGCACGTAGACTGATAACAGAGAGAACAGGAAGGGCCTGAGGACGACGAAGGGACACCTAAACAAAAGGCGTCACAGCAGCGAAGATTCACAGGCGACTTACCTGGGTAAGCGCCGGACAGAAATACCCGGTGGGCACCGCCATATTGGAGGCGGAGCCACTGGGTCACGACCTCCCAGAATCCAAGGCGGCGGAAGAAGCGCTACGGCACATGCGCGAACCGCCAAAGCACCTGGAGCCGGAGAAGCCAGGCAGAATGCGACCAGGAGAGACGTCGGGAGCACGCTGGCCGGACAGGTAAGTATGAGCGGTCGTGACAGTACCTCCTCTCTTACTCCCCCTCTTTTTAAAGCTGGAAAGAAACCTCTTCAAAATATGGGGAGCATTGATATTCTCCCGGGGTTCCCATGACCTTTCTTCAGGACCAAATCCCTTCCAGTCAACTAAAAACAAAGTCCGACCCCTAACAGTCTTTTGGCCAAGAATATCCTTAACCTCGAATATATCATTAGTAGTGGAAAATGAGAGGAACTGAGTTTGGGACGAGTGAAAACGATTGAAGACTGCGGTTTAAGAAGCAAAACATGAAAAGTATTGGGAATTCGCAATGAGGTAGGCAACTTCAACCTATAGGCCACATCGTTGATCCGACTAGAAATTTCGAAGGGGCCAAAGAAACGAGGACCTAGTTTTTGAGAGGGAATCTTTAATCTAATGTAACGAGAAGAAAGCCAGACCTTATCCCCCGGTTGATATGGAGGAGCGTCAAGACGTTTCTTGTCGGCATACTTTTTCATACAATTACCAGCTCTGATAAGAGCTTCTTTAGTGTTAGGTGTCGAGTTCCCGCTTCTCCACAAGGGGAATCTCGAGCCATCTCCGCTGCGGTCTCCCATTCTTCTCCAACCACAGTGGAGTCTGCTCAGCGGAGACGTTGGGCCCAGCGTCTTGCTCAGTCTCACTCTGTACAAAGAGTTACTGCTGCTTTTCCTGCTTCTGCCATTGAAGTCAGTGTTGGGCAGCAGAGAGCAGATGCTTTTGGGACTAAGTCCTGCTTTTCTCTTTCTGAGCATGCCCAGGGCAAGATCTCCCGTTGGAGATCGAGGGTCACATGCTCAGGTACTGCAGCACATCCCATTGGTCCTCCAGGAAGGTCCTGAAAGGGCAAAACTTCGGTAGCAGCTTCCCATTCTTCTTTATTGGATGGTCCTGAACGTGCTGCAACTATATAAGCTGCACATGACGCACAGCCATGCGCTAGTATAGACTTGATAATCGTGTGTGTGTTGTGAGTGAAAGTCGTTCATTAAAATCCCCTCCCTATTGGATGTCTGTTCGCGGAAGGTGGGTGATTGCTATCTAGCGCCCGACTCAGCTACCAGCACGTTACACACTATTCAGCGTCTATTGCTGTGACCGCCAGTGTGGCACCGTGCGCTTTCACAGCGCTTTCCTGACCCAAGCCTGGGTGGTTAGTGGCGTCCGCCAGTGCGGCACCGCATGCACTCTCGTGCATATTTTATTATTACTTTGGTTACGCTGACACCCCATTAGCGGTGTCGAGCGCAAGTAGTCTAGTCGGACTCGGATCCCAAGTCTTGGGTCTGAGTTTGGTGACTCCTTGCTTGCGCTCTTGTGTGCAGTACCGCGGCCCTGTGACTTAACAGGGTTCGTTTCCTTCACACAGGGTGAAGTTAACCCGTGTGTGTATTCTCATTGTACCGCCATATAGTCCGTCATTACTTGGCAGCAGGTTCCATCTCTGCACAGTGGACCCCGGGCTGCGAACGCACCTTAATCTATCTTATTATTTGGTGCGTTCCGCTAGCCCTAACACTTAGTCTCTTGCCAAATTTTGGAGAACTCCAAGGACAGAGAATCCGCCGCCGGTACGCCAGAGGTGCAAAGAATGGGAAGAGGAATGCCGGGGTGTTGCCCAAAGACCACAAAAAATGGAGACTTGAAAGAGGATTCACTGGGATGATTATTGTAAGCGAATTCTGCCCATTGAAGCAAGGAAACCCAATCATTCTGATGAGCATTGGAGAAATGTCGTAGATAGGATGTGAGAACTTGGTTAACACGCTCAACTTGACCAATAGACTGAGGATGATAAGTGGAGGAGAAGTCAAGAGTCATTTTCATTAGACCACATAAAGTCCTCCAGAATCGAGCTGTAAACTGGACTCCTCGATCTGAAACAATATGCAGAGGGAAGCCATGAATTTGGAAAATATGATGGACAAAGATTTTTGCCAATTCAGGAGCAGACGGTAGTCCAGATAAAGGAATGAAGTGTGCCATCTTGGAAAACCGGTCCACAACTACCAAGATAACGGTGCAGTTCGAGGAAGATCCGTGATAAAATCCATAGCAATATGACTCCATGGAACTGAGGGCACAGGAAGCGGATGCAGTAGTCCAGAAGGTAACTGTCATGGAACCTTGTTTCTGGCGCAAGAGGCGCATGAAGCGGTGAAATCCAGGACATCTTGGCGAAGAGTCAGCCGCCAATAATGACGTGAAATGAGAGAGAGTCTTCTTACCTCCTGCGTGCCCAGCAAACTTGGAGGAGTGACCCTACTGCAGAACTCTCATTCTGTCACTGCTTGCCACGAAGGTCTTCCCTGAAGGAGGAGAAACAACATTTAAAGGAGGCACGTAAATGATCCTAGCAGGATCAATAATATGTGCAGAATCCTCCACTTCATCCAAAGGCTGAAAGGATCTTGAGAGAGCGTCGGCCCTGATGTTTTTATCACCAGGACGAAAGTGGAGCTCAAAGTCAAAACGTCCAAAAAACAGTGACCATCTGGCTTGCCGAGGGTTTAGCCTTTGGGAAGACTGAATGTACGCCAGATTTTTATGATCTGTGAAAATGATGAAGGGATGGCTAGCCCCTTCGAGAAGATAACGCCACTCCTCTAAAGCCAACTTAATGGCCAACAGTTCTTTGTCACCGATGGAATAATTACGTTCAGAGGAGGAGAAGGATTTAGAGAAGAAGCCACAGGTGACGATGCGTCCGGAATGGGACTTTTGTAGAAGAACTGCTCCAACTCCTACGGAAGAAGCATCCACCTCAAGAACAAAGGGTTTGTTGGCATCCGGACGGTGCAACGCTGGGGTGGCAGCAAATCTTTGTTTCAGAGTTTGGAAAGCGTCCTCTGCCTCCTGAGGTCAGTTGTTAGAATCGACTCCCTTGCGGGTGAGAGCAGAGATGGGCCTGGTTAAGGAGGAGAAATTAGGAATAAATTGTCTGTAATAATTGACAAAGCCAAGGAAACGTTGAATGGCCTTTACCCCAACGGGCCGTGGCCAATCGAGAACAGCAGACACCTTAGCTGGATCCATTTTCACTCCAGAATCAGAGACAATAAATCCAAGAAAGGGTACACTAGACTGCTCAAAAACACACTTCTCAATCTTGGCGAAAAGATGATTCTCCCTCAGACGTTGTAAGACTAGACGAACGTCACGTCGATGAGTGGAGAGATCCGGTGAGAAGATGAGAATGTCATCCAGATAGACTATGACACTAGAATACAGACGATCTCTGAAGATATCATTGACGAACTCTTGAAAAACAGCAGGAGCGTTACAGAGACTAAAAGGCATGACTAAGTATTTGTAGTGACCATCACGGGTGTTAAAGGCGGTCTTCCACTCATCCCCTGCACAGATACAAACGAGATTGTAGGCTCCTCGAAGATCAAGCATAGTAAATATTCGTGCCCCTCTAAGACGGTCAAAAAGCTCGGAGATTAATGGTAATGGGTATTTATTTTTCACTGTGATGTTATTTAAACCTCTGTAATCTATACAAGGACGAAGAGAGCCATCCTTCTTTTTGACGAAAAAGAAGCCGGCACCGGCAGGAGAAGAGGATTTCCGAATGAAGCCTCTGGCGAGATTCTCTTGAACATACATGGCTTGAGTCTCTGCTGGCGAACGAGGATAAATTCTTCGTCTCGGAAGCATAGTTCCCGGAAGTTCTATTGGGCAATCGTAGGTGCGATGCGGAGGAAGATTCTCTGCTTCTTTTTTATTGAAGACATCAGAAAAGGAACTGTAAACAGAAGGCAAACCAGAAGGATTGAGGGAAGGCCGAGAAACACCAACAAGACGCACCGGCAGCAGATACCGAGCCCAACAGGAATCTCCCCAATGAAGAATGTTGCCATTATGCCAATCCAAAGCGGGTTTGTGGGTCCGCAGCCAAGGTAGGCTGAGGAGTACTGGATGCGACATATTGGCCAAAACATAGAACGTAATTTTCTCTTTGCAGGACCCCTACCCGAAGTTCAACTACCTGCGTAATTTGGGTTACAGTCTCCTGCAGAGGTTTGCCATCCACGGAGGCGAGGAAGAGGGGATTTTCTAAGGTCCTAACAGGCACAGAGAACTTAACTGCCTCTTCTAGCCTAATAAAATTCCCCGCAGCACCTGAGTCAATATAGGCTAGCAAGGAAAAACGTTTACAATAAACGTGCACTAAAACAGAAAGAGTGAGGGGTAGAGAGGTATCACATGCACCTAGGGAGGCCTCTCTTACCTGGCCTAGGCGGAGGAGTTTTCCGGACGATCCGGGCAAGCACGAAGAAAATGGGAGGCACTGCCGCAGTAAAAACAAAGACCTTGGGTGCGTCTCTCCTGGCGACGTTGCTCAGACAATTTGAGCCGGTCTACTTGCATCGGTTCCGAGGCCGGTACGGAGGTGGACACCCAGGAACGAGGACTAGGTGGTCTACGAGAAGGCTGGGAAGGCCAAGGATTCCTCCTCTCACGGACTCGCTCCTGAAATCGAAGGTCAATACGGGATAGCCAAAGAGATGAGATCCTCTAAATTAGTTGGTGTATCGCGACCCGCTAACTCATCTTTAATACGCCCGGATAAGCCTCGCCAAAATGCTCCCACCAAAGCTTCGTTATTCCAGCCTAAATCGGAGGCTACAGTGCGGAATTGAATGGCGTACGGACCCACAGTTAAAGACCCCTGCTGTAAATTAAATAGGGACTCAGTAGTAGAGGCCAGACAACCAGGTTTGTCAAATACTCGATGGAAGGTCTCAAAAAAGTTAGCTAAATGCAAAATTACAGGATCATCATGCTCCCAGCACCATGCATCCCCCTCCAGATGAGAAATTATGAAAGCTATCTTGGCCCGATCAGTGGGGTACTGTAAAGGCAGAAGCTCAAAATGGAGGCGGCACTGATTTAAGAATCCCTAACATAATTTGGGATCCCCGTTATAGCGTGGTGGTTTGGCCAGATGGGGAGGAAGGTGAGGAGCCGAGGGAGGAGCGGAAGCAGATGCAGTAGTCTGCATGAGAGAAGTCGAGTATCTACGGAAGCAATGTAACTTAAAATATGAGCCTGAGTGTCTCGCTGTTGCGCCAGCTCTTGTTGTGAGCTGGCCAACTGAGAAGCATTACTGGGGTCAGAAGTCTGAAGAGCGGACAGACGAGAGTCCATGGACTTCATAAAAGACATCATACGGGACTGGTTTTCACGTAAAAAGACTAACTCTTTTTGAGCGGCTGAGGCTCCAGCGGGATCCATGGACTGCGAATACTATCACGCTACAGAGAGAAGGAAACAACCCGGGAGTGGACCCTCTGGGTCACGGCCCCAGAGCCTCCAAGGGCGAGCAAACCTGGTGGATGCGCCACCTATACAGGGAGCGTTAGGAGCAGGCCCTAGGAGGATGGTACCGCAACTGCCGGAGCCAAAGGGACGACTGGGTCAAGACGAGGTAGCAGAACGAAAGGAAATATGCAGGAACCAACGATTAGCTGAGGCAGAGAGCTGTAAATGAAACATAAACAGTAAATGATGGTAAGGGCTTGTTTCCATTTGCGAGAAACACGTCTGTGTCTCGCATGTGGAAACGAAGCTCTGGTGCCGACACTCCGGAGCGGAGCATGCGGCACCATGTGTTGCTATGCGGCCGCACGCTCCGCTCCGGAGTGCCTGCACCAGAGCTTCGTTTCCACATGCGAGACACGGACGTGTTTCTCGCAAATGGAAACAAGCCCTATGGCCGGCCTCACACTAGCGAGTTTTACGGACGTAAGAGAGGTGCGGATTGCATACGGTACAATGCTTCTCTATGCCCCTGCTCCAATCAGCCGTATTTTACTGATCCGTATTATACGGCTTACTACGGCCGTAGAAAATCGCAGCATGCTGCGTTTGTCACCGTATTGCGCAAAAAATCCGCCAATGAAAGTCTATGGGGGCCAGAAAAATACGGATTACACACGGACCAGCAGTGTGACTTGCGAGAAATACGCAGCTGTGTTAGAGAGAAAAGCCGGCAATTCAGCGCGGTGTACAGTAAAATCACACTGACAGCTTACAATAGAATATGCAGAATAAATGTGTACACATAGAATAGGTATATATATATATGTCATTGAGACACATATATGTATATATATTATTTAATACAGCGCTAGATAGCTTTAAAGCCGGTAATTCAATTGCCGGCTTTTGCTATCTCCTTCCTAAACCCGACATGATATGAGACATGGTTACATACAGTAAACCATCTCATATCCCCTTTTTTTTTGCATATTCCACACTACTAATGTTAGTAATGTGTATGCGCAAAATTTGGGCGCTCTAGCTATTAAAATAAAGAGTTAAATTCTGGCACTTGGCCACTCTCTTCCCATTCCCGTATAGCTGTGGGATATGGGGTAATGAAGGGTTAATGTCACCTTGCTATTGTAAGGTGACATTCAGCCAGATTAATAATGGAGAGGCGTCAATTATGACACCTATCCATTATTAATCCAATTGTCTGAAATGGTTAAAAAATACACACACGCATTATTAAAAAGTATTTTAATGAAATAAACACACAGGTTGTTTTAATATTTTATTGCTCTCTCAATTCACCCGAAGACCCTCGCTCTGTAACAAAGGAAAAATAATAAACCAATAATATACATACTTTCCGATGATCTGTAAAGTCCCACGCTGTAAATCCATCTGAAGGGGTTAAAATATTTTACAGGCAGGAGCTCTGCTATAATGCAGCTGTGCTCTGGCCTGTAAAACCCCGGGGAATTAAGGTAATGTAGGTCAATGACCTATAGTTACCTTCAGTCGCGGTGATGCGCCCTCTGCTGGATGTCCTCATATGACCTCGAGCCTGGGAGCTTTCCAGGAAAGCCTCAGCAGAGGCGAAAACAGCTAGTGGAAAGCATAATGCTGACCAATCCCAAGTCCATTATGAAAAATCAATGGACCCAAATACCGGACCACTCATTCAACCCATACAAGGAAATTACTGCCACGAACGTCTAATACCAGACCCCAACTGCTATATCATTACTCCTAAAAACTGCTGAAATACGGCGATACAATCAAAACTACTCCCTATTGTAAATGATACATATTCTATTGCCATACAACAAACAGAAACACACTTATATACATACAGATACAGTTGTATTGTACAGGCTGGATAGCAGGCAATGTGTCCTGGACATATCCTGACCCACAGGTGGTATATTTCCTATTAAAAAGCTCCCATGATAGACAAGATATATATATATATATATATATATATATATATATATATATATATATATATATATATATATATATATATATATATATATATATATATATGAGCAAAAGATCAGCATTGTTACATAAGTCCGTATGAATTATGTCCGGTCTATATTCAATATTGACATGGGTAATAGGCCGATTTTGATTGAAGATGAAACTTTTTGATTGAAGACTTTTTGATTGAAGATTGAAACCGCGTGCCTGTAGGACATTATTGCAAGAGAGCTTGGCTGAGTAGATTACACAAGAAGGAAAACACACAGCAAGTCAGCAGGATCTAGGAGCAACATGGCAGATGTGACAACCTACATGGTGAGCTGCAGCATGTGCTACATGTTCACAGATCGACCAGAAGAAGAATCCAATTTCACCTGTCAGAAGTGTAGACTAGTGGCCCTTTTAGAAGAAAAGGTGCGGGGTCTGGAAGAAAGAATAGCAACTTTGAAACTCATCAAAGAGAATGAAGACTTTCTAGACAGAACAGAAGCATCTCTACTGGTCACAGAAGGTGAAAAAAGTGTCAGAGAACCTCCAAAAGCAGATGAGTGGAAGCATGTGACCAAAAGAAGCAAGAAGACCATGGAGAAATCACCAACCACACAACTGAAGAACCGATATCAAATCTTTGTAGAGGATGAAGATGGCACACCTAAGAATGAAGCAATACCAGCAAGCAAAAAAGAAAAGGGCACACAGCAACAAGTGACAGCAAAAAGTACAGCCAATAAGCAACGAAGAGTGGTGGTGGTGGGAGACTCACTACTGAGAGGCACCGAAGCAGCCATCTGCAGACCGGACATAACTGCAAGAGAAGTATGCTGCCTTCCAGGTGCGATGATCAAGGATGTGACCGATAGGATACCAAAGCTCTTCAGCTCCAAGGACGTCCACCCATTTCTTCTGATACATGTTGGCACCAATGACACGGCAAGGAAGGACCTACCGACAATCTGCAAGGACTTTGAAGAGTTGGGGAAGAAAGTAAAAGAACTGGATGCACAGGTAGTTTTTTCTTCTATCCTTCCAGTAGACGGGCATGGCACCAGGAGATGGAACAGGATCCTTGATGCAAACAACTGGCTAAGACGATGGTGCAGACAACAAGGATTTGGATTCCTGGACCACGGTGTGAATTACTGGTATGATGGACTCCTCGCAAGAGACGGACTACACCTCAACAAACCTGGGAAACACACATTCGCCAGAAGACTCGCTACACTCATCAGGAGGGCGTTAAACTAGAAGAAGGGGGGACGGGAAGAAAAACATTAGACTCGAACAAAGACGACCCAGGAAAACATACTCAGAAGGGAGGTAAGAACATTTCTAAAACAATCCACAGTGAGGAGATTGGAACAAAACAAAATCCTCTAAACTGCATGCTCGCAAACGCCAGAAGCCTGACAAACAAGATGGAAGAACTAGAAGCAGAAATATCTACAGGTAACTTTGACATAGTGGGAATAACCGAGACATGGTTAGATGAAAGCTATGACTGGGCAGTTAACTTACAGGGTTACAGTCTGTTTAGAAAGGATCGTAAAAATCGGAGAGGAGGAGGGGTTTGTCTCTATGTAAAGTCTTGTCTAAAGTCCACTTTAAGGGAGGATATTAGCGAAGGGAATGAGGATGTCGAGTCCATATGGGTTGAAATTCATGGAGGGAAAAATGGTAACAAAATTCTCATTGGGGTCTGTTACAAACCCCCAAATATAACAGAAAGCATGGAAAGTCTACTTCTAAAGCAGATAGATGAAGCTGCAACCCATAATGAGGTCCTGGTTATGGGGGACTTTAACTACCCGGATATTAACTGGGAAACAGAAACCTGTGAAACCCATAAAGGCAACAGGTTTCTGCTAATAACCAAGAAAAATTATCTTTCACAATTGGTGCAGAATCCAACCAGAGGAGCAGCACTTTTAGACCTAATACTATCTAATAGACCTGACAGAATAACAAATCTGCAGGTGGTTGGGCATTTAGGAAATAGCGACCACAATATTGTGCAGTTTCACCTGTCTTTCACTAGGGGGACTTGTCAGGGAGTCACAAAAACATTGAACTTTAGGAAGGCAAAGTTTGAACAGCTTAGAGATGCCCTTAATCTGGTAGACTGGGACAATATGCTCAGAAATGAGAATACAGATAATAAATGGGAAATGTTTAAGAACATCCTAAATAGGCAGTGTAAGCGGTTTATACCTTGTGGGAATAAAAGGACTAGAAATAGGAAAAACCCAATGTGGCTAAACAAAGAAGTAAGACAGGCAATTAACAGTAAAAAGAAAGCATTTGCACTACTAAAGCAGGATGGCACCATTGAAGCTCTAAAAAACTATAGGGAGAAAAATACTTTATCTAAAAAACTAATTAAAGCTGCCAAAAAGGAAACAGAGAAGCACATTGCTAAGGAGAGTAAAACTAATCCCAAACTGTTCTTCAACTATATCAATAGTAAAAGAATAAAAACTGAAAATGTAGGCCCCTTAAAAAATAGTGAGGAAAGAATGGTTGTAGATGACGAGGAAAAAGCTAACATATTAAACACCTTCTTCTCCACGGTATTCACGGTGGAAAATGAAATGCTAGGTGAAATCCCAAGAAACAATGAAAACCCTATATTAAGGGTCACCAATCTAACCCAAGAAGAGGTGCGAAACCGGCTAAATAAGATTAAAATAGATAAATCTCCGGGTCCGGATGGCATACACCCACGAGTACTAAGAGAACTAAGTAATGTAATAGATAAACCATTATTTCTTATTTTTAGTGACTCTATAGCGACAGGGTCTGTTCCGCAGGACTGGCGCATAGCAAATGTGGTGCCAATATTCAAAAAGGGCTCTAAAAGTGAACCTGGAAATTATAGGCCAGTAAGTCTAACCTCTATTGTTGGTAAAATATTTGAAGGGTTTCTGAGGGATGTTATTCTGGATTATCTCAATGAGAATAACTGTTTAACTCCATATCAGCATGGGTTTATGAGAAATCGCTCCTGTCAAACCAATCTAATTAGTTTTTATGAAGAGGTAAGCTATAGACTGGACCACGGTGAGTCATTGGACGTGGTATATCTCGATTTTTCCAAAGCGTTTGATACCGTGCCGCACAAGAGGTTGGTACACAAAATGAGAATGCTTGGTCTGGGGGAAAATGTGTGTAAATGGGTTAGTAACTGGCTTAGTGATAGAAAGCAGAGGGTGGTTATAAATGGTATAGTCTCTAACTGGGTCGCTGTGACCAGTGGGGTACCGCAGGGGTCAGTATTGGGACCTGTTCTCTTCAACATATTCATTAATGATCTGGTAGAAGGTTTACACAGTAAAATATCGATATTTGCAGATGATACAAAACTATGTAAAGCAGTTAATACAAGAGAAGATAGTATTCTGCTACAGATGGATCTGGATAAGTTGGAAACTTGGGCTGAAAGGTGGCAGATGAGGTTTAACAATGATAAATGTAAGGTTATACACATGGGAAGAGGGAATCAATATCACCATTACACACTGAACGGGAAACCACTGGGTAAATCTGACAGGGAGAAGGACTTGGGGATCCTAGTTAATGATAAACTTACCTGGAGCAGCCAGTGCCAGGCAGCAGCTGCCAAGGCAAACAGGATCATGGGGTGCATTAAAAGAGGTCTGGATACACATGATGAGAGCATTATACTGCCTCTGTACAAATCCCAAGTTAGACCGCACATGGAGTACTGTGTCCAGTTTTGGGCACCGGTGCTCAGGAAGGATATAATGGAACTAGAGAGAGTACAAAGGAGGGCAACAAAATTAATAAAGGGGATGGGAGAACTACAATACCCAGATAGATTAGCGAAATTAGGATTATTTAGTCTAGAAAAAAGACGACTGAGGGGCGATCTAATAACCATGTATAAGTATATAAGGGGACAATACAAATATCTCGCTGAGGATCTGTTTATACCAAGGAAGGTGACGGGCACAAGGGGGCATTCTTTGCGTCTGGAGGAGAGAAGGTTTTTCCACCAACATAGAAGAGGATTCTTTACTGTTAGGGCAGTGAGAATCTGGAATTGCTTGCCTGAGGAGGTGGTGATGGCGAACTCAGTCGAGGGGTTCAAGAGAGGCCTGGATGTCTTCCTGGAGCAGAACAATATTGTATCATACAATTATTAGGTTCTGTAGAAGGACGTAGATCTGGGGATTTATTATGATGGAATATAGGCTGAACTGGATGGACAAATGTCTTTTTTCGGCCTTACTAACTATGTTACTATGTTACTATGGTCAGCATGAATTTAAGGGTCCAAAGTCATCAACCATCATCCAAGTGCCAAACTGTGGGATAAAGTGAGTTCCAAATCTAGTAACATAGTAACATAGTTAGTAAGGCCGAAAAAAGACATTTGTCCATCCAGTTCAGCCTATATTCCATCATAATAAATCCCCAGATCTACGTCCTTCTACAGAACCTAATAATTGTATGATACAATATTGTTCTGCTCCAGGAAGACATCCAGGCCTCTCTTGAACCCCTCGACTGAGTTCGCCATCACCACCTCCTCAGGCAAGCAATTCCAGATTCTCACTGCCCTAACAGTAAAGAATCCTCTTCTATGTTGGTGGAAAAACCTTCTCTCCTCCAGACGCAAAGAATGCCCCCTTGTGCCCGTCACCTTCCTTGGTATAAACAGATCCTCAGCGAGATATTTGTATTGTCCCCTTATATACTTATACATGGTTATTAGATCGCCCCTCAGTCGTCTTTTTTCTAGACTAAATAATCCTAATTTCGCTAATCTATCTGGGTATTGTAGTTCTCCCATCCCCTTTATTAATTTTGTTGCCCTCCTTTGTACTCTCTCTAGTTCCATTATATCCTTCCTGAGCACCGGTGCCCAAAACTGGACACAGTACTCCATGTGCGGTCTAACTAGGGATTTGTACAGAGGCAGTATAATGCTCTCATCATGTGTATCCAGACCTCTTTTAATGCACCCCATGATCCTGTTTGCCTTGGCAGCTGCTGCCTGGCACTGGCTGCTCCAGGTAAGTTTATCATTAACTAGGATCCCCAAGTCCTTCTCCCTGTCAGATTTACCCAGTGGTTTCCCATTCAGTGTGTAATGGTGATATTGATTCCTTCTTCCCATGTGTATAACCTTACATTTATCATTGTTAAACCTCATCTGCCACCTTTCAGCCCAAGTTTCCAACTTATCCAGATCCATCTGTAGCAGAATACTATCTTCTCTTGTATTAACTGCTTTACATAGTTTTGTATCATCTGCAAATATCGATATTTTACTGTGTAAACCTTCTACCAGATCATTAATGAATATGTTGAAGAGAACAGGTCCCAATACTGACCCCTGCGGTACCCCACTGGTCACAGCGACCCAGTTAGAGACTATACCATTTATAACCACCCTCTGCTTTCTATCACTAAGCCAGTTACTAACCCATTTACACACATTTTCCCCCAGACCAAGCATTCTCATTTTGTGTACCAACCTCTTGTGCGGCACGGTATCAAACGCTTTGGAAAAATCGAGATATACCACGTCCAATGACTCACCGTGGTCCAGCCTATAGCTTACCTCTTCATAAAAACTGATTAGATTGGTTTGACAACCTAAAATCAAAATAGAAAAATTAGAAAATAAACACACTAAAAACTGCACAGGACTGGAAGCCCAACACCGAATATGAGAAAATACTCCAAGTGGCTATAACGTCTTCCCCATAATCGCCCAATTTATAGCCCCTAAATGAAAACACGTAAAGACCAAATTGAGGTAAGTATAAGACTATATTATATCTACCTACGGGGGCACTGGGGTAAGCAAGAAGCTGTACTATACAAGGCTGTAGAGAACTGAGAACAGCACTAAGCCAAAACAATGAATGGTAAACCGCCGAAATACGAACAGTGGAATTCAACAATAGTTACCAAAAATGAGATGTTATCACGTTCATAGAAATGAGCTAAATCCCATTGTCTTATTGAGTCCTTGGGGAGCAAGGGTCCCGAGTTGGTATATCCATCTACTTTCTTTGCGTGCCAAGATTTTACCCGAATTTCCACCTCTGTCATTGAGGATAACTTGTTCAATGGCCTGTATTTGAAGGCCCGTGGGGTTGGAATTGTGGAATAGCCGAAAATGCTTAGGTAAAGTTTTAAGTTGGTGGATATCCTCAGCATTAGCCGCTTTTTCAATATCAAGGATGTGCTCCCTGGTTCGTATCTTGAGCTCACGTGTAGTGAGCCCAATATATACCTTTTTACAGGGGCATTGTGCGTGGTATACCACACCCTTAGAGCAGCAGGTAAGATGTTTCCGTATAAAGTATGTCCTTGAGCCGTCATGATTTACAAAATAAATACTTTTAATATGATTTCTACAGGCCTTACATTTCTTACAAGGGAAGAAACCGTTTGGAGTTGTTACCTGCCTGCTATTTGTTGTTTCCATCCTTGAATAGTGGCTATGGACCAAGATGTCTTTTAAATTCCGTGCTCTTCTAGGTGTAATAGCTGGACGTTCAGGTAGGGTCTTTTTAAGGACGGGGTCACTAAGTAAAATGTTCCAATGCCTACGGAGGATTGTTGTCAGTTCCGGCCATTGTTTATTAAAGTTTGTTATAAACCTCACCTGGCTGTTGTTATTCCTATTGCGGGAAGTCCTACTGCCGTATAATAATTCCTCTCTTGGAGTGGCACATGCTCTCTTATATCCTTTTTTAATTTGCCTATTACTGTACCCACGGTCCTGAAAGCGCTGAACTAATTCGGTTGCTTGAGCCTGAAAGTTGTGTTCCATAGCGCAAATTTTTTTGACCCTTAAAAACTGGCCTATTGGAATTCCATCGTTGGAAGGGTATTAGTGGCGGTTGGTTTCCTGAACACATTAGTGATGACCCTGCAGTTGGGGGCTACTGTCATTTGGAGGTCCAGAAAATCTAAAGACCTCCCCCATTTATAGGTCAGTTTGATATTGTAATTGTTTCTATTCAGCATATCCATCAATGATGTTAATTGATCAATGCTGCCCTCCCAAATGAACAGGACGTCATCTATGTATCGACTCCATCCTTGTACCATCTCCATACCCCTCAGTTGGTCATTATGGAAGATTTCTTTTTTCCAATAGCCCATGAATAGGTTGGCGTATGTGGGGGCGCAAGTTGCGCCCATGGCAGTCCTTTGTTTTTGAAGGAAAACTGTTTTATTAAAAATAAAAAAATTATGTTCTAAGACAAACTGAAGTAGAACCAAAATTAACTCAATCAGGGCTTTATCCAGATTACTCTGGTTCAGATAATATGCCACTGCATTCAGGCCATCAATGTGTCTGATTGATGAGTAAAGCGCCTCGACATCCGCCGTGACTAAGAGGGCCCCCTCCTCTAGATATATAGATGTTCTGTCTCCGCCATCTAATATTGTTACCCTGATTATCTCTTTGCATAATTGCAGGTTTCTCAGTATGGATATTCATACCTTTATTTGTTTGTAATGCTTTGGCTCCCTCTAGCGGTCAGAGTTATGTTGGCAGTTCAATCTTGTTTTTGTATTATCCATGTCTGATTCTCCTCCTCCTTTGCAATGCATTATGGTAGCTCAGCCTCCATTTCCCTCCATTTTTCCTTTCACTTTCTTCAGTTTGCCTTCAAGGAAAGACGCTTCACTTCATCCCCCTTGCGATTGCATTGCCGGTATGTCTTTATGCTTCCTATAGATATTTCTGCTCTATATTAGCTTAGTTTAACCAGTTGTACTCCCAGTTTAGTCACTAGCTTCTAAATGTTATGCATAATGTATATCATGTGTATTATGTATCTGTTCTATACCATGCACTGATTCTATGTATATCATTGTTCACAGTTTCACCGCATCAATATGCCACTACGTTTAATAAAGCACAGACTCAACCACAGTCTCCTTATTGGACCCCGGTATAGCGGTTTAGCTGACTGTATAGCTACGTATGAGCCTGCCTCAGCTAGTGAGGACAGAACAATAGAATCTAACCTTTGCAAGACAGATGTAGTGTCTTTGATGTACGATGGAAGTGATAGTACCAATGGTTGTAAATAATAATCTATAATGGTACAAATTGATTCACAAAGGCTCTCATTACCCGAAACTATCGGTCTCCCTGGGGGATCGTTGGGGTCTTTATGTAGTTTCGGTAAGAGATAGAATGTGGCCATTTTAGGTTGTAATTTAGTGATATATTCCACGAGACGCTTTGGGATAATCCCCTTTTCGTGTGCTACTTCTAAGATCTCAATTAATTCATGTTGGAACTGCATCGAAGGGTTATACGTCATTTTTTAATAACATGATGTGACAGATAATATTTTGTCAGCCTGCTTCTCGTACATACTGATTGGCCAGATCACTGTATTACCACCTTTATCCGCCTGTTTGATGACTATATTTTTAAAATTTTGTAATTCTCGTCTCGTAATCTCGTGAAAACGTCAACTGCTGGGCAGGTGTTAAAATTCGGGAATGTTTTCGACTTAGTGACCAAATGAACAAGGAACTTACCGGTCTCCAATTGAGCATTTTCCTCAAGTAATTCCTCGAGATCCCTCAAGGCCTCTCTCTCCATCTCAGAAGGGCAAGGAAACTCCAAATCAACTTTATAATGCATTTTTTGTAGAACTATCTTACGAGCAAAAAGGTGTAGGTCTTTTACCACCGTGAATTTGTCTAATATAGAAGAAGGGGAGAATGTTAAACCCTTTTCTAATAATTTGATCTGTGTTTCTGATAGTATGTGTTCAGATAGATTGACTACCTTCATGCGGTCATCAGTCTATTTTGCCTTCTTTTTGGAAAAAATATCAGCATATTTCTTATTCCCGACTCTTGTCCGCATGAAGTAGTCACTGGTGCTCTCTGATTCGCTGCATGAAGTGCCACTCTCTGAACCAGATGTTGTATCTTTAGGTAATGTGTATCCACTAGGTGGTGCCATTTTAGACCTTTTTTTTGGGAAATTGCCATTTATGAATTCTGTCCATTTCGTAATCCTTGGAGTCTCTTAAGTATTTCTTGAGTTTCAATTGGCTAATGTCATTCTCCCATTTATCTATATCCTTCTCTATGGCTTGCATGTAGCTCTCCAATTTTTCAGAGGTTAGGTGCTTTTTCAAATCTTTATGCACCTCATTAATTTCTTTATCAATCAGATTTAGTGACATGGAATTCTTATCAATTATAATGTTAATGAATTCTAACGAGCAGGTGGTAGCTGCTTTTTTCCATCTCTGTATTAATTCCATATCATCTAAATTGAAAGAAGGGTACACCTGTACTCGCAAGCCTCTGGGAATGATATTTTGTTCCACATAATTCTCTAGGGCCGTTTTATTCAACCACGTTTTAAGTTTTCTATGTACAGCATTCTTATACTGAGTCATCAAATCTCGGTTCTCAGCATTACCATCCTGTGTAGCGGAGGTTCCCTGTATGAATAGATCCGTGGCTTTGGACCGCCCGGATGTCTCCCTAGCCTTAAGGTCCATTGTAAATGGCCGGGAAAGTCTGTTAGAAAACAGCAATAAACATATGAATAACAAAAATCCCAAATATATTAGATACCTAAACACAACATTGTAAGACAAAATTTCCCTTGAATGCATGGGGAAATAAGGTATAAGGAATATAAGGAATAAGGAATTTATAAATGGCAATTTCCCCAAAAAAGGTCTAGAATGGCACCAACTAGTGGATACACATTGCCTAAAGATACAACATCTGGTTCAGAGAGTGGCACTTCATGCAGCGAATCAGAGAGCACCAGTGACTACTTCATGCGGACAAGAGTCGGGAATAAGAAATATGCTGATATTTTTTCCAAAAAGAAGGCAAAACAGACTGATGACCGCATGAAGGTAGTCAATCTATCTGAACACATACTATCAGAAACACAGATCAAATTATTAGAAAAGAGTTTAACATTCTCCCCTTCTTCTATATTAGACAAATTCACGGTGGTAAAAGACCTACACCTTTTTGCTCGTAAGATAGTTGTACAAAAAATGCATTATAAAGTTGATTTGGAGTTTCCTTGCCCTTCTGAGATGGAGAGAGAGGCCTTGAGGGATCTCGAGGAATTAGTTGAGGAAAATGCTCAGTTGGAGACCGGTAAGTTCCCTGTTCATTTGGTCACTAAGTCGAAAACATTCCCGAATTTTAACACCTGCCCAGCAGTTGACGTTTTCACGAGATTAGTAACGAAAGACATCGAGGCATTACCCAATAGCCCAGGGTGGAATACTAACCTGAGCAGAGAAGAACATGTGGCCTTACGAGAATTACAAAATTTTAAAAATATAGTCATCAAACAGGCGGATAAAGGTGGTAATACAGTGATCTGGCCAATCAGTATGTACGAGAAGCAGGCTGACAAAATATTATCTGTCACATCATGTTATCAAAAAATGACGTATAACCCTTCGATGTAGTTCCAACATGAATTAATTGAGATCTTAGAAGTAGCACACGAAAAGGGGATTATCCCAAAGCGTCTAGTGGAATATATCACTAAATTACAACCTAAAATGGCCACATTCTATCTCTTACTGAAACTACATAAAGACCCCAAAGATCCCCCAGGGAGACCGATAGTTTCGGGTAATGAGAGCCTTTGTGAATCAATTTGTACCATTATAGATTATTATTTACAACCATTGGTACTATCACTTCCATCGTACATCAAAGACACTACATCTGTCTTGCAAAGGTTAGATTCTATATATCTAGAGGAGGGGGCCCTCTTAGTCACGGCGGATGTCGAAGCGCTTTACTCATCAATCAGACACATTGATGGTCTGAATGCAGTGGCATATTATCTGAACCAGAGTAATCTGGATAAAGCCCTGATTGAGTTAATTTTGGTTCTACTTCAGTTTGTCTTAGAACATAATTTTTTTATTTTTAATAAAACAATTTTCCTTCAAAAACAAAGGATTGACATGGGCGCAACTTGCGCCCCCACCTACGCCAACCTATTCATGGGCTATTGGGAAAAAGAAATCTTCCATAATGACCAACTGAGGGGTATGGAGATGGTACAAGGATGGAGTCGATACATAGATGACGTCCTGTTCATTTGGGAGGGCAGCATTGATCAATTAACATCATTGATGGATATGCTGAATAGAAACAATTACAATATCAAACTGACCTATAAATGGGGGAGGTCTTTAGATTTTCTGGACCTCCAAATGACAGTAGCCCCCAACGGCAGGGTCATCACTAATGTGTTCAGGAAACCAACCGCCACTAATACTCTTCTCCATGCGTCATCAGCACATTACAAACCCACCATCGATGGAATTCCAATAGGCCAGTTTTTAAGGGTCAAAAAAATTTGAGCTATGGAACACAACTTTCAGGCTCAAGCAACCAAATTAGTTCAGCGTTTTCAGGACCGTGAGTACAGTAATAGGCAAATTAAAAAAGGATATAAGAGAGCATGTGCCACTCCAAGAGAGGAATTATTATACGGCAGTAGGACTTCCCGCAATAGGAATAACAACAGCCAGGTGAGGTTTATAACAAATTTTAATAAACAATGGCCGGAACTGACAACAATCCTCCGTAGGCATTGGAACATTTTACTTAGTGACCCCGTCCTTAAAAAGACCCTACCTGAACGTCCAGCTATTACACCTAGAAGAGCACGGAATTTAAAAGACATCTTGGTCCATAGCCACTATTCAAGGATGGAAACAACAAATAGCAGGCAGGTAACAACTCCAAACGGTTTCTTCCCTTGTAAGAAATGTAAGGCCTGTAGAAATCATATTAAAAGTATTTATTTTGTAAATCATGACGGCTCAAGGACATACTTTATACGGAAACATCTTACCTGCTGCTCTAAGGGTGTGGTATACCACGCACAATGCCCCTGTAAAAAGGTATATATTGGGCTCACTACACGTGAGCTCAAGATACGAACCAGGGAGCACATCCTTGATATTGAAAAAGCGGCTAATGCTGAGGATATCCACCAACTTAAAACTTTACCTAAGCATTTTCGGCTATTCCACAATTCCAACCCCACGGGCCTTCAAATACAGGCCATTGACCAAGTTATCCTCAATGACAGAGGTGGTAATTTGGGTAAAATCTTGGCGCGCAACGAAAGTAGATGGATATACCAACTCGGGACCCTTGCTCCCCAAGGACTCAATGAGACAATGGGATTTAGCTCATTTCTATGAACGTGATAACATCTCATTTTTGGTAACTATTGTTGAATTCCACTGTTCGTATTTCGGCGGTTTACCATTCATTGTTTTGGCTTAGTGCTGTTCTCAGTTCTCTACAGCCTTGTATAGTACAGCTTCTTGCTTACCCCAGTGCCCCCGTAGGTAGATATAATATAGTCTTATACTTACCTCAATTTGGTCTTTACGTGTTTTCATTTAGGGGCTATAAATTGGGCGATTATGGGGAAGACGTTATAGCCACTTGGAGTATTTTCTCATATTCGGTGTTGGGCTTCCAGTCCTGTGCAGTTTTTAGTGTGTTTATTTTCTAATTTTTCTATTTTGATTTTAGGTTGTTTTAGATTTGGAACTCACTTTATCCCACAGTTTGGCACTTGGATGACGGTTGATGACTTTGGACCCTTAAATTCATGCTGACTATCTTCAATCAAAATCGGCCTATTACCCATGTCAATATTGAATATAGACCGGACATAATTCATACGGACTTGTGTAACAATGCTGATCTTTTGCTCATGTATATATATATATACTAGATTGTGGCCTGATTCTAACGCATCGGGTATTCTATAATATGCATGTCTCCGTAGTATATCGACAATGATGATTCCAGAATTCGCGGCAGACTGTGCCCGTCGCTGATTGGTCGAGGCAACCTTTATGACATCATCGTCGCCATGGCAACCATTATGACATCTACGTCGATACTGTGCCCGTCGCTGAATCAGAGACGCGGGATATCTACGTCCTTTATGACATCATCGTCGCTGTGCTCGTCGCTGATTGGTCGAGGCCTGGCGGCCTCGACCAATCAGAGAGGCGGGATTTCCAGGACAGACAGACAGACAGACAGATAGACAGACAGACGGAAAAACCCTTAGACAATTATATATATAGATATACTAGATTGTGGCCCGATTCTAACTCATCGGGTATTCTAGAATATGCATGGCCCTGTAGTATATGGACAATGATGATTCCAGAATTCGCGGCAGACTGTGCCCGTCGCTGATTGGTCGAAGCAACCTTTATGACATCGTCGCCATGGCAACCATTATGACATAATCGTCGCTGTGCCTGTTGCTGATTGGTCAAGGCCTGGCGGCCTCGACCAATCAGAGACGCGGGATGTCTACGTCCTTTATGACATCATCGTCTCTGTGCCCGTCGCTGATTGGTCGAGACCTGGCGGCCTCGACCAATCAGAGACGCGGGATTTCCAGGACAGACAGACAGAAAGACAGACAGACAGACGGAAAAACTCTTAGACAATTATATATATAGACTAGATTGTGGCCCGATTCTAACGCATCGGGTATTCTAGAATATGCATGTCCCCGTAGTATATGGACAATGATGATTCCAGAATTCGCGGCACACTGTGCCCGTCGCTGATTGGTCGAGGCAACCTTTATGACATCATCGTCGCCATGGCAACCATTATGACATCTACGTCGATACTGTGCCCGTCGCTGAATCAGAAACGTGAGATGTCTACGTCCTTTATGACATCATCGTCGCTGTGCCCGATGCTGATTGGTAGAGGCCTGGCGGCCTCGACCAATCAGACGCGGGATTTCTATGTCCTTTATGACATCATCGTCGCTGTGCCCGTTGCTGATTGGTCGAGGCCTGGCAGCCTCGACCAATCAGAGACGCGGGATTTCTACGTCGATGCTGTGCCAGTCTCTGATTGGTCGAGGCCTGGCGGCCTCGACCAATCAGAGGGCCGGGATTTCCAGGACAGACAGACAGACAGACAGACGGAAAAACCCTTAGACAATTATATATATAGATATATATATATCTTGTCTATCATGGGAGCTTTTTAATAGGAAATATACCACCTGTGGGTCAGGATATGTCCAGGACACATTGCCTGCTATCCAGCCTGTACAATACAACTGTATCTGTATGTATATAAGTGTGTTTCTGTTTGTTGTATGGCAATAGAATATGTATCATTTACAATAGGGAGTAGTTTTGATTGTATCGCCGTATTTCAGCAGTTTTTAGGAGTAATGATATAGCAGTTGGGGTCTGGTATTAGACGTTCGTGGCAGTAATTTCCTTGTATGGGTTGAATGAGTGGTCCGGTATTTGGGTCCATTGATTTTTCATAATGGACTTGGGATTGGTCAGCATTATGCTTTCCACTAGCTGTTTTCGCCTCTGCTGAGGCTTTTTGCCATAGCGGATTATAGATATGAGCTAGTGCGCACACTTTAAATTCGGCGGCATATTTTTAGTTTATCTAATACCAATCCTTAACACTAAGACTACAGCATTCATTTGCTATATACTGTATATCACTACCATTATTGTTGGCAGTTTAGGTGTTGTGACGCCGGAACTCATTCTCCCCCCTTTTTGGGTTTTTATAAAGGCAGCTCTTACCACGCCCCTCACCATCTGCGCTCTACCTGTACAGCGACATTTGCCTTCACAGGCTGTGGACCTGGATCAGTGCGCATGCCGTGGTATACAGGCAGTTCTTACCACGCCCCTCACTATCTGCGCTCCACCTGTACAGCGATATTTGTTTTTACAGGCTGCAGACCTAGATCAGTGCGCATGCTCTGGTTTCGGCCGCACGGTGGCTTCCGACCACGCCCACCGGGTGACGCGATTGTTCCACGCTTGTGTGCCAGGGGCGGAGGATGTGAAGCCACAGTTTGCACGGGCGGCCACAGACCGACGCATGCGCCGTAGGGTATTCAGGATGCGTCTCTAGTCCCCAGCTGTTTAGGATGCACATTGATCAGTTGCCATTTATAACAAGCGCTACACCGCACATAACACACTCGCCCCCTTATGGAAGAAGCCTGAACTGGCGAAACGGTGCTGTCGGGGTTACAGCATTGACACACGGCACCCTCTGCTATTTTGATGTAAGTTATTCTCTGACTCATGCGGGTGTCACTAATGCCCATTGATATGTACTTAGCTCTTATGCAAATAGAGGCATGATTAGGCACTAGCAGGAGGTCAGACCTGTATAGGGATTATACATTGCAGCTCATGGGGCCATGGATTGTTAGTTAGGGTACCGTCACACTATACCATTTCGATTGCTACGACGGTACGATTCGTGACGTTCCAGCGATATCCATACGATATCGCTGTGTCTGACACGCAGCAGCGATCAGGGATCCTGCTGAGAATCGTACGTCGTAGCAGATCGTTTAGAACTTTCTTTCATCGCTGGATCTCCCGCTGTCATCGCTGGATCCGTGTGTGTGACACTGATCTAGCGATGCGTTCGCTTGTAACCAGGGTAAACATCGGGTAACTAAGCGCGGTCCTGCGCTTAGTTACCCGATGTTTACCCTGGTTACCCAGGGACCTCGGCATCGTTGGTCGCTGGAGAGCTGTCTGTGTGACAGCTCCCCAGCGACCACACTACGATTTACCTACGATCACAGCCAGGTCATATCGCTGGTCGTGATCGTAGGTAAATCGTATAGTGTGACGGTACCCTTACTCTCATACTTTAGATATACCTGCTATGCTGCATTTGGATCTTATCTAGATATGGCACTCATAGGAGGCTTAATATATATGGGGATCACATACTGTAGTCCATAGGTGACATTTTACTTTGAAGCTGCTAGCACATTTTTGCACTTTATAGATTTCCACCATATAACATTGGCACCCTGTCTGGATAATACAATTTTCCATCTTCTTTCTGGCCAGATCTAGTCTTGGTATATACTACTCAGTATTGATAGACATATAGGACTGTTTGTTTAATACCATTACAGAGTACCATTTCCTGCATGGTCTATTGTACTATTTGACTACTACATTAGTCATCTTTCTTTATCTGGCTGCTATGACCATGAGATTGCATCTCCCTATGTGTTGTATATACGTACTGGCATTCTTAGGGTACTTTCACACTAGCGTTTTTTTAAATCCGTCACAATGCGTCGTTTTGCAGAAAAAACGCATCCTGCAAAAGTGCTTGCAGGATGCGTTTTTTCCCCATAGACTTCTATTGACGACGCATTTGCGACGGATTGGCACACTTCGCATCCGTCTTGCGACGGATGCGTCGTGCTTTGGCGGACCGTCGGGAGAAAAAAACCCTACATGTAACGTTTTTTTCTCCCGACGGACCACTTTTTCCGACCGCGCATGCGCGGCCGGAACTCCGCCCCCACCTCCCCGCACCTTACAATGGGGCAGCGGATGCACCGGAAAAATGCATCCGCTGCCTCCATTGTGCAATGCAGCAAACGCTAGCGTTGGAATCTCTCCCCGACGCATTGCGACGGGGAGATTCCGAAGCTAGTGTGAAAGAAGCCTTACATACACTATTGTGAGGTGTACACCGTGTTGTGTATATGCTTGTTTCTTTTTATTGATGTTCCTTGTTTGTCTGGTTTCTTGGTGTTTTAGTGGTATTCTATATTATATTTAATAAAGGTTTTTCTCAATTTTAGTTCTAGTGTGTATACCTTATTTCCCCATGCATTCAAGGGAAATTTTGTCTTACAATATTTTCAGTTGTATCACACTTTTTTTGTTAAGTATATAATTCCACATACGTATGTTAATTCATAGTTTTGATGCCTTCGGTGTGTATGTGCAATTTTCTGAAAATACAGAAAAATCTTTAAATGAGAAGGTGTGTCCAAACTTTTGGTCTGTACTGTACATATATATATAGGGTCCTTGAAGCTCCCAAAATGTGGTGATTAACAGTAACAACATATTTAGTGAACAAATAACGGACCATAAATTACTCCCAGCCGTTAACCCACCAATACCCCACCAGGATTCAATTGTCCACTTAAACCTTGGAGATCTGGCACCACTGCCGAAATCCCCCCAAAATCACCAGACCAAAACCATATAATAACAATTTAGGAATCCATATCCCCACGGATCCCCAAAACCAATTTAACACCAACTTCAAGACCCCCCTCAACCGCCACAACGATGGCATTTGAACACCTCAAATGCCAGAGACCCCACCAGCACGAAATGCTATGGCCCTTTCAATACCATCCTGCAGACCCAGAGCCCATAAATACGATGCCCACAGCATTCAAATGCACTCCGTCTGCTAACCAAAACTCGCCATCCCTTTTTTCCTGATCAAAATGACGAAGAGCAACACCCCCGCTCCTAACCACAAAACTGGATACAGCTCAATTAACCTTGATTCGCGCCTTGTTAATTTTCTCAATTGACCTCGCGTTGCTCCAACATTTACGTGGAACAATCTCTGACCAAACCACAGTCAATCCTTTAAAAGATAACCATAACCTAAGCAAATCATGCTTAACGTCCTTTACTAATTCCCGAAACGGACGAACCACCAAATCATTCTCCCCAACATGAAGAACCAATATATCCGGTGACTTATCCAGCTGGGCGCTACCATGTACCTCCTGCAATACTCGGCTCCAACCCATCCCCCTAAACCCCAGCCACCTGATCACCGCCAAGCTTCTGGAAAACCAGAGCTGCCTCCCTTCACGCCGCATGTCTGAATGCCGGGCTCCCCAGTGGACCTAACAGTGGCCCAAAATCCAGACCAACAATGGAACGGAACCTACAATGAAAAAACACAGCAATTTAACACCATAAACTTTTCACAACCGAAATGAAACAACACCCTTCACAAGCGCAGATCAGCCTCAGCCCCTTGAGGCCGAATATAAGACCTATAATGCCTGGAATCCCATCGCCCGATACGCTGAACTATATCAGAACCAAAGCCACCAGCCGCTGCTTCTATTGCCACCCCGATTCTGAAAGAATGAGACGCAAACCTTGAAGCATCTAAACACAGACACACCAAGGACTCTTGGAACACTAAAACAAACTGGAACCGCGATAAAAAGGAATCATCAGCATGACACAACAATGGCCCATTGCGACAAGGCTGAAAAACATAGCCCCGTAAGCAGCGCACTGGACACAACAAGGATCCCTGGACCGAACCTAGCACAACCCGCTTACCCTTTCCTTTCTGATTGGTTTTTGATCGCCTGATCCAAAACACCAAACCTCCATTGACAATCAACACGTCCTTGGCCAGGAGACCTCCCCCTTGTTTCTACTGGGAGACATGAGTTCGCCAACCCGCAATGCCCCAAAGAAGGCAAGGGAAAAAGCGAAATGAAAAAGACAAGCCTCAAAAACTGAAACAAAAACCGTATCCAAACACCTGCCTAACCGTTCTAGAATACTAAAAGACACCGGGCGCCCTAAATCCCCCGATTACCCTTTCTCATGAACCCTTTGAGAGCTTGTTTAACCAAAAATTTTTTTGTCAAGTCATCCTGACCCCTAAATTTGAAACCAAAAGCCAACCCCGCACATATCTGCGAGACTTTCAGCACAGACCAAACCTCAGCCGCCCCTTAACTCGACCACAATAAAGCTCCTACCTGATCTGAAACAGAACCCCCAACCTTACATGCCACCAACCATTTCTCCCAGGAACACCACCCTGAATTACATGTTGGGAACCAAGGATGCCGGGATCAAAGGTTCTGCAGCCCGGAGACCACATCCCAAAGCCCAGCCGGGCATTCCAAACTGTCTTCCTCTGCATCCGGGGCTAGAGACCGAAAGCGTTCCCACTGCAAACGAGATAAAGAATCAGCAATTGAATTCTTAGCACCCGGCACATGGGAGGCAGTCACATGCGCATTCAAAGACAAACATGTCAAAACCAATTGCCGTAAAACACGAATCACAGGAGGCGAAGAAGCATTCAGACTGTTAATAGCACACATTACCCCCATATTGTCACAGTTAAAACGAACCCTCCTGTCCTGAAACTCCTTCCTCCAAAGATACACAGCCACCAGAATCGGAAATATCTCCAACAAGGTGATATTCTTGACAAGGCCCTACTGAAACCATTCCTCAGGCCACCTAGCTGTGCACCATTGACCTCTGAAATATGCCCTAAAGCCAACACCACCAGATGCATCCGTAAACAAATCCATTTCACCACTTTCGACTGCCTCTGCCATGAGCAACGAACGGCCATTGTACCGTTCCAAGAATCTATCCCACACCTCCAAATCCGCCCTGTGTTCACTGGACAACCACACAAAATGATGTGGAGCGCGGACACCAGCAGTGGTGCTTGCCAAGCGCCGAGAAAATACTCTGCCCATCGGGATGATGCGACAAGTGAAATTCAACTTCTCTAAAAGCGACTGGAAATCGCGCAATGCCAACTTTTTGAGATGCTGGACCCGAGCCACCTCTTCGCGCAAAGCCTTAACCTTGTCGGGGGGCAATCTGAATTCCGATGGAACCGAATCTGTCACGATTCCCAAAAATGAAAGACACGTGCAAGGCCCCTCCGTCTTCCCCGGAGCCAACAAGACACCAAAGCGATCTGCCACAAATTCAACCGCCCTCAGAATCCTCTCGCAACACCCTGAATCACCAGGACTTATACACAAAAAATCATTCAGATAATGTATCAAGGAGTCAAAACCAGACACTTCACGGATGACCCATTCGAGAAACGAGCTGAAGGCCTCGAAAAATGGACACGATAAAGAACAACCCATCGGCAAACATCTGTCAACAAAAAACTCCCCTCCCCAATAAAAACCCAACAATTTAACACTATCTGGATGAACCGGTAGCAATGTAAAAGCAGATTCAATATCTGTCTTAGCCAAAAGCGCCCCTCTTCCACAAGCCCGAACCCAACGTGCTGCTTCGTCAAAAGATGTATAGACCACAGAGCAAAGCTCTGGATCAATCCCATCGTTCACGGACCTCCCACGAGGAAAAGACAAATGATGAATTAGCCTAAATTTATTCGGCTCTTTTTTAGGAACAACTAGCGGAGAAACAACTAAATCCTCAAACGGAAGGGCACTAAATGGACCAGCCATATGACCTAGCATGACCTACTTACTAAGTTTTTCCGACACAACCTCCGCAAATTGGCTAGCTGACCGAAGATTCTTAAGCACCCGAGGTATTTCTAAAGGAGGAGCAGGAATTCTAAAACCATCCCGAAAACCCGACAACAACAATTCCGCCAAAACACTATCCGGATGTCTACTTAGATAAGGGGGGCTATCACAGCTAGTTTCACTGGAAACTCCCCCTTTGGGATTACTACTGTCTGCCTTAGCTTTGCCTTTTCTAAAACATCTGGCTGCGCCGTGCGATGAACCACTGCAGTGTGAGCACATGTGTTTGAACTTGCAGCTGGCTCCAGATTTGCACTGCCCCTCATTAAATTGCCAGCAAAGACGGGCTTCTGTATTCTGAGCTGCCCAACCTGTCCGCCTGCCCCGTGAGAATTCCCCTGGTTGGTATGCTGGCCGCCCCCCCCGCCCCGTGCCCCAGGAAAGGACTGGCCAAACCTAGTCTGCACCATAACCCTCAGCCACAAACCAATGTCTTTCTGATCCCACCTTATCGCCGGACGAACAGCCTTCCTCTGTTGAAACTGCTCGTCATAACGAAGCCATGCCTGACCCCCGTATACCCTATGAGCCTCCCCAATAGAATCCATATAGCAAAAAAGAGGAGAGCAATTCTCAGGCGCTTTCTCCCCAATCACACTCGCCAAAATCGCAAACGCCTGCAGCAAATTTGCAAACGTCTGAGGGATCAGGCGCCACCTACACTTCTCTTCATCCTCTTTTTTGCTATCATACTTTTTCCCTTTATCTAAATTAAACTCAACGTATTCATCTTTCCATATTTTCTCGCACACCTCCTTCTTAAGATGAGCCTCCAATGGACCCTCAAAACAAATGTAAACCTCGCCATGCGCCCTGTCATTTAAATGAATACAAACTGCAGGAGGTGTGGGTTAAATCCACGCTGCCTTAATGATGAAGTTCCAAGGATAATAAATTTAAAAGGTGGTTTATTCAACGCGTTTCAAGGTCAGTGCTACCTCTTCTTCAGGAAATTCCACATACAACATACATGTTCTATGTGGAATTTCTTGAAGAAGAGGTTGCACTGACCTTGAAACGCGTTGAATAAACCACCTTTTAAATTTATTATCCTTGGAACTTCATCATTAAGGCAGCGCGGATTTAACCCACACCTCCTGCACAGTTTATATTGTCATACGGCCGTTGATCGGCTTGTGAATCAGCAGCAGCCAAAATCACTACATGCTCTTCATTCAACAAAATCAGGTGAGCAATTCTAAGAAAGGTCTCTTGGCTACCTAGAGGATAAGACCCTATTTTGCGCTTTGTGTCTCCAATTTTTTTTTTTCCTATAGCATCTAAATGAATACAACATTCCTTCTCTTTCTCCGTCTGCACCGAAACCAACACTGGGTCCAAAACTCTACTTGACGCGCAAGGACCCCCATTAGCCAGACCTGGACCCAGATATTGTGAACCCATCCACGCGGCTAAAAGCGCCGGAGACATTCTCCCACCTTCCAAACGAGCCAGTAACTCCCTAACATTCCTAAGGATCTCACTAATCCTATCAACCCCATGCAAAACGTGAGCCCCCACATCTTGTCCCGCTGCAACCGACTGCAACCCACTACCGCCCCCAATTACTGGGGATCTAACCACAGGGGGAAACACACAAGACATGGAATCATACCAGGCTGCGAGGAAGCTGTGATCCCTCCAGGCACAAATCCCGCATCCTGTGCTGCTCCTTCCCACTGTATCCTCTGGGACCAGAGATCCGAAGCTCCTGGCTCCCACGGGTGCTGCCGAAACGCTACTGGTCTGTTCCAATCCTGACTGTACATGTCCACTGACAAATCCCAGGCTAGCCAGCTGTACCCGTGAAGGTAAACCCCCAGGTGTCAATCTGCCACCAGATCAAAATACCAAGTACTGAGGATGAAGGCTCTCCTGTGCCCCCACAGCTCCTGAAGCAGCACCTGCAGCCCAGGAAAGGGCCGGTAACCTCAGCTGAGGAGGGGTCCCGCCCTCCACTGCGTCATCCTGGATAATCCCATTGTCTGTAGCAGAGAAGGCAGTCCGCCGGACTGGGACCTCACCGCGGCGACCCGCCGTGACGTCACCGGAAGTCGCCGTTCTAGCGCGTGTAGGCCCCGCCCCTTTTCCGCTCTGAGGCGAAGGCCTACATACCGCCGCTAGACCCAGCCTGGCTCATGGATTCCTCCCTGCGCGGGACCAGGAACCGCGTGTGGCCAAGAACCTGCGCTGGAGGGTCCCTAGAGGGGCTCCTGCGCCGACGCTGGGTCCGTGGAGCTGTGTCCGGGGATAACCGCTCTGGGAGCCTAGCTCGGCGTGAACACCGCAGACCGGGGGAATCCTCTGGCCTCACACCACTGGCATCGCCCAAGATCCTCGACACCTGCAGCTCCAACCAGCCAGGAGGCTGTAACTCCGCCGCTGCTCTGAGCCTCTCCAGGATTTGGGCCACCGATCCCATGACGGCAAGACAAGGGGACTGCTCATGAAATCACTGGAGCGGGAACTGAGGTAACCGCCCCAGCAACCAATCTTAAAATACCCCCCAAATTTACATACCCATCCCTGCTACCCACTATCCCACCCCCTCCAAACCCCTGTCATGCAGGCCTTTGCTTACACCGCAGGGGGAGGGAGCGGTTCGTTCCGGCCTTTCCTGTAGAGCACTTGCATCAATACCTACCACCACAATAACTCAGGTAGGTGTCTAGACAAGCAATTACACCTAGGGCTAGGTCACTCTTTTCTGCACGTTGGTTGTGAGTGTGTATATCTACCCAAGAATATTTTCGCTATTACTTCTATATCAAAGGTACTGTCAATAGTTTTGAGGTATTTTTCTGGGCATACCCCTGTTTACCCTTATTATGGCAGGGGTCTTTCTAGTATTCCTATGTTTTGGTTACTAATTATGTAGATAGCTGAGCTTCAATCTATTATTCTCAGCATCTCTTGTCGTTTTTGGGCCCAGGTTATCAGGCAATTTTTTCAATAAAGAACGATCCCCTTTTTAGGGTTTTTTTTAGCATTGGTATATTTAATAAAGATATTTACGTTTTAGGTGGTTTTTTTTTAGGTAAGCACCACAATAACTCAAACTAATAATCTGATCTATGCGACTGCCTCAGCAATCATGGAAATGCTTAGCTACACAACCAGCAAGAACAACAGAAGTACGTGCCCCCCTTGGAAAGGAAGACAGGAGACCAAGATCAAGGTGACACAAAGGGAAGTCAGCCAACTATCAGAAATACAGAAGGGTGTAAAGATCAAAAAGACCAAGTTAGACAAGTACAAAGGCCTGACCCCAACTGAAGCCCTAGAGACTGCAAAACAAAGGCTCATAGCACTCGCTGAAAGACTAGGGAGATATACTAGAGAAGCTGAGGCCAAGAAGATAAATGCCCTGTTCTCCAAAGAAGCATCGAAGGTGTACGCCCAACTACAGAGTAACAGCACAAAGGCAGCAACTCCACCAATAGCAGAGACTGAACAATACTGGAGGAACATATGGGAGAAGGAAAAAACACAACACCAGTGCAATGTGGCTGAAAGATCTGAGAATGAAACACAGCAACCACCTAGAGCAAGAACCAGTCACCATTACAGAAGCAGACATCCAGCAGCGCGTCAAGAACATGAAGAGATGGACAGCACCTGGCCCAGACATGATCCACATTTACTGGCTAAAGAAATTAACAGCGGTACATGAACATATGGCAAAGCAGATGAACCAACTGCTAGAGGTAAACCACCACCCAGCTTAGCTAACACAAGGAAGAACAGTGCTGATCATGAAGGATCTTCACAAAGGAACAGTTCCATCCAACTACCGCCCAATAACCGGCCTTACAACAACATGGAAACTCCTGTCAGGCAGCATAGCCACCAAGCTACAGAACCATATGAACCAGTACATGAATCCAGCTCAGAAAGGCATTGGGATCAACACCAGAGGCTCTAAGCACCAGAGCAGTCACTCAAGACTCAAGATCCAGACAGACAAATCTCAGCAGAGCCTGGATTGACTATAGGAAAGCCTATGACTCAATGCCACACACATGTATCTGTGAATGCCTGGCTCTCTACAATGTCAACAGGAAATTAAGAACCTTCCTCAGAAACTCAATGGGGCTTTGGAGAACAACATTGGAAGTCAACTCAAGACAACTAGCACAAGTGACCATCAAATGCGGCATACACCAAGGTGACGCACTGTCCCCATTGCTGTTCTGCATAGGCTTGAATCCCCTCAGTCAGATAATTACAGAGTCTGGCTATGGATACAAGTTCAAGAGTGGAAGCACCATCAGCCACCTCCTCTACATGGATGACATCAAGCTGTATGCGAGAAATGAACAAGAAATCAATTCACTGATCCACCTGACAAGGATCTACAGCGAAGACATCGGGATGTCCTTTGGACTAGAGAAGTGCGGCTGGCTGGTAATAAAGAGTGGGAAGGTAGTCAAGACTGATGCAGTGAAATTATCAGCAGGGCACATAGCAGATAGCCAGCTCAATGGGAAGAATAAAAATAAAATCCGCGCCATCAATGCATATGCCCTACCAGTTATCAGATACCCTGCTGGCATAGTCTGCTGGCCAAAAGAAGAGATGGAAGCTGCAGATGTGAAGAGTGAAGAGACGAAAGCTCCCCACAATGCATGGAGGTCTTCACCCTAAGTTAAACACACAAAGATTGTATGCCAACAGAAAGGAGGGTGCATGAGGCTTGATAAGCATCCAAACCACCATCACAGATGAAAAAAGGAGTATCCAGGAATACATCAGAAAAATGGCACCAAAAGATGAGATGCTGACAGAAAGCCTAAGGCAGCAACAACAACAAATCAGGAAGTAACAGGAACATGAACCGCCATGGCAAGACAAGCTGCTGCATGGTATGTACCATCGACAGATAATGGAGGTGGCTGACATGGAGAAATCCTACCAATGGCTGGAGAAAGCTGTACTCCGAGAGAGCACAGAGGCACTAATCACAGTGGTACAAGAGCAAGCACTAAGAACCAGATCCATAGAAGAAGGTATCTACCACACAAGACAAGACCCAAGATGCAGTCTATGCAAAGAAACCTCAGAAACCATTCAACACATAGTGGCAGGATGCAAAATTCAAGAACAGCGTATACAGAATGCCACAACCAAGTAGTGGGAATTGTTTACAGGAACATCTGCACAGCATATGGGCTAAGTCGCCCTAAGTCCAGATGAGAGACCCCAGAGAAAGTGGTGGAGAATGAAAGGGCTAAAATCCTGTGGGACTTCAAGATCAAGACGGATAATCAGGTGTTGGCTAACTAACCAGACATTGCGATAGTAGACAAGAAGACAGAAAAGAAAATAGATGTGGCAGTGCCAAGTAACAGCAACACCAGAAAAAAGGAATATGAGAAGCTGGAGAAATACCAGGGACTCAAAGGAGAACTGGAGAAGATGTGGAAGGTGAAGGCAACAGTGATTCCAATGGTGATAGGAGCACTTGGAGCAGTGACCCCCTAAGCTGAAGAATGGCTACAACAGATCCCAGGAGCAACATCTGAGGTGTCTGTCCAGAAAAGCGCAATGCTTGGAACAACTAAGATCCTGCGCAGAACCCTCAAACTCCCAGGCCTCTGAAGACTTGAGAATGGGAAAGGACAACAAATACCACCCCAATTGGGGGTGAGAAGGAAGTATATATATACCGTATATACTCGAGTATAAGCCGAGATTTTCAGCCCATTTTTTTGGGCTGAAAGTCCCCCTCTCGGCTTATACTCGAGTCATATACCGGGAGGTCGGCAGGTGAGGGGGAGCGGGGGCTGTGTAGTCATACTTACCTGCTGCGGCGCGGTCCCTGCAGTCCCTGGCTTCCCCGGCGCTGCAGATTCTTCCTGTACTGAGTGGTCACATGGCACCGCTCATTACAGAAATGAATAGGCGGCTCCACCTCCCATAGGGGAGGAGCCGCATATTCATTGCTGTAAATGAGGGGTAACTGTGACCGCTCAATTACAGGAAGAAGCTGCAGCGCCGGGGAAGCCAGGGACTGCAGGGACCGCGCCGCAGCAGGTAAGTATACGGGGAGCGCAGCGCTGCGCTATATTTACCTGCTCCTCGCTCCGGTGCGGCTCCGTCTGCAGCGTCCTCTAGCAGTGACGCTCAGGTTAGAGGGCGCGGTGACGTAGTCAGTGCGCGCCCTCTGCTAAGCGTCAGTGCTGGAGACGGAGCCGCACGAGGAGCAGGTAAATATTGAAAGCGCCGGCGTCCTGAGCAAGAGAGGTAAGTATGTGATTTTTTTTTTTTTTTTACTGCAGCAGCAGCATTATATATGGTACAGCTGGATAAGGAGCATCCATGGGGCCATAATCAACGGTGCAGAGCATATATATATATATATATATATATATATGGGGCACAGCTTTATAAGGAGCATCTATGGGGCCATAATCAACGGTGCAGAGCATATATATATATATATATATATATATATGGGGCACAGCTTTATATGGAGCATCTATGGGGCCATAATCAAAGGTGCAGAGCATATACAGTGGGGCAAAAAAGTATTTAGTCAGTCAGCAATAGTGCAAGTTCCACCACTTAAAAAGATGAGAGGCGTCTGTAATTTACATCATAGGTAGACCTCAACTATGGGAGACAAACTGAGAAAAAAAAATCCAGAAAATCACATTGTCTGGTTTTTTTTAACAATTTATTTGCATATTATGGTGGAAAATAAGTATTTGGTCATAAACAAAATTTCATCTCAATACTTTGTAATATATCCTTTGTTGGCAATGACAGAGGTCAAACGTTTTCTGTAAGTCTTCACAAGGTTGCCACACACTGTTGTTGGTATGTTGGCCCATTCCTCCATGCAGATCTCCTCTAGAGCAGTGATGTTTTTGGCTTTTCGCTTGGCAACACGGACTTTCAACTCCCTCCAAAGGTTTTCTATAGGGTTGAGATCTGGAGATTGGGTAGGCCACTCCAGGACCTTGAAATGCTTCTTACGAAGCCACTCCTTCGTTGCCCTGGCGGTGTGCTTTGGATCATTTTCATGTTGAAAGACCCAGCTACGTTTCATCTTCAATGCCCTTGCTGATGGAAGGAGGTTTGCACTCAAAATCTCACGATACATGGCCCCATTCATTCTTTCATGTACCCGGATCAGTCGTCCTGGCCCCTTTGCAGAGAAACAGCCCCAAAGCATGATGTTTCCACCACCATGCTTTACAGTAGGTATGGTGTTTGATGGATGCAACTCAGTATTCTTTTTCCTCCAAACACGACAAGTTGTGTTTCTACCAAACAGTTCCAGTTTGGTTTCATCAGACCATAGGACATTCTCCCAAAACTCCTCTGAATCATCCAAATGCTCTCTAGCAAACTTCAGACGGGCCCAGACATGTACTGGCCTAAGCAGTGGGACACGTCTGGCACTGCAGGATCTGAGTCCATGGTGGTGTAGTGTGTTACTTATGGTAGGCCTTGTTACATTGGTCCCAGCTCTCTGCAGTTCATTCACTAGGTCCCCCCGCGTGGTTCTGGGATTGTTGCTCACCGTTCTTGTGATCATTCTGACCCCACGGGGTGGGATTTTGCGTGGAGCCCCAGATCGAGGGAGATTATCAGTGGTCTTGTATGTCTTCCATTTTCTAATTATTGCTCCCACTGTTGATTTCTTCACTCCAAGCTGGTTGGCTATTGCAGATTCAGTCTTCCCAGCCTGGTGCAGGGCTACAATTTTGTTTCTGGTGTCCTTTGACAGCTCTTTGGTCTTCACCATAGTGGAGTTTGGAGTCAGACTGTTTGAGGGTGTGCACAGGTGTCTTTTTATACTGATAACAAGTTTAAACAGGAGCCATTACTACAGGTAATGAGTGGAGGAAAGAGGAGACTCTTAAAGAAGAAGTTACAGGTCTGTGAGAGCCAGAAATCTTGATTGTTTGTTTCTGACCAAATACTTATTTTCCACCATAATATGCAAATAAAATGTTAAAAAAACAGACAATGTGATTTTCTGGATTTTTTTTTTCTCAGTTTGTCTCCCATAGTTGAGGTCTACCTATGATGTAAATTACAGACACCTCTCATCTTTTTAAGTGGTGGAACTTGCACTATTGCTGACTGACTAAATATTTTTTTGCACCACTGTATATATGGGGCACAGCTTGATAAGGAGCATCTATGGGGCCATAATGAACGGTGCAGAGCTTTATATATGGGGCACAGCTTTATGTGAAGCATCTATGGGGCCATAATTAACGGTGCAGAGCATTGTATATAGCACAGTTGTATATGGAGCATCTATGGGGCAATAATGAACGGTATGGAGCATCTATTTTTATTTTTGAAATTTACCAGTAGCTGCTGCATTTCCCACCCTAGGCTTATACTCGAGTCAATAAGTTTTCCCAGTTTTTTGTGGCAAAATTAGGGGGGTCGGCTTATAATCGGGTCAGCTTATAATCGAGTATATACAGTAGATAGATATATATATATATATATATATATATATATATATATATATACAAAGTATAGTCCAGAACCTTACATTACTCACTTCATCGACCATTCAGGAACCTGTAAGACACAAAATCACATAAGAACAACATAAAATTAGCGTTCTTAACTTCCAGGGGTATATAGTGTCCTTTGTCGGTCAGCTATGACCCTGGTCCAGCAAGGTTGGGATCCTGGAAAACAGAGTTCAAGTTCTTTCTGAATAACGGCCCTCAGGCCAATACAACAAGGGACCAATAGACCATGGGCACAGTCCAGTTTCTTCAACCCGGTTAGGACATCGGGTCCAAATTCCACTCCCCTCAAGCATTGGTCCTCACAGCAAGGACAGAGTTCATTGGTTACCCATCTGTTATGATCTGGTGGCCTAGGAGCAGCATGAGACGGACTCTGGAGAAGGTGGTCCCTGTACTGACCGCAAACCCTGAACTAGCAGCGCAACTAGAAGTAGCCGTGGGGGGTACCTAACACTCCCTAGACCCCTCGGCACAGCCTAAGATCTAACTACCCCTAAAGACAGAAACAGGAAACCTATCTTGCCTCAGAGAAAATCCCCAAAGGATAGATAGCCCCCCACAAATATTGACTGTGAGAGGAGAGGGAAATAACATACGCAGATATGAAATCAGATTTTAGCATAGGAGGCCATACTAGCTAAAAAGAAAGAATAGGACAGAGTACTATGCGGTCAGTATAAAAACACTAGAAAATATCCACCACAGAAAATACGAATCACCACATCTGACTAAAGACATGGGGGGTATATCTGCATCTCCAGAGAAATATCTAGGCTGCAAAAAATCCTTCACAGACTAAGCTGGACAAAACAAAAACATGAAAATGCACAGAACTATAAAGTCCACTGCAGGTGGACAGCAAAAAACCAAGCAGGACTTATCTTTGTAGAAAAGCACAGCAAACTGGAGAGACCAGAAGGGATGTGAATCCTTCCAGAACAATGGACAACTGGCACTGACTAAAGGATCCTGCAAAGCTATATACCCCAGTCAGTCCTGCAATTAGTAGATACACATGTCCACTCCTGCAATCCATGTACAACTGCATTACCCTCTACAACCACCGGAGGGAGCCCAAAAGCTGAATTCACAACACCCATCAGCCTATAGGAAGGGGATACAGTCCATTGCATGTTTCCTCCCCTGCGTGCTGCAACTCAGTCCTTGGCGAAGGTGTAGGCCCCTCCAGTGGTTGCAACGGCTCCACAATCAAGGGGGAGGTGCAACGGGCAAAGTAAAACTGGGAAGGGAAAAACTTTCATTTCTGGCTGTCTGTGGACATCAACATCAGGGAAGTCCCAAATCTAGTGACTCTCCTGACTCGCTCTCAATGTGCAACTCCTCTTCCTGTCTGGTTCAGGTTTCTATCTTTGTTCACGGGTCTGAATGACCCCTACAAGGAGTGTCCAAGTTCTTTTTACCTAGAGGCCCACAGGCCAAAAGCAGCTCCAGCAACCCAGGAGCACAGTTCATAAAATCCTGACCCGGCTGGAACAGCAGGCCGTCCGTTTACTCCCCACTTTTGTGAACAACGGTCCCTCTAATTACACAATGCCAGCAGGCGCAGAGTTCCATGTGGCAAAATTCATGGACAGCATGAAGTCTAGGGGGAAGTAGGACAGAGTCCATGGGGCAAAGTGCACAGTCCTTAGGGACAGAAAAGGTTTTGGGACCCTTATCACAGTCCCTTAATCCAGCAGGGGAATGCCAAATGTGCACAAAACAAAACAGGTGGGAGGGGGGAGAAGACAAATTTTTCAGCTGTTCTGACCAACAACAGGGATCCCGGTTGATGCTGAGCCTTTTGCCCACAGGAATGTAAAACTTTCCTCTACTTTCTTTCTCCATGCAATGAGCACAACTGAATTTTCAGGGCCGATGCTCCACTTCAGGCCACCATTTTAAATACTGCTCTCAGACCCAAGTTTATTTGGCTCCTTACATTCCCTCGTTCATGGTAGAATAAGGGCCCTGGGATGAATAGACTGTGGCTGGAGCGCTCACTGTTTCCGATAGGCCTGAGGCCTTCATGCTTGCTGTGGAGGATGCAGTGCTGGAGGTGGTATCTCCACTGCTTTTGCGGGTGCATTCGGTATTGCTCAGGGGTGTAGGAGCCCTGGCTATGAGAATCTGGCCACCAGGGGGTTCACCTCTTCCGGCCTCACAAAGGTAACCGCCACCGCGTACCATCCTCTTGTCCAACCCTCATTCACAAAGCGAGGGCGCAGTCTCCTTTTTACTGTGCGGCTCTGTAACGTAGTGAGCCGGCATTCACCTAAACCCAGATACTGGTCACATGTTCCTGGATAAGGTTGTACCCTTTCTCGGGATCAAAGTATCTTACGCAACCAATGGACATCAGGTTTAAAACCGCTCCATCTCTGGAAAGATCTAGTTGGGATCGCACCCATCTCTCTCTCTCCTCTTCTTCCCTGTGATGACTCCCGCCACCCACTTGGCCATCAGGCGATCTGCCCTGCCACAGGGCCTCAGCCACACTGACATGGTCGCCTCCACCTCTGAGC
Organism: Ranitomeya imitator; assembly: GCF_032444005.1. Taxonomy (NCBI): domain Eukaryota; kingdom Metazoa; phylum Chordata; class Amphibia; order Anura; family Dendrobatidae; genus Ranitomeya; species Ranitomeya imitator. The sequence goes on along the minus strand of NC_091284.1, from coordinate 13,440,997 downwards.
CAGACTCTGAGTCAGGACCTTCGGTGAGACCTCTGGTGACATCACCTAGTAATGCTCACTGGGCGTGCTGTTATGAAAGGTAATTCAGTACCACAATGGACATAGAGGTCAGCGCACATACAGTGACCTGGCAATAACGCAAAAAACAAGAACGAGCTCTGAGACGTGGGAACTCTGTTGACCGCAATTCCTAATCCTCTCCAACCACACTAAAGGCAGCCGTGGATTGCGCCTGACGCTCCCTATGCAACTCGGCACGGCCTGAGAAACTAGCTAGCCTGAAGATAGAAAATAAGCCTACCTTGCCTCAGAGAAATACCCCAAAGGAAAAGGCAGCCCCCACATATAATGACTTTGAGTTAAGATGAAAAGACAAACGTAGAGATGAAATAGATTAAGCAAAGTGAGGCCCAACTTTCTGAACAGAGCGAGGATAGGAAAGGTAACTTTGCGGTCAACACAAAACCCTACAAAGACCACGCAAAGGGGGCAAAAAGACCCTCCGTACCGAACTAACGGCACGGAGGTACACCCTCTGCGTCCAGCAAGCAGAAAAAAACAAATTGACAAGCTGGACAGAAAAATAGGGATTTTTGGTTACTTACCGTAAAATCCTTTTCTCCAAGACGCTCATTGGGGGACACAGGACTGTGGGTGTATGCTTCTGCCGCCAGGAGGCTGACACTAAGTAAACTTTAAAAAAAAAAAAAAATTAGCTCCTCCTACATCGTATACACCCTGACACTGGCAACCAGAGAATCCAGTTTGGTGCAAAAAGCAGTAGGAGAACAAAAAACACAAAAAATAATATAACAGCATAAATACAGAAACTTTATGTCTAGAAAAGATCCTACTGACTAATGTAATCAGATATAACAAAAAGCCACCATAAGGCTACCAGGGAGGGAGCTGTGTCCCCCAATGAGCGTCTTGGAGAAAAGGATTTTACGGTAAGTAACCAAAAATCCCTATTTCTCCTTCGCCTCATTGGGGGACACAGGACTGTGGGATGTCCTAAAGCAGTCCCTGGGTGGGAAAAAATCACTCACCAGAAAACGACATCAAATAATGTTTGACTATAAATGCGCCACTGCCGCTTGAAGAATTCTTCTACCCAGACTTGCATCTGCAGAGGTCTGGGAATGGACATTATAATGTTTAACAAATGTATGCAGACTAGACCAGGTCGCAGCCTTGCAAACCTGTTCTGCTGAGGCCTGGTGCCGAACGGCCCAGGAAGCCCCCACTGCTCTAGTCGAATGAGCCTTGATTCCGGCCGGCACCATCATGCCCATGGAGCGATAGGCCTCCTGAATGGTCGCCCTTATCCATCTGGCCAGGGTAGATTTTGAAGCCGCGCATCCCTTCCTGCGACCCTGCGGAAGGACAAACAGAGCATCCGTCTGGCGAAAGGGGGCCGTACGGGAAACATACCTCCTCAGAGCTCTCACCAGATCCAACGTATGGAGCGCTTTTTCTACACGGTGCGTAGGAGCCGGGCAAAAAGAGGGCAGAGCAATATCTTCATTAATGTGAAATGATGAAACAACTTTCGGCAAAAAGGACGGTGCTGGTCTGAGCACCACCTTGTCCTGATGAAATCGCAAGAAAGGAGGACGACAAGAAAGAGCTGCCAGCTCCGAAACCCTTCTTATGGATGTTATGGCCACTAAAAATACGACTTTCCAAGAGAGAAACATCAAAGAAACCTCTTGAAGAGGCTCAAAAGGAGCGTCCTGTAAAGCCCTTAAGACCAGATTAAGGTCCCAAGCTTCCAAAGGAGTCCTATAAGGAGGTACCTTATGAGCGACTCCCTGGAAAAAAGTCCTGACTTGACGATTAAGAGCAATCCTGCGTTGAAAAAGGACCGATAAAGCCGAAACCTGCCTTTTAAGGGTACTCGGAGCAAGCCCAGAATCTAGGCCTGCTTGAAGAAAGGCTAGAATGTTAGGAACGGAGAAACGCAGAGGGGGCAGCCCGCGTTCTCTACACCAGGAAAGAAACACCTTCCAAGTGTGATAATAAATCCTGGCCGAAACGGACTTACGTGCACTGATCATGGTCTCAGCCACTTCTTGAGAAAACCCTGCCTGAGTTAAAACCCAAGATTCAACGGCCAGGCCGTCAAACGTAGGACCTCTGAGTTCTGGTGGTAGATCGGCCCTTGAGATAGAAGATCTGGCCGATCGGGGAGCCGCCAAGGAACCCCGGCTAGAAGTTGTACCAGGTCTGCATACCAGGTCCGTCGTGGCCAATCCGGAGCGATCAGGATGGCCGGCACTCTCTCTGATTTGATCTTCTTGATTACTCTCGGGAGCAGTGCCAGAGGAGGGAACAGATAAGAGAGATGAAATTGGTTCCACGACAGCACCAGCGCATCCACGGCGATAGCCTGGGGGTCTCGGTACCGAGAGACAAAACTTGGCACCTTGGCATTCATCTTGGACGCCATTAGATCCACGTCTGGAGTTCCCCCAAAGATGGCAAATCTGCAAAAACACCTCGGGGTGTAGAGACCATTCCCCAGAGGCTAGACCCTGACGGCTTAGAAAATCTGCCGCCCAGTTTTCTTCGCCCAGAATGTGGACCACTGAGATCACAGAGTGATTTCTCTCCGCCCAGAGTAGAATCAGTTTTACCTCCTGCATGGCTGCCTTGCTGCGGGTGCCCCCCTGGTGATTTATGTAAGCTACTGCTGTGGCGTTGTCCGATTGAATCCGGACAGGGCGACCCGCCAGAAGATGGTGAAAACGTAACAAGGCTAGCCGGACCGCTCGAATCTCTAAGATATTGATGGGGAGTTCTGATTCCCGAGGAGACCAGCGTCCCTGAGCTGTGTGATGGAAGAACACTGCACCCCAACCCAGGAGACTGGCATCTGTTGTGACCACTAGCCAATTGGTTGGGGGAAAGGACTTCCCCCTGAGAAGAGATGAGCTGTTTAGCCACCAGGCAAGGGCCTGTCTGGTCTGGAGAGACAACCGAAATTTGCGGTTGAGAGAAAGAGGATTTCTGTTCCATGCTGATAGGATAGCATGTTGGAGGGGACGAAGATGAAACTGTGCAAACTGAACCGCCTCTATGGTTGCAACCATCTTTCCTAACACCCTCATCCCGGACCGAATTGTATGAGGGTATGGTTGTAGAAGGTTCCTCACTTCCCGCCGAAGGGCTAGGACCTTGTCCTGGGGGAGGATAGTTAAGGCTTGAGAGGTGTCGAAGATCATGCCTAAAAAATAGATTTTTCGAGACGGCCGTAGAGATGACTTCCTTAAATTTACCAGCCAACCTAGACGGGAAAGGGTGTCCAGAGTGATGTCGACATTTTCCCTGCAAGACTGAAAAGTCGGTCCTTTGATCAGTAGATCGTCTAGGTATGGTAGGACGACAATACCTCGGGAGTGCAGAATGGACACTACAGTCGACATGACTTTTGTGAACACCCTGGGAGCGGAAGCCAGTCCGAAAGGTAATGCCGTGAACTGGAAATGTAGATTGTTTACGGCAAACCGGAGAAATCTTTGATGGGGCGGAAAGATGGGAATATGAAGATAAGCATCCTGAATGTCTACTGAGGCCAAAAATTCTCCTTTTTCCAGAGAGGCGATGACCGACCGCAGAGACTCCATCCGAAAGTGTCTAATGCGGACAAACTTGTTTAAGAGTTTGAGATCTAGGATGGGCCTCACTGCTCCATCCTTTTTGGGCACTACAAAAAGATTGGAATAAAAACCCTGGAATCTTTCTTCCTTTGGAACAGGAGATATGACACCGCTGATACGGAGAGACTCTATGGCTTTGAACAAGCTTTGACGAAGAGATTTGCACTTGGGAAGACGGGATGGAAAGAACCGAGGAGGCGGTAGACAGACCAGCTCTATTTTGTAACCTGAAGATATGAGCTCTGTCACCCATTGGTCGTGGATCACCTGAAGCCAGACCTGGTGAAATAAAAGTAGACGTCCGCCTACCCTTTTGGAGACGCCCGGAAGAGGCCTCCAGTCACTTGGCCGAAAATCTTTGCGTCCTAGATCCTCTAGATCTGGAAGACTGGGGACGCATTCTTCCCCCCTGGCTGGCCGTATAAGGGGTCCGACCGTCTCGGTCCTGATTGGACCGACCCTGCGCAGGAGAACCTGATGCTGGGGCCCATCTGACATAGCGAAAGGTTTTAAAACGAGCCTGAAAATGGCGCCGAAAAGGCTGTCTGGCCCTCTGCTGAGGAAGGAACTTACTTTTCCCTCCTGTGGAGTCAGAAATGAGCTGATCCAGCCTTTCTCCGAACAAACGACCACTCTGATACGGCAGGGATGTAAGAGATTTCTTGGAGGTAGAATCAGCCCGCCAGGATCTTAACCAAAGGGCCCTTCTGATGGCAATGGCATTAGATGCCGCCGAGGAAGCACAATCAGCTGCATCCAGAGATGCGTTTATCAGATAACTACCGGCCATAGCTACCTGAGATGACATTTCGGCCAATTCTGCTGACACATTACCTTCCTGAAGAGCCTTTGATAACGAGTCAGACCAAGATATCATAGCCCTGGCAACCCAGGTTGCCGCAAAAGAAGGAAAAAGTGCAGAGCTTGAGGCCTCAAAGACAGAACGAGCCAAGCTCTCTATAAGACGATCCGTGGGATCCTTAATCGAAGAGCCATTAGGGAGAGATAGTAACATGTTAGAGGCTAAACGGGATACTGGAGGATCTACAGAAGGATTTTCTGCCCAATCACTACAAAATTTTGAAGCAAAGGGATACCTAGCCTTCAGAGCTCTTTGCCCTGAAAAGCGTTTGTCCGGATGCTCCCTATTGCGTCGAAGAAGATCCTCGAACTCAGGATGAGAGGAAAAAACCCTATGGGCCCGTTTAGACCGCTTAAATGAGACCTTATGATCAGAGGAAGAGACGAGCTCGTCTTCTATCCCCAAAGACTGATTGACAGCTTCAATTAAGCTGTCTACTGACTCCTGAAACCCAGGTTTATCAAAATTAAGAGACCCTTCTGACTCGTAGTCAGTCTCAACTTCACCGCTTTCTGCAGGGGAAGGAGAGCGAGATACGGAACTCCAGGAAGCGGAAGCACCTGAGTGCCTGGGAGACGCTTTGCGAGTCCGCTTCCCATGCGTCTGACGAGTAAGAGCGCGCCCCCTGCAGGCCGAAGACTCCTGAGACCCCGAGGCCCCTTCTGCGACAGGCGGACTACCGGTCCCGACCGCCGGGGTCTGTAGCGATCTGATCGCTTCAGTAAGGGACGCCATGGATTGAGACAAGGACGCGACCCATTCCGGTGGGGCTACCCCAGCATCTGCCTGAGGGACCAGAGCCGGAGGGACTACTGGAGAACTGGCAGGGGGGGGCTCCTGGACACGTTCAGAATCACAGGCCTCGCAGAGGCGATTACTTTGGGCGTGCGGAAAAAGGGCACTACAAGATACACAACTGGTAAAAAGAACCGTGTGAGTCTTAACCCTTCTAGACATAACGATCCGTAATGCTATACCCAGGGCCAGAGACTGGGAAAAAAAGGAATGCTTCAGCCAGATGGAGGGAGAAGCACTTACCCCAGTCCTGTGTCCCCTCGAGTACCGAGATGGATCCTGACAGCACGATGCGGAGCCCAAAAGCGCTGTCTTATATGCACAGCAGGCCTTAGGGAGGAGGGAACCGCCAAACGATGCTGCGGCCTGGAGCAGGCCCGAAGCCGGGGCCTCCATTTTCCCCCTTAGAGAGAGGAGAGCCGGAACCGGAAGTGACGCGCTAGAGGGGGCGGAGCCTCACAGCGCGCGCTCGATGGCCGGAAGTCCCGGGCTCCAGGAAACTGCCCCACGCCTTAAGCAGCCAGGCAGGACCGAAGCCCCTGGGGGAACAGCAGCGCTGACCGGATAACGCCGCAGCGTCGCGCTGCAGCGCCGCTGTCCTAGCGTCACAGCGCCGGACCACGCGGCAGCGCCGCCGCCCTATCGCCGCAGCGCCGGAGCATGTCGCTCAGCAACGCTAAAAAGACACTGCACTCCCGGAGGACGCAGCAGCAGGTAATGCCAGGAGCCCCCCATTGTCATACCGCACTCAGCGAGGGGTAGAATAAATGACGGTGCAGGCACCCTATCTCCATTATCCCCAGGATAAGGAGAGGGACCGTCCACCACCCCAGCTAACACCCGTAAGAGTGTAGAAATCAGGGGGAAACACACGGACATCTTATGGGCACCTGTACAGCCTGGAGTCTAGCTACCCCAGGGTGGTCAGGGCTAAGTCCGGTGAAGAATCCCACGTAGCGGGGAAGGATACGTGGAGAAACATCGCACGTACTTGCCCGTTGATGGTTTGGGGAGATCGGACCCTCAAAAAGGTCCGTCGCCCCTTCAATCCAAAGAGAAATCGGGTCCAATGATCCAGGACCCAGAGATGTGCCTCCTTGAGACACTAAGCATAAACTGGATTCTCTGGTAGCCAGTGTCAGGGTGTATACGATGTAGGAGGAGCTAATTTTTTTTTTTTTTAAGTTTACTTAGTGTCAGCCTCCTGGCGGCAGAAGCATACACCCACAGTCCTGTGTCCCCCAATGAGGCAAAGGAGAGAAAAACAGCAAACAAATAGCAAGAAGAACTTAGCTATGCAGAGCAGCAGGCCACAGGAACGATCCAGGAGGAAACAGGTCCAATACTAGAACATTGACTGGAGGCCAGGATCAAAGCACTAGGTGGAGTTAAATAGAGCAGCACCTAACGACTTCACCACATCACCTGAGGAAGGAAACTCAGAAGCCGCAGTACCACTTTCCTCCACCAACGGAAGCTCACAGAGAGAACCAGCCGAAGTACCACTTGTGACCACAGGAGGGAGCTCTGCCACAGAATTCACAACAGCGTGCATTGTATAGTAGATTTAAGTGTTCACAGGGTGTCCAGTGTAAAGCAGACATACAGTAGTAGTGCTCACAGGGTGTCCAGTGTACAGCAGATCTAGTAGTGCTCACAGGGGGTCTAGTGTACAGCAGATCTAGTAGTGCTCACAGGGCATCCATTGTACAGCAGATCTAGTAGTGCTCATGGGGCGTCCATTGTACAGCAGATCTAGTAGTGCTCATGGGGCGTCCATTGTACAGCAGATCTAGTAGTGCTCACAGGGTGTCCGGTGTACAGCAGATCTAGTAGTGCTCACAGGGTGTCCAGTGTACAGCAGTTCTAGTAGTGGTCACACGGTGTCCAGTGTACAGCAGTTCTAGTAGTGGTCACAGGGTGTCCAGTGTACAGCAGATCTAGTAGTGGTCACAAGGTGTCCAGTGTAAAGCAGATCTAGTAGGGTTCACAGGGGGTCTAGTGTACAGCAGATCTAGTAGGGCTCACAGGGGGTCTAGTGTACAGATCTAGTAGTGCTCACAGGGCGTCCAGTGTACAGCAGATCTAGTAGTGCTCACAGGGCATCCATTGTTCAGCAGATCATCATCTACTAGTGCTCATGGGGCGTCCATTGTACAGCAGATCTAGTAGTGCTCACAGGGTGTCTAGTGTACAGCAGATCTAGTAATGCCCACAGGGTGTCCAGTGTGCAGCAGATCTAGTAGTGCTCACAGGGTGTCCAGTGTGCAGCAAATCTAGTAGTGCTCACAGGGTGTCCAGTGTGCAGCAGATCTAGTAGTGCTCATGGGGCGTCCAGTGTACAGCAGATCTAGTAGTGCTCATGGGGTGTCCAGTTTACAGCAGATCTAGTAGTGCTCACAGGGTGTCCAGTGTGCAGCAGATCTAGTAGTGCTCATGGGGCGTCCATTGTACAGCAGATCTAGTAGTGGTCATGGCGCATCCAGTGTACAGCAGATCTACTAGTGCTCATGGGGCGCCCAGTGTACAGCAGATCTACTAGTGCTCATGGGGCGTCCAGTGTACAGCAGATCTAGTAGTGCTCACGGGGTGTCCAGTGTACAGCAGATCTACTAGTCCTCATGGGGTGTCCAGTGTACAGATCTAGTAGTGCTCACAGGGTGTCCAGTGTACAGCAGATCTAGTAGTGCTCATGGGGCTTTCAGTGTACAGCAGATCTAGTAGGGCTCACAGGGTGTCCAGTGTACAGCAGATCTAGTAGTGCTCACATGGTGTCCAGTGTACGCTGTATGTCCACTCTGCACTAAGGGCTGCTTTTCTTATATGTTCATCCCCCACCCTCGGATATAGGATCGGCCATTCTAGTCACCTTCGTCCACACCAGTCCCCCCGGCGCTGGCTGCTAGTAGATGTTAGCGGCAGTCAATGATGCCTGTAGAGGGCCGGTCATTGTGACCATACAGACTGTACACCGGAGCGCCCCCTAGTGTTATATTCCTACACAAGGTCCTCCCGCTGCTGGAGATGTGACATCAGTGACCAGTGCGGCGGTTGCACCAGGTGCCGTCCGTGATCTGAGCCGTAATGTAGCCGTAATGTACGATTATTTTTTCTGCTTATATAGCGCCATCATATTCCACGGCGCTGTACAGGAGGAAACCGGGAAACCCCGCAAACACGGGGAGAACATACAAACTCCTCGCAGATGTCGTCCTTGGTGGGATTTGATCCTAGGACTGAACCAGGGAGTAATATATGTCCTCTACCCCATTATTTCTAGGGTCTTACTACCCCTCGGTCATTAACCCTTCCTTCCCCAGCCCCTCCTGCTTGTGGAGCTTTATCACATTCAGGCTTCTGTAACTCATCATTTCCTTACAGATCGTCCGGAAGAGAAGAAAAGATGAAGGGATGAAGAGGACGACATCTATGTAACCAGGCAGCACATTATAGAACTGTTTGTGACTGGCTACATGTATCTGCACAGTGGAGGGGATTCTGCTCTGTGATCTCTCCCCAGTCTCAGGGACACTTCTATCCATATGCACTCAAGCACCTTACTGCAGTTGGGTCATTCCATGTCAAGTGAACCAAAGATTTTTCCTCTATATTTTTAATTCTTTTGATATTTTGTTATTTGGTAATAGTGTGTAAGAGAATACAAAATGTGAAGAAAAAAATTATATATATATATATATATATATATATATATATATATATATATATATATATATATATATATATATATATATTTATTGGTTTTCAAAGTTCGGAAAAAGTGTGAATTTCGGTGTTGCCTGCCTTTACATTTGTCCTCATAACTCAGGCTAGAATAAAGGTAGAGAAACACAATAAACACCATTCTACTCAGAACTGTACAGACTTTCATCAGATATGTCAGAAGAGTATCTTTGTTAATATTTTGTGTAAATCTTTTTATTGATATAAGTTGTATAAGATTATTCATTACAGATCAAATCATCATTAAACAAATACATAGTGAAATAGTTTTCATTGTAAGCACTTTTGAACAATAAAATGCATTGAAATTTGAAATAAACCTGAGTGGCGATATTCCTTTTGTCTTCCTTAATGTAGATATATAGAATTGGTTAAGGTTCAAGAACTGGAACATCTATGTTGTAGCATCATATAAAAACCTTGAGATGGCTTAAACTTTATTTATGTTTAAGAAGAGATAGAGAAGAAGAGAGATAGAAGAGGGGGAGAGGAGAGGGTTCGGTTCCTGGTTTCCTGTCTACAATCAACTGTTTCTGGTATGCTTATAAAGGTCCTGGGTATAAGTAAGTGTAATTCAAAAAATTTAGTCAGTCAACCCATCCAAGACATCAAGTCCGGAGTCTCTGAACATAATCCATGGAGACCATATGTTTAGAACTTTGTCCAAGGTTCCAGTATCTTGTCCAATCAATTGCTCCATTCTGTATATATGGTTCAATTCCAGGACAAGATCGGAGCGTGAAGATTTTGATTGTTTCCAATAACGGGGTATTAGGTTGCGTGTGGCTGTGAGAAAGTGTCTAAGGGTACCGTCACACAGTGGCACTTTGGTCGCTACAACGGCACGATCCGTGACGTTCCAGCGATATACTTACGATCTCGCTGTGTCTGACACGCAGCAGCGATCAAGGACCCCGCTGAGAATCGTACGTCGTAGCAGATCATTTGAAACTTTATTTCGTCGCTGGATCTCCCGCTGACGTAGTTGAATCGGCGTGTGTGACGCCGATTCAGTGATGTCTTCACTGGTAACCAGGGTAAACATCGGGTTACTAAGCGCAGGGCTGCGCTTAGTAACCCGATATTTACCCTGGTTACCAGTGTAAATGTAAAAAAAAAAAAAACACTACATACTTAACTTCCGCTGTCTGGTCATGTCCCTCGCCTTCAGCTTCCCGCACTGACTGGTGAGCGCCGGCCGGCCGTAAAGCACAGCGGTGACGTCACCGCTCTGCTTTACGGCCGGCACTCAGTGCGGGAAGCTGAAGGCGAGGGACATGACCAGACAGCGGAAGGTAAGTATGTAGTGTTTTTTTTTTTTTACATTTACAACGGTAACCAGGGTAAACATCGGGTTACTAAGCGCGGCCCTGCGCTTAGTAACCCGATGTTTACCCTGGTTACCCGGGGACTTCGGGATCGTTGGTCGCTGGAGAGCTGTCTGTGTGACAGCTCTCCAGCGACCAAACAGCGACGCTGCAGCGATCGGCATCGTTGTCGGTATCGCTGCAGCGTCGCTTAGTGTGACGGTACCCTAAGAAGGCTTCCCTTAAATCTGGCAATGAAGAGATCGCATATAGATAGTAAGGCTAGTTCCATTGTAGGCTGTATCTTGTAAAAGGATAATTTATTGTGGAGATCGAAGACGTCCCCCCAAAATTTATGTATAGGTGGGCAAGACCACCAAATATGTGAGTACGATCCCTTCTCTGTCCATCACCTCCAGCAAAGATCTGGGGTGGAGGGAAACATGTTGTGGATACTGTCCGGGCATCTATACCATCGGGTCAGTAGTTTATAACTTCTCTCTTGATGGTCAGCACATAGTGAAGATCTGAAGGTGTGAAGGAGGCTCTTGGATCTATCCTCCAGTGATAATGTTTTATTTAAATTATTCTCCCATTTCACAAAGAATGGAGGAGAGCCAAGTGCGGTTATTTTCTGGTCTTGGAACATCTTGTATAAGAACGATACTAAGTGCCTAGGAGGGCTCGCACCCAAGCAGGCCAACTCGAAGGGAGTGAGGGATCTAAATATATTAGTCTGTTTAGATATCTTGTTAATGTAACTCTTAATCTGTTCATATAGGAGCCATGTGCCATAAGATGGGTCTGATTTGGCAAAGAGGGACCGTAAGGGTTTTACTGTGGATTGAGTTATATAATCATAGATTATCGGGCAACTATCTTTGCGTTTGTGTAAAAAGGAGACTTTATCCCGTCCAGCGGGAAAATCTAGGTTGTCGATAACCGGAGTCATAGGGCCAGGTATCGAGGAAATGTTAAGTTTTTGGTTACCATTTTTAATGAAAATAACTAGATTTCTTGTGAGAAAGGGAAGGTCCTCTTTCAATTCCTGTGCGTTTTTCTTTTGCCAAATGTTTGCAATGGGATTAGTCGATGAGAGCTTAGATTCTAGGCTTACCCATTTTTTGCTACATGTGTGATGAAAAAGATCCAAAACAAATATTCCTAGAGATGCATAGTTATAGAATTGGAAGTTTGGAAGGCTTAGTCCTCCTGTCCGTTTAGACATGCTTAGGAGCTGGTATGATATACGTGAGAGCGCTTGCCAGACCAGATATATCGTGTGATTATAGTCTTAAGTCTGGAGAAGAAGGAAGGCGGGAGAGCCATAGGGATAGTCTGGAAAAAATAGAGGAGGCGTGGCAGCAAGTCCATCTTGATGGAATTAATTATACCCAGCCAGGATAAGTGTAGTTTGCTCCACTTTTCCAGATCCATCTCTGCTCTGCGGAGGGCTAATCTATAATTGGCCTCATATAACTATGTTGTTTTTGAGGTTAGTGTTATGCCCAAGTATCTAAGGGAGTCCGTTCACCATCTGAACGGAAAGGAGGAGTGCAGCTGAGAGACCAGAGAGGGCGAAAGTGAGATATTTAGTACTTCCGATTTATGTGAATTTATTTTGAAATTGTTCAGAAATCCAAATCTCCGCAACTCTGAGATGATGTTAGGAATAGTAGTTATGGGGGAGGTAATGTATACAAGCACATCATCAGCGAACAGGGTTAATTTGTGTTCTTCTGACTGGATCTCTATTCCCTTTATAGATGGATTATTGCGAATCGCAGTGGCTAAATGTACCATAGTTAATCCGTACAATAAGGGTGAAAGGGGACACCCCTGCCTAGTGCCGTTACGAATATGTATAGGGTCCGACAGAGACCCATTCACTTTGATCTGTGCCGAGGGGGCTTCATAGAGCGCCATGATACTCCTCAGTATTTTCTTTTTCAACCTAATGCCCTCTAGTGTTCTGTGCATGAATTCCCACCCCACCCTATCGAATGCTTTTTCGGCGTCAATTGAAAATATACACATGGGGTCACCGCTTCTGTTGGCCCTATCAATCAGAGAAATAGATCTTATAGTGTTGTCTCTCGCCTCCCTTCCTTGAATGAAACCGACCTGGTCCTGATTGATTAAATGGGGTAAAATACCGTTTAATCTTTTAGCTATCATTTTGTTGTAAATTTTCACGTCTATATTGATAAGTGAGATAGGGCGATAACTGCTACACAGTGCAGGGTCTTTCTCCGTCTTTGAGATGACCGTTATATGTGCAGCTAGGGCTTGTGGTGGAAAGGACTCTCCTGAGGCTACGAAATTACAAGAGGTTAAAAGCGGAGAACACAACAGATCCGAGAACTGTTTGTAAAAGCTAGCTGTAAAACCATCGGGTCCAGGGCTTTTACCTGGTTTCAGATCCTTAATCACAGAGGAGACCTCTTCTAATGAAAAATCATCCTCCAGATCTGCCAGGGACTCCTCTGAAATAGTAGGTTATTGGTTTGACTGGATATAGGATTTGATTTTATCTTGAAGTGAGTGCGAGGGAAGATCTTTAAAGTGACCCTTTATGTTATATAGAGAATTATAATAGTCATGGAAGCCAGAGAGTATGTCCTGCGTGCTATAAACTTTTTTACCCTTGACGTTTTTGATATATGGAAAGAATGTTTGTGGGCCTCGTGGATGGAGGGTTCTTGTTAAAAATTTGCCACTTTTGTTACCTAGGTGATAGAAGCGACTCTTTGTTTTCTCTCGTAAACACCAGGATTTCTGATCTAGAATAGTGAGTGATTTTTGTCTGGCCGTGGACAGGCTTGACAGAGTGAGCGGGGAGAGATCCTGTTTATGCTGCGTTTCTAGTTTGTATATTTGGGAGGAGAGCTCAGCAATTTCTGCAGTGCGTTCTCTTTTAAGGCGAGCACCGTGTGATATGAATACACCCCTTAAGATACACTTTAGGGTCTCCCATTTGATCGAAGGAGACGTGAGGTCGTCAGCATGGTCCGCCACAAAACCTTCAATGGATCGTTTCACTTCCGAAACACAGGTCGGATCCTGTAGTAGATTCTCATTTAATCTCCACGAGAACCTGGATCTCACAAGGGGATCCAGCTGTATCGAAAAATAAATAGGTGCGTGATCAGACCAGAGGACCGACCCCACGTCAGCCTCCACCCCGAGATCCAACAAAGAGTGTGAGATGAAAAAATAGTCAATTCTGCTATATGTAGAATATATTGGAGAATAAAAGCTTTAGTCTTTCACGTCTGTGTGCAACATCCATCAACCGCAAATCACTCAACTGCTTCTTCACTTTTTTGATAGAGGATAAGGGGTATGAGGATTAACCGATGACACATCAATTAGAGGATTCATTGGGAGGTTGAAGTCACCGCCAAGGATTATCGGCGAGTCTCCTGCAAATTTTTCTAGAAGCTTTTTGCATGTAGAGCCAAATTTGTGCTGACCCTGATTAGGGAAATAAACATTTGCTAATATGAGTTCACGAGATCTCCATGCCAGTTTCAAGAAGATAAATCTCTCTTCTGTATCAACTACCGAATCGAGAATCTCTGGGAGGAAAGACTTGTGGAAACCTATAGATACCCCTTTAGATTTTGAGTAAGGGTTCGTACTATGGAACCATTTGGGGTAATAATACAATGTACAGTTAGGAGTCACTCTCGTCTTAAAGTGAGTCTCCTGTAGCATTAGTATTGAGACACGTTGCTTGTGGCTAGAGTACAGTACCTGTCTTCTTTTTCCCGGTATGTTAAGCCCTTTGGCATTAAAAGAGCAAAATTTAACTCTAGCCATAATCAGGATGTTGGTTGGATAATTGATTATGAGAGCAGTGACACCAGATCCATGGTAGGTCCATGTATGTTTTTTGGACGGGGAGTGGGTTAAGGAATTGGGAGAGGAAAACTATGAAGAGGAGGAGAAAGGAACCTATAGAGTGTAGGCTAAGAAAGAAAAGTGAAAGTATAGTGATTGAACACATAAAGGAGGAAATCTTGGTGCGGTGATGCACTTAGATGCCACCACTCGCATCAATTTGGGTGAGGGAGAGCCAAAGGCGAGGTTCGGTCTCCCCATCACCCCCACGGTCTAAGGGACATATCAACAATTGAATAACATTGTGTAGGATCAAACATCAGATATTGATAACTATACCTCAGATATTGATATACTATATATAGCTGCTTCGAAAGCATCACCAAACCAGGGATTCAAGCTTCAGGAGGCTAATTTGCATATTCCAGGTGCCTTCTGGGAGAAGCGAAGTCTCCCTAAGCTAGAAGATCGTTGGGTACAGCCGGGACCAGCTGCTTCGAAAGCATCACCAAACCAGGGATTCAAGCTTCAGGAGGCTAATTTGCATATTCCAGGTGCCTTCTGGGAGAAGCGAAGTCTCCCTAAGCTAGAAGATCGTTGGGTACAGCCGGGACCAGCTGCTTCGAAAGCATCACCAAACCAGGGATTCAAGCTTCAGGAGGCTAATTTGCATATTCCAGGTGCCTTCTGGGAGAAGCGAAGTCTCCCTAAGCTAGAAGATCGTTGGGTACAGCCGGGACCAGCTGCTTCGAAAGCATCACCAAACCAGGGATTCAAGCTTCAGGAGGCTAATTTGCATATTCCAGGTGCCTTCTGGGAGAAGCGAAGTCTCCCTAAGCTAGAAGATCGTTGGGTACAGCCGGGACCAGCTGCTTCGAAAGCATCACCAAACCAGGGATTCAAGCTTCAGGAGGCTAATTTGCATATTCCAGGTGCCTTCTGGGAGAAGCGAAGTCTCCCTAAGCTAGAAGATCGTTGGGTACAGCCGGGACCAGCTGCTTCGAAAGCATCACCAAACCAGGGATTCAAGCTTCAGGAGGCTAATTTGCATATTCCAGGTGCCTTCTGGGAGAAGCGAAGTCTCCCTAAGCTAGAAGATCGTTGGGTACAGCCGGGACCAGCTGCTTCGAAAGCATCACCAAACCGCGCGCCGTATTTTTGCCTGTAGGACATTATTGCAAGAGAGCTTGGCTGAGTAGATTACACAAGGAGGAAAACACACAGCAAGTCAGCAGGATCTAGGAGCAACATGGCAGATGTGACAACCTACATGGTGAGCTGCAGCATGTGCTACATGTTCACAGATCGACCAGAAGAAGAATCCAATTTCACCTGTCAGAAGTGTAGACTAGTGGCCCTTTTAGAAGAAAAGGTGCGGGGTCTGGAAGAAAGAATAGCAACTTTGAAACTCATCAAAGAGAATGAAGACTTTCTAGACAGAACAGAAGCATCTCTACTGGTCACAGAAGGTGCAAAAAGTGTCAGAGAACCTCCAAAAGCAGATGAGTGGAAGCATGTGACCAAAAGAAGCAAGAAGACCATGGAGAAATCACCAACCACACAACTGAAGAACCGATATCAAATCTTTGTAGAGGATGAAGATGGCACACCTAAGAATGAAGCAATACCAGCAAGCAAAAAAGAAAAGGGCACACAGCAACAAGTGACAGCAAAAAGTACAGCCAAGAAGCAACGAAGAGTGGTGGTGGTGGGAGACTCACTACTGAGAGGCACCGAAGCAGCCATCTGCAGACCGGACATAACTGCAAGAGAAGTATGCTGCCTTCCAGGTGCGATGATCAAGGATGTGACCGATAGGATACCAAAGCTCTTCAGCTCCAAGGACGTCCACCCATTTCTTCTGATACATGTTGGCACCAATGACACGGCAAGGAAGGACCTACCGACAATCTGCAAGGACTTTGAAGAGTTGGGGAAGAAAGTAAAGGAACTGGATGCACAGGTAGTTTTTTCTTCTATCCTTCCAGTAGACGGGCATGGCACCAGGAGATGGAACAGGATCCTTGATGCAAACAACTGGCTAAGACGATGGTGCAGACAACAAGGATTTGGATTCCTGGACCACGGTGTGAATTACTGGTATGATGGACTCCTCGCCAGAGACGGACTACACCTCAACAAACCTGGGAAACACACATTCGCCAGAAGACTCGCTACACTCATCAGGAGGGCGTTAAACTAGAAGAAGAGGGGACGGGAAGAAAAACATTAGACTCGAACAAAGACGACCCAGGAAAACATACTCAGAAGGGAGGTAAGAACATTTCTAAAACAATCCACAGTGAGGAGATTGGAACAAAACAAAATCCTCTAAACTGCATGCTCGCAAACGCCAGAAGCCTGACAAACAAGATGGAAGAACTAGAAGCAGAAATATCTACAGGTAACTTTGACATAGTGGGAATAACCGAGACATGGTTAGATGAAAGCTATGACTGGGCAGTTAACTTACAGGGTTACAGTCTGTTTAGAAAGGATCGTAAAAATCGGAGAGGAGGAGGGGTTTGTCTCTATGTAAAGTCTTGTCTAAAGTCCACTTTAAGGGAGGATATTAGCGAAGGGAATGAGGATGTCGAGTCCATATGGGTTGAAATTCATGGAGGGAAAAATGGTAACAAAATTCTCATTGGGGTCTGTTACAAACCCCCAAATATAACAGAAAGCATGGAAAGTCTACTTCTAAAGCAGATAGATGAAGCTGCAACCCATAATGAGGTCCTGGTTATGGGGGACTTTAACTACCCGGATATTAACTGGGAAACAGAAACCTGTGAAACCCATAAAGGCAACAGGTTTCTGCTAATAACCAAGAAAAATTATCTTTCACAATTGGTGCAGAATCCAACCAGAGGAGCAGCACTTTTAGACCTAATACTATCTAATAGACCTGACAGAATAACAAATCTGCAGGTGGTCGGGCATTTAGGAAATAGCGACCACAATATTGTGCAGTTTCACCTGTCTTTCACTAGGGGGACTTGTCAGGGAGTCACAAAAACATTGAACTTTAGGAAGGCAAAGTTTGAACAGCTTAGAGATGCCCTTAATCTGGTAGACTGGGACAATATACTCAGAAATGAGAATACAGATAATAAATGGGAAATGTTTAAGAACATCCTAAATAGGCAGTGTAAGCGGTTTATACCTTGTGGGAATAAAAGGACTAGAAATAGGAAAAACCCAATGTGGCTAAACAAAGAAGTAAGACAGGCAATTAACAGTAAAAAGAAAGCATTTGCACTACTAAAGCAGGATGGCACCATTGAAGCTCTAAAAAACTATAGGGAGAAAAATACTTTATCTAAAAAACTAATTAAAGCTGCCAAAAAGGAAACAGAGAAGCACATTGCTAAGGAGAGTAAAACTAATCCCAAACTGTTCTTCAACTATATCAATAGTAAAAGAATAAAAACTGAAAATGTAGGCCCCTTAAAAAATAGTGAGGAAAGAATGGTTGTAGATGACGAGGAAAAAGCTAACATATTAAACACCTTCTTCTCCACGGTATTCACGGTGGAAAATGAAATGCTAGGTGAAATCCCAAGAAACAATGAAAACCCTATATTAAGGGTCACCAATCTAACCCAAGAAGAGGTGCGAAACCGGCTAAATAAGATTAAAATAGATAAATCTCCGGGTCCGGATGGCATACACCCACGAGTACTAAGAGAACTAAGTAATGTAATAGATAAACCATTATTTCTTATTTTTAGTGACTCTATAGCGACAGGGTCTGTTCCGCAGGACTGGCGCATAGCAAATGTGGTGCCAATATTCAAAAAGGGCTCTAAAAGTGAACCTGGAAATTATAGGCCAGTAAGTCTAACCTCTATTGTTGGTAAAATATTTGAAGGGTTTCTGAGGGATGTTATTCTGGATTATCTCAATGAGAATAACTGTTTAACTCCATATCAGCATGGGTTTATGAGAAATCGCTCCTGTCAAACCAATCTAATCAGTTTTTATGAAGAGGTAAGCTATAGACTGGACCACAGTGAGTCATTGGACGTGGTATATCTCGATTTTTCCAAAGCGTTTGATACCGTGCCGCACAAGAGGTTGGTACACAAAATGAGAATGCTTGGTCTGGGGGAAAATGTGTGTAAATGGGTTAGTAACTGGCTTAGTGATAGAAAGCAGAGGGTGGTTATAAATGGTATAGTCTCTAACTGGGTCGCTGTGACCAGTGGGGTACCGCAGGGGTCAGTATTGGGACCTGTTCTCTTCAACATATTCATTAATGATCTGGTAGAAGGTTTACACAGTAAAATATCGATATTTGCAGATGATACAAAACTATGTAAAGCAGTTAATACAAGAGAAGATAGTATTCTGCTACAGATGGATCTGGATAAGTTGGAAACTTGGGCTGAAAGGTGGCAGATGAGGTTTAACAATGATAAATGTAAGGTTATACACATGGGAAGAGGGAATCAATATCACCATTACACACTGAACGGGAAACCACTGGGTAAATCTGACAGGGAGAAGGACTTGGGGATCCTAGTTAATGATAAACTTACCTGGAGCAGCCAGTGCCAGGCAGCAGCTGCCAAGGCAAACAGGATCATGGGGTGCATTAAAAGAGGTCTGGATACACATGATGAGAGCATTATACTGCCTCTGTACAAATCCCTAGTTAGACCGCACATGGAGTACTGTGTCCAGTTTTGGGCACCGGTGCTCAGGAAGGATATAATGGAACTAGAGAGAGTACAAAGGAGGACAACAAAATTAATAAAGGGGATGGGAGAACTACAATACCCAGATAGATTAGCGAAATTAGGATTATTTAGTCTAGAAAAAAGACGACTGAGGGGCGATCTAATAACCATGTATAAGTATATAAGGGGACAATACAAATATCTCGCTGAGGATCTGTTTATACCAAGGAAGGTGACGGGCACAAGGGGGCATTCTTTGCGTCTGGAGGAGAGAAGGTTTTTCCACCAACATAGAAGAGGATTCTTTACTGTTAGGGCAGTGAGAATCTGGAATTGCTTGCCTGAGGAGGTGGTGATGGCGAACTCAGTCGAGGGGTTCAAGAGAGGCCTGGATGTCTTCCTGGAGCAGAACAATATTGTATCATACAATTATTAGGTTCTGTAGAAGGACGTAGATCTGGATATTTATTATGATGGAATATAGGCTGAACTGGATGGACAAATGTCTTTTTTCGGCCTTACTAACTATGTTACTATGTTACCTGTTTGGGTTAAACTAGAGCTCTAACTAGATAATACAAATGTTGAAGAAAATTAGATTAATAAAACCTCAGTATTATACCAAACATCAATGACAGACACTTAAATTTAACTTGTATGAAGACGGTTCATATAACGGAACATGGCTAATTCCCATCACATAGCAAGCCCAGAGTTAGAGCGGCTCAGTAGGGTAAGAGTGATTAATTTTAATCACATTAAGAGCAAACGGGCTATAGAAAGCAGACCCTCAGGTCTGATCAGAGGGAGAGTGTCACGATATGGTATGAAATATCATAAGTAGTTCTCTTGCTAGCCTGCGTGGGCTAAGCCCCCCTTCTTGGGGTGATGCTGCAACAGTTTGTAGCTTCAAATTCCTTCCCTTTCAATCAGCCAAGAGCTGCTTTGCCAATGTAGATGGGGGAGGAAGAGTTTATTACCTCTAGCTCAGAGAGCCAAAGTATTTACGACCGGCATTCTTGCAGTGGAAAGTGACAGGCTAGAACTGGATTCTAAATTTCCAGAAATGCATGGAAGTCCTTTGTCTTGTTTTGTTAAGATATTACACAACCCGTTTACGTAAAAAACACGAAAATATATATTCTTTACACCCCTCGGTGGATCTATTCACCACGTAAAACCTGAGCTTCTAGCTCCATCTGGTAAAGAAGTCCTATCCCAGATAGGACATATTTGATATCATTAGAATGCCCACGTTAATCCGAGATGAATGATGGGTTTGTTATGACTATGACATGTTTTGTAGCGAAGTTATAGAAAGTAGATAGATTTAAGACTGAAGTTCTCAGAATGTAGAGAGAGGAGGGTCTGGATAAGCCAGCCTTTCTGTGATGTCACAGGCTTAAGGTTTTAAGTTTGTGGCAGGCTCCCCAGCTCAGTCTTCTGCTTGATTTCTTCTTCTGGAGCCAGCAGCACGTCCATGAACTGGGACGTATGGAAAACTGCACTAGCCTGGGTGCCTGCCATGCTTTCAACATGTGAGTGTTACTTTTTCTCATTTAATCCCTGTTTATTTCATAATTACCCTTGTACATATTTGCAATTGTCTCATTTGTAACATCTTTATAAAATATTTTTGATAAAGCACTGCCTAATTTTTTATGGGATATGATATTATATATTAGTTCAATCTCCATGCTCTAAACCGTACCCTGTCTCTTGAAGGGAAATACGCTACTGTGTTGGGTTAGCTTCGGACCCGTTTAATTGAAGCTGGTGGCAGTGATACCGATAGTGTGCAGGCTTTTGGGTTATGTTGTAGCGGCTGCGGCGTTGATAATTATTGTTCCTGCCTGAGTGGGAGTAGTTATCGCGTCGCTGCAGCGTGCCCAATAGCCAATACATAGCAGGCAGCCTTTCTGGCGACTAATTACCCAGGGTGCAGTACCTAATCTGACCTGAGAGTAAGGGGGGCGCCAGAGAGCTGCAAGTGTTAGATGGAACTGTAAGCGGGATATACATAAATCCCTGCAGTTCGTGGTATATTGAAAAGCAGTGGGATACCTACAATAAGCCCCTGCTGTAAACTAAGAGGTCAATAGCCTTGTGTGTGTTTTCTCATCACATTGTTAGCAGTGGAGGGATAACCAAGATAAGCCCCCCTGCACATGTGATAGCCGTCTGTTGGCCCAAAGTCACCCCGACCCGTGACGTAGGGGTGACGGTCACAGTGTGAATCGTGACAAATTGGTGGCAGCGGTCAGGGGATTCATGACAAATTGGTGGCAAGGCGGTGGGATATCTTAGAACATTAGTGATTTGATTTGAGTAATCATTCTGCTCACTAAAAACTTGCAGAAAGTTCTTGCGAGGACTCTGCGCAAATAAGTTTGGAGAACGAACTCAGTGTTTTATTAGTCTTGAGACAATTGCGTACTGGTAATTATCCCCTCCCTTCTCTTCGTTTTCTATCCTATCTTTTATTTGGCAACCATGGCTGCGAAAGGGGAAGCCTGGTACAACCAGCAGAAGAAGGACATTCTTGCTGGGATATGCATGTACCATGGCCTGAACCCCCAGGACAAGTCCAAGGCTCAAATGGTCACTGACCTGGTGCAATTCGAAGCCGACCAAGCCAGGTCACAGAGCCCAGAGGCCGCAGAAGCCAGCACGAGCGAACATGGTGCTGCAGCAGAGGTCCAACCACTGAATGCTGGCCCTGTTAGCGATTCGGGCGAATTGGACCCCCACCTGCAGGCGGCCTTGAAAGAATTTCCCACTGACGACCATGAGGGACGTCGGCAGCTGATTCAGCAATACCGGCAGGAGGCCCAGCAAGCCGAGAGAGAGGCCCGAGCTGAGAGAGAGGCCCAGCGAGCCAAGCAGCAAGCGGAGCGGGAGTACCAGCTGCAGTTAGCCCAACTGCAAATGCAGGGGTCGTCCCAGCCCAGCCGTGAGCCCAGCAGCGCTCAGATACCTAAGCCCCGGCCCGATCACTTCCCTGTTATGGAGAAGGACGGAGACTTGGACACTTTTCTGCGGGCCTTTGAGAAAGCCTGCAGACAGTACCGGCTGCCTACAGATGAATGGGCATGATACCTGACACCAGTGCTGAGAGGCAAAGCTCTGGAGGCGTTTGCTGCCCTCCCTCAAGAACAAGATGGAGACTATGAGGCCATCAAGCAGGCCCTGATAGCAAAGTACCAGCTTACACCCGAGGTGTACCGTAGAAAGTTCCGGACCCTCCAACGTGGCCCACACGACAGTTACAGTGATGTGGTGCATGGACTGGGGACCCACTTTGACCAGTGGACCCAAGGACTGTCAGTGACCACCTTTGCACAGCTGCGAGACCTGATGATCAAAGACCAGTTCTTTCATCTTTGCCCAGCTGAGGTGCGACAGTTCGTGATGGACAGAGAACCCAAAGACGTGACGAAAGCAGCGCAGATTGCCGATGCCTATGAGGCCAACCGTAGATCGGAAGTGCGGAAGCCAGTCACCACCAGCTGGAGAGGGGGTAAGCCGGCAACCAACGCCAGTATCCCTGCCAGCCAACACACCAGAGGTCCTGGCCCCGTGGCCAACAGCACCAGACCTACCACCGAATCTCGCAAGCGTTTCACCTGCCATCAGACTGGTCATATCAGTGCCTCCTGCCCAACCAAGCAGAAGAACACCCCAGCCAAGGCCCCAGGGCCTAATGCAGCAGTTCTTTTGGTGGGTGGTGTGGTTGGGAGGGTGTGTGACAATGTACAGCACGTCACTGTGGGAGGCCATGTTGCTACAGGCCTCAAGGACACCGGGGCTGAACGAACCCTCATCCGACCCAAACTGGTGGCCCCTGAAGAAATCATTCTGGGGAAAACCCTAACTGTCACTGGGATTGGGGGCATCAGCTGTCCCTTACCGATGGCCCGGGTTTATATTGATTGGGGTGCTGGAAGCGGGGTGAAAGAAGTGGGGCTGTCTGATAATTTGCCCACTGATGTTTTGTTGGGGACTGATTTGGGGAGGCTGGGTGCATACTACGTCCCTGACACCCCTCCCCAATCTACTAATAAGGGTAACGTTAACCCTGATGATGATGATGATGATGATGGGAAATCGCATGTGTTACCTGACCATGCTTTATCTTGTAATGATGCATCTAATAACCATTTTTTCCCTAGGATTGATGGTGAAAATGTTGTACCTGTGCCAGCTGAACCTGATAATGATTTTTCTATGAAGGTTAATGTGTCCATAGGTACAGGCGTGCCCAGCCACGTCGCTCTGCGGAGTGAGACGGCTGAGGAACCCCTGACAGGGGCAAGTGTCGGTGCTACAGGAAATGGGGAGATGCATAGGAACCGTGAGGAAGGTGACGCCATGAAAGTGACCAGTGCCACCGAGGAAGGTAACTGGCCCATAAGTAGCACTGCCCCTGGAGTGTTGGGGGTGGATGAGGAGGTAGAGCCCATAGCAGCGCCGGCTGATGGGTCTGTAGAAACCCCCGGGGAGACAGCCTACGTAGCTGCTGTCACCCGCAGTCAGAGTGCCCGGAACGCAGATAACTGTCAGCCTTTCGGACCCTCCTCAGTCATCACTGTGACTGAAACAGAGGTGGACTCAGAGCAAGTCCAAGAGGGTTCCCGTGGGGAAGGGACCCTGACATCGCTTTTGGCTTCCCCTAGCCAGGAGTTTCAGGCCGCTCTGCACACAGATGCGAGCTTAAAGAGTTTGAGGCAACTCGCCGAGACGCCCACCTCCGAGACTGATAAGGAGAGGGTGTTCTGGGAACGAATAAGGTTATACCGGGAGACAGTACCCGGAGAATCACAAAAGGAGTGGTTGAGGGAAAGACAGCTGGTCGTCCCGCAGCAATTCCGGGGTGAGTTGTTGCGGATTGCCCATGAGATTCCGCTAGCTGGACACTTGGGGATCAGCAAAACTAAGGCCCGGCTGTCTCAACACTTCTATTGGCCTAAGATGGGGACAGATGTGTCAAACTACTGCCGCTCCTGTGTCACCTGTCAAAGAGTGGGGAAGGCGGGGCCTGCTCTTAAGGCTCCCCTGATCCCTTTGCCAGTGATAGAGGAGCCTTTCCAGAGGATCGCGGTGGACATTGTGGGCCGGCTGGCCGTCCCCAGCAGCTCTGGAAAGCAATACATCCTTACTGTGGTAGACTACGCTACCCGGTACCCAGAGGCAGTAGCTCTGTCGTCAACTAGGGCAGATAAGGTGGTGGATGCCCTGTTGGCTATCTTTTCACGTGTAGGGTTTCCCAGGGAAATGCTTACTGATCAAGGGACCCAATTTATGTCTCGCCTAATGGAGGCTCTCTGTAAGAGAATGCAGGTGAAGCACATGGTATCGAGTGCGTATCACCCACAGACCAATGGCTTGTGTGAACGCTTCAATGGTACCCTCAAACAGATGCTACGCATGCTGGTTGAGACTCAAGGGCGCGCCTGGGAGCGGTACCTCCCACACCTGCTGTTCGCTTACCAAGAGGTTCCGCAGGCCTCGACGGGGTTCTCCCCCTTCGAGCTCCTGTACGGCAGGTGAGTCCGGGGACCCCTTGGGTTGGTAAGAGAATCCTGGGAAGAGTAGCCGAACCCTTCTGAAGTGTCCATAGTGGAGTATGTCATGCGCTTCGGTGACAAGATGCAGACCTTGACGCAGTTGGTGCATGACAACATGACGCAGGCTCAGGCTGAACAGAAGCACTGGTACGACCAGAACGCCCAGGAGCGGACCTACCACGTGGGTCAAAAGGTGTGGGTGCTGGTCCCCGTACCAACGGATAAGCTTCAGGCAGCCTGGGAGGGCCCGTACGTCGTCCACCAACAGCTCAACCCGGTCACGTACGTGGTCACGCTTGACCACGCTCGGGGTAGGCGAAAGGCCTTTCACGTCAACATGATGAAGACTCATCACGAACGTGAACCTTTCGTCCTACCGGTCTGCAGCTTGCCCGAAGATGGGGAGGAAGACACCCTCCTGGACATGCTGGCCCAAGCCAAGGCCAATGGGTCCATCGAGGACGTGGAGGTAAGCGACTCGTTAACTGAACCCCAGCGGTTGCAGTTGCAAACCACACTGGAACCCTTCCGGGTGGTGTTCTCCGACCGACCTGGGAGGACTGCGTTAGCCATCCACGAGGTGGACACCGGGAATCACGCCCCACTACGGCGAACACCCTATCGAATCTCTGACCAGGTGCTGCAGATTATGCGCCAAGAGATCGATGAGATGTTACAGCTGGGGGTGATTCGACGGTCAAAGAGCGCGTGGGCATCACCTGTAGTTCTCGTGCCAAAGAAAGACCGGACCACCCGGTTCTGTGTGGACTACAGGGGGCTCAACGCCATCACAGCCTCTGACGCGCACCCAATGCCGCGCATCGAGGAGCTGCTGGATAAGTTAGATGGCGCAGATTACCTAACAATAATGGATCTGAGTCGAGGATACTGGCAGATTCCCCTGAGCCCCGAGGCGCAGGAGAAGTCCGCCTTTATCACACCCTTTGGACTGTACGAGTCCACGGTCATGCCCTTCGGCATGAAAAATGCCCCTGCCACTTTCCAGCGGATGGTCAACCTCCTGCTTCAGGGACTGGAGAAGTACGCCGTGGCGTACTTGGATGACATTGCCATCTTCAGTTCCTCCTGGAAGGAACACCTGCAGCATCTCGAGGAGGTGCTCAGGCGAATTCACCAAGCAGGACTGACTATCAAGCCGGGAAAGTGCCAGATGGGGATGAGGGAGGTTCACTACCTGGGGCACCGGGTAGGCGGGAACACACTGAAGCCAGAGCCGGAGAAAGTGGGCGCGATCGTGAACTGGCCCACTCCCGTGACCAAGCAACAGGTGATGTCCTTCTTGGGCACTGCCGGGTACTATAGGCGCTTTGTACAACACTATAGTAGCCTGGCAAAACCTTTGACAGACCTCACCAGGAAGAAGCTACCCCACATTGTCAACTGGACAGATGGCTGTGAGAGGGCCTTCCAGGCGTTGAAAACCGCACTGTGCAATGCCCCTGTGTTAAAAAGCAGTCGACAGCAGTCGACCGTTCTTGGTGCAGTCCGACGTCAGCGAGTTTGGCCTTGGTGCTGTGCTCAACCAGGTTGACTCGGAGGACCAAGAGCACCCCGTGTTATACCTGAGCCGGAAACTTTTGCCGAGGGAAGTGGCCTACTCCACCATCGAGAAGGAGTGCCTGGCCATAGTCTGGGCCCTGCAGCGCTTGCAGCCCTACTTGTACGGTCGCCCCTTCACTGTAGTGACCGACCACAGCCCTCTGCGCTGGCTAAACGCCATGTGTGGAACCAACGGCAGGTTGCTACGCTGGAGCCTTGCCCTTCAGCAGTTTGACTTCACCATTGAACACAAAACGGGCAAAGAGCATGGGAATGCAGATGGACTCTCCCGCCAGGGTGAACCTACTGAGGTGCCCATGGAGGCATACCGTGGGGTTTTGCCTCCCTAGCGCACACCAAAAGGGGGAGGTGTCACGATATGGTATGAAATATCATAAGTAGTTCTCTTGCTAGCCTGCGTGGGCTAAGCCCCCATTCTTGGGGTAATGCTGCAACAGTTTGTAGCTTCAAATTCCTTCCCTTTCAATCAGCCAAGAGCTGCTTTGCCAATGTAGATGGGGGAGGAAGAGTTTATTACCTCTAGCTCAGAGAGCCGAAGTATTTACGACCGGCATTCTTGCAGTGGAAAGTGACAGGCTAGAACTGGATTCTAACTTTCCAGAAATGCATGGAAGTCCTTTATCTTGTTTTGTTAAGATATCACACAACCCGTTTACGTAAAAAAAAACACGAAAATATATATTCTTTACACCCCTCGGTGGATCTAATCACCACGTAAAACCTGAGTTTCTAGCTCCATCTGGTAAAGAAGTAGGGTTTTCTCTGTAAATATGTATCCCAGATAGGACATATTTGATATCATTAGAATGCCCACGTTAATCTGAGATGAATGATGGGTTTGTTATGACTATGACATGTTTTGTAGTGAAGTTATAGAAAGTAGATAGATTTAAGATTGAAGTTCTCAGAATGTAGAGAGAGGAGGGTCTGGATAAGCCAGCCTTTCTGTGATGTCACAGCCTTAAGGTTTTAAGTTTGTGGCAGGCTCCCCAGCTCAGTCTTCTGCTAGATTTCTTCTTGACTTCTTGTCTTCTCCTGAATCCAGCAGCATGTCCATGAACTGGGACGTATGGAAAACTGCACTAGCCTGGGTGCCTGCCATGCTTTGAACATGTGAGTGTTACTTTTTCTCATTTAATCCCTGTTTATTTCATAATTACCCTTGTACATATTTGCAATTGTCTCATTTGTAACATCTTTATAAAATATTTTTGATAAAGCACTGCCTAATTTTTTATGGGATATGATATTATATATTAGTTCAATCTCCATGCTCTAAACCGTACCCTGTCTCTTGAAGGGAAATACGCTACTGTGTTGGGTTAGCTTCGGACCCGTTTAATTGAAGCTGGTGGCAGTGATACCGATAGTGTGCAGGCTTTTGGGTTATGTTGTAGCGGCTGCGGCGTTGATAATTATTGTTCCTGCCTGAGTGGGAGTAGTTATCGCGTCGCTGCAGCGTGCCCAATAGCCAGTACATAGCAGGCAGCCTTTCTGGCGACTAATTACCCAGGGTGCAGTACCTAATCTGACCTGAGAGTAAGGGGGGCGCCAGAGAGCTGCAAGTGTTAAGTGGAACTGTAAGCGGGATATACATAAATCCCTGCAGTTCGTGGTATATTGAAAAGCAGTGGGATACCTACAATAAGCCCCTGCTGTAAACTAAGAGGTCAATAGCCTTGTGTGTGTTTTCTCATCACATTGTTAGCAGTGGAGGGATAACTAAGATAAGCCCCCCTGCACATGTGATAGCCGTCTGTTGGCCCAAAGTCACCCCGACCCGTGACGTAGGGGTGACGGTCACGTTGTGAATCGTGACAAATTGGTGGCAGCGGTCAGGGGATTCATGACAGAGAGTCATGTTTCTTATTTTGCTTGGAGCGTTGAACCTTTAACCATCTCGGTGATATACCTGGAAGCTGAGGGGAGCTTGGCCAGTCAGGCAAGGCAGTCATCGGCAGCTCGAAAGTACCTAGAAAGTTGGCCAGATCACCCAGGTTACGAAAAGTAGCTGTTTTCCCTCCTTTAAAGGCTAACAGTTGGAATGGAAAGCCCCATTTGTAAGGGATGTCTTTTCCCTGGAGGTCGCAGAGCTCTTCTCAATTGCAGAGTTCGCCTGGACAAATCTGAGAGTATTAGAATCTGCGTTCCACAGAAATGAATTGTGCCCTTCTGTCTAGCGGCCAGCATTATAGATTCCTTAGTTTTATAGTAGCGTACTCTGCAAATGACATCCCTGGGCTTTGAGTATGATTGTGGTTTTGGGCCAAGGGACCTGTGGATCCGGTCAAATTCTATGGAACCTGTCCCCTCTTCATTTAGGATTTCACGAAATAATTTCTGAACTGTGGGGTCTAGTTCAGATGGACCTATGGACTCCGGTAGACCATGGATCTTGATGTTGTTACGTCTGTTACGATTTTCTAGGTCCTCCATTCCAGTTGCTAATTCTTCCAGTCTCAAAGTATGACTCGTTATAACCTCCCTGTGAGTTTGGAGCTCTTGCAGTACGAGTTCCTGAGTTTTCTCTTCCACTCTAGTTGTAAATTCTGATTTTAGAGCATAGATCTCCTTTTTATAGGAGTTTTCTATTCTACAAGCAAATTTCTGCAAGTCTATTTTGGTGGGGAGGGTTCTTATAAATTTACTGAGATCCTGTTCGTTGTTTTCATCGCCTTCCTCTGTTGCCCTTTCAGGAGAGCTGTGTGAGGTCATTGAGTCTTGTGAGAATAAACGGTCCTCCGAGATCTTAGTGGAGGACTGAGATCTGGTGTTTCTGTGTTGCTTATTAGCAGTTAAGAAGCGATCCATATCTGTAGAGTGGGCTGTAGAGTCCAGAGGTACCTCCGAGCGTCTTTTGCATTTGCCCATGAACATTAGCGATTTTTATAAGCTAATAGTTGGCCGTGGGGGGTACACATGAGACCCGAGGAGCTACATCACGTATCTCACTCCTCACTTAGCAGAAACCTCTCCCCAGGGAGATTTCCCCTTAATTTATTTAGGGGGATAGTCTGGGGCCTTACAGGTGCTGGGCAGCACAACCAATCCGGCACTCCACACAGGGACAGTTCAATGTCCTTGTGGAGGGGCTAAGCTGGCTCCTGTATGTAATGGCAGCATTTGGCGCCAAAAAGAGGGCTTGGGAAGAAGGAGAGGGGACCAGGACAACCACCGTTCCAGTTTTCCACAGAACTCCGCTCTCCACCTGCACCTGGCAAGAGCGATATGGAGGAAGTAAGCGTGAGGGGACGATAGGGACAGGCAGCGTGAGTGTCCTCGTTCTGCGTGCCGTCTGAGTCACGGCGGCCTCTATGTGAAGATCGCCGATGTAACGGGCGGTCTCTTCCCCTGCTCCGCCGATGTTCCCAGACCCAGACTCACCGGGTCCTTCTGCTCTGCGCCGCAATCCCCCTCCTTGCCTCACGTCTCTATGTCCACTCCGGGGTTCTGTCTCCCGCCGCTCAGGAGCTCCACGGGGGAGCAGTAATGGCGCCTTCTACCTGAGGTGCTGCGGGCTCCGGCCGGCGACTCCTCCTCAAGAAGCTTCCCTCGGCACGGGGTTCGGGTAGCGCCGGGTGAAGATCTCTGTGTTCTCCAAACTTGTGGGCTTTTTGGAGATTTAGGTGCAGGTTTGGAGCTCCCAGTCTAGGAAATCTGGGGAGCTTGTACCAGCCACGTCTGCTTCGTTCAGTATCTTTGTTAATATTTTACCTATGCAAGCTCAAACGCTAAATTTTAAAATGCATTTCCGAAAGAAACGTTTTATTTAAAAATGTCAAAAAGTGCACATGTGCCTGCTGTGCTCCTAGCAACATCTGTACCAAAATACAAGTTGGGATCAGATTTAAAAAAATAAAATTATTACAGTGTCAATTCGAAAATCTTGAATTCAGATCTGTTCAGCCTGTGGTGCAAAAGTGCAGGGGTCTGTATTTACCCAATAACCCATGATTGTTAGATATTACTGCATTATGTTACAGCTTAAAAGCAGGAGAGGACAGAGGAGAAGCTTTGTTAGGGCTGAGAATGAGCAGGGGTAGACGGTGACTGCAGAGCAGATGACCGGCCGGCAGCTCCAGCCTCCAAAGGCCGTATTTACACCAAATCTTAACACCCAGGCAACTTTTCAAATGGAGGGAGAAAAATGTTCTTAACATCCAGTTCATGTATTGTACAAACCAGAACTACAAAGAGGAGGAGAGATTGTGAAAACATCGGTTGCAGGAAGCAGATCCCATCACAGGGACTTAGCAATATCGGACTGTCATCTCATGTAGTGACACAGAAATAAAGACAGTGAAGTCCATGCAGTGGTAGAAGGCGGCACAAGATCGGCCATGGATGACAAAACTGGTGATGTGACCTGTGAATATGATCGGCCATGGGTGACAAAACTGGTGATGTGACCTGTGAATATGATCGGCGCTGGTGGCGGCTCCTTTACTGATATATGGCTTTCCTTAATGTCTTCACCGACTGATCTCAGCTGTGTTACCACCTCCATCATGGAGTTTATATGCTCCTGCATGAATAGTTAGTGATTTAAGCTGGATCTTTCATGCAGCTTTCTAAATGCTTCCCACATTCCCTTTGCAGTGTTCTCATTCCTCATGTGGATTAATTGATCATCCTCCACTAATTGGTTCTGTCTGCAGTGATTATTACCACCCATAAATCATCTTTAGACAATAACGTCTCCACTTTGAACTTCCATAACTGATAGTTCTCATTGTTCAGCTTAGCTACTGTGAGTCTCAGCTCTGAACTGCTGCTCATCTTTAACCTATTTGTCTTACTTGTTTGGAGAGAATTGCTCTGAAGTATTCTTTTGCATTCACGAAGTCCTTTTTGTCTTCTATGCTCGGCCCATAACCTGCTGCTGCATGGTTGCAGAAGAAACTTGTGAGAGTAGATTATATGGGGTAATTCATCATTAATCTACATAGAAGAAGAGGTACATGCATCAGCTTCTTAATACAGCATAACAGGAAGGACTTTTTACTGGAGAGAAAGTGAAACCAAAGTACAACAAGTATTGTTATGATTAGGTAATTCAGTTTCACAATGGACATAGAAGTCAGAGCACATACAGTGACCTGACAATAACCCAAAAACATAGAACGAGCTCTGAGACGTGGGAACTCTGCTGACCGCAATCCCTAATCCTCTCCAACAACACTAGAGGCAGCCGTGGATTGCGCCTAACGCTCCCTATGCAACTCGGCACAGCCTGAGAAACTAGCTAGCCTGAAGATAGAAAATAAGCCTACCTTGCCTCAGAGAAATACCCCAAAGGAAAAGGCAGCCCCCACATATAATGACTGTGAGTTAAGATGAAAAGACAAACGTAGAGATGAAATAGATTTAGCAAAGTGAGGCCCAACTTTCTGAACAGAGCGAGGATAGGAAAGGTAACTTTGCGCTCAACACAAAACCCTACAAACAACCACGCAAAGGGGGCAAAAAAACCCTCCGTACCGACTAACGGCACGGAGGTACACCCTCTGCGTCCCAGAGCTTCCAGCAAGCAAGAAAAACCAAATAAGCAAGCTGGACAGAAAAAAACAGCAAACAAAAATAACAAAAGCGGAACTTAGCTATGCAGAGCAGCAGGCCACAGGAACGATCCAGGAGGAAGCAAGTCCAATACTAGAACATTGATTGGAGGCCAGGATCAGAGCACTAGGTGGAGTTAAATAGAGCAGCACCTAACGACTTCACCACATCACCTGAGGAAGGAAACTCAGAAGCCGCAGTACCACTCTCCTCCACCAACGAAAGCTCATAGAGAGAATCAGCCGAAGTACCACTTGTGACCACAGGAGGGAGCTCTGCCACAGAATTCACAACAAAGTATATGCATTATATTCAACTAAGCATACAACAGTAACAACATCGCCATCTACTGTCAGAAAAGTGCAAACTCCTCCTGCACACAAATAGGTCTATATCTGTTGTATATCTGCCAAGATTATCACTTAAGTTGTGAATTTAAAAAAATCCTGAAGGGCTGAGGACATCCCACAACACACCACATGTGAGGTCATCACTGGGGAAAGAGGGGGTATCACAGGTCGTGATAAAAGATCAAGGCAAGTGCTGATGTGTGTTCAATGCTGAGGAAGATACATAGTATAGGCTTGATCCCATTAACCAGACATTTTCAATTGGATAGCTTCCATCTGCTAGCTCAGCCATCTCTGTGGTCGGCATAGTAAGTTTCTTATGTTTTATCCTTTTATTTCATGTAATCGTATATGATGTATTATTTTGTTCCTTTGTATAATCTTTTGTATATTTTTATAAACACTGCCTATTGTTTGGATTAAATATAAAATTTAATAGTTCTATTCCTTTTTTTCTGTAAACCGTGCCTCGAAACCATACGCTACCTACCAGGAATCCAGTCTGCTTGAATATAAAAAATGACTTGTAGTGGCCGCTAATGATCTGTCTGAGGTTATTGTGGTGTTCCAGTGACCGTATCTGGGGTACATACATATATTCCAGGCGTTTGAATCAGAGGTGTTCCATATTATCACTGTTAGTTTCCCGATAACCAGACTAGAAACAGCCCATGGCCTCCTCCGTTAATTGTTGGTCAATTGGGTAATTGTCTGGACAATAGGGGGCAGCAGAAAGCTGTTTGCTCACAAGTTAACAGCGGGTGGGATAAGTGACGACCCCCTAGCTGTGATCCTTGACAGGGCGCTATACACTTATTCTCCAGTGTTGTGAAAGAGCAGCTCTGTGGAATAATGCCCCTTAACAGCTTCTGTGATAAAGCATATTGGGTAAAACAAAAAAAAAATAAAAATATATATATATAATATCTTCCATAAAAGTTTGATCTACCAAAGAATAAAGATGTTTAGCCCATATGGTAAACACCGTAAACAAAAAGATTGAAACTCCAAAAGTTGCCGCATCTAAAATGGAATAAGAAGTGACCAAATCATATGTACTTCAATAATAAAGTCAGCTCATCACACAAAAAAAGTCCTCATAGCTCCAGCAAAAGAATGATACAGGTCTTAGAAAATGGTGACACAGACACATTTAAAAAAAATCAGAAGTTTTTCACTGCCTAAAAAAATAAACTATACAGGTTTGCAATTGCAGTAACTGCACTGACCTGTAAAATCACATGACTTTTGGATATGGGATGGACCCCACTCCTTCTTAAAACCACCATACCTATTGTAAACCTAGGTACTAAAATAAATACACAAAACACATTATTTTGGTTGTCAAAATGGCCACAGCTTTTATTCAAATCACAGGATTAAATAATCACAGTAGGAGTCAGGTGGAGTGCTAGTACATTGGGATTATCCCCAGCTGTCTGACATACAGCACCAGGACAGACAGCCATAAAGGGGCGGCACGCACTGGCTTGCCATTCAAGCAGAGCCAGTAAACTTTCAGGGCACCAATGACCCTATTATCCTCACCCTGTGCTTAACCACTGTGCCCGCCCCTGATTGATGTTACCATTACAACGTCCTTGAGGCCACCAAAGCCAAGCCTGCTCACCACCATGAGGTTTTACATCCTCTATTAGTTAAAATGAGTCCACCTTAACTTGTCTGCAACTTCCACCTGACTCCTAAACCGCCACCAGCGAGGCCATTTGACACCTTGAATGGACTCGACCCCCATCACCCATGCCTAATAAAGTCATCAACCAGTTCTGCATGCTATGGAAAGACTGTGCATATAAGGAACAAAATTCCAGGACTACAACAGATTAATTTTAACAATGCAACACTACCAAATTATGATCGATAATATGGTAACTACAGCAAAATACCAGCCGCTAAACATCCTGCAATGTGGATCCTATAATAGGGAATGCAGAAACTAAACCATAACAAAGGGGTAGCCACAGTCTGACTACCTGAATAATGACATCTGTGATGCCTCAAAAACTATTATACCACATGTATTGTAGCCAGCTCTAATAACTCACTAATTCACAGATTTCAGTTCAAGAAACCACCATTACATACAGTAGCTGGGCTGTGCAGTAACCAATTCTTAAACCCACTGACTATTACTACCCAAAAAGTGATGAGTGTATATAAAGAGAAAGATACTATAAACAAGGA
Organism: Ranitomeya imitator; assembly: GCF_032444005.1. Taxonomy (NCBI): domain Eukaryota; kingdom Metazoa; phylum Chordata; class Amphibia; order Anura; family Dendrobatidae; genus Ranitomeya; species Ranitomeya imitator. The sequence goes on along the minus strand of NC_091284.1, from coordinate 13,406,837 downwards.
GTAATTAAAAGCCATACACAATATAATATCGACATTATAACCGATCATTAAATAATTTAAATAATTTCTGCAATATTTGGACATAGTAAATGAAATAAGCCTATAGCAGAAAAGTCTACAAAAGACATTATTAATAACCTTGCCACGCCATTGTTAATTGCTTTACAAGCACTTGATAACATATACCATTAACCTTCTCCAACTGGGACAAAGGCATTGGGAATAGGCACATTGCCCTTCGTGTTAATGCACTTGATGTCTTCACCCCTAGCCGCTCCCACTGGCTCAAGGGCATCGGGATGCACTTTATTACTTTTCTCTTAGTCACTCCCACTGACTCCAGGGCACCCATATTAGGTACATTGCTCTTCAGTTTAATGCCCAAGATTACTGCATTGTCCAGACAATAACCTTGAAAGAAATAGAAGTTGGTCAATATAAACAGTCAAAATCTGTGCCTCAGCATTCTCAAGTCACAGGTACTATTCAGGACCTCGTCCAACACCCCAGGCATATGACCTGTCCAGGTGCTATTCAGGACATCAGTCCAACATCCCAGGCATATGACCTGTCCAGGTGCTATTCAGGACGTCAGTCCAACATCCCAGGCATACGACCTGTCCAGGTGCTATTCAGGACGTCAGTCCAACATCCCAGGCATACGACCTGTCCAGGTGCTATTCAGGACGTCAGTCCAATACCCCAGGCATATAACCTGTCCAGGTGCTATTCAGAACGTAGTCCAACACCCCAGGCATATGACCTGTCCAGGTACTATTCAGGACCTCGTCCAACACCCCAGGCATATAACCTGTCCAGGTGCTATTCAGAACGTAGTCCAACACCCCAGGCATATGACCTGTCCAGGTACTATTCAGGACCTCGTCCAACACCCCAGGCATATAACCTGTCCAGGTACTATTCAGGACCTTGTCCAACACCCAATTTGTATGCATGTAGAATATGATTGCCATGACCACAGGGACTTTACCCTAACAGGGTCTTGTAAGATATAAATGCTTCTGGAGACCAGGGGGCCATAACGTGATGGTCACTCCTCCACACCAGGGGGCCATACCAAAGATGGTTACCCCTCCATTCCAGGGGGGTCATACTATGATGTACACCCCTCCATCCAGGGGCCACCCCCGAGATGTTTACTCCTCCACACAAGGGGTGATACTATGTTGAACACCCCCCCCTAAACAGAGGGTCCATACCTGAGATGGTTACCCCTACTGACCAAATTACAATTAGCTTCAAGGACCCACTAAAAGAAACAAATCAGTGTTGTTGTTTTTTTAAATACACACCTTTATTAATACAAACATACAATAACCCAACAAAGCATAAATAGCCTTAGCTAGCTGGGAGGAGTCCTTGAAGCTCATAAGATCTGGTGATTATCAAACAAAAAGTGAACATAAAATGTACCAACAATTACTCCCAGCCGTTACCCCACTAGCTCGGGAGCACCACAACCACAGGGTTCCAATGTTCACTTGAACTTCCTGAGGATTCAACAAACCCTTGCTGAAAATCCCCTCTACCATTCACCAGATCAAGAACCAAATTAAAATCCAAAAAGAGGAATCCATATCCCAATGGATCCCCCAGACCAATTTATAACCAACCAGTGGCGTAGGAAGGGGGGTGCGGGGGGGGCGGTCCGCCCCGGGCGGCACAATGCTGGGGGCGGCCGGCGCTGCAGGAGAAGAAGATAAAAAAAAAAAAAAAAAAAAAAAGACGCCCCTTTAAATCTTCGGGCGGCGCCGTCCGCCGCCACGACCAGGGCCAGCTCCCCCCACCCCCGGGCCCCGCCCCCGGCCCCCCGCTCTAATACTCACCTCTCCTGGTTCCTGCGGCTTCAGCGTCCTCTGACTCTGCGACGTCTCAGAGCAGAGGGCGCGATGACGTCACTACTGTGCGCGCCGCTCTGCCTCTCTGTCCTGAGCGTCGCAGAGCCGGAGAGACGCTGACTGCACCGGACCTACGCTAGGAACGGGAGAGGTGAGGATTTTACTTTTTTTTTTTTTTCTTTATGTCTGACTGTCTGGGGCTGGGGCAATGCTGGAGACCATGGGGCAGATTGCTGGACACACTGGGGCAGTACTGGAGACCATGGGGCAGATTGCTGGACACACTGGGGCAATACAGGAGACTATGGGGCAGATTGCTGGACACACTGGGGCAATACAGGAGACCATGGGGCAGATTGCTGGACACACTGGGGCAATACAGGAGACCATGGGGCAGATTGCTGGACACACTGGGGCAATACAGGAGACTATGGGGCAGATTGCTGGACACACTGGGGCAATACTGGAGACCATGGGGCAGAATGCTGGACACACTGGGGCAATACTGGAGACCATGGGGCAGAATGCTGGACACACTGGGGCAATACTGGAGACCATGGGGCAGAATGCTGGACACACTGGGGCAATACTGGAGACCATGGGGCAGAATGCTGGACATACTGGGGCAATACTGGAGACCATGGGGCAGATTGCTGGACACACCGGGGCAATACTGGAGACCATGGGGCAGAATGCTGGACACACTGGGGCAATACAGGAGACCATGGGGCAGATTGCTGGACACACTGGGGCAATACTGGAGACCATGGGGCAGAATGCTGGACACACTGGGGCAGTACAGGAGACTATGGGGCAGAATGCTGGACACACTGAATACTGGAGACCATGGGGCAGATTTCAGGATACATTGAGGCAATGCTGGAGACCCTGGGGCAGACTTCTGGACATACTGGGGCAATACTGGAGACCATGGGGCAGATTGCTGGACACACCGGGGCAATACTGGAGACCATGGGGCAGAATGCTGGACACACTGGGGCAATACAGGAGACCATGGGGCAGATTGCTGGACACACTGGGGCAATACTGGAGACCCTGGGGCAGATTGCTGGACACACTGGGGCAATACTGGAGACCCTGGGGCAGATTTCTGGACACATTGAGGCAATGCTGGAGACCCTGGGGCAGACTTCTGGACACACTGGGGCAATGCTGGACACTTAGGCAGATTGCTGGACACACTGGGGGTAATATACTGGACACACTGGGGCAATGCTGGACACTGGGGGTAATATGCTGGACACACTGGGGCAGACTGCTGGACACACTGGGGAAAGGCTGGACACTGGGGCAGATTGCTGGACACACTGAGGGCAGATTGCTGGACACACTGGGGGTAATATGCTGGACATACTGGGGCAGATTGCTGGACACACTGGGGGTAATATGCTGGACACACTGGGGCAGATTGCTGGACAACATGGGGGTAATATGCTGGACACACTGGGGCAGATTGCTGGACAACATGGGGGTAATATGCTGGACACACTGGGGGCAGGACTTGAGGCATGGGCAGAATGTAGATACGGGGCATGATTGGAGACACGGGGCAGGATTGGATCATGGGGCAGGACGGATACGATGGAGGCTGGTGGGGCAGGATGGGGAGATCATATGGGGTAGAATGGATACTCATGAGGGCAGGATACGACAACATATGGCTGGAGCCAGGAATGAGATAAACGGGGCCAGGGTGGGGAATATTATTACCATAGGGGATAATTAAGGGATATTGTTACTGCAGTGATGTATTTATTTTATCTTTTGAGTATACTGTTTTAAATGGGGGGGCGGTCCTGTTACTGTGCAGAGTGACACTATATCACCTTTTTTTCTTCATGTGGTGTAATGTAGAAGTTGTGAAAAATTAAGTAATGTGTTCTGCAAGCGGAGCTCGAGATAACTGTGTTATTTCCTGCAGAAACGAGTCATGGCTGGAAGGAATGATGGCGGTCTGTGCTGGATGAAAGATGAAGGACTTCACCTAGAGACGTCACTGGTGAGTCAGTGTTACCTATACACTGACACTATACACTGTATACTATATAGAGGTCCTGTGTATAATGTCACCAGTGATCTCTGTATTACCTCTACACAGACACTGCATACTAAGTACAGATCTCCTGTGAATACTGGCACTTATGGTGATAGTATTGTGGTTTTTTTTTTATTACTGATCAGTATTGTAGTATTCAGTCACTATGTGGTGGTAATATGTGGTCTGGAAATGGTGCGGTGGTATTTGTCCCTTGTATGTAGTATTATTCGGTCACTATGTGGCCTGGTCATGGTGTGGTGGTATTAAGTCACAGGTGTGGCATGTGGGGGTGACACCATTAGGCCCAGTTTAAGTTCTACAAAACAGGAAAACGATTTTTGGTAACCTTTGTGTGTATTGAGCCGGGGGGGGGGATGAGGGGGGGGGGGGGCGCCAAACTCGGGATCAGCCCCGGGCGGCAAAAGCTCTAGCTACGCCTCTGTAACTAACTTTAAGGACCCCCCCCCCAACTGCACAAGATGTGGGATAAGTGAAGATGAAAACACCATGTAAGTTTACAACCAAGGCATATTACAGGTTGATCCTGGAAAATGTCCCATCATAAGGTCAGATACATTCGATGATGGGCAATGCTGTTATATGCTGTAACAATAAAGAAGCCGCCTGCTCCTCTACAGCAGTTACAGACAGGCTCTCTAACCACCAGCTGCACATACATCATAAGAAAATATAATATGTAGGTCTAGCATGGGCGGACATACCGCCAATTCAGCCTGTGGAACTGCACCGGGGCCCAGAGCCGGAGGGGGCCCCAGAGGGGCCCCGAAGGACCGAGAAAGCAGGGCGGTGAATGTCAGCTAACAGGAGAAGCAGGGGGCCGCTCTGCTGCACGCAAGTGATATGAACTTCAAAAGGGCCCCCTGCTGACCTCACCTGAGGTCTAGTATAAGCTGCCTGCAGCCATAAGTGTATGTGCAGAAAACGGCAAGGTCTGTGTCCCCAGTCAGTCACACTACCTACATACAATAGACGAGAGACAGGGCTGAAAACTGGGCCCATGATGTGTTCTCCAGAGCAAGGTGCAGCATCACACTAGGAGTGCCCACTCACTGCCCGCCATGTGCTGAGTTATTAGTGCCCACTCACTGCCCGCCATGTGCTGAGCTATTAGTGCCCACTCACTGCCCGCCATGTGCTGAGCTATTAGTGCCCACTCACTGCCCGCCATGTGCTGAGCTATTAGTGCCCACTCACTGCCCGCCATGTGCTGAGCTATTAGTGCCCACTCACTGCCCCCCATGACTGCGTTAGTAGTGCCCACTCACTGCCCGCCATGTGCTGAGTTATTAGTGCCCACTCACTGCCCGCCATGTGCTGAGCTATTAGTGCCCACTCACTGCCCGCCATGTGCTGAGTTATTAGTGCCCACTCACTGCCCGTCATGTGCTGAGCTATTAGTGCCCACTCACTGCCCGCCATGTGCTGAGCTATTAGTGCCCACTCACTGCCCGCCATGTGCTGAGCTATTAGTGCCCACTCACTGCCCGCCATGTGCTGAGCTATTAGTGCCCACTCACTGCCCCCCATGACTGCGTTAGTAGTGCCCACTCACTGCCCGCCATGTGCTGAGTTATTAGTGCCCACTCACTGCCCGCCATGTGCTGAGCTATTAGTGCCCACTCACTGCCCGCCATGTGCTGAGTTATTAGTGCCCACTCACTGCCCGTCATGTGCTGAGCTATTAGTGCCCACTCACTGCCCGTCATGTGCTGAGTTATTAGTGCCCACTCACTGCCCGTCATGTGCTGAGCTATTAGTGCCCACTCACTGCCCGCCATGTGCTGAGTTATTAGTGCCCACTCACTGCCCGTCATGTGCTGAGCTATTAGTGCCCACTCACTGCCCGTCATGTGCTGAGCTATTAGTGCCCACTCACTGCCCGCCATGTGCTGAGTTATTAGTGCCCACTCACTGCCCGTCATGTGCTGAGCTATTAGTGCCCACTCACTGCCCGTCATGTGCTGAGTTATTAGTGCCCACTCACTGCCCGTCATGTGCTGAGCTATTAGTGCCCACTGACTGCCCCCCATGACTGCGTTAGTAGTGCCCACTCACTGCCCGCCATGTGCTGAGTTATTAGTGCCCACTCACCACCCCACCATGTGCTGAATTACTCCCCGAATAATTATTGACACCTGATAAAATATATATAGTAAGGCTCCAGGTAATCCACTCAGGCTTGTGATAAGCTGCCAGCAGCCATAAGTATATACAGAAAAAGGGGTGGATATATCAGGCAGGACAGCACGCAACATAATAGGACTAAAGGCTGCCTTATCTCCAGAAATAAAGCACGGATTTGGAAGTCATGCACAGATTATATGTGCAGCAAGGAAAATAACCTGGAGACCCAGGATCTAACATGTACTCAAAGTCTGTGTACATGATAAGCATGCTGCGCAGAGATGGAGCCTTTGCTCAAATATCACATATAGATAGTGAGAGTAACCTGGTTATCACCGAGCATCTTCAGACTGTACTGCAGCAGAGATGAGGTCACATACAGGTCACCAGACTCCATAACTGGAAAGGGGGGAATCAGCACACAGCAGCATACAATGCACAGACATGAAGTGCAGCCTCTTACCCTCATATATATAAGGTATGTATATATATACATACCTCCCAACTTTTGAAGCTGGGTAAGAGGGACAAAGTTTGCGGCAAATTTTAGGCCACGCCTCTGACCACACCCATTCACTAGTCCCACCCATATCCACGTCTCAACCACACCCATTTAGCACTGCTGATCACACTGTTCAGAAAGAATAATTATAAACAAAAAAATATGGCCACACAGTGCTCCATACTGTATAATAGCCCCACAATGCTCCATACTGTATAACGACCCCACATGATGCTCCATACTGTATAATAGCCCCACAATGCTCCATACTGTATAACGACCCCACATGATGCTCAATACTGTATAATGGCCACACAGGATGCTCAATACTGTATAATGGCCCCACATGATGCTCCATACTGTATAATGGCCACACATGATGCTCCATACTGTATAATGGCCCCACATGATGCTCCATACTGTATAATAGCCGCACATGATGCTCCATACTGTATAATGGCCACACATGATGCTCCATACCATATAATGGCCACACATGATGCTCCATACTGTATAATAGCCCCACATGATGCTCCATACTGTATAATAGCCGCACATGATGCTCCATACTGTATAATGACTGCACATGATGCTCCATACTGTATAATGACCACACATGATGCTCCATACTGTATAATGGCCACACATGATGCTCCATACTGTATAATGACCGCACATGATGCTCCATACTGTATAATGACCGCACATGATGCTCCATACTGTATAATGGCCCCACATGATGCTCCATACTGTATAATGGCCACACAGTGCTCCATACTGTATAATGACCGCACATGATGCTCCATACTGTATAATGACCGTACATGATGCTCCATACTGTATAATGACCGCACATGATGCTCCATACTGTATAATGACTGCACATGATGCTCCATACTGTATAATGACCGCACATGATGCTCCATACTGTATAATGGCCCCACATGATGCTCCATACTGTATAATGACCGCACATGATGCTCCATACTGTATAATGACCGTACATGATGCTCCATACTGTATAATGACCGCACATGATGCTCCATACTGTATAATGACCGCACATGATGCTCCATACTGTATAATGACCGCACATGATGCTCCATACTGTATAATGACCGCACATGATGCTCCATACTGTATAATGGCCCCACATGATGCTCCATACTGTATAATGACCGCACATGATGCTCCATACTGTATAATGACCGTACATGATGCTCCATACTGTATAATGACCGCACATGATGCTCCATACTGTATAATGACCGCACATGATGCTCCATACTGTATAATGACCGCACATGATGCTCCATACTGTATAATGGCCCCACATGATGCTCCATACTGTATAATGACCGCACATGATGCTCCATACTGTATAATGACCGTACATGATGCTCCATACTGTATAATGACCGCACATGATGCTCCATACTGTATAATGACTGCACATGATGCTCCATACTGTATAATGGCTGCACATGATACTTCGTACCGTATAATGGCCACACATAGCTACTCCTACACACGCAGCTGCGCTCCGTACACTTTGCACACACAGCTCCGCTCCGTTCACACGGCTCCACTCCATACATCTCATACACACGGCTCCGCTCCGTACACCTCGTACACATTCAGCTCCGCTCCATTCACCTCATACACGGCTCCGCTCCATACACCTCATACATGGCTCCGCTCCATACACCTCATACACACAGGGCTCCGCTCCATACATCTCGTACACACGGCACTACTCCGTACACCTCATACACACACCACTCCGCTCCATACACATTGCACAAGCTGCTCCGCTCCGTATACCTTGCACACACATGGCTCTACTGCGTACAGCTCATACACATACGGCTCCGTACACCTCGTACACCCGCGGCTGCGCTCCGTACACCTCATGCACACGGCTCCGTACACCTCGTACACCCGCGGCTGTGCTCGGTACACCTCATGCACTCGGCTCCGTACACCTCTTACACACGCGGCTGCGCTCCGTACACCTCATGCACACGGCTCCGTACACCTCTTACACACGCGGCTGCGCTCCGTACACCTCATGCACACGGCTCCGTACACCTCTTACACACGCGGCTGCGCTCCGTACACCTCATGCACACGGCTCCGTACACCTCGTACACACGCGGCTGCACTCCGTACACCTCATGCACACGGCTCCGTACACCTCTTACACACGCGGCTGCGCTCCGTACACCTCATGCACACGGCTCCGTACACCTCTTACACACGCGGCTGCGCTCCGTACACCTGCGGCTGCGCTCCGTACACCTCATGCACACGGCTCCGTACACCTCTTACACACGCGGCTGCGCTCCGTACACCTCCTGCACACGGCTCCGTACACCTCCTGCACACGGCTCCGTACACCTCTTACACACGCGGCTGCGCTCCGTACACCTCATGCACACGGCTCCGTACACATCTTACACACACAACTCCACTCCATACACCTTTCACACGCTGCCCTGATCCGTACACCTCGTACACACACGGCTCTGCTACATCCACACTATAAACACCTCCTGACCTCACACATACGCTGCCTTACCCTCCTCCGGCGCCATGGCAACCAGCAAAGCCCTGTACACGGAGGTCCTCCTCCCGATCATGTGACCCCTGACTCCTCCCATCCTGTGACCTCATCACAGGTCCTGTGCACAGAGCAGCCATTATGTGGTGTGCTGGTTTGATGCTGTGCGGGCCTGGTGCAGGGACTCAGGGAGCTCTCAGCTGACCAGCTGATACACACACCTCCCAACCAGTGCGGGACAATTAATGTCCCACCCGGGATCGCGGGGCTGACTGTCAAAATCAGGACAGTCCCGCTGGATCCGGGACTGTTGGGAGGTATGTATATATACCATCCCGTTACTGCTCCCTCTCACCAGTGACGAGTCCCTGTAACTGCCGAGCTCCACGCTCCCAATAGCAGACACTGTATGTGCCAATGCTCTGACCCATCACACATATACACAAAACTCATGAAGACTCTGTATAATACAGCAGAAATAAGACACAACAGCCATGTCTGTAAGGAGGTCACACAGGAGCTGTCTCTGCAGTGTGTGAGGCCACTTGTAACAGACCCATGAAGGAACATGGCCGCTACATGAATCTCTGACGTAATATTACTCCCAAATAAGATGTAAGAGCTGACGAGGCTGAAGTTGGTTTCTTATTCGTTCAGTTTCTTATTCGGCATTTTTTTCTTTTCTGTTTTTTATAGGTTTAACAACAAAAAATGATCATCACAATAATAACATACAATGCAGTGAGGAGCCGTGATGTGAATACACTTAAAAACGGCAACAAAAACAATAAAACTGGCACAACAATGGGCATCAAAGTGGGCACCAAAGAGTGCTGAAGAAAGGGTTAAATGCCTTTGGGCCACTGATCTCACACTGCAGACATATAAAACAGGGCGCCCCACATCCAAACCAGTTATTTCCAGACTGGCCCAAATGGGTTCTGGGCACCAGAACTGGCATTAAAGTGGGCAAACAGCCCATTTTCACACATTTGAATAAGTAACTGATGTTTTTAAGGGGTTAAATGCCTTTGGGCCACTAATCTGACACTTATATTACACAGATAGTGATACCATGCATCAAACCAAGGCCCCTCCAGCCTGTCCCAAATGGGTTCTGGGCACCAGAACTGGCATTAACCCCTTCATGACCCAGCCTATTTTGACCTTAAAGACCTTGCTGTTTTTTGCAATTCTGACCAGTGTCCCTTCATGAGGTAATAACTCAGGAACGCTTCAATGGATCCTAGCGGTTCTGAGATTGTTTTTTCGTGACATATTGGGCTTCATGTTAGTGGTAAATTTAGGTCAATAAATTCTGTGTTTATTTGTGATAAAAACGGAAATTTGGCGAAAATTTTGAAAATTTCGCAATTTTCACATTTTGAATTTTTATTCTGTTAAACCAGAGAGTTATGTGACACAAAATAGTTAATAAATAACATTTCCCACACGTCTACTTTACATCAGCACAATTTTGGAAACAAAATTTTTTTTTGCTAGGAAGTTATAAGGGTTAAAATTCGACCAGCGATTTGTCATTTTTACAACGAAATTTACAAAACCATTTTTTTTAGGGACCACCTCACATTTGAAGTCAGCTTGAGGGGTCTATATGGCTGAAAATACCCAAAAGTGACACCATTATAAAAACTGCACCCCTCAAGGTGCACAAAACCACATTCAAGAAGTTTATTAACCCTTCAGGTGCTTCACAGCAGCAGAAGCAACATGGAAGGAAAAAATGAACATTTAACTTTTTAGTCACAAAAATGATTTTTCAGCAACAATTTTTTTATTTTCCCAATGGTAAAAGGAGAAACTGAACCACGTAAGTTGTTGTCCAATTTGTCCTGAGTACGCTGATACCTCATATGTGGGGGTAAACCACTGTTTGGGCGCACGGCAGGGCTTGGAAGGGAAGGAGCGCCATTTGACTTTTTGAATGAAAAATTGGCTGCACTCTTTAGCGGACACCATGTCACATTTGGAGAGCCCCCGTGTGCCTAAAAATTGGAGCTCCCCCACAAGTGACCCCATTTTGGAAACTAGACACCCCAAGGAACTTATCTAGATGCATAGTGAGCCCTTTAAACCCCCAGGTGCTTCACAAATTGATCCGTAAAAATGAAAAAGTACTTTTTTTTCACAAAAAAATTCTTTTAGCCTCAATTTTTTCATTTTCACATGGACAACAGGATAAAATGGATCCTAAAATTTGTTTGGCAATTTCTCCTGAGTACACCGATACTTCACATGTGGGGGTAAACCACTGTTTGGGCACATGGTAAGGCTCGGAAGGGAAGGAGCGCCATTTGACTTTTTGAATGAAAAATTATTTCCATCGTTAGCGGACACCATGTCGCGTTTGGATAGCTCCTGTGTGCCTAAAAATTGGAGCTCCCCCACAAGTGACCCCATTTTGGAAACTGGACCCCCCAAGGAACTTATCTAGATGCCTAGTGAGCACTTTAAACCCTCAGGTGCTTCACAAATTGATCCGTAAAAATGAAAAAGTACTTTTTTTTTACAAAAAATTTATTTTCGCCTCAATTTTTTCATTTTCACATGGGCAATAGGATAAAATGGATCCTAAAATTTGTTGAGCAATTTCTCCCGAGTACGTCGATACCTCATATGTGGGGGTAAACCACTGTTTGGGCACACGGCAGGGCTCGGAAGGGAAGGCGCGCCTTTTAACTTTTTGAATGGAAAATTAGCTCCAATTGTTAGCGGACACCATGTCGCATTTGGAGAGCCCCTGTGTGCCTATGCAATGGAGCTCCCCCACAAGTGACCCCATTTTGGAAACTAGACCCCCCAAGGAACTTATCTAGATGCATACTGAGCACTTTAAACCCCCAGGTGCTTCACAGAAGTTTATAATGCAGAGCCATGAAAATAAAAAATAATTTTTCTTTTCTCAAAAATGATTTTTTAGCCTGGAATTTCCTATTTTGCCAATGGTAATAGGAGAAATTGGACCACAAATGTTGTTGTCCAGTTTGTCCTGAGTATGCAGATACCCCATATGTGGGGGTAAACCACTGTTTGGGCGCACGGCAGGGCTCAGAAGGGAAGGCACGCCATTTGGCTTTTTAAATGGAAAATTATCTCCAATCATTAGCGGACACCATGTCGCGTTTGGAGAGCCCCTGTGTGCCTAAACATTGGAGATCCCCCACAAATTACCCCATTTTGGAAACTAGACCCCCAAAGGAACTAATCTAGATGTGTAGTGAGCACTTTGAACCCTCAAGTGCTTCACAGAAGTTTATAACGCAGAGCCATGAAAATAAAAAAAAAAAATTATTTTCTCAAAAATGAATTTTAGCCCGCAATTTTTTATTTTCCCAAGGGTAACAGGAGAAATTTGACCCCAAAAGTTGTTGTCCAGTTTCTCCTGAGTACGCTGATACCCCATATGTGGGGGTAAACCACTGTTTAGGCACATGCTGGGGCTCGGAAGTGAAGTAGTGACGTTTTGAAATGCAGACTTTGATGGAATGCTCTGTGGGCGTCACGTTGCGTTTGCAGAGCCCCTGATGTGGCTAAACAGTAGAAACCCCCCACAAGTGACCCCATTTTGGAAACTAGACCCCGAAAGGAACTTACCTAGATGTGAGGTGAGCACTTTGAACCCCCAAGTGCTTCACAGAAGTTCATAACACAGAGCAGTGAAAATAATAAATACGTTTTCTTTCCTCAAAAATAATTTTTTAGCCCAGAATTTTTTATTTTCCCAAGGGTTACAGGAGAAATTGGACCACAAAAGTTGTTGTCCAGTTTCTCCTGAGTACGCTGATACCCCATGTGTGGGGGTAAACCACTGTTTGGGCACACGTGGGGGCTCAGAAGGGAAGTAGTGACTTTTGAAATGCAGACTTTGATGGAATGGTCTGCGGGCGTCACGTTGCGTTTGCAGAGCCCCTGGTGTGCCTAAACAGTAGAAACCCCCCACAAGTGACCCTATTTTGGAAACTAGACCCCCAAAGGAACTTATCTAGATGTGTGGTGAGCACTTTCAACCCCCAAGTGCTTTACAGAAGTTTATAACGCAGAGCCGTGAAAATAATAAATACGTTTTCTTTCCTCAAAAATAATTTTTTAGCCCAGAATTTTTTATTTTCCCAAGGGTTACAGGAGAAATTGGACCACAAAAGTTGTTGTCCAGTTTCTCCTGAGTACGCTGATGCCCCATGTGTGGGGGTAAACCACTGTTTGGGCACACGTGGGGGCTCAGAAGGGAAGTAGTGACTTTTGAAATGCAGACTTTGATGGAATGGTCTGCGGGCGTCACGTTGCGTTTGCAGAGCCCCTGGTGTGCCTAAACAGTAGAAACCCCCCACAAGTGACCCCATTTTGGAAACTAGACCCCCCAAGGAACTTATCTAGATATGTGGTGAGCACTTTGAACCCCCAAGTGCTTCACAGACGTTTACAACGCAGAGCCGTGAAAATAAAAAATCATTTTTCTTTCCTCAAAAATTATGTTTTAGCAAGCAATTTTTTATTTTCTCAAGGGTAACAGGAGAAATTGGACCCCAGTAATTGTTGCGCAGTTTGTCCTGAGTATGATGGTACCCCATATGTGGGGGTAAACCACTGTTTGGGCACACGTCGGGGTTCGGAAGTGAGGGAGCACCATTTGAATTTTTGAATACAAGATTGGCTGGAATCAATGGTGGCGCCATGTTGCGTTTGGAGACCCCCTGAAGTGCCTAAACAGTGGAAACCCCTCAATTCTACCTCCAACACACCCCTAACCCTTATCCCAACTGTAGCCGTAACCCTAATCACAACCCTAACCCCAACACACCCCAAACCACAACCCTAACCCCAACACACCCCTAACCCTAACCACAACCCTAATTCCAACCCAACTCTAAGGCTATGTGCCAACGTTGCGGATTCGTATGAGATTTTTCAGCATCATTTTTGAAAAATCCGCGGGTAAAAGGCACTGTGTTTTACCTGCGGATTTTCCGCGGATTTCCAGTGTTTTTTGTGCGGATTTCACCTGTGGATTCCTATTGAGGAACAGGTGTAAAACGCTGCGGAATCCGCACAAAGAATTGGCATGCTGCGGAAAATACAACGCAGCGTTCCCGCGCGGTATTTTCTGCACCATGGGCGCAGCGGATTTGGTTTTCCATATGTTTACATGGTACTGTAAACCTGATGGAACACTGCTGCGGATCCGCAGCGGCCAATCCGCACCGTGTGCACATAGCCTAATTCTAAAGGTATGTGCACACGCTGCGGAAAACGCTGCGGATCCGCAGCAGTTTCCCATGAGTTTACAGTTCAATGTGAACCTATGGGAACCAAAAATCGCTGTACACATGCTGCGGAAAAACTGCACGGAAACGCAGCGGTTTACATTCCGCAGCATGTCACTTCTTTCTGCGGATTCCGCAGCGGTTTTACAACTGCTCCAATAGAAAATCGCAGTTGTAAAACCGCAGTGAAATGCGCAGAAAAACCGCGGTAAATCCACGATAAATCGGCAGCGGTTTAGCACTGTGGATTTTTCAAATCCGCTGCGGAAAAATCCGCATAGGACCAGAATACGTGTGCACATACCGAAACCCTAACCCTAGCCCTAACCCTACCCCTAACCCTACCCCTAACGCTACCCCTAACCCTAACCCTACCCCTAACCCTAACCCTAGTTCTTACCCCAACCTTAGTGAAAAAAAAAAAAAATCTTTATTTTTTTTATTGTCCCTATCTATGGGGGTGACAAAGGGGGGGGTCATTTACTATTTTTTTTATTTTGATCACTGAGATAGGTTATATCTCAGTGATCAAAATTCACTCTGGAACGAATCTGCCGGCCGGCAGATTCGGCGGGCGCACTGCACATGCGCCCGCCATTTTGGAAGATGGCGGCGCCCAGGAAAGAAGACGGACGGACCTCGGGCGGCCAGGTAAGTATAAGGGGGGGAGATCAGGGCACGGGGGGGGCGTCGGAGCACGGGGGGGTGGATCGGAGCATGGGGGGGTGGATCGGAACACGGGAGGGAGGATTGGAGCACGGGGAAGGATTGGAGCACGGGGTGAGGGATCGCTGTGCGGGGGGGTGGATCAGAGCACGGGGGGGGGGGTCGCTGTGTGCGGGGGGGGGGGATCGGAGTGCGGGGGGGTTTGATTGGAGCACGGGGGGTGTGATTGGTGCACGGGGAAGCGGACAGGAGGACAGGGGAGCGGAGCACAGGACGGAGGGGAGCGGACCACAGATCGGGGGGCTGGGGGGGCGATCGGAGGGGTGGGGTGGGTGCACATTAGTGTGTCCAGCCATGGCCGATGATATTGCAGCATCGGCCATGGCTGGATTGTAATATTTCACCAGTTTTTTAGGTGAAATATTACAAATCGCTCTGATTGGCAGTTTCACTTTCAACAGCCAATCAGAGCGATCGTAGCCACGAGGGGGTGAAGCCACCCCCCCTGGGCTAAACTACCACTCCCCCTGTCCCTGCAGATCGGGTGAAATGGGAGTTAACCCTTTCACCCGATCTGCAGAGACGCGATCTTTCCATGACGCATATGCTGCGTCATGGGTCGGAATGGCACCGACTTTCATGACGCAGCGTATGCGTCAAAGGTCGGGAAGGGGTTAAAGAGGGCAAACAGCCCATTTTTCACAGATTTGAATAAGTAACTGATGATTTTAAGGGGTTTGTCCTCCTCCTGTATCTGGCATCTGTCTTTGATACAGTGGACCATTCCCTCTTACTACAGACGTTCTGATCTGTTGACATTACAGATGTGGCCTTTAGTTGGATCTCCTCATACCTAAAGGTACCGTCACATTTAGCGACGCTACAGCGATATAGGCAACGATGCCGATCGCTGCAGCGTCACTGTTTTGTCGCTGTGTGGTCGCTGGAGAGCTGTCACACAGACAGCTCTCCAGCGACCAACTATGCAAAGTCCCCTGGTAACCAGGGTAAACATCGGGTTAGTAAGCGCAGGGCCGCGCTTAGTAACCCGATGTTTACCCTGGTTACCAGGGGACTTCGGCATCGTTGCCTATATCGCTGCAGCGTCGCTTAATGTGACGGTACCTTTAGGTATGAGGAGATCCAACTAAAGGCCAAATCTGTAATGTCAACAGATCAGAACGTCTGTAGTAAGAGGGAATGGTCCACTGTATCAAAGACAGATGGCAGATACAGGAGGACAAACTCGCGTTGTTTTTATTTGGCAGTAAGGCTACGTTCACATTTGCGGTGCGTCTGGTGCAACCGCGGCGACGCATGCGCCATACGCCCCTATATTTAACATGGGGGGCACATGGACATGCGTTTTGTTGCGTTTTGTGACACATGCGTTTTTTGAGCGCAAGCGTCAGGGCGCAGAGGACGCAGCTTGTTGCATTTTTTTTTGCGCTATAAAAATGAACGCATGCATCACAAAACGCAGCGTTTTCCATGTGTTTTTGAGTGCGTTGTGTGTTGCGTCGCCAATGCAGCACACAACAACCAAATGTGAATGTAGCCTTAGTAGGTTGTTGATGACTTTAGTCAGGGCAGTTGCAGTGGAATGTTGCGGTCTTAAGCCAGATTGTACTTGGTCAAAGAGGGAGGAAGTGGAGAGGTGGGATTAGTTTAAAATGAACATGCTCCAGCAGTTTCGTGGCCTAGGGGAGAAATATGGGGCAATAGGTGATCACAGAGGATCGGTCAAGGGCGTGCTTTTTGAGGATGGGTGTGATTGAGATATGTGTCAATCAGGAGAGAAGACACTAGTTATTAGTGACAGGTTGAAGAGGTGGGTTAGGCTTGTGATGAAGACTGTGGTAAAGTTTGGAATGAGGTGGGATGTTATTGTGTCACGTTCACAGGTGGTGAGGCAAAGTATTCAGATGAGAGGAAAGTGTGGGGGAACTGGTGAACGCAGAAAAGAATTGAAATGACTGAATAGCTGTTTAGGGTTGTGAGACGGTTATGATATGAGGGCTGAGAAGGCGGTTGGTTTTGCTTCATTCATAATTTCAACAGAATTTTTACTACTTCTGTTACTGGATGGGTAACTCCTCTCACCTTCTTTGCCAGCCGTACAATGGTACGCTTTGTAGATGAGGGCCAGAAAGAACATGTGATCCAGTATATGGCAACCGCTGCATCAAGTGGCCTCTGCTCTTCTTCCTCCACTTTAACATCACACACAGTATAGTCCTCAGTGGTGACACTCCAACTAAACTTTTTTTCCCCAACATCACAACTCTCCAAGCTCCCAACTGACTGTGGGGAACCACAGATGGACGATTCTGCAGAGCTGTTCACACACTATATTCCATAGGTATCATATGGCTGCTCTAAACATTCACAGAGTCAAGTTTATTAAATAATCTGAACCAATGGGCACATATTTTCACACTTAGATTTATGGCCTGACAAATTTTATTCAGAGCATAAACCAAACCCTCTTGAACAGACGTTAAATCCATTGGGTGAAGGTGATCCATTTGTGACAAGACTCAGATATTTGGGGCATCCACAGACTGTACTGTGCTGTCAAGGCAGTAAGAGGAGGAGGGTGCCTCTCAGGGTGAGGAATGGGAGAACAGAGAGGATGACGATGAGGTAGTAGCTCACACATGTTGTAAACCCCGAGGCATGCAGCTAAGTAGCTCAGCAGAGGAGGAGGATGAAGATGAAGTTGCGTACACAGAGTTATGCAATCACGACAACCAATGCATCCTGAGGCCCAACTCTTGCAGTGGACAGCATTTTTCGCGGTTTTGCATTTGCCTAGCATGGGTCCTTTTTTTCACACTTTCAAAAATATTAAAAAGCATGCTGTAAAAATTTTTTAAAAACAGAGAAAAAAAAACATTTCAGTACTATAACTTATTCAAATCTGAGAAAAAACCCATGTGGGCCAGGCTGGAGGGACCTTGGTTTGATGCAGGGCATCACTATCTGTATATTTTAAGTGTCGGATCAGTGGCCCAAAGGCATTTAACCCTTTAAAAACATCAGTTACTTATTCAAATCTGTGAAAAATGGGCTGTTTGCCCTCTTTAATGTCAGTTCTGGTGCCCAGAACCCATTTGGGCCAGCCTGGAGGGACCTTGGATTGATGCAGGGCATCACTCTGTGTATTTTAAGTGTCAGATCAGTGGCCCAAAGGCATTTAACCCTTTAACAACATCAGTTACTTATTCAAATCTGAGAAAATGGGCTGTTTGCCCACTTTGATGCCAGTTCTGGTGCCCAGAACCCATTTGGGCCAGGCTAGAGGGACCTGGATTTGATGCAGGGCATCACTATCTGTATATTTTAAGTGTCAGATCAGTGGCCCAAAGGCATTTAACTCTTTACAAACAGCAGTTACTTATTCAAATGTGTGAAAATGGGCTGTTTGCCCATTTTGATGCCAGTTCTGGTGCCCAGAACCCATTTGGGCCAGGCTGGAGGGACCTGGGTTTGATGCATGGCATCACTATTTGTGTATTTTAAGTGTCAGATCAGTGGCCCAAAGGCATTTAACCCCTTAAAAACATCAGTTACTTATTCAAATCTAAGAAAATGGTCTGTTTGCCCACTTTGATGCAAGTTCTGGTGCCCAGAACCCATTTGGGCCAGGCTGGAGGGACCTGGGTTTGATGCAGGGCATCGCTCTCTGTGTATTTTAAGTGTCAGATCAGTGGCCCAAAGGCATTTAACCCCTTAAAAACATCAGTTACTTATTCAAATCTAAGAAAATGGGCTGTTTGCCCACTTTGATGCCAGTTCTGGTGCCCAGAACCCATTTGGGCCAGGCTGGAGGGACCTGGGTTTGATGCAGGGCATCGCTCTCTGTGTATTTTAAGTGTCAGATCAGTGGCCCAAAGGCATTTAACCCCTTAAAAACATCAGTAACTTATTCAAATCTGTGAAAAATGGGCTGTTTGCCCTCTTTAATGCCAGTTCTGGTGCCCAGAACCCATTTGGGACAGGCTGGAGGGACCTTTGTTTGATGCATGGCATCACTATCTGTGCATTTGAAGTGTCAGATCAGTGGCCCAAAGGCATTTAACCCCTTAAAAACATCAGTTACTTATTCAAATCTAAGAAAATGGTCTGTTTGCCCACTTTGATGCAAGTTCTGGTGCCCAGAACCCATTTGGGCCAGGCTGGAGGGACCTGGGTTTGATGCAGGGCATCGCTCTCTGTGTATTTTAAGTGTCAGATCAGTGGCCCAAAGGCATTTAACCCCTTAAAAACATCAGTTACTTATTCAAATCTAAGAAAATGGGCTGTTTGCCCACTTTGATGCCAGTTCTGGTGCCCAGAACCCATTTGGGCCAGGCTAGAAGGACCTTGGTTTGATGCATGGTATCACTATCTGTGTATTTTAAGTGTCAGATTAGTGGCCCAAAGGCATTTAACCCCTTAAAAACATCAGTTACTTATTCAAATGTGTGAAAATGGGCTGTTTGCCCACTTTAATGCCAGTATTGGTGCCCAGAACCCATTTGGGCCAGGCTGGAGGGACCTTGGTTTGATGCATGGCATCACTATCTGTGTATTTAAAAGTGTCAGATCAGTGGCCCAAAGGCATTTAACTCCTTAAAAACATCAGTTACTTATTCAAATCTAAGAAAATGGACTGTTTGCCCACTTTGATGCCAGTTCTGGTGCCCAGAACCCATTTGGGCCAGGCTGGAGGGACCTGGGTTTGATGCAGGGCATCGCTCTCTGTGTATTTTAAGTGTCAGATCAGTGGCCCAAAGGCATTTAACCCCTTAAAAACATCAGTAACTTATTCAAATCTGTGAAAAATGGGCTGTTTGCCCTCTTTAATGCCAGTTCTGGTACCCAGAACCCATTTGGGACAGGCTGGAGGGACCTTGGTTTGATGCATGGCATCACTATCTGTGTATTTGAAGTGTCAGATCAGTGGCCCAAAGGCATTTAACCCCTTAAAAACATCAGTTACTTATTCAAATCTAAGAAAATGGGCTGTTTGCCCACTTTGATGCCAGTTCTGGTGCCCAGAACCCATTTGGGCCAGGCTAGAAGGACCTTGGTTTGATGCATGGTATCACTATCTGTGTATTTTAAGTGTCAGATTAGTGGCCCAAAGGCATTTAACCCCTTAAAAACATCAGTTACTTATTCAAATGTGTGAAAATGGGCTGTTTGCCCACTTTAATGCCAGTATTGGTGCCCAGAACCCATTTGCGCCAGGCCGGAGGGACCTTGGTTTGATGCATGGCATCACTATCTGTGTATTTTAAGTGTCAGATCAGTGGCCCAAAGGCATTTAACTCCTTAAAAACATCAGTTACTTATTCAAATCTAAGAAAATGGACTGTTTGCCCACTTTGATGCCAGTTCTGGTGCCCAGAACCCATTTGGGCCAGGCTGGATGGACCTTGGTGTGATGAATGGCATCACTATCTGTGTATTTTAAGTGTCAGATCAGTGGCCCAAAGGCATTTAACCCCTTAAAAACATCAGTTACTTATTCAAATCTAAGAAAATGGGCTGTTTGCCCACTTTGATGCCAGTTCTGGTGCCCAGAACCCATTTGGGCCAGGCTGGAGGGACCTTGGTTTGATGCAGGGCATCACTGTCTGTGA
Organism: Ranitomeya imitator; assembly: GCF_032444005.1. Classification (NCBI taxonomy): domain Eukaryota; kingdom Metazoa; phylum Chordata; class Amphibia; order Anura; family Dendrobatidae; genus Ranitomeya; species Ranitomeya imitator. The sequence continues at coordinate 13,386,128 of NC_091284.1, read as the reverse complement.
ATTTTAAGTGTCAGATCAGTGGCCCAAAGGCATTTAACCCCTTAAAAACATCAGTTACTTATTCTAATCTAAGAAAATGGGCTGTTTGCCCACTTTGATGCCAGTTCTGGTGCCCAGAACCCATTTGGGCCAGGCTGGAGAGACCTTGGTTTGATGCAGGGCATCACTATCTGTATATTTTAAGTGTCAGATCAGTGGTCCAAAGGCATTTAACCCCTTAAAAACATCAGTTACTTATTCTAATCTAAGAAAATGGGCTGTTTGCCCACTTTGATGCCAGTTCTGGTGCCCAGAACCCATTTGGGCCAGTCTGGAAATAACTGGTTTGGATGTGGGGCGCCCTGTTCTATATGTCTGCAGTGTTAAATCAGTGGCCCAAAGGCATTTAACCCTTTCTTCAGCGCTCTTTGGTGCCCACTTTGATGCCCATTTTTGTGCCAGTTTTATTGTTTTTGTTGCCGTTTTTAAGTGTATTCACATCAGGGCTCCTCACTGCATTGTCTTTTATTATTGTGATGATTATTTTTTGTTGTTAAACCTATAAAAAACAGAAAAGAAAAAAATGCCGAATAAGAAACTGAACGAATAAGAAACCAACTTCAGCCTCGTTAAGAGCTGAGACTACACTAATACATGATGAATGTGGAGTAGTATATCAGCCATGTCTGCAGGGAGGTATACATGAGGGAACATGGAGGCTACATGAATTTCTGAGGTAAAATTGCTCCCATATATGATGTAGGAGCTGATACTACACTAATACATGATGTTTGAGGTGAATGTACTCTTATCAGCTATAATGTGAGGTGATAACCCCAGTATTATACTCCCTGAGACTGCAGACATGTTTCCTCCTGTCCATCCTGTGAGAGAAAGAGGCCGAGAGAGCCAGAGTTGCCTCCCCTATATAAGCCCCATCCTCCTCACAGTAAGGCTATATTCACACTTAGCGGTTTTTACCGCGGAACCGCCGCGATTTTGATGCTGCGGGTCCGCAGCAGTTTCCATAGCGTTTACAGTAACATGTAAACCCTATGGAAACCGCAAACCGCTGTGCACATGCTGCGGGAAAAACCGCGCGGGAACGCAGCGGTTTACAACCCGCAGCATGTCACTTCTTTGTGCACAATCGCTGCGATTCTGCACCCATAGGAATACATTGAACCACTTACTTCCCGCATGGGGCTGTGCCCACGTTGCGGGAAGTAAGCGGATAATGTGCGGGTGGTACCCGGGGTGGAGGAGAGGAGACTCTCCTCCAGGCCCTGGGAACCATATTTGGGGTTAAAAAATAAAAAATCTGGTTATACTCACCCTCTGATGTCCGGAGCTCCTGGGCGCTGCACGCGGCCGTCCGGTCAGAGTTGCTGTGCGACCAGGACCTGCGGTGACGTCGCGGTCACATGACCGTGACGTCACGAAGGGTCCTTCTCCCGCAGCATCTTAGGAACCGGACCGCCGGGTGCAGCGCCCAGGAGATCCGGACATCAGAGGGTGAGTATAACCAATTTTTATTATTTTTAACATTACTATTGATGCTGCATATTGCTGCATATGCAGCATCAATAGTATAGGCGGAAACCCGCAGCGGAAAACGCGGAACAAACCGCGATAAATCTGCAGGGAGAACCGCAGTTGTTTTGCCCTGCAGATTTATCAAATCCGCTGCCGGAGAACCCGCAGGGACCCGACGCAAGGTGTGAACATAGCCTAATACACCAGGCACAAACATCTAAACTCCTTCCTCTTAAAGCAACAACACTGTTTAAAATCTACACTGCAATACAAACAAAGGCTGCAGGAGTTCTCAGTCCACCCATCCCCAAGTCATGTCCACCTCCGTCTAGTCTCCAGTGGTTTCTGGAGCCGGTCACTTTTACCGCACAATGAACACCGGCTCTCTGCTTCTGTTGTGCACTGTGACGAGTCGGACCGCACTTTGTGGAGCAGAACTCGCCGCGGTGTAATCCTACCAGGACTTTGATGTTTGTCCCATTGTCCAGAATGGAGATCGCGACCTTTTATAATCCAACCAGTCACAGTGCGGGTCCCATGCTGCAGAAAACGGGTCCCACACTGATAGAGGAGAATGTGGGGATGAATAAGTATATGAACAACAGCACATTATACATAGTAACAAAGGGAATAAACGTTACATAATTGTGGTCTAAGAAAAAGCAACACACACTGCAGGGTAATATGGCGCAGTCTGTATGCGGTGTAGAAACAAAGGCCCCGATTCACCATGATGTTTATATTAAATCAATGGCGCAATATGATGTCACAACATAAATACATATATTCTGGGGCTTTTGTCCCCATTTATTTCCTGCTCCTCTAATATCGGTGGAGCTGTGGGGGGACGGGGCCACTCCTGTGTGACAAATTCACTTAGGCTATGTGCACACGTCAGGATTTTTTCCTGACAAAATCCTGAGATTTCTGCCAGAAATCCGCGTGCTTTTTTTGTGCGGATTTTGCACAGAATTTGCGCGTTTTTGACACGTTTTTTGCGTGGATTTTTTGTGTTTTTTTCTGGACACTCCAATTTGATGGGAAATTCGCAAAAAATTCGCAAAAATAATGAACATGTCTGTTTTTTTGCGGTATGCGTTTTTTTTACGGAAAAAAACGCAAACATATGCACAAAAAATGTGGAATGCATTATAAATGATAGGATGCATAATGTTTGCGATTTTATAGCGTTTTTATCGGGAAATTCGGCAAAAAAAAAAAACGCTAAAAATCAGGACGTGTGCACATAGCCTAAATGTTGTGGTGTACCTTACCACAGAAGAGTTATTCTAGACTGCAGTAACATTCCTACCTGCACACCAGTGACTAGATGTCCATTATTAATTAAGTGACTGACATCTATTACTGATTTCGATGCCTCTCATTCCTGCACACCTCATTCAGACTGGGGTAAGAGACGCCGGTATTAGAGAGGTCGTCTACTGCTCGATCACTGATTGGTCCTTATCATAGGTCAGCACTGTCTGATCAGTTGGGATCCGGCACCCCGCACCCCGCCAATCCACTGTTATTGGTATTCAGATGAATAGGAGGCCAATGTGCAGCACCCGGCCACGGACACTATCAGAAGATGGAGCCGCTCCGCAATTGAGCATTTCCGGACATGGAGAACAGGCAGGTGACGGACCCTGACTGATCAGATATTGATGTCCTACCAATTGGGAGAAATATAACCAAGATATTTTAGGAAGATCAACTCCATGAATCCACAAAGAGGCGAAACCCAGACCGGGATCCTGATGAGCCGCAGGTGTCCTGTAAGAACGACAATCTGATGCAATCTGCATATCTATAATATAACGCTGGGAGCGTCACTCTGTCCGAAGCCTCGATAGACTGCGCAAGCGCAAGCGCCGGCGCAGTCTGGGCCTCACAGAGCGACGCTCCCGGGAGATCGCGGTGTGCGTTCACACTGAACGCACACCGCGATCTACCCCCGCAGAAGCAGGGATCGCCAGGAGGGTGAGTATCGGACATATTCACCTGTCCCCGTTCCATCGCTGAGCGGCGCCATCTTCCCGGTCTCCTCGGCCTGTGGCCTTCAGTTCAGAGGGCGCGATGACGCGCATGCGCGCCGGCGCCGCCCTCTGACTGAAAAGTCACAGGCCGAGGAGACCGGGAAGATGGCGCCGCTCAGCGATGGAACGGGGACAGGTGAATATAGTAAGTGCTGGGGGCCCTGAGCTGGCGGCGATACCGGCACCTGACCCCCACAGCGCGCCGGTGTCCCCGCCTGCTCAGGCCCCCAGCACTCGGCGCCGAGCGGGTCAGAGGCAGTATGGGGACGCAGGATGGAGCAGCAGGATGGGGACACGGGATGGAGCAGCAGGATGGGGACACAGGATGGAGCAGCAGGATGGGGACACGGGATGGAGCAGCACATAAGGATGGGGACGCAGGATGGAGCAGCAGGATGGGGACGCAGGATGGAGCAGCACATAAGGATGGGGACACGGGATGGAGCAGCACATAAGGATGGGGACGCGGGATGGAGCAGCACATAAGGATGGGGACGCAGGATGGAGCAGCACATAAGGATGGGGACGCAGGATGGAGCAGCACATAAGGATGGGGACGCAGGATGGAGCAGCACATAAGGATGGGGACGCAAGATGGAGCAGCACATAAGGATGGGGACGCAGGATGGAGCAGCACATAAGGATGGGGACGCGGGATGGAGCAGCACATAAGGATGGGGACACGGGATGGAGCAGCACATAAGGATGGGGACACGGGATGGAGCAGCACATAAGGATGGGGACACGGGATGGAGCAGCACATAAGGATGGGGACACGGGATGGAGCAGCACATAAGGATGGGGACGCGGGATGGAGCAGCACATAAGGATGGGGACGCAGGATGGAGCAGCACATAAGGATGGGAACGCAGGATGGAGCAGCACATAAGGATGGGGACGCAGGATGGAGCAGCACATAAGGATGGGGACGCAGGATGGGAGCAGCACATAAGGATGGGGACGCAGGATGGGAGCAGCACATAAGGATGGGGACGCAGGATGCAGCAGCACATGAAAGGATGGGGACGCAGGATGGAGCAGCACATAAGGATGGGGACACGGGATGGAGCAGCACATAAGGATGGGGACACGGGATGGAGCAGCACATAAGGATGGGGACGCGGGATGGAGCAGCACATAAGGATGGGGACGCGGGATGGAGCAGCACATAAGGATGGGAACGCAGGATGGAGCAGCACATAAGGATGGGGACGCAGGATGGAGCAGCACATAAGGATGGGGACGCAGGATGGGAGCAGCACATAAGGATGGGGACGCAGGATGGAGCAGCACATAAGGATGGGGACGCAGGATGGGAGCAGCACATAAGGATGGGGACGCAGGATGCAGCAGCACATGAAAGGATGGGGACGCAGGATGGAGCAGCACATAAGGATGGGGACGCGGGATGGAGCAGCACATAAGGATGGGGACGCGGGATGGAGCAGCACATAAGGATGGGGACGCGGGATGGAGCAGCACATAAGGATGGGGACGCGGGATGGAGCAGCACATAAGGATGGGGACGCGGGATGGAGCAGCATATAAGGATGGGGACGCGGGATGGAGCAGCACATAAGGATGGGGACGCGGGATGGAGCAGCACATAAGGATGGGGACGCAGGATGGAGCAGCACATAAGGATGGGGACGCAGGATGGAGCAGCGCATGACAGGATGGGGACGCAGGATGGGAGCAGCACATAAGGATGGGGACGCAGGATGGGAGCAGCACATAAGGATGGGGACACAGGATGGGAGCAGCGCATGACAGGAAGGGGAACGCAGGATGGAGCAGCGCATGACAGGATGGGGACGCAGGATGGGTGCAGCACATGACAGGATGGGGACGCAGGATGGAGCAGCACATGACAGGATGGGGACGCAGGATGGAGCAGCACATAAGGATGGGGACGCAGGATGGAGCAGCACATAAGGATGGGGACGCAGGATGGAGCAGCGCATGACAGGATGGGGACGCAGGATGGAGCAGCACATGACAGGATGGGGACGCAGGATGGAGCAGCACATACCAGGATGGAGACAATATACCAATATAAATGCTCGCCACCCGGGCGTAGAACGGGTTCAATAGCTAGTAACAAATATAAGAATATACAGAACATTGCACCAGAGGATCTACTGTGCAGGAAGTAATCAGATGAGAGTGATCGAGTGCGGCCAAAAATGGATCAATCCCATCTCAGCAATAAGAGTCACCACACGTATCACCGACTGTGGCGCTTCATCAGGGGTGAGAGCCAAATGAGCACAGGATCCTTTTATTATACAGCTGCATATACATAATGTTTTTACACTTATTAATTCGTTCACATTAATTAGCCCCATAACATCTTACATAATGTGGAGCAGCGTGTTCAGGTTGCAGGTGACGGCTCAGCGTCCAGAACTAGGTCAGACCCGCCGTACGCCTGCGCATAGTGATGACCAGTGTTACCAAGCAGATCACCACAAGTAGGCACAGAGCTGCTCAGCGCCCTCCATGAGGCTCACAGTGGTAACTGAGCGCACAGACGGACGCATGCGCAATATAGGCAAACACTCAATAAACACCAATAAGAGCCGCGTGCGTGCCGTAAGGTACCGTCACACATAACGATATCGTTGCTTTTTTGTGACGTAGCAACGATATCATTAACGAAATCGTTATGCGTGACAGCGACCAACGATCAGGCCCCTGCTGGGAGATCGTTGGTCGCTGGGGAATGATTAGGACATTTTTTGGTCGCTGATCACCCACTGTCATCGCTGGATCGGCGTGTGTGACACCGATCCAGCGATGTCTTCACTGGTAACCAGGGTAAATATCGGGTTACTAAGTGCGGGGCCGCGCTTAGTAACCCAATGTTTACCCTGGTTACCATTGTAAAAGTAAAAAAAACAAACACTACATACTTACATTCCCGGTGTCTGGTCACGTTCCTCGCCTTCAGCTTCCCACACCGGATGGGCAGTCCGGCTCTTTCGGCTCACAAAACGACTCTTTTTGGATCCTAAATGGATCTCCGTTGAATGTGTGTTCGGGTGCCTGAAACCACGCCCACCTACCGCAGGAACAATTCCTACTTGCTAGGAACCAATTAAATTGATGAGTGTGTGGTGTTTTGCCCAGGTGGGCGGGGTTACGCCTGCCGAAGTCTGGGATTTTACGCCCAGTGAGACCATTCAGGGATTTTAGTGCCTCTCACTGGCGAGTTGGCTCCCATCGTTCACAGCAGGGAGCCGACACTTTCTGTCGGATCGTTCGCGATTGACACATCACTATCGTGCCGGCATTGGGGGAAGATGGGGAGAAATGAAAGGTTCATTACACTGCAGGATTATCACATTATTCCTAGCAACGCTCGTTTCTTGATAATGGAGCCGTGTAAACCGGCTGCCGATCACCAAACAATTGAGGATAATGCTAGATTCATGGGAACAATTATATTTTGGTTTCCTGAAAAGATCATTGTCGTTGGCAGCACATCGTCCTGTGTAACCTGGTAGCGTGCTGCCGAGAACCATGGCAGCCTGTGTGCACAGAATAAACTATTACTGTATGAAGTGAGGGCAGACGGTTGTAAGGGCCGTCACCGGCTTAGATGTGGCCCTAAACACCGAATACCGGGGCTCCTCCTGCTGTGTGCACCGTGTCTCACCGGACCCCATCACAAGCACCGAACCGACCTATTACTTCACCTGACACCTGGAGCTAAGCCTCCTCTCAGCTCCGACATCTTCCATCCCCGAGGCATTACATTCCTGTTCTTCCCAGGTATCGAGCCTCAGCCTGCTGCTGCTGCTGCGAGAAGGGAGAATCTGTAATAACATGTTCCACAATTCACAGTAATTATAGATAATAATAAGTGTTTATAAATCACATGAATGTTTTCATGAAGAGAAATCATCTATACTACATGTGTGACCCGGAGCAATCTCACAGGTTCTGGGCACGAGTTCAACAGTTAGCACGTCTGATGAATAATAATCCAGCGATCATTACATGAATAGATCCTGGATCTCTGGTTCTGTCTCATTACAGCGACTGACAAGTAGCGACACTTGTGTCATGTGATGGAGAAATCAGAATCTGCCACCCGTGTACATCAGGGGTGTCAAACTGCATTCCTCGAGGGCCGCAAACTATGCGTGTTTTCAAAATTTCCTTAGCTTTGCACAAGGTAGTGTATAGTGTGTATATATTCATAGTGTGTAGGTGATTAAATTATCACTTGTGCAGTACAAGGAAATCCTGAAAACATGACCTGTTTGCAGCCCTTGAGGAATGCAGTTTGACACCCCTGGTGTACACTGTGGGATCAGCTCCGCTGTGGATGATGGTGGTTCTTATACTATAGGGACCCCCATGTGCCTGAGATAATGGTAATGGGGGCTCCCTGAAGACTGTTCATAAGTTCATGTTTCTTTGTCTTTTGGACTTTGTCTCACAGTCCAGTAAAGTGGATGGATTTATAGAAATCTTCTGTCCTCCGGGTTTATTCAGCATATTCTGACCCTTCACATCCGCAGCTCGTCACTTTCTCTTGTGGATACGCTGAGTTTTATGTGAGGATTTTTCCCATAGATTTGCATTAAATATGGAAAATCCACAGGTAAAAAACCAATTTAATACACACATGATTGTATCAATAAAGCTTTGTCAAAGCCAAATACCAGGAAGCATCAAGAACAAAGAAGCTTTATTTTAAGAAAAAAAAAAACAAACGATAAAAACCATATAAAAAACAAAGACGCGATATTAAAGCATGTAAAGAAAAACGCACAAAAAACTGCAATCAATAAAACACAAGTTACCTACTTTGTATCGTATGTGCAGAAATGGCCAAAAAAATCTGCAACATTGGAAATTCACCAAGTTCTCATCATGGGAACGTTGCCTGGAAAAAGAATCAGAAGTTATTTCTGCTGAAGTGGGATAAATCCCGATCACTGGACACAAACACATACGACCTCCGACTAATGACTGCACCGCCATAAATACAGTAATGTCAGGAGTCAGGTATTATATGTGCTGCATCCCATAATGTCCATCAATATAATGGGTGCATATAATACATACAGTACAGAATACCGACAATATGGCGGCTGTTCATAAAGGATCTGTTTCAGTTAACAACCTGGGAGACGATTCTGCCTTTTTGATGCATATAACTTAGAGTAGGTGATCAGTTATAGACTGGTGAGGTCTCACACTGCGCACCCCCAGCCATCAGCCGTTACCAGACCCAGGTGTAAGCAGTGGACGGGGCAGAACCTCACAGCTCCACACACTGTAGTGGCCGCTCCCGGGTGCTGCAGATCAGCTCCAGTCATACTCGCCCACCACATCCCTGTTGCTCTCATGACATTTTTGTTTGTGGTGATGGTGACAGGTGACCGCTGCACAGTGACGCTGCTACCATGAGGCGATTTGAGCTCTTTGGCTCAGGCGGCAGAAGAGAGGGGGCGGCAGATTCTGAAGTATTATACTCACCAACTCCCGGCGCGGTCCCTGCAGTCCCTGCTTCTTCCAGTGCTGCAGATTCTTCCTGTAATGAGCGGTAACTGTGACCGCTCAATACAGGAAGAAGATGCAGCGGTGGAAGAATCAGGGACGCAGCGCCAGCAGTAGGTGAGTATACGGGGAGGGGGAGCGCAGCGCTGTGCGATATTTACCTCTCCTCGGTCTGGTGTGGTTCCGTCTTCAGCGTCGTCTGGCAGTGACGCTCAGGTCAGAGGGCGCGGTGACGTAGTTAGTGTGCCGCCCTCTGCTGAACGTCAATGCTGAGGACAGAGCCGCACGAGGAGCAGGTAAATATTGCCAGTGCCGGGGTCCTGAGCGAAGAGAGGTGAGTATGTGATTTTTTTTTTTTATCGCAGCAAAATAATAATAATAATAATAATAATAATAATCTTTATTTATATAGCGCCAACATATTCCGCAGCGCTTTACAGTGTAACAGTTTCAAACACAAAAGTCATAAGTAACAACGTTAACAATACAATATACAAAAGCATATGGGGCAAGTGACTATATGGAGCATCTTATGGGGCCATAACACTTGTGCAGCATTATATGGGGCAAATATCTCTATGGAGCATCTTATGGGGCCCTTATTAACCTTTATGCAGGATTATATGGGGCATATTTTAATATGGAGCATCTAATGGGGCCCATCAAACTTTATGGAGCATTATATGGGGCTCCTGATTCAATATGGATATTCAAAAACACTTAACCTACTGATGTCTCAATTAATTTTACTTTTATTGGTATCTATTTTTACTTTTGAAATTTACCGCCATTTTTCCGTTCGCCTCAGGCAGCAGAGAGGCTAGGTTCACTTCTGCCACTGCAGACAATTCCTAACAGAATCCGCAGCGATCAGACAGAGGCATTGACTTCATTGGGGTAAACAAAGCACAAAACATCAATATTTGGTCTCAGTTCTTCCTTCTTTCTATCAGAGATCATCTTATCTGTCAGACACATTGTCGGTCTATTAGGAGGAATATGATGGGAAAAGTATAAGGTGAATAAATGAGGTGTGACCAAAAAGGTATTCAGGGCGCAGGGTGGGAAGGACGTTTCCAGGCGTGTTAGAATTAGCTATTATTATTTATTATTATAGCAGTGCCAATAATTCCATAGCGCTTTACGTGAGGAGGGGTATACATAATAAAAGACAAGTACAATCATCTCGAATACAAGTCATAACTGGTACAGGAGGAGAGAGGACCCTGCCCGCGAGGGCTCACAATCTACAAGGGATGAGTGAGGATACAGCGGTTTATAATGAGAGGCTAATTACACCCGGAGATTCATTATAAGTGATGCCGGCAGTGAGACTCAGTATTTTCTTTATAAACAAAACTACATGTACATCAATCGTCTTCAGGGATCACATCGATTCCAGAAAGCAGAACCCGAGGTAGATCTGTTCCCGGCTGTGATCTGTCGTCTCTCAGTGAATGTTTGGGAAGACGACATGGCGATGGCTCTCAGGATCCTCGGGCTGACGGCCGTTTATTCCTCAGGTACGTCCATCCTGTGCTCTCTATGTGCTGTGTGTACGGGGTCCTGTGTGGATCGTTTCCACCTGATCAGTAGATTACCGGCTGTGATAACGATCTGCAGTATTAATGTATCAGTGATCCGCTCTTTGGTTGGGGCAGATGATGCGGAATATCCGGCCGTATCCATCACTTCTCCACTGTGTTGGTTTCACTTATTATTGAGGAGACGGAGAATCTTCTCTCTAGGCCTCGTTCTCACCTCTGTTTTGCACAAATTTTTCTCACAGATAGAACACGTTCCCTTTATAATCTATGGGGCTGTTCACATGTCTGGGTTTCTTTTTGTCAGCACAGATGACAGGGGCCAAACAAGTCTGTGGAAAACACGACAAGGATTACATTAGTGTACGGTCTGTACGGTCTGTGTGTAACATTGCAACGGACCGAAGACTTTTTATGTGAATATTATTTAGGGTACAATGAATGGTGGCCCTGACCACGAGCTGCGGTTATCACCGTCCTTTATTCCAGCGTCCGTGTCCAGAGATGCCGCACTCCCCCCACCGCTCCTCCGGACATGTACGCTGGAATAAAGGACGGTTATAACCGCAGCTCGTGGTCAGGGCCACCATTCATTATACCCTAAGTAATATTCATGTTGTTTCCTATTGTGAAGCACCAACAAATATTCCTGCATTTGGCTATTTGTTTCATACACGAGGACCGAGCACAAAGATGAGATATAGGACTGCGTACACAGATGAGATATAGGACTGCGTACACAGATGAGATATAGGACCGCGTACACAGATGAGATATAGGACCGTGTACACAGATGAGATATTGGACTGCGTACACAGATGAGATATAGGACTGCGTACACAGATGAGATATAGGACTGGGTACACAGATGAGATATAGGACCGCGTACACAGATGAGATATAGGACCGTGTACACAGATGAGATATAGGACTGTGTACACAGATGAGATATAGGACAGCGTACACAGATGAGATATAGGACTGCGTACACAGATGAGATATAGGACTGCGTACACAGATGAGATATAGGACTGCGTACACAGATGAGATATAGGACCGTGTACACAGATGAGATATTGGACTGCGTACACAGATGAGATATAGGACTGCGTACACAGATGAGATATAGGACAGCGTACACAGATGAGATATAGGACTGCGTACACAGATGAGATATAGGACTGCGTACACAGATGAGATATAGGACTGCGTACACAGATGAGATATAGGACCGTGTACACAGATGAGATATTGGACTGCATACACAGATGAGATATAGGACTGTGTACACAGATGAGATATAGGACCATGTACACAGATGAGATATAGGACTGTGTACACTGATGAGATATAGGACTGCGTACACAGATGAGATATAGGACTGCGTACACAGATGAGATATAGGACCGTGTACACAGATGAGATATAGGACTGCATACACAGATGAGATATAGGACTGTGTACACAGATGAGATATAGGACCGCGTACACAGATGAGATATAGGACCATGTACACAGATGAGATATAGGACTGTGTACACAGATGAGATATAGGACGGCGTACACAGATGAGATATAGGACTGTGTACACAGATGAGATATAGGACCGAGCACACAGATTAGATATAGGACTGAGTACACAGATGAGATATAGGACCACGTACACAGATGAGATATAGGACCATGTACACAGATGAGATATAGGACTGTGTACACAGATGAGATATAGGACAGCGTACACAGATGAGATATAGGACCAAGTACACAGATGAGATATAGGACCAAGTACACAGATGAGATATAGGACTGCGTACACAGATGAGATATAGGACTGCGTACACAGATGAGATATAGGACCAAGTACACAGATGAGATATAGGACTGCGTACACAGATGAGATATGGGACTGCGTACACAGATGAGATATAGGACCGAGTACACAGATTAGATATAGGACTGAGTACACAGATGAGATATAGGACTGCGTACACACGAGATATAGGACTGAGTACACAGATGAGATATAGGACTGAGTACACAGATGAGATATAGGACTGTGTACACAGATGAGATATAGGACTGTGTACACAGATGAGATATAGGACTGTGCACACCGATGAGATATAGGACCGAGTACACAGATGAGATATAGGACCGAGTACACAGATGAGATATAGGACCGTGTACACAGATGAGATATAGGACTGAGTACACAGATGAGATATAGGACTGTGTACACAGATGAGATATAGGACTGTGTACACAGATGAGATATAGGACTGTGTACACAGATGAGATATAGGACCGTGTACACAGATGAGATATAGGACTGAGTACACAGATGAGATATAGGACCGAGTACACAGATGAGATATAGGACTGCGTACACAGATGAGATATAGGACTGCGTACACAGATGAGATATAGGACTGTGTACACAGATGAGATATAGGACTGCGTACACAGATGAGATATAGGACTGCATGCACAGATGAGATATAGGACTGAGTACACAGATGAGATAGAGGACTGCGTACACAGATGAGATATAGGACTGCGTACACAGATGAGATATAGGACCGCGTACACAGATGAGATGTAGGACTGCGTACACAGATGAGATATAGGACCGTGTACACAGATGAGATAGAGGACTGCGTACACAGATGAGATATAGGACTGCATGCACAGATGAGATATAGGACTGAGTACACAGATGAGATAGAGGACTGCGTACACAGATGAGATATAGGACTGCGTACACAGATGAGATATAGGACCGCGTACACAGATGAGATGTAGGACTGCGTACACAGATGAGATATAGGACTGCGTACACAGATGAGATATAGGACCGTGTACACAGATGAGATATAGGACCGCGTACACAGATGAGATATAGGACTGAGTACACAGATGAGATATAGGACTGCGTACACAGATGAGATATAGGACAGCGTACACAGATGAGATATAGGACTGCGTACACAGATGAGATATAGGACTGCGTACACAGATGAGATATAGGACTGTGTACACAGATGAGATATAGGACTGCGTACACAGATGAGATATAGGACTGCGTACACAGATGAGATATAGGACTGCGTACACAGATGAGATATAGGACTGAGTACACAGATGAGATATAGGACTGCATACACAGATGAGATATAGGACCGCGTACACAGATGAGATATAGGACTGCGTACACAGATGAGATATAGAACCGCGTACACAGATGAGATATAGGACTGCGTACACAGATGAGATATAGGACTGTGTACACAGATGAGATATAGGACTGCGTACACAGATGAGATATAGGACTGTGTACACAGATGAGATATAGGACTGAGTACACAGATGAGATATAGGACTGAGTACACAGATGAGATAGAGGACTGAGTACGGACATGAGATGTAGGACTTCGTACACAGATGAGATATAGGACTGCGTACACAGATGAGATATAGGACTGTGTACACAGATGAGATATAGGACTGAGTACACAGATGAGATATAGGACCGAGTACACAGATGAGATAGAGGACTGAGTACACAGATGAGATAGAGGACTGTGTACACAGATGAGATATAGGACTGAGTACACAGATGAGATATAGGACCGAGTACACAGATGAGATAGAGGACTGAGTACGGACATGAGATGTAGGACTGCATACACAGATGAGTAGTGTTGAGTGATACCTTCCGATATCGGGAAATATCGGATCGGATTGGATCGGACCGATACCCAAAAAATATCGGGTATCGCCAATACCAATACCGGAAACCAATGCAAGTCAATGGGACACAAATATCGGAATAAAAATAAGCCCTTTCTTTCCTTTGCACATCCAGTTCCTGAGGGGGAAAGAGTGTGGGCGGTGCGTGGGCGGAGACTGCGTGTCTGTGTGTGTGGGGGCGGGGTCTGTGCTGGACCATGGGGGGTTTGTGCGGGCCTGCCGGGGGTCCATGTGGGCTGCCGGGGGTCTGTGCGGGCCTGCCGGGGGTCCATGTGGGCTGCCGAGGGTCTGTACGGGCCTCTCGGGGGTCTCTGTGTCTGTGTGTAGGCATCGTCCGATAGGACTATAAGTCCCATCAGGCTATGCCTGCTACAATGACAGTGATTGACACATTAGCCTATGATGGGACAGTAGTCCCATCATCCGGCTAATGTGTTGAATGTAAAAAAAAAAAACACAAACATACTACATACAACATACATACTACATACATACAACATACTACATACATACAACATACATACATACAACATAACCAAACAGAGAACACACAACCGAACAAATGCCCAAAAATAAATTAAATTCAAAATAGATTTATTTATACCAAAATATATACCAATTGGTAGGGGGAAAAGAAACCAAAAAAGAGGCACAACAACAAGGAGACAGGGCAACATACAATCCTGCACTGGTAGAATAATGGCGTAATATAAATAGAAAAAATAGAAAAAATATAATAAATATAAAGCCAACCACAGAATTGAAAAATTATATATATATATATATATATATATATATATATATATACACAACAATTGTAGAAAAAATATATATATATTTATAAAAAGATATATATATATATATATATATATATATATATATGTTATATGCACGCACTAGACAAAATTAAATAATGAAAAAATAAATAAATGAAAAAATGGGTGGTACACCTTTAAGAGAGACCCAAGAGGGTTAATATAATGTCTATAATTACGGTAGGATGTGTAAGACCCAGTGCTTGAAAAAGTGGAAATGTGCGGCTACATATAATGTATGCTAATATGCTTAAATATTAGTAAGGGGTACAGGGAGCTGCTGCATAGATCAGGAGACACTGTGACGTATAACACATCGAGTGAATAATGTTGTTACTGCAAATAGCTAAAATAGAGTGTCTCAAAGCAGGCTATACCTGTAATGCTGCCCTCCTCCTGGATGTGCCAGTCCCCGACGCGCGTTTCGGCGTCAGCCTTCGTCAGGGGGTGGCAACATCCTGCGGAGAGGAAGCATATAAAGGGGGAGCATCCAATGAACAGGGGCGACGGATGAGGAATGACGCGCACCGCTATTGGGCAGAAACACGGCGACCGCCGCCGCCAGCCCATGTGATCCCCGGCGCCGCGTACAGATGATGCAGCACCGAGGGACATGGAACCGGAAGGCGGGGACGCCATGATCCCCAACAACGATGCGCGTACCATCCGGCCCGCCGTCATTGGTTAGTGAGGGACATGTGACCGACAGGTCCTGAAAGGGTAAAGGAAAATCAAGAAGAAAACTAACGCAAAGGTCCTGGAGATGCATGAACTTAAGAAAAAGCTGATATGGTTGAATGTAGGAAAAAACTATAAGGGACATATAACCTAAAGATGTATTGCAAAAAGAGGGGGGGGGGGGGGAAGGAAAATAAATAATAAACTGTAAAAAAATAAATAAATAAATAAATGAATGAAATAAAAATATAAATATATAAATATGCATGGACGTGTGATGGGCAAGAAAAATATGTATGCTAAAGTGCACAAAGGAAATGTGATATGTACAATAAAGAAAAAATGTGAAGGTGAAAACAAACCCCCGAAAAAAAGGGGGGTGGGGTGGGGGGTAGGGGGATTATAAAAAGGAAAAAATAATAAATAAAGAAAGAAAGGATGAAAAATAACATGCACAAAAAGCATGTATATGCGTGCATGAAGACAATAAGAATGAATAATAAATGTGAATGTGATGAATATAAGTCTGGGCGAGACCAGACAAACAAAGTGAAATATGTGCCATATAATGTAATACCAACACACGCGTACAAATGAAAATATATGCACATACATATACATATACATACATGGACATACGTAAAAATAATAAATAAAGAATGGAAAAAACATAATAAATATATAATAACATGGGGAAGTGGTATGAATAATGAATAAGTTCAAATGTCCATTATTCTTCTCCTATTCATCTTGATCATAGATAATGGGGAGAAAGAAATCCCCAACCAACATTCAACTCCGTCATGACAACGAGCCAATCGGAAAGGATGTCCACAGAAGAAAATACTGCCTTAACTTCAGTGGCTATATGTATATGTATGTGCATATATTTTCATTTGTACGCGTGTGTTGGTATTACATTATATGGCACATATTTCACTTTGTTTGTCTGGTCTCGCCCAGACTTATATTCATCACATTCACATTTATTATTCATTCTTATTGTCTTCATGCACGCATATACATGCTTTTTGTGCATGTTATTTTTCATCCTTTCTTTCTTTATTTATTATTTTTTCCTTTTTATAATCCCCCTACCCCCCACCCCACCCCCCTTTTTTTCGGGGGTTTGTTTTCACCTTCACATTTTTTCTTTATTGTACATATCACATTTCCTTTGTGCACTTTAGCATACATATTTTTCTTGCCCATCACACGTCCATGCATATTTATATATTTATATTTTTATTTCATTCATTTATTTATTTATTTATTTTTTTACAGTTTATTATTTATTTTCCTTCCCCCCCCCCCTCTTTTTGCAATACATCTTTAGGTTATATGTCCCTTATAGTTTTTTCCTACATTCAACCATATCAGCTTTTTCTTAAGTTCATGCATCTCCAGGACCTTTGCGTTAGTTTTCTTCTTGATTTTCCTTTACCCTTTCAGGACCTGTCGGTCACATGTCCCTCACTAACCAATGACGGCGGGCCGGATGGTACGCGCATCGTTGTTGGGGATCATGGCGTCCCCGCCTTCCGGTTCCATGTCCCTCGGTGCTGCGTCATCTGTACGCGGCGCCGGGGATCACATGGGCTGGCGGTGGCGGTCGCCGTGTTTCTGCCCAATAGCGGTGCGCGTCATTCCTCATCCGTCGCCCCTGTTCATTGGATACTCCCCCTTTATATGCTTCCTCTCCGCAGGATGTTGCCACCCCCTGACGAAGGCTGACGCCGAAACGCGCGTCGGGGACTGGCACATCCAGGAGGAGGGCAGCATTACAGGTATAGCCTGCTTTGAGACACTCTATTTTAGCTATTTGCAGTAACAACATTATTCACTCGATGTGTTATACGTCACAGTGTCTCCTGATCTATGCAGCAGCTCCCTGTACCCCTTACTAATATTTAAGCATATTAGCATACATTATATGTAACCGCACATTTCCACTTTTTCAAGTACTGGGTCTTACACATCCTACCGTAATTATAGACATTATATTAACCCTCTTGGGTCTCTCTTAAAGGTGTACCACCCATTTTTTCATTTATTTATTTTTTCATTATTTAATTTTGTCTAGTGCGTGCATATAACATATATATATATATATATATACATATATATATATATCTTTTTATAAATATATATATATTTTTTCTACAATTGTTGTGTATATATATATATATATATACATATATACAGTATATATATATAAATTTTCAATTCTGTGGTTGGCTTTATATTTATTATATTTTTTCTATTTTTTCTATTTATATTACGCCATTATTCTACCAGTGCAGGATTGTATGTTGCCCTGTCTCCTTGTTGTTGTGCCTCTTTTTTGGTTTCTTTTCCCCCAACCAATTGGTATATATTTTGGTATAAATAAATCTATTTTGAATTTAATTTATTTTTGGGCATTTGTTCGGTTGTGTGTTCTCTGTTTGGTTATATATATTTTTCCGATTTGTCCTCCTTATGTCCATCTTGGGATACATATAATATACACACACATTGGGCGTTCTATTGAGTTACTAAAGTACTTATGTATCCCTTGCTCTGAGTTTTTTCATTTATACATACAACATACTATATACAACATACATACTACATACATACTACATACAACATACTACATACATACAACATACATACAACATACTACATACTGTGATGCAGTGACCCCTGTAACAGGTAGGGGGCGCTGCATGGTCTCCCCAGTATGCGCACGGAGGCGTATTGAGGCCGTGCGTGGCAATTGTGTGCATGGATGTGATGGTGAGACAGTGTCTGGCATTGTGGTTAATGGGAGGTATGTGTCACAGGGATGGATGCTCCCTGCGATGCAACCCGGAGTATCTTGTCTTTAGAGCGCGTGAGCACTGAAGATGTCATTTAGTGCACCTGGGTCCGGGTTGCGGGTAGCTATGAGAGATGGGAGGGTCTGGCTACCCACATACCTCACTCTGGGTGGGGGTGCTCACTGTATCTTTTTCCCTGTAGGAGTTTGAGGACCTGCAGTGATGTCATGATCATGTGACCAGTGCATGTGATGTTACCTTCATCTGGGGTGTGATTAGAGGCGACCTAAAGGAGGTGTGTTAGCACATGGGAGTGAGTGTCGGTGAGTCTGTCAGGATGGACAGACTTCCACGTGTCCAGGCAGGACACTACAGAGCAGTCCTGTATGCTCTCTGAGTGTGGACCTGAGTGGTTCTGTGCTGGAAGGTCCTGGAAGCCTAAGTGTTGGGAGTGTTGATTCCCTGGAGAGCACGTGGTGGGATTCTGGTACTGGTGGCCTGGGGTGTTGGACGGTCCCAGCTGGGCGACAGACATCCTGAAGATCACCCGGACAGGTCACCTGTGGTGAGGACCATGGACTGACGAGGAGTCAGCTTGTGGAGCAGGAGTTCCTACGAGGTAACCCCGGGTCTGGGGAAAGGACTATGTGCCTTAATGAAGGGCAGTTACTGAACTGTGTGGCATGCAGTCACCCAGGACAACTGGACAAAGTAAAGTCCTGCATGTTTACTGACTGTGCTTCAAAGCCGTATATTGTGAAGTGCTAAGTATTATGTGAGGTCTGTGATGTGGAACATGGCCTTCCGTGGTTTATGCTGAGTGGATAATAAACCACATGGACTGTTTATGTGAAAAACCATGCCTGTCTATGTTTATCCTGCTGACAAGCGAGTGTTCCCCAATATGCTAGTGAGCGCTATCTCACAATACATACTACATACTGTATATACAACATACATACAATATACCACATACATACTACATACATACTACATACATACAACATACTACAAACATACTACATACATACAACATACTACATACAACATACATACTACATGCATACTACATACATACAGCATACATACTACATACATACTACATACAGTACATACACACAACATACTACATGCATACTACATGCATACTACATGCATACATACTACATACATACAACCTACAAAAAACTTGCACAGAGACCTCATCGTACAAAAAAGTAATACATTTTTATTGAGCACTATAGCAAAGATATTAAAAAACCATAATGATGGAAAATGGTACTAAATAAAAGCACCCAGACCAGAGGTAAGTATGTTTACAACATTAATAACAAAACCGCCATGGAAATATATAAGTAACTCTAAGAAAGGAAGTCTCCCGTGCCTAAATGGCACAATCACTAGTATGACCCCAAACTAGAAATCCAATCCGGCAGCACAGCAATCAAATAAGTATATTATGATGATACTCTACCTCCAGTCTGATGGTGCCACAACCCCTACGCGCGTTTCGGCTTGTGTGCCTTCTTCCGGGGGAGTGGCATCATCAGATTCAGCTCGCCCTAAATACCCCAACTATCTAATCAAAAGAATAAAACATTAGTGATGTCATGAGATCGCCGCCTTGCAGCGGGGCGTGCGCAGATCGCCCCGGCGAGGTCCGAGTCACCGCCGGCGTCATCGGGCAGCCCCGCCTACGGGAACGCCCCAAAGGACGGTCACGTGAGCGCCAGCCCGACTCAGACGCCAGCAACAACGCGCAGCCCACAGGAGAGAACACGCACGCGCACAGGAGGAGATCCCAGACGTGACAAGCCACCATACACAAGGCAAGTATACCCACATCAATTCAATTTATCACGAGAGAGCAGTCCATCTATTAGCACAGTGAATGACCATAACAATACTACATAATACAATTTATACAGTGATACATATATAATTAATATAAAAAATAAACAATATTTAATACTGATACATAAGTGCCTAGTACAAAAAGTGCAATGTGCCGCAATTTAATGCCAAAAATCCCCATGATTGACATAATTAGTTATTTTTACTATATAAATACAAATATTAAGTATGCATAATAACATAGCAATTCAATAAAGTGCGTAGTGCTTGAACGTGCTCAGAGATGATGCCCACTCTCTCCGTACTCTCAATCATCCATCTACGAGTTCAATGACGGGGATACAATTAGGTGGCTGTAAATATAATAATATAAAATTAAAATCAACATAAATACAATAAAAGCAAAAAAACCATGAAACCAACATAAACATAAAAAACGACCATATTAAAGAAAAGGTGCAAAACTCAGGGTCTCATTTAACCCATTTGGTTTAAGGGACCGTAGTTCCCAGATACATCGGGATTCTTTTTGGGCTAAAATCCGACTCACATTACCACCTCTTGGGCTTACAGGAATGCAATCAATACCCTTTACACGGAATTTGGATGGGTCACACGCATGATACTGTTTAAAATGTCTAGGAACACTTTTAAGTAGATCCAAATTTTCCTCCTCCTTAGCAGCCAGAATGTCCCTGACGTGTTCCCTAACGCGCACTTTCAAAGCCCTAGTAGTCAGGCCTACATAGATTTTTGTACAAGTGCAGTAGGCATAATACACCACTGCACTTGTAGTGCAAGTTATCGTGTGCGTGATTTTAAACTTGCGTCCATCTGAGGACACAAAATCCGTTGCCGTGTCCATGTTAGGACAACCCACACACTTCCCACAAGGTTTACTACCCCATGGAGATTTGGATGGTTGCTTTTGCAATGGAAACAAGTGGGGACGTTCTTTTGGTGTGTAATAGCTCTTCACTAGCAAATCCCTCAAGTTCTTTGATCTCCGTGCAGTAATCGAGGGTCTCTCAGACAGATATTGTTTCAGCACCGGATCTGCCAGTAGAACCGGCCAGTGCTTTTCCACACTTTCCAAAAGTTTTCCCCATTGGGAATTATACGTAGTTACCAATCTTACCTGATTACTCGCTGCTTTCTTATTGGAGGAGTATAGAAGTTGGTGATGATCCGTATTCCTGGCTCTGTTATAAGCTTTTTTAATGCTTCTCCTGCTGTATCCCCTCTCCAAAAATCTTGCCTTCATTTCTGTTGCCCGGCACTCAAAGTCCTCCATAGTGGAGCAAATTCTTCTAATACGAAGAAACTGTCCCACTGGCACTGCATTGACAACATGAGATGGGTGAGAGGAGCTGGCATAAAGGACCGCATTGACTGCTGTATCCTTACGGAAAGCATCTGAGAGCAAGAGACCACTCGGATCTCTCCTGACCAAGACGTCGAGGAATTTAATCTGCTGAGGGCTGCAATGATACGTCAAATGAATATTGTATTCGTTATTATTTAAAATTTGAAAAAATGCCTCCAATTCAGATGATATCCCACGCCAGATCATGAATATGTCATCGATGTAGCGGGTCCAAAAAATGACCCGCTCCATCGACAACCCATGATCCAACGTGAATAGATCCCTCTCCCACAGCCCCAGGAACACATTAGCATACGAAGGCGCACAAGCCGCCCCCATTGCAGTGCCCTGGAGCTGCATGTAGAGGGATCCATTAAAAATAAAAAAATTGTGAGTGAGTAAAAATTGCAGCAAAATCAACAGGAATTCCACTTCGTCATTGGAAAAATTGGTCATAGTCGAAAAATTGGACACGGCCCTCAAACCATCATGGTGCCGAATGTTTGTGTATAGCGACTCTACGTCGCAAGTCACCAATAGCATATCCTCGTCAATATGTACCCCATCGATCTTCCTCAAAAAATCAGACGTATCCTGGGTAAATGACGGGATTGCTTCCACTAACGGCTTAAGGAACATGTCCAAATATCTCCCGATCCCCTCCGTAAGGCTACCCACCCCGGAGATGATTGGTCTTCCCAGGGCAGGGGGAGGGGGGTTTGTTTTTATGCACTTTAGGCAATAGGTATAGTGTCGGGATTCGTGGTTCTTTAACCAACAAATTATCCCTCACTTCTAAAGTGATGACTCCCCTCTCTTCTGCCTTCCATAAGATTTTACGTAATTCTTCCTTGTATGAGGCAAGAGGGTTGAATGTAAGCTTTTTATAACAAGATGTATTCCTCAACATCTTGTTTGCCTCTGCCTCATACAATCTAGTAGGCCAAACCACTACATTCCCCCCTTTGTCCGCAGGTTTAATTACTATGTCCTTGAGATTCCCCATACGTTTTATACACTCATGCTCCCTTTGAGTTAAATTGTCTCTCCAAATAATTGATGGAATCTCCTCCAGCTCTTTAGTAACCAGCTGGATAAATATCTCGACATTAGGACATACGGACAAAGGGGGGAATTTTTTAGACCTAGGGCGTAGAGAGGGTGGCATCTTACCTAAAGACGGTTTCACATGCTCCTCCGCCAGCTCCTCCAAAGTTCTCAAGGCAGCTTGTTCCTCAGGAAGAGGGAACAGTTTTTGAATCTCTTCACTATGATGCCACTTTTTGAATAATAAAGATCTTCCGAAGACATGGAGATCCTTGATCACCGTAAAGGTGTCAAGCCGCGTGCTGGGTGAAAAAGTGAGACCCTTAGACAACACAGATACTTCCTCATTACTTAGTTCGTGTTCAGACAGATTTATTACCTTCAAAGCATCACTCCTAGAAGTGGGGACCTGAGGACGTTTGTTAGTATCTCCCTTTTGTTCTTTCTTCCTCTTATTACCATTCCCAAACCTTGTTTGGATGGAATAGTGGGATACCTCAGATCCACCACCAGAAGATGATACTGATGACAGAGAGGATGTACTTCTCTTGCGATTCATGGAGCTTTTCCGTCTCCATCTATAAACCATGCCCTGTTGAAAGTCCATATTATCCCGAGACACCTTTTTAGCATGTACCGTCCTAATATGAGACTCCCACTCGTCAGAATTTTTGTCCATGCTTGTGTTAAAAATAGACAGAGCCTCAGATGATATTAGTTTTTTTCAAATTGCTGTAAGATTCATCAATCTCCACCTCCAATGATGACACAGATTTTTTGTTTAGATCTATCAATAGCTCCATGAACTGCAGAGACGACTACGTACATATCTCCTCCCACTTTGTGATGAATGACTCATCCTGAACCGGAAATGACGGAAAAACCTGGATTCTCAATCCTCGTGGAATCATTTTCTTTTTCAAATAGCTGTCCAGGAACGCCCTATTCCACCACAATTTGGTGCGTTTGTGAACCAGACGTTTTAATTTAGCTTGCAAATTTTTAACCTCTTCATTACTATTGGTCGCTGAATTAGCACCTTCACCATCAAAGACCGAGGCAGCCTGTATCTGCCAGGTCGAATCTCTACTCCTATAATCCATTCTACGTCAAAAAATCTGTGAAAATACACAGCAAAAATGCAAATACCGATTAGACAAACAATACACAGGGTGAACCAAAATAGACCCTATGCTATGCCCGTCCGGGGATATATACTTATATCGGCCCCGTACAATACAAATATATACAACCTACAAAAAACTTGCACAGAGACCTCATCGTACAAAAAAGTAATACATTTTTTGGAGCACTATAGCAAAGATATTAAAAAACCATAATGATGGAAAATGGTACTAAATAAAAGCACCCAGACCAGAGGTAAGTATGTTTACAACATTAATAACAGAACCGCCATGGAAATATATAAGTAACTCTAAGAAAGGAAGTCTCCCGTGCCTAAACGGCACAATCACTAGTATGACCCCAAACTAGAAATCCAATCCGGCAGCACAGCAATCAAATAAGTATATTATGATGATACTCTACCTCCAGTCTGATGGTGCCACAACCCCTACGCGCGTTTCGGCTTGTGTGCCTTCTTCCGGGGGAGTGGCATCATCAGATTCAGCTCGCCCTAAATACCCCAACTATCCAATCAAAAGAATAAAACATTAGTGACATCATGAGATCGCCGCCTTGCAGCGGGGCGTGCGCAGATCGCCCCGGCGAGGTCCGAGTCACCGCCAGCGTCATCGGGCAGCCCCGCCTACGGGAACGCCCCAAAGGACGGTCACGTGAGCGCCAGCCCGACTCAGACGCCAGCAACAACGCGCAGCCCACAGGAGAGAACACGCACGCGCACAGGAGGAGATCCCAGACGTGACAAGCCACCATACACAAGGCAAGTATACCCACATCAATTCAATTTATCACGAGAGAGCAGTCCATCTATTAGCACAGTGAATGACCATAACAATACTACATAATACAATTTATACAGTGATACATATATAATTAATATAAAAAATAAACAATATTTAATACTGATACATAAGTGCCTAGTACAAAAAGTGCAATGTGCCGCAATTTAATGCCAAAAATCCCCATGATTGACATAATTAGTTATTTTTACTATATAAATACAAATATTAAGTATGCATAATAACATAGCAATTCAATAAAGTGCGTAGTGCTTGAACGTGCTCAGAGATGATGCCCACTCTCTCCGTACTCTCAATCATCCATCTACGAGTTCAATGACGGGGATACAATTAGGTGGCTGTAAATATAATAATATAAAATTAAAATCAATATAAATACAATAAAAGCAAAAAACCCATGAAACCAACATAAACATAAAAAACGACCATATTAAAGAAAAGGTGCAAAACTCAGGGTCTCATTTAACCCATTTGGTTTAAGGGACCGTAGTTCCCAGATACATCGGGATTCTTTTTGGGCTAAAATCCGACTCACATTACCACCTCTTGGGCTTACAGGAATGCAATCAATACCCTTTACACGGAATTTGGATGGGTCACACGCATGATACTGTTTAAAATGTCTAGGAACACTTTTAAGTAGATCCAAATTTTCCTCCTCCTTAGCAGCCAGAATGTCCCTGACGTGTTCCCTAACGCGCACTTTCAAAGCCCTAGTAGTCAGGCCTACATAGATTTTTGTACAAGTGCAGTAGGCATAATACACCACTGCACTTGTAGTGCAAGTTATCGTGTGCGTGATTTTAAACTTGCGTCCATCTGAGGACACAAAATCCGTTGCCGTGTCCATGTTAGGACAACCCACACACTTCCCACAAGGTTTACTACCCCATGGAGATTTGGATGGTTGCTTTTGCAATGGAAACAAGTGGGGACGTTCTTTTGGTGTGTAATAGCTCTTCACTAGCAAATCCCTCAAGTTCTTTGATCTCCGTGCAGTAATCGAGGGTCTCTCAGACAGATATTGTTTCAGCACCGGATGTGCCAGTAGAACCGGCCAGTGCTTTTCCACACTTTCCATAAGTTTTCCCCATTGGGAATTACACGTAGTTACCAGTCTTACCTGATTACTCGAAGCTTTCTTATTGGAGGAGTATACAGGTCCTTCTCAAAAAATTAGCATATAGTGTTAAATTTCATTATTTACCATAATGTAATGATTACAATTAAACTTTCATATATTATAGATTCATTATCCACCAACTGAAATTTGTCAGGTCTTTTATTGTTTTAATACTGATGATTTTGGCATACAACTCCTGATAACCCAAAAAACCTGTCTCAATAAATTAGCATATCAAGAAAAGGTTCTCTAAACGACCTATTACCCTAATCTTCTGAATCAACTAATTAACTCTAAACACATGCAAAAGATACCTGAGGCTTTTATAAACTCCCTGCCTGGTTCATTACTCAAAACCCCCATCATGGGTAAGACTAGCGACCTGACAGATGTCAAGAAGGCCATCATTGACACCCTCAAGCAAGAGGGTAAGACCCAGACAGAAATTTCTCAACAAATAGGCTGTTCCCAGAGTGCTGTATCAAGGCACCTCAATGGTAAGTCTGTTGGAAGGAAACAATGTGGCAGAAAACGCTGTACAACGAGAAGAGGAGACCGGACCCTGAGGAAGATTGTGGAGAAGGACCGATTCCAGACCTTGGGGAACCTGAGGAAGCAGTGGACTGAGTCTGGTGTGGAAACATCCAGAGCCACCGTGCACAGGCGTGTGCAGGAAATGGGCTACAGGTGCCGCATTCCCCAGGTAAAGCCACTTTTGAACCATAAACAGCGGCAGAGGCGCCTGACCTGGGCTACAGAGAAGCAGCACTGGACTGTTGCTAAGTGGTCCCAAGTACTTTTTTCTGATGAAAGCAAATTTTGCATGTCATTCGGAAATCAAGGTGCCAGAGTCTGGAGGAAGACTGGGGAGAAGGAAATGCCAAAATGCCTGAAGTCCAGTGTCAAGTACCCACAGTCAGTGATGGTGTGGGGTGCCATGTCAGCTGCTGGTGTTGGTCCACTGTGTTTCATCAAGGGCAGGGTCAATGCAGCTAGCTATCAGGAGATTTTGGAGCACTTCATGCTTCCATCGGCTGAAATGCTTTATGGAGATGAAGATTTCATTTTTCAGCACGACCTGGCACCTGCTCACAGTGCCAAAACCACTGGTAAATGGTTTACTGACCATGGTATTACTGTGCTCAATTGGCCTGCCAACTCTCCTGACCTGAACCCCATAGAGAATCTGTGGGATATTGTGAAGAGAAAGTAGAGAGACGCAAGACCCAACACTCTGGATGAGCTTAAGGCCGCTATTGAAGCATCCTGGGCCTCCATAACATCTCAGCAGTGTCACAGGCTGATTGCCTCCATGCCACGCCGCATTGAAGCAGTCATTTCTGCCAAAGGATTCCCGACCAAGTATTGAGTGCATAACTGAACATTATTATTTGATGGTTTTTTTGTTTGTTATTAAAAAACACTTTTATTTGATTGGATGGGTGAAATATGCTAATTTATTGAGACAGGTTTTTTGGGTTATCAGGAGTTGTATGCCAAAATCATCAGTATTAAAACAATAAAAGACCTGACAAATTTCAGTTGGTGGATAATGAATCTATAATATATGAAAGTTTAATTGTAATCATTACATTATGGTAAATAATGAAATTTAACACTATATGCTAATTTTTTTAGAAGGACCTGTAGAAGTTGGTGACGATCCGTATTCCTGGCTCTGTTATAAGCTTTTTTTAATGCTTCTCTGTTGTGAATTCTGTGGTCAAGCTCCCTCCTGTGGTCATGAATGGTACTTCGGCTGGTTCTGTCCATGGACTTCCTCTGGTGGCTGTGGGTGTTTCTGAGTTTCCTTCCACAGGTGACGAGGTTAATTCGTTAGCGGGCTGCTCTATTTAACTCCACTTAGTTCATTGCTCCATGCCAGCTGTCAATGTTGTAGTATTGGTCTAGTTCGCTCCTGGATCGTTCTGGTTACCTGTACACTCCAGCAGAAGCTAAGTTCCTCCTTGCTATTTTCTTGTTTGCTACTTTTCTGTCCAGCTTGCTATTGTTAATTTGTCTTGCTTGCTGGAAGCTCTGGGATGCAGGGTGTCGCCTCTGCACCGTGAGTTGGTGCGGAAGGTTTTTTTCCCTGCACACTCTGCGTAGCTTTTTGTAGGTTTTTTGTGCTGACCGCAAAGTGACCTTTCCTATCCTCTGTCTGTTTAGTAAGTCGGGCCTCTCTTTGCTAAATCTATTTCTATCTGTGTTTGTGATTTTCATCTTTGCTCACAGTCAATATTTGTGGGGGGCTGCCTTTTCCTTTGGGGAATTTCTCTGAGGCAAGGTAGGCTTTATTTTCCTGTCTTTAGGGCTAGCTAGTTCTGAGGCTGTGACAAGTTGCATAGGGAGCGTTAGGAGCAATCCACGGCTATTTCTAGTGTGCGTGATAGGCTTAGGAATTGTGGTCAGCAGAGTTCCCACTTCCCAGAGCTTGTCCTATGTTATTGTAACAATCAGGTCTTTCCGGGTGCTCTTAACCACCAGGTCCATTATTGTCCTAACCACCAGGTCATAGCACTTATCCTGCTGTATCCCCTCTCCAAAAATCTTGCCTTCATTTCTGTTGCCCGGCACTCAAAGTCCTCCATAGTGGAGCAATTCTTCTAATACGAAGAAACTGTCCCACTGGCACTGCATTGACAACATGAGATGGGTGAGAAGAGCTGGCATGAAGGACCGCATTGACTGCTGTATCCTTACGGAAAGCATCTGAGAGCAAGAGACCAATCGGATCTCTCCTGACCAAGATGTCGAGGAATTCAATCTGCTAAGGGCTGCAATGATACGTCAAATGAATATTGTATTCATTATTATTTAAAATTTGAAAAAATGCCTCCAATTCAGATGATGTCCCACGCCAGATCATGAATACGTCATCGATGTAGCGGGTCCAAAAAATGACCCGCTCCATCGACAACCCATGATCCGACGTGAATAGATCCCTCTCCCACAGCCCCAGGAACACATTAGCATACGAAGGCGCACAAGCCGCCCCCATTGCAGTGCCCTGGAGCTGCAGGTAGATGGATCCATTAAAAATAAAAAAAATTGTGAGTGAGTAAAAATTGCAGCAAAATCAACAGGAATTCCACTTAGTCATTGGAAAAAATGGTCATAGTAAAAAAAAATTGGACACGGCCCTCAAACCGTCATGGTGCCGAATGTTTGTGTATAGCGACTCTACGTCGCAAGTCACCAATAGCATATCCTCATCAATATGTACCCCATCGATCTTCCTCAAAAAATCAGATGTATCCTGGGTAAATGACGGGATTGCTTCCACTAACGGCTTAAGGAACATGTCCAAATATCTCCCGATCCCCTCCGTAAGGCTACCCACCCTGGAGATGATTGGTCTTCCCGGGTTTTTTTTTTGTTTTTAATGCACTTTAGGCAATAGGTATAGTGTCGGGATTCGTGGTTCTTTAACCAACAAATTATCCCTCACTTCTAAAGTGATGACTCCCCTCTCTTCTGCCTTCCATAAGATTTTACGTAATTCTTCCTTGTATGAGCAAGAGGATTGAATGTAAGCTTTTTATAACAAGGTGTATTCCTCAACATCTTGTTTACCTCTGCCTCATACAATCTAGTAGGCCAAACCACTACATTCCCCCCTTTGTCCGCAGGTTTAATTACTATGTCCTTGAGATTCCCCATACGTTTTATACACTCATGCTCCCTTTGAGTTAAATTGTCTCTCCAAATAATTGATGGAATTGTTCTCTCCTGTGGGCTGCGCGTTGTTGCTGGCGTCTGAGTCGGGCTGGCGCTCACGTGACCGTCCTTTGGGGCGTTCCCGTGGGCGGGGCTGCCCGATGACGCCGGCGGTGACTCGGACCTCGCCGGGGTGATCTGCGCACGCGCCGCTGCAAGGCGGCGATCTCATGACGTCACTAATGTTTTATTCTTTTGATTGGATACTTGGGGTATTTAGGGCGAGCTGAATCTGATGATGCCACTCCCCCGGAAGAAGGCACACAAGCCGAAATGCGCGTAGGGGTTGTGGCACCATCAGACTGGAGGTAGAGTATCATCATAATATACTTATTTGATTGCTGTGCTGCCGGATTGGATTTCTAGTTTGGGGTCATACTAGTGATTGTGCCGTTTAGGCACGGGAGACTTCCTTTCTTAGAGTTACTTATATATTTCCATGGCGTTTTTTTTTATTAATGTTGTAAACATACTTACCTCTGGTCTGGGTGCTTTTATTTAGTACCATTTTCCATCATTATGGTTTTTTAATATCTTTGCTATAGTGCTCAATAAAAATGTATTACTTTTTTGTACGATGAGGTCTCTGTGCAAGTTTTTTGTAGGTTGTATATATTTGTATTGTACGGGGCCGATATAAGTATATATCCCCGGACGGGCATAGCATAGGGTCTATTTTGGTTCACCCTGTGTATTGTTTGTCTAATCGGTATTTGCATTTTTGCTGTGTATTTTCACAGATTTTTTTACGTAGAATGGATTATAGGAGTAGAGATTCGACCTGGCAGATACAGGCTGCCTCGGTCTTTGATGGTGAAGGTGCTAATTCAGCGACCAATAGTAATGAAGAGGTTAAAAATTTGCAAGCTAAATTAAAACGTCTGGTTCACAAACGCACCAAATTGTGGTGGAATAGGGCGTTCCTGGACAGCTATTTGAAAAAGAAAATGATTCCACAAGGATTGAGAATCCAGGTTTTTCCGTCATTTCTGGTTCAGGATGAGTCATTCATCACAAAGTGGGAGGAGATATGTACGTAGTCGTCTCTCCAGTTCATGGAGCTTTTGATAGAGCTAAACAAAAAATCTGTGTCATCATTGGAGGTGGAGATTGATGAATCTTACGGCAATTTGAAAAAATTAATATAATCTGAGGCTCTGTCTATTTTTAACACAAGCATGGACAAAAATTCTGACGAGTGGGAGTCTCATATTAGGACGGTACATGCTAAAAAGGTGTCTCGGGATAATATGGACTTTCAACAGGGCATGGTTTATAGATGGAGACGGAAAAGCTCCATGAATCGCAAGAGAAGTACATCCTCTCTGTCATCAGTATCATCTTCTGGTGGTGGATCTGAGGTATCCCACTATTCCATCCAAACAAGGTTTGGGAATGGTAATAAGAGGAAGAAAGAACAAAAGGGAGATACTAACAAACGTCCTCAGGTCCCCACTTCTAGGAGTGATGCTTTGAAGGCAATAAATCTGTCTGAACATGAACTAAGTAATGAGGAAGTATCTGTGTTGTCTAAGGGTCTCACTTTTTCACCCAGCACGCGGCTTGACACCTTTACGGTGATCAAGGATCTCCATGTCTTCGGAAGATCTTTATTATTCAAAAAGTGGCATCATAGTGAAGAGATTCAAAAACTGTTCCCTCTTCCTGAGGAACAAGCTGCCTTGAGAAATTTGGAGGAGCTGGCGGAGGAGAATGTGAAACCGTCTTTAGGTAAGATGACACCCTCTCTACGCCCTAGGTCTAAAAAATTCCCCCCTTTGTCCGTATGTCCTAATGTCGAGATATTTATCCAGCTGGTTACTAAAGAGCTGGAGGAGATTCCATCAATTATTTGGAGAGACAATTTAACTCAAAGGGAGCATGAGTGTATAAAACGTATGGGGAATCTCAAGGACATAGTAATTAAACCTGTGGACAAAAGGGGGGAATGTAGTGGTTTGGCCTACTAGATTGTATGAGGCAGAGGCAAACAAGATGTTGAGGAATACATCTTGTTATAAAAAGCTTACATTCAATCCTCTTGCCTCATACAAGGAAGAATTACGTAAAATCTTATGGAAGGCAGAAGAGAGGGGAGTCATCACTTTAGAAGTGAGGGATAATTTGTTGGTTAAAGAACCACGAATCCCGACACTATACTTATTGCCTAAAGTGCATAAAAAAATTAAAAAAAACCCCGGGAAGACCAATCAACTCCGGGGTGGGTAGCCTTACGGAGGGGATCGGGAGACATTTGGACATGTTCCTTAAGCCGTTAGTGGAAGCAATCCCGTCATTTACCCAGGATACGTCTGATTTTTTGAGGAAGATCGATGGGGTACATATTGATGAGGATATGCCATAGGTGACTTGCGACGTAGAGTCGCTATACACAAACATTCGGCACCATGACGGTTTGAGGGCCGTGTCCAATTTTTTGACTATGACCAATTTTTCCAATGATGAAGTGGAATTCCTGTTGATTTTGCTGCAATTTTTACTCACTCACAATTTTTTTTATTTTTAATGGATCCCTCTACCTGCAGCTCCAGGGCACTGCAAAGGGGGCGGCTTGTGCACCTACGTATGCTAATGTGTTTCTGGGGCTGTGGGAGAGGGATCTATTCACGTCGGATCATGGGTTGTCGATGGAGCGGGTCATTTTTTGGACCCGCTACATCGATGACATATTCATGATCTGGCGTGGGACATCATCTGAATTGGAGGCATTTTTTCAAATTTTAAATAATAACTAATACAATATTCATTTGACGTATCATTGCAGCCCTCAGCAGATTGAATTCCTCGACGTCTTGGTCAGGAGAGATCCGAGTGGTCTCTTGCTCTCAGATGCTTTCCGTAAGGATACAGCAGTCAATGCGGTCCTTCATGCCAGCTCCTCTCACCCATCTCATGTTGTCAATGCAGTGCCAGTGGGACAGTTTCTTCGTATTAGAAGAATTTGCTCCACTATGGAGGACTTTGAGTGCCGGGCAACAGAAATGAAGGCAAGATTTTTGGAGAGGGGATACAGCAGGAGAAGCATTAAAAAAGCTTATAACAGAGCCAGGAATACGGATCATCACCAACTTCTATACTCCTCCAATAAGAAAGCAGCGAGTAATCAGGTAAGACTGGTAACTACGTATAATTCCCAATGGGGAAAACTTTTGGAAAGTGTGGAAAAGCACTGGCCGGTTCTACTGGCAGATCCGGTGCTGAAACAATATCTGTCTGAGAGACCCTCGATTACTGCACGGAGATCAAAGAACTTGAGGGATT
Organism: Ranitomeya imitator; assembly: GCF_032444005.1. Classification (NCBI taxonomy): domain Eukaryota; kingdom Metazoa; phylum Chordata; class Amphibia; order Anura; family Dendrobatidae; genus Ranitomeya; species Ranitomeya imitator. The sequence continues at coordinate 13,353,131 of NC_091284.1, read as the reverse complement.
TGCTAGTGAAGAGCTATTACACACCAAAAGAACGTCCCCACTTGTTTCCATTGCAAAAGCAACCATCCAAATCTCCATGGGGTAGTAAACCTTGTGGGAAGTGTGTGGGTTGTCCTAACATGGACACGGCAACGGATTTTGTGTCCTCAGATGGACGCAAGTTTAAAATCACGCACACGATAACTTGCACTACAAGTGCAGTGGTGTATTATGCCTACTGCACTTGTACAAAAATCTATGTAGGCCTGACTACTAGGGCTTTGAAAGTGCGCGTTAGGGAACACGTCAGGGACATTCTGGCTGCTAAGGAGGAGGAAAATTTGGATCTACTTAAAAGTGTTCCTAGACATTTTAAACAGTATCATGCGTGTGACCCATCCAAATTCCGTGTAAAGGGTATTGATTGCATTCCTGTAAGCCCAAGAGGTGGTAATGTGAGTCGGATTTTAGCCCAAAAAGAATCCCGATGGATCTGGGAACTACGGTCCCTTAAACCAAATGGGTTAAATGAGACCCTAAGTTTTGCACCTTTTCTTTAATATGGTCGTTTTTTATGTTTATGTTGGTTTCATGGGTTTTTTGCTTTTATTGTATTTATATTGATTTTAATTTTATATTATTATATTTACAGCCACCTAATTGTATCCCCGTCATTGAACTCGTAGATGGATGATTGAGAGTACGGAGAGAGTGGGCATCATCTCTGAGCACGTTCAAGCACTACGCACTTTATTGAATTGCTATGTTATTATGCATACTTAATATTTGTATTTATATAGTAAAAATAACTAATTATGTCAATCATGGGGATTTTTGGCATTAAATTGCGGCACATTGCACTTTTTGTACTAGGCACTTATGTATCAGTATTAAATATTGTTTATTTTTTATATTAATTATATATGTATCACTGTATAAATTGTATTATGTAGTATTGTTATGGTCATTCACTGTGCTAATAGATGGACTGCTCTCTCGTGATAAATTGAATTGATGTGGGTATACTTGCCTTGTGTATGGTGGCTTGTCACGTCTGGGATCTCCTCCTGTGCGCGTGCGTGTTCTCTCCTGTGGGCTGCGCGTTGTTGCTGGCGTCTGAGTCGGGCTGGCGCTCACGTGACCGTCCTTTGGGGCGTTCCCGTGGGCGGGGCTGCCCGATGACGCCGGCGGTGACTCGGACCTCGCCGGGGCGATCTGCGCACGCCCCGCTGCAAGGCGGCGATCTCATGACGTCACTAATGTTTTATTCTTTTGATTGGATAGTTGGGGTATTTAGGGCGAGCTGAATCTGATGATGCCACTCCCCCGGAAGAAGGCACACAAGCCGAAACGCGCGTAGGGGTTGTGGCACCATCAGACTGGAGGTAGAGTATCATCATAATATACTTATTTGATTGCTGTGCTGCCGGATTGGATTTCTAGTTTGGGGTCATACTAGTGATTGTGCCGTTTAGGCACGGGAGACTTCCTTTCTTAGAGTTACTTATATATTTCCATGGCGGTTTTGTTATTAATGTTGTAAACATACTTACCTCTGGTCTGGGTGCTTTTATTTAGTACCATAATCCATCATTATGGTTTTTTAATATCTTTGCTATAGTGCTCAATAAAAATGTATTACTTTTTTGTACGATGAGGTCTCTGTGCAAGTTTTTTGTAGGTTGTATATATTTGTATTGTACGGGTCCGATATAAGTATATATCCCCGGACGGGCATAGGGTCTATTTTGGTTCACCCTGTGTATTGTTTGTCTAATCGGTATTTACATACATACCCTGTTTCCCCGATAGTAAGACACCCCCGAAAGTAAGACGTAGTGGGGGTTTTAGCGGGGCCGGCTAATGTAAGACGTACCCCGAAAGTAAGACGTAGTAAATACCGTAGTGTTGAGTAGTGTCGGGGTCGGCCGAAACTCGATGGTTCCCAGGGTCTGAAAGAGAGGAAACTCTCCTTCAGGCCCTGCGATCCATATTTAAGTGTAAAATAAAGAATTAAAATAAAAAATATCGCTAAAGGGATTCAAGCTTCAAGATTATTCTTTTCATGGAGGGAAAAATGGTAACAAAATTCTCATTGGGGTCTGTTACAAACCCCCAAATATAACAGAAACCATGGAAAGTCTACTTCTAAAGCAGATAGATGAAGCTGCAACCCATAATGAGGTCCTGGTTATGGGGGACTTTAACTACCCGGATATTAACTGGGAAACAGAAACCTGTGAAACCCATAAAGGCAACAGGTTTCTGCTAATAACCAAGGAAAATTATCTTTCACAATTGGTGCAGAATCCAACCAGAGGAGCAGCACTTTTAGACCTAATACTATCTAATAGACCTGACAGAATAACAAATCTGCAGGTGGTTGGGCATTTAGGAAATAGCGACCACAATATTGTGCAGTTTCACCTGTCTTTCACTAGGGGGACTTGTCAGGGAGTCACAAAAACATTGAACTTTAGGAAGGCAAAGTTTGACCAGCTTAGAGATGCCCTTAATCTGGTAGACTGGGACAATATCCTCAGAAATGAGAATACAGATAATAAATGGGAAATGTTTAAGAACATCCTAAATAGGCAGTGTAAGCGGTTTATACCTTGTGGGAATAAAAGGACTAGAAATAGGAAAAACCCAATGTGGCTAAACAAAGAAGTAAGACAGGCAATTAACAGTAAAAAGAAAGCATTTGCACTACTAAAGCAGGATGGCACCATTGAAGCTCTAAAAAACTATAGGGAGAAAAATACTTTATCTAAAAAACTAATCAAAGCTGCCAAAAAGGAAACAGAGAAGCACATTGCTAAGGAGAGTAAAACTAATCCCAAACTGTTCTTCAACTATATCAATAGTAAAAGAATAAAAACTGAAAATGTAGGCCCCTTAAAAAATAGTGAGGAAAGAATGGTTGTAGATGACGAGGAAAAAGCTAACATATTAAACACCTTCTTCTCCACGGTATTCACGGTGGAAAATGAAATGCTAGGTGAAATCCCAAGAAACAATGAAAACCCTATATTAAGGGTCACCAATCTAACCCAAGAAGAGGTGCGAAACCGGCTAAATAAGATTAAAATAGATAAATCTCCGGGTCCGGATGGCATACACCCACGAGTACTAAGAGAACTAAGTAATGTAATAGATAAACCATTATTTCTTATTTTTAGTGACTCTATAGCGACAGGGTCTGTTCCGCAGGACTGGCGCATAGCAAATGTGGTGCCAATATTCAAAAAGGGCTCTAAAAGTGAACCTGGAAATTATAGGCCAGTAAGTCTAACCTCTATTGTTGGTAAAATATTTGAAGGGTTTCTGAGGGATGTTATTCTGGATTATCTCAATGAGAATAACTGTTTAACTCCATATCAGCATGGGTTTATGAGAAATCGCTCCTGTCAAACCAATCTAATCAGTTTTTATGAAGAGGTAAGCTATAGGCTGGACCACGGTGAGTCATTGGACGTGGTATATCTCGATTTTTCCAAAGCGTTTGATACCGTGCCGCACAAGAGGTTGGTACACAAAATGAGAATGCTTGGTCTGGGGGAAAATGTGTGTAAATGGGTTAGTAACTGGCTTAGTGATAGAAAGCAGAGGGTGGTTATAAATGGTATAGTCTCTAACTGGGTCGCTGTGACCAGTGGGGTACCGCAGGGGTCAGTATTGGGACCTGTTCTCTTCAACATATTCATTAATGATCTGGTAGAAGGTTTACACAGTAAAATATCGATATTTGCAGATGATACAAAACTATGTAAAGCAGTTAATACAAGAGAAGATAGTATTCTGCTACAGATGGATCTGGATAAGTTGGAAACTTGGGCTGAAAGGTGGCAGATGAGGTTTAACAATGATAAATGTAAGGTTATACACATGGGAATAGGGAATCAATATCACCATTACACACTGAACGGGAAACCACTGGGTAAATCTGACAGGGAGAAGGACTTGGGGATCCTAGTTAATGATAAACTTACCTGGAGCAGCCAGTGCCAGGCAGCAGCTGCCAAGGCAAACAGGATCATGGGGTGCATTAAAAGAGGTCTGGATACACATGATGAGAGCATTATACTGCCTCTGTACAAATCCCTAGTTAGACCGCACATGGAGTAGTGTGTCCAGTTTTGGGCACCGGTGCTCAGGAAGGATATAATGGAACTAGAGAGAGTACAAAGGAGGGCAACAAAATTAATAAAGGGGATGGGAGAACTACAATACCCAGATAGATTAGCGAAATTAGGATTATAGGACGCTATAAAAATGTATAATAATAATATAATAATAATTATTTAGTCTAGAAAAAAGACGACTGAGGGGCGATCTAATAACCATGTATAAGTATATAAGGGGACAATACAAATATCTCGCTGAGGATCTGTTTATACCAAGGAAGGTGACGGGCACAAGGGGGCATTCTTTGCGTCTGGAGGAGAGAAGGTTTTTCCACCAACATAGAAGAGGATTCTTTACTGTTAGGGCAGTGAGAATCTGGAATTGCTTGCCTGAGGAGGTGGTGATGGCGAACTCAGTCGAGGGGTTCAAGAGAGGCCTGGATGTCTTCCTGCAGCAGAACAATATTGTATCATACAATTATTAGGTTCTGTAGAAGGACGTAGATCTGGGTATTTATTATAATGGAATATAGGCTGAACTGGATGGACAAATGTCTTTTTTCGGCCTTACTAACTATGTTACTATGTTGCTATACTTACCCTCTGACGCGCCCTGGTACTAACCGGGAACCTTCCTTCCTTCGAATCAGCGCTCCCAGGACCTAGCGGTGACGTCGCGGCTTCTGATTGGTCGCGCGAGCGGTCACATGGGCGGTCGCACGACCAATCACAAGCCGCAACGTCACCGCGACGTCACCGCAAGGTCCTGGAAGTGCTGATTCGAAGGAAGGAAGGTTCCCGGTTAGTACCAGGGCGCGTCAGAGGGTAAGTATAGCGATATTTTTTATTTTAATTCTTTATTTTACACTTAAATATGGATCGCAGGGCCTGAAGGAGAGTTTCCTCTCCTTCAGATCCTGGGAACCATCCAGGGATACCTTCCGATACTTGTGTCCCATTGACTTGTATTGGTATCGGTATCGGCGATATCCGATATTTTTCGGGTATCGGCCGATACTATCCGATACCGATACTTTCAAGTATCGGACGGTATCGCTCAACACTAGTACGGTAGTAAACTGTACGTTGGAAAAAAAACGCAGCATTTTTTTCTCCAATGTAAGACATACCCCAAAAGTAAGACATAGTGGGACTTGTGAGTGGTAAAAGAATGTAAGACACTGTCTTACTTTCGGGGAAACACGGTACTACATACAATACATTACATACATTACATACAGTACATATAACATAGAGTACATACTCACCATCACTTGTCACTTTGTTCCCCGAAGCCAGTGTCATCTGTAAAAAATATTAGAATAACAAACAAACAATATACTCCCTGATCCGCAGAAATCCACGAGTGTCCCACGACGATTTCCCGTGGAGAACAGCAGCATCAGCTGATGCGACCGCTCTCCAGGGGCTCCAGGAATACAATGACGGGAGGAAGGTATCCTTCCGCACTGTATTCCTCCGCCACTGTAAAAAAATAGTCCCTAGTCTCACTTTTGGCATTGCTGGGTGACAAATTTCCCATGCAGCAAATGCCATAAAGTGAGATTCTGAACTACAGTAACCTCTCAGTGATGCACTGCACGAGCCATTGTCTCCTGTCAGTGTGTCACTGAGGGTCCTATAGAGCAGTGACATCACCCGATGTCACTGTTCTATAGGGGAGGTCGTTGTGGGACACTCATTATTAATTGGACTGCGTCGGACAGGGAATATACGGTTTATTATTTTACGTTTTTTTTGCAGGCGCTGAAGTATGGTAGATATGGTTAAATTAAGAATCATAAAATACTTTTTTCTGGCTGTGTCTTAATTTATTTATTTTTTAACTCTTTCACTACTCTAGGATTAATAATGGATAAGCGTCTTATTGACGCCTCTCCGTTATTAACCCGACTTAATGTCACCTTACAACAGCAAGGTGACATTAACCCCTTATTACCCCATAACCCACCGCTACACGGGAGTGGGAAGAGAGGGGCTAAGTGCCGGAATTGGCACATCTTACAGATGCACCATTTCTGGGGCGGTTGAGGGCTGGTATTTGTAGCCAGGGGGCAATATCCATGGCCCCTCTCTAGGCTATGAATATCAGCCCGCAGCTGTCTGCGTAGCCTTTCTGGCTATAAAATATAGGCGAACCCCACGTCATTTTTTGGGGTGGTCCCCCTATTTTAATAGCCAGTAAAGGCTACGCAGACAGCTGCGGGCTGATATTCATAGCCTGGGAGAGGCCATGGGTATCACCCCCTTCCCAGGCTACAAATATTGGCCCCTGGCCGTCGGCTTTCCCCCTCTGGCACAGAAAATTGCGCGGGAGCCCACGCCATATTTTTCCGTTTTTTTTTTTTTAATTAAACGTTCAGTAAGAAACATAGTCCTCGCTATTATATATCTATAGATATATCTGAGGATATATCCATAGATCTATCTATACATGGATATCTATGGATATATGTATAGATATATCTATAGATATAACTATGGCCATATCGATCTATAGATATATTTATAGATAGATACATAGATATATCTATCCATATATCTATCTGGATATCTAACTTTCACACATCAGGTTTTTGCCGTCAGGCACAATCCGGCGAGTTTTGAAAAAACAGATCTGTGTTTTTTTTTCCGCTTTATCCGTTTTTTTCTCATAGAGTTATATTAGCGCCGGATTGCGCCTGATGGCCACACGTTTCATCCATTTTTTGCCAGATCCGTCAGAATAGACGGACAGAAAAAACGTACAGAAGAACGGTTTTTCTGTCCGGCGAAAAAACGCCCAGCGACGGATCCGGCAAAATACGTATGAAACTGAGATGTGAAATGATGAATCCGGCCTCCAAGTCTGGTTTTTCATGCATTTTTCCATTGAAATCATGCACATTTTCCGTTCGCTCTCTCTAAAAAAAAATGGATCAGTTGCATCAGTTTTTCACTATTTGCAACGGATCCGTTTTTTCAAAAATTCGCCGGATCCTGCCTGATGGATAGATGTAGATAGATATATGGATAGTTAGGCTACATTCACACATCAGTTTGTTTCCGTCAGGCAGGATCCGGCGAATTTTTGAAAAAACGGATACGTTGCAAATAGTTCAAAACTGATGCAACTGATCCTTTTTTTTTTTTAGAGAGAGAGAGAGTGAGATAGAGAATGGGAAATGTGCATGATTTCAAAAGAAAAAAATGCATGAAAAACCGAATTCAGGGGCCGGATTCATCATTTCACATCTCAGTTTCATACGATTTTTCGCTGGATCCGTCGCTGCGCGTTTTTTCGCGGGACAGAAAAAACTTTCCTCTGTATGTTTTCTCCATCTGCCGGAAACAGTTTCTTTTGACGGATCTGGGAAAAAACGGATGAAACGTGTGGCCATCAGACGCAATCCGGCGCTAATACAACTCTATGAGAAAAAAACGGATCCGGCGAAAGAAAAACGGATCCTTTTTTTCAAAACACGCCAGATTATGCCTGACGGCAAAAACCTGATGTGTGAAAGTAGCCTAGCTGTCCATATATCTATCTACATCTATCCAGGCTCGGACTGGCCCACCGGGAGATCGGAGAATCCTCCGGTGGGCCCGTCTCCCAGTGGGCCCTCCCCCTCACCAGCAGCAGGCTCCTGCCTCATTCAATTCATTATTAGTGCCTGCACCCAGCGGTGAGTTCTTTATTCTATACCCGGTGCCAGCCGTCTGCACTGCTCAGTAACAAGTGATGTGAGCGCTTTGTCATCATTTGCTGCGGCTTCTGCTGATCTAGTGGCACTCACCGCTCTATCAGCTGTGGTGTGCTGAATGAGATCAATAGAAGCGGCAGCAGCAGGTGATGAGAAAGCGCTCACCTCACATCACTTGTTGCTGAGCAGTGCAGACGGCCGGCACTGGGTGTGGAATAACCCGCACAGCGCAGAGCCACAGGCTGTGAGACTGCACTGTACAGCACACAGCCTCCAGAGTGGAGTTGAAGATTTTTTTTTTAGAACCTGAGGGCAATGGCATGATGTCACCGGAAGGGGCGGGGCCTCCATCAGACCAGTGACCAGGAAGCAGCGTTGTTCTGAGGCTCAGGCTGCTGGAGAGGAATTAAATGAGAGGCTGCACCATGGAGCCCCGTGAGGAGAGGACCAAAGGGCTGCGCAATGAACCCTTGAACAAATACGAATGAAGACCCAGGATTCAGTGAGTGGTGAGAGGATGTTTTTTGGAAAGGGTTGATGTAACTAGAGTGGGGCTTGTATAGGGAAGATGATGAGGGGCTGTGTGGAGAAGGGGAGATGATAATGACGGGCTGCATGAAAAAAGGGTCATGATGAGGGCTGTGTGAAAAGGGGGATGATCAGGGGGCTGTATGGAGAAAAAGGGATGATGAGGGTCTGTGTGGAAAAGGGGGGGTAATGAGGTGACTGTGTGGAGAAGGGGGGTGATGAGGAGCTGTGTGGAGAATGAGGGATGACGAGGCTGTGTGGAGAAGGAGGGATGATGAGGCTGTGTGGAGAAGGAGGGATGATGAGGCTGTGGAGAAGGAGGGATGATGAGGCTGTGTGGAGAAGGAGGGATGATGAGGGGCTGTGTGGAGAAGGGCGGATGATGAGGCTGTGTGGAGAAGGAGGGATGACGAGGCTGTGTGGAGAAGCAGGGATGACGAGGCTGTGTGGAGAAGCAGGGATGACGAGGCTGTGTGGAGAAGGAGGGATGATGAGGCTGTGTGGAGAAGGAGGGATGATGAGGCTGTGTGGAGAATGAGGGATGACGAGGCTGTGTGGAGAAGGAGGGATGATGAGGCTGTGTGGAGAAGGAGGGATGATGAGGCTGTGTGGAGAAGGAGGGATGATGAAGGGCTGTGTGGAGAAGGGCGGATGATGAGGCTGTGTGGAGAAGGAGGGATGACGAGGCTGTGTGGAGAAGCAGGGATGACGAGGCTGTGTGGAGAAGGAGGGATGATGAGGCTGTGTGGAGAAGGAGGGATGATGAGGCTGTGTGGAGAAGGAGGGATGATGAGGCTGTGGAGAAGGAGGGATGATGAGGCTGTGTGGAGAAGGAGGGATGATGAGGGGCTGTGTGGAGAAGGAGGGATGATGAGGGGCTGTGTGGAGAAGGGCGGATGATGAGGCTGTGTGGAGAAGGAGGGATGACGAGGCTGTGTGGAGAAGCAGGGATGAAGAGGCTGTGTGGAGAAGGAGGGATGACGAGGCTGTGTGGAGAAGGAGGGATGATGAGGCTGTGTGGAGAAGAACGGATGATGAGGGCCACTGCAGTTCAGGGGCCCAGCTGGGAACACAGCCTCAGTGACCTGCCGTAACCTCGATGAGGTTAGCCGATGCCAGTGACCGGAGGTAAACTATACCTCCGATAACAGCTGCGGGTTCAGATCATTTGACAGTGTGTGGACCTCAGCTGTCTGACTGGCGGGGATGATTTTACCGCCGATCAGAAGCAGTGTTTGCCACTCTGTCTTGCAACTCACAGAGTGGTAAACACTGGAAGTTCGGGCCCCCCATTCAGGTGAATGGGGTCCGGGTACTGTTCTGTACCCGAACCTGGACTTTTTTTTAACTGTTCGGCTGGACCCGAACATCCAAGGGTCTGCTCATCTCTAATCCTGTGTCTAGTGTGTGACTGGTGTTTGTATGCTTTGTAAGTGTGTCATGTGTCTAGCGTGTGACTGGTGTGTGTCATGTGTATGTACCCTGTGTTTAGTGTGTGACTGGTGTGTGTCACGTGTATGTATCCTGTGTTTAGTGTGTGACTGGTGTGTATCACGTGTATGTATCCTGTGTTTAGTGTGTGACTGGTGTGTGTCACGTGTATGTATGTATCCTGTGTTTAGTGTGTGACTGGTGTGTGTCACGTGTATGTATCCTGTGTCTAGTGTGTGACTGGAGTGTGTCACGTGTATGTATCCTATGTTTAGTGTGTGACTGGTGTGTGTCACGTGTATGTATCCTGTGTTTAGTGTGTGACTGGTGTGTGTCTCGTGTATGTATCCTGTGTCTAGTGTGTGACTGGTGTGTGTCACGTGTATGTATCCTGTGTCTAGTGTGTGACTGGTGTGTGTCACGTGTATGTATCCTATGTTTAGTGTGTGACTGGTGTGTATCACGTGTATGTATCCTGTGTCTAGCGTGTGACTCGTGTGTATCACGTGTATGTATCCTGTGTCTAGGGTGTGACTTGTGCGTATGTGTCATGTCTAATGTGTGTATGTGGCATATGTCTAAATAATAAAATTTTTGTTCTTATAGAATATCATTGTGTTCGGCAGCACTTGTCTTGTTTACCCATAATTATCTGCTGCAGATAAGGGTGCTTGACTAGATGGAAGCTAAGAGAAGACTCTGCAGCTAGTACCCCTTAAGGTACCGTCACAAATAACGATATTGTTAATGATATCGTTGCTTTTGTGACGTAGCAACGATATCGTTAACGAAATCGTTATGTGTGACAGCGACCAACGATCAGGCCCCTGCTGGGAGATCGTTGGTCGCTGGGGAAAGTCCAGAACTTTATTTTGTCGCTGGATCTCCCGCTGACATCGCTGAATCGGCGTGTGTGACGCCGATTCAGCGATGTCTTCACTGGTAACCAGGGTAACTGGTAACCAGGGTAAATATCGGGTTACTAATCGCAGGGCCGCGCTTAGTAACCCGATGTTTACCCTGGTTACCGTTGTAAATGTAAAAAAAAAAAAACACTACATAGTTACATTCCCGGTGTCTGGTCATGTCCCTCACCTTCAGCTTCCCGCACTGACTGGTGAGCGCCGGCCGGCCGTAAAGTACAGCACAGCGGTGACGTCACCGCTGTACTTTACGGCCGGCGCTCAGTCAGTGCGGGAAGCTGACGGCGAGGGACATGACCAGACACCGGGAATGTAAATATGTAGTGTTTGTTTTTTTACGTTTACGCTGGTAACCAGGGTAAACATCGGGTTACTAAGCGCGGTCCTGCGCTTAGTAACCCGATGTTTACCCTGGTTACCCGGGGACCTCTGTGTGACAGCTCTCCAGCGACCAAACAGCGACGCTGCAGCGATCGACATCGTTGTCGGTATCGCTGCAGTGTCGCTTAGTGTGACGGTACCTTTAAGCATGGTGGGCCCTTAGAATGATGTTCTCTGGTGGGCCCAAGCTACTCCAGTCCGATGCTGCATCTATCCACAGATATCTATCTATCTATCTATCTATCTATCTATCTATCTATCTATCTATCTATCTATCTATCTATCTATCTATCTATCTATGTGTGTAATGGAGTGTGGGTTGGACAAATGTAAAAGAGGAGGTTGGACAAGACATGACATCACAAATCTTTTTTTTTTTTGTTCAATAATACATCTTTATTTAGCTTTCAAAAACGCATCAAAAAAGGCATCAAAAACGCACCTGCGTTTTCTGCCAAGAGCTGCGGATTTAGTGCAGAAAAATCCGCAAGCAAATCTGCAACGTGTGCACATAGCCTAAGAGACCTGGTGCCGCCCTGCTCGCCGAATTCTGTTCCTGTTTCAGTGAGAGTAGGGAGAGCTGCTGCCGAGATCGGGTCAGAATAGTCCTTTTATAGTTAGTGTAGGTCTGCAACTCTTACATCCACAACTCCTGGGAAACCAACAGTCCTTTTTAGGGCTAATTCGTGGGTCCCAATATTGCAGCGCTAGGAAGGCAGGGCACAGCATATCCACATCAGTGCAAGGCCTGCAGGCACTGTATGTACATCCATTGCTCCCACTGCATCCCTCCCAAAGCGCCATAACTGCCTGCTGCAGCTTATTTACTGTCTATATACCAATCCTACCCCCCCAAAAAAAATATATATAAATAAATAAAGACGCTTGTGTTGAGCATTTGAAATACTGCAGTAGTCCATTTAAAATGGGCAAGGCAAGGGGCAAGGGACAGGGAAGTGGGCATGATGCTGATGGTGCATCCAGAAGACGAGGCTGTGGGCAAGGTGAAAGTGGGCAACAACAAAGACCCACATCTTCTCGCTTGACCTTCCTGTCCTAGTTTCTGGGGGACCACAGCACACCACTACTGAAGCCAGAGCAGTGTGAAACGGTTGTTGGTTGGATAGCGGATAATGCTTCCAGTCACATAGCCACCACCACCTTGTCTTCCACACGGTCAAGTCTGAGTAGCTGTGAGTGTGGCCAGGATATTCCTCACCCTCATCCTCCTTCCTCCCACCATGCCGAGTGCCCTGAGGCAACTGATCCAACCCTTGGACACTCTGAAGAGCTGTTCAGTTTTCCATTTCAAGATTCAGAAATCTCTGCCGGTCAACTTGAAGTGGGGAAAGATGACATCGCATGTAGAGCTGCCCAAAGCTTTGACCAGCCCCGGTCACACGAAGGCGATGGTGGGAAAGTGTCACAAGAGGTGGACGATGATGAGACACAATTGCCAGAAAGTCAGGAGGAAGACCAGAGTGCGGATGTGGAAGACGAGGTGGTGGATGACTAGTGACTGAACCAACCTGGCAGGAGGAAATGCATAGCAAGGACAGCAGCACAAATGGGGAAGGAGGCATATCCCCCCAACAGGCAGGAAGAGGCAGTGTTGTGGCCACAGACAGAAGGTGTGCATCCGTTTCCCGTAACACCAACATGAGTGAAGTTGCCATTCCACCTGTGAGATCTTCCCGAGTCTGTCTATTTTTTAAAGACTCTACCGATAACCCCAAACAGGCTATTTGCAGCACCTGCCATGCCCGCATCAGCAGGGGTAGCAAAACAACCAGTCTGACCACCACCAGCATGATCAGGCACATGCAAGCAAAGCACCTGACTTTGTGGGCCAAACTCCAGGCTCCAGGACCACCAAAACTCCAGGCTCCAGGACCACCAACTGCTGGTTACGCCACTGCTTCTTCCACTCTTTTGCGTAGAAGCCAATCCCCAGTACACCATGCATGTGAAGATGCCTCTAGCCCTTCACCTGTTGTGGCCCACAGTCAAGCAGCACCATCAGCAAGCCGGTCCACGTCCTTGTCCCAGCACAGCGTTCACTTGTCTATAACCCAGTCTTTGGAACGCAAGCGGAAATACCCAGCCAACGCCCCACAGACCACAGTCCTCAATTCTAATATTTCTCTTCTGCTTGCGCTAGCTATGTTGCCTTTTAGACTTGTTGAGACGGAAGCTTTCCGCAACCTGATGGCAGTGGCCGTTCCAAGGTACTCGGTCCCCAGTCGCCACTATTTCTCCCGATGTGCCATATCTGCATTACACCAGCATGTGTCCCACAACATTACCCGTGCCCTCAACAATGCTGTTACTGGGAAAGTCCACCTAACCACGGACACGTGGACAAGTGCTTGTGGGCAGGGATGGCACATCTCAATGACGGCACACTGGGTTAACATAGTGAAAGCCGGGACCCAGTCGGACCTTGGGATGGAACACAACCTCCCCACGCCGAGCATTGCTGGCCCTGCGTCAATCAGGGTTTCCCCCACAATCTACAGCTCGTGTACCTCCTTCTCCTCCCCTTCATCCTCCATCTCTGAAATCAACACATCAGTCAGAAGCTGGAAGCACTGCAGCACTGCCTCAGCCAAGCGGCAACAGGCTGTGCTGAAGCTAATCTACATAGGAGCCAAACCGCACAATGCAGAAGAGTTGTAGACAGCGCTCAAAGAGCAGTCAGATATTTGGATGACACCGCTGAACCTACAGCCAGGCATAGTTGTGTGTGACAATGGCCGTAACCTGGTGGCGGCTCTGAGGCAAGGTGAGCTCACACACATACCTTGCTTGTCCCTTGTGCTTAACCTCGTGGTTCAACTGAAAAGCTACCTGGAGCTGCCGGATCTGCTAGTGAAAGTACGCCATCTGTCTGTCCATTTTAGAAAGTCAGCTACAGCTTCAGCCGCCCTTGCCGTGCTTCAGCAGCGTTTTCAGCTTCCAGCTCACCGACTGTTGTGTGATGTCTCCACGCACTGGAACTCTACGCTGCATATGTTGGAATGGATTTGTGAGCAGAAGAGGGCCGTTGTTGTCTACCAACATCAACAAGGCTGTCGAGTTTCAGGTCAGACTCCACACATAAGACCTCAGGAGTGGACATGGATGTTAGACATATGTAACATCCTCCAAAACTTTGAGGACTGTGGTGAGCGGCGATGACGCCATAATTAGTATCACCATCCCGCTTCTCAGCATTCTGAAAACCTCTCTGCTCATAATCAAAGAGGATGCATTGCAGGCGGAGCACGAGGACATGGAGCAAGGAAACATACAGGGGGATTACACTCAGCCCAGCCTCATGTCTTCTCAACGTGGATTGGTAGGCAATGAGAAGGAAGAACAGGAGCTACTTTCATGCACTATAGATGGTACTACAAACACATCTGTATTAGATTCTGTTCAGCGGGGATGGCCTGACAGGGAGGAGGAGGATGAGGAGGAGGAGGGCAGCATCATCAGTCATCCTGTTGGTGAGGACACGGAAGTCTTGCTTGTTAGCAGTCTGGCATGCATGGCTGACTTTATGTTGCGCTGCATTTCACATGACCCTTGCATTATCAAAATTTTGGGTGACACCCATTACTGGTTGGTGACACTTCTAGACCCACGCTAGAAAGAGAACTTTCAATCTCTTCTGCCTGAGGCAAAGAGGTGTACTAAAATGTTGCAGTACCACAGGGCCCTTGTAGCGGAATTACTTAGAAAATTCCCATGTGAGAACGCTGGCAGCAGACGTCAGAGTTTGTTGTACAACCAAGGACTCCAAGCGAGAGAGACAGAAGTACAATCCAGCTCAGGCAGGGGAACAATGGCAAAGTTCTGGGACAGTTTTCTCAGACCCTCCCATTGTGGCGGCACAGAGGCAAGGGGTGTTGTCAGAAGAAGTGCAATGTTTGGGAAGATGGTGAGGGAGTACCTTGCAGATCGTACAAACGTCCTCTATGATTATTATTATTTTATTATTATTATTTATTGTTATAGCGCCATTTATTCCATGGCGCTTTACATGTAAGGAGGGGTATACATAATAAAAACAAGTACAATAATCTTAAACAATACAAGTCATAACTGGTACAGGAGGAGAGAGGACCCTGCCCGCGAAGGCTCACAATCTACAAGGGATGGGTGAGAATACAGTAGGCGAGGCCTACCAGAGTCCTGGTCGTTGCAGTAATGTCGTTCTTCCACCAGGGTAAGTGATGTTACATCTGATGGCACCAAAGGAGTTCACCCTGCCAGGTATCACAGCCACACACTCACTTCACACGCCAGTCCACCAGGGGGAGCTAATGGTTCTGTTCACTAGGCCACTCCTCACATAGGGTAAAACTGGTGGGTTGGCTAGGAAGTCAGTGAGTCAGAGTTGGAGAGTCGGAAGGAGAAGGAGTGGGAGAGAAACAGACTGGGCTCGGCCCAGGGAATTCCTGTCAGACAGACAGAGGAAAAAGGAAAGAACATCAGTGGCTCAGTAGGAAAGAAGAACACGGAGCTGCACCTGCAACCCATGCGGCAGCCTCCTAAGAGAGGACAAGAAAGGAAGTGTGCCGTAGTGAGTGAGCACAGAAGTCATAGCAACAGGAGTTAAACAACAGCGAGAGACCAGCTAGAAGCAGGCTGCCTCCATCTGAGCGCAGATCAGGTGGCCGGAACACCGAGGGAGTAATAGACTCTACGCTTTACTTCAGTGACCGGCAGGGCAGTCGATTCCAAGTTGGCTGTCCGACCTAAACACCTAAGCTGACAAGGTGCCAACGCGAAGGAGGGGTGTCTTTAGGGTCCCTATAAAATAGCCTCAGGCCACCATAGTCATACGGGTTATGTCCTATCCATCTGGGGGACACAGAGAGAGAAGTAACAACAGTGCGGACCTTATGGTAGCTAATGCAAGTAGGGACCTACTACGTTACTGTGCGCAAGGGGAAGGCTACTGATTTCCACCTGGATAAGGGGACTCTGGAATTGCCATCAGACCAGTCGGACCCTGCCTACCCTGTCATCCGGCACTCTGGACTGTGGATGCTGAAGACTTCAGTAAAGATAAAGAGACTGCACCCATTGTGTCCTCGGTATTCACCGTGCCTTGCACCATCCACCATCACAATCTACACTTTTGGGAAGCCCTGGGGATATACTTCTCCTGTGGGAAGGCATACCATCTAGCTGCCATTCCATCAGACCAGCGGACCCCTAAGCAGTGTCGGTCACCCTGACCGAATACCACAGGTGGCGTCACGAACACTACCGCTATCTATGAACTCTGCCTTATATTGGGCACCCCTCATAGGGCCACTGTCCGGGTCGGGCCACCGTGACATCCTCGCTGAGGGAACTGAAGGACCCGGTACCGAATACCCCATTGCCCTTACGTGGTGGCGACCCAAATCTTGGTGTCACGAACAGGATCTACTTAAGCCTGAAGAATTGGGTCATGTGTGCCTTAGAACTGTGCCAGAATTGTGTTTGAACTGTTTCTGCTGAAAGAACTGTGTATTGCCGTTTACCGCCAAAAATTCCCGCCAAAATTGCCGCCATTAATGCACCACGAGGAGCGCTGGAGAAGGAGGGCGTGCCATGGGAGGAGACCGCGGAAGTAGCGCCAAAAGTAGCGACCGCCCCCTCCGACTACAGCTGCAGGATGACGAGCTCAGGAATGCAGGAGCTGAGACCCCAGAAAATGGAGGAGCAGCGTGTTTGTGCTGCCGCAGATCTAGAAGCCGAGATGGCGACCAGCGGGTACCTGACCGAAGACGAAGTGACCCAGGGCCACCCCAGCCCACCGGAGGCGAACCAGAGCTTGCCGCTACTCGAGGATCCGGACTCCCTGGACCCACCGATGGGAGGCATCGAACTTTCCACTCCCGGACGTGGAGCCGGCAACAGTGAAGAAATGGAAGTCGGAGCTGTGCAGGAAGATCGCACAGGAAGAACTGTGGTCAGAGCCGCAGCAGACTCCAGTGTCCTCATCAGCGGAGCCGATCGACATCGGTGGAACCACATCAGACGCAGGTACCAAAAACGACCCTGCCCCACCGACCGATCCTGCTCCGGTGACCGCTCCCCGTCCCGACTGTGACCGGCCGCTCGCCGCCGAGCTCATCGTAGCACCCCTCGACACAATGGAAGGGATACTGCCCCCGCTCCCGACGTTTATGGGTGAACCGCTGGACGTGAGCCCCGAGGGGGTGATCTTTAAATGGGACGCCCCAAAGATCTGACTGGACGGGTCCAGACAGGAGGGCTCCTATATCGTAGCGCTCACCTGGGAGCAATACAAACAATGCCTGATTTCACTTTGGAAGGGCCGAGGACAAACAGAATCGACTGCCCAACGTACCGTACCGAAATCTGAGACTAAACGTGGCAATGAGAGTCCGACGAAACGAGGGACCGTACTAGCCTTTCACCCAAAAAGGGGTTGGGGCTTTATACTGGAGCCGGGACTGTCAAGGGAAGTCTTCGTTGCCAGGTGTAACGTAGAAGCCCAGTTCCGCAGTGGGCCCCCTTATCGCAACCTGTGTAGGGGAGACCATGTGACCTACACCAGCCACTGGAGTGAGCAGGGATGGTATGCCAAGGACGTTAAACGATGTGAGCCTGCAGTAGTGCCATCTGCTGCCACCACTAAGACTAACGGCACTACCCCTCTAGTCTCTGAACTAGCGGGTCCCAACACTACTACCACTGTGTGTATCTTTTCTACTACTGAATCTGCTACTAAAATTGACATTCGTACCCAGCCCATTAATGACTTGACCGCATCTGGGAGACAAACCAACTACGTCGATACAGCATCGGATGAGAGCCCGGATACCGACCTTCCCTGGCCAAGGAGTGTCCACTACCGACTGATGTCCTGTCACCTACTATAGAAATAAACCTCGGAAAACCGAAACTGTATATAGTTCTTTTAAACTGTTCTTTCTTTGCTGCTTCAAACCCGTCCAGGGTTAATCCTTAAAGGGATCCCTTCGTTTACCTGGGATCCCTATTTGTTCCAGTTTTGCACCAGTTCCTATTGTTTTTTAAAGAACTGCGGAATCATGGACTGAGCATGGTCACAAACTGTTCCTGTAGATAGTTTGCACCTTCTTAAGGGTGCTCTCTACTGGTTTTACAAGAAAGAAGACTTTGCGAAGAAACTGTTCCTGATGATGACGTGAAAGTTTCTATGGTCTTAACGTTTACAACTGACTTGTTGATTGTTTGCACTACCTCAGAAAAGACTTGAGTTTCCTCTTAAAGGGAATGTTTACTTGTTGCACCTTGATAGTGTTGCTTTGAGAAGTTAAATAGTAATGTTTACATAACTGATAGTATGTAGCTAGATAGTGGTAAAATGTTTAATGAAGTACTTTAAATAAAAATGAGGTTTTAGGAAGAAAGATGCAGTAGGCCCGTGGGGGTAGACAGATAGTCCTGAATATGTGGAAGTGAAAGGAGAATAAAGGAAATGTTGAATTGCACATTAAGGGTTAATGATAGTATACCCTTAGAGGGTACTTGCACTTAGTAGATAGAATACCTGTATGGGTAATTATGTTTCATAGTTAGATAGTAATTGTTTTTCAATTTGCCTTTAAAAGTCAAATGCACAATGTAAATATGTTCTTGGTTGCAATGTTCAAGTGTTCTCACCTCCCATTAAGGGAAGCACTGTTAAATTAATTTGTTTTATAGCATTTCAAAAATTTTGCATGTGTTTTTTAACCTGTAATTGTTGTGTTCTTTTCCCAGCCCGGGAGTGCTGGATTTAACGGGGAAGAAGGGGGGGGATCGGAGTGCAATGCCCCAGAGTCTTGGTCGTTGCAGTAATGTTGTTCTTCCAGCAGGGGGAGTGATGTTATGTCTGATGGCACCAAAGGAGTTCACCCTGCCAGGTATCACAGCCACACACACATTTCACACGCCAGTCCACTGTTATGGCTGGCAATCAGGCAACACAGCGTGCAGTAATCAGCGCACATACAGAGATCTGGCAATAACCAAAAACAATAGGACGAGCTCTGAGACGTGGAATCTCTGTAGACTGCAGTACCTGATCTATCCTCACACAACTGGAAGCAGCAGTGGATTGCGCCTATCACTACCTATGCAACTCGGCACTGCCTGAGGAGCTGACTAGCCTGAAGATAGAAATACAAGCCTGACTTACCTCAGAGAAATACCCCAAAGGAATAGGCAGCCCCCCACATATAATGACTGTTAGCAAGATGAAAAGACAAACGTAGGAATGAAATAGATTCAGCAAAGTGAGGCCCGATATTCTAGACAGAGCGAGGATAGCAAAGAGAACTATGCAGTCTACAAAAAACCCTAAAACGAAAACCACGCAAAGGGGCAAAAAGACCCACCGTGCCGAACTAACAGCACGGCGGTGCACCCCTTTGCTTCTCAGAGCTTCCAGCAAAAGTTAATAGCAAGCTGGACAGAAAAAAACAGAAAACAAACTAGAAGCACTTATCTAGCAGAGCAGCAGGCCCAAGGAAAGATGCAGAAGCTCAGATCCAACACTGGAACATTGACAAGGAGCAAGGAAGACAGACTCAGGTGGAGCTAAATAGCAAGGCAGCCAACGAGCTCACCAAAACACCTGAGGGAGGAAGCCCAGAGACTGCAATACCACTTGTGACCACAGAAGTGAACTCAGCCACAGAATTCACAACAGTACCCCCCCCTTGAGGAGGGGTCACCGAACCCTCACCAGAACCCCCAGGCCGACCAGGATGAGCCACATGAAAGGCACGAACAAGATCTGGGGCATGGACATCAGAGGCAAAAACCCAGGAATTATCTTCCTGAGCATAACCCTTCCATTTGACCAGATACTGGAGTTTCCGTCTAGAGACACGAGAATCCAAAATCTTCTCCACAATATACTCCAATTCCCCCTCCACCAAAACAGGGGCAGGAGGCTCCACAGATGGAACCATAGGTGCCACGTATCTCCTCAACAACGACCTATGGAATACATTATGTATGGAAAAGGAGTCTGGGAGGGTCAGACGAAAAGACACCGGATTGAGAATCTCAGAAATCCTATACGGACCAATAAAACGAGGTTTAAATTTAGGAGAGGAAACCTTCATAGGTATATGACGAGAAGATAACCAAACCAGATCCCCAACACGAAGTCGGGGTCCCACACGGCGTCTGCGATTAGCGAAAAGCTGAGCCTTCTCCTGGGACAAGGTCAAATTGTCCACTACCTGAGTCCAGATCTGCTGCAACCTGTCCACCACATAATCCACACCAGGACAGTCCGAAGACTCAACCTGTCCTGAAGAGAAACGAGGATGGAACCCAGAATTGCAGAAAAATGGAGAGACCAAGGTAGCCGAGCTGGCCCGATTATTAAGGGCGAACTCAGCCAACGGCAAAAATGACACCCAATCATCCTGGTCAGCGGAAACAAAACATCTCAGATATGTTTCCAAGGTCTGATTGGTTCGTTCGGTCTGGCCATTAGTCTGAGGATGGAAGGCCGAGGAAAAAGATAGGTCAATGCCCATCCTACCACAAAAGGCTCGCCAGAACCTCGAGACAAACTGGGAACCTCTGTCAGAAACAATATTCTCAGGAATGCCATGTAAACGAACCACATGCTGGAAGAACAAAGGCACCAAATCAGAGGAGGAAGGCAATTTAACCAAGGGCACCAGATGGACCATTTTAGAAAAGCGATCACAGACCACCCAAATGACAGACATCTTTTGAGAAACGGGAAGGTCAGAAATGAAATCCATCGAAATATGTGTCCAAGGCCTCTTCGGGACCGGCAAGGGCAAAAGCAACCCACTGGCACGTGAACAGCAGGGCTTAGCCCTAGCACAAATTCCACAGGACTGCACAAAAGCACGCACATCCCGTGACAGAGATGGCCACCAGAAGGATCTAGCAACCAACTCCCTGGTACCAAAGATTCCTGGATGACCGGCCAGCACCGAACAATGAAGTTCAGAGATAACTTTACTAGTCCACCTATCAGGGACGAACAGTTTCTCGGCCGGACAACGATCAGGTTTATTAGCCTGAAATTTCTGCAACACTCTCCGCAAATCAGGGGAGATGGCAGACACAATGACTCCTTCCTTGAGGATACTCGCCGGCTCAGATAACCCCGGAGAGTCGGGCACAAAACTCCTAGACAGAGCATCCGCCTTCACATTTTTAGAGCCCGGAAGGTATGAAATCACAAAATCAAAACGAGCAAAAAATAACGACCAACGGGCCTGTCTAGGATTCAAGCGCTTGGCAGACTCAAGATAAGTAAGGTTCTTATGATCAGTCAAAACCACCACGCGATGCTTAGCACCCTCAAGCCAATGACGCCACTCCTCGAATGCCCACTTCATGGCCAGCAACTCTCGGTTGCCCACATCATAATTACGCTCAGCAGCAGAAAATTTCCTGGAAAAGAAAGCACATGGTTTGAACACTGAGCAACCAGAACCTCTCTGTGACAAAACCGCCCCTGCACCAATCTCAGAAGCATCAACCTCGACCTGGAACGGAAGAGAAACATCAGGTTGACACAACACAGGGGCACAGCAAAAACGACGCTTCAACTCCTGAAAAGCTTCCACGGCAGCAGAAGACCAATTAACCAAATCAGCACCCTTCTTGGTCAAATCGGTCAATGGTCTGGCAATGCTAGAAAAATTACAGATGAAGCGACGATAAAAATTAGCAAAGCCCAGGAATTTCTGCAAACTTTTTAGAGATGTCGGCTGAGTCCAATCCTGGATGGCCTGAACCTTAACCGGATCCATCTCGATAGTAGAAGGGGAAAAGATGAACCCCAAAAATGAAACTTTCTGCACACCGAAGAGACACTTTGATCCCTTCACGAACAAGGAATTAGCACGCAGTACCTGGAAAACCATTCTGACTTGCTTCACATGAGACTCCCAATCATCTGAGAAGATCAAAATGTCATCCAAGTAAACAATCAAGAATTTATCCAGATACTCACGGAAAATGTCATGCATAAAAGACTGAAAAACAGATGGAGCATTGGCAAGTCCGAACGGCATCACCAGATACTCAAAATGACCCTCGGGCGTATTAAATGCCGTTTTCCATTCATCTCCCTGCCTGATTCTCACCAGATTATACGCACCACGAAGATCAATCTTAGTAAACCAACTAGCCCCCTTAATCCGAGCAAACAAGTCAGAAATCAATGGCAAGGGATACTGAAACTTAACAGTGATCTTATTAAGAAGGCGGTAATCAATACACGGTCTTAGCGAACCATCCTTCTTGGCTACAAAAAAGAACCCTGCTCCCAATGGTGACGACGATGGGCGAATATGTCCCTTCTCCAGGGACTCCTTCACATAACTGCGCATAGCGGTGTGTTCAGGTACGGACAAATTAAATAAACGACCCTTAGGGAATTTACTACCAGGAATCAAATCGATAGCACAATCACAATTCCTATGCGGAGGAAGGGCATCAGACTTGGACTCTTCAAATACATCCTGAAAGTCCGACAAGAACTCTGGGATGTCAGAAGGAATGGATGACGAAATAGACAAAAATGGAACATCACCATGTACTCCCTGACAACCCCAGCTGGTTACCGACATAGAGTTCCAATCCAATACTGGATTATGGGTTTGTAGCCATGGCAACCCCAACACGACCACATCATGCAAATTATGCAGTACCAAAAAGCGAATAACTTCCTGATGTGCAGGAGCCATGCACATGGTCAGCTGGGCCCAGTACTGAGGCTTATTCTTGGCCAGAGGTGTAGCATCAATTCCTCTCAACGGAATAGGACACCGCAAAGGCTCCAAGAAAAATCCACAACGTTTAGCATAATCCAAATCCATCAGATTCAGGGCAGCGCCTGAATCCACAAACGCCATGACAGAATATGATGACAAAGAGCACATTAAGGTAATGGACAAAAGGAATTTGGACTGTACAGTACCAATAACGGCAGAGCTATCGAACCGCCTAGTGCGTTTAGGACAATTAGAAATAGCATGAGTAGAATCACCACAATAGAAACACAGTCTGTTCAGACGTCTGTGTTCGTGCCGTTCTACTTTAGTCATAGTCCTGTCGCACTGCATAGGCTCAGGCTTACTCTCAGACAATACCGCCAGATGGAATAGGCAGCCCCCCACATATAATGACTGTTAGCAAGATGAAAAGACAAACGTAGGAATGAAATAGATTCAGCAAAGTGAGGCCCGATATTCTAGACAGAGCGAGGATAGCAAAGAGAACTATGCAGTCTACAAAAAACCCTAAAACGAAAACCACGCAAAGGGGCAAAAAGACCCACCGTGCCGAACTAACAGCACGGCGGTGCACCCCTTTGCTTCTCAGAGCTTCCAGCAAAAGTTAATAGCAAGCTGGACAGAAAAAAACAGAAAACAAACTAGAAGCACTTATCTAGCAGAGCAGCAGGCCCAAGGAAAGATGCAGAAGCTCAGATCCAACACTGGAACATTGACAAGGAGCAAGGAAGACAGACTCAGGTGGAGCTAAATAGCAAGGCAGCCAACGAGCTCACCAAAACACCTGAGGGAGGAAGCCCAGAGACTGCAATACCACTTGTGACCACAGAAGTGAACTCAGCCACAGAATTCACAACAGTCCACCAGGGGGAGCTAATGGTTCTGTTCACTAGGCCACTCCTCACAAAGGGTAAAATTGGTGGGTTGGTTAGGAAGTCAGTGAGTCAGAGTCGGAGAGTCGGAAGAAGAAGGAGAGGGAGAGAAGCAGACTAGGCTCGGCCCAGGGAATTCCTGTCAGGCAGACAGAGGAAAAAGGAAAGAACATCAGCGGCTCAGTAGGAAAGAAGGACACAGAGTTGCGCCTGCAACCCATGTGGCAGCCTCCTAAGAGAGGACAAGAAAGGAAGTGTGCCGTAGTGAGTGAGCACAGAAGTCATAGCAACAGGAGTGAAACATCGGTGGGAGACCAGCTAGAAGCAGGCTGCCTCCATCTAAAGCGCAGATCCGGTGGCCGGAACACTGAGGGAGTAATAGACTCTACGCTTTACTTCAGAGACCGGCAGGGCAGTCAATTCCAAGTTGGCTGTCCGACCTAAATACCTAAGCATACAAGGTGGCAACGCGGAGGAGAGGCGACACTAGGGTCCCTATAAAATAGCCTCAGGCCACCACCGTCATACGGGTATGTCCTATCCATCTGGGGGACAGAGGGAGAGAAGTAACAACAGTGAGGACCTTATGGTATCTAATGCAAGTAGGGACCTACTACGTTACTGAGCGCAAGGGGAAGGCTACTGATTTCCACCTGGATAAGGGGACTCTGGAATTGCCATCAGACCGGCCGGACTCTGCCTACCCTGTCATCTGGCGCTCTGGACTGTGGATGCTGAAGCCTTCAGTAAAGGTAAAGAGACTGCACCCATTGTGTCCTCGTTATTCACCGCGCCTTACATCCTCCACCATCATCATCTACACTTCTGGGAAGCCTTGGAGATATACTTCACCTGTGGGAAGGCATACCATCTAGCTGCCATTCCATCACCCCAGCGGACCCCTAAGCAGCGTCGGTCACCCTGATTGAATACCACAGGTGGCGTCACGAACACTACCGTTATCTACGAACTCTGCCTTTTATTGGGCGCCCCTCATAGGGCCACGGTCCGGGTCGGGCCACCGTGACATTCTCGCTGAGGGAACTGAAGGACCCGGTACCGAGTACCCCATTGCCCTTACGTGGGGGCGATCCATGGTCATGCAGCGGTTTGATTCCTCTCTGCCTTTTAATTATTGGGTAGGCAAGCTGGACACGTGGCATGAACTGGCTCACTACGCCTTGGAGGTCCTGGCCTGCCCTGCTGCTAGCGTTCTGTCAGAGCGGGTTTTTAGTGCCACTGGTGGAATTATAACAAATAAGCGCATCTGCCTGTCAACTGAAAATGCTGACAGGCTGACTCTTATAAAAATGAACAAGGGCTGGATTGGGAAAGACTTCTGTACCCCACCAAGTGAAAACAGCGAAACATAACCTCAAATACATTCTCTCTTTTGGGGGGGAGTATTCTCCTGCACCTCTTCACAACCACACATGGGTATACGCTTCCAGATTTGGTCTGTTTGTTCTTATCCTCCTCCTTATCCTCATCCAGAACCACTATATCACCAGGGTGAACGTGGTCTGTACGGTATATTTTGGCCAAGGGTGCTGTGATGGCACTCTTATTTTTTTTAAAAAGGACAACACATTAATTCGGTCGCCTGCAATCTGTCATGTACCTGCCCGTAGATCACCAGGGTGCACGTGCTCTGTACTGTTATAGGCCAGTTAATTTTGGGCAAGGGGGCTGTGATGGCACTCTTATTCTAAAAAAAAAAGGACTCCACATTGGGGAATTGGGCATGACATTCCATTGGGCCGACTTCTTAACTCGAAAAAGAAGTGAAGGACAACATCCAATTCAGGTGAAATGTAAAAAAAATTATTTATTGTGCCAGATGCAACGTCTCAACCATAGAAGGTCTTTTTCAAGCATGTATTTCAATCAAAAATGGCGGTCTTATATGGGAAGTGGATTCACAGCCACCAATCACCATCTAATGACTGCCCACATAATTTACATAATAATGAACAATAGTTACATAGACAAATATACAAAATAAAATATCACACATAATTCATATGTCTGATGCAGACCAATAACATATTTAATATTTACAAAAAACATAAAGAATAAACCTAACAATCTCATATACAGGTCCTTCTCAAAAAATTAGCATATAGTGTTAAATTTCATTATTTACCATAATGTAATGATTACAATTAAACTTTCATATATTATAGATTCATTATCCACCAACTGAAATTTGTCAGGTCTTTTATTGTTTTAATACTGATGATTTTGGCATACAACTCCTGATAACCCAAAAAACCTGTCTCAATAAATTAGCATATCAAGAAAAGGTTCTCTAAACGACCTATTACCCTAATCTTCTGAATCAACTAATTAACTCTAAACACATGCAAAAGATACCTGAGGCTTTTATAAACTCCCTGCCTGGTTCATTACTCAAAACCCCCATCATGGGTAAGACTAGCGACCTGACAGATGTCAAGAAGGCCATCATTGACACCCTCAAGCAAGAGGGTAAGACCCAGAAAGAAATTTCTCAACAAATAGGCTGTTCCCAGAGTGCTGTATCAAGGCACCTCAATGGTAAGTCTGTTGGAAGGAAACAATGTGGCAGAAAACGCTGTACAACGAGAAGAGGAGACCGGACCCTGAGGAAGATTGTGGAGAAGGACCGATTCCAGACCTTGGGGAACCTGAGGAAGCAGTGGACTGAGTCTGGTGTGGAAACATCCAGAGCCACCGTGCACAGGCGTGTGCAGGAAATGGGCTACAGGTGCCGCATTCCCCAGGTAAAGCCACTTTTGAACCATAAACAGCGGCAGAGGCGCCTGACCTGGGCTACAGAGAAGCAGCACTGGACTGTTGCTAAGTGGTCCCAAGTACTTTTTTCTGATGAAAGCAAATTTTGCATGTCATTCGGAAATCAAGGTGCCAGAGTCTGGAGGAAGACTGGGGAGAAGGAAATGCCAAAATGCCTGAAGTCCAGTGTCAAGTACCCACAGTCAGTGATGGTGTGGGGTGCCATGTCAGCTGCTGGTGTTGGTCCACTGTGTTTCATCAAGGGCAGAGTCAATGCAGCTAGCTATCAGGAGATTTTGGAGCACTTCATGCTTCCATCGGCTGAAATGCTTTATGGAGATGAAGATTTCATTTTTTCAGCACGACCTGGCACCTGCTCACAGTGCCAAAACCACTGGTAAATGGTTTACTGACCATGGTATTACTGTGCTCAATTGGCCTGCCAACTCTCCTGACCTGAACCCCATAGAGAATCTGTGGGATATTGTGAAGAGAAAGTTGAGAGACGCAAGACCCAACACTCTGGATGAGCTTAAGGCCGCTATTGAAGCATCCTGGGCCTCCATAACATCTCAGCAGTGTCACAGGCTGATTGCCTCCATGCCACGCCGCATTGAAGCAGTCATTTCTGCCAAAGGATTCCCGACCAAGTATTGAGTGCATAACTGAACATTATTATTTGATGGTTTTTTTGTTTGTTATTAAAAAACACTTTTATTTGATTGCATGGGTGAAATATGCTAATTTATTGAGACAGGTTTTTTGGGTTATCAGGAGTTGTATGCCAAAATCATCAGTATTAAAACAATAAAAGACCTGACAAATTTCAGTTGGTGGATAATGAATCTATAATATCTGAAAGTTTAATTGTAATCATTACATTATGGTAAATAATGAAATTTAACACTATATGCTAATTTTTTGAGAAGGACCTGTAGTGTCACATAGCCACCTGTTATGAACTGGTGATTCAGAACCACAATGGACCTAGTGATTAAGAGCACACAAGTGACCTGATAGTTACTAACATAGGACGAGCTCTGAGACGTGGGAACTCTGCTGACCGCAATCCCTAATCCTATCATACCACACTAGAGGTAGCCGTGGAGCGCTCCTGACCAGACCTAGGCGCCTCAGGCACAGCCTGAGAAACTAGCTAGCCCTGAAGATAGAAAAATAAGCCTACCTTGACTCAGAGAAATTCCCCAAAGGAAAAGGCAGCCCCCCACATATAATGACTGTGAGTAAGATGAAAATACAAACACAGAGATTAAATAGATTTTAGCAAAGTGAGGCCCGACTTACTGAATAGACCGATAGTTTTGCGGTCAACACAAAAACCTACAAACAACCACGCAGAGGGGGCAAAAAGACCCTCCGCACCGACTAACGGTACGGAGGTGCTCCCTCTGCATCTCAGAGCTTCCAGCAAGCAGAAAAACCAATATAGCAAGCTGGACAGAAAATATAGCAAACAAAAAGTAACACAAGCAAAACTTAGCTTATGCAGGGCAAGACAGGCCACAAGAACGATCCAGGAGAGAGCAAGACCAATACTGGAACATAGACTGGAGGCCAGGAACAAAGAACTAGGTGGAGTTAAATAGAGCAGCACCTAACGACTTAACCTCGTCACCTGAGGAAGGAAACTCAGAAGCCGCAGCCCCACTCACATCCACCAGAGGAAGCTCATAGACAGAACCAGCCGAAGTACCACTCATGACCACAGGAGGGAGCTTGACCACAGAATTCACAACAGTACCCCCCCCCCCTTGAGGAGGGGTCACCGAACCCTCACCAGAGCCCCCAGGCCGACCAGGATGAGCCAAATGAAAGGCACGAACCAGATTGGCAGCATGAACATCAGAGGCAAAGACCCAGGAATTATCTTCCTGACCATAACCCTTCCACTTAACCAGGAACTGGAGTTTCCGTCTCGAAATACGAGAATCCAAAATCTTCTCCACTATATACTCCAACTCCCCCTCAACCAAAACCGGGGCAGGAGGATCAATGGATGGAACCACAGGTGCCACGTATCTCCGCAACAATGACCTATGGAATACGTTATGGATGGAAAAAGAAGCTGGAAGAGTCAAACGAAAAGACACAGGATTAAGAACCTCAGAAATCCTATACGGACCAATGAAACGAGGCTTAAACTTAGGAGAGGAAACTTTCATAGGAATATAACGAGATGACAACCAAACCAAATTCCAAACACGAAGTCGGGGACCCACACAGCGCCTGCGGTTAGCGAAACGTTGAGCCTTCTCCTGGGACAATGTCAAATTACCACTACATGAGTCCAAATCTGCTGCAACCTATCCACCACAGTATCCACACCAGGACAGTCAGAAGACTCAACCTGCCCTGAAGAGAAACGAGGATGGAAACCAGAATTGCAGAAAAACGGCGAAACCAAACTAGCCGAGCTGGTCCGATTATTAAGGGCGGACTCAGACAAAGGCAAAAAGGACACCCAATCATCCTGATCAGCAGAAACAAAACATCTCAGATATGTTTCCAATGTCTGATTGGTTCGTTCAGTCTGGCCATTTGTCTGAGGATGGAAAGCCGAGGAAAAAGACAAATCAATATCCATCCTAGCACAAAAGGCTCGCCAAAACCTCGAAACAAACTGGGAACCTCTGTCAGAAACGATGTTCTCCGGAATGCCATGTAAACGAACCACATGCTGGAAGAACAATGGCACCAAATCAGAGGAGGAAGGCAATTTAGACAAGGGTACCAAATGGACCATCTTAGAGAAGCGATCACAAACCACCCAAATGACCGACATTTTTTGAGAGACGGGGAGATCCGAAACAAAATCCATAGAGATATGTGTCCAAGGCCTCTTCGGGACTGGCAAGGGCAAAAGCAACCCACTGGCACGAGAACAGCAGGGCTTAGCCCGAGCACAAATCCCACAGGACTGCACAAACGAACGCACATCCCGCGACAGAGACGGCCACCAAAAGGATCTAGCCACCAAATCTCTGGTACCAAAGATTCCAGGGTGACCAGCCAACACCGAACAATGAACCTCAGAGATAACTCTACTCGTCCATTTATCAGGGACAAACAGTTTCTCCGCTGGGCAACGGTCAGGTCTATTAGCCTGAAATTTTTGCAGCACCCGCCGCAAATCAGGGGAGATGGCAGACAAAATCACCCCCTCTTTGAGAATACCTGCCGGCTCAGGCAAACCCGGAGAGTCGGGCACAAAACTCCTAGACAGGGCATCCGCCTTCACATTTTTAGAGCCCGGAAGGTACGAAACCACAAAGTCAAAACGGGAGAAAAACAGCGACCAACGAGCCTGTCTAGGATTCAACCGTTTGGCAGACTCGAGATAAGTCAGGTTCTTGTGATCAGTCAAGACCACCACGCGATGCTTAGCTCCTTCAAGCCAATGACGCCACTCCTCGAATGCCCACTTCATGGCCAGCAACTCTCGATTGCCAACATCATAATTACGCTCAGCAGGCAAAAACTTCCTGGAAAAGAAGGCACACGGTTTCATCACCGAGCCATCGGAACTTCTTTGCGACAAAACAGCCCCTGCTCCAATTTCAGAAGCATCCACCTCAACCTGAAACGGGAGCGAAACATCTGGCTGGCACAACACAGGGGCAGAAGAAAAACGACGCTTCAACTCCTGAAAAGCCTCCACAGCAGCAGAAGACCAATTGACCACATCAGCACCCTTCTTGGTTAAATCAGTCAACGGTTTAGCAATACTAGAAAAATTGCAGATGAAGCGACGATAAAAATTAGCAAAGCCCAGGAACTTTTGCAGACTCTTCAGAGATGTCGGCTGAGTCCAATCATAAATGGCCTGAACTTTAACAGGGTCTATCTCGATAGTAGAAGGGGAAAAAATGAAACCCAAAAATGAAATCTTCTGAACACCAAAGAGACACTTTGACCCCTTCACAAACAAAGAATTCGCACGCAGGACCTGGAACACCATTCTGACCTGCCTCACGTGAGACTCCCAATCATCAGAGAAGACCAAAATATCATCCAAGTATACAATCAGGAATTTATCCAGGTACTCTCGGAAGATGTCATGCATAAAGGACTGAAATACTGATGGAGCATTGGAATGCCCGAATGGCATAACCAGGTACTCAAAATGGCCCTCGGGCGTATTAAATGCTGTTTTCCATTCATCACCCTGTTTTATACGCACAAGATTATACGCACCACGAAGATCTATCTTGGTGAACCAACTAGCCCCCTTAATCTGAGCAAACAAATCAGACAGCAGCGGCAAGGGGTACTGAAATTTGACTGTGATTTTATTTAGAAGGCGGTAATCAATACAAGGTCTCAATGAACCATCCTTCTTGGCCACAAAAAAGAACCCTGCCCCCAATGGCGACGACGACGGGCGAATATGACCCTTCTCCAAGGATTCCTTTACGTAACTCCGCATAGCGACGTGCTCAGGTACAGAAAAATTAAACAGTCGACCTTTAGGAATCTTACTACCAGGAATCAAGTCGATAGCACAATCACAATCAATATGCGGAGGTAGGGCATTGGACTTGGGCTCATCAAATACATCCCGGTAATCCGACAAGAACTCTGGGACCTCAGAAGGGGTGGATGATGAAATAGACAGAAATGGAAAATCACCATGTACCCCCTGACAACCCCAGCTGGACACAGACATTGATTTCCAATCCAATACTGGGTTATGGACTTGTAGCCATGGCAACCCCAACACGACCACATCATACAAATTCTGCAACACCAAAAAGCGAATATCCTCCCGATGCGCAGGAGCCATGCACATGGTCAGATGGGTCCAATACTGAGGCTTATTCTTGGCCAAAGGCGTAGCATCAATTCCTCTCAATGGAATAGGATGCTGCAAAGGCTCCAAGAAAAACCCACAGCGCCTAGCAAACTCCAAGTCCATCAAATTCAGGGCAGCGCCTGAATCCACAAATGCCATGACAGAATAGGATGACAAAGAGCAGTAACGGACAAAAGAAATTTTGACTGTACCGTACCAATGGTGGCAAACCTAGCGAAACGCTTAGTGCGCTTAGGACAATCGGAGATTGCATGAGTGGAATCACCACAGTAAAAACACAGCCCATTCCGACGTCTGTGTTCTTGCCGTTCAGCTCTAGTCAAAGTCCCATTACATTGCATAGGCTCCGGTTTATGCTCAGATAATACCGCCAAATGGTGCACAGTTTTACTCTCACGTAAGCGTCGATCGATCTGAATGGCCAAAGACATAGACTTATTCAGACCAGCAGGCATAGGAAATCCCACCATGACATCCTTAAGGGCTTCAGAGAGACCCTTTCTGAAAATTGCTGCCAGAGCACATTCATTCCATTGAGTGAGCACAGACCACTTCCTAAACTTCTGACAATATATCTCAACCTCATCCTGACCCTGACACAGAGCCAGCAAATTTTCTCTGCCTGATCCACTGAATTAGGTTCATCATAAAGTAACCCGAGCGCCAGAAAAAACGCATCAGTATCACATAATGCAGGATCTCCTGGCGCAAGGGAAAATGCCCAGTCTTGAGGGTCGCCACATAATAAAGAAATAATGATCTTTACTTGTTGAACTGGGTCACCAGAGGAGCGGGGTTTCAAAGCCAGAAATAGTTTACAATTATTTTTGAAATTCAGAAACTTGGCTCTATCTCCAGAAAATAACTCAGGAATAGGAATTTTAGGTTCTAACATAGGATTCTGAACCACTAAATCTTGAATGTTCTGTACACTTATAGCGAGATTATCCATCAAAGAGGACAGACCTTGAATGTCCATGTCTACACCTGTGTTCTGAACCACCCTGATGTAAAGGGGAAAAGAAAGACAAAACACAGTGCAGAGAAAAAAAAATGGTCTCAGAACTTCTCTTTTCCCTCTATTGAGAAGCATTAGTACTTTGGCCTCCAGTACTGTTATGAACTGGTGATTCAGAACCACAATGGACCTAGTGATTAAGAGGACACAAGTGACCTGATAGTTACTAATAACATAGGACGAGCTCTGAGACGTGGGAACTCTGCTGACCGCAATCCCTAATCCTATCACACACACTAGAAATAGCCGTGGAGCGCTCCTGACGCTCCCTAGGCGCCTCGGGCACAGCCTGAGAAACTAGCTAGCCCTGAAGATAGAAAAATAAGCCTACCTTGACTCAGAGAAATTCCCCAAAGGAAAAGGCAGCCCCCCACATATAATGACTGTGAGTAAGATGAAAATACAAACACAGAGATGAAATAGATTTTAGCAAAATGAGGCCCGACTTACTGAATAGACCGAGGATAGGAAAGATAGCTTTGCGGTCAACACAAAAACCTACAAACAACCACGCAGAGGGGGCAAAAAGACCCTCCGCACCGACTAACGGTACGGAGGTGCTCCCTCTGCATCTCGGAGCTTCCAGCAAGCAGAAAAACCAATATAGCAAGCTGGACAGAAAATATAGCAAACAAAAAGTAACACAAGCAGAACTTAGCTTATGCAGGGCAGACAGGCCACAAGAACGATCCAGGAGAGAGCAAGACCAATACTGGAACATTGACTGGAGGCCAGGAACAAAGAACTAGGTGGAGTTAAATAGAGCAGCACCTAACGACCTAACCTCGTCACCTGAGGAAGGAAACTCAGAAGCCGCAGCCCCACTCACATCCACCAGAGGAAGCTCATAGACAGAATCAGCCGCAGTACCACTCATGACCACAGGAGGGAGCTTGACCACAGAATTCACAACAGCCACCCTCAAACAAAACAAATATCAATTACCATGAGATCCACTCACCAATCCGTATATCTGTCTCATATATACATAAGCTGTCAACCAATGAAGTACTCCATCCCACAATGGAAGCCCACATGTCCAAATCCCACCAATATATAATCAGCACATCAAGGCCAATCACCACCTTCTCCAAAGTGTGTCATCGTATACAAGAACCAATCATTTCAAATGTCTCATAGGATATATTGTAAACGTACTTGCTTGCTTGAATAGATGGGCTGCTAAACTTAAGCGCCAAAACTGCACATGTCTAAAAACCAATAGATGTTTCCTAAATGCAGCGCTATCATCCAATCACAAAACCCGATCTTTAACAGGCATATACAAGCGCAGGCGCGTGAGTCTCACCTCAAGAATGTAAACAACTCCACGTGGTCAACCAGGAGATGCCGCCTCCCCAGCGAGAAAGATCACGCACGCCTACTAGTACGTCACCGGCACACGTGCGCAGGCTCGCTGATGAGATCACCCGCAGGAGTAAACACCACGTGGCTAACCACGTGATGCCGTCACTACAGCAAGGGAGATCACACATGCCTGCTATTGCGTCCCCGGCATCCGCACACATGCGTGCTAGTATCTCAACTCACAAGAGAAGGACAACATCACATGCCAACCACGCGAAGCCGCAACAACAACGCGGAGGGCACGCAAACCTCCTAGCGCATCACTTAAACCTATCGGCTAAAAGTATACAGCCATATCCATGGCAACCATTGCCTAATGTCTACAGATCAGTATAGCACATAACAAGACTTTATTTGCGCTCCATACAAAGTATATAACAGCAGCACTCGTACTATTTACATTTTATAAAAAGTATAACAGCAGACCGCAGTATATAGTCAACTTCTTATGTAGAAAAAAATAAGAGGGAAAAGAACAGCACAATATAATATGAGACACCTAATAACACAAATCACAAATTTGACGGATCCAATAAAGGCGAGCAGGGGCATCCCAGGGATAGTTCAGGACACGAAGTCCCCTTGTCCCTTGGTCGTCGATGTGTTTAAAACCTATAACCAACACAAAAAAAATAAAAAATTACCCAATTACCAACATAAGATAAAATGATTACAAACAATCCTATATAGAACACGAGCCACAACCAATATCTCAACAGGCTTCAAGAACCACATCTAATATATAATTGCCTAGAATACTACTTCCTGCAATTTGTGCCAACTTCCGTGACTTTGTCCGGAGCTAATGTCCGGAGCTAGTGTCCGGAGCTAGTGTGCGGAGCTAATGTCCGGAGATAAGTGACGTCAACAGTGTCCAGTGTCTGATTGGTTGCCGCCTGCTGCGAGCGACCAATCAGAAACGTGCCGTACTGTGACACACTCCGCCCGCCATTTTGGTGTGATTTGTGTATTTTTACCTTACAGCAAGTTTCTACTGCGCGGAGGCGGGCCCAGTGACGTTGCTCTTCCAGCTCCTGCCGAATTTCGTCAAAAAAATGATAATACCATTTACCAAAACTATATATATTTAGTTGTGAAGTGGTTCAGTGACATTTTCACACCAATTTTGAACTTTTGTTTGGTGTTTTCTCCATATACTGCCTATTATTCACTGACTGTTATACTGAGAGACTGCCGTTTATTAACCTCTTCTTTGCCACATTGGGTATATTGCTCTATTATTTGCCACATAAGGACATTGTCCATTATTGCCCAGCAATTTCTCTGCAATATAAACTGCCTATTTATTAATATCTGCATTCCTGCAAAGAACTATTGCCTATTATTAACTGGCTATTTTCCTACTACCTGACACTGCCTCTTATTAACCTGTTGTTTGCCACCACCACGCTTAAATTACGGTTAAATTTTACACTTCTGTAAAAATAAACACAAAAAATTTGGGTACACAAAAAGGCTTTTATTTCTGTTGTACCTATTAGAATTATTTAAAATGAAGGCATAGCTAAGCCCAAGAGATGATTAAAAACGTTTCATACCAACCCATCAGATGTAAAATTACTGTGAAAATACCTGATGAGCACACAAGTATGCGCCAGTATGGGTACTGAGAGCCTTTCCACATAATTATGAAATATTTTAAAATGTCATAGAACATTCCAATATACATAGTTATTGATACATATTATTTATTATATATATATTATACATATTATTTATTATTTACATTATTGTTCTTAAGCAAAGAACCGTTGTTGTGGCATTTGCCACAACACGCAAAGTTGTCGTCTGATGTCTTTTATCCCTCCCCTCATAAACATGTTCATGGATCCTGTGTAACTGTACCTTAAATAACAAGAATTGTCAAGAGCTGGTGAGTGCAGCCATTTTTTGTTCTTACTATTATTTATTAATTGTATTATTCTTACATTTGAATAAATAAAGTATATATGGATTCTACACTCCCGATTCTTTAGAATCGGGCTGCCATCTAGTAAATTATAATCAACATTTAAACCTTTTGGATAAAGTGAACCCAACCTAGATAACCACCTGAGTTCCTTTTGTTTTAACAATTTAATTCTATCTCCTCCCCTGCTAAGCATCGGTACGCTATCAATGACCCTAAATGTCAGTTGACTCACTGAATGTTTACTATCGATAAAATGTTTAAGGATTGGTAATTCCACCAATTTAGTCCTGATGGTACTTTTATGTTTACCAACAAGTGCTTTAACTTCCATATTTATCTCGCCCACATAAGTGAGCCCACATGGGCATACAATCATATACTCTACAAAGCTGGAAGTACATGTGTATCTATCCTTGATATAGACCTTCCTCCCTGTTCTGTCTTCATACACGTTGATACGGTGTGTGATCCGACATACGGCATAAACCACTTCTGTCTCCCAAATAAGCAGACTGTTCTCTGTAGTCTAACTTGTTTATTGGTAAACATGAGCGCGGTAAAACTATAAGAATACAAATGATTTGTATAAGTATTGTGCAAATAATAACATGACTGCAACTAACAAGGAAAGCATACAGGATGATGCAACTTCTATAATAACTACATACAGCAGGTAACTGAAATCACATTTCCTGTGTACTGGCTGCTATACAGTTAATCACACTCTGTACAACATTACATAGCAAGAACAGGGATAATGGTCTTACCGGATAATCTTAACCGGAATGGCAAGTAAATGAGGTAGTTCAACACAGCAGATTAACACGTGTGTCCAGGGAAATACACAGAGAGAAAATGGAGTTTCCCCTTCCCATGATACCTTGGTGAATCCCAGAATGCAACACTCTAATAGTTACTGAAAAACACAAGTAATAAATTTAACCACCACTAGGTGGTGCTATAACACAGCAAAACCAAAACTATGGTATTAAACCTTTTTAAAGCTAGATACGAAACCTGACCTTCGCTAGAATGGGCAGAACACTCCCCGCTTGGCATCAACCGATGCCACCCACAGGTTCTTTTGGCGAAAACAGACAAGTTCCGCAACTGGTCTGAGGAATAGTTTACTCTCCCCGGACTTGCCTACTTTGACATCGACCTTACGCACCTTCCCATCTTTGCTTGGGAGTATCTTAGTGATGAGGCCTAATGGCCACTCATTACGGTGAGACTGGCTGTCTTTCATGAGAACGACATCACCGGTTTTGATGTTTGGTTTGTCGGTCTGCCACTTCTTCCTGGGTTGTAAGGTGGAGAGGTACTGCTTCCTCCATCTGTCCCAGAAGGTATTGGAGAGACTTTGGACTTGTCTCCATTGTCGTCTGTAGAGGTCTTTGTTGCTAAGAACGCTGGCTTTCTGAGTAAGTAACATGGCAGGAGTGAGAATGGTCGGATCCTCAGAGTCACTAGAAAGTGAAGTCAATGGTCTAGCATTAATAATGGCCGAAACTTCTGCCAGGAATGTGGTCAAACTTTCATGTGTGAGTCTTGCGCTACCTGCTTGCAAGAAGATGGAGTCAAGGATTCTGCGTGCCATTCCTATCATCCTCTCCCAAGCGCCTCCCATGTGAGAAGAGTGTGGAAGATTGAAAGTCCAGGTGCATCCCTGCTCGTTCAAGTATCTTTCCACACTGGTGGTGTCTAGGTTGGAAGGAATTTGAAGTTCTTTCACTGCTCCTACAAAGTTAGTACCTCTATCGGAGCGTATGTGCTTCACGGGCCCTCTGATGGCGATGAAACGTCGGAGTGCATTTATAAACCCTGAAGTGTCCATGGACTCAATTACTTCGATGTGGACTGCTCTGATGGACATACAGTTGAACATAACCGCCCAGCGTTTGGCGTTGGCTTGGACTCTTCTAGTGTGCCGTGCAACCACAGACCATGGCCCGAATACGTCCAATCCGACGTTGGTAAAAGGAGGTTCTGTACTAAGTCTGTCTGGTGGGAGATTGGCCATATTTGGCTATTGAGTCCCGCCACGGAGTTTGCGACAAATCACGCAGTTGTAAATGAGTTTACTCACGCACCGCTTTGCTCCAACTATCCATAGTCCAGCAGTTTGTAGATTTCCTTCGGTAAACAGTCGGCCCTGATGTTTCACCAAGACGTGGTGGTGTTGCACAAGCAGGGTCGTGACATGATGATGTCCAGGAATTATTATAGGGTGTTTCTCCCCAAATTCCACTTCAGCTTCTTGAAGACGACCTCCAATTCTTAACAGCCCATCTTGGTCGATGATTGGATCAAGCTTCTTCAAGACACTGTCTCTAGAGACAGGTTGGTTTTTATTGAGGTTATCTATTTCTTTGGCGTAACATTCACGTTGTATGGTACGAATTATAACGTTCTTGGCATTTTCCATGTTTGGAACGGTAAAGGCAAGCTTGCAGTGGTGCCAACCTTTGCAAGGTTCCTGGATGGCGGGTGACGTTGACTTGTAGGATCGAGCCGCATGAATTAAACAAGCGAGGGCACGAACAAGCGAGTTCCAAGTT
The DNA here is from genome assembly GCF_032444005.1 of Ranitomeya imitator. NCBI lineage: Eukaryota > Metazoa > Chordata > Amphibia > Anura > Dendrobatidae > Ranitomeya > Ranitomeya imitator. The sequence continues at coordinate 13,314,920 of NC_091284.1, read as the reverse complement.
GAGAACCTATTGAAACGGTGGGATTTGAGGTGATTGTCTTTAGTCACTGTACGTAGGACGGATACCTGAGGGTGGATTTCTTCATCTGCCTCCGCATCTACCAGCTCAAAGATGTTTGGCTGAGTTCGCCCTTAATAATCGGGCCAGCTCGGCTACCTTGGTTTCTCCATTTTTTTGCAATTCTGGGTTCCATCCTCGTTTCTCTTCAGGACAGGTTGAGTCTTCGGACTGTCCTGGTGTGGATTCTGTGGTGGACAGGTTGCAGCAGATCTGGACTCAGGTAGTGGACAATTTGATCTTGTCCCAGGAGAAGGCTCAACTTTTCGCTAATCGCAGACGCCGTGTGGGTCCCTGACTTCGTGTTGGGGATCTGGTTTGGTTATCTTCTCGTCATATTCCTATGAAGGTTTCCTCTCCTAAATTTAAACCTCGTTTTATTGGTCCGTATAGGATTTCTGAGGTTCTCAATCCTGTGTCTTTTCGTTTGACCCTCCCAGACTCCTTTTCCATACATAATGTATTCCATAGGTCGTTGTTGCGGAGATACGTGGCACCTATGGTTCCTTCTGTTGAGCCTCCTGCCCCGGTTTTGGTGGAGGGGGAATTGGAGTATATTGTGGAGAAGATTTTGGATTCTCGTGTTTCTAGACGGAAACTCCAGTATCTGGTTAAATGGAAGGGTTATGCTCAGGAAGATAATTCCTGGGTTTTTGCCTCTGATGTTCATGCTCCCGATCTTGTTCGTGCCTTTCATGCGGCTCATCCTGGTCGGCCTGGGGGCTCTGGTGAGGGTTCGGTGACCCCTCCTCAAGGGGGGGGGTACTGTTGTGAATTCTGTGGCTGAATTCACTCCTGTGGTCACAAGTGGTACTGCAGCTTCTGAGCTTCCTCCCTCAGGTGTTCTGGTGAGCTCGTTAACTGCTTCGTTACTTAACTCCGCCTGATGCTGCTATCCTTGCTCCTTGTCAATGTTCCAGTGTTGGATCTGAGCTTCTCCTGATTGTTCCTGTGACCTGCTGCTCTGTATAGCTAAGTGCTTTTTTGCTATTTTGTTGCTTTTTTTCTGTCCAGCTTGTCTTTTGTTTTGCTCGAAGCTCTGAGACGCAAAGGGTGTACCGCCGTGCCGTTAGTTCGGCACGGTGGGTCTTTTTTGCCCCCTTTGCGTGGTTTTTGCTTTAGGGTTTTTTGTAGACTGCAAAGTTCGCTTTACTGTCCTCGCTCTGTCTAGAATATCGGGCCCCACTTTGCTGTATCTATTTCATCCCTACGTTTTGTCTTTCATCTTACTCACAGTCATTATATGTGGGGGGCTGCCTTTTTCTTTGGGGTATTTCTCTGGGGCAAGTCAGGCCTATTTTTCTATCTTCAGGCTAGCTAGTTTCTTAGGCTGTGCCGAGTTGCATAGGTAGTTGTTAGGCGCAATCCACAGCCGCTTTTAGTTGTGTTTAGGATAGGATCAGGTGTGCAGTCTACAGAGTTTCCACGTCTCAGAGCTCGTTCTTTTGTTTTTGGGTATTTGTCAGATCACTGTGTGCGCTCTGATCGCTAGGCACACTGTGTCTCTGGATTGCCTTCATAACACCTTTCATTAGCAAACATAACAGTACAAGGAGCCAAACTAATGATTCTCAATAGAGGGAAAGAAAAAGTTCTGACATCATTTTTTTTTTTCTCTGCTCTGTGTTCATTTTTTTTTTCCCCTAGACATTTGGGTGATTCTGGACACAGGTGTGGACATGGATATTCAGGGTCTGTGTTCTTCAATGGATAATCTCGTTATAAATGTACAAAAGATTCAAGATACTATTGATCGGAAATCTATGTTAGAACCAAGAATTCCTATTCCTGATTTGTTTTTTGGAGATAGAACTAAGTTTCTAAGTTTCAAAAATAATTGTAAGCTATTTCTGGCCTTGAAACCTCATTCTTCTGGTAATCCTATTCAACAGGTTTTGATTATTATTTCTTTTTTGCGCGGCGACCCTCAAGACTGGGCATTTTCTCTTGCGCCAGGAGACCCTGCATTGAGTAGTGTCGATGCGTTTTTCCTGGCGCTCGGATTACTGTACGATGAGCCTAATTCAGTGGATCAGGCTGAGAAAAATTTGCTGGCTTTGTGCCAGGGTCAGGATGATATAGAAGTATATTGTCAGAAATTTAGGAAATGGTCAGTACTCACTCAGTGGAATGAATCTGCGCTGGCAGCTTTGTTCAGAAAGGGTCTCTCTGAGGCTCTTAAGGATGTCATGGTGGGATTTCCTATGCCTGCTGGTTTGAATGAGTCTTTGTCTTTGGCCATTCAAATCGGTCGACGCTTGCGCGAGCGTAAATCTGTGCACCATTTGGCGGTATTGCCTGAGGTTAAACCTGAGCCTATGCAGTGCGATAGGACTATGACCAGAGTTGAACGGCAGGAATACAGACGTCTGAATGGGCTGTGTTTCTACTGTGGTGATTCCACTCATGCTATTTCTGATTGTCCTAAGCGCACTAAGCGGTCCACTAGGTCTGCCGTCATTGGTACTGTACAGTCCAAATTCCTTCTGTCCATTACCTTGATATGCTCTTTGTCGTCGTTTTCTGTCATGGCGTTTGTGGATTCAGGCGCTGCCCTGAATCTGATGGATTTGGATTATGCTAAACGTTGTGGGTTTTTCTTGGAGCCTTTGCGGTGTCCTATTCCATTGAGAGGAATTGATGCTACACCTTTGGCCAAGAATAAACCTCAGTACTGGGCCCAGCTGACCATGTGCATGGCTCCTGCACATGAGGAAGTTATTCGCTTTCTGGTGTTGCATAATCTGCATGATGTGGTCGTGTTGGGGTTGCCATGGCTACAAACCCATAATCCAGTATTGGATTGGAATTCCATGTCGGTATCCAGCTGGGGTTGTCAGGGGGTACATGGTGATGTTCCATTTTTGTCGATTTCGTCATCCACCCCTTCTGAGGTCCCAGAGTTCTTGTCTGATTATCAGGATGTATTTGAAGAGCCCAAGTCCGATGCCCTACCTCCGCATAGGGATTGTGATTGTGCTATCAATTTGATTCCTGGTAGTAAATTCCCTAAAGGTCGATTATTTAATTTATCCGTGCCCGAACACGCCGCTATGCGCAGTTATGTGAAGGAATCCCTGGAGAAGGGACATATTCGCCCATCGTCATCACCACTGGGAGCAGGGTTCTTCTTTGTAGCCAAGAAGGATGGTTCGCTGAGACCGTGTATTGATTACCGCCTTCTTAATAAGATCACTGTTAAATTTCAGTATCCCTTGCCATTGTTATCTGACTTGTTTGCTCGGATTAAGGGGGCTAGTTGGTTCACTAAGATAGATCTTCGTGGTGCGTATAATCTGGTGAGAATCAGGCAAGGAGATGAATGGAAAACTGCATTCAATACGCCCGAGGGTCATTTTGAGTATCTAGTGATGCCGTTCGGACTTGCCAATGCTCCATCTGTGTTTCAGTCTTTTATGCATGACATCTTCCGTGAGTATCTGGATAAATTCCTGATTGTTTACTTGGATGACATTTTGATCTTCTCAGATGATTGGGAGTCTCATGTGAAGCAGGTCAGAATGGTTTTTCAGGTCCTGCGTGCTAATTCTTTGTTTGTGAAGGGATCAAAGTGTCTCTTCGGTGTGCAGAAAGTTTCATTTTTGGGGTTCATCTTTACCCCTTCTACTATCGAGATGGATCCAGTTAAGGTCCAAGCCATCCAGGATTGGATTCAGCCGACATCTCTGAAAAGTCTGCAAAAGTTCCTGGGCTTTGCTAATTTTTATCGTCGCTTCATCTGTAATTTTTCTAGCATTGCCAAACCATTGACCGATTTGACCAAGAAGGGTGCTGATTTGGTTAATTGGTCTTCTGCTGCTGTGGAAGCTTTTCAGGAGTTGAAGCGTCGTTTTTGTTCTGCCCCTGTGTTGTGTCAGCCAGATGTTTCTCTTCCGTTCCAGGTCGAGGTTGATGCTTCTGAGATTGGAGCAGGGGCGGTTTTGTCACAGAGAGGTTCTGATTGCTCAGTGATGAAACCATGTGCTTTCTTTTCCAGGAAGTTTTCGCCCGCTGAGCGTAATTATGATGTGGGCAACCGAGAGTTGCTGGCCATGAAGTGGGCATTCGAGGAGTGGCGCCATTGGCTCGAAGGAGCTAAGCATCGCGTGGTGGTATTGACTGATCATAAGAACTTGACTTATCTCGAGTCTGCCAAGCGCTTGAATCCTAGACAGGCCCGTTGGTCGTTATTTTTTGCCCGCTTCGACTTTGTGATTTCGTACCTTCCGGGCTCTAAAAATGTGAAGGCGGATGCTCTGTCTAGGAGTTTTGTGCCCGACTCTCCGGGTTTATCTGAGCCAGCGGGTATCCTCAAGGAAGGAGTCATTGTGTCTGCCATCTCCCCTGATTTGCGGCGGGTGCTGCAAAAATTTCAGGCGAATAAACCTGATCGTTGTCCAGCGGAGAAACTGTTCGTCCCTGATAGGTGGACTAATAAACTTATCTCTGAACTTCATTGTTCGGTGTTGGCTGGTCATCCTGGAATCTTTGGTACCAGAGAGTTAGTGGCTAGATCCTTCTGGTGGCCATCTCTGTCACGGGATGTACGTACTTTTGTGCAGTCCTGTGGGATTTGTGCTAGGGCTAAGCCCTGCTGTTCTCGTGCCAGTGGGTTGCTTTTGCCCTTGCCGGTCCCAAAGAGGCCTTGGACACATATTTCGATGGATTTCATTTCTGACCTTCCCGTTTCTCAAAAGATGTCAGTCATTTGGGTGGTCTGTGATCGCTTTTCTAAAATGGTCCATCTGGTGCCCTTGGCTAAATTGCCTTCCTCCTCTGATTTGGTACCTTTGTTCTTTCAGCATGTGGTTCGGTTGCATGGCATTCCTGAGAATATTGTTTCTGACAGAGGTTCCCAGTTTGTTTCAAGGTTTTGGCGAGCCTTTTGTGGTAGGATGGGCATTGACCTATCCTTTTCCTCGGCTTTCCATCCTCAGACTAATGGCCAGACCGAACGAACCAATCAGACCTTGGAAACATATCTGAGATGTTTTGTTTCTGCTGACCAGGATGATTGGGTGTCCTTTTTGCCGTTGGCTGAGTTCGCCCTTAATAATCGGGCCAGCTCGGCTACCTTGGTTTCTCCATTTTTTTGCAATTCTGGGTTCCATCCTCGTTTCTCTTCAGGACAGGTTGAGTCTTCGGACTGTCCTGGTGTGGATTCTGTGGTGGACAGGTTGCAGCAGATCTGGACTCAGGTAGTGGACAATTTGATCTTGTCCCAGGAGAAGGCTCAACTTTTCGCTAATCGCAGACGCCGTGTGGGTCCCCGACTTCGTGTTGGGGATCTGGTTTGGTTATCTTCTCGTCATATTCCTATGAAGGTTTCCTCTCCTAAATTTAAACCTCGTTTTATTGGTCCGTATAGGATTTCTGAGGTTCTCAATCCTGTGTCTTTTCGTTTGACCCTCCCAGACTCCTTTTCCATACATAATGTATTCCATAGGTCGTTGTTGCGGAGATACGTGGCACCTATGGTTCCTTCTGTTGAGCCTCCTGCCCCGGTTTTGGTGGAGGGGGAATTGGAGTATATTGTGGAGAAGATTTTGGATTCTCGTGTTTCTAGACGGAAACTCCAGTATCTGGTTAAATGGAAGGGTTATGCTCAGGAAGATAATTCCTGGGTTTTTGCCTCTGATGTTCATGCTCCCGATCTTGTTCGTGCCTTTCATGCGGCTCATCCTGGTCGGCCTGGGGGCTCTGGTGAGGGTTCGGTGACCCCTCCTCAAGGGGGGGGGGGGTACTGTTGTGAATTCTGTGGCTGAATTCACTCCTGTGGTCACAAGTGGTACTGCAGCTTCTGAGCTTCCTCCCTCAGGTGTTCTGGTGAGCTCGTTAACTGCTTCGTTACTTAACTCCGCCTGATGCTGCTATCCTTGCTCCTTGTCAATGTTCCAGTGTTGGATCTGAGCTTCTCCTGATTGTTCCTGTGACCTGCTGCTCTGTATAGCTAAGTGCTTTTTTGCTATTTTGTTGCTTTTTTTCTGTCCAGCTTGTCTTTTGTTTTGCTCGAAGCTCTGAGACGCAAAGGGTGTACCGCCGTGCCGTTAGTTCGGCACGGTGGGTCTTTTTTGCCCCCTTTGCGTGGTTTTTGCTTTAGGGTTTTTTGTAGACTGCAAAGTTCGCTTTACTGTCCTCGCTCTGTCTAGAATATCGGGCCCCACTTTGCTGTATCTATTTCATCCCTACGTTTTGTCTTTCATCTTACTCACAGTCATTATATGTGGGGGGCTGCCTTTTTCTTTGGGGTATTTCTCTGGGGCAAGTCAGGCCTATTTTTCTATCTTCAGGCTAGCTAGTTTCTTAGGCTGTGCCGAGTTGCATAGGTAGTTGTTAGGCGCAATCCACAGCCGCTTTTAGTTGTGTTTAGGATAGGATCAGGTGTGCAGTCTACAGAGTTTCCACGTCTCAGAGCTCGTTCTTTTGTTTTTGGGTATTTGTCAGATCACTGTGTGCGCTCTGATCGCTAGGCACACTGTGTCTCTGGATTGCCTTCATAACACCTTTCATTAGCAAACATAACAGTACAAGGAGCCAAACTAATGATTCTCAATAGAGGGAAAGAAAAAGTTCTGACATCATTTTTTTTTTTTCTCTGCTCTGTGTTCATTTTTTTTTTTCCCCTAGACATTTGGGTGATTCTGGACACAGGTGTGGATATGGATATTCAGGGTCTGTGTTCTTCAATGGATAATCTCGTTATAAATGTACAAAAGATTCAAGATACTATTGATCGGAAATCTATGTTAGAACCAAGAATTCCTATTCCTGATTTGTTTTTTGGAGATAGAACTAAGTTTCTAAGTTTCAAAAATAATTGTAAGCTATTTCTGGCCTTGAAACCTCATTCTTCTGGTAATCCTATTCAACAGGTTTTGATTATTATTTCTTTTTTGCGCGGCGACCCTCAAGACTGGGCATTTTCTCTTGCGCCAGGAGACCCTGCATTGAGTAGTGTCGATGCGTTTTTCCTGGCGCTCGGATTACTGTACGATGAGCCTAATTCAGTGGATCAGGCTGAGAAAAATTTGCTGGCTTTGTGCCAGGGTCAGGATGATATAGAAGTATATTGTCAGAAATTTAGGAAATGGTCAGTACTCACTCAGTGGAATGAATCTGCGCTGGCAGCTTTGTTCAGAAAGGGTCTCTCTGAGGCTCTTAAGGATGTCATGGTGGGATTTCCTATGCCTGCTGGTTTGAATGAGTCTTTGTCTTTGGCCATTCAAATCGGTCGACGCTTGCGCGAGCGTAAATCTGTGCACCATTTGGCGGTATTGCCTGAGGTTAAACCTGAGCCTATGCAGTGCGATAGGACTATGACCAGAGTTGAACGGCAGGAATACAGACGTCTGAATGGGCTGTGTTTCTACTGTGGTGATTCCACTCATGCTATTTCTGATTGTCCTAAGCGCACTAAGCGGTCCACTAGGTCTGCCGTCATTGGTACTGTACAGTCCAAATTCCTTCTGTCCATTACCTTGATATGCTCTTTGTCGTCGTTTTCTGTCATGGCGTTTGTGGATTCAGGCGCTGCCCTGAATCTGATGGATTTGGATTATGCTAAACGTTGTGGGTTTTTCTTGGAGCCTTTGCGGTGTCCTATTCCATTGAGAGGAATTGATGCTACACCTTTGGCCAAGAATAAACCTCAGTACTGGGCCCAGCTGACCATGTGCATGGCTCCTGCACATGAGGAAGTTATTCGCTTTCTGGTGTTGCATAATCTGCATGATGTGGTCGTGTTGGGGTTGCCATGGCTACAAACCCATAATCCAGTATTGGATTGGAATTCCATGTCGGTATCCAGCTGGGGTTGTCAGGGGGTACATGGTGATGTTCCATTTTTGTCGATTTCGTCATCCACCCCTTCTGAGGTCCCAGAGTTCTTGTCTGATTATCAGGATGTATTTGAAGAGCCCAAGTCCGATGCCCTACCTCCGCATAGGGATTGTGATTGTGCTATCAATTTGATTCCTGGTAGTAAATTCCCTAAAGGTCGATTATTTAATTTATCCGTGCCCGAACACGCCGCTATGCGCAGTTATGTGAAGGAATCCCTGGAGAAGGGACATATTCGCCCATCGTCATCACCACTGGGAGCAGGGTTCTTCTTTGTAGCCAAGAAGGATGGTTCGCTGAGACCGTGTATTGATTACCGCCTTCTTAATAAGATCACTGTTAAATTTCAGTATCCCTTGCCATTGTTATCTGACTTGTTTGCTCGGATTAAGGGGGCTAGTTGGTTCACTAAGATAGATCTTCGTGGTGCGTATAATCTGGTGAGAATCAGGCAAGGAGATGAATGGAAAACTGCATTCAATACGCCCGAGGGTCATTTTGAGTATCTAGTGATGCCGTTCGGACTTGCCAATGCTCCATCTGTGTTTCAGTCTTTTATGCATGACATCTTCCGTGAGTATCTGGATAAATTCCTGATTGTTTACTTGGATGACATTTTGATCTTCTCAGATGATTGGGAGTCTCATGTGAAGCAGGTCAGAATGGTTTTTCAGGTCCTGCGTGCTAATTCTTTGTTTGTGAAGGGATCAAAGTGTCTCTTCGGTGTGCAGAAAGTTTCATTTTTGGGGTTCATCTTTACCCCTTCTACTATCGAGATGGATCCAGTTAAGGTCCAAGCCATCCAGGATTGGATTCAGCCGACATCTCTGAAAAGTCTGCAAAAGTTCCTGGGCTTTGCTAATTTTTATCGTCGCTTCATCTGTAATTTTTCTAGCATTGCCAAACCATTGACCGATTTGACCAAGAAGGGTGCTGATTTGGTTAATTGGTCTTCTGCTGCTGTGGAAGCTTTTCAGGAGTTGAAGCGTCATTTTTGTTCTGCCCCTGTGTTGTGTCAGCCAGATGTTTCTCTTCCGTTCCAGGTCGAGGTTGATGCTTCTGAGATTGGAGCAGGGGCGGTTTTGTCACAGAGAGGTTCTGATTGCTCAGTGATGAAACCATGTGCTTTCTTTTCCAGGAAGTTTTCGCCCGCTGAGCGTAATTATGATGTGGGCAACCGAGAGTTGCTGGCCATGAAGTGGGCATTCGAGGAGTGGCGCCATTGGCTCGAAGGAGCTAAGCATCGCGTGGTGGTATTGACTGATCATAAGAACTTGACTTATCTCGAGTCTGCCAAGCGCTTGAATCCTAGACAGGCCCGTTGGTCGTTATTTTTTGCCCGCTTCGACTTTGTGATTTCGTACCTTCCGGGCTCTAAAAATGTGAAGGCGGATGCTCTGTCTAGGAGTTTTGTGCCCGACTCTCCGGGTTTATCTGAGCCAGCGGGTATCCTCAAGGAAGGAGTCATTGTGTCTGCCATCTCCCCTGATTTGCGGCGAGTGCTGCAAAAATTTCAGGCAAATAAACCTGATCGTTGTCCAGCGGAGAAACTGTTCGTCCCTGATAGGTGTACTAATAAACTTATCTCTGAACTTCATTGTTCGGTGTTGGCTGGTCATCCTGGAATCTTTGGTACCAGAGAGTTAGTGGCTAGATCCTTCTGGTGGCCATCTCTGTCACGGGATGTACGTACTTTTGTGCAGTCCTGTGGGATTTGTGCTAGGGCTAAGCCCTGCTGTTCTCGTGCCAGTGGGTTGCTTTTGCCCTTGCCGGTCCCAAAGAGGCCTTGGACACATATTTCGATGGATTTCATTTCTGACCTTCCCGTTTCTCAAAAGATGTCAGTCATTTGGGTGGTCTGTGATCGCTTTTCTAAAATGGTCCATCTGGTGCCCTTGGCTAAATTGCCTTCCTCCTCTGATTTGGTACCTTTGTTCTTTCAGCATGTGGTTCGGTTGCATGGCATTCCTGAGAATATTGTTTCTGACAGAGGTTCCCAGTTTGTTTCAAGGTTTTGGCGAGCCTTTTGTGGTAGGATGGGCATTGACCTATCCTTTTCCTCGGCTTTCCATCCTCAGACTAATGGCCAGACCGAACGAACCAATCAGACCTTGGAAACATATCTGAGATGTTTTGTTTCTGCTGACCAGGATGATTGGGTGTCCTTTTTGCCGTTGGCTGAGTTCGCCCTTAATAATCGGGCCAGCTCGGCTACCTTGGTTTCTCCATTTTTTTGCAATTCTGGGTTCCATCCTCGTTTCTCTTCAGGACAGGTTGAGTCTTCGGACTGTCCTGGTGTGGATTCTGTGGTGGACAGGTTGCAGCAGATCTGGACTCAGGTAGTGGACAATTTGATCTTGTCCCAGGAGAAGGCTCAACTTTTCGCTAATCGCAGACGCCGTGTGGGTCCCCGACTTCGTGTTGGGGATCTGGTTTGGTTATCTTCTCGTCATATTCCTATGAAGGTTTCCTCTCCTAAATTTAAACCTCGTTTTATTGGTCCGTATAGGATTTCTGAGGTTCTCAATCCTGTGTCTTTTCGTTTGACCCTCCCAGACTCCTTTTCCATACATAATGTATTCCATAGGTCGTTGTTGCGGAGATACGTGGCACCTATGGTTCCTTCTGTTGAGCCTCCTGCCCCGGTTTTGGTGGAGGGGGAATTGGAGTATATTGTGGAGAAGATTTTGGATTCTCGTGTTTCTAGACGGAATATCGGGCCCCTCTTTGCTGTATCTATTTCATCCCTACGTTTTGTCTTTCATCTTACTCACAGTCATTATATGTGGGGGGCTGCCTTTTTCTTTGGGGTATTTCTCTGGGGCAAGTCAGGCCTATTTTTCTATCTTCAGGCTAGCTAGTTTCTTAGGCTGTGCCGAGTTGCATAGGTAGTTGTTAGGCGCAATCCACAGCCGCTTTTAGTTGTGTTTAGGATAGGATCAGGTGTGCAGTCTACAGAGTTTCCACGTCTCAGAGCTCGTTCTTTTGTTTTTGGGTATTTGTCAGATCACTGTGTGCGCTCTGATCGCTAGGCACACTGTGTCTCTGGATTGCCTTCATAACACCTTTCATTAGCAAACATAACATGCTATACAGTTAATCACACTCTGTACAACATTATATAGCAAGAACAGGGATAATGGTCTTACCGGATAATCTTAACCGGAATGGCAAGTAAATGAGGTAGTTCAACACAGCAGATTAACACGTGTGTCCAGGGAAATACACAGAGAGAAAATGGAGTTTCCCCTTCCCATGATACCTTGGTGAATCCCAGAATGCAACACTCTAATAGTTACTGAAAAACACAGGTAATAAATTTAACCACCACTAGGTGGTGCTATAACACAGCAAAACCAAAACTATGGTATTAAACCTTTTTAAAGCTAGATACGAAACCTGACCTTCGCTAGAATGGGCAGAACACTCCCAGTGTGTAGATGATGGAGAAAAAAAATCACCTTTCAACATATTGCGACAGCAGGCACACGCAAGAGAGGGAAAATTCCCACATCTTGGGGGGCCCAATGTCCTCTGTACAGAAACCCTTTCAGGGCCTATATCTGATTTGACAAGCCTGTCCTTCAGATTACGTCCCCTTTTAAATGAAAAAATAGGAGGCTGAGTAAATTCATCTATATCAGGAAGACCTTGATGTAACAAATGCAAATGTTTAGTAAGAATACCATTAATTTGACCACTAGCTGTACTAAACGTAGAAACAAAAGGAATGGGCTTATCCTTACTTTTAGCCTTCTTCCTTCTAACATCCAATCTTGTCAAACTCTTTACCTTATTCTTGTAGTCTATCACTTCATTATCAGGATAGCCTCTGTTGGTAATTTTTTGCGCATCTCATCCAATCTAGGATCAAGTAATGAGTCATCTGCTATTATTCTCCGAACCCTCATCATTTGGCTCCAAGGCAGTGACTCAACCATCTTCCTCGGATGGTGACTGTTACAATGCAACAAGCTGTTCCTGTCACTCGATTCACCTTCCCACACTACAAAGACATCATCAATTTTTTTACAACAGTGTTTTTGGTCTTACTGTGCTCTTTTGTGTCTTCAAGTTTCTTGGTGGTGTGTGAACAGGTTCCTACAGACTTGTTCATTGTGCAAGTAGCCCATGTGTTTCAGTTTCCATAATTGTTCTGCAGCGCCCCAGGGTCCTGGTCGTTGCAGTAATGTCATTTTCCTCTAGGGGAGAGTGATGTTACGTTTGGAGGCAAATAAGGACAACTGCATCCAGGTATCACAAACATGCAACACATTTCACACTCCAGGCCACCAGGGGGAGCCCTGCTCCTATTTACAGTTAGGGCCAGAAATATTTGGACAGTGACACAATTTTCGCGAGTTGGGCTCTGCATGCCACCACATTGGATTTGAAATGAAACCTCTACAACAGAATTCAAGTGCAGATTGTTACGTTTAATTTGAAGGGTTGAACAAAAATATCTGATAGAAAATGTAGGAATTGTACACATTTCTTTACAAACACTCCACATTTTAGGAGGTCAAAAGTAATTGGACAAATAAACATAACCCAAACAAAAAATTTTTTTATTTTCAATATTTTGTTGCAAATCCTTTGGAGGCAATCACTGCCTTAAGTCTGAAACCCATGGACATCACCAAACGCTGGGTTTCCTCCTTCTTAATGCTTTGCCAGGCCTTTATAGCCGCAGCCTTCAGGTTTTGCTTGTTTGTGGGTCTTTCCGTCTTAAGTCTGGATTTGAGCAAGTGAAATGCATGCTCAATTGGGTTTAGATCTGGAGATTGACTTGGCCATTGCAGAATGTTCCACTTTTTGGCACTCATGAACTCCTGGGTAGCTTTGGCTGTATGCTTGGGGTCATTGTCCATCTGTAGTATGAAGCGCCGTCCAATCAACTTTGCAGCATTTGGCTGAATCTGGGCTGAAAGTATATCCCGGTACACTTCAGAATTCATCCGGCTACTCTTGTCTGCTCTTATGTCATCAATAAACACAAGTGACCCAGTGCCATTGAAAGCCATGCATGCCCATGCCATCACGTTGCCTCCACCATGTTTTACAGAGGATGTGGTGTGCCTTGGATCATGTGCCGTTCCCTTTCTTCTCCAAACTTTTTTCTTCCCATCATTCTGGTACAGGTTGATCTTTGTTTCATCTGTCCATAGAATACTTTTCCAGAACTGAGCTGGCTTCTTGAGGTGTTTTTCTGCACATTTAACTCTGGCCTGTCTATTTTTGGTATTGATGAATGGTTTGCATCTAGATGTGAACCCTTTGTATTTACTGTCATGGAGTCTTCTCTTTACTGTTGACTTAGAGACAGATACACCTACTTCACTGAGAGTGTTCTGGACTTCAGTTGATGTTGTGAACGGGTTCTTCTTCACCAAATTAAGTATGCGGCGATCATCCACCACTGTTGTCATCCGTGGATGCCCAGGCCTTTTTGAGTTCCCAAGCTCACCAGTCAATTCCTTTTTTCTCAGAATGTACCCAACTGTTGATTTTGCTACTCCAAGCATGTCTGCTATCTCTCTGATGGATTTTTTCTTTTTTTTCAGCCTCAGGATGTTCTGCTTCACCTCAATTGAGAGTTCCTTTGACCGCATGTTGTCTGCTCACAGCAACCGCTTCCAAATGCAAAACCACATACCTGGAATCCACCCCTGACCTTTTAACTACTTCATTGATTACAGGTTAACGAGGGAGACGCCTTCAGAGTTAATTGCAGCCCTTAGAGTCCATTGTCCAATTACTTTTGGTCCCTTGAAAAAGGGGATGCTATGCATTACAGAGCTATGATTCCTAAACCCTTTCTCCGATTTGGATGTGGAAACTATCATATTGCAGCTGGGAGTGTGCACTTTCAGCCCATATTATATATATAATTGTATTTCTGAACATGTTTTTGTAAACAGCTAAAATAACAAAACTTGTGTCACTGTCCAAATATTTCTGGCCCTAACTGTATTAGGGCACTCCTCACACTTAGATAAAACTGGTTGCCTGGAGAGGAAGTTAGTTAGTTGCTGGCTGAGCTTCGCTCAGGTAGTTGGTCCCTGACAGGGGTGGGATCCTCTCAGAGATCGAGACAGAAGGACATGGAGCTGTGCATGCCCTGAGAGCTGCAGCTTCTAGAAAGATACACTGAAGGAGAACTGTATTGCAGAGAGGGTGAAAAGAAGTCGTAGCAAAGGAGTGGATACCAGGAGGGGAACAGCCCTACACAGGCTGCCTCCTTCTGAGGCGCAGGATCCTGGTAGCCAGAACACCGAGGGAGCAACGATCCTTTATGCCTTGCTCCAGAGACCGGCAGGACAGCTAATTTCACGTTACCTGTCCGCCCCTACAGCCAGGAGGCAAAGTGGCACCCCTTAGAGGCTGGGGCATGATAGAGTCCCTGTAAAATGCCTCAAGCCACTGGTCATACGAGTTTGTCCTATCCATCTGGGGACAGAGAGAAAGAGACATAACATCTTCAACATCTGTGAGGACCTTATGAGAAGCTTAGTAGAGGAAGGTTACTGATTTCTACTTGGACATGGGGACTCTGGACTTGCCTCCAAACCGGCCGGACTCTGTCTGCCCTGTGATCTGGACTGTGGATGCTGAAACCTTCAGTAAAGGTAAAGAGACTGCAACCTTGTGTCCCTCTTTCTTCACCGCGCCTCTCACCATCCACCATTTACATACAGGGAAGCCCTGGGGATACACTTCACCTGTGGGAAGGTATACCATCTAGCTGCCATAACATCACCCCAGCGGACCCCTTAAAGCAGCGTCGGTCACCCTGACCGAATACCACAGGTGGCATCACGAACATTCCCCTTAAAGACGTTTCCCTTTAATACAGACGTCCCAGGGCCACGGACCGGGTCAGCCACTGTGACATCCCCTTGTGAACCGCAGGACCCGGTACCGAGTACCCCGCTGCCCTGATGGGGCCATCCAGTTCTCTTGTGTCTACAAGACTGAGGAGTCCACCACTCCTTGTGGGTCATTTGCACAAAAGCTGTTCCATTTAACGTGTCCACATGGACATTCCCTCTCTGAACCCTGCTTATACAGGTAATATACAGATGATCAGGTTTTAAATACATCAGATAGGGATTACATACATCAGTTAGGACTGCTCTATATGGGTATACCTTGACGTTTGGTTGAGCAGCTTAGTATACATTTTTTTTTGCAAAAAAAAGTATCAACCAAATATCCTGTTTTTTGACTTCCTGCTTTGTAGGGTATATGATTGTATGCCCATGTGGGCTCACTTAATGTGGGCGAGACAACTATGGAAGTTAAAGCACATGTTGGTAAACATAAAAGTACCATCAGGACTAAATTGGTGGAATTACCAATCCCTAAACATTTTATCGATAGTAAACATTCAGTTAGTCAACTGAGATTTAGGGTCATTGATAGCGTACCGATGCTTAGAAGGGGAGGAGATAGAATTAAATTGTTAAAACAAAAGGAACTCAGGTGGATATTTAGGTTGGGATGACCTGGCCCCCCTGCCCCTGCTCACCCTTATTGGATCCGTCAAATATGTGATTTGTGTTATTAGGTGTCTCATATTATATTGTGCTGTTCTTTTCCCCTTATTTTTTTCTACATAAGAAGTTGACTATATAGTGCGGTCTGCTGTTATACTTTTTATAAAATGTAAATAGTACGAGTGCTGCTGTTATATACTTTGTATGGAGCGCAAATAAAGTCTCGTTATGTGCTATACTGATCTGTAGACATTAGGCAATGGTTGCCATGGATATGGCTATATACTTTCAGCCGATAGGTTTAAGTGATGCACTAGGAGGTTTGTTGTGGCGGCTTTGCGTGGTTGGGCATGTGATGTTGTCCTTCTCTTGTGAGTTGAGTTACTAGCGCGCCTGTGTGCGGTTGCCGGGGACGCAATAGCAGGCGTGTGTGATCTCCCTTGCTGTAGTGACGGCATCACGTGGTGTTGTTTACTCCTACGGGTGATCTCATCAGCGCGCCTGCGCACGTGTGCCGGTGACGTACTAGTAGGCGTGCGTGATCTTTCTCGCTGGGGAGGCGGCATCTCCTGGTTGACCATGTGGAATTGTTTACATTCTTAGACTGCCGTCACACTATCAGTATTCGGTCAGTATTTTACATCAGTATTTGTAGCCAAAACCAGGAGTGGAACAATTAGAGGAAAAGTATAATAGAAACATCTGCACCACTTCTGCATTTATCACCCACTCCTGGTTTTGGCTACAAATACTGATGTAAAATACTGACCAAATACTGATAGTGTGACAGCAGCCTTAAGGTGAGACTCACGCGCCTGCGCTTGTATATGCCTGTTAACCCCTTTCTGACCTCGGACGGGATAGTACGTCCAAGGTCAGAAGCCCCTCTTTGATGTGGGCTCCGCGGTGAGCCCGCATCAAAGCCGGGACATGTCAGCTGTTTTGAACAGCTGACATGTGCCCGTAATAGGCGCGGGCAGAATCGCGATCTGCCCGCACCTATTAACTAGTTAAATGCCGCTGTCAAACGCAGACAGCGGCATTTAACTACCACTTCCGGCCGGGCGGCCGGAAATGACGTCATCACCGACCCCCGTCACATGATCGGGGGTCGGCGATGCGTCAGGATGGTAACCATAGAGGTCCTAGAGACCTCTATGGTTACTGATCACCGGTGGCTGTGAGCGCCACCTTGTGGTCGGCGCTCACAGCACACCTCCATTTCTGCTACATAGCAGCGATCAGCAGATCGCTGCTATGTAGCAGAGCCGATCGTGTTGTGCCTGCTTCTAGCCTCCCATGGAGGCTATTGAAGCATGGCAAAAGTAAAAAAAAAAAAGTTAAAAAAATGTGAAAAAAATAAAAAAAATATAAAAGTTTAAATCACCCCCCTTTCGCCCCAATCAAAATAAATCAATAAAAAAAAAATCAACTCTACACATATTTGGCATCACCGCGTTCAGAATCGCCCGATCTATCAACTAAAAAAAAGCATTAACCTGCTCGCTAAACGGCGTAGCGAGAAAAAAATTCGAAACGCCAGAATTACGCTTTTTAGGTCGCTGCGACATTGCATTAAAATGCAATTACAGGCGATCAAAAGAACGTATCTGCACCAAAATGCTATCATTAAAAACGTCATCTCGGCACGCAAAAAATGAGCCCTCAACCGACCCCAGATCACGAAAAATGGAGACGCCACGAGTATCGGAAAATGGCGCAATTTTTTTTTTTTTTTTTTTTTTTTAGCAAAGTTTGGAATTTTTTTTCACCACTTAGATAAAAAATAACCTAGTCATGTTAGGTGTCTATGAACTCGTAATGACCTGGAGAATCATAATGTCAGGTCAGTTATAGCATTTAGTGAACCTAGCAAAAAAGCCAAACAAAAAACAAGTGTGGGATTGCACTTTTTTTGCAATTTCACAGCACTTGGAATTTTTTTCCCATTTTCTAGTACATGACATGCTAAAACCAATGATGTCGTTCAAAAGTACAACTCGTCCCGCAAAAAAATAAGCCCTCACATGGCCAAATTGACGGAAAAATAAAAAGTTATGGCTCTGGGAAGGAGGGGAGTGAAAAACGAACACGGAAAAATGAAAAATCCCAAGGTCATGAAGGGGTTAAAGATCGGGTTTTGTGATTGGATGATAGCGCTGCATTTAGGTAACATCTATTGGTTTTTAGACATGTGCAGTTTTGGCGCTTAAGTTTAGCAGCCCATCTATTGGTGGAGCAAGTACGTTTACAATATATCCTATGAGACATTTGAAATGATTGGTTCTTGTATACGATGACACACTTTGGAGAAGGTGGTGATTGGCCTTGATGTGCTGATTATATATTGGTGGGATTTGGACATGTGGGCTTCCATTGCGGGATGGAGTACTTCATTGGGTGACAGCTTACGCTTGTAGATTGTGAGCCCTCGCGGGCAGGGTCCTCTCTCCTCCTGTATCCTCACCCATCCCTTGTAGATTGTGAGCCCTCGCGGGCAGGGTCCTCTCTCCTCCTGTATCCTCACCCATCCCTTGTAGATTGTGAGCCCTCGCAGGCAGGGTCCTCTCTCCTCCTGTATCCTCACCCATCCCTTGTAGATTGTGAGCCCTCGCAGGCAGGGTCCTCTCTCCTCCTGTATCCTCACCCATCCCTTGTAGATTGTGAGCCCTCGCGGGCAGGGTCCTCACTCCTCCTGTATCCTCACCCTTCCCTTGTAGATTGTGAGCCCTCGCGGGCAGGGTCCTCTCTCCTCCTGTATCCTCACCCATCCCTTGTAGATTGTGAGCCCTCGCAGGCAGGGTCCTCTCTTCTCCTGTATCCTCACCTATCCCTTGTAGATTGTGAGCCCTCGCGGGCAGGGTCCTCTCTCCTCCTGTATCCTCACCCATCCCTTGTAGATTGTGAGCCCTCGCGGGCAGGGTCCTCTCTCCTCCTGTATCCTCACCCATCCCTTGTAGATTGTGAGCCCTCGCAGGCAGGGTCCTCTCTCCTCCTGTATCCTCACCCATCCCTTGTAGATTGTGAGCCCTCGCGGGCAGGGTCCTCACTCCTCCTGTATCCTCACGCTTCCCTTGTAGATTGTGAGCCCTCGCGGGCAGGGTCCTCTCTCCTCCTGTATCCTCACCCATCCCTTGTAGATTGTGAGCCCTCGCAGGCAGGGTCCTCTCTCCTCCTGTTTCCTCACCCATCCCTTGTAGATTGTGAGCCCTCGCAGGCAGGGTCCTCTCTCCTCCTGTATCCTCACCCATCCCTTGTAGATTGTGAGCCCTCGCAGGCAGGGTCCTCTCTCCTCCTGTATCCTCACCCTTCCCTTGTAGATTGTGAGCCCTCGCGGGCAGGGTCCTCTCTCCTCCTGTATCCTCACCCATCCCTTGTAGATTGTGAGCCCTCGCGGGCAGGGTCCTCTCTCCTCCTGTATCATCACCCATCCCTTGTAGATTGTGAGCCCTCGCAGGCAGGGTCCTCTCTCCTCCTGTATCCTCACCCTTCCCTTGTAGATTGTGAGCCCTCGCAGGCAGGGTCCTCTCTCCTCCTGTATCCTCACCCTTCCCTTGTAGATTGTGAGCCCTCGCGGGCAGGGTCCTCTCTCCTCCTGTATCCTCACCCTTCCCTTGTAGATTGTGAGCCCTCGCGGGCAGGGTCCTCTCTCCTCCTGTATCCTCACCCATCCCTTGTAGATTGTGAGCCCTCGCGGGCAGGGTCCTCTCTCCTCCTGTATCCTCACCCATCCCTTGTAGATTGTGAGCCCTCGCAGGCAGGGTCCTCTCTCCTCCTGTATCCTCACCCTTCCCTTGTAGATTGTGAGCCCTCGCGGGCAGGGTCCTCTCTCCTCCTGTATCCTCACCCATCCCTTGTATATTGTGATCCCTCGCGGGCAGGGTCCTCTCTCCTCCTGTATCCTCACCCATCCCTTGTAGATTGTGAGCCCTCGCGGGCAGGGTCCTCTCTCCTCCTGTATCCTCACCCATCCCTTGTAGATTGTGATCCCTCATGGGCAGGGTCCTCTCTCCTCCTGTATCCTCACCCATCCCTTGTAGATTGTGAGCCCTCGCGGGCAGGGTCCTCTCTCCTCCTGTACCCTCACCCATCCCTTGTAGATTGTGAGCCCTCGCGGGCAGGGTCCTCTCTCCTCCTGTATCCTCACCCATCCCTTGTAGATTGTGAGCCCTCGCGGGCAGGGTCCTCTCTCCTCTTGTACCCTCACCCATCCCTTGTAGATTGTGAGCCCTCGCGGTCAGGGTCCTCTCTCCTGTATTCTCACCTATCCCTTGTAGATTGTGAGCCCTCGCGGGCAGGGTCCTCACTCCTCCTGTATCCTCACCCATCCCTTGTAGATTGTGAGCCTTCGCGGGCAGGGTCCTCACTCCTCCTGTACCAGTTATGACTTGTATTGTTTAAGATTATTGTACTTGTTTTTATTATGTATACCCCTCCTCACATGTAAAGCGCCATGGAATAAATGGCACTATAATAATAAATAATAATAATTATAATAATAATATGAGACAGATTGGTGAGTGGATATCATGGTAATTGATATTTGTTTTGTTTGGGGGTGGCTATGTGACATTATATGAGATTGTTAGGTTTATTCTTTATGTTTTTTGTACATATTAAATATGTTATTGGTCTTCATCAGACATATGAATTATGTGTGATATTTTATATTGTATATTTGTCTATGTAACTATTGTTCATTATTATGTAAATAATAATAATAATCTTTATTTTTATATAGCGCTAACATATTTCGCAGCACTTTACAGTTTGCACACATTATCATCGCTGTCCCCATTGGGGCTCACAATCTAAACTCCCTAGCAGTATGTCTTTGGAATGTGGGAGGAAACCGGAGGAAACCCACGCAAACACAGAGAGAACATACAAACTCTTTTCAGATGTTCTCCAAGGTGGAGTTTGAACCCAGGACTCCAGCGCTGCAAGGCTGCTGTGCTATCCACTGCGCCACCGTGCTGCCCATGTAAATTATGTGGGCAGTCATTAGATGGTGATTGGTGGCTGTGAATCCACTTCCCATATAAGACCGCCATTTTTGATTGTAATGGTTGAAACGTTGCATCTGGCACAATAAAGATTTTTTTTACATTTCACCTGGATTGGATGCTGTCCTTCATTTCCTTTTTTGTATGTATTTGTCCATTTGGGTCCAGTGGAACTAGGGCGGGCATCCCTTTATCAGTTGTGCTGTCTAATTTATAGACTTCTTAACTCTGTCTCCTGCAATCTAAAATGTACCTGCCACTAGATCACCAGGGTGAACGTGCTCAGTACTGTTGTAGGCCATTGAAGTTTGGGCTTGGGGCAAGCGATGGCACCAGTGTATTTTTAAAAAAAGGTACCCCCATTGGGGAATTGTTTGGCAGATCATGCACTGCATTACAAGTCTCAGAGACCCACACCACTACATTAGCCCTAATTCTTAACTGTCTCCTGCAATGTCTCTTCCTTATCTCCGACGATGTGACTGCGTATCCCAAGATTGGACCTTCAAGATACCGCATAGTGCCTACCCCCAACCACATTCACCCAAAGAAATGCTTCTCACCCTCAATTAAGACATGACAATTATTTATTTGGATAATTTGGTCACAGCGGCCATTTTATTAACAAAAACAAACATAAATAACCATTTATACATTTTTATAAAAAACTTGAGGGGAGGGTTCTTGGAGCTAATAAATCTGGCACCCAATAGGCAAAAGCCCAAACCAACCTTTAAAGCAAAAAACCTTCTTTACCCTCAGCTGTAACCACCAGCTCAAGGGCACCATGTAACCCGTTTACCGGGCAAACCAACCCCAAAGCTCCCGAGGTAAAATCCCCGTCCAGAGCCAGTAAACCAAAGCCAGATCAGCCCCATAAAACACCAACTCCAAGAACCCCGCCCCCCGCCAACCAGCCACTGTGACGACAGTACGACTCGAACCCCTACGAAAAAGAACTTATTTAAATCCCGAATCCCCTTTCTACTCCCCCCCAAGCCCGACAAAAACACCCAAAGCAAGAACTAAAAAACAAGGGTGGGTGGGTGGGCTTCACACTACGCTACCTAAAAGGTAATGGCCCCCTTTCCCGCACTTTTCCCTACAAACCCGCCCTACAAATTACGGACCACCCCTTTTCCTCCCATCCCTTCAACCAATCCCCACTGCCCCTGCCTGATTTCAAACGATGCTCCCCAAGTTACCTTGGCAACGCAGTCATGGGGAGCTTTCGTTTAACTGCGTTCCTACAGCCCCCCGCTTGACCTGGGTTAATATGCTTTGTACTTTTATAATCCCGTGAAGTTTGGGCAAGGGGGGCTGTGATGGCCATAGTATATTTTTAAAAAAGATACCCCACATTGGTGAAACCACATCCTTGATGGCAAACAATTCACATTTGTGTACCTTACAGAGCTCACTTCAAAAGCTCCTTTTTGTGTTGCCTTGTTGCTCAAATTGGACACAATATACTTCATATAAATTTGATAAAGCAATGCTGTTAGTTTGGTTCAGTAGTCAATTAAAAATATAGCTTTGTCCACTATATTACTTTTTCTCCTTGCGAGCCATAACTTTGGCTGCCTCAAATGTACAAATGGAGAATATACAAATGTCGATTTGTAAACAAGATTGAAATACTGTATACCGAATGCATTCAGACAATCACATAGCTGCATTTCTTGTAAAACATTTACAGATGTGACAGACAATGCTCATAGTGAGACAATCTTGATAAATGTTTGTTTACTCACTTCACAAACAGTTCGAAGCCTCTATATGTTTGCTGTTTATCATTGTAAAACATTAAGGTTTACTGAAACTATGCCGCTGGTGGTTTGATCTAAATCCTTGTGGCTTTTATTTTCCTGGGGTTTGTGGCCTCTCGTCTGATGACTCCATGGTATCTCAGTTTCATACAACCTTGAAAAGTGGCCACTTGAAGGTGTGGGTGAAACTAGAGTTACTACATAGTGTAAATCACTATATAAGACCAGAGAAACATGACTAAGACAGATGCCAAAACTGGGGTACCTGTACATGTACAGTGTGCTGATACCTGCACAATTGGGGACGCCCATGCAGTGTAGGTAATCTCCCAGGGGTTCTCTGTCTTGGTGTTGCTTCTCGGAAATTCCAGACAAATGATGTTTAAAAGCCTCTTGGTGATGATCTAAGTAGACTGTATGTAGTTAATCTTCATATATACGTAATCAGTATATTTATGTAATCCTTAAATGTACTTATTAACCTTTGTATGTTATTGTTAACATATACGAAAATGTACACACTCACACTATTCAATCTTAATATTCCTTGAATTTTGTAGTTTGCATTGAAATTGCTTTGCATTTCAAGGATTAGCCTTTTTTATCTGAACCTTAGTGTTAAAAACATGGCAAACAATTGCCAAATTCTCCTGTAAATAATTCTGCATACCATTTAAAAATACGAGTGAATTTTCCTGGGCACATCCAGTATGTGGGTTCCAAGGCCTAATAGGGTGCATATGACTGACTATGCAGCAGGGCTGGCCTTGCTGCCACTGTGTAAAACAAAGGAGTATGGAGCATATAGGAAAATGCATATTGTGAAGTGGATTTTCATGGGCCCAACCACTATGTGGGTTCCAAGGCTTATTGGGGGGCATATGAATTGGTAGCAGGGCAGGCCTTGAATTGAATGCAACACTTTTTCAGGAGTCCGCCCTGGACATCTTATGACGGGGTATTGTGGTGCGTTGCAATTCTTGGCAGCCCATCCTCTCACAGCATAGGCTACAACAGTTTAGGAGACCCACTGTTTCACAATGGCCTTTAAGAAGATTAATGCCGCCTGATGCACCAGTAAAAATAGGCTCTGTGACTTTAAGAGTCCCTCCTTCGTAAATGAAACAAGATGGGTCTGCTTATGTGTCACACACCCCATGGCCAGCTAGGGGGGTGACATGTTACAATGACATTTCCCAGTGAATGCTTTTGTAGTGGTTGAAAGCAATGTTAAAGTTAAGAAACGCTTAAAAAACGCAGCGTCTGAACTAAGTCCAAGTGGGGGAGGAAATTTTCGGTCTGGGGTTACACATTTGGCCTTACAGGCAAGTCATTACCCTGCAAAGGATGTACCCTGACATATTTCCCAGGAAAACCCGTTTTGGTTTCGTTTTCATGTGTTTTTTGTGGCACCGGGCAAAATGGCATGAATCTCTGAAAAAATTGATTAAAGCTGTGAACTAGGAGTCAGGAATGCTTCCAGGGGTGATCCCCATGAGGTCCCTGTGTCATTTGAGCAGTGTTTCCATCATTTTCAGTCGTTTTTAGACCATAAAAGTACCCCGGGAGGGATCGCTGTAAAAATACTCGGGTCTCCCATAGACTTACATTAGGCTAGTTGTTCTGGCCGATTACCCGAGTATTCCAATCTGCTTGACCCGAGCATTTTAGTGCTCGCCCATCACTAGCCACCATGTCCCAACAAGGCTGCGACGTCAGCAAGGAGGTGGAGGAGTCATGTTTTGGGCCGGAATCATGGGCAAACAGCTGGTAGGGCGCTGTAACAGCTCACCGACACAAAAAGAGGACTTAAAAATCCTCCAAAAAATTCAAAAAAGTCACAGAGAAAAAAGCAGAGATGTTTTACCTGCTGAAGCCTCCAACCAAATGCACCAGCAGGGAGCAGCGGACCTGATAAATGATGGCAAACACACAGGTGCAAAAAATACCGATGAAACAACCACTTTCAATCCAGTGTTGGCTGTTTGGCATTAGTGCACAAAAAGATAAGAGGTAATAGTCTGTATATGGCATAATTCACACACGCAATGCAGAGCATCTGGTTTACAGCGTTAGGACTGGCAAATTGTAAGGACCCTTACAAGGACCCTAATACCTTACATACATTGATATGTGGTTTTCTTTTTGCACTTTATCTTGCAGGGCGCAGTCGGACCATGATGGCTCTGTTAACTATTGGCCCCTGTTCACACAGCATGCATTTTGTAGCACTGGGCAGCCCGCCTGTATGTGCGTTAGTAATAGGCTGCAAACCAGATGCTCTGCATTGCCTGTGTGAATAATGCCGTACCCTAAGTCTCCTTAAGAGAATTACGCTACTGTGTTGGGTTAGCTTTGGACCCGTTTAATCGAAGCTGGTGGCAGCGTACATTCTGTACTGGGTAGTTGAGTGGCGTAGTGACTGCGGCGTTGATAATTATTGATCCTGCCTAAGTGGGAGTAGTTTATCGCGTCGCTGCAGCGTGCCCAATAGCCAGTACATAGCAGGCAGCCTGTCTGGCGACTAATTACCCAGGGTGCAGTACCTAATCTGACCTGAGAGTAAGGGGGGCGCCAGAGAGCTGCAAAGTTTAAGTGGAACTGTAAGTGGGATATACATAAATCCCTGCAGTTCGTGGTATATTGAAAAGCAGTGGGATACCTACAATAAGCCCCTGCTGTAAACTAAGAGGTCAATAGCCTTGTGTGTGTTTTCTCATCACATTGTTAGCAGTGGAGGGATAACTAAGATAAGCCCCCCTGCACATGTGATAGCCGTCTGTTGGCCCAAAGTCACCCCAACCCGTGACGTAGGGGTGACGGTCACGGTGTGAATCGTGACGAATTGGTGGCAGCGGTCAGGGAATTCCTGACAAATTGGTGGCAGCGGTCAGGGGATTCCTGACAAATTGGTGGCAAGGCGGTGGGATATATTAGAGCATTAGTGATTTGGTTTGAGCAATCATTCCTCTCACTAAAAACTTGCAGAAAGTTCTTGCGAGGACTCTGCGCAACTAAGTTTGGAGAAGGAACTCAGTGTTTTTTTAGTCTTGTGACAATTGTGTACTGGTAATTATCCCCTCCCTTCCTCTTCGTTTTTCTATCCTATCTTTTATTTGGCAACCATGGCTGCGAAAGGGGAAGCCTGGTACAACCAGCAGAAGAAGGACTTTCTTGCTGGGATATGCACGTGCCATGGCCTGAACCCCCAGGGTAAGACCAAGGCTCAAATGGTCGCTGAACTGGTGCAGAAGCCAGCACAAGCGAACATGGTGCTGCAGCAGAGGTCCAACCACTGAATACGGGCCCTACTGGCAACCAGGAGGGTGCAGACCTCCTCCTGCAGCTGGCTCTGCAACAATGCGCCGCAGATGACCTAGAGGGACGTCGGCAGCTGATTCAGCAATACCATGAGCGAGCCGAGCGAGAGGCCCAGCGAGCCGAGCGGCAAGCGGAGCGGGAGTACCAGCTGCAGTTAGCCCAACTGCAAATGCAGGGGTCGTCCCAGTCCAGCCGTGAGCCCAGCAGCGCTCAGATACCTAAGCCCCGGCCCGATCACTTTCCTGTTATGGAGAAGGACGGGGACTTGGACACGTTTCTGCGGGCCTTTGAGAAAGCCTGTAGACAATACCGGCTGTCTACAGATGAATGGGCACGATACCTGACACCAGGGCTGAGAGGCAAAGCTCTGGAGGCATTTGCTGCCCTCCCTCAAGAACAAGATGGAGACTATGAGGCCATCAAGCAGGCCCTGATAGCAAAGTACCAGCTTACACCCGAGGTGTACCGTAGAAAGTTCCGGACCCTCCAACGTGGTCCACACGTGTTGTGAATTCTGTGGCAGAGCTCCCTCCTGTGGTCACAAGTGGTACTTCGGCTGATTCTCTCTATGAGCTTCCGTTGGTGGAGGAGAGTGGTACTGCGGCTTCTGAGTTTCCTTCCTCAGGTGATGTGGTGAAGTCGTTAGGTGCTGCTCTATTTAACTCCACCTAGTGCTCTGATCCTGGCCTCCAGTCAATGTTCAAGTATTGGACTTGCTTCCTCCTGGATCGTTCCTGTGGCCTGCTGCTCTGCATAGCTAAGTTCCGCTTTTGTTATTTTTGTTTGCTGTTTTTTTCTGTCCAGCTTGCTTATTTGGTTTTTCTTGCTTGCTGGAAGCTCTGGGACGCAGAGGGTGTACCTCCGTGCCGTTAGTCGGTACGGAGGGTCTTTTTGCCCCCTTTGCGTGGTTGTTTGTAGGGTTTTGTGTTGACCGCAAAGTTACCTTTCCTATCCTCGCTCTGTTCAGAAAGTCGGGCCTCACTTTGCTAAATCTATTTCATCTCTACGTTTGTCTTTTCATCTTAACTCACAGTCATTATATGTGGGGGCTGCCTTTTCCTTTGGGGGATTTCTCTGAGGCAAGGTAGGCTTATTTTCTATCTTCAGGCTAGCTAGTTTCTCAGGCTGTGCCGAGTTGCATAGGGAGCGTTAGGCGCAATCCACGGCTGCCTCTAGTGTTGTTGGAGAGGATTAGGGATTGCGGTCAGCAGAGTTCCCACGTCTCAGAGCTCGTTCTATGTTTTTGGGTTATTGTCAAGTCACTGTATGTGCTCTGACTTCTATGTCCATTGTGGTACTGAATTACCTAATCATAACAGTACTGGAGGCCAAAAGTACTAATGATTCTCAATAGAGGGAAAAAAGAAGTTCTGAGACCATTTTTTTTTCTCTGCACTGTGTTTTGCCTTTTTTTTCCCCTAGACATTTGGGTAGTTCAGGACATTAAAGGTCTGTCTTCATGTGTGGATCAGCTCACGGCAAGAGTACAAAATATTCAAGACTTTGTGGTTCAGAATTCTATGTTAGAACCAAGAATTCCTATTCCTGATTTGTTTTTTGGAGATAGAACTAAATTTCTGAGTTTCAAAAATAATTGTAAACTATTTCTGGCTTTGAAACCTCGCTCCTCTGGTGACCCAGTTCAACAAGTTAGGATCATTATTTCTTTTTTACGTGGCGACCCTCAGGACTGGGCATTTTCTCTTGCGCCAGGAGATCCTGCATTAAGTAATATTGATGCGTTTTTCCTGGCGCTCGGATTGCTGTACGATGAACCTAATTCAGTGGATCAGGCAGAGAAAAATTTGCTGGCTCTGTGTCAGGGTCAGGATGAGATTGAGGTATATTGTCAGAAATTTAGAAAGTGGTCCGTACTCACTCAATGGAATGAAGGTGCGCTTCGCAGCTATTTTCAGAAAGGGTCTCTCTGAAGCCCTTAAGGATGTCATGATGGGATTTCCTATGCCTGCTGGTCTGAACGAGTCTATGTCTTTGGCCATTCAGATCGGTCGACGCTTGCGTGAGCGTAAATCTGTGCACCATTTGGCGGTATTATCTGAGCATAAACCTGAGCCTATGCAGTGCGATAGGACTTTGACCAGAGTTGAACGGCAAGAACACAGACGTCAGAATGGGCTGTGTTTCTACTGTGGTGATTTCACTCATGCTATCTCTGATTGTCCTAAGCGCACTAAGCGGTTCGCTAGGTCTGCCACCATTGGTACGGTACAGTCAAAATTTCTTTTGTCCGTTACCTTGATCTGCTCTTTGTCATCTTATTCTGTCATGGCATTTGTGGATTCAGGCGCTGCCCTGAATTTGATGGACTTGGAGTATGCTAGGCGTTGTGGGTTTTTCTTGGAGCCCTTGCAGTGTCCTATTCCATTGAGAGGAATTGATGCTACGCCTTTGGCCAAGAATAAGCCTCAGTACTGGACCCAGCTGACCATGTGCATGGCTCCTGCACATCAGGAGGTTATTCGCTTTCTGGTGTTGCATAATCTGCATGATGTGGTCGTGTTGGGGTTGCCATGGCTACAAGTCCATAATCCAGTATTAGATTGGAAATACATGTCTGTGTCCAGCTGGGGTTGTCAGGGGGTACATGGTGATGTCCCATTTCTGTCTATTTCGTCATCCACCCCTTCTGAGGTCCCAGAGTTCTTGTCTGATTACCGGGATGTATTTGATGAGCCCAAGTCCGATACCCTACCTCCGCATAGGGATTGTGATTGTGCTATCGATTTGATTCCTGGTAGTAAATTCCCAAAAGGTCGACTGTTTAATTTATCTGTACCTGAGCACGCCGCTATGTGGTTCACTGAGACCTTGTATAGATTACCGCCTTCTAAATAAGATCACGGTTAAATTTCAGTACCCCTTGCCGCTGTTACCTGATTTGTTTGCTCGGATTAAGGGGGCTAGTTGGTTCACCAAGATAGATCTTCGTGGTGCGTATAATCTTGTGCGTATTAAGCGAGGCGATGAATGGAAAACTGCATTTAATACGCCCGAGGGCCATTTTGAGTACCTAGTAATGCCATTCGGACTTGCCAATGCTCCATCAGTGTTTCAGTCCTTTATGCATGACATCTTTCGAGAGTACCTGGATAAATTCCTGATTGTATACTTGGATGATATTTTGATCTTCTCGGATGATTGGGAGTCTCATGTGAAGCAGGTCAGAACGGTGTTTCAGGTCCTGCGTGCTAATTCTTTGTTTGTGAAGGGATCAAAGTGTCTCTTTGGTGTTCAGAAGGTTTCCTTTTTGGGGTTCATTTTTTCCCCTTCTACTATCGAGATGGACCCTGTTAAGGTCCAAGCCATCCATGATTGGACTCAGCCGACATCTCTGAAAAGTCTGCAAAAGTTCCTGGGCTTTGCTAATTTTTACCGTCGCTTCATCTGCAATTTTTCTAGTATTGCTAAACCATTGACCGATTTGACCAAGAAGGGTGCTGATGTGGTCAATTGGTCTTCTGCTGCTGTGGAAGCTTTTCAAGAGTTGAAGCGTCGTTTTTCTTCTGCCCCTGTGTTGTGTCAACCTGATGTTTCGCTTCCATTCCAGGTCGAGGTTGATGCTTCTGAGATTGGAGCAGGGGCTGTTTTGTCGCAGAGAAGTTCTGATTGCTCGGTGATGAAACCATGCGCCTTCTTTTCCAGGAAGTTTTCGCCTGCTGAGCGAAATTATGATGTTGGCAATCGAGAGTTGCTGGCCATGAAGTGGGCATTCGAGGAGTGGCGTCATTGGCTTGAAGGAGCTAAGCATCGCGTGGTGGTCTTGACTGATCATAAGAACTTGACTTATCTCGAGTCTGCCAAGCGGTTGAATCCTAGACAGGCTCGTTGGTCGCTGTTTTTTGCCCGTTTTGACTTTGTGGTTTCGTACCTTCCGGGCTCTAAAAATGTGAAGGCGGATGCCCTGTCTAGGAGTTTTGTGCCCGACTCTCTGGGTTTATCTGAGCCGGCGGGTATTCTCAAAAAGGGAGTAATTGTGTCTGCCATCTCCCCTGATTTGCGGCGGGTGCTGCAAAAATTTCAGGCTAATAAACCTGATCGTTGCCCAGCGGAGAAACTGTTTGTCCCTGATAGGTTGACGAATAAAGTTATCTCTGAGGTTCATTGTTCGGTGTTGGCTGGTCATCCTGGAATCTTTGGTACCAGAGAGTTAGTGGCTAGATCCTTTAGGTGGCCATCTCTGTCGCGGGATGTGCGTTCTTTTGTGCAGTCCTGTGGGATTTGTGCTCGGGCTAAGCCCTGCTGTTCTCGTGCCAGTGGGTTGCTTTTGCCCTTGCCGGTCCCGAAGAGGCCTTGGACACATATCTCTATGGATTTTATTTCAGATCTTCCCGTCTCTCAAAAAATGTCAGTCATTTGGGTGGTTTGTGATCGCTTCTCTAAGATGGTCCATTTGGTACCCTTGTCTAAATTACCTTCCTCCTCTGATTTGGTGCCATTGTTCTTCCAGCATGTGGTTCGTTTACATGGCATTCCAGAGAATATCGTTTCTGACAGAGGTTCACAGTTTGTTTCGAGGTTTTGGTGAGCCTTTTGTGCAAGGATGGGCATTGACTTGTCTGTTTCCTCGGCTTTCCATCCTCAGACTAATGGCCAGACCGAACGAACCAATCAGACCTTGGAAACATATCTGAGATGCTTTGTTTCTGCTGATCAGGATGACTGGGTGTCCTTTTTGCCTTTGGCTGAGTTCGCCCTTAATAATCGGGCCAGCTCGGCTACCTTGGTTTCGCCGTTTTTCTGCAACTCTGGGTTCCATCCTCGTTTCTCTTCAGGGCAGGTTGAGTCTTCGGACTGTCCTGGTGTGGATACTGTGGTGGACAGGTTGCAGCAGATTTGGACTCATGTAGTGGACAATTTGACCTTGTCCCAGGAGAAGGCCCAACGTTTCGCTAATCTCAGACGCTGTGTGGGTCCCCGACTTCGTGTTGGGGATTTGGTTTGGTTGTCTTCTCGTCATATTCCTATGAAGGCTTCCTCTCCTAAGTTTAAACCTCGTTTCATTGGTCCGTATAGGATTTCTGAGGTTCTTAATCCTGTGTCTTTTCGTTTGACCCTTCCAGATTCTTTTTCCATCCGTAACGTATTCCATAGGTCATTGTTGCGGAGATACGTGGCACCTATGGTTCCATCTGTTGATCCTCCTGCCCTGGTTTTGGTGGAGGGGGAGTTGGCGTATATTGAGGAGAAGATTTTGGATTCTCGTGTTTCAAGACGGAAACTCCAGTATCTGGTTAAGTGGAAGGGTTATGCTCAGGAAGATAATTCCTGGGTCTTTGCCTCTGATGTCCATGCTCCCGATCTTGTTCGTGCCTTTCACATGGCTCATCCTGGTCGTCCTGGGGGCTCTGGTGAGGGTTCGGTGACCCCTCCTCAAGGGGGGGGGTGCTGTTGTGAATTCTGTGGCAGAGCTCCCTCCTGTGGTCACAAGTGGTACTTCGGCTGATTCTCTCTATGAGCTTCCGTTGGTGGAGGAGAGTGGTACTGCGGCTTCTGAGTTTCCTTCCTCAGGTGATGTGGTGAAGTCGTTAGGTGCTGCTCTATTTAACTCCACCTAGTGCTCTGATCCTGGCCTCCAGTCAATGTTCTAGTATTGGACTTGCTTCCTCCTGGATCGTTCCTGTGGCCTGCTGCTCTGCATAGCTAAGTTCCGCTTTTGTTATTTTTGTTTGCAGTTTTTTTCTGTCCAGCTTGCTTATTTGGTTTTTCTTGCTTGCTGGAAGCTCTGGGATGCAGAGGGTGTACCTCCGTGCCGTTAGTCGGTACGGAGGGTCTTTTTGCCCCCTTTGCGTGGTTGTTTGTAGGGTTTTGTGTTGACCGCAAAGTTACCTTTCCTATCCTCGCTCTGTTCAGAAAGTCGGGCCTCACTTTGCTAAATCTATTTCATCTCTACGTTTGTCTTTTCATCTTAACTCACAGTCATTATATGTGGGGGCTGCCTTTCCCTTTGGGGGATTTCTCTAAGGCAAGGTAGGCTTATTTTCTATCTTCAGGCTAGCTAGTTTCTCAGGCTGTTCTGAGTTGCATAGGGAGCGTTAGGCGCAGTCCACGGCTGCCTCTAGTGTTGTTGGAGAGGATTAGGGATTGCGGTCAGCAGAGTTCCCACGTCTCAGAGCTCATTCTATGTTTTTGGGTTATTGTCAGGTCACTGTATGTGCTCTGACTTCTATGTCCATTGTGGTACTGAATTAGCTAATCATAACACACACGGCAGTTACAGTGATGTGGTGCATGGACTGGGGACCCACTTTGACCAGTGGACCCAAGGACTGTCAGTGACCACCTTTGCACAGCTGCGAGACCTGATGATCAAAGACCAGTTATTTGATCTTTGCCCAGCTGAGGTGCGACAGTTCGTGATGGACAGAGAACCCAAAGACGTGACGAAAGCAGCGCAGATTGCCGATGCCTATGAGGCCAATCGTAGATCGGAAGTGCGGAAGCCAGTCACCACCAGCTGGAGAGGGGGTAAGCCTGCAACCAACGCCAGTACCCCTGCCAGCCAACACACCAGAGGTCCTGGCCCCGTGGCCAACAGCACCAGACCTACCACCGAACCTCGCAAGTGTTACACCTGCAATCAGACTGGTCATCTCAGTTCCTCCTGCCCAACCAAGCAGAAGTACACCCCAGCCAAGGCCCCAGGGCCTAATGCAGCAGTTCTTTTGGTGGGAGGTGTGGTTGGGTGGGTGTGTGACAACGTACAGCACGTCACTGTGGGAGGCCATGTTGCTACAGGCCTCAAGTACACCGGGGCTGAACGAACCCTCATCCGACCCAAACTGACGGCCCCTGAAGAAATCATTCCGGGGAAAACCCTAACTGTCACTGGGATTGGGGGCATCAGCTGTCCCTTACCGATGGCCCGGGTTTATATTGATTGGGGTGCCGGGAGCGGGGTGAAGGAAGTGGGGCTGTCTGATAATTTGCCCACTGATGTTTTGTTGGGGACTGATTTGGGGAGGTTGGTTGCACACTACGTCCCTGACACCCCTCCCCAATCTACTAATGAGGGTAACGTTAACCCTGATGATGATGATGATGATGATGATGGGAAATCGCATGTGTTACCTGACCATGCTTTATCTTGTAATGATGCATCTAATAACCATTTTTTCCCTAGGATTGATGGTGAAAATGTTGTACCTGTGCCAGCTGAACCTGATAATGATTTTTCTGTGAAGGTTAATATGTCCATAGGTACAGGCGTGCCCAGCCACGTCGCTCTGCGGAGTGAGACGGCTGAGGAACCCCTAACAGGGGCAAGTGTCGGTGCTACAGGAAATGGGGAGATGCATGGGAACCGTGAGGAAGGTGATGCTATGAAAGTGATCAGTGCCACCGAGGAAGGTAACTGACCCATAAGTAGCACTGCCCCTGGAGTGTTGGGGGTGGATGGGGAGGTAGAGCCCATAGCAGCGCCGGCTGATGGGTCTGTAGAAACCCCCGGGGAGACAGCCTACGTAGCTGCTGTCACCCGCAGTCAGAGTGCCCGGAACGCAGATAACTGTCTGCCTTCCGGACCCTCCTCAGTCATCACTGTGACTGAACCAGAGGTGGACCCAGAGCAGGTCCAAGAGGGTTCCCGTGGGGAAGGGACCCTGACGTCGCTTTTGGCTTCCCCTAGCCAGGAGTTTCAGGCCGTTCTGCACACATATGCGAGCCTAGAGAGTTTGAGGCAACTCGCCGAGACGCCCACCTCCGAGACTGATAAGGAGAGGGTGTTCTGGGAACGAGGAAGGTTATACCGGGAGACAGTACCCGGAGAATCACAAAAGGAGTGGTTGAGGGAAAGACAGCTGGTTGTCCCGCAGCAATTCCGGGGTGAGTTGTTGCGGATTGCCCATGAGATCCCGCTAGCTGGACACTTGGGGATCAGCAAAACTAAGGCCCGGCTGTCTCAACACTTCTATTTGCCTAAGATGGGGACAGATGTGTCAAACTACTGCCGCTCCTGTGTCACCTGTCAAAGAGTGGGGAAGGCCTGCTCTTAAGGCTCCCCTGATCCCTTTACCAGTGATAGAGGAGCCTTTCCAGAGGATCGCGGTGGACATTGTAGGCCCGCTGGCCGTCCCCAGCAGCTCTGGAAAGCAATACATCCTTACTGTGGTAGACTAAACTACCCGGTACCCCGAGGCAGTAGCTCTGTCGTCAACTAGGGCAGATAAGTTGGCGGATGCCCTGTTGGCTATCTTTTCACGTGTAGGATTTCTCAGGGAAGTGCTTACTGATCAAGGGACCCAATTTATGTCTCGCCTAATGGAGGCTCTCTGTAAGAGAATGCAGGTGAAGCACCTGGTATCGAGTGCGTATCACCCACAGACCAATGGCTTGTGTGAACGCTTCAATGGTACCCTCAAACAGATGCTATGCATGCTAGTTGAGACTCAAGGGTGCGACTGGGAGTGGTACCTCCCACACCTGCTATTCGCTTACCGAGAGGTTCCGCAGGCCTCGACGGGGTTCTCCCCCTTCGAACTCCTGTACGGCAGGCGAGTCCGGGGACCCCTTGGGTTGGTAAGAGAATCCTGGGAAGAGGAGCCAAACCCTTCTGAAGTGTCCATAGTGGAGTATGTCATGCGCTTCCGTGACAAGATGCAGACCTTGACGCAGTTGGTGCATGACAACATGACGCAGGCTCAGGCTGATCAGAAGCACTGGTACGACCAGAACGCCCGGGAGCGGACCTACCACGTGGGTCAAAAGGTGTGGGTGCTGGTCCCCGTACCAACGGATAAGCTTCAGGCAGCCTGGGAGGGTCCGTACGTCGTCCACCAACAGCTCAACCCGGTCACTTACGTGGTCATGCTTGACCACGCTCGGGGTAGACGAAAGGCCTTTTACGTCAACATAATGAAGGCTTATCACGAACGTGAACCTTTCGTCCTACCGGTCTGCAGCTTGCCCGAAGATGGGGAGGAAGACACCCTCCTGGACATGCTGGCCCAAGCCAAGGCCAATGGGTCCATCGAGGACGTGGAGGTAAGCGCCTCGTTAACTGAACCCCAGTGGTTGCAGTTGCAAACCACACTGGAACCCATCCGGGTCGTGTTCTCCAACCGACTTGGGAGGACTGAGTTAGCCGTCCACGAGGTGGACACCGGGAATCACGCCCCACTACGGCGAACACCCTATCGAATCTCTGACCAGGTGCAGCAGATTATGCGCCATGAGATCGATGAGATGTTACAGCTGGGGGTGATTCGACGGTCAAAGAGCGCGTGGGCATTACCTGTAGTTCTCGTGCCAAAGAAAGACCGGACCACCCGTTTCTGCGTGGACTACAGGGGGCTCAACGCCATCACAGCCTCTGACGCGCACCCAATGCCGCGCATCGAGGAGCTGCTGGATAAGTTAGCTGGCGCAGATTACCTAACAATAATGGATCTGAGTCGAGGATACTGGCAGATTTCCCTGAGCCCCGAGGCGCAGGAGAAGTCCATCTTTATCACACCCTTTGGATTGTATGAGTCCACGGTCATGCCCTTCGGCATGAAGAATGCCCCTGCCACTTTCCAGCGGATGGTCAACCTCCTGCTTCAGGGACTGGAGAAGTACACCGTGGCGTACTTGGATGACATTGCCATCTTCAGTTCCTCCTGGGAGGAACACCTGCAGCATCTCGAGGAGGTGCTCAGGCGAATTCACCAAGCAGGACTGACTATCAAGCCAGGAAAGTGCCAGATGGGCATGAGGGAGGTTCACTACCTGGGGCACCGGGTAGGCGGGAACACCCTGAAGAAAGAGCCGGAGAAAGTGGGCGCGATTGTGAACTGGCCCACTCCCGTGACCAAGAAACAGGTGATGTCCTTTCTGGGCACTGCAGGGTACTATAGTCGCTTCGTACAGCACTATAGTAGCCTGGCAAAACCTTTGACGGACCTTACCAGGAAGAAGCTACCCCACATTGTCAACTGGACAGATGGCTGTGAGGGGGCCTTCCAGGCGTTGAAAACCGCACAGTGCAATGCCCCTGTGTTGAAAGCAGTCGACAGCAGTCGACCGTTCTTGGTGCAGACCGACGCCAGCGAGTTTGGCCTTGGTGCTGTACTCAGCCAGGTTGACTCGGAGGACCAAGAGCACCCCGTGTTATACCTGAGCTGGAAACTTTTGCCGAGGGATGTGGCCTACTCCACCATCGAGAAGGAGTGCCTGGCCATAGTCTGGGCCCTGCAGCGCTTGCAGCCCTACTTGTACGGTCGCCCCTTCACTGTGGTGACCGACCACAACCCTCTGCGCTGGCTAAACGCCATGTGTGGAACCAACGGCAGGTTGCTACGCTGGAGCCTTGCCCTTCAGCAGTTTGACTTCACCATTGAACACAAAACGGGCAAAGAGCATGGGAATGCAGATGGACTCTCCCGCCAGGGTGAACCTACTGAGGTGCCCATGGAGGCATACCGTGGGGTACTGCCTCCCTAGCGCACACCAAAAGGGGGAAGTGTCACGATATGGTATGAAATATCATATAAGTAGCTTCTCTTGCTCAAGGCTGTGGGCTAACAAGCCTCCTTCCCTTTCACTCAGCCAAGAGCTGCTTTGCCAATGTACTGGGGGGAGTTTTATGGCCGAAAGGTATTTACGACTGGCATTTCCTGCAGTGTAAACTCTTTTCCAGCAAGAACTGGATTCTAAGTCGCTTGAATGCAGGGAAGTTCTTTGTTCTGTGTTTGTGAGATATTAGGCACCCCGTTTACGTTACGAATACGAAAATACATATTGTTAGAGTCCATCGGAGGATCTATACATCGCTCGAAACACGGGCTTCTAACTCCATCTGGTAAAGAAGTAGGGTTTTCTCTGTAAATATGTATCCCAGATAGGACATATTTGATATCATTAGAATGCCCACGGTAATCCGAGATGAATGATGGGTTTGTTATGACTATGACATGTTTTCTAGCAAAGTTATAGCAAGTAGATAAATTTAAGATTGAAGCACTCAGAACGTAGAGAGAGGAGGGTCTGGATAAGCCAGCCTTTCTGTGATGTCACAGCCTTAAGGTTTTACGTTTGTGGCAGGCTTCCCCAGCTCAGACTTCTTGACTTCTTGTCTTCTCCTGAAGCCAGCAGCATGTCCAATGAGCTGGGACGTATGGAAAAAACTCCACTAGCCTGGTTGCCTGCCATGCTTTGAACATGTGAGTGTTACCTTTTCTCATTTAATCCCTGTTTATTTCATAATTACCCTTGTACATATTTGCAATTGTCTCACTTGTAACATCTTTATAAAATATTTTTGATAAAGCACTGCCTAATTTTTTATGGGATATAATATTATATGTTAGTTCATTCTCCATGCTCTAAAAACCGTACCCTAAGTCTCCTTAAGAGAATTACGCTACTGTGTTGGGTTAGCTTCGGACCCGTTTAATCGAAGCTGGTGGCAGCATACATTCTGTACTGGGTAGTTGAGTGGCGTTGTAGCCAATTATTGATCCTGCCTAAGTGGGAGTAGTTTATCGCGTCGCTGCAACGTGCCCAATAGCCAGTACATAGCAGGCAGCCTGTCTGGCGACTAATTACCCAGGGTGCAGTACCTAATCTGACCTGAGAGTAAGTGGGCGCCAGAGAGCTGCAAAGTTTAAGTGGAACTGTAAGCGGGATATACATAAATCCCTGCAGTTCGTGGTATATTGAAAAGCAGTGGGATACCTACAATAAGCCCCAGCTGTAAACTAAGAGGTCAATAGCCTTGTGTGTGTTTTCTCATCACATTGTTAGCAGTGGAGGGATAACTAAGATAAGCCCCCCTGCACATGTGATAGCCGTCTGTTGGCCCAAAGTCACCCCGACCCGTGACGTAGGGGTGACGGTCACGGTGTGAATCGTGACGAATTGGTGGCAGCGGTCAGGGGATTCCTGACAAATTGGTGGCAGCGGTCAGGGTATTCCTGACAGTGCCCGAAAATGTTACCAATAGAAACATCAACTCGTCCCACAAAAAACAAGACCTCACATGATTCTGTGGGCCAAAAAATGGATAAATTATAGCTCTCAAAATGTGGTGATGCAAAAAATATTTTTTGCAATAAAGAGTCTTTTAGTGTGTGACGGCTGCCAATCATAAAAATCCACCAAAAAAACACTATAAAAGTAAATCCAACCCCCCTTCATCACCCCCTTAGTTAGGGGAAAATAATAAAAGTTTAAAAAATGTATTTATTTCCATTTTCCCATTAGGGTTAAGGCTAGGGTTAGGGTTAGGGTTGGGGCTAAAGTTAGGGTTTGGATTACATTTACGGTTGGGATTAGGGTTAGGGGTGTTGTTAGGGTTATGGTTGGGATTAGGGTTAGGGGTGTGTTGGGGTTAAGGTTTCAGTTAGAATTGGGGGGTTTCCACTGTTTAAGCACATCAGGGGCTCTCCAAACGCAACATGGCGTCCGATCTCAATTCCAGCCAATTCTGTGTTGAAATACTAAACCAGTGCTGATTTTTTATTTTCACGGCTCTGCATTATAAACTGTAGTGAAACACTTGGGGGTTCAAAGTTCTCACAACACATCTAGATAAGTTCCTTGGGGGGGTCTAGTTTCTAATATTGGGTTACTTGTGGGGGGTTTCTACTGTTTAGGTACATCAGGGGCTCTACAAATGCAACGTGACGCCTGCAGACCAATCCATCAAAGTCTGCATTCCAAACGGCGCTCCTTCCCTTCTGAGCTTTGCCGTGCGCCCAAACAGTGGTTCCCCCCCCCCCACATATGGGCTATCAGCGTACTCAGGAGAAATTGGACAACTACTTTAGCTGTCCAATTTTCTCCTGTTACCCTTGGGGAAAAAATTGTGGGCTAAAAGATCATTTTGTGGAAAGAAAAAATGATTTTTTTAATTTTCACGGCTCTACATTCTAAACTTTTGTGAAACAATTGGGGGGTTAAAAGTGCTCACCACACATCTAGATTAGTTCCCTAGGGCGACTACTTTCCAAAATGGTGTCACTTGTGGGGGATTTCCACTGTTTAGGCACATCAGGGGCTCTCCAAACGCGACATGGTATCCGATCTCAATTCCACCTAATTTTGCATTGAAAAGTCAAACGGCGCTCCTTCCCTTCCGAGCTCTGCCATGCGCCCAAACAATGGTTTACCCCAACATATGGGGTATTAGCGTACTCAGGACAAATTGTACAACAACTTTTGTAGTCCAATTTTTCCTATTACCCTTGGTAAAATAAAACAAATTGGATCTGAAGTAAAAAATTTCTGAAAAAAAGTTAAATGTTCAATTTTTTTAAACATTCAAAAAATTCCTGTGAAGCACCTGAAGTGTTAATAAACTTTTTGAATGTGGTTTTGAGTACCTTGAGGGGTGCAGTTTTTAGAATGGTGTCATTTTTGGGCATTTTCTGTCATATAGACCCCTCAAAGTCACTTCAAGTATGAGGTGGTCCCTAAAAAAAATGGTTGTCACGACGTTTACGGCGTTAAAGGGGCAGGATGGCATACTGGGACCCGCACCTATCCCTGTCACTATAATGGGGCCCTCGCTTTCCCTTATCTCAGGGGTATCTATGATGGTTAGGAGGCCTGAGCCACCAGCGTATCCCTGTCTCCTGTGCAGGCCCTATCAGTGGCCCCCTCTCCCCCAAGGGAGGTGGACTGCACCAGTGTATAAATACAACAATTAATAGGGTATACAGACAAGGTAACTAAAAGTCTCAAACTCACCAAATGCTCACACAGGGAAGAGAAGGAAACTAGGAAGGAAAACAGGTTTAACATGCAACCAAAACAGCAGACACCAATCTGTGTAAATAAACCTCCAAGCTCCAACACTACGCTCCTTCACACTCCAAGCCAGGCAGCTGAGCTGATCACTGACAACAGTTGTAGACAAAGCTGAGTCTATATAGGAGCGGAGATTACCAAAACCAAATCAGCTGAGAGACATAGCTCTCAGTAACTTCAGTAACAAGGTTTAACTCCTGCCCTGCTGGCACAAGACAGCCAGGTCAGAATTCAGGAGAAGAGCTTCTGTTCATTGTGTGTGAACGAGGCCCAGAGCGCTGCGGTTCTCTGGAACCTCTCTGTCGCGGTAGCCCCTTGACAATGGTTTTGCAAATTTTGTTATAAAAATGAGAAATCGCTGCTCAATTTTTAATCCTTATAACTTCCTAACAAAAAATATTATGTTTCCAAAATTGTGCTAATGTAAAGCAGACATGTGGGTAATGTTATTAACTATTTTGTATGACATGACTCTATAATTCAAATTCAAATTCAAATGAGCTTTATTGGCAGGACTAAGTACATGTTAGCATTGCCAAAGCATATGGTAAAAATACGGGGGCGGGGGAGGTGGGGCATATAAAGGTCCAGGGAATATCAAATTCCTTTTAGAGGATAGGGGATGTTTCCAGGGTGGGGTATAGGAGTCCATGACATATCGGGCTCTTTAGTCGGGGGATAGGGATTTGTCCAGTGTTGGGATACAGGAGTCCATGACATATCAGGCTCCTCTTAGTCTGTGGCAGGCACTGACATATTCCGCTGCTACGGCCACTGACTCTATAATTTAAGGGCATAAAAACTAAAAGTTTAAAAATTTCAAGATTTTTGCCAAATGTCCATTTTTTTCACAAATAAACACAAGCCAAATCGAAGAAATGTTACCAATATCATAAAATACAATATGTCACGAGAAAACATTGTCAGAATCACCGGGATCCGTTGAAGCGTTTCAGAGTTATAACCTCATATAGTGACAGTGGTCAGAATTGAAAAAAATGGCCTGGTCAGGAAGTTGAAAACAGGCTTCGGGGTTCTTCCATGTTATAAAAAGCAGAAACGTGCCTTCAGGAGCAAAATCATCTTCATGCTGACAATGCCCCATCTCATGCTGCAAAAAATACCTCTGAGTCATTGGCTGCTATGGGCATAAAAGGAGATAAACTCATGGTGCGGCCACCATCTTCCCCTGACCTCAACCCTATAGAGAACCTTTGGAGGATCATCAAGCAAAAGATCTATGAGGTTGGGAGGCCGTTCACATCAAAACAGCAGCTCTGGGAGGCAAAGAAATACGAGCAGAAACTCTCCAAAAACTCACAAGATCAATGGATGCAAGAATTGTGAAGCTGACATCAAAGAAGGCTCCGATGTTACATGTAACTTGGCTGTTAGGAGGTTTTGGAGTTAAATAGCTTTTTTGTTCAGTGAATGTGACCTCCTAATGCTGCAAATTCCACAAATGAGCATTTTCAGTTCTTTAAAACATCAAATGTTTAGAAATTCTACTGTGTCTAATAATTTGGAACAGCGCATCTTCAGTTTTTATTCATTTTGGAGATTATACTGTTATCATTGGGAGGTTTCTTCAATAAAATTTGATGTATATGAAGCGATGGCCGGGGGACCACCACGGTGCAGGATGACTACTGTACACAAGATGAGGTGCAAACAACAAAGGGTAGATTTATTGGAAGGCAAGGAATGAAGTGAATGAGGAAGATGCTAACAGGGGTATACAATGGCAAAAGACAATTTACAAGAGTTATAAACTTTATCTTTTCCGTAAAATAGCACGGTGCTCCAACTATAAGACTCAAAATATGTCTAACAAGCAAATGTAAACAATAAACAAGTGATGATGCTACTCTACATATAACCTCTCTGGCCTTTACTAAGCAGGCCACACAGCTCCCGTGTACTGACTACTGAAGCCTACACTAGGCCCTAAGATGTGCACCAAACAGGAACAAACTCACGGTGATGTTGGGGAATCAGATCCCGTCCCAGGGGGGCCCCCAGCAGTATAATACGGTGGAGCGCACGGGTTTCTGTCAGCTCTGTGAAACGTGGTCTTCTCCTTGCTTCTGGATCCTAGGGATGCTCCTGGAAAATGTAAATCTCTTTCTCTGTATCTTCATGGCTCTCTTGCAGCTATATCAGGACACAGTTCTTCTCTCTTTCAGCTATCAGCACAAAAAGTCTTCTCTGCAGCAGCCTCAGCTCACACACGCTGCTCCAGCTCCACACCTGCACTCTGCACAGAATAGTTCATTACACCGACTGTTGCAGGGGAGAAGCAGAACATTCCATCGCGCCAGACAAGGGGGTGCAGCCTCTTAAAGTGACAGCGTGTTCCTTACTGTCCATAACAGCACCACCCTCTTACATGCCTCCCTTCTTAATGATGCTCGTCCTCGGGCCATCACAGCATCAAAGTCAAAGTGTAATGCGGAAACAGCACCTATAGAGGAGGCAACAAAGTTGGAAAAACAGACAAAGCACACTGTTCTACATATTGGACTGGTGGAACCCCTGAATTAGACCTCTGTGATCTCCGAAGCTCTTGGCTGTCAGGCAAGGCTTGACTATCTTCCAGAGGAACACTTGTTGCAGGAGACATTGTGAGCTCTTGTCTGGTCTCGTCCTCGCATGGCGGTACTGGTACATCCATGGGATTACCTCTCTGTACGGCAGATGGTACCTGTCAGGCAGCCTGAAAACTTTTCTGTCATGGCCCACACCAGGGCCAGGAGTTCTAACCGGAAGGAGCTATAATTGTGAGGGTTTCTTTCGCTGTCTCGCAGGGACCTGCTGGCATACCCGATGACTCTCTTATGTCCATCCTGTATCTGAGAAATTACTGCACCGAGTCCATGAAGGCTACCATCTGTGT
The DNA here is from genome assembly GCF_032444005.1 of Ranitomeya imitator. NCBI lineage: Eukaryota > Metazoa > Chordata > Amphibia > Anura > Dendrobatidae > Ranitomeya > Ranitomeya imitator. The sequence goes on along the minus strand of NC_091284.1, from coordinate 13,272,784 downwards.
ACAACAAGAACGGTTGATTGAAGTCTGCGTAGGCCAAAATCGGGGCTGAGGTAAGGGCATTTTTTATAGCCTGGAAGGCCTCATCTTGTCCCTGTGCCCAGGGGATGCGCTGGGTCTTCGGCACTCCAGCGGTCCCCCTCACAACTCATTGAGAGGACCCGCCACCTTCCCGAAGTCTTTAACAAACCTGCGGTAGTACCCAGCAAGTCCCAGGAAGGCCTGGCGTTCTCTCACTGTTTGAGGGACTGGCCACTTCTGGATAGCAGCCACTTTTTCTGGCGAGGGTAGAACTCCATCTTGTGACACTATGTGGCCCAGGTACTTGATCTCTCTCTTGAAGAGGTGGTACTGCTTTGGCTTCACCTTCAGGTTATGAGCCCGCATGAGTACCTGTCCAAGCCGGGCAAAGTGTTCTTCGAATGAGGCCGAAAACACAATGATGACATCCAGATAGATCAGGGTAGCCTCAAAATGTAAGTCTCCCAAACACTTTTCCATCAGCCATTGAAATGTGCCTGGAGCATTGGAGAGCCCGAAGGGCATCCGGTTAAACTCGAACAGTCCCATAGGGAGGATTAAAGCGGTTTTCTCTTTGTCTTTCTCTGCCACGGCTACTTGCCAGTATCCGCTTGCTAGATCCAGGGTGGAGAAGTACTTGGCTTTCCCCAACGCTGTCAAGGATTCCTCGATGCGGGGCAACAGATACGAGTCTCGAACAATGCAGGCATTGAGTTTCCTGTAATCTACACAAAACCGGATGGTTCCATCATTTTCCTTGACGAGCACCACCGGGGCTGCCCAAGGGCTCTGACTGCTCTGCACCACTCCTGAATCCAGCATCTGCCTCAGTAATGTTTTCACCTCTTGATACATCTTGGGCGGAATCTGCCGGTATCGTTCTCGAATTGGACAAGCTTCCCCAGTCGGTATCTCATGCGTGATGGCTTCAGTACAGCTAAAATCTTCGGCGTAAAGGGCGAATGCGGCCAGATTTTCCCACAGCATAGTTTTTATTGCTTGCACACGCTCAGGGCCCAGAGCCTTCACATCCACTTCCATTTGATCAAGGATGACCCGTCCACTCCACTCCGGGGATGGCATCTTTTCGTCCCCCGCAGCAACTGCTAGGGTCCACCCCGCGCCTTCTTTCGGTGATAAAGACATCTCCTTCTTACTCACCACTTAACCCTTATGTAGGTACACCAGGGCCAGATCTGTCCCTCGTGGCAAGGTGACCTCCCTGGGGCTCACATTCAAAGCTCTTATGGGAACATGTCCTCGCTGGACCACAGCTATCGTACGAGCTATTATGACTTCTTGGTCCACTCCTCCACCTATCACAGGCTGAACAACCACTTCCAACCAGTCAAGGTTGCGGTGAGTCCCCACTGGAAGGTATACTTGTTGTGAATTCTGTTGACAAGCTCCCTTCTGTGGTCATGAATGGTACTTCGGCTGGTTCTGTCCATGGGCTTCCTCTGGTGGATGTGAGTGGGGCTGCGGCTTCTGAGTTTCCTTCCACAGGTGACGAGGTTAAGTCGTTAGGTGCTGCTCTATTTAACTCCACTTAGTTCTTTGCTCCATGCCTCCAGTCAATGTTCCAGTATTGGTCTTGCTGTCTCCTGGATCGTTCTTGTGACCTGTCTTCCCTGCATAAGCTAAGTTCTGCTTGGGTTTCTTTTGTTTGCTATTTTTCTGTCCAGCTTGCTATTTTGATTTTTCTTGCTTGCTGGAAGCTCTGGGACGCAGGGGGAGCGCCCCCCGCACCGTTAGTCGGTGCGGAGGGTCTTTTTGCGCCCTCTGCATGGTCTTTTGTAGGTTTTTGTGCTGACCGCAAAGCTACCTTTCCTATCCTCGGTCTGTTCAGTAAGTCGGGCCTCACTTTGCTAAATCTATTTCATCTCTGTGTTTGTATTTTCATCTTTACTCACAGTCATTATATGTGGGGGGCTGCCTTTTCCTTTGGGGAATTTCTCTGAGGCAAGGTAGGCTTATTTTTCTATCTTCAGGGCTAGCTAGTTCCTTAGGCTGTGACGAGGCGCATAGGGAGCGTCAGGAGCGCTCCACGGCTATTTCTAGTGTGTGTGATAGGATTAGGGATTGCGGTCAGCAGAGTTCCCACGTCCCAGAGCTCGTCCTATATTATCAGTAACTATCAGGTCATTCTGTGTGCTCTTAACCACCAGATCATAACATATACTATAGTTTCTCACTCGGGAGCTAGGATTATAGGTTCTTTACCAGGAGCCCTTTTGACCCCTGCCGTCTGATAAGATGGCACACTCTTCTGCATCCCACAGACGCGGATCAGTCGTTGAAAGGCTTCTTGAGTAGGCTTATGTGTAGTAGCCTTCTTCCAATATCCAGGTCCCCGTTTGGTAAACATAATCTGATCGAGTTCACGTAGGATATTCATTCCCAGTACTACAGGCACATCTTCCTTGCAGGATCCCTTTTCTCCCAACTTCATGCCCACAGATTCGAATATTCATCCACACGACCCCTGTGACCAGGATCAGTTGTTGGTTAGCAGCAAACAACCGGATCAATGTCTCTTTTTCTGGCTTGGCCAGGTCCTGGAAATGCTGCATGAAATACGCTTCTGGCATCGTTGTCACTTGTGACCTGGTATATCTCAGGCAATCCACTAGAACTCCTTCGAATTCAGCACGTAGGATGGGACACCCAGCAATCAAGTGTTCGTTATGATATGGAGCGGCCTCTCTCCTCACCTCCCCTGCAGAGTGCCGCACTACTGCAGGGGTTGGTAGTTTAATGGCGGCTTCCGCTGGCTTTGAGCATAGCTCCGACAGTCTCTGGCAAGGTGTCCCCGTCCTCCACATTCCCAGCATTGGATGCCTCCTCCTCGCCGGGGGGGGGTACCTCGAGCCTGTCCTCGTGCCTCCGATGCCTGACAGGAGGGGGCTTGCTCCCACTGATCCCGTATCGGTCGGGCCGAAGAATGGTTGTACGGTGGGTCATACTGTTGTAGTTCTCCCACTCTTCGATCCATCTGGGTCAGTTTCTCTTGCACGTTGACAAGGGACCGCTGCAAGTCTTGCACCACCGGGACCAGCACCTCCTGATGGTTTGGGTCCCCTCTGGTATTGGGGCCCTGGACACGCATCACCCCAAACGCATAGGTCTCTTCTTTACTTTGGGCCGCTGTTTCTGCCAGGATTTGACGAAACGTAAGAGCCGGATCTGCCAGACCCGTTCTGACAGTGCTCGCCTCAAGGATGTGCTGTGCAGTCCCAGAATGAATTGCTCCCGGAGTATCCGGTCTTTAGAGCCCATGCCGCCAAATCCATCCGCCTCCTTTCTCTACACCTCTGCTAACACTTTTTGCAGTGCTGTTGCATACTGAGAAATTCCTTCTTCTTCCCACTGCAGCCTAGAGAAAAATTTGGCACGAAGGTGTCCGGCGCTAGCAGTCTCACCATAGATCTCTTCCAGGAACTTCACTAGCTCCTTCAAGGTACTGCGGGTGAGTTCTGGTTGTAGGCAGACGTTTCTATGGACTTTTCTCTCTAGGGCAGTTAATGCAATGTCCACTTCAAGGTCTGGGCTGATGTTATAAATCTTCAGGGTGCTTTGCAGCCGGGACACCCAGTTGGACAGTGGTGCTCCAACTACTGCAGATTCAAAATATGTCTAACAAGCAAATGTAAACAATAAACAAGTGATGATGCTACTCTACGTATACCCTCCCTGGCCTTTACTACGCAGGCCACACGGCTCCCGTGTACTGACTATTGAAGCCTACACTAGGCCCTAACAGGTGCACCAAACAGGAACAAACTCACATTGATGATGAGGAATCAAATCCAGTCCCAGGGGGGCCCCCCAGCAGTCTATTACAATGGTGCGCACGGCTTTCTGTCAGCTCTGTGAAACGTGGTCTTCTCCTTGCTTCTGGATCATAGGGATGCTCCTGGAAACTGTAAATCCCTTTCTCTGTATCTTCGTGGCTCTCTTGCAGCTATATCAGAACACAGTTCTTCTCTCTTTCAACTATCAGCACAAAAAGTCCTCTCTGTAGCAGCCTCAGCTCACACACTGCTCCAGCTCCACACCTGCACTCTGCACAGACTAGTTCATTACACCAAATATTGCAGGGGAGAAGCAGAACATTCCATCACGCCAGACAAGGGGGTGCAGCCTCTTAAAGTGACAGCGTGTTCCTTACTGTCCATAACAGCACCACCCTCTTACATATAATCTAACAGGTGAAGACTTTTATTAGACTGACTGTCATTTGCACCGACCATTTAGGAAAATCCGAGAAAAATTTCACTTGCATAATAATTTGGAACACAGTGTATATGTATATATATTACATAGATAGAAGAAAAGCCGGTAATTCAGCACCCGCTGTAGTGTAAAATCACTGCAGGAGCTGACAGGATAGAGGAGATGCATTACACACAGTATATACCTATAGAATAGGTAGATATAGAGATGTCAGTGACAAATACAATTAGTACATTGTGTGTGCAAATTACTGGACATGTATTTAATTATTAAAAGATTATTTTTGGGGGAAAAATTGGTGTGGGCTCTCACGCAATTTTCAAAACCAGCAGAGGGAAAGCCAGCAACTGGGGGCAGATGTTTATAGCCTGGGAAGGGGTTAATAGCCAAGGAGCTTCCCAGGCTATTAATATCAGCTCACAGCTGTATACTTAGCCTTTACTGGCTATTAAAATGGGGGACCCAAAAACAAAAATGACGTGGGGTCCCCCTATAATTAATAACCAGTTAAGGCTATGAAGACAGCTGCGCGCTGATATTAATAGCCTAGGAAGGGGCCATGGATACTGTTCCCCCAGCTAAAAAAATCAGCTCTCAGCCACCCCAGAAAAGGCGCAGCTCTAAGATGCACCAATTCTGGCACTTTCGCCAGCTCTTTCCACTTGCCCTGTAGCGGTGGCAAGTGGGGTTCATATTTGTGGGGTTGATGTCACCTTTGTCTGGTGACATCAAGCCCACGGGCTTAGTAATGGAGAAGCGTCAATAAGATGCCTATCCATTGCTAATCCTATATTTGTATGGTAATAAAGACAGAGCCAGAATAAAATCCTTTATTTGAAAGAAACACACAGGCTCCTATATTATTTTTAGTTAAACTATACTTACAACCACACGTAATTCCTGCAATGCCTTCGATCTCCTGAAATAAAAGTAAAATAATAAATCAACAATATACCATACCTGTGTAAAGTTGGGTCCCACGCAGTAATCCGTATCTGGGGGATATACAATTTTCAACCAGGATGGTGCCAAGAAGTGACCGTCCCAGCTGAAAACCACTGGTGAATAGGATGCTGCAAGTTCAGCTTCAGTGACTAGCGGTGACGTCACTGAGGCTGCCCTCCCAGCCGGCCTGAACTGCGGTCAACTCTGGACCGTGGGAAAATGCACCAGCTTTTTCCCACGGTCCTGAGGTCAACGCAGTCCAGCCTGGCTGTGATGATGTCACCACTGGGGAATTATACTGCGCTCTCAGCATCTCATTCACCAGTGGTTTTCAGCTGGGGCGGTTGCATCTTGGCACCGCCCTGGTTGAAAATTGTATATCCCCCAGATATGGATTACGGCGTGGGACACAGCGATGGGGAGTTATGGTATATTGTTGGTTTATTATTTTACTTTTATTACAGGGGATCGAGGGCATTGGGGAATTAGGTGTTAAAGTATGGTTTAATTTAGAACTTTAAAGGGGTCTGTATTTTTTTTCAAATAAAAGACTATTCTGGCTGTGTCTTTATTTAACATTACAACTATAGGATTAGTAATGGATAGGTGTCTTATAGATGCACCTTTCTGCAGCTGCGGGCTGCTGTTTTAGGCTGGGGGGCTATATCAATGGCCTCTTACCAGTCTGAGAATAGCAGCCCCAGCTGTGAGCTTTAGGCCGGTTTCACATTCACGTTTACCTGATCTGCGCCAGGCTGCGGACTTCCTCCGTGAAGCCCCGCCCTCGGCCGCACCTCCGCTGCTAGCTCCGCCTACATCTCCATGCGGCCCGTATGCGGCATGCGTACCTATATTTAACATTAGGAACGCAGGTCATGCGGCTGTATGCGGATGGTTCCGCTTTGACGATGCGGTGACTAGCGTAGACGCAGCCTGTAGCATTTTTTTTTCCGCATTGTCAAAACGACGCTTGCGGCACAATCCGCATACAGCCGCACAACCTGCGTACCTAATGTTAAATATAGGTACACAGGCCGCATGCAGATGTAGGCGGAGCTAGCAGCGAAGGTGCGGCGAGGGCGGGGCTTCATGGAGGAAGTCCGCAGCCCGCTGCAGATCAGGTAAACGCTAGTGTGAAACTAGCCTTATCAAGGCCGATTATCAAAAATGGGGGGGGACCCCACGCCGTTTTTTAAAATTATTTATTTAAATAATTATAAAAACAGCATGGGGACCCCTTCTGTTCTTGATAACCAGCCTTGCAGAAACTGACAGCTGAGGGTTGCAGCCCCCAGCTGTGAGTTTTGTCTGGTTGGTTAATAAAATAGGGGGAACCGACGTCAGGTTTGTCATTCATTTATTTCTGAACGATTGCAGCCGACGGCTGTGGAATACCCCGATCATCAATACCTATGTCACTGTTATTAGCGACAGCAGGTGTCAGATGATGGGGGTAACAGTCCCAAAAGCCCCCACCTGCTGTTGTTCGGACTTTAATATCACGCTCATCATTCTCTTCTCTGCTTGCCGGCAGAGCAGGGGAGAATGATGAGTTGGCTTCAGCACCAGCCGCCGGGGAACAGCGCTTACTGTAGTGCTTCTTCCCCGGCGGCTGTCCGTGTGGTACTGATGCGGCACAAGGGTGGCACATGGTTGCCACATGTAGTACACACACGGACGCATATCTCCGGTACTGTTTTTTTCCGGTACCAGAAATATACGGACTTGTGAAACCGGTCTAACAGTGACTCTGGCTCCATGCAGCACAACAGCTCCATCTAGTGCCCACAGCTCCATGCAGCACAACAGCTCCATCTGCCCACAGCTCCACACAGCACAACAGCTCCATCTAGTGCCCACAGCTCCAGCTCCACATAGCACAACAGCTCCATCTAGTGCCCACAGCTCCACGCAGAACAACATCTCCATCTAGTGCTCACAGCTCCATCTCCACATAGCACAACAGCTCCATCTAGTGCCCACAGCTCCATCTCCATGTAGCACAACAACTCCATCTAGTGCCCACAGCTCCAGCTCCACACAGCACAACAGCTCCATCTAGTGCCCACAGCTCCACCTCCACATAGCACAACAGCTCCATCTAGTGCCCACAGCTCCATGTAGCACAACAGCTCCATCTAGTGCCCACAGCTCCATCTCCATGCAGCACAACAGCTCCATCTAGTGCCCACAGCTCAATGCAGCACAACAGCTCCATCTAGTGCCCACAGCTCCATGTAGCACAACAGCTCCATCTAGTGCCCACAGCTCCATCTCCACGCAGCACAACAGCTCCATCTAGTGCCCACAGCTCAATGCAGCACAACAGCTCCATCTAGTGCCCACAGCTCCAGCTACATGCAGCACAACAGCTTCATCTAGTGCCCACAGCTCCAGCTCCACACAGCACAACAGCTCCATCTAGTGTCCAGAGCTCCAACTCCACGTAGCACAACAGCTCCATCTAGTGCCCACAGCTCCATCTCCACGCAGCACAACAGCTCCATCTAGTGCCCACAGCTCAATGCAGCACAACAGCTCCATCTAGTGCCCACAGCTCCAGCTACATGCAGCACAACAGCTTCATCTAGTGCCCACAGCTCCAGCTCCACACAGCACAACAGCTCCATCTAGTGTCCAGAGCTCCAACTCCACGTAGCACAACAGCTCCATCTAGTGCCCACAGCTCCATCTCCACGCAGCACAACAGCTCCATCTAGTGCCCACAGCTCAATGCAGCACAACAGCTCCATCTAGTGCCCACAGCTCCAGCTACATGCAGCACAACAGCTTCATCTAGTGCCCACAGCTCCAGCTCCACACAGCACAACAGCTCCATCTAGTGTCCAGAGCTCCAACTCCACGTAGCACAACAGCTCCATCTAGTGCCCACAGCTCCAGCTCCACGCAGCACAACAGCTCCATCTAGTGCCCACAACAGCTCCATCTAGTGCCCACAGCTCCATGCAGCACAACAGCTCCATCTAGTGCCCACAGCTCAATGCAGCAAAACAGCTCCATCTAGCACAACAGCTCCATCTAGTGCCCACAGCTCCATCTCCATGCAGCACAACAGCTCCATCTAGTGCCCACAGCTCCATGTAGCACAACAGCTCCATCTAGTGCCCACAGCTCCAACTCCATGTAGCACAACAGCTCCATCTAGTGCCCACAGCTCCATCTCCACGCAGGACAACAGCTCCATCTAGTGCCCACAGCTTCAGCTCCACACAGCACAACAGCTCCATCTAGTGCCCACAACTCCACGCAGAACAGCTCCATCTAGTGCCCACAACTCCACGCAGCACAACAGCTCCATCTAGTGGCCACAGCTCCACCTCCACATAGCACAACAGCTCCATCTAGTGCCCACAGCTCCATGTAGCACAACAGCTCCATCTAGTGCCCACAGCTCCATCTCCATGCAGCACAACAGCTCCATCTAGTGCCCACAGCTCAATGCAGCAAACCAGCTCCATCTAGTGCCCACAGCTCCACGCAGCACAACAGCTTCATCTAGTGCCCACAGCTCCAGCTCCACACAGCACAACAGCTCCATCTAGTGTCCAGAGCTCCAACTCCACGTAGCACAACAGCTCCATCTAGTGCCCACAGCTCCATCTCCACGCAGCACAACAGCTCCATCTAGTGCCCACAGCTCAATGCAGCACAACAGCTCCATCTAGTGCCCACAGCTCCAGCTCCACGCAGCACAACAGCTCCATCTAGTGCCCACAGCTCCACGCAGCACAACAGCTCCATCTAGTGCCCACAGCTCCATGTAGCACAACAGCTCCATCTAGTGCCCACAGCTCAATGCAGCACAACAGCTCCATCTAGTGCCCACAGCTCCATGTAGCACAACAGCTCTATCTAGTGTCCACAGCTCCATCTACATGCAGCACAACAGCTCCATCTAGTGCCCACAGCTCAATGCAGCACAACAGCTCCATCTAGTGCCCACAGCTCAATGCAGCAAAACAGCTTCATCTAGTGCCCACAGTTCCATCTCCACGCAGCACAACAGCTCCATCTAGTGCCCACAGCTTCATCTCCATACAGCACAACAGCTCCATCTAGTGCCCACAGCTCAATGCAGCACAACAGCTCCATCTAGTGCCCACAGCTTCACACAGCACAACAGCTCCATCTAATGCCCACAGCTCCATGCAGCACAACAGCTCCATCTGGTGCCCACAGCTCAATGCAGCAAAACAGCTTCATCTAGTGCCCACAGTTCCATCTCCACGCAACACAACAGCTCCATCTAGTGCCCACAGCTCCATGTAGCACAACAGCTCCATCTAGTGCCCACAGCTCCATCTCCATGCAGCACAACAGCTCCATTTATGTTGTGAATTCTGTTGTGAAGCTCCCTCCTGTGGTCATGAATGGTACTTCGGCTGGTTCTGTCCATGGACTTCCTCTGGTGGCTGTGGGTGTTTCTGGGTTTCCTTCCACAGGTGACGAGGCTAATTCGTTAGCGGGCTGCTCTATATAACTCCGCTTGGATCTTTGTCTCTTGCCAGCTGTCAATGTTGTACTATGGTCTAGTTCGCTCCTGGATCGTTCTGGTTACCTGTTCACTCCAGCAGAATCTAAGTTTCGTCTTGCTTTTTTCTTGTTTGCTATTTTTTCTGTTCAGCTTGCTATTGTGAATTTTGTCTTGCTTGCTGGAAGCTCTGGGATGCAGAGTGGCGCCGCCGCACCGTGAGTCGGTGCAGAAGGTTTTTTTTTCCTGCACACTCTGCGTGGCTTTTTGTAGGTTTTTGTGCTGACCGCAAAGTGACCTTTCCTATCCTCTGTCTGTTCAGTCAGTCGGGCCTCTCTTTGCTAAATCTATTTCATCTCTGTGTTTGTCAGTTTCATCTTAACTCACAGTCAATATATGTGGGGGCTGCCTTTTCCTTTAGGGAATTTCTCTGAGGCAAGGTAGGCTTTATTTTCCTATCTTTAGGGCTAGCTAGTTCTTAGGCTCTGAAGAGTTGCATAGGGAGCGCTAGGAGCAATCCACGGCTATTTCTAGTGTGTGTGATAGGATTAGGGACTGCGGTCAGCAGAGTTCCCACTTCCCAGAGCTTGTCCTGTGTTTTTGTAGCTATCAGGTCTTTCCGGGTGCTCTTAACCACCAGGTCCATTATTGTCCTAACCACCAGGTCATAACACATCTAGTGCCCACAGCTCCAGACAGCACAACAGCTCCATCTAGTGTCCACTAGAGTTGAGCGACCTTGACCTTTTTAGAGTCGAGCCGGGTTTCGCGAAACCCGACTATCTCAAAAGTCGGGTCGAGTGAAATTGGCCGATTATGACGTAAAGTCGGGATCGACCGAAACACGAAACCCAATGCAAGTCAATGGGGCAGCATAGTCGGCAGTGAGTGGGGGCCAGGAAAACACCTAGAGTGCCCATTTTAATGTCAAAACCATCCATTCTTCTTAATGAAGCTTGTCAAGCGTAATTTACCTTATAATAATTGGAAGGCATTTGAAATTGGGGGTCATTTGGCTAAAGTTATGGTGGGTAGGGCTGGTTCAAGTAATTAATGGGCCCAGGAAATCTGGACCACGTCACGGCAGTGGAGCAGGGAGAGGTAAGTATTTCAACTTTGCAAGTGCTGTGAACCTGAGCAAGCAGGGGGGGCCCACTCGTTGGCATTGGCACTGGCACAGGGCCCCTCAAAGTACAGCGGTGTTTGCACGGCGGGGGCGCCTCCCACCGGCAGCAACACTTTTGCGTACCATGAGAGGCCCTGTGCCAGTGACGTCGCCAACTAGTATTCCTCCCCCCACCTGATGAAGGAACCTGCACTTTCATCTGCACCTTCCTGTTTGTCCCCGTGTAAGGTGGTATGGTATGCGGGAAGGGGGACCTGACTCTCAGCAGGGTCACAATCTTGCAGTGTAGCGTGCACGGGAAATGTTGCGTTATGGGTCAATGTACCAGCAGACTCATCTATCACTGGCTGGGCAATGGGCAGGATGAGGAGGAAACACAGATATAGGCCCAAAGAATAAAGTGGGCTAAATGCAGTTCAAAATTGGTAACACAGGACTAATCAGGGGGCATTGCAGTGGAGGACAACTGGAATGAGAGGCTGACACAGAGAGTAGGCCCAAATCAGTAAGTAGTCGAAATGCAGTTCAAAATTGGCAACAGTAGTAAACAGGCGGCACAGCTTTGTTCAGTGGAGGAGAACAGCAAGGAGTGGCAGACACCGATAGTAGGCCCCAACCCAACTAGTAGGCCAAATGCAGTCTAACATTAACAACTACTTAACGAGCGCCTGAAAACGGAATTTCAGGACAGGAAACCAGGAGAACAGCAAGGAGCGGCAGACACCGATAGTAGGCCCCAAACCAACTAGTACGCCAAATGCAGTTGTTCCGTTTAACCACAATTTAATGAGAGCCTGAAGATAGAAGTTCAGGAAAGGCAACCTGGAGAACACCTTGGAGTGGAACACACCATCTCTCTACACCCCATACCCAATTTGTAGGCCTAATGCAGCGTAGTTTCCAACAACTACTAAACGAGAGCATGATGATCGAAGCATTGGCGAGGAAACCTGGGGAACACCTTGGAGTGGAACACACCATCTCTCTACAGTGGAACACACCATCTCTCTACACCCCATACCCAATTTGTAGGCCTAATGCAGAGTAGTTTCCAACAACTACTAAACGAGAGCCGGAAGATCGAAGCTCAGGAAAGGCAACCTGGAGAACACCTTGGAGTAGAACACACCATCTCTCTACACCCCATACCCAATTTGTAGGCCTAATGCAGCGTAGTTTCCAACAACTACTAAACGAGAGCCGGAAGATCGAAGCTCAGGAAAGGCAACCTGGGGAACACCTTGGAGTGGAACACACCATCTCTCTACACCCCACACCCAATTTGTAGGCCCAATGCAGCGTAGTTTCCAACAACTACTAAACGAGAGCATGATGATCGAAGCATTGGCGAGGAAACCTGGGGAACACCTTGGAGTGGAACACACCATCTCTCTACACCCCATACCCAATTTGTAGGCCTAATGCAGCGTAGTTTCCAACAACTACTAAACGAGAGCATGATGATCGAAGCATTGGCGAGGAAACCTGGGGAACACCTTGGAGTGGAACACACCATCTCTCTACAGTGGAACACACCATCTCTCTACACCCCATACCCAATTTGTAGGCCTAATGCAGCATAGTTTCCAACAACTACTAAACGAGAGCCGGAAGATCGAAGCTCAGGAAAGGCAACCTGGAGAACACCTTGGAGTGGAACACACCATCTCTCTACACCCCATACCCAATTTGTAGGCCTAATGCAGCGTAGTTTCCAACAACTACTAAACGAGAGCATGATGATCGAAGCATTGGCGAGGAAACCTGGGGAACACCTTGGAGTGGAACACACCATCTCTCTACACCCCATACCCAATTTGTAGGCCTAATGCAGCGTAGTTTCAAACAACTACTAAACGAGAGCATGATGATCGAAGCATTGGCGAGGAAACCTGGGGAACACCTTGGAGTGGAACACACCATCTCTCTACAGTGGAACACACCATCTCTCTACACCCCATACCCAATTTGTAGGCCTAATGCAGCGTAGTTTCCAACAACTACTAAACGAGAGCCGGAAGATCGAAGCTCAGGAAAGGCAACCTGGGGAACACCTTGGAGTGGAACACACCATCTCTTTACACCCCATACCCAATTTGTAGGCCCAATGCAGCGTAGTTTCCAACAACTACTAAACGAGAGCCGGAAGATCGAAGCTCAGGAAAGGCAACCTGGGGAACACCTTGGAGTGTAACAAACCCTCTCTCTACACCACGGAAGGGCTGATTCTTAGGAAGGAAGGCTGTCGGAAAGAAGCAGGGCGCGTCCGAGGGTGATTATATTCTTATTAGGTATATACTCACCCTCGGACGCGCCCTGCTTCTTTATTTGTAATGAATGTTTATTTGCAATGTGGTTTTGACTTACTCTATTTTTTTGGTAAATAATGATTTTATTATTTTCATTGTTTTGCATCTTCTTGGCAATAATATAAAGAAGACGCGACAGGACAACACTCGGTGGATGCCATATCTGTGTTTAAAATTGAAAAAACCTTTCAGTTAACTACTTGCAGGAGAAAGTTATTGTAGCTGGTGGCCATTTTTAGTACTGTACCAGATTTTTGTTGTATGTGTTTGTTTTTAATGTTAAAATGTCTGCATTTGATATCTCTCCAGTATTTTCTTTTTTATAAGCAAAATACATATTTTTACATTTTCTGATGTTGGTTCCAGGGGTACACGGGCAGCAGTGGTGTGGTCAGTGGAGGCCTAGTGGAAGGAGTGACCACAGACAGGCATCGAAGGCTTAAAATAATAACACATGGCTGTAGGCAATTTTAAATTGGTTCCAGGGGTACACGGGCAGCAGTGGTGTGGTCAGTGGAGGCCTAGTGGAAGGAGTGACCGCAGACAGGCATCGAAGGCCTAAAATAATAACACATGGCTGTAGGCAATTTTAAATTGGTTCCAGGGGTACACGGGCAGCAGTGGTGTGGTCAGTGGAGGCCTAGTGGAAGGAGTGACCGCAGACAGGCATCGAAGGCCTAAAATAATAACACATGGCTGTAGGCAATTTTAAATTGGTTCCAGGGGTACACGGGCAGCAGTGGTGTGGTCAGTGGAGGCCTAGTGGAAGGAGTGACCGCAGACAGGCATCGAAGGCCTAAAATAATAACACATGGCTGTAGGCAATTTTAAATTGGTTCCAGGGGTACACGGGCAGCAGTGGTGTGGTCAGTGGAGGCCTAGTGGAAGGAGTGACCGCAGACAGGCATCGAAGGCCTAAAATAATAACACATGGCTGTAGGCAATTTTAAATTGGTTCCAGGGGTACACGGGCAGCAGTGGTGTGGTCAGTGGAGGCCTAGTGGAAGGAGTGACCGCAGACAGGCATCGAAGGCCTAAAATAATAACACATGGCTGTAGGCAATTTTAAATTGGTTCCAGGGGTACACGGGCAGCAGTGGTGTGGTCAGTGGAGGCCTAGTGGAAGGAGTGACCGCAGACAGGCATCGAAGGCCTAAAATAATAACACATGGCTGTAGGCAATTTTAAATTGGTTCCAGGGGTACACGGGCAGCAGTGGTGTGGTCAGTGGAGGCCTAGTGGAAGGAGTGACCGCAGACAGGCATCGAAGGCCTAAAATAATAACACATGGCTGTAGGCAATTTTAAATTGGTTCCAGGGGTACACGGGCAGCAGTGGTGTGGTCAGTGGAGGCCTAGTGGAAGGAGTGACCACAGACAGGCATCGAAGGCCTAACATAACAAAAATGTCAATACAATGGTATTGTCAGTGGCAGGCATTGAAGGATGTCAGCGCATAGACTAAACATTGGTGGAGCTGTGAGATAATTTTGCAAGTGGTAGAGCACTGTTTGAGCTGGGGGGGGGGAAACTGTCTTGTGGCCGGCGGTACAGGCCCAGGGCCCCTCATATTACAACGGTGTGTCTGACGTTGGGTGCGCACCACCACCGCCAGAGACACTTTATTGTACTAGGAGAACCCAGTGGCAGTGCCGTCGACCAAAAGCGGGCTCACCCACCTCTTCAGACAAACTGCACTCTCACGGGTGCTGTCGCCAAGTGTCGATACCACGGCCCCGTGTGGGGAGTTTGGCCATTTAGTGAGGTGTAAACATGTCGTATGCTGGACAATCAGGTGCAGAAAATTACGAGATTGGAAAAGGCATTCAGAATAGTCCACAGGCAAGACCTTTTCATAGGAAAGCTAGGTGTCAGCCGGGCAAGGTGGGGCAAAAGATTTCGAAATCCAGTTGTGGTTCATTTTAATGAAGGTTAGATCATCTACATTTTGGGTAGCCAGACGAGTCCTTTTTTCTGTTAGTATTGAACCTGCAGCACTGAATACTCTTTCTGATAGGACACTAGCTGCCGGGCAAGCAAGCTCCTGCAATGCATATTCTGCCAATTCTAGCCAGGTGTCTAATTTTGATGCCCAGTAATCAAATGGGAATGACGGTTGAGGGAGAACGTCGATAAGGGATGAAAAATAGTTTGTAACCATACTGGACAAATGTTGTCTCCTGTCACTTTGAATTGATGCTGCAGTACCTGTCCTGTCTGCGGTCATAGCAAAATCACTCCACAACCTGGTCAGAAAACCCCTCTGGCCAACGCCACTTCTGATTTCTGCCCCTCTAACTCCTCTGGTCTGCTGGCCCCTGCAGCTCGTGTGAGAACGATCACGGGCGCTGTGTGCAGGGAATGCCAGAAGCAAACGGTCAACAAGAGTTGATTGTTTGGTTGCTAATATTAGTTCCAAGTTCTCATGTGGCATTATATTTTGCAATTTGCCTTTATAGTGAGGATCAAGGAGGCAGGCCAACCAGTAATCGTCATCGTTCATCATTTTAGTTATGCGTGTGTCCCTTTTGAGGATACGTAAGGCATAATCCGCCATGTGGGCCAAAGTTCCAGTTCTCAAATCTGTGGTTGTGCTTGGTTGAGGGGCAGTTTCAGGCAAATCCACGTCACTTGTGTCCCTCAAAAAACCAGAACCCGGCCTTGCCGCGCCACCAATTTCCAGTGGCCCCGGAAAAGCTTCCTCATTAAAAATATAATCATCCCCATCATCCTCCTCGTCCTCCTCCTCCTCTTCGCCCGCTACCTCGTCCTGTACACTGCCCTGGCCAGACAATGGCTGACTGTCATCAAGGCTTTCCTCTTCCTCTGCTGCAGACGCCTGATCCTTTATGTGCGTCAAACTTTGCATCAGCAGACGCATTAGGGGGATGCTCATGCTTATTATGGCGTTGTCTGCACTAACCAGCCGTGTGCATTCCTCAAAACACTGAAGGACTAGACACATGTCTTGAATCTTCGACCACTGCACACCTGACAACTCCATGTCTGCCATCCTACTGCCTGCCCGTGTATGTGTATCCTCCCACAAAAATATAACAGCCCGCCTCTGTTCGCACAGTCTCTGAAGCATGTGCAGTGTTGAGTTCCACCTTGTAACAACGTCTATGATTAGGCGATGCTGGGGAAGGTTCAAAGAACGCTGATAGGTCTGCATACGGCTGGAGTGTACGGGCGAACGGCGGATATGTGAGCAAAGTCCACGCACTTTGAGGAGCAGGTCGGATAACCCCGGATAACTTTTCAGGAAGCACTGCACCACCAGGTTTAAGGTGTGAGCCAGGCAAGGAATGTGTTTCAGTTGGGAAAGGGAGATGGCAGCCATGAAATTCCTTCCGTTATCACTCACTACCTTGCCTGCCTCAAGATCTACAGTGCCCAGCCACGACTGCGTTTCTTTCTGCAAGAACTCGGACAGAACTTCCGCGGTGTGTCTGTTGTCGCCCAAACACTTCATAGCCAATACAGCCTGCTGACGTTTGCCAGTAGCTGCCCCATAATGGGAGACCTGGTGTGCAACAGTGGCAGCTGCGGATGGAGTGGTTGTGCGACTGCGGTCTGTGGACGAGCTCTCGCTTCTGCAGGAGGACGAAGAGGAGGAGGAGGGGGTGCGAACGGCTACAGCCAATTGTTTCCTAGACCGTGGGCTAGGCAGAACTGTCCCAAAATTGCTGTCCCCTGTGGACCCTGCATCCACAACATTCACCCAGTGTGCCGTGATGGACACGTAACGTCCCTGGCCATGCCTACTGGTCCATGCATCTGTTGTCAGGTGCACCTTTGTGCTCACAGATTGCCTGAGTGCATGGACGATGCGCTCTTTAACATGCTGGTGGAGGGCTGGGATGGCTTTTCTGGAAAAAAAGTGTCGACTGGGTAGCTCGTAGCGTGGTACAGCGTAGTCCATCAGGGCTTTGAAAGCTTCGCTTTCAACTAACCGGTAGGGCATCATCTCTAACGAGATTAGTCTAGCTATGTGTGCGTTCAAACCCTGTGTACGCGGATGCGAGGCTAAGTACTTCCTTTTTCTAACCATAGTCTCATGTAGGGTGAGCTGGACTGGAGAGCTGGAGATCGTGGAACTAGCGGGGGTGCCGGTGGACATGGCAGACTGAGAGACAGTTGGAGACGGTATTGTTTCCGCCGGTGCCCTAGATGCAGTGTTTCCTACTACGAAACTGGTGATTCCCTGACCCTGACTGCTTTGGCCTGGCAAAGAAACCTGCACAGATACTGCAGGTGGTGCGGAAAATGGTGGCCCTACACTGCCGGAAGGGATGTTGCGTTGCTGACTAGCTTCATTGGCCGAGGGTGCTACAACCTTAAGGGACGTTTGGTAGTTAGTCCAGGCTTGCAAATGCATGGTGGTTAAATGTCTATGCATGCAACTTGTATTGAGACTTTTCAGAGTCTGTCCTCTGCTTAAGGTAGTTGAACATTTTTGACAGATGACTTTGCGCTGATCAATTGGATGTTGTTTAAAAAAATGCCAGACTGCACTCTTTCTAGCATCGGATACCTTTTCAGGCATTGCAGACTGAGCTTTAACCGGATGGCCACGCTGTCCTCCAACAGGTTTTGGCTTTGCCACGCGTTTTGGGCAAGATACGGGCCCGGCAGATGGAACCTGTTGCGATGTTGATGCCTGCTGCGGCCCCTCCTCCTCCGCTTCAGAACTGCTGCCGCCTGCACCCTGTTCCCCCAATGGCTGCCAATCGGGGTCAAGAACTGGGTCATCTATTACCTCTTCTTGTAGCTCGTGTGCAACTTCGTCTGTGTCACCGTGTAAGTCGGTGGTAGAGCGTTCGTGACGGGGCAACATAGTCTCATCAGGGTCTGATTCTTGATCAGCACCCTGCGAGGGCAATGTTGTGGTCTGAGTCAAAGGACCAGCATAGTAGTCTGGCTGTGGCTGTGCATCAGTGCACTCCATGTCAGATTCAACTTGTAATGGGCATGGACTGTTAACTGCTTCACTTTCTAAGCCAGGGACGGTATGTGTAAAGAGCTCCATGGAGTAACCCGTTGTGTCGCCTGCTGCATTCTTCTCTGTTGTTGTTTTTGCTGAAGAGGACAAGGAAGCGACTTGTCCCTGACCGTGAACATCCACTAACGACGCGCTGCTTTGACATTTACCAGTTTCACGAGAGGAGGCAAAAGAGCTAGAGGCTGAGTCAGCAAGATAAGCCAAAACTTGCTCTTGCTGCTCCGGCTTTAAAAGCGGTTTTCCTACTCCCAGAAAAGAGAGCGTTCGAGGCCTTGTGTAGCCAGACGACGAACCTGGCTCCACAGCTCCAGACTTAGGTGCAATATTTTTTTCCCACGACCAGCTGATGCTCCACCACTACCACTACCCTCATTACCAGCTGACAATGAACGCCCCCGGCCACGACCTCTTCCACCATACTTCCTCATTGTTTTAAAAACGTAAACAAACTAACGGTATTTGTTGCTGTCACACAACTTACACGGTGAGCTATAACTTCAGTATGATTTAGCTACCCCTTTACAGGTGAGTGAGACCACAACGAAAATCAGGCACAATGTTACACACTCTGTTGTTGGTGGCAACAAATGAGAGAGATGCCACACACGCAGGACTGTCACTGAAGCACAAATGTAAATATTAATCTCCCACTGATTTGATTTTTTTTTTTTTTAAGGGAGACTTTAGGAAAAAAAAATAATAGAATAAAATGATTTTTTCAGGAAGATTTTAGAAACCAAATAAAATAAAATGATTTTTTCAGGGAGAATTTAGAAAACAAATAAAACAAAAAAAGGCTTTCTATGGCCCACTGAGTGAGAGATGACGCACACAGGAGTCAGGAGTGGCACACAAGCCCAGAGGCCAATATTTATGTCCCACTGATTGATGTAGTGATTTTTTCAGGTAGATTTTGGAACCCAAATCAAGCTAAAAAAATAATAGGCTTTCTATGGCCCACAATTGGAGAGAGAGAGAGAGAGATGGCACACCCAGGAGTCAAGACTGGCACACAAGCAGAAAGGGCAATATTAATCTCCCACTGATTTGTTTTTTTTTTTTTTTTCAGGGAGACTTTAGGAAAAAAAAAAATAGAATAAAATGATTTTTTCAGGAAGAATTTAGAAACCAAATAAAATAAAATGATTTTTTCAGGGAGAATTTAGAAAACAAATAAAACAAAAAAAGGCTTTCTATGGCCCACTGAGTGAGAGATGACGCACACAGGAGTCAGGAGTGGCACACAAGCCCAGAGGCCAATATTTATGTCCCACTGATTGATGTAGTGATTTTTTCAGGTAGATTTTGGAACCCAAATCAAGCTAAAAAAATAATAGGCTTTCTATGGCCCACAATTGGAGAGAGAGAGAGAGATGGCACACCCAGGAGTCAAGACTGGCACACAAGCAGAAAGGGCAATATTAATCTCCCACTGATTTGTTTTTTTTTTTTTTTTTTCAGGGAGACTTTAGGAAAAAAAAAATAGAATAAAATGATTTTTTCAGGAAGAATTTAGAAACCAAATAAAATAAAATGATTTTTTCAGGGAGAATTTAGAAAACAAATAAAACAAAAAAAGGCTTTCTATGGCCCACTGAGTGAGAGATGACGCACACAGGAGTCAGGAGTGGCACACAAGCCCAGAGGCCAATATTTATCTCCCACTGATTGATGTAGTGATTTTTTCAGGTAAATTTTGGAACCCAAATCAAGCTAAAAAAATAATAGGCTTTCTATGGCCCACAATTGGAGAGAGAGAGAGAGATGGCACACCCAGGAGTCAAGACTGGCACACAAGCAGAAAGGGCAATATTAATCTCCCACTGATTTGTTTTTTTTTGTTTTTTTTTCAGGGAGACTTTAGGAAAAAAAAATAATAGAATAAAATGATTTTTTCAGGAAGAATTTAGAAACCAAATAAAATAAAATGATTTTTTCAGGGAGAATTTAGAAAACAAATAAAACAAAAAAAGGCTTTCTATGGCCCACTGAGTGAGAGATGACGCACACAGGAGTCAGGAGTGGCACACAAGCCCAGAGGCCAATATTTATCTCCCACTGATTGATGTAGTGATTTTTTCAGGTAGATTTTGGAACCCAAATCAAGCTAAAAAAAATAATAGGCTTTCTATGGCCCACAATTGGAGAGAGAGAGAGAGATGGCACACCCAGGAGTCAAGACTGGCACACAAGCAGAAAGGGCAATATTAATCTCCCACTGATTTGTTTTTTTTTTTTTTTTTTCAGGGAGACTTTAGGAAAAAAAAAAATAGAATAAAATGATTTTTTCAGGAAGAATTTAGAAACCAAATAAAATAAAATGATTTTTTCAGGGAGAATTTAGAAAACAAATAAAACAAAAAAAGGCTTTCTATGGCCCACTGAGTGAGAGATGACGCACACAGGAGTCAGGAGTGGCACACAAGCCCAGAGGCCAATATTTATCTCCCACTGATTGATGTAGTGATTTTTTCAGGTAGATTTTGGAACCCAAATCAAGCTAAAAAAATAATAGGCTTTCTATGGCCCACAATTGGAGAGAGAGAGAGAGATGGCACACCCAGGAGTCAAGACTGGCACACAAGCAGAAAGGGCAATATTAATCTCCCACTGATTTGTTTTTTTTTTGTTTTTTTTCAGGGAGACTTTAGGAAAAAAAAATAATAGAATAAAATGATTTTTTCAGGAAGAATTTAGAAACCAAATAAAATAAAATTATTTTTTCAGGGAGAATTTAGAAAACAAATAAAACAAAAAAAGGCTTTCTATGGCCCACTGAGTGAGAGATGACGCACACAGGAGTCAGGAGTGGCACACATGCCCAGAGGCCAATATTTATCTCCCACTGATTGATGTAGTGATTTTTTCAGGTAGATTTTGGAACCCAAATCAAGCTAAAAAAAATAATAGGCTTTCTATGGCCCACAATTGGAGAGAGAGAGAGAGATGGCACACCCAGGAGTCAAGACTGGCACACAAGCAGAAAGGGCAATATTAATCTCCCACTGATTTGTTTTTGTTTTTTTTTTTTTCAGGGAGACTTTAGGAAAAAAAAATAATAGAATAAAATGATTTTTTCAGGAAGAATTTAGAAACCAAATAAAATAAAATGATTTTTTCAGGGAGAATTTAGAAAACAAATAAAACAAAAAAAGGCTTTCTATGGCCCACTGAGTGAGAGATGACGCACACAGGAGTCAGGAGTGGCACACAAGCCCAGAGGCCAATATTTATCTCCCACTTTTTTTTTTTTGTTCCAGGGAAAATTTATAAACCCAATAAAAAAAATAATAAATAGGCTTTCTATGGCCCACTATCTGAGAGACAGAGAGAGATGGCACGCTTAGGACTGGCACACAAGCCCAAAGGCCAATATTAATCTCCCTTTTTTTTTAAGGGAGAATTTATAAAACCAAAAAAAAATAAATAAATAGGCTTTCTATGGCCCACTATTTGTGAGAGAGATGGCACGCTCAGGACTGGCACACAAGCCCAGAGGCCAATATTAATCTCCCACTTTTTTTTTTTTTTTCCAGGGAAAATTTATAAACCCAATAAAAAAAAAAATAAATAAATAGGCTTTCTATGGCCCACTATCTGAGAGAGAGAGATGGCACGCTTAGGACTGGCACACAAGCCCAAAGGCCAATATTAATCTCCCACTGATTGATTTATTGATTTTTTCAGGTAGAATTTAGAACCCAAATAAAGCAAAAAAAAAAAAAAAAGGGCTTTCTATGGCCCACTGAGTGAGTGATGACGCACACAGGAGTCAGGAGTGGCACACAAGCCCTGAGGCCAATATTTTTCTCCCACTGATTGATGTAGTGATTTTTTCAGGTACATTTTAGAACCCAAATCAAGCAAAAAAATAAATAGGCTTTCTATGGCCTACTATTTGTGAGAGAGATGGCACGCTCAGGACTGGCACACAAGCCCAGAGGCCAATATTAATCTCCCACTTTTTTTTTTTTGGTTCCAGGGAAAATTTATAAACCCAATAAAAAAAAAAAAAATAGGCTTTCTATGGCCCACTATCTGAGAGAGAGAGATGGCACGCTTAGGACTGGCACACAAGCCCAAAGGCCAATATTAATCTCCCACTGATTGATTTATTGATTTTTTCAGGTAGATTTTGGAACCCAAATCAAGCAAAAAAATAAATAGGCTTTCTATGGCCCACTGAGAGATGGCACACACAGGAGTAAGGAGTGGCACACAAGCCCTGAGGCCAATATTTTTCTCCCACTGATTGATGTAGTGATTTTTTCAGGTAGATTTTATAACCCAAATCAAGCAAAAAAATAAATAGGCTTTCTATGGCCCACTGAGTGAGAGATGGCACAGACAGAGATGGCACTCTAGCAGAAATGTCAATCTTAATCTCCCACAAAAAAAAAACAAAAAAACAGGGACTGTCCTTCAATTACTATCTCCCTGCAGTAATCTCAGCCAGGTATGGCAGGCAGCAATAAGGAGTGGACTGATGCACAAATTAAATAAAAAGTGTGGACAAACCAAAAAGATAGCTGTGCAGAAAGGAAGGAACAAGAGGATTTGTGCTTTGAAAAAAGCAGTTGGTTTGCACAGCGGCGTACACACAGCAATGCAGCTATCAGGGAGCCTTCTAGGGCAGCCCAATGAGCTACAGCGCTGAGGAAAAAAAAATGTAGCTTCCACTGTCCCTGCACACCGAAGGTGGTGTTGGGCAGTGGAAATCGCTACAGCACAAGCGGTTTTGTGGTTAATGGACCCTGCCTAACGCTATCCCTGCTTCTGACGAAGCGGCAGCAACCTCTCCCTAAGCTCAGATCAGCAGCAGTAACATGGCGGTCGGCGGGAACTCCCCTTTATAGCCCCTGTGACGCCGCGGACAGCAAGCCAATCACTGCAATGCCCTTCTCTAAGATGGTGGGGACCAGGACCTATGTCATCACGCTGCCCACACTCTGCGTTTACCTTCATTGGCTGAGAAATGGCGCTTTTCGCGTCATTGAAACGCGACTTTGGCGCGAAAGTCGCGTACCGCATGGCCGACCCCGCACAGGGGTCGGATCGGGTTTCATGAAACCCGACTTTGCCAAAAGTCGGCGACTTTTGAAAATGAACGACCCGTTTCGCTCAACCCTAGTGTCCACAGCTCCAGCTCCACGCAGCACAACAGCTCTATCTAGTGCCCACAGCTCCATGTAGCACAACAGCTCCATCTAGTGCCCACAGCTCCATCTCCATGCAGCACAACAGCTCCATCTAGTGCCCACAGCTCCAGACAGCACAACAGCTCCATCTAGTGTCCACAGCTGCAGCTCCACGCAGCACAACAGCTCCATCTAGTGCCCACAGCTTCACACAGCACAACAGCTCCATCTAGTGTCCACAGCTGCAGCTCCACGCAGCACAACAGCTCCATCTAGTGCCCACAGCTTCACACAGCACAACAGCTCCATCTAGTGCCCACAGCTTCACACAGCACAACAGCTCCATCTAGTGCCCTCAACTCCAACTCCACACAGCACAACAGCTCCATCTACTGTCCACAGCTCCAACTCCACGTAGCACAACAGCTCCATCTAGTGCCCACAGCTCCAGCTCCACGCAGCACAACAGCTCCATCTAGTGCCCACAGCTCCACACAGCACAACAGCTCCATCTAGTGCCCACAGCTCCATGTAGCACAACAGCTCCATCTAGTGCCCACAGCTCCATCTCCATGCAGCACAACAGCTCCATCTAGTGCCCACAGCTCCAGACAGCACAACAGCTCCATCTAGTGTCCACAGCTGCAGCTCCACGCAGCACAACAGCTCCATCTAGTGCCCACAGCTTCACACAGCACAACAGCTCCATCTAGTGTCCACAGCTGCAGCTCCACGCAGCACAACAGCTCCATCTAGTGCCCACAGCTTCACACAGCACAACAGCTCCATCTAGTGCCCACAGCTTCACACAGCACAACAGCTCCATCTAGTGCCCTCAACTCCAACTCCACACAGCACAACAGCTCCATCTACTGTCCACAGCTCCAACTCCACGTAGCACAACAGCTCCATCTAGTGCCCACAGCTCCAGCTCCACGCAGCACAACAGCTCCATCTAGTGCCCACAGCTCCACACAGCACAACAGCTCCATCTAGTGCCCACAGCTCAATGCAGCAAAACAGCTCCATCTAACACAACAGCTCCATCTAGTGCCCACAGCTCCATCTCCATGTAGCACAACAGCTCCATCTAGTGCCCACAACTCCACGCAGAACAGCTCCATCTAGTGCCCACAACTCCACGCAGCACAACAGCTCCATCTAGTGCCCACAGCTCCAACTCCATGTAGCACAACAGCTCCATCTAGTGCCCACAGCTTCAGCTCCACACAGCACAACAGCTCCATCTAGTGTCCACAGCTCCAGTTCCACGCAGCACAACAGCTCCATCTAGTGGCCACAGCTCCATGTAGCACAACAGCTCCATCTAGTGCCCACAGCTCAATGCAGCAAAACAGCTCCATCTAGTGCCCACAGCTCCATCTCCACGCAGCACAACAGCTCCATCTAGTGTCCAGAGCTCCAACTCCACGTAGCACAACAGCTCCATCTAGTGCCCACAGCTCCATCTCCACGCAGCACAACAGCTCCATCTAGTGCCCACAGCTCAATGCAGCACAACAGCTCCATCTAGTGCCCACAGCTCCAGCTCCACGCAGCACAACAGCTCCATCTAGTGCCCACAGCTCCAGCTACATGCAGCACAACAGCTTCATCTAGTGCCCACAGCTCCACACAGCACAACAGCTCCATCTAGTGTCTAGAGCTCCAACTCCACGTAGCACAACAGCTCCATCTAGTGCCCACAGCTCCACACAGCACAACAGCTCCATCTAGTGCCCACAGCTCCACGCAGCACAACAGCTCCATCTAGTGCCCACAGCTCCATGTAGCACAACAGCTCCATCTAGTGCCCACAGCTCCATCTCCACACAGCACAACAGCTCCATCTAGTGCCCACAGCTCCATCTCCACGCAGCACAACAGCTCCATCTTGTGCCCACAGCTCAATGCAGCACAACAGCTCCATCTAGTGCCCACAGCTTCACACAGCACAACAGCTCCATCTAGTGCCCACAGCTCAATGCAGCAAAACAGATTCATCTAGTGCCCACAGTTCCATCTCCACGCAGCACAACAGCTCCATCTAGTGCCCACAGCTTCATCTCCATACAGCACAACAGCTCCATCTAGTGCCCACAGCTCAATGCAGCACAACAGCTCCATCTAGTGCCCACAGCTTCACACAGCACAACAGCTCCATCTAGGGCCCACAGCTCCATGCAGCACAACAGCTCCATCTGGTGCCCACAGCTCAATGCAGCAAAACAGCTTCATTTAGTGCCCACAGTTCCATCTCCACGCAACACAACAGCTCCATTTATGTTGTGAATTCTGTTGTGAAGCTCCCTCCTGTGGTCATGAATGGTACTTCGGCTGGTTCTGTCCATGGACTTCCTCTGGTGGCTGTGGGTGTTTCTGGGTTTCCTTCCACAGGTGACGAGGCTAATTCGTTAGCGGGCTGCTCTATATAACTCCGCTTGGATCTTTGTCTCTTGCCAGCTGTCAATGTTGTACTATGGTCTAGTTCGCTCCTGGATCGTTCTGGTTACCTGTTCACTCCAGCAGAATCTAAGTTTCGTCTTGCTTTTTTCTTGTTTGCTATTTTTTCTGTTCAGCTTGCTATTGTGAATTTTGTCTTGCTTGCTGGAAGCTCTGGGATGCAGAGTGGCGCCGCCGCACCGTGAGTCGGTGCAGAAGGTTTTTTTTTCCTGCACACTCTGCGTGGCTTTTTGTAGGTTTTTGTGCTGACCGCAAAGTGACCTTTCCTATCCTCTGTCTGTTCAGTCAGTCGGGCCTCTCTTTGCTAAATCTATTTCATCTCTGTGTTTGTCAGTTTCATCTTAACTCACAGTCAATATATGTGGGGGCTGCCTTTTCCTTTAGGGAATTTCTCTGAGGCAAGGTAGGCTTTATTTTCCTATCTTTAGGGCTAGCTAGTTCTTAGGCTCTGAAGAGTTGCATAGGGAGCGCTAGGAGCAATCCACGGCTATTTCTAGTGTGTGTGATAGGATTAGGGACTGCGGTCAGCAGAGTTCCCACTTCCCAGAGCTTGTCCTGTGTTTTTGTAGCTATCAGGTCTTTCCGGGTGCTCTTAACCACCAGGTCATAACACATCTAGTGCCCACAGCTCCAGACAGCACAACAGCTCCATCTAGTGTCCACAGCTCCAGCTCCACGCAGCACAACAGCTCCATCTAGTGCCCACAGCTCCACGCAGCACAACAGCTCCATCTAGTGCCCACAGCTCCATCTCCACACAGCACAACAGCTCCATCTAGTGCCCACAGCTCCATCTCCACGCAGCACAACAGCTCCATCTAGTGCCCACAGCTCCATGTAGCACAACAGCTCCATCTAGTGCCCACAGCTCCAGCTCCATGTAGCACAACAGCTCCATCTAGTGCCCACAGCTCCATGCAGCAAAACAGCTCCATCTAGTGCCCACAGCTCCAGCTCCACGCAGCACAACAGCTCCATCTAGTGCCCACAGCTCCACGCAGCACAACAGCTCCATCTAGTGCCCACAGCTCCATCTCCACACAGCACAACAGCTCCATCTAGTGCCTACAGCTCCATCTCCACGCAGCACAACAGCTCCATCTAGTGCCCACAGCTCCATGTAGCACAACAGCTCCATCTAGTGCCCACAGCTCCAGCTCCATGTAGCACAACAGCTCCATCTAGTGCCCACAGCTCCATGCAGCAAAACAGCTCCATCTAGTGTCCACAGCTCCAGCTCCACGCAGCACAACAGCTCCATCTAGTGCCCACAGCTCCACGCAGCACAACAGCTCCATCTAGTGTCCACAGCTCCACGCAGCACAACAGCTCCATCTAGTGCCCACAGCTCCATGTAGCACAACAGCTCCATCTAGTGCCCACAGCTCCATCTCCATGCAGCACAACAGCTCCATCTAGTGCCCACAGCTCCAGACAGCACAACAGCTCCATCTAGTGTCCAGAGCTGCAGCTCCACGCAGCACAACAGCTCCATCTAGTGGCCACAGCTCCAGCTCCCCACAGCACAACAGCTCCATCTAGTGCCCACAGCTCCATCTCCACGCAGCACAACAGCTCCATCTAGTGCCCACAGCTCCAGCTCCACACAGCACAACAGCTCCATCTACTGTCCACAGCTCCAGCTCCACACAGCACAACAGCTCCATCTACTGTCCACAGCTCCAACTCCACACAGCACAGCAGCTCCATCTAGTGCCCACAGCTCCATGTAGCACAACAGCTCCATCTAGTGTCCACAGCTCCAGCTCCACACAGCACAGCAGCTCCATCTAGTGCCCACAGCTCCATGTAGCACAACAGCTCCATCTAGTGTCCACAGCTCCAGCTCCATGTAGCACAACAGCTCCATCTATTGCCCACAGCTCCAGGTCCATGCAGGATGTTCTGTCTTCATACACGTTGATACGGGGTGTGATCCAACATACGGCATAAACTATTTCTGTCTTCCAAATAAGCAGACTGTTCTTTGTAGTCTGTTTATTGGTAACAGGTATTGAAATGCAGTAAAACTAATGGAATACAAATGACATATATAAGTATTGGGCTTAACAATCACACAGCTGACAAAGGAAGTATACAGTATGATGCAACCTATGTACATAACTACATGCAGTAAGTGTTAGGTGTCGAGTTCCTGCCTCTGCACAGGGGGAATCTCGAACCATCTCCGCTGCGGTCTCCCATTCTTCTGCAGCCGCAGTAGAGTCTGCTCAGCAGAGACGTCGGTCCCAGCATCTTGCTCAGTCTCACTCTGTGCATAGGGTTGCTGCTGCTTTTCCAGCTTCTGCCATTGAAGCCAGTGCAGGACAGCGGCGAGCAGACGCTTCTGAGACTAAGTCCTACTTTGCACACACTGAGTATGGTAAAAAGATCCAAAAAATCAATCAAGACAAGATTATAATCGAATAAAATATTATTTTATTAAATACCACATAAAAAAATATACATAATAAAATCATTGAATCCAATATATATGTAAATGAATTATTAATACGTGCCCATATCTGACTGGCTAGTATAGCTTAATAATTTAAATCTCCATAGGGTCACTCCTTTAGCCCACTAAAAACACTAGAAAAAATGTGTAAAAAAATGAGAATTTATATGAAATAGGTGCCGCAATGTGCATATAAAGTGCCGCAATGTGCATATAAAGTGGCAAAATATAAATGCAATATAATGCATAGAGAGCTAAAGTGCAACAAACATAATACAAGTGCAAGGAAGGTAGGCAATATAGGGAGACACTTACTTTGATCAATACGTGTATACACCACTATGGGCAGCCAGGACAGTCTAGGGCACCCCGACGCGCGTTTCGGACGCACTGTTCCTTCGTCAGGGGGTGTCCATCTATATATTTATTGTTACCCAGATAACATTGGTGTATTTTATTAAACACACTGAGCATGCCCAGGGCAAGATCTCTCAGTGGAGATCTAGGGTCACGTACTCAGGTACTGCAGCAATTCCATTGGTCCCTCTTTGAAAGGTCCTATACCTGCTGCAGCTATTTAAGGCTCGCATGGCCATGCGCTACTGTACATTTGTAAACGTGTGTGTGTTGTGAGTGAAAGTCGCTCTTTAAATAACCCTCCCTATTGGATGACTGTTCGCGGAAGGTGTAAGATTGCTTTCTAGCGCCCGACTTATCCAAAAGCACGTTACACACTAATACAGCGTCTAGTTGCTGTGGTCGCCAGTGCGGCGCCGTGCGCTTTCACAGCGCTTTCCTGACCCAAACCTGGGTGGTTAGTGGCGTCCGCCAGTGCTGCACCGCACGCACTCTCGTGCATTCCTTTGTTATTATTTTGGTTACGCTGACACCCCAGTTGCGGTGTCGACCGCAAGTAGTCTACACAGACTCAGATCCCAAGTCTTAGGACTGAGCTCGGAGACTCCTTGCTTGTGCTCTTGTGTGCGGTACCGCGGCCCTGTGACTTAACAGGGTTCGCTTCCTTTACACTGGGTGAAGTTACCCCGTGTGTATTCACATTGTACCGCCATATAGTCCGTCGTTACTTGGCAGCAGGTTCCATCTCTGCACGGTGGACCCCGCGCTGCGAACGCACCTTATTCTACCTATCTTATTATTTGGTGCGTTCCGCTAGCCCTAACAATAAGTCCCTGCTAATCACATTTCCTGTGTACTGACTGCTATACAGTTAATCACATTCTGTACAACACTACATTGCAAGAACAGGGATAATGATCTTAGCGGATAAACTTAACCGGGATGGCAAGTAAGTGAGATAGTTCCAACACAACAGAAGAACACGTGTGTCCAGGAAGAACACAGAGAGAAAATGGAGGTTCCTCATCCCAAAATGCCTTGGTGCAATCCCACAATGCAACACTCTAATTATTACTAAAAAACACAGGTAATAAATTTAAACACCAATGGGTGGTGATATAACACAGCAAACCAAACTTTCAATGCATAATTGGAATCCTACTGTCCTTTTGAATGGACAGAACACAGCACAACAGCTCCATCTAGTGTCCACAGCTCCATGCATCACAACAGCTCTATCTAGTGCCTACAGCTCCAGCTCCACACAGCACAACAGCTCCATCTAGTGTCCACAGCTCCATGCATCACAACAGCTCCATCTAGTGTCCACAGCTCCATGCATCACAACAGCTCCATCTAATGCCCACAGCTCCAGCTCCACACAGCACAACAGCTCCATCTAGTGCCCACAGCTCCATCTCCACACAGCACAACAGCTCCATCTAGTGCCCACAGCTCCAGCTCCACACAGCACAACAGCTCCATCTAGTGCCCACAGCTCCATCTCCACGCAGCACAACAGCTCCATCTAGTGTCCACAGCTCCATCTCCACACAGCACAACAGCTCCATCTAGTGCCCACAGCTCCATCTCCACGCAGCACAACAGCTCCATCTAGTGCCCACAGCTCCAGCTCCACACAGCACAACAGCTCCATCTAGTGCCCACAGCTCCAGCTCCATGCAGCACAACAGCTCCATCTAGTGCCCACAGCTCCAGCTCCACACAGCACAACAGCTCCATCTAGTGCCCACAGCTCCAGCTCCATGCAGCACAACAGCTCCATCTAGTGCCCACAGCTCCAGCTCCACACAGCACAACAGCTCCATCTAGTGCCCACAGCTCCAGCTCCACACAGCACAACAGCTCCATCTACTGTCCACAGCTCCAGCTCCACACAGCACAACAGCTCCATCTAGTGCCCACAGCTCCAGCTCCACACAGCACAACAGCTCCATCTAGTGTCCACAGCTCCAGCTCCACATAGCACAACAGCTCCATCTAGTGCCCACAGCTCCAGCTCCACACAGCACAACAGCTCCATCTAGTGCCCACAGCTCCACATCCACACAGCACAACAGCTCCATCTAGTGCCCACAGCTCCATCTCCACACAGCACAACAGCTCCATCTAGTGCCCACAGCTCCAGCTCCACACAGCACAACAGCTCCATCTAGTGTCCACAGCTCCAGCTCCACATAGCACAACAGCTCCATCTAGTGCCCACAGCTCCAGCTCCACACAGCACAACAGCTCCATCTAGTGCCCACAGCTCCAGCTCCACACAGCACAACAGCTCCATCTACTGTCCACAGCTCCAGCTCCACACAGCACAACAGCTCCATCTAGTGCCCACAGCTCCATCTCCACACAGCACAACAGCTCCATCTAGTGCCCACAACTCCAACTCCACGAAGCACAATAGCTCCATCTAGTGCCCACAGCTCCAGCTCCACACAGCACAACAGCTCCATCTAGTGCCCACAGCTCCATCTCCACACAGCACAACAGCTCCATCTAGTGCCCACAACTCCAACTCCATGAAGCACAATAGCTCCATCTAGTGCCCACAACTCCAACTCCATGAAGCACAATAGCTCCATCTAGTGCCCGCAGCTCTATGTAGTACAACAGCTCCATCTAGTGCCCACAGCTCCAGACAGCACAATAGCTCCATCTAGTGCCCGCAGCTCTATGTAGTACAACAGCTCCATCTAGTGGCCACAGCTCCACACAGCACAACAGCTCCATCTAGTGCCCACAGCTCCAGACATCACAACAGCTCCATCTAGTGCCCACAGCTCCAGCTCCACGCAGCACAACAGCTCCATCTAGTGCCCACAGCTCCAGCTCCACGCACCACAAGAGCCCCATCTAGTGCCCACAGCTCCATCTCCACACAGCACAACAGCTCCATCTAGTGCCCCCAGCTCCATCTCCACACAGCACAACAGCTCCATCTAGTGCCCACAGCTCCAGCTCCAGACAGCACAACAGCTCCATCTAGTGCCCACAGCTCCAGCTCCCCGCAGCACAACAGCTCCATCTACTGGTCACAGCTCCATCTCCACGCAGCACAACAGCTCCATCTACTGGTCACAGCTCCATCTCCACGCAGCACAACAGCTCCATCTAGTGCTCACAGCTCCATCTCCACACAGCACAACAGCTCCATCTAGTGCCCACAGCTTCAGTTCCAGGCAGCACAACAGCTCCATCTAGTGCCAACATCTCCATGTAGTAAAACAGCTCCATCTAGTGCCCACAGCTCCAGCTCCACGCAGCACAACAGCTCCATCTAGTGCCCATAGCTCCAGCTCCACGCAGCACAACAGCTCCATCTAGTGCCCACAGCTCCAGCTCCACACAGCACAACAGCTCCATCTAGTGCCCACAGCTCCAGCTCCAGACAGCACAACAGCTCCATCTAGTGCCCACAGCTCCAGCTCCACGCAGCACAACAGCTCCATCTAGTGCCCACAGCTCCAGCTCCACGCACCACAAGAGCCCCATCTAGTGCCCACAGCTCCAGCTCCACACAGCACAACAGCTCCATCTAGTGCCCACAGCTCCAGCTCCACGCAGCACAACAGCTCCATCTAGTGCCCACAGCTCCAGCTCCACGCACCACAAGAGCCCCATCTAGTGCCCACAGCTCCAGCTCCAAGCAGCACAACAGCTCCATCTAGTGCCCACAGCTCAAGCTCCACACAGCACAACAGCTCCATCTAGTGCCCCCAGCTCCATCTCCACACAGCACAACAGCTCCATCTAGTGCCCACAGCTCCAGCTCCATGCAGCACAACAGCTCCATCTAGTGCCCCCAGCTCCATCTCCACACAGCACAACAGCTCCATCTAGTGCCCACAGCTCCAGCTCCATGCAGCACAAGAGCTCCATCTAGTGCCCACAGCTCCAGTTCCACGCAGCACAACAGCTCCATCTAGTGCCCACAGCTCCATCTCCACACAGCACAACAGCTCCATCTAGTGCCCACAGCTCCAGTTCCACGCAGCACAACAGCTCCATCTAGTGCCCACAGCTCCAGCTCCATGCAGCACAAGAGCTCCATCTAGTGCCCACAGCTCCAGCTCCAGGCAGCACAACAGCTCCATCTAGTGCCCACAGCTCCACATCCACACAGCACAAAAGCTCCATCTAGTGCCCACAGCTCCAGTTCCATGCAGCACAAGAGCTCCATCTAGTGCCCCCAGCTCCAGCTCCACAAAGCACAACAGCTCCATCTAGTGCCCACAGCTCCAGCTCCAGACAGCACAACAGCTCCATCTACTGGTCACAGCTCCATCTCCACGCAGCACAACAGCTCCATCTACTGGTCACAGCTCCATCTCCACGCAGCACAACAGCTCCATCTAGTGCCCACAGCTCCAGCTCCACACAGCACAACAGTTCCATCTAGTGCCCACAGCTCCAGACAGCACAACAGCTCCATCTAGTGCCCACAGCTCCAGCTCCACGCAGCACAACAGCTCCATCTAGTGCCCACAGCTCCACATCCACACAGCACAACAGCTCCATCTAGTGCCCACAGCTCCAGCTCCACACAGCACAACAGCTCCATCTAGTGCCCACAGCTCCAGCTCCAGACAGCACAACAGCTCCATCTAGTGCCCATAGCTCCATCTCCACGCAGCACAACAGCTCCATCTAGTGCCCACAGCTCCATCTCCACGCAGCACAACAGCTCCATCTAGTGCCCACAGCTCCACATCCACACAGCACAACAGCTCCATCTAGTGCCCACAGCTCCAGCTCCACACAGCACAACAGCTCCATCTAGTGCCCACAGCTTCAGCTCCACACAGCACAACAGCTCCATCTAGTGCCCACAGCTCCAGCTCCAGACAGCACAACAGCTCCATCTAGTGCCCACAGCTCCAGCTCCACGCAGCACAACAGCTCCATCTAGTGCCCACAGCTCCAGCTCCACGCACCACAAGAGCCCCATCTAGTGCCCACAGCTCCAGCTCCACACAGCACAACAGCTCCATCTAGTGCCCACAGCTTCAGCTCCACACAGCACAACAGCTCCATCTAGTGCCCACAGCTCCAGCTCCAGACAGCACAACAGCTCCATCTAGTGCCCACAGCTCCAGCTCCAAGCAGCACAACAGCTCCATCTAGTGCCCACAGCTCAAGCTCCACACAGCACAACAGCTCCATCTAGTGCCCCCAGCTCCATCTCCACACAGCACAACAGCTCCATCTAGTGCCCACAGCTCCAGCTCCATGCAGCACAACAGCTCCATCTAGTGCCCCCAGCTCCATCTCCACACAGCACAACAGCTCCATCTAGTGCCCACAGCTCCAGCTCCATGCAGCACAAGAGCTCCATCTAGTGCCCACAGCTCCAGTTCCACGCAGCACAACAGCTCCATCTAGTGCCCACAGCTCCAGCTCCACACAGCACAACAGCTCCATCTAGTGCCCACAGCTCCAGTTCCACGCAGCACAACAGCTCCATCTAGTGCCCACAGCTCCAGCTCCATGCAGCACAAGAGCTCCATCTAGTGCCCACAGCTCCAGCTCCAGGCAGCACAACAGCTCCATCTAGTGCCCACAGCTCCAGCTCCAGACAGCACAACAGCTCCATCTAGTGCCCATAGCTCCAGCTCCACGCAGCACAACAGCTCCATCTACTGGTCACAGCTCCATCTCCACGCAGCACAACAGCTCCATCTACTGGTCACAGCTCCATCTCCACGCAGCACAACAGCTCCATCTAGTGCCCACAGCTCCAGCTCCACACAGCACAACAGTTCCATCTAGTGCCCACAGCTCCATCTCCACACAGCACAACAGCTCCATCTAGTGCCCACAGCTCCAGCTCCACACAGCACAACAGTTCCATCTAGTGCCCACAGCTCCAGCTCCACGCAGCACAACAGCTCCATCTAGTGCCAACATCTCCATGTAGTAAAACAGCTCCATCTAGTGCCCACAGCTCCAGACAGCACAACAGCTCCATCTAGTGCCCACAGCTCCAGCTCCACGCAGCACAACAGCTCCATCTAGTGCCCACAGCTCCACATCCACACAGCACAACAGCTCCATCTAGTGCCCACAGCTCCAGCTCCACACAGCACAACAGCTCCATCTAGTGCCCACAGCTCCAGCTCCAGACAGCACAACAGCTCCATCTAGTGCCCACAGCTCCATCTCCACGCAGCACAACAGCTCCATCTAGTGCCCATAGCTCCAGCTCCACGCAGCACAACAGCTCCATCTAGTGCCCATAGCTCCAGCTCCACGCAGCACAACAGCTCCATCTAGTGCCCACAGCTCCAGCTCCAGGCAGCACAACAGCTCCATCTAGTGCCCACAGCTCCAGCTCCACACAGCACAACAGCTCCATCTAGTGCCCACATCTCCAGTTCAAGGCAGCACAACAGCTTTATCTAGTGCCCACAGCTCCACATCCACACAGCACAACAGCTTCATCTAGTGCCCACAGCTCCAGCTCCACGCAGCACAACAGCTCCATCTAGTGTCCACAGCTCCATCTCCACACAGCACAACAGCTCCATCTAGTGCCCACAGCTCCATCTCCACGCAGCACAACAGCTCCATCTAGTGCCCACAGCTTCAGCTCCACGCAGCACAACAGCTCCATCTAGTGCCCATAGCTCCATCTCCACGCAGCACAACAGCTCCATCTAGTGCCCACAGCTCCATCTCCACGCAGCACAACAGCTCCATCTAGTGCCCATAGCTCCAGCTCCACGCAGCACAACAGCTCCATCTAGTGTCCACAGCTCCATCTCCACGCAGCACAACAGCTCCATCTAGTGTCCACAGCTCCATCTCCACGCAGCACAACAGCTCCATCTAGTGCCCACAGCTCCAGCTCCACGCAGCACAACAGCTCCATCTAGTGCCCACAGCTTCAGCTCCACGCAGCACAACAGCTCCATCTAGTGCCCATAGCTCCATCTCCACGCAGCACAACAGCTCCATCTAGTGCCCAAAGCTCCAGCTCCACGCAGCACAACAGCTCCATCTAGTGCCCATAGCTCCAGCTCCACGCAGCACAACAGCTTCATCTAGTGCCCATAGCTCCAGCTCCACACAGCACAACAGCTCCATCTAGTGCCCACAGCTCCAGCTCCACACAGCACAACAGCTCCATCTAGTGCCCACAGCTCCAGCTCCATGCTGCACAACAGCTCCATCTAGTGCCCACAGCTCCAGCTCCATGCTGCACAACAGCTCCATCTAGTGCCCACAGCTCCATCTCCACGCAGGACAACAGCTCCATCTAGTGCCCACATCGCCAACAGCACAACAGCTCCATCTAGTGCCCACAGCTCCAGCTCCTCGCAGCACAACAGCTCCATCTAGTGCCCACAGCTCCATCTCCACGCAGCACAACAGCTCCATCTAGTGCCCATAGCTCCAGCTCCACGCAGCACAACAGCTCCATCTAGTGCCCATAGCTCCAGCTCCACGCAGCACAACAGCTTCATCTAGTGCCCATAGCTCCAGCTCCACACAGCACAACAGCTCCATCTAGTGCCCACAGCTCCAGCTCCACACAGCACAACAGCTCCATCTAGTGCCCACAGCTCCAGCTCCATGCTGCACAACAGCTCCATCTAGTGCCCACAGCTCCAGCTCCATGCTGCACAACAGCTCCATCTAGTGCCCACAGCTCCATCTCCACGCAGGACAACAGCTCCATCTAGTGCCCACATCGCCAACAGCACAACAGCTCCATCTAGTGCCCACAGCTCCAGCTCCACACAGCACAACAGCTACATCTAGTGCCCACAGCTCCAGTTCCAGGCAGCACAACAGCTCCATCTTGTGCCCATAGCTCCAGCTCCATGCAGCACAACAGCTCCATCTAGTGCCCATAGCTCCAGTTCCAGGCAGCACAACAGCTCCATCTAGTGCCCACAGCTCCATGCAGCACAACAGCTCCATCTAGTGGCCACAGCTCCAGCTCCACACAGCACAATAGCTCTATCTAGTGCCCATAGCGCCAGCTCCACGCAGCACAACAGCTCCATCTAGTGCCCACAGCTCCACGCAGCAGAACAGCTCCATCTAGTGCCCACATCTCCACACAGCGCAACAGCTCCATCTAGTGCCCACAGCTCCAGCTCCACACAGCACAACAGCTCCATCTAGTGCCCACAGCTCCACATCCACCCAGCACAACAGCTCCATCTAGTGCCCACAGCTCCATCTCCACGCAGGACAACAGCTCCATCTAGTGCCCACAGCTCCAGCTCCAGGCAGCACAACAGCTCCATCTAGTGCCCACAGCTCCATCTCCACGCAGCACAACAGCTCCATTTAGTGCCCATAGCTCCAGCTCCACGCAGCACAACAGCTCCATCTAGTACCCACAGCTCCAGCTCCACGCAGCACAACAGCTCCATTTAGTGCCCATAGCTCCAGCTCCACACAGCACAACAGCTCCATTTAGTGCCCACAGCTCAATCTCCACGCAGCACAACAGCTCCATCTAGTGCCCACAGCTCAATCTCCACGCAGCACAACAGCTCCATTTAGTGCCCATAGCTCCAGCTCCACACAGCACAACAGCTCCATCTAGTGCCCACAGCTCAATCTCCACGCAGCACAACAGCTCCATCTAATGCCCACAGCTCCAGCTCCACACAGCACAACAGCTCCATCTAGTGCCCACAGCTCCAGCTCCACACAGCACAACAGCTCCATCTAGTGCCCACAGCTCCAGCTCCACACAGCACAACAGCTCCATCTAGTGCCCACAGCTCCACATCCACCCAGCACAACAGCTCCATCTAGTGCCCACAGCTCCATATCCACGCAGCACAACAGCTCCATCTAGTGCCCACAGCTCCAGCTCCAGGCAGCACAACAGCTCCATCTAGTGCCCACAGCTCCATCTCCACGCAGCACAACAGCTCCATTTAGTGCCCATAGCTCCAGCTCCACGCAGCACAACAGCTCCATCTAGTACCCACAGCTCCAGCTCCACGCAGCACAACAGCTCCATTTAGTGCCCATAGCTCCAGCTCCACACAGCACAACAGCTCCATTTAGTGCCCACAGCTCAATCTCCACGCAGCACAACAGCTCCATCTAGTGCCCACAGCTCCATCTCCACGCAGCACAACAGCTCCATCTAGTGCCCACAGCTCAATCTCCACGCAGCACAACAGCTCCATTTAGTGCCCATAGCTCCAGCTCCACACAGCACAACAGCTCCATCTAGTGCCCACAGCTCCAGCTCCACACAGCACAACAGCTCCATCTAGTGCCCACAGCTCCAGCTCCACACAGCACAACAGCTCCATCTAGTGCCCACAGCTCCAGCTCCACACAGCACAACAGCTCCATCTAGTGCCCACAGCTCCAGCTCCACACAGCACAACAGCTCCATCTAGTGCCCACAGCTCCATCTCCACACAGCACAACAGCTCCATCTAGTGCCCACAGCTCCATCTCCACACAGCACAACAGCTCCATCTAGTGCCCACAGCTCCACATCCACACAGCACAACAGCTCCATCTAGTGCCCACAGCTCCAGCTCCAGGCAGCACAACAGCTCCATCTAATGCCCACAGCTCCAGCTCCACACAGCACAACAGCTCCATCTAGTGCCCACAGCTCCAGCTCCACACAGCACAACAGCTCCATCTAGTGCCCACAGCTCCAGCTCCACACAGCACAACAGCTCCATCTAGTGCCCACAGCTCCATCTCCACACAGCACAACAGCTCCATCTAGTGCCCACAGCTCCATCTCCACACAGCACAACAGCTCCATCTAGTGCCCACAGCTCCATCTCCACAAAGCACAACAGCTCCATCTAGTGCCCACAGCTCCAGCTCCAGGCAGCACAACACCTTCATCTAGTACCCACAGCCCCATCTCCACACAGCACAACAGCTCCATCTAGTGCCCACAGCTCCAGCTCCACGCAGCACAACAGCTCCATCTAGTGCCCACAGCTCCATGTAGTACAACAGCGCCATCTAGTGCCCATAGCTCCAGCTCCACGCAGCACAACAGCTCCATCTAGTGCCCATAGCTCCAGCTCCACGCAGCACAACAGTTCCATCTAGTGCCCATAGCTCCAGCTCCACGCAGCACAACAGCTCCATCTAGTGCCCATAGCTCCAGCTCCACGCAGCACAACAGCTCCATCTAGTGCCCATAGCTCCAGCTCCACGCAGCACAACAGCTCCATCTAGTGCCCACAGCTCCATGTAGTACAACAGCGCCATCTAGTGCCCATAGCTCCAGCTCCACGCAGCACAACAGCTCCATCTAGTGCCCATAGCTCCAGCTCCACGCAGCACAACAGTTCCATCTAGTGCCCATAGCTCCAGCTCCACGCAGCACAACAGCTCCATCTAGTGCCCATAGCTCCAGCTCCACGCAGCACAACAGCTCCATCTAGTGCCCACAGCTCCAGCTCCACGCAGCACAACAGCTCCATCTAGTGCCCACAGCTCCATGTAGTACAACAGCGCCATCTAGTGCCCATAGCTCCAGCTCCACGCAGCACAACAGCTCCATCTAGTGCCCAGAGCTCCAGTTCCAGGCAGCACAACAGTTCCATCTAGTGCCTATAGCTCCAGCTCCACGCAGCACAACAGCTCCATCTAGTGCCCATAGCTCCAGCTCCACGCAGC
This sequence comes from Ranitomeya imitator, assembly GCF_032444005.1. Classification (NCBI taxonomy): domain Eukaryota; kingdom Metazoa; phylum Chordata; class Amphibia; order Anura; family Dendrobatidae; genus Ranitomeya; species Ranitomeya imitator. The sequence goes on along the minus strand of NC_091284.1, from coordinate 13,233,582 downwards.
ACAACAGCTCCATCTAGTGCCCACAGCTCCAGCTCCACGCAGCACAACAGCTCCATCTAGTGCCCACAACTCCACATCCACACAGCACAACAGCTCCATCTAGTGCCCACAGCTCCAGCTCCACACAGCACAACAGCTCCATCTAGTGCCCATAGCTCCAGCTCCATGCAGCACAACAGCTCCATCTAGTGCCCACAGCTCCAGCTCCACGCAGCACAACAGCTCCATCTAGTGCCCACAGCTCCAGCTCCATGCAGCACAACAGCTCCATCTAGTGCCCACAGCTCCAGTTCCAGGCAGCACAACAGCTCCATCTAGTGCCCACAGCTCCAGCTCCACACAGCACAACAGCTCCATCTAGTGCCCATAGCTCCAGCTCCACGCAGCACAACAGCTCCATCTAGTGCCCACAGCTCCATCTCCACACAGCACAACAGCTCCATCTAGTGCCCACAACTCCATATCCACGCAGCACAACAGCTCCATCTAGTGCCCACATCTCGACACAGCACAACAGCTCCATCTAGTGCCCACAGCTCCAGCTCCAGGCAGCACAACAGCTCCATCTAGTGCCCACAGCTCCAGCTCCACACAGCACAACAGCTCCATCTAGTGCCCACAGCTCCACATCCACACAGCACAACAGCTCCATCTAGTGCCCACAGCTCCACATCCACACAGCACAACAGCTCCATCTAGTGCCCACAGCTCCAGCTCCAGGCAGCACAACAGCTCCATCTAGTGCCCACAGCTCCATATCCACACAGCACAACAGCTCCATCTAGTGCCCACAGCTCCACACAGCACAATAGCTCCATCTAGTGCCCACAGCTTCATCTCCACGCAGCACAACAGCTCCATCTAGTGCCCACTGCTCCAGCTCCACGCAGCACAACAGCTCCATCTAGTGCCCACAGCTCCAGCTCCACGCAGCACAACAGCTCCATCTAGTGCCCACAGCTCCATCTCCACACAGCACAACAGCTCCATCTAGTGCCCACAGCTCCACATCCACACAGCACAACAGCTCCATCTAGTGGCAACAGCTCCACATCCAGACAGCACAACAGCTCCATCTAGTGCCCACAGCTCCATCTCCACGCAAGACAACAGCTCCATCTAGTGCCCACATCTCCACACAGCACAACCGCTCCATCTAGTGCCCACAGCTCCACATCCACACAGCACAACCGCTCCATCTAGTGCCCACAGCTCCATCTCCACACAGCACAACAGCTCCATCTAGTGCCCACAGCTCCAGTTCCAGGCAGCACAACCGCTTCATCTAGTGCCCACAGCTCCAGCTCCACGCAGCACAACCGCTCCATCTAGTGCCCACAGCTCCAGCTCCACACAGCACAACAGCTCCATCTAGTGCCCACAGCTCCATCTCCACACAGCACAACAGCTCCATCTAGTGCCCACAGCTCCAGCTCCACGCAGCACAACAGCTCCATCTAGTGCCCACAGCTCCAGCTCCACACAGGACAACAGCTCCATCTAGTGCCCACAGCTCCACATCCACACAGCACAACAGCTCCATCTAGTGCCCACAGCTCCAGCTCCACACAGCACAACAGCTCCATCTAGTGCCCACAGCTCCACATCCACACAGCACAATAGCTCCATCTAGTGCCCACAGCTCCAGCTCCACACAGCACAACAGCTCCATCTAGTGCCCACAGCTCCACATCCACACAGCACAATAGCTCCATCTAGTGTCCACAGCTCCATCTCCACGCAGCACAACAGCTCCATCTAGTGTCCACAGCTCCTGCTCCACACAGCACAACAGCTCCATCTAGTGCCCACAGCTCCACATCCACACAGCACAATAGCTCCATCTAGTGCCCACAGCTCCATCTCCACGCAGCACAACAGCTCCATCTAGTGCCCACAGCTCCAGACAGCACAACAGCTCCATCTAGTGCCCACAGCTCCACATCCACACAGCACAACAGCTCCATCTAGTGCCCACAGCTCCAGCTCCACGCAGCACAACAGCTCCATCTAGTGCCCACAGCTCCACATCCACACAGCACAATAGCTCCATCTAGTGTCCACAGCTCCATCTCCACGCAGCACAACAGCTCCATCTAGTGCCCACAGCTCCACGCAGCACAACAGCTCCATCTAGTGCCCACAGCTCCACATCCACACAGCACAACAGCTCCATCTAGTGTCCAAAGCTCCTGCTCCACGCAGCACAACAGCTCCATCTAGTGCCCACAGCTCCATATCCACACAGCACAACAGCTCCATCTAGTGCCCACAGCTCCAGCTCCAGGCAGCACAACAGCTCCATCTAGTGCCCACAGCTCCATCTCCACACAGCACAACAGCTCCATCTAGTGCCCACAGCTCCAGCTCCGCACAGCACAACAGCTCCATCTAGTGCCCACAGCTCCAGCTCCAGGCAGCACAACAGCTCCATCTAGTGCCCACAGCTCCATCTCCACACAGCACAACAGCTCCATCTAGTGCCCACAGCTCCACACAGCACAACAGCTCCATCTAGTACCCACAGCTCCATCTCCACACAGCACAACAGCTCCATCTAGTGCCCACAGCTCCAGCTCCAGGCAGCACAACAGCTCCATCTAGTGCCCACAGCTCCATCTCCACACAGCACAACAGCTCCATCTAGTGCCCACAGCTCCATCTCCACACAGCACAACAGCTCCATCTAGTGCCCACAGCTCCAGCTCCAGGCAGCACAACAGCTCCATCTAGTGCCCACAGCTCCATCTCCACACAGCACAACAGCTCCATCTAGTGCCCACAGCTTCATCTCTATGTAGCACAACAGCTCCATCTAGTGCCCACAGCTCCATCTCCACACAGCACAATAGCTCCATCTAGTGCCCACAGCTCCAGCTCCCCGCAGCACAACAGCTCCATCTAGTGCCCACAGCACCAGCTCCCCGCAGCACAACAGCTCCATCTAGTGCCCACAGCTCCATCTCCACACAGCACAACAGCTCCATCTAGTGCCCACAGCTCCAGCTCCAGGCAGCACAACAGCTCCATCTAGTGCCCACAGCTCCATCTCCACACAGCACAACAGCTCCATCTAGTGCCCACAGCTCCAGCTCCGCACAGCACAACAGCTCCATCTAGTGCCCACAGCTCCAGCTCCAGGCAGCACAACAGCTCCATCTAGTGCCCACAGCTCCATCTCCACACAGCACAACAGCTCCATCTAGTGCCCACAGCTCCAGCTCCGCACAGCACAACAGCTCCATCTAGTGCCCACAGCTCCAGCTCCAGGCAGCACAACAGCTCCATCTAGTGCCCACAGCTCCATCTCCACACAGCACAACAGCTCCATCTAGTGCCCACAGCTCCACACAGCACAACAGCTCCATCTAGTGTCCACAGCTCCAGCTCCAGGCAGCACAACAGCTCCATCTAGTGCCCACAGCTCCATCTCCACACAGCACAACAGCTCCATCTAGTGCCCACAGCTCCATCTCCACACAGCACAATAGCTCCATCTAGTGCCCACAGCTCCATCTCCACACAGCACAACAGCTCCATCTAGTGCCCACAGCTCCAGCTCCACACAGCACAACAGCTCCATCTAGTGCCCACAGCTCCACATCCACACAGCACAACAGCTCCATCTAGTGCCCACAGCTCCACATCCACACAGCACAACAGCTCCATCTAGTGCCCACAGCTCCAGCTCCAGGCAGCACAACAGCTCCATCTAGTGCCCACAGCTCCACGCAGCACAACAGCTCCATCTAGTGCCCACAGCTCCACACAGCACAATAGCTCCATCTAGTGCCCACAGCTTCATCTCCACGCAGCACAACAGCTCCATCTAGTGCCCACAGCTCCAGCTCCACACAGCACAACAGCTCCATCTAGTGCCCACAGCTCCAGCTCCAGGCAGCACAACAGCTCCATCTAGTGCCCACAGCTCCATCTCCACACAGCACAACAGCTCCATCTAGTGCCCACAGCTCCAGCTCCACACAGCACAACAGCTCCATCTAGTGCCCACAGCTCCAGCTCCAGGCAGCACAACAGCTCCATCTAGTGCCCACAGCTCCATCTCCACACAGCACAACAGCTCCATCTAGTGCCCACAGCTCCAGCTCCACACAGCACAACAGCTCCATCTAGTGCCCACAGCTCCAGCTCCAGGCAGCACAACAGCTCCATCTAGTGCCCACAGCTCCACACAGCACAACAGCTCCATCTAGTGCCCACAGCTCCAGCTCCAGGCAGCACAACAGCTCCATCTAGTGTCCACAGCTCCAGCTCCAGGCAGCACAACAGCTCCATCTAGTGCCCACAGCTCCAGCTCCACACAGCACAACAGCTCCATCTAGTGCCCACAGCTCCATCTCCACACAGCACAATAGCTCCATCTAGTGCCCACAGCTCCAGCTCCCCGCAGCACAACAGCTCCATCTAGTGCCCACAGCACCAGCTCCACGCAGCACAACAGCGCCATCTAATGCCCACAGCTCCAGCTCAACGCAGCACAACAGCTCCATCTAGTGCCCACAGCTCCATCTCCACACAGCACAATAGCTCCATCTAGTGCCCACAGCTCCAGCTCCCCGCAGCACAACAGCTCCATCTAGTGCCCACAGCTCCAGCTCCACACAGCACAACAGCTCCATCTAATGCCCACAGCTCCAGCTCCACACAGCACAACAGCTCCATCTAGTGCCCACAGCACCAGCTCCCCGCAGCACAACAGCTCCATCTAATGCCCACAGCTCCAGCTCCCCGCAGCACAACAGCTCCATCTAGTGCCCACAGCACCAGCTCCCCGCAGCACAACAGCTCCATCTAATGCCCACAGCTCCAGCTCCACACAGCACAACAGCTCCATCTAGTGCCCACAGCTCCACACAGCACAACAGCTCCATCTAATGCCCACAGCTCCAGCTCCACACAGCACAACAGCTCCATCTAGTGCCCACAGCTCCAGCTCCAGGCAGCACAACAGCTCCATCTAGTGCCCACAGCTCCACACAGCACAACAGCTTCATCTAGTGCCCACAGCTCCAGCTCCAGGCAGCACAACAGCTCCACCTAGTGCCCACAGCTCCATCTCCACACAGCACAACAGCTCCATCTAATGCCCACAGCTCCAGCTCCACACAGCACAACAGCTCCATCTAGTGCCCACAGCTCCAGCTCCAGGCAGCACAACAGCTCCATCTAGTGCCCACAGCTCCACACAGCACAACAGCTTCATCTAGTGCCCACAGCTCCAGCTCCAGGCAGCACAACAGCTCCACCTAGTGCCCACAGCTCCATCTCCACACAGCACAACAGCTCCATCTAATGCCCACAGCTCCAGCTCCAGGCAGCACAACAGCTCCATCTAGTGCCCACAGCTCCACACAGCACAACAGCTTCATCTAGTGCCCACAGCTCCAGCTCCAGGCAGCACAACAGCTCCATCTAGTGCCCACAGCTCCACACAGCACAACAGCTTCATCTAGTGCCCACAGCTCCAGCTCCAGGCAGCACAACAGCTCCATCTAGTGCCCACAGCTCCAGCTCCACACAGCACAACAGCTCCATCTAGTGCCCACAGCTCCAGCTCCACACAGCACAACAGCTCCATCTAGTGCCCACAGCTCCATATCCACACAGCACAACAGCTCCATCTAGTGCCCACAGCACCAGCTCCCCGCAGCACAACAGCTCCATCTAGTGCCCACAGCACCAGCTCCCCGCAGCACAACAGCTCCATCTAATGCCCACAGCACCAGCTCCCCGCAGCACAACAGCGCCATCTAATGCCCACAGCTCCAGCTCAACGCAGCACAACAGCTCCATCTAGTGCCCACAGCTCCATCTCCACACAGCACAATAGCTCCATCTAGTGCCCACAGCTCCAGCTCCCCGCAGCACAACAGCTCCATCTAGTGCCCACAGCTCCAGCTCCACACAGCACAACAGCTCCATCTAATGCCCACAGCTCCAGCTCCACACAGCACAACAGCTCCATCTAATGCCCACAGCTCCAACTCCACACAGCACAACAGCTCCATCTAGTGCCCACAGCTCCAGCTCCAGGCAGCACAACAGCTCCATCTAGTGCCCACAGCTCCACACAGCACAACAGCTTCATCTAGTGCCCACAGCTCCAGCTCCAGGCAGCACAACAGCTCCATCTAGTGCCCACAGCTCCAGCTCCACACAGCACAACAGCTCCATCTAGTGCCCACAGCTCCAGCTCCACACAGCACAACAGCTCCATCTAGTGCCCACAGCTTCATCTCTATGTAGTACAACAGCTCCATCTAGTGCCCACAGCTCCAGCTCCCCGCAGCACAACAGCTTCATCTAGTGCCCACAGCTCCATCTCCACACAGCACAACAGCTCCATCTAGTGCCCACAGCTCCATCTCCACACAGCACAACAGCTCCATCTAGTGCCCACAGCTCCAACTCCACACAGCACAACAGCTCCATCTAGTGCCCACAGCTCCAGCTCCCCGCAGCACAACAGCTTCATCTAGTGCCCACAGCTCCATCTCCACACAGCACAACAGCTCCATCTAGTGTCCACAGCTCCATCTCCACACAGCACAACAGCTCCATCTAGTGCCCACAGCTCCAGCTCCAGGCAGCACAACAGCTCCATCTAGTGCCCACAGCTCCACACAGCACAACAGCTTCATCTAGTGCCCACAGCTCCAGCTCCACACAGCACAACAGCTCCATCTAGTGCCCACAGCTTCATCTCTATGTAGTACAACAGCTCCATCTAGTGCCCACAGCTCCAGCTCAACGCAGCACAACAGCTCCATCTAGTGCCCACAGCTCCAGCTCCCCGCAGCACAACAGCTCCATCTAATGCCCACAGCTCCATCTCCACACAGCACAACAGCTCCATCTAATGCCCACAGCTCCAGCTCCCCGCAGCACAACAGCTCCATCTAATGCCCACAGCTCCATCTCCACACAGCACAACAGCTCCATCTAATGCCCACAGCTCCAGCTCCCCGCAGCACAACAGCTCCATCTAATGCCCACAGCTCCAGCTCCACGCAGCACAACAGCTCCATCTAATGCCCACAGCTCCATCTCCACACAGCACAACAGCTCCATCTAATGCCCACAGCTCCAGCTCCCCGCAGCACAACAGCTCCATCTAATGCCCACAGCTCCAGCTCCACGCAGCACAACAGCTCCATCTAATGCCCACAGCTCCAGCTCCCCGCAGCACAACAGCTCCATCTAGTGCCCACAGCTCCAGCTCCACACAGCACAACAGCTCCATCTAGTGCCCACAGCTCCAGCTCCAGGCAGCACAACAGCTCCATCTAGTGCCCACAGCTCCATCTCCACACAGCACAACAGCTCCATCTAGTGCCCACAGCTCCATCTCCACACAGCACAATAGCTCCATCTAGTGCCCACAGCTCCAGCTCCACGCAGCACAACAGCTCCATCTAGTGCCCACAGCTCCAGCTCCAGGCAGCACAACAGCTCCATCTAGTGCCCACAGCTCCATCTCCACACAGCACAACAGCTCCATCTAGTGCCCACAGCTCCATCTCCACACAGCACAATAGCTCCATCTAGTGCCCACAGCTCCAGCTCCACACAGCACAACAGCTCCATCTAGTGCCCACAGCTCCAGCTCCAGGCAGCACAACAGCTCCATCTAGTGCCCACAGCTCCATCTCCACACAGCACAACAGCTCCATCTAGTGCCCACAGCTCCATCTCCACACAGCACAATAGCTCCATCTAGTGCCCACAGCTCCAGCTCCCCGCAGCACAACAGCTCCATCTAATGCCCACAGCTCCATCTCCACACAGCACAACAGCTCCATCTAGTGCCCACAGCTCCAGCTCCAGGCAGCACAACAGCTCCATCTAGTGCCCACAGCTCCATCTCCACACAGCACAACAGCTCCATCTAGTGCCCACAGCTCCATCTCCACACAGCACAATAGCTCCATCTAGTGCCCACAGCTCCACATCCACACAGCACAACAGCTCCATCTAGTGGCCACAGCTCCATCTCCACACAGCACAACAGCTCCATCTAGTGCCCACAGCTCCATCTCCACACAGCACAACAGCTCCATCTAGTGCCCACACCTCCATCTCCACACAGCACAATAGCTCCATCTAGTGCCCACAGCTCCACATCCACACAGCACAACAGCTCCATCTAGTGTCCACAGCTCCAGCTCCACACAGCACAACAGCTCCATCTAGTGCCCACAGCTCCATCTCCACACAGCACAACAGCTCCATCTAGTGCCCACAGCTCCATCTCCACACAGCACAACAGCTCCATCTAGTGCCCACAGCTCCAGCTCCCCGCAGCACAACAGCTCCATCTAGTGCCCACAGCTCCAGCTCCACACAGCACAACAGCTCCATCTAGTGCCCACAGCTCCATCTCCACACAGCACAACAGCTCCATCTAGTGCCCACAGCTCCAGCTCCACGCAGCACAACAGCTCCATCTAGTGCCCACAGCTCCAGCTCCCCGCAGCACAACAGCTCCATCTAATGCCCACAGCTCCAGCTCCACACAGCACAACAGCTCCATCTAGTGCCCACAGCTCCATCTCCACACAGCACAACAGCTCCATCTAGTGTCCACAGCTTCATATCCACACAGATCTGCAGAGCTGCCTGGTCCTCGGTCCATTCCTTTACTAAACATTACAGATTAGATTGAATGTCTATAGAGGTCTAGTCTTCGGCAGGATAGTCCTCCAGGCTTTTGTCCCTCCTCAGGTGTTATTCTTTGGTATTTCTCCTGTGTGCTGTCGTGGAGGGGATTAGAGAAAATAGAATTCCACTTACCAGTAATTCAGTTTCTCAGACCCTCCATGACAGCACTAGTAATTTTGCCCCCTAAGAACGTTATGTTCACTTGATTCCTTGCGATTCATTCTATGGGGTCCTTGGAAAAGCACTGAGGATGGAGGGAGGGGAGGGCTACTTAAACGTCTCGTGTTTCCTGTCCTTATATAGGATGGGGAGGCAGACCGTCATGGAGGGTTTTAGAAACCAAGTTATGGTAAGTGTAATTCTATTTTTACGCCGTTCCTCGTGTGGTATTAGGTGACTTTATTCTTCGGGTCGGTGCGATTACAGCGATACCAGATTTATATTGGATTTTTATGTTTGGCTGCTGTCACACACTAAGGCCGGTTTCACACGTCAGTGGCTCCGGTATGTGAGGTGACAGTTTCCTCACGTACCGGAGACACTGACTCACGTAGACACATTAAAATCAATGTGTCTCTGCACATGTCAGTGTGCTTTCACGGACCGTGTGTCCATTTGAAAAATACGGAGACATGTCAGTGTTTGTGGGAGTGCACAGATCACACGGACCAATTAAAGTCAATGGGTCTGTGTAAAACACGTACCGCACACGGATGCTGTCCGTGTGCAGTCCGTGTGCCGTGCAGGAGACAGCGTTATAGTAAGCGCTGTCCCCCCAGCTTGTTGTTCTGAAGCCCCATTCATTTCTTCTCTCCAGCAGCGTTCGCTGGAGAGAAGGAATGAAAATCTATTTTTTTTTTGTTTTGTTTTTTGTTGTAAAAATAAAGTTCCTGGTTATCTCCCCCCTCCCTCCTCCTGTGCGCCCGCCCGCTGGCATTAAAATACTTACCCAGTTCCCTCGAAGCTTCCTCTTAGCGTCGCAGCTCTTCCTGTATGAGCGGTCACGTGGTGCCGCTTATTACAGTGATGAATATGCAGCTCCACCTCCCATAGGGGTGGAGCCACATATTCATCACGATAATAAGCGGCACCACGTGACCGCTCATACAGGAAGAGCTGTGACGCTGAGAGGAGTCATCAGGGGAGCTGGGTAAGTATTTTAATGCCAGCGGGCGGGCGCACAGGAGGAGGGAGGGGGTAGATAACCAGGAACTTTATTTTTACAACAAAAAAAATTTAAAAAACTGCTTTTTCATTCCTTCTCTCCAGCGAACGCTGCTGGAGAGAAGAAATGAATTCTGGATTCAGCACCCAAAGCAGGGGACAGCGCTTAACTGTAGCGCTGTCTCCTGCACGGTGCGTGTGGTACCCAGTCGGCACACGGACGGCACACGGCTGCCGCACGTGTGCCACACTGATGTGCCATGTGAGCACACGGACACGAATAACTCCGGTACCAATTTTTCCGGTACTGGAATTATCTGGACGTGTGGGACAGGCCTAAAAGACGCTTTTTATTTAGAAAACTAGTTCTTGCTGCACCGTACTTTGAGAGCTATACATTTTTCACTTTTGTGCTTATCACGCTGTATGGCGGCTTGATTTCTGCGGGATAAAATGAGGTTTTCAGTGGTACCATTTTAATTTACAGTGGGGCAAAAAAGTATTTAGTCAGTCAGCAATAGTGCAAGTTCCACCACTTAAAAAGATGAGAGGCGTCTGTAATTTACATCATAGGTAGACCTCAACTATGGGAGACAAACTGAGAAAAAAAAATCCAGAAAATCACATTGTCTGTTTTTTTAACATTTTATTTGCATATTATGGTGGAAAATAAGTATTTGGTCAGAAACAAACAATCAAGATTTCTGGCTCTCACAGACCTGTAACTTCTTCTTTAAGAGTCTCCTCTTTCCTCCACTCATTACCTGTAGTAATGGCACCTGTTTAAACTTGTTATCAGTATAAAAAGACACCTGTGCACACCCTCAAACAGTCTGACTCCAAACTCCACTATGGTGAAGACCAAAGAGCTGTCAAAGGACACCAGAAACAAAATTGTAGCCCTGCACCAGGCTGGGAAGACTGAATCTGCAATAGCCAAGCAGCTTGGAGTGAAGAAATCAACAGTGGGAGCAATAATTAGAAAATGGAAGACATACAAGACCACTGATAATCTCCCTCGATCTGGGGCTCCACGCAAAATCCCACCCCGTGGGGTCAGAATGATCACAAGAAAGGTGAGCAAAAATCCCAGAACCACGCGGGGGGACCTAGTGAATGAACTGCAGAGAGCTGGGACCAATGTAACAAGGCCTACCATAAGTAACACACTACGCCACCATGGACTCAGATCCTGCAGTGCCAGACGTGTCCCACTGCTTAAGCCAGTACATGTCCGGGCCCGTCTGAAGTTTGCTAGAGAGCATTTGGATGATCCAGAGGAGTTTTGGGAGAATGTCTTATGGTCTGATGAAACCAAACTGGAACTGTTTGGTAGAAACACAACTTGTCGTGTTTGGAGGAAAAGGAATACTGAGTTGCATCCATCAAACACCATACCTACTGTAAAGCATGGTGGTGGAAACATCATGCTTTGGGGCTGTTTCTCTGCAAAGGGGCCAGGACGACTGATCCGGGTACATGAAAGAATGAATGGGGCCTTGTATCGTGAGATTTTGAGTGCAAACCTCCTTCCATCAGCAAGGGCATTGAAGATGAAACGTGGCTGGGTCTTTCAACATGACATTGATCCAAAGCACACAGCCAGGGCAACGAAGGAGTGGCTTCGTAAGAAGCATTTCAAGGTCCTGGAGTGGCCTCGCCAGTCTCCAGATCTCAACCCTATAGAAAACCTTTGGAGGGAGTTGAAAGTCCGTGCTGCCAAGCGAAAAGCCAAAAACATCACTGCTCTAGAGGAGATCTGCATGGAGGAATGGGCCAACATACCAACAGCAGTGTGTGGCAACCTTGTGAAGACTTACAGAAAACGTTTGACCTCTGTCATTGCCAACAAAGGATATATTACAAAGTATTGAGATGAAATTTTGTTTCTGACCAAATACTTATTTTCCACCATAATATGCAAATAAAATGATAAAAAAACAGACAATGTGATTTTCTGGATTTTTTTTTCTCAGTTTGTCTCCCATAGTTGAGGTCTACCTATGATGTAAATTACAGACGCCTCTCATCTTTTTAAGTGGTGGAACTTGCAGTATTGCTGACTGACTAAATACTTTTTTGCCCCACTGTACATTCATCTTTTTTATCACATTTTATTCCACTTTTTGTCAGGCGGTATGATGATACAGAAATCGTTTTCTGCCTCGTTTTTTTTATTTTTTTACGGTGTTCATATTTATTTATGGGTCTAATATTTTTTGTATTATTTTTTACTTCTTCCCACTATGGGACTTTCACTTTTCGCAGTCTTATTGCAGTTATAAAGCGTAGTAATGCAGGAGAATAGTTATAATGTGACATAACTGTCAGTGCTGCAGACACAAGTTTCTTAGATCATGCCCTGCGCATGATCTAACTAACTTCCTAGTGTCTGGTGACCCGGATGTCGTCATGATGACTTGGATGGCAATGATCATAACTAGTGATGAGCGATATACTCGTTGCTCGGTTTTCCAGAGCACGCTCGGGTGATCTCCGAGTATTTATTAGTGTTTGGAGATTTAGTTTTCATCATGGCAGATGAATGATTTACAGCTACTAGCCAGGCTGAGTACATGTGGGGGTTGCCTGGTTGCTAGGAAATCCCCACATGTAATCAAACTGTCTAACAGTCGCAAATCATCCAACTGCGGCAGGCAAGGAAAACAAAATCTCTGAGCAGTCAGAAATACTCGGAGACCACCCGAGTGTGCTCAGGGAAAACCGAGCAACGAGTAAACTTGCTCATCACTATCCTGATCATAGATGCCATCCAGTTCACCAAATACTAGGAAGTTAATTAGATCATGTGCAGTGCACAATTGCCTCGCGGGGTCTCTGATCCAAGGGCAGAGGGGCTTTCTTCCTTTTGCCTGCTCTCTAAATGCTGTGATCACACCACTCCTGGGATTGAGAGCCGGGTGTCAGCTGTCAGAATCAGCGGCCACCTGGGGGAATCGCTGGCGCACATCGCTGGCGCCATCATGTACATGTACTGCCAATGTTGGGAATGGGATCAATAAGGCGGAACACCCTTTAGTGCCACATGAAAGTCAATACATTTGTAGGCAGCTTGTGATGTATATCTCCAGGACATCTTGTGAAGGAGAAAAAGGCTAATGAAATCAATTAAGCTAGCACTCAGCTTATCTTTTGTCAGGTACAAGCAATCATATACATCTCACTTTAAGGCCAGTCTCACATGTCCAGACAATTCTGGTACCGGAGAAAATGGTACAGGAGTTATCCATGTCCGTGTGTCCTTGTGCTCACGTGGCACACGAGGACCACACGGATCGTGCAGGAGAGACAGCGCTAGAGTAAGCACCCTCCCCAGCATGTGGTGCTGAAAGCGGCATACATCTCTTGTCCCCTGCAGCGCTCACAGGAGAGAGGAGAAGAAAAATCTTTTTTTTTTTTTTGTTAAAAATAAATTTTGGGGGTCACCTCCCGCCTCCCACCCCCTTGCGCGCCCGCTTGCAGAGAAATATTCACCCAGCTCCCACGATGCCTCCTCTCAGCGCCGGCAGCTCCTCCTGTGTGAGCGGTCACGTGGTACCGCTCATTACAGTGATGAATATGCGGCTCCACCTCCCATAGGAGCTGCCGGCGCTGAGAGGAGGCATCGCTGGAGCTGAGTGAGTATTTCTCTGCAAGCGGGCGGGCGCAAGGGGGGTGGGAGGCGGGAGGTGACCCCCAAACTTTATTTTTAACAACAAAAAAAAAAGATTTTTCTTCTCTTCTCTCCTGCGAGCGCTGCAGGGGACAAGAGATGAATGCCGCTTTCAGCACCACACGCTGGGGACAGCGCTTACTCTAGCGCTGTCTCTCCTGCACGGTCCGTGTGGTCCTCAGGCGGCACACGGGCGGCACACGGACAGCATCTGTGTGCGGTACGTGTTTACACGAACCCATTAACTTTAATGGGTCCGTGTGATCCGTGCATTCCCACGAACACTTACATGTCTCCGTGTTTTTCAAACGGACACACGGTCCGTGAAAACACGCTGACATCTGCAGAGACACATTTGAATGTGTCTACGTGAGTCAGTGTCTCCGGTACGTGAGGAAACTGTCGCCACACGTACCGGAGCCACTGACTTGTGAAACTGGCCTAAGAGATCACCCTCACAATCTATCTATGCTATTTATGATCTCTCTAATATATGTAATATTATTGTCATCTATCTCTGCATATAATGTTGATTATTGCTTTTGTAAACTAGCTTTAAATTACATAGAAAATTAGTGTAAAAGATGTTAAAAACTCATTGCATACGGACGGTGAGGAAAAAAAATCGCATTGTACACTCGTCCTATTTTTGGAAGTGATTTTTATACACTAGTTGACTGCAGCCTAAGGCCGGTTTCACATTTGCGTTTGTGTCCGCAGCGTTTCTACCGCATATATCCGAATGCGTTGTGTATTCCTATATTTAATATTAGGTACGCGTGCGTTTGTGATTGTTCGCGTTTTGCCGTGTTTGACGACGCATGCGTCTTTTCGTCGTTTCCGGCTTGGCGCGGAAATGCAACATGTAGTAATTTTTAGAAGCGTCAATTTGCTGCCTGGAAACGCATGCGGTCGATTGCGCAAGGTTTGCGCCAAAAAAAACGCATTGCTGTCAATATAAACGCATGCGTTCAGAAGCACATGCGTTTGGTTGCGTTCGTGAACGCATGCATTTCAATTGAAAAAAACATGTCTAGACACTGATAAGCCACCCCCCACATAGTAGGTGATAAAGGGATGGAGTAGACAGTTCCAGGTCACTACTCAGCAGACACTGAAGCAGAGCAGACAGACACTAGCACCTTGGAGGAAACCAGACTCTGAACAATGTGAGTATATCCTAGCCAATGCCTTTATTTTGTATTTTCTGTCTCTATATGTCCTAATTTCTGCCATTTCTTTCTTTCTACATGCATCAGAATGTCGTCTTCTTCTTTTCATGAGGAGTTTCTTCCTGGGCCGTCGGAAGTCAAGCATGTCAGTGAGGTGAGTACTTGCCTCGTCTGATTGGTAAGTATTCTTTCTTTCCATTCCTATTTCTTTACTTTTTTCTTCTGGAATCCTTTTGTATGTTGACTTTCCTATTCATGCCATTTCTCTGCATCTTTTTTCTTTCTTTTCCTTATGTTATTGACCAAACTTTAATGACTTTATTTAATTTTTAGGTTCCACAATGGGAGGATGATCTGATTGAGAATGACCTTCTCATCTCCCTGGTCCAGGAGCGAGTCCTGTTGTGGGACACCCGGGATCCACTGCACTCAAACAACGTCACGCTGCGGCACCTATGAAATGAGGTGGCCAAAGAGCTGTGGGATGGCTGGGACAACGCCCCGCCACGGGTCCGAACTGCATTTGGTAAGTATTGCACTGCAGTGTGAAGCAGCAGAGACCTTGGCCGAGCTCACTCGACTGTGTGTGATGAAAGAAACTCTCAGGAGTTTCTGTCATCACAGACAGTTGTGTGAACATGGCCAAAAGTCCTTTTTGTGCCCATTTTTATTTTTTTTAACAGTGGCCAAAGTAAACACGTTGGCGTTCGATGAAGGACCGCTTCAACAACGACCTGCGTCAAGAGAGCCGTGTTCCCAGTGGTTCAGGAGCAAGGATCCGAACGTACAATTACCATCGCGTTCTGTAATTTTTAAGACCGGTCCTTGCCCAGAGAACGTAAGTATTTCTCCCGTGCATTAGGTTGTATTGCATTGCCATAAGCTGTATGTTTCTATTTCACAGGATTTTGTGTCTTGTTAATATTTGGTATTAATTTTCTTTTTCCTATTTTCACAGCACATGGAGCACTACTGTTGGCCCAGGTTCTGGAGCGGTCCTTCATCCGACAGCCGCGGACCCGTCCCAGGCATCCAGCAGCGCAGCAGCAAGTGGGCCTGCCACACAAACTGGAGACCAGGGAGCTGGTCCATCAGGTCTTCCCCTTTCGCAGTCCTCTTCCACGGCCCCCTTTTTTTGGGGCTCCTCCTGGCAGCGGCAGAGGGCTTCGGACAGGTCACTCATGCCCGAGTTTTTGCACTTGAGCTCGGTTTTACACAAAGCAATCAAGGCTTTGGGTGACCGAATGGATGTTTCACATAACCTCTTGAATACACGAATCCAGGAGGTCACCAAAAGCCTTGACCAAGTGAAAGCCGACATCCAGAGGCCAGCTCATCATTTTTTTAACCAAATTGAGCAGGGCATGTTGGAACACCTTAAGGTACTGTCATATTTAGCGACGCTGCAGCGATCTAGATAACGATCCCGATCGCTGCAGCGTCGCTGTGTGGTCGCTGGAGAGCTATCACACAGACAGCTCTCCAGCGACCAACTATGCGAAGTCCCCTGGTAACCAGGGTAAACATCAGGTTACTAAGCGCAGGGCCGCGCTTAGTAACCCAATGTTTATCCTGGTTACCAGCATAAACGTAAAAAAAAAAAAACACTACATACTTACATTCCGGTGTCTGTCCCCCGGCGCTGTGCTTCTCTGCACTGTGTAAGCGCCGGCCAGAAAGCAGAGCACAGCGGCGCTCACAGTCAGTGCAGAGAAGCACAGCGCCAGGGGACAGACACCGGAATGTAAGTATGTAGTGTTTGGTTTTTTTTACGTTTACGCTGGTAACCAGGATAAACATCGGGTTACTAAGCGCGGCCTTACGCTTAGTAACCCGATGTTTACCCTGGTTACCAGTGAAGACATCGCTGAATCGGCGTCACACACGTCGATTCAGCGATGTCTGTGGGAGTCCAGCGACGAAATAAAGTTCTGGACTTTCTGCTCCGACCAACGATGGCACAGCAGGATCCTGATCGCTGCTGCATGTCAAACTCAACGATATC
Organism: Ranitomeya imitator; assembly: GCF_032444005.1. Lineage (NCBI taxonomy): Eukaryota > Metazoa > Chordata > Amphibia > Anura > Dendrobatidae > Ranitomeya > Ranitomeya imitator. The sequence continues at coordinate 13,216,886 of NC_091284.1, read as the reverse complement.
GCTATCCAGGACGCTGCAACATCACGGATTGCTAGCGATATCGTTCAGTGTGACGGTACCTTTACTCCTGATCTCCAGCTTAGTGTCATGCAGGCCTGCAATGCTGCTTACGTGCAGGCTATGCAGCAGAGTCGGTATTTTCAGCAGACAGTGGCGGCATATCCAACTGTGCCTTCACTGTCACGATTAACCTCAATGCCGACCTCTGCTGCATACCACTGCATGGCCACCTCTATTCCTAGCACTGCCGGACACCACTACAGCACCACCATGCCAAGTGCAGTTGGACATCCCACCGCCACCACCATGACAACCGCTGCTCCTGCTTGGACCTCCACTGACACCATGATGCAGCAGGACCCTGGCATGGCTTTCCATACCGCCACCACCACGATGCAGCAGGACCCTGGCATGGCCTTCCGCTCTACGAGTGCTATGGACTCTGGCATGGCTGCACGCTCTACGAGCACTATGGACTCTGGCATGGCTGCACACTCTATGAGCACTATGGACTCTGGCATGGCTGCACGCTCTACGAGCACTATGGACTCTGGCATGGCTGCACGCTCTATGAGCACTATGGACTCTGGCATGGCTGCACGCTCTACGAGCACTATGGACTCTGACATGGTTGCACGCTCTACGAGCACTATGGACTCTGGCATGGCTGCACGCTCTATGAGCACTATGGACTCTCGCATGGCTGCACACTCTACGAGCACTATGGACTCTGGCATGGCTGCACGCTCTACGAGCACTATGGACTCTGGCATGGCTGCACGCTCTATGAGCACTATGGACTCTGGCATGGCTGCACGCTCTACGAGCACTATGGACTCTGACATGGTTGCACGCTCTACGAGCACTATGGACTCTGGCATGGCTGCACGCTCTATGAGCATTATGGACTCTGACATGGTTGCACGCTCTACGAGCACTATGGACTCTGGCATGGCTGCACGCTCTACGAGCACTATGGACTCTGACATGGTTGCACGCTCTACGAGCACTATGGACTCTGGCATGGCTGCACGCTCTATGAGCATTATGGACTCTGGCATGGCTGCACGCTCTACGAGCACTATGGACTCTGGCATGGCTGCACGCTCTACGAGCACTATGGACTCTGGCATGGCTGCACGCTCTACGAGCACTATGGACTCTGGCATGGCTGCACGCTCTACGAGCACTATGGACTCTGGCATGGCTGCACGCTCTACGAGCACTATGGACTCTGGCATGGCTGCACGCTCTACGAGCACTATGGACTCTGGCATGGCTGCACGCTCTACGAGCACTATGGACTCTGGCATGGCTGCATGCTCTACGAGCACTATGGACTCTGGCATGGCTGCACGCTCTACGAGCACTATGGACTCTGGCATGGCTGCACGCTCTACGAGCACTATGGACTCTCGCATGGCTGCACGCTCTACGAGCACTATGGACTCTGGCATGGCTGCACGCTCTATGAGCACTATGGACTCTGGCAAGGTTGCATGCTCTACGAGCACTATGGACTCTGACACGGTGCAGCCAGACCCTGACAGGTCACCCACCACCACGCCACGCCATATGAGCCCACCAATACCTCCCAAAACCCATCAAACTAAAAAACACACACACAAAAAAAACAGAGAACTCTTAGCATTCCTCCCCTTCACCTCCCAATGTGTCTGTAATGTCAGGTTTGTCTCACCCTTCCAGTACGTCTCAAGCCTCTCATGTGTCAAGCCCCATCCCTGAACTACCAGACCCTTCTAGTTTCATTGCCCCTTCTCCTGTCACCCCTGCGTCGTCCATGGTTAGCCAGGCCTCAGTGCTTCACACCCCCCGTTTACATCACTCTACCCCAAGCCGGCGCAGTTAAATACATTTTTTTGGTTGTTAAAAAAATAAATACAATTTGATTTGCCACAATTATGTTTGGTTTATTGTGTCTATCGCCGCCGGCAACACACACCGTGCGCCAAGAAACTTCGCCACACACTTTATTCTTGGGCCACATCATATCTCCAGTAGTTATAAAAAAAAAAGACTGCAGCTTTGTTTGTCTTCAGTATAAAGATATGAGGTGGGCCCAAAAATAATAGATGTATTATCTCCATAATCGTATTATCTCCATAATCTCTTCTTTCTGCTGTGACTAGTGTTGAAGAGAAAATGGCGGAAATACAGTGCAGAACTCTACTGAACAGGTCAGGTGTCAAAATAACTAATTAGTTGGGAAAACTGACCTGGTGAGTAGAAAAGTGCCTTGTATAACCTCCATTTTCTCTTCTGTGTACATAATCTATTCCACACAAATTGAAGGGACGATGGCGATCACACGGCATATCTATGCTCACCTGCCCAGGTGACAGAAATAGTGAATTCATGAGGCTGTTATATGTGCATCATGAATTCATTATTTCTGACACCTGACTTGATGAGTATAGATCTCTTGAATGTGACAGTCTGTGTCCAATGGATGCTGCAGAACAGAATCAGGACGCAATGACGTCAACAAGCGTAAAGCAACATGGCTGCCATTATTAGGGTATGTTCACACGTTCAGGATTTCCATCCTTTTTTTTTCAGGACAGTTTTTTTAAAAAACTGCAGCTCTTGGCAGAAAACGCAGGTCCTTTTTTTGGTCCTTTTTTTGTCCTTTTTTGATGCGTTTTTTGATGCGTTTTTTTTATCCTTTTTTTATGCAGTTTTCTATGCAGAGACTGTGTGTTTCCTAGGAAGCTTTTTAGGGCTAAAATGGCTGAAAATACCCTAACCCTACCCCTAACCCTAACCCTAACCCTACCCCTAACCCTACCCCTAACCCTAACCCTAACCCTAACCCTACCCCTAACCCTACCCCTACCCCTATTCTAACCTTAGTGAAAAAAAAAAAAAAAAAATTCTTAATTTTTTTATTGTCCCTACCAATGGGGGTGACAAAGTGGGGGGGGGGTGTCATTTACTATTTTTTTATTTTGATCACTGAGATAGGTTATATCTCAGTGATCAAAATGCACTTTGGAGCGAATCTGCCGGCCGGCAGATTCGGCGGGCGCACTGCGCATGCGCCCGCCATTTTGTAAGATGGCGGCGCCCAGGGAGAAGACGGCCGGACGGACACCGGGACGCCGGGTAAGTATAAGGGGGGGAGATTAGGGCACGGGGGGGGCATCGGAGCACGGGGGGGGGGCATCGGAGCATGGGGGGCGGGCATCGGAGCACGGGGGGGCGGGATCGGAGCACGGGGGGGCAGCCACACTCCGCCCACGCACTTCCGCCCGCTCCCCCGCACTTCCTGCTGCAGCGGTTCTGCACATCAAATCGCAGTAAAACCCGCAGATATATTTTTGATCTGCGGGTTTTACTGCGATTTTGACCTCACAATGGAGGTCTATGGGTGCAGAACCGCTGCGGTTCAGGAAAAAGAAGTGACATGCTCCTTCTTTTTTGCCGCAGCTATTCTGCGCGGCTTTTTAAACGAAATTACGGACCATGTGCACAGCAGTGACTGTTTTCCATAGGGTTACATTGTTATGTACCCTGCATGGAAAACTGCTGCGGAACCGCAGCGGCAATACCGCTGCGGTTCCGCAGTAAAAAACGCACTGTGTGAACATGGCCTTAGCAGTATGTGGTCAGTGTTTTATATCAGTATTTGTAAGCCAAAACAAGGAGTGGAGCAATTAGAGGTCAATTACGTTATTAACATAATAACTAGCACCTCTGCCTTTATCACCCACTCCTGGTTTTGGATTACAAATACTGATATTAAATACAGACCAAATACTGCCAGTTTGAGGACAGCCTTGGTTTGTAGAGGAAAAACATAGGCGACACGGTCAACACAACCAAAACTAAAGTTTATTAATGAGAAATATTATTATCATTGTAGAAAATTACTGGTGCAGATGTAATTACAACAGGACATTTACACAATATTGTCCTGCCATGACACCCGTCCAATATCAGAATCAAAAAAGGCAGCAAATTGGTCCCGCATGTGACCAACTTCAGCAGTTGACCGCAGCGGGTGATGCTGGAAATCAGGCAGTGGGTGTGCAACTGGTTCATCCAGTTCAGTGTGGGGTCGCTCCTTTGCCATTATGTAATTGTGCAGAACCACACAGGCTTTGACCACCTCGTCGACTGTTTCCACTTTTAGATTAATGGCTGATGCAAGAATGCGCCATTTAGAGACCAGAATGCCAAAGGAACACTCTACTGTTCTTCGGGCCCTGGTCAGTCTGTAGTTAAAGATCCTTCTAGTGTGGTTCAAGTCCCTACTAGAATATGGCTTCAGTAGGTTTTCACACATCTGAAAGGCCTCATCCCCAACCATAACAAATGGCATCGGTGGACCTTGAGTGTTGGGGAGAGATTGTGGCAGGGTAAAATTGAAATTTTTGCCATACACACGATGGCCCATATTTTCGAGTTCTTGAAAGTCTGGGAATCATTGCCACGGCCAAAAGCTCCAATGTCCACGGCGATGAAGCGACAATCCGCATCGGCTATTGCCATGAGCACAACAGAAAAATATTTTTTATAGTTGAAAAACTCCGATCCTGTTCTGGCGGGTTTTATAATGCGGATGTGCTTTCCATCAACCGCTCCCAAACAGTTTGGGAAATCACACACACTCCAGAATTTTTCAGCTATTTCAAGCCACATGTCCTCGGTGGGTAGGGGTATAAACTCATCCCGGAGAACATTCCACAAAGCCCGGCAGGTGTCTGCAACTATTCCAGACAGGGTGGAAATTCCAAGCCGGTATTGGAAGTGGAGGGATGATGAACTCTCTCCGGTTGCCAGAAATCTGGAAGAAAATAATCAACAAAAAAAAATTTACAATCTATTTATGGTGTGTTTACGCTAAAGAAAGCTAGGAAAATACCCAAAACATACATGTCAGAAAACCCAAAATTTGGACTGTCGTTGGTTTAGATTTGGAACGTACCTTAATGTAACCAGCAGACGTTCCTCGGGTGGAATCCCTCTACGGAGCTGGGTGTCCTGTCTCCGTATGGTTCCTTGGACACGAGCAAGCAAATCCCGGAAAGAGTCTTGCGACATCCTTGTATATTCATGGAATTTTTCCGGGTTGGCATTAAGCTCGCCATGCAGCGTGTGATAGGTTCCCCGACTCTCACGTAGTTCGATAATGTGGTGCCTCCAAAAACGCCGACGTTGTCTCCTTCTCCATCTTTCGCGATTTCTGTCTTGCTCCCAAGCAAAAGCACAGGCAAGAAACAGCTTGATGCTTAAATCCAGGTTGAAATAAAAGCTCTCCATGCGAAGATCCATCATGGCACAGGATACAGGAGCAAAATCTGAATATTACAGCTGTTCAGGGGTCTATATAAAGAAATCCCATAATACATGCCCTCAGTAGTCACATTGGCGGTGTCTGGTTGTCTAGATTTTTCTCTTGTGAAATTTCTCATCATGCGCACAAAAAACGCAAACGCAGGAAAAACCGCATATAAACGCGTACAAAAGCGGCGTTTTTTTTTACCGCATGGGTCTAAAAAACGACGCGTTTGTACGCGTTTATATGCGTTTTTTCCACCCCTTGCGGATGCGTATTAAACACTGCGGATTTAAACACAAATGTGAAAGTAGCCTAACACCGCTGCTTCTTTATGCCACTTACTACTTTGTAGCCGATCGCAGAAAACCCCTCTGTCTGTATCGCCCATTGTGGCCGCCATTTATCTCTTCTGATTTCCCTGTATATTGGTAACAGTGAGCAGAGGTGAAAGAACTGGGGAAGGTGGAGGATAATTCCCACAAACCGATCATCCTCTTGTGTCTACACAGGTCTCGTTATCCTGGCCGCAGTACACCTCTCATCAGGAGAAGTCTATGTGCGGAGAGGATCGAACATCACTGACTGCAGCATGAAATGTCCTCATACTGACGGGGTCCTGCAACTGTACAGAGACTGTGGAGGAGAGGAGACGCCACTACTGGAGCTGTGGTGTGATAATAAGTGGCACTATAATCGCTATAAGCCGAGACTCCTCTATAACAATAGCACCGGGTGCTGGAGCCTGAGAGACGCCGGGAAGAACGACTCCTGTGTGTACAATGTGGTGTATTATGGGGATAATGGAAGATTCCTGACCACGTTACACATCACTGTACTAGGTAAGATGATGATGACCCCAGGGGAACGAGCGTAACTGCTGTATGTGGAGTCAGGAAGGAATTTGTTTCCAAAGATGGGGAAATTATTATATGCCTCATAGGGTTTTTGCTTTTACTCTGGATAAATATGTTACAGATCTCAAGAGACTTATGTCTACCTTCAACCTTAAGGCTATGTGCACATGTTCGGGATTTCTTGCAGATATTTCCAGAGTAAAACAGGACATTTTCTGCAAGAAATCCGCATGCGTTTTTACCACATTTTTCTTGCCTTTTTTTGCGTATTTTTCCGGAGGTTCCCAATCCAATAATATAGTGGGAAATCCGCAAAAAATCCATAAAATTAATGAACATGCTGCGTTTTTTACCGCAATGCGTTTTTTTTTCGCAGCAAAAAACGCATCATGTGCACAAAAATTGCAGAATGCATTCTAAATGATGGGATGCATCATGTATGCGTTTTATAGCAAAAAAAAAACACGAAAAATCTGCAACATGTGCACACAGCCTAAAACTATGAAGAAATGAGCTGCATATTCCAGATGAGGACACATGAATGCTAAGTGGTTATATTACGTCTCTGTCACACAAGTCCACGCCAATTATACTCTGTGACAATATCCTGTTCATCTTAGAAGTCGCTAATTGACATTGTGCTGTTAATTAATCTGTGATCTGCAAATGACTCTCCTAGTGTTACTCTCTAGTACAAATTCCAAAAACCATACATCCACAGCTCCTCTCTGTAGACACGCTCTGTATATACTATATATCCACAGCTCCTCTGTAGTCACACGGACTATATATACTATATATTCACAGCTCCTCTGTACTCACACACTCTGTATATACTATATATACACAGCTCCTCACTGTAGTCACACTCTCTGTATATACTATATATATCCACAGCTCCCCTCTGTAATCACACGCTCTGTATATACTATATATCAACAGCTCCTCTCTGTAGTCACACTCTGTATATACTATATATCCACAGCTCCTCTGTAGTCACACTCTGTATATACTATATATACACAGCTCCTCTCTGTAGTCACATGCTCTGTATATACTATATATCCACAGCTCCTCTCTGTAGTCACACTCGGTATATACTATATATCCACAGCTCCTCTCTGTAGTCACACTCTGTATATACTATATATCCACAGCTCCTCTCTGTAGTCACATGCTCTGTATATACTATATATCCACAGCTCCTCTCTGTAGTCACACTCTGTATATACTATATATACACAGCTCCTCTCTGTAGTCACATGCTCTGTATATACTATATATCCACAGCTCCTCTCTGTAGTCACACTCTGTATATACTATATATACACAGCTCCTCTCTATAGTCACACTCTGTATATACTATATATCCACAGCTCCTCTCTGTAGTCACATGCTCTGTATATACTATATATCCACAGCTCCTCTCTGTAGTCACACTCTGTATATACTATATATCCACAGCTCCTCTGTAGTCACACGGACTATATATACTATATATTCACAGCTCCTCTGTACTCACACACTCTGTATATACTATATATACACAGCTCCTCTCTGTAGTCACACTCTCTGTATATACTATATATATCCACAGCTCCCCTCTGTAATCACACGCTCTGTATATACTATATATCAACAGCTCCTCTCTGTAGTCACACTCTGTATATACTATATATCCACAGCTCCTCTGTAGTCACACTCTGTATATACTATATATACACAGCTCCTCTCTGTAGTCACATGCTCTGTATATACTATATATCCACAGCTCCTCTCTGTAGTCACACTCGGTATATACTATATATCCACAGCTCCTCTCTGTAGTCACACTCTGTATATACTATATATCCACAGCTCCTCTCTGTAGTCACATGCTCTGTATATACTATATATCCACAGCTCCTCTCTGTAGTCACACTCTGTATATACTATATATCCACAGCTCCTCTCTGTAGTCACATGCTCTGTATATACTATATATCCACAGCTCCTCTCTGTAGTCACACTCTGTATATACTATATATTCACAGCTCCTCTGTACTCACACACTCTGTATATACTATATATACACAGCTCCTCTCTGTAGTCACACTCTCTGTATATACTATATATATCCACAGCTCCCCTCTGTAATCACACGCTCTGTATATACTATATATCAACAGCTCCTCTCTGTAGTCACACTCTGTATATACTATATATCCACAGCTCCTCTGTAGTCACACTCTGTATATACTATATATACACAGCTCCTCTCTGTAGTCACATGCTCTGTATATACTATATATCCACAGCTCCTCTCTGTAGTCACACTCGGTATATACTATATATCCACAGCTCCTCTCTGTAGTCACACTCTGTATATACTATATATCCACAGCTCCTCTCTGTAGTCACATGCTCTGTATATACTATATATCCACAGCTCCTCTCTGTAGTCACACTCTGTATATACTATATATACACAGCTCCTCTCTGTAGTCACATGCTCTGTATATACTATATATCCACAGCTCCTCTCTGTAGTCACACTCTGTATATACTATATATACACAGCTCCTCTCTATAGTCACACTCTGTATATACTGTATATCCACAGCTCCTCTCTGTAGTCACATGCTCTGTATATACTATATATCCACAGCTCCTCTCTGTAGTCACACTCTGTATATACTATATATACACAGCTCCTCTCTGTAGTCACATGCTCTGTATATACTATATATACACAGCTCCTCTCTGTATTCACATGCTCTGTATATACTATATATCCACAGCTCCTCTCTGTAATCACACTCTGTACATACTATATATCCACAGCTCCTCTCTATAGTCACACTCTGTATATACTATATATACACAGCTCCTCTCTGTAGACACGCTCTGTATATACTGTATATCCACAGCTCCTCTCTGTAGTCACACTCTATATACTATATATCCACAGCTCCTCTGTAGTCACACGGACTATATATACTATATATTCACAGCTCCTCTGTACTCACATACTCTGTATATACTATATATACACAGCTCCTCTCTGTAGTCACATGCTCTGTATATACTATATATATCCACAGCTCCTCTCTGTAGTCACACTCTGTATATACTATATATACACAGCTCCTCTCTGTAGTCACATGCTCTGTATATACTATATATCCACAGCTCCTCTCTGTAGTCACACTCTGTATATACTATATATCCACAGCTCCTCTCTGTAGTCACACTCTGTATATACTATATATCCACAGCTCCTCTCTATAGTCGCACTCTGTATATACTGTATATCCACAGCTCCTCTCTGTAGTGACACTCTGTATATACTATATATACACAGCTCCTCTCTGTATTCACATGCTCTGTATATACTATATATCCACAGCTCCTCTCTGTAATCACACTCTGTACATACTATATATCCACAGCTCCTCTCTATAGTCACACTCTGTATATACTATATATACACAGCTCCTCTCTGTAGACACGCTCTGTATATACTGTATATCCACAGCTCCTCTCTGTAGTCACACTCTATATACTATATATCCACAGCTCCTCTGTAGTCACACAGACTATATATACTATATATTCACAGCTCCTCTGTACTCACATACTCTGTATATACTATATATACACAGCTCCTCTCTGTAGTCACACTCTGTATATACTATATATACACAGCTCCTCTCTGTAGTCACATGCTCTGTATATACTATATATCCACAGCTCCTCTCTGTAGTCACACTCTGTATATACTATATATCCACAGCTCCTCTCTGTAGTCACACTCTGTATATACTATATATCCACAGCTCCTCTCTATAGTCGCACTCTGTATATACTGTATATCCACAGCTCCTCTCTGTAGTCACACGCTCTGTATATACTGTATATCCACAGCTCCTCTCTGTAGTCACACTCTGTATATACTATATATCCACAGCTCCAATCTGTAGTCACATGCTCTGTAAATACTATATATTTACACAGCTCCTCTGTAGTCACATGCTCTGTATATATTATATATCCACAGCTTCTCTGCAGTCACACGCCCTGTATATACTATATATCCACAGCTCCTCTTAGTAGTCACACTCTGTATATACTATATATCCACAGCTCCTCTGTAGTCACACGCTCTGTATACACTATATATCCACAGCTCCTCTCTGTAGTCACACTCTCTGTATATACTATACATCCACAGCTTCTCTCTTTAGTCACACGCTCTGTATATACTATATTGTAACACCCCAGGCTCCTTGTTGTTACAGTGACATTGCGTTCCTCATGGGAAGAGTGATGTCACGCTTGGAAGCGATGAAGGATCTCTTTATCAGGTATTTACAAACATGCAACATATGCTCATACTCCACGCTCTGTATATACTATATATCCACAGCTCCTCTTTGTAGTCACACGCTCTGTATATACTATATATCCACAGCTCCTCTATGTAGTCACACACTCTATATACTATATTTCCACAGCTCCACTCTGTAGTCACTTGCTCTGTATATACTATATATCCACAGCTCCTCTGTAGTCACACACTCTGTATATACTATATATCCACAGCTCCTCTCTGTAGTCGCACGCTCTGTATATACTATATATCCACAGCTCCTCTGTGTAGTCACACACTCTATATACTATATTTCCACAGCTCCACTCTGTAGTCACACGCTCTTTATATACTATATCCACAGCTCCTCTGTAGTCACACACTCTGTATATACTATATATCCACAGCTCCTCTCTGTAGTCGCATGCTCTGTATATACTATATATCCACAGCTCCTCTATGTAGTCACACACTCTGTATATACTATATTTCCACAGCTCCTCTGTAGTCACACGCTCTTTATATACTATATATCCACAGCTCCTCTGTAGTCACACGCTCTGCATATACTATATATCCACAGCTCCTCTATGTAGTCACACGCTCTGTATATACTATATTTCCACAGCTCCACTCTGTAGTCACACACTCTGTATACACTATATATCCACAGCTCCTCTGTAGTCACACACTGTAGTCACACGCTCTGTATATACTATATTTCCACAGCTCCACTCTGTAGTCACACACTCTGTATACACTATATATCCACAGCTCCTCTGTAGTCACACACTCTGTATATACTATATATCCACAGCTCCTCTCTGTAGTCGCACGCTCTGTATATACTATATATCCACAGCTCCTCTATGTAGTCACATGCTCTGTATATAATACATAGCCACAGTTTACCTCTGTAGTCATACTCTATATATACTATAGATCCACATCTCTCTGTAGTCACACGCTCTGTATATACTATATATCCACAGCTCCTCTCTGTAGTCACACACTCTGCATATACTATATATTGTATCTACAGCTGCTCTCTGAAGTCACAGTGTCTGTATATACTATACATCCACAGCTTCTCTCTGTAGTCACACACTCTGTATATACTATATGTCCACAGCTCCCCTCTGTAGTCACAGTGTCTGTGTATACTATATATCCACAGCTCCTCTTTGTAGTCATGCTGTCTGTATATATTATATGTCAGGCACATGAGGTATTTGACTGTCTATGATCACGCACACTGAGCTCTGCTATGTCCTTAAAGTTGAGCACAGACAGGATGTGGGCCATTCCGACCCCCCCTCTTCTCACTCTGCCTGCTGCCTATGTGTGTAATTCAAAATCCTCACTAGAATCACTGAAGAAGTTTTATGGCTTTTAGCTGCAGCAGACAAGTCTCCCTTAACTACTCATTCCTTCCTCACAACCAACACCAGCCAAAACTGGTATAGCCACTTTCAAACTACAGGGATCTCTTTGTTCTATTACAGTGATATATATGGGCACCGATCTGTGCTAGAGATATAAGAATTATATACTTCGGATGTCCATCGATAGATCTGTCACTCACTGAAAGCGCTAGCAACTAAACGCAACGAGTGCAAAGAGTGGATTTCTTCGTAAGCGGCTCAGGTAATTGCTCCATGTTAAAAGAATCGCCCCGACATGGCACACCTCGTGATCCAGGGGTGTTTTTCAGATATGAGAATCCTGCAGCGAGCTAGGCATAAAAATAGTTTGCCTACGTCTAAGTAAAGGGGAGGTTTCAGCCTCTAAGTGATGTCACCACAGGGGGAGTCCCTGGGTCTTAGGCTAGGAAATATCTGTGTGAAGCAGCAGTCTTCAGTGTCTTTTGTCCGGGGGCTAGTTGCTCTATAGATGTGACATGCTGTAACGTTCGCACCCTGACTGGTTGGCGCGGGCATCTGGGGGTGTGGCCCCACTGGACCGCTGACCAGACTACCCTGGAAGGGGCATAACTAAGTAGCTTCCTAGGTGTTCGCTGGAGCCTCTGATGGTGAGGTCAGACTTGTGTGGCAGGTGGCTACCAGGTACCACTCCAGGGTGGTGTCTGGCTGTATCTGCTGATCCCACTGGGGGACAGGACACAGGCAGGCATGGCTGTGACACTTACAGGCAGACAGGTACTGCAAAAACACTGGCGGGCAATCGGGCATGACAGACACTGGCAGGCAGGTGGACATGGCGGACACTCTGGCAGACAGACGGGCACGGCTGGCACATTGGCAGGACTGGCAGACAGGGCTGGAACTCTGGCAGGTCAGGTAGGTACCGGAATATATACTTTGTATATGGAAACAGCTAGGAACCTGTTCTGACAAGAGATTATAGCAGAACAGGTAGGAACCTGTTCAGACAGGAGAGTATATAGGAACCTGTTCAGACAGAAGAGTAAATGGAAACAGGTTGGAACCTGTTCAGATAGGAGCAGAAACGTAGGAGCGGAACAAGGCAGAACCGCAAGGAGCGGAGCACTAGAGCGGAGCCGCAGAGTGCAGAGCCGAGAGCAAAACGAAACCACAGAGTGCAGATCTGAGAGCAGAGCTAAGCCACAGAGTGCAGAGCAAAGCCACAGAGTGCAGAGCTGAGAGCAGAGGAAAGCCACAGAGTGCAGAGCCGAGAGCAGAGTAAAGCTACAGAGTGCAGAGCCGAGAGCAGAGCAAAGTCACAGAGTGTAGAGCCGAGAGCAGAGCAAAGCCACAGAGTGTAGAGCCAAGTGCAGAGCAAAGCCGAGAGCAGAGAGGTGCAGAGCCACAGGTATTGGCGAACAGAGCAGAGAAGTGCAGAGCCAAGGATAGTGGCGAGCAAAGAAGTGAATACAGATGTACACACAGCAGAGTGGGAATGGAAAACACACAAAGAAACAACAGGAACGGACATAGACCAGAGTTCAGACAGGAACAGACACGGATACTAGAACTAGACACAGATAGGCCTGCATATTGCAGCCTTCAGAGCCAGGAAACAGAACACGACCTGGCAGCTCAGTAGCAAAAATTGAGGGAAATTGTTTGCTCAGGGATCCTCTAATGGGTGAGGACGGCTTAAGTATCAGAGGCCTCTAGGCAATTGGCCAGGGACACCATAGGGAGGTACACGCAGTCTCAATAAGAATCTGGATTTGCCAGCGCTGCCCCCCTATGCACACAGCCAGGAAGTGTACACAGAGCGAGCAGCCATGAGGCACACGGCATGGAGCCGGCAGCAGACAGAACTCACAGCCTGGCCCAGGGTGAGTTGATGTATCAGGCCGGTGGGGGATGGAAAGCCATGCAGTGATGCCGGCAGGGTTGTTACGCATGCATCTTGATGTGTCTCCTGAGCACATGGGCAACCAGGAGGGGAAATGATCTGAACGACGAGTGTTCTTTTTTCAGTTTTAATCCTTTTTTTATTTGTAATTGTATTGTACATATGTTAATGTCTCCATTATAATATCTTTTTATACTTTGTAAACACTGCCTACCTTTTTTGGGGGTAAAATCTACAATTTATTAGCTTGTCTCTCCTTGTTCTATAGCGAACTGTCGTGTCCTCTGAGGTGAATTACGCTACTGATTTGGATTGGCTCCAGACCCGTTAACAAATAAGAGAATCAGAGCTGGTGGCAGCATATTTTGTCCTGTGCAATTGGGCATCATTGCAGCGACCGGCGGCATTGATAATTATTGTTCCCGCCTGTGTGGGAGTAGTTATATCACCTGTTGTGAATTCTGTTGTCGAGCTCCCTCCTGTGGTCGTGAATGGTACTTCGGCGAGTTCTGTCTATGGACTCCCTCTGGTGGCTGTGAGTGGAGCTGCTGCTTCTGAGGTTCCTTACACAGGTGACGTGGTTTATCCTGTGGTTGGCTGCTCTATTTAACTCCACTCAGATCGTTACTCCATGCCAGCTGTCAATGTTCCTGCATTGGTTCAGTTCGCTCTTGGATCTTTCTGGTGACCTGTCTATTCCAGCAGAAGCTAAGTTCCTGCTAGTTATTATTTGTTCATTGTTTCCTTGTCCAGCTGGATATCATGATTTTGTCTTGCTAGCTGGAAGCTCTGGGATGCAGAGTGGCATCTCCGCACCATTAGTCGGTGCGGAGGTCTTTTTGCGCACTCTGCGTGGTCTTTTGTAGTTTTTTGTGCTGACCGCAAATATACCTTTCCTATCCTCTGTCTGTTTAGTAAGTCTGGCCTCCCTTTGCTGAAATCTGTTTCATTTCTATGTTTGTGACTTCATCTTAACTCACAGTCAATATATGTGGGGGGCTTCCTTTGCCTTTGGGGAATTTCTCTGAGGCAAGGTAGGCTTTATTTTCTATCTCTAGGGCTAGCTAGCTCTTAGGCTGTGAAGAGGCATCTAGGGAGAGTCAGGAACGCTCCACGGCTATTTCTAGTGTGTGTGATAGGATTAGGGGTTGCGGTCAGCAGAGTTCCCACATCCCAGAGCTTGTCTTGTGTCAGTTTAACTATCAGGTCGTGCCGGGTGCTCCTAACCACCAGGTCATAACAGTACAGCTGGCCCAAAGTATTAATGCATCTCAATAGAGGGATAAGAGAAGTTCTGAGACCATTTTTTTTTTCTTTGCACTGTGTTTTGTCTTTCTTTTCCCCTAGACCTTTGGGTGGTTCAGGACACAGGTGTAGATATGGACATTCAAGGTCTGTCCTCTTGTGTGGATCATCTCACTGCAAGGGTTCAAAACATTCAAGATTTTGTGGTTCAGAATCTGATGTTAGAGCCTAGAATTCCTATTCCTGATTTATTTTCTGGGGATAGATCTAAGTTCTTGAATTTCAAAAATAATTGTAAACTGTTTCTAGCTTTGAAACCACGCTCCTCTGGTGACCCCGTCCAACAAGTAAAAATCATTATTTCTTTGTTGCGTGGTGACCCTCAAGACTGGGCATTTTCCCTTGCGCCAGGAGATCCTGCATTGCGTGATGTTGATGCGTTTTTTCTGGCGCTTGGATTGCTTTATGATGAACCAAATTCAGTGGATCAGGCAGAGAAAATCTTGCTGGCTTTGTGTCAGGGTCAGGATGAAGCGGAGGTGTACTGTCAGAAGTTTAGAAAGTGGTCTGTGCTTACTCAGTGGAATGACTGTGCCTTGGCGGCAATTTTCAGAAAGGGTCTTTCTGAAGCCCTTAAGGATGTCATGGTGGGATTTTCCACGCCTGCTGGTCTGAATGAGTCTATGTCCTTGGCCATTCAGATCGATCGGCGCTTGCGTGAGCGCAAAGCTGTGCACCATTTGGCGGTATTCTCTGAGCATAGGCCAGAGCCTATGCAGTGTGATAGGACTTTGATCAGAGCTGAACGGCAAGAACACAGACGTCGGAATGGGCTGTGTTTTTACTGTGGTGAATCCACTCATGCTATCTCCGATTGTCCTAAGCGCACTAAGTGGTTCGCTAGGTCTGCTACCATTGGTACGGTACAGTCTAAATTTCTTTTGTCCGTTACTCTGATTTGCTCTCTGTCGTCCTATTCTGTTCTGGCATTTGTGGATTCAGGCGCTGCCCTGAATTTGATGGACTTGGAGTTTGCCAGGCGCTGTGGTTTTTTCTTGGAGCCCTTGCAGTATCCTATTCCATTGAGAGGAATTGATGCTACGCCTTTAGCCAAGAATAAGCCTCAGTACTGGACTCAATTGACCATGTGCATGGCTCCTGCACATCAGGAGGATATTCGCTTTTTGGTGTTGCATAATCTGCATGATGTGGTCGTTTTGGGGTTGCCATGGCTACAGGTCCATAATCCAGTGTTGGATTGGAAATCTATGTCTGTGTCCGCCTGGGGTTGTCAGGGGGTACATGGTGATGTTCCATTGTTGTCAATTTCGCCTTCCACTCCTTCTGAAGTCCCTGAGTTTTTATCACATTACCGGGATGTATTTGAAGAGCCCAAATCTGGTGCCCTACCTCCTCATAGGGATTGCGATTGTGCTATTAATTTGATTCCTGGTAGTAAGTTTCCTAAGGGCCGACTGTTTAATTTATCTGTGCCAGAGCACGCCGCTACGCGGAGTTATATAAAGGAATCCTTGGAGAAAGGTCATATTCGCCCGTCGTCATCACTGTTGGGAGCAGGGTTCTTTTTTTGTGGCCAAGAAGGATGGCTCTTTGAGACCTTGTATTGATTACCGCCTTCCTAATAAGATCACAGTCAAATTTCAGTATCCTTTGCCACTGCTGTCTGATTTGCTTGCTCGTATTAAGGGGGCTAGTTGGTTCACCAAGATAGATCTTCGAGGGGCGTATAATCTTGTGCGAATTAAACAGGGCAATGAATGAAAAACAGCATTTAATACGCCCGAGGGCCATTTTGAGTACCTGGTTATTCCATTCGGGCTTTCTAATGCTCCATCTGTGTTTCAGTCCTTTATGCATGACATCTTCCGAGAGTACCTGGATAGATTCATGATTGTATATTTGGGTGACATTTTGGTCTTTTCGGATGATTGGGAGTCTCATGTGAAGCAGGTCAGAATGGTGTTCCAGGTCCTTTGTGCGAATTCCTTGTTTGTGAAGGGGTCAAAGTGTCTCTTTGGAGTTCAGAAGGTTTCATTTTTGGGTTTCATTTTTTCCCCTTCTACTATCTAGATGGACCCTGTTAAAGTTCAGGCCATTTATGATTGGACTCAGCCGATATCTGTGAAGAGCCTGCAGAAGTTCCTGGTCTTTGCTAATTTTTACCGTCGCTTCATCGCTAATTTTTCTAGTATTGCTAAACCGTTGACTGATTTGACCAAGAAGGGTGCTGATGTGGTCAATTGGTCTTCTGCGGCTGTAGAGGCTTTTCAGGAGATGAAGCGTCGTTTTTCTTCTGCCCCTGTGTTGTGCCAGCCAGATGTTTCGCTCCCGTTTCAGGTCGAGGTTGATGCTTCTGAGATTGGAGCAGGGGCTGTTTTGTCGCAAAGAAGTTCTGATGGTTCGGTGATGAAACCATGTGCCTTCTTTGGGGGGCATTCCAGGAGTGGCGACATTGGCTTGAAGGAGCTAAACATCGCGTGGTGGTCTTGACGGATCACAAGAATTTGACTTATCTCGAGTCTGCCAAACGGTTGAATCCTAGACAGGCTCGATGGTGTTGTGAATTCTGTGGCTGAATTCACTCCTGTGGTCACAAGTGGTACTGCGGCTTCTGAGCTTCCTCCCTCAGGTGTTCTGGTGAGCTCGTTGGCTTCTTTGTTATTTAACTCCGCCTGATTCTGTCTTCCTTGCTCCTTGTCAATGTTCCAGTGTTGGATCTGAGCCCCTGGATTTTTCCTGTGGCCTGCAGCTCTGCTTAGATAAGTGCTTCTTTGCTTTTGTTGCTACTTTTTCTGTCCAGCTTGTCTATTCGTTTTGCTGGAAGCTCTGAGACGCAAAGGGTGTACCGCCGTGCCGTTAGTTCGGCACGGTGGGTCTTTTTGCCCCCTTTGCGTGGTTTTTTGCTTTAGGGTTTTTTGTAGACTGCAAAGTTCTCTTTGCTATCCTCGCTCTATCTAGAATATCGGGCCTCACTTTGCTGAATCTATTTCATCCCTACGTTTGTCTTTTCATCTTGCTAACAGTCATTTTATGTGGGGGGCTGCCTTTTCCTTTGGGGTATTTCTCTGAGGCAAGTCAGGCTTGTGTTTCTATCTTCTGGCTAGTCAGCTCCTCAGGCTGTGCCGAGTTGCATAGGTAGTGTCAGGCGCAATCCACAGCCACCTTTAGTTGTGTTTAGGATAGGTTCAGGTTTGCAGTCTACAGAGATTCCACGTCTCAGAGCTCGTTCTATTGTTTTTTGGTTATTGTCTGATCACTGTATGTGCTCTGATTTCTGGCACACTGTGTCACTGGATTGCTATCATAACAGTACAAGGAGCCTACCTAATGATTCTCAATAGAGGGAAAAAAGAAGTTCTGACATCATTTTTTTTTTTTTTCCCCTAGACATTTGGGTGTTTCAGGACACAGGTGTGGACATGGATATTCAGGGTCTGTGCTCTTCAATGGATAATCTCGTTACAAATGTACAAAGGATTCAAGATACTATTGATCAGAAATCTATGTTAGAACCAAGAATTCCTATTCCTGATTTGTTTTTTTGGTGATAGAACTAAGTTTCTTAATTTCAAAAATAATTGTAAGCTATTTCTGGCCTTGAAACCTCATTCTTCTGGTAATCCTATTCAACAGGTTTTGATTATTATTTCTTTTTTGCGCGGCGACCCTCAGGACTGGGCATTTTCTCTTGCGCCAGGAGACCCTGCATTGAGTAATGTAAATGCGTTTTTCCTGGCGCTCGGATTACTTTACGATGAGCCTAATTCAGTGGATCAGGCTGAGAAGAATTTGCTGGCTTTGTGCCAGGGTCAGGATGATATAGAAGTATATTGTCAGAAATTTAGGAAGTGGTCAGTACTCACTCTGTGGAATGAATCTGCGCTGGCAGCTTTGTTCAGAAAGGGTCTCTCTGAGGCTCTTAAGGATGTCATGGTGGGTTTTCCTATGCCTGCTGGTTTGAATGAGTCTATGTCTTTGGCCATTCAGATCGGTCGACGCTTGCGCGAGCGTAAATCTGTGCACCATTTGGCGGTATTATCTAAGAATACCCCTGACCCTATGCAGTGCGATAGGACTATGACCAGAGTTGAACGGCAAGAACACAGACGCCTGAATGGTCTGTGTTTCTACTGTGGTGATTCCACTCATGCTATTTCTGATTGTCCTAAGCGCACTAAGCGGTTCGATAGGTCTGCCGTCATTGGTACTGTACAATCCAAATTCCTTCTGTCCATTACCTTGATATGCTCTTTGTCATCGTATTCTGTCATGGCGTTTGTGGATTCAGGCGCTGCCCTGAATCTGATGGATTTGGATTATGCTAAACGTTGTGGATTTTTCTTGGAGCCTTTGCGGTGTCCTATTCCGTTGAGAGGAATTGATGCTACACCTTTGGCCAAGAATAAACCTCAGTATTGGACCCAGCTGACCATGTGCATGGCTCCTGCACATCAGGAAGTTATTCGCTTTCTGGTGCTACATAATCTGCATGATGTGGTCGTGTTGGGGTTGCCATGGCTGCAAACCCATAATCCTGTATTGGATTGGAACTCTATGTCGGTATCCAGCTGGAGTTGTCAGGGGGTACATGGTGATGTTCCATTTTTGTCTATTTCGTCATCCACTCCTTCTGAGGTCCCAGAGTTCTTGTCTGATTATCAGGATGTATTTGAAAAGCCCAAGTCCGATGCCCTACCTCCGCATAGGGATTGTGATTGTGCTATCAATTTGATTCCTGGTAGTAAATTCCCTAAAGGTCGATTATTTAATTTATCCGTGCCTGAACACGCCGCTATGCGCAGTTATGTGAAGGAATCCCTGGAGAAGGGACATATTCGTCCATCGTCATCACCACTGGGAGCAGGGTTCTTTTTTGTAGCCAAGAAGGATGGTTCGCTGAGACCGTGTATTGATTACCGCCTTCTTAATAAGATCACAGTTAAATTTCAGTATCCCTTGCCATTGTTATCTGACTTGTTTGCTCGGATTAAGGGGGCTAGTTGGTTCACTAAGATAGATCTTCGTGGTGCGTATAATCTGGTGAGAATCAGGCAAGGAGATGAATGGAAAACTGCATTTAATACGCCCGAGGGTCATTTTGAGTATCTAGTGATGCCGTTCGGACTTGCCAATGCTCCATCTGTGTTTCAGTCTTTTATGCATGACATCTTCCGTGAGTATCTGGATAAATTCCTGATTGTTTACTTGGATGACATTTTGATCTTCTCAGATGATTGGGACTCTCATGTGAAGCAGGTCAGAATGGTTTTCCAGGTCCTGCGTGCTAATTCTTTGTTTGTGAAGGGATCAAAGTGTCTCTTCGGTGTGCAGAAAGTTTCATTTTTGGGGTTCATCTTTTCCCCTTCTACTATCGAGATGGATCCGGTTAAGGTCCAAGCCATCCAGGATTGGACTCAGCCGACATCTCTGAAAAGTCTGCAAAAATTCCTGGGCTTTGCTAATTTTTATCGTCGCTTCATCTGTAATTTTTCTAGCATTGCCAAACCATTGACCGATTTGACCAAGAAGGGTGCTGATTTGGTTAATTGGTCTTCTGCTGCTGTGGAAGCTTTTCAGGAGTTGAAGCGTCGTTTTTGTTCTGCCCCTGTGTTGTGTCAACCAGATGTTTCTCTTCCGTTCCAGGTCGAGGTTGATGCTTCTGAGATTGGAGCAGGGGCAGTTTTGTCACAGAGAGGTTCTGGTTGCTCAGTGTTGAAACCATGTGCTTTCTTTTCCAGGAAGTTTTCGGCTGCTGAGCGTAATTATGATGTGGGCAACCGAGAGTTGCTGGCCATGAAGTGGGCATTCGAGGAATGGCGTCATTGGCTTGAAGGAGCTAAGCATCGCGTGGTGGTATTGACTGATCATAAGAACCTTACTTATCTCGAGTCTGCCAATCGCTTGAATCCTAGACAGGCCCGTTGGTCGTTATTTTTTGCCCGCTTCAATTTTGTGATTTCGTACCTTCCGGGCTCTAAAAATGTGAAGGCGGATGCTCTGTCTAGGAGTTTTGTGCCCGACTCTCCGGGTTCATCTGAGCCGGCGAGTATCCTCAAGGAAGGAGTCATTGTGTCTGCCATCTCCCCTGATTTGCGGCGAGTGTTGCAAAAATTTCAGGCGAATAAACCTGATCGTTGTCCGGCGGAGAAACTGTTCGTCCCTGATAGGTGGACTAGTAAAGTTATCTCTGAACTTCATTGTTCGGTGTTGGCTGGTCATCCTGGAATCTTTGGTACCAGAGACTTAGTGGCTAGATCCTTCTGGTGGCCATCTCTGTCACGGGATGTACGTACTTTTGTGCAGTCCTGTGGGATTTGTGCTAGGGCTAAGCCCTGCTGTTCACGTGCCAGTGGGTTGCTTTTGCCCTTGCCGGTCCCAAAGAGGCCTTGGACACATATTTCGATGGATTTCATTTCTGACCTTCCCGTTTCTCAAAAGATGTCAGTCATTTGGGTGGTCTGTGATCGCTTTTCTAAAATGGTCCATCTGGTGCCCTTGGTTAAATTGCCTTCCTCCTCTGATTTGGTGCCTTTGTTCTTCCAGCATGTGGTTCGTTTGCATGGCATTCCTGAGAATATTGTTTCTGACAGAGGTTCCCAGTTTGTTTCAAGGTTTTGGCGAGCCTTTTGTGGTAGGATGGGCATTGACCTATCTTTTTCCTCGGCTTTCCATCCTCAGACTGATGGCCAGACCGAACGAACCAATCAGACCTTGGAAACATATCTGAGATGTTTTGTTTCTGCAGACCAGGATGATTGGGTGTCCTTTTTGCCGTTGGCTGAGTTCGCCCTTAATAATCGGGCCAGCTCGGCTACCTTGGTCTCTCCATTTTCCTGCAATTCTGGGTTCCATCCTCGTTTCTCTTCAGGACAGGTTGAGTCTTCGGACTGTCCTGGTGTGGATTCTGTGGTGGACAGGTTGCAGCAGATCTGGACTCAGGTAGTGGACAATTTGACCTTGTCCCAGGAGAAGGCTCAACTTTTCGCTAATCGCAGACGCCGTGTCGGTCCCCGACTTCGTGTTGGGGATCTGGTTTGGTTATCTTCTCGTCATATTCCTATGAAGGTTTCCTCTCCTAAATTTAAACCTCGTTTTATTGGTCCGTATAGGATTTCTGAGATTCTCAATCCTGTGTCTTTTCGTTTGACCCTCCCAGACTCCTTTTCCATACATAATGTATTCCATAGGTCGTTGTTGCGGAGATACGTGGCACCTATGGTTCCTTCTGTTGAGCCTCCTGCCCCGGTTTTGGTGGAGGGGGAATTGGAGTATATTGTGGAGAAAATTTTGGATTCTCGTGTTTCTAGACGGAAACTCCAGTATCTGGTTAAATGGAAGGGTTATGCTCAGGAAGATAATTCCTGGGTTTTTGCCTCTGATGTCCATGCTCCAGATCTTGTTCGTGCCTTTCATGTGGCTCATCCTGGTCAGCCTGGGGGCTCTGGTGAGGGTTCGGTGACCCCTCCTCAAGGGGGGGGGGGTACTGTTGTGAATTCTGTGGCTGAATTCACTCCTGTGGTCACAAGTGGTACTGCGGCTTCTGAGCTTCCTCCCTCAGGTGTTCTGGTGAGCTCGTTGGCTTCTTTGTTATTTAACTCCGCCTGATTCTGTCTTCCTTGCTCCTTGTCAATGTTCCAGTGTTGGATCTGAGCCCCTGGAGTTTTCCTGTGGCCTGCAGCTCTGCTTAGATAAGTGCTTCTTTGCTTTTGTTGCTACTTTTTCTGTCCAGCTTGTCTATTCGTTTTGCTGGAAGCTCTGAGACGCAAAGGGTGTACCGCCGTGCCGTTAGTTCGGCACGGTGGGTCTTTTTGCCCCCTTTGCGTGGTTTTTTGCTTTAGGGTTTTTTGTAGACTGCAAAGTTCTCTTTGCTATCCTCGCTCTATCTAGAATATCGGGCCTCACTTTGCTGAATCTATTTCATCCCTACGTTTGTCTTTTCATCTTGCTAACAGTCATTTTATGTGGGGGGCTGCCTTTTCCTTTGGGGTATTTCTCTGAGGCAAGTCAGGCTTGTGTTTCTATCTTCTGGCTAGTCAGCTCCTCAGGCTGTGCCGAGTTGCATAGGTAGTGTCAGGCGCAATCCACAGCCACCTTTAGTTGTGTTTAGGATAGGTTCAGGTTTGCAGTCTACAGAGATTCCACGTCTCAGAGCTCGTTCTATTGTTTTTTGGTTATTGTCTGATCACTGTATGTGCTCTGATTTCTGGCACACTGTGTCACTGTATTGCTATCATAACAGTTGGTCACTCTTTTTCTCCTGTTTTGATTTTGTGGTTTCATACCTTCCGGGATCTAAGAATGTGAAGGCTGATGCCCTGTCAAGGAGTTTTGTGCCTGACTCTCCGGGTGTTCCGGAGCCGGCGGGTATTCTTAAAGAGGGGGTAATTTTGTCTGCCATCTCCCCTGATTTGCGGCGCGTGCTGCAGAAGTTTCAGGCTGATAGACCTGACCGTTGTCCAACGGAGAAACTGTTTGTTCCTAATAGATGGACTAGTAGAGTTATCTCTGAGGTTCATTGTTCGGTGTTGGCTGGTCATCCTGGAATCTTTGGTACCAGAGATTTGGTGGCTAGATCCTTTTGGTGGCCTTCTTTGTCACGGGATGTGCGTTCTTTTGTGCAGTCCTGTGGGACTTGTGCTCGGGCTAAGCCCTGCTGTTCTCGTGCCAGTGGGTTGCTTTTGCCCTTGCCGGTCCCGAAGAGGCCCTGGACGCATATTTCCATGGATTTTATTTCTGATCTCCCTGTTTCTCAAAGGATGTCGGTCATTTGGGTGGTTTGTGATCGCTTCTCTAAGATGGTCCATTTGGTACCCTTGTCTAAATTGCCTTCCTCCTCTGATTTGGTGCCATTGTTTTTCCAGCATGTGGTTCATTTGCATGGCATTCTGGAGAACATCGTCTCGGACAGAGGTTCCCAGTTTGTTTCGAGGTTTTGGCGGTCCTTTTGTGCTAAGATGAGCATTGATTTGTCTTTTTCTTCTGCTTTCCATCCTCAGACTAGTGGCCAAACCTAACGAACTAATCAGACTTTGGAAACATATCTGAGATGCTTTGTTTCTGCTGATCAGGATGATTGGGTGTCCTTCTTGCTTTTGGCTGAGTTCGCCCTTAATAATCGGGCCAGCTCGGCTACTTTGGTTTCTCCTTTTTTCTGTAATTCTGGTTTCCATCCTCGTTTCTCTTCAGGGCAGGTTGAGCCTTCGGACTGTCCTGGTGTGGATACTGTGGTGGACAGGTTGCAGCAAATTTGGACTCATGTGGTGGACAATTTGACATTGTCCCAGGAGAAGGCTCAACGTTTCGCTAACCGCCGGCGCTGTGTTGGTCCCCGACTTCGTGTTGGGGATTTGGTTTGGTTGTCATCTCGTCATGTTCCTATGAAGGTTTCCTCTCCTAAGTTTAAGCCTCGTTTCATTGGGCCATATAAGATTTCTGAAGTTCTTAATCCTGTGTCATTTCGTTTGGACCTTCCATCTTCTTTTGCCATCCATAATGTGTTCCATATGTCGTTGTTGCGGAGATACGTGGCGCCTATGGTTCCCTCCGTTGATCCTCCTGCCCCGGTGTTGGTTGAGGGGGAGTTGGAGTATGTGGTGGAGAAGATTTTGGATTCTCGTGTTTCGAGACGGAAACTCCAGTACCTGGTCTAGTGGAAGGGTTATCGTCAGGAAGATAATTCCTGGGTTTTTGCCTCTGATGTTCATGCTGCCGATCTAGTTCGTGCCTTTCATTTGGCTCATCCTGATCGGCCTGGGGGCTCTGATGAGGGTTCGGTGACCCCTCCTCAAGGGGGGGGTACTGTTGTGAATTCTGTTGTCGAGCTCCCTCCTGTGGTCGTGAATGGTACTTCGGCAAGTTCTGTCTATGGACTCCCTCTGGTGGCTGTGAGTGGAGCTGCTGCTTCTGAGGTTCCTTACACAGGTGACGTGGTTTATCCTGTGGTTGGCTGCTCTATTTAACTCCACTCAGATCGTTACTCCATGCCAGCTGTCAATGTTCCTGCATTGGTTCAGTTCGCTCTTGGATCTTTCTGGTGACCTGTCTATTCCAGCAGAAGCTAAGTTCCTGCTAGTTATTATTTGTTCATTGTTTCCTTGTCCAGCTGGATATCATGATTTTGTCTTGCTAGCTGGAAGCTCTGGGATGCAGAGTGGCATCTCCGCACCGTTAGTCGGTGCGGAGGTCTTTTTGCGCACTCTGCGTGGTCTTTTGTAGTTTTTTGTGCAGACCGCAAAGATACCTTTCCTGTCCTCTGTCTGTTTAGTAAGTCTGGCCTCCCTTTGCTGAAATCTGTTTCATTTCTATGTTTGTGACGTCATCTTAACTCACAGTCAATATATGTGGGGGGCTGCCTTTGCCTTTGGGGAATTTCTATGAGGCAAGGTAGGCTTTATTTTCTATCTATAGGGCTAGCTAGCTCTTAGGCTGTGAAGAGGCGTCTAGGGAGAGTCAGGAACGCTCCACGGCTATTTCTAGTGTGTGTGATAGGATTAGGGGTTGCGGTCAGCAGAGCTCCCACATCCCAGAGCTTGTCTTGTGTCAGTTTAACTATCAGGTCGTGCCGGGTGCTCCTAACCACCAGGTCATAACAATCACCCTCGCTGCAGCGTGCCCAATAGCCAGTACATAGCAGGCAGCCTTTCTGACGACTAACTACCCTAGGTGCAGTACCCTGACTGACCTGATGGTAAGGGGGGTGCCAGAGAGCTACAAGTCCCAAACCGGAACTGGGAGATGGGATATAGATAAATCACCTTCAGAAGGAACAAGGGGCAACCAAACAACCCCGGTTCTTGACAAATGGTGTGAGTGGTGGGGATGATAAAGGTATCTTCCCTGTGAACCATGACAGATTGGTGGGATCCCTGACATATCTGGTGGGATCCGTGACATATCGGTGGCAGCGGTGGGACAATAGAGCATTAGTGATCGGGTTTGAGCAGTCATTCCTCTCACTAAAAACTTGCACAGTTCTTGCGAGAACTTGGCGCAAAAAAGTTTTGGAGAACAAGCTCAGTGTTTACTAGTCCTGAAACAATAGTGTTTATTCTGTGTCCTGTGAATAAAGTGTTGTGAGACTGGAAATACGTGGAGAAGTAGTGATATTTTATATGCTCCCAGGTAATCAAGGAACTCCAGCCAGCGTCCTTCATTCAGACTCCAGCCAAAGCAGAGTGGACTTCCTGAAACACGGGGTGGTACTGAAAGAGGTTCCACAGCTTGGTAGACCCCGTTACAGAAGGTAACTGCCCCATAAGTAGCACTGCCCCTGAGGTAATGGGGGTGGATGAGGAGGTAGTACCCATAGCAGCGCTGGCTGACGAGTCTGTAGAAATCCCCAGGTAGACAGCTCACATAGCTGCTGTCACCCGCAGTCAGAGTGCCCGGAACACAGATAACGTTCTGCTTTCTGGACCCTCCTCCGTCACAGGCGTGACAGGACCAGAGATGGACCAAGAGCAGGTCCCAGAGGGTTCCCGTGAGGAAGGGACCCTGACGTCGCTTCTGGCTGCCCCTAGCCAGGAGTTCCAGGCCGCTCTGCACTCAGATGCGAGCCTGGAGAATTTGAGACACCTCGCCTTGACGCCCACCTCCGTGACTGATAAGGAGAGGGTGTTCTGGGAACGAGGGAGGTTGTACCGTGAGACAGTACCCGGAAAATCCCAAAAGGAGTGGTTGAGGGAAAGACAGCTGGTCATCCCACACCAAATCAGGAGTGAGTTGTTGCAGATTGCCCATGAGATCCTGCTCACTGAACACTTGGGGATCAGCAAAACTAAGGCCCGCCTGTCTCAACACTTCTATTGGCCCAAGATGGGGACAGATGTGACAAACTACTTCCGCTCCTGTATCACCTGCCAAAGAGTGGGGAAAGCAGAGCCTGCTCTTAAGGCTCCCCTGATATCTTTGCCAGTGATAGAGGAGCCTTTCCAGAGGATCGCGGTGGACATTGTGGGCCCGCTGGCCGTCCCCAGCAGCTCTGGAAAGCAATACATCCTCACTGTGGTAGACTATGCTACCCAGTACCCAGAGGCAGTGGCTCTGTCCGCAACCAGGGCAGATAAGGTGGCAGAAGCAGTGTTGGTCATCTTTTCACGGGTAGGAGTTCCCAGGGAGATGCTTACCGATCAAGGGACCCAATTCGTGTCTCGCCTAATGGAGGCTCTCTATAAGAAAATGAAGGTGAAGCGTCTGGTATCGAGTGCGTATCACCCATAGACCAATGGCTTGTGTGAACGCTTCAATGGTACTCTCAAACAGATGCTACGCATGTTGGTTGAGACTCAAGGACGCGATTGGGAGTGGTACAACCCACACCTGCTATTCTCTTACCGAGAGGTTCCCCAGGCCTCGACGGGGTTCTCCTCCTTCGAACTCCTGTACGGCAGGCGAGTCCGGGGACCCCTTGAGTTGGTAAGGGAATCCTGGGAAGAGGAGCCGAACCCTTCTGAAGTGTCCATAGTGGAGTATGTCATGCACTCCCGTGACAAAATGCAGACCTTGACGCAGTTGGTGCATGACAACATGATGCAGGCACAGGCTGATCAGAAGCACTGGTACGACCAAAACACTCGGGAGCGGACCTACCAGGTGAGTCAAAAGGTGTGGGTGCTGGTCCCCGTACTAAAGGATAAGCTTCAGGCAGCCTGGGAAGGCCCGTACGTCGTCCACCAACAGCTCTACCAAGTCATCTACGTGGTCACGCTTGACCACGCTCCAGGTAGGCGAAAGGCCTTTCACATCAACATGATGAAGGTTCATCGCGAACGTGAAGCTTACATCCTACTGGTCTGCAGCCTGCCCTAAGACAGGGAGGGAGATCCCCTCCTGGACAAGCTGGCCCAAGCCATGGCCGTTGGGTCCATTGAGGAATTGGAGATAAGCACCTTGTTAACCGAACCCAAGCGGTCGCAGTTGCGGACTACACTGGAACCCTTCCGGGCCGTGTTCTCCAACCCACCTGAACGGACTGTGTTAGCGGTCCACGAGGTGGACACCGGGAATCATACCCCACTACGGTGAACACCCTATTGGATCTCTGACGAGGTGCAGCAGGTTATGCGCCAGGAGATCGATGAGATGTTACAGCTGGGGGTGATTCAACGGTCAAAGAGCTCGTGGGCCTCACCTGTAGTTCTCGTGCCAAAGAAGGATCGAACTACCCGGTTCTGCATGGACTACAGGGGGCTCAATGCCATCACAGCCTCTGACGCACACCCAATGCCGCGCATCGAGGAGCTGCTTGAGCGCTTAGCTGGCACAAAATATCTGACCATAATGGATCTGAGTCGAGCATACTGGCAGATTCCCCTGAGCACTGAGGCACAGGAGAAGTCTGCCTTTATCACACCCTTTGGACTGTACGAGTCCACGGTCATGCCCTTCAGCATGATGGATGCCCCTGCCACTTTCCAGTGGATAGTCAACCACCTGCTTCAGGGACTGGAGAAGTACGTGGTGGCGTATCTGGATGACATAGCCATCTTCAGTTATTTCTGAGATGAACACCTGCAGCATCTCCAGGAGGTGCTCAGGCGAATTCACCAAGCTGCTCTGGCCATCAAGCTGGAAAAGTGCCAGATGGGCATGAGAGAGGTCCACTACCTGGGGCTCCGGGTAGGTGGGAAGTCCACAAAGCCAGAGCCTGGGAAAGTGGATGCGATCGTGTCCTGGTCCACCCCCCAGGACCAAGAAACAGGTGATGTCCTTCCTGGGCACTGCAGGGTACTATAGGCACTTCGTAAAGAACTATAGTAGCCTGGCAAAACCCTTGACGGACCTCACCAGGAAGGAGCTACCCCACAAAGTCGACTGGACCGATGGCTGTGAGGGGGCCTTCCAGGCATTGAAAACAGCCCTGTGCAATACTCCTGTGTTGAAAGCAGTTGACAACGGTCGACCGTTCTTGGTGCAGACCGACGCCAGAGAGTTTGACCTCGGTGCTGTGCTCAGCCAGGTGAACTCGGGGAACTACCTGCTTCAGGGACTGGAGAAGTACGCGGTGGCGTACCTGGATGACATTGCCATCTTCAGTTCCTCCTGAGATGAACACCTGCAGCAGCATCTCCAGGAGGTGCTCAGGTGAATTCACCAAACCGGTCTGGCCATCAAGCCGGGAAAGTGCCAGATGGGCATGAGAGAGGTCCACTACCAGGGGCTCCGGGTAGGTGTGAAGTCCATAAAGCCAGAGCCTGGGAAAGTGGATGCGATTGTGTCCTGGTCCACCCCCCAGGACCAAAAAACAAGTGATGTCCTTCCTGGGCAATGCAGGGTACTATAGGCGCTTCGTAAAGAACTATAGTAGCCTGGAAAAATCCTTGACGGACCTCACCAGGAAGGAGCTACCCCACATAGTCGACTGGACCGATGGCTGTGAGGGGGCCTTCCAGGCATTGAAAACAACCCTGTGCAACACTCCTGTGTTGAAAGCAGTCAACAGCAGTTGACCGTTCTTGGTGCAGACCAACGCCAGAGACTTTGATCTCGGTGCTGTGCTCAGCCAGGGAACCACAAGCACCCTGTGTTGTACCTGAGCCGGAAACTTCTGCCAAGTGAGGTGGCCTATTCCACCATCAAGAAGGAGTGCCTGGCCATAGTCTGTGCCCTGCAATGTTTGCAGCCCTACCTGTACGGTTGCACCTTCACTGTGGTGACGGACCACCACGCTCTGCGCTGGCTACAAGCCATGTGTGGAACCAACGGAAGGTTGCTATGCTGGAGCCTTGCCCTCCAGGAGTACAACTTTACAATCAAACACAAAATGGGCAGGGAGCATGGCAATGCAGATGGATTGTCCCGCCAGGGCAAACCTGCCAACGAGGAGTACTGAGAGGTCCTGCCTCCATAGCGCAGTCCAAAAGGAGGAGGTGTCAGGAACATGAGGTAATTGACTGTCTATGATCATGCACACCCTCACTAGAATCACTGAAGACGTTTTATGGCTTTTAGCTGCAGCAGACAAATCTACCTAAACTCCTCATTCCCTCCTTACAACCAATACCATACAAAACTGGTATAGCCACTTCCAAACTGCAGGGATCTCTTTGTTCTATTACAGTGATATATATGGGCATGGTTTCGGGCTAGAGCTATAAGAATTATATATTCCGGATGTCCATCGATAGATCTATCACTCACTGAAAGCGCTAGCAGCTAAACGTAACGAGTGCAAAGCGTGGATTTCTACGTAAGTGGCTCAGGTAATTGCTCCATGTTTACACTTAAAAGAATCGCCCCGACGTGGCGCACCTCGTGATCGTGTATTTCGGATTCGAGATTCCTACAGCGAGCTAGGCATAAAAATAGTTTTCCTAAGTCTAGTTAAAGGGGAGGTTTCAGCCTCTAAGTGATGTCACCACAGTGGGAGTGGCTGGGTCTTAGACTAGGAAATATCTGTGTGAAGCAGGAGTCTTTGGTGTCTTTTGTCCGGGGTGTAGCTGCTCTACAGATGTGACATACATCTTGATGTGTCTCCTGAGCACATGGGCAACCAGGAGGGAAAATGATCTGAAGTTCTGACATCATTTTTTTTTTTCTCTCAGCTCTGTGCTCAGTTTTTTTTTTTTTTTTTTTCCCTTAGACATTTGGGTGTTTCAGGACACAGGTGTGGACATGGATATTCAGGGTCTGTGCTCTTCAATGGATAATCTCGTTACAAATGTACAAAGGATTCAAGATACTATTGATCAGAAATCTATGTTAGAACCAAGAATTCCTATTCCTGATTTGTTTTTTGGTGATAGAACTAAGTTTCTTAATTTCAAAAATAATTGTAAGCTATTTCTGGCCTTGAAACCTCATTCTTCTGGTAATCCTATTCAACAGGTTTTGATTATTATTTCTTTTTTTTGCGCGGCGACCCTCAGGACTGGGCATTTTCTCTTGCGCCAGGAGACCCTGCATTGAGTAATGTCAATGCGTTTTTCCTGGCGCTCGGATTGCTTTACGATGAGCCTAATTCAGTGGATCAGGCTGAGAAAAATTTGCTGGCTTTGTGCCAGGGTCAGTATGATATAGAAGTATATTGTCAGAAATTTAGGAAGTGGTCAGTACTCACTCTGTGGAATGAATCTGCGCTGGCAGCTTTGTTCAGAAAGGGTCTCTCTGAGGCTCTTAAGGATGTCATGGTGGGTTTTCCTATGCCTGCTGGTTTGAATGAGTCTATGTCTTTGGCCATTCAGATCGGTCGACGCTTGCGCGAGCGTAAATCTGTGCACCATTTGGCGGTATTGTCTAAGATTAAACCTGAGCCTATGCAGTGCGATAGGACTATGACCAGAGTTGAACGGCAAGAACACAGACGTCTGAATGGTCTGTGTTTCTACTGTGGTGATTCCACTCATGCTATTTCTGATTGTCCTAAGCGCACTAGGCGGTTCGATAGGTCTGCCGTCATTGGTACTGTACAATCCAAATTCCTTCTGTCCATTACCTTAATATGCTCTTTGTCATCGTATTCTGTCATGGCATTTGTGGATTCAGGCGCTGCCCTGAATTTGATGGACTTGGAGTATGCTAAGCATTGTGGGTTTTTCTTGGAGCCTTTGCGGTGTCCTATTCCGTTGAGAGGAATTGATGCTACACCTTTAGCCAAGAATAAACCTCAGTACTGGACCCAGCTGACCATGTGCATGGCTCCTGCACATCAGGAAGTTATTCGCTTTCTGGTGCTACATAATTTGCATGATGTGGTCGTGTTGGGGTTGCCATGGCTGCAAACCCATAATCCTGTATTGGATTGGAACTCTATGTCGTTATCCAGCTGGGGTTGTCAGGGGGTACATGGTGATGTTCCATTTTTGTCTATTTCGTCATCCACTCCTTCTGAGGTCCCAGAGTTCTTGTCTGATTATCAGGATGTATTTGAAGAGCCCAAGTCCGATGCCCTACCTCCGCATAGGGATTGTGATTGTGCTATCAATTTGATTCCTGGTAGTAAATTCCCTAAAGGTCGATTATTTAATTTATCCGTGCCTGAACACGCCGCTATGCGCAGTTATGTGAAGGAATCCCTGGAGAAGGGACATATTCGCCCATCGTCATCACCACTGGGAGCAGGGTTCTTTTTTGTAGCCAAGAAGGATGGTTCGCTGAGACCGTGTATTGATTACCGCCTTCTTAATAAGATCACTGTTAAATTTCAGTATCCCTTGCCATTGTTATCTGACTTGTTTGCTCGGATTATGGGGGCTAGTTGGTTCACTAAGATAGATCTTCGTGGTGCGTATAATCTGGTGAGAATCAGGCAAGGAGATGAATGGAAAACTGCATTTAATACGCCCGAGGGTCATTTTGAGTATCTAGTGATGCCGTTCGGACTTGCCAATGCTCCATCTGTGTTTCAGTCTTTTATGCATGACATCTTTCGTGAGTATCTGGATAGATTCCTGATTGTTTACTTGGATGACATTTTGATCTTCTCAGATGATTGGGACTCTCATGTGAAGCAGGTCAGAATGGTTTTCCAGGTCCTGCGTGCTAATTCTTTGTTTGTGAAGGGATCAAAGTGTCTCTTCGGTGTGCAGAAAGTTTCATTTTTGGGGTTCATCTTTTCCCCTTCTACTATCGAGATGGATCCTGTTAAGGTCCAAGCCATCCAGGATTGGATTCGGCCGACATCTCTGAAAAGTCTGCAAAAATTCCTGGGCTTTGCTAATTTTTATCGTCGCTTCATTTGTAATTTTTCTAGCATTGCCAAACCATTGACCGATTTGACCAAGAAGGGTGCTGATTTGGTTAATTGGTCTTCTGCTGCTGTGGAAGCTTTTCAGAAGTTGAAGCATCGTTTTTGTTCTGCCCCTGTGTTGTGTCAACCAGATGTTTCTCTTCCGTTCCAGGTCGAGGTTGATGCTTCTGAGATTGGAGCAGGGGCGGTTTTGTCACAGAGAGGTTCTGGTTGCTCAGTGTTGAAACCATGTGCTTTCTTTTCCAGGAAGTTTTCGGCTGCTGAACGTAATTATGATGTAGGCAACCGAGAGTTGCTGGCCATGAAGTGGGCATTCGAGGAATGGCGTCATTGGCTTGAAGGAGCTAAGCATCGCGTGGTGGTATTGACTGATCATAAGAACCTTACTTATCTCGAGTCTGCCAAGCGCTTGAATCCTAGACAGGCCCGTTGGTCGTTATTTTTTGCCCGCTTCGATTTTGTGATTTCGTACCTTCCGGGCTCTAAAAATGTGAAGGCGGATGCTCTGTCTAGGAGTTTTGTGCCCAACTCTCCGGGTTCATCTGAGCCGGCGAGTATCCTCAAGGAAGGAGTCATTGTGTCTGCCATCTCCCCTGATTTGCGGCGAGTGTTGCAAAAATTTCAGGCGAATAAACCTGATCGTTGTCCGGCGGAGAAACTGTTCGTCCCTGATAGGTGGACTAGTAAAGTTATCTCTGAACTTCATTGTTCGGTGTTGGCTGGTCATCCTGGAATCTTTGGTACCAGAGAGTTAGTGGCTAGATCCTTCTGGTGGCCATCTCTGTCACGGGATGTACGTGCTTTTGTGCAGTCCTGTGGGATTTGTGCTAGGGCTAAGCCCTGCTGTTCACGTGCCAGTGGGTTGCTTTTGCCCTTGCCGGTCCCAAAGAGGCCTTGGACACATATTTCGTTGGATTTCATTTCTGACCTTCCCGTTTCTCAA
Source organism: Ranitomeya imitator (assembly GCF_032444005.1). Classification (NCBI taxonomy): domain Eukaryota; kingdom Metazoa; phylum Chordata; class Amphibia; order Anura; family Dendrobatidae; genus Ranitomeya; species Ranitomeya imitator. The sequence continues at coordinate 13,183,193 of NC_091284.1, read as the reverse complement.
AAGATGTCAGTCATTTGGGTGGTCTGTGATCGCTTTTCTAAAATGGTCCATCTGGTGCCCTTGGTTAAATTGCCTTCCTCCTCTGATTTGGTGCCTTTGTTCTTCCAGCATGTGGTTCGTTTGCATGGCATTCCTGAGAATATTGTTTCTGACAGAGGTTCACAGTTTGTTTCAAGGTTTTGGCGAGCCTTTTGTGGTAGGATGGGCATTGACCTATCTTTTTCCTCGGCTTTCCATCCTCAGACTAATGGCCAGACCGAACGAACCAATCAGACCTTGGAAACATATCTGAGATGTTTTGTTTCTGCAGACCAGGATGATTGGGTGTCCTTTTTGCCGTTGGCTGAGTTCGCCCTTAATAATCGGGCCAGCTCGGCTACCTTGGTCTCTCCATTTTTCTGCAATTCTGGGTTCCATCCTCGTTTCTCTTCAGGACAGGTTGAGTCTTCGGACTGTCCTGGTGTGGATTCTGTGGTGGACAGGTTGCAGCAGATCTGGACTCAGGTAGTGGACAATTTGACCTTGTCCCAGGAGAAGGCTCAACTTTTCGCTAATCGCAGACGCCGTGTGGGTCCCCGACTTCGTGTTGGGGATCTGGTTTGGTTATCTTCTCGTCATATTCCTATGAAGGTTTCCTCTCCTAAATTTAAACCTCGTTTTATTGGTCCGTATAGGATTTCTGAGATTCTCAATCCTGTGTCTTTTCGTTTGACCCTCCCAGACTCCTTTTCCATACATAATGTATTCCATAGGTCGTTGTTGCGGAGATACGTGGCACCTATGGTTCCTTCTGTTGAGCCTCCTGCCCCGGTTTTGGTGGAGGGGGAATTGGAGTATATTGTGGAGAAAATTTTGGATTCTCCTGTTTCTAGATGGAAACTCCAGTATCTGGTTAAATGGAAGGGTTATGCTCAGGAAGATAATTCCTGGGTTTTTGCCTCTGATGTCCATGCTCCAGATCTTGTTCGTGCCTTTCATGTGGCTCATCCTGGTCGGCCTGGGGGCTCTGGTGAGGGTTCGGTGACCCCTCCTCAAGGGGGGGGGTACTGTTGTGAATTCTGTGGCTGAATTCACTCGTGTGGTCACAAGTGGTACTGCAGCTTCTGAGCTTCCTCCCTCAGGTGTTCTGGTGAGCTCGTTGGCTGCTTGGTTATTTAACTCCGCCTGATTCTGTCTTCCTTGCTCCTAGTCAATGTTCCAGTGTTGGATCTGAGCTTCTGGATCTTTCCTGTGGCCTGCTGCTCTGCTTAGATAAGTGCTGCTCTGTTTTTGTTGCTACTTTTTCTGTCCAGCTTGTCCATTCGTTTTGCTGATAGCTCTGAGACGCAAAGGGTGTACCGCCGTGCCGTTAGTTCGGCACGGTGGGTCTTTTTGCCCCCTTTGCGTGGTTTTTTTGCTTTAGGGTTTTTTGTAGACTGCAAAGTTCTCTTTGCTATCCTCGCTCTATCTAGAATATCGGGCCTCACTTTGCTGAATCTATTTCATCACTACATTTGTCTTTTCATCTTGCTAACAGTCATTATATGTGGGGGGCTGCCTTTTCCTTTGGGGTATTTCTCTGAGGCAAGCCAGGCTTAATTTTCTATCTTCAGGCTAGTCAGTTTCTCAGGTTGTGCCGAGTTGCCTAGGTAGTGTCAGGCGCAATCCACAGCCACTTTTAGTTGTGTTTAGGATAGGTTCAGGTTTGCAGTCTACAGAGATTCCACGTCTCAGAGCTCGTTCTATTGCTTTTGGGTTATTGTCAGATCACTGTATGTGCTCTGATTGCTGGCACACTGTGTCACTGGATTGCCGGCATAACACTTGTCACTCCTTGTTCTATAACGAACTGTCGCGTCCTCTGAGGTGAATTACGCTACTGATTTGGGTTGGCTCAGGACCCGTTAACAATTAAGAGAATCAGAGCTGGTGACAGCATATTGTTAGGATTTGAACCTGTGACTCTTTGTTAGTCTGTTCCTTTGCTTGAGGAGCTATTCGGAACTTGCTTGACTTCTGTCTGAAACCATATGAATTTCATCTGGATAGAGATCATCACTGCCCTGTTGATTTGTCCCCACCCTGACTGAGCTTGATTGGACCTGCTATATATACCTGACCCTGTGCAGCTTCCTGTTGCTGAGTATTTGGGGTGCTCAGTCTAACTGAGTGAAGCAATCTCTGAGCTCCTGGTTGGAAGGTGTCTTTCTGGCATCTCTCTGCTTCTTACTGATATTCTGCTGCTACTACCCTGAACTTCTGCTGCTCACACAGACTTGAACTATTGAACTATCACTGCCATATATTGCATCTCCAGAGGTCTTTCCACGGTCCGGTCACTTGTATAATAATAATAATCTTTATTTTTATATAGCGCTAACATATTCCGCAGCACTTTACAGGTTGCACACATTATCATCACTGTCCCCGCTGGGGCTCACAATCTAAATTCCCTATAAGTATGTTTTTGGAATGTGGGAGGAAACTGTAGTACCCGGAGGAAACCCACGCAAACACGGAAAGAACATACAAACTCTTTGCAGATGTCCTTGGTGGGGTTTGAACCCAGGACTCCAGTGCTGCAAGGCTGCTGTGCTAACCACTGCGCCACCGTGCTGCCCATTGTATACATCTGCTTCGGCCACTGACCTTCAGTTCTGTATCGCCAGTAACGTGACACATATTTTGTCCTGTGCAATTTGGCGTCTTTGCAGCGACCGGCGGCATTGATAATTGTTTCCGCCTATGTGGGAGTTGTTATATCGCCCTCGCTGCAGCGTGCCCAATAGCCAGTACATAGCAGGCAGCCTTTCTGGCGACTAATTACCCTAGGTGCAGTACCCTGACTGAAATGAGAATAAGGGGGCACCAGAGAGCTGCAAGTTAAAAACAGGAACTGGGAAGTGGGATATAGATAAATTCTCTTCAGAAGGAACCAGGGGCAACCAACCAACCCCGGTTTGTGACAAATTGATGTGAGTGGTGGGATAATATAATAGTATCTTCCCTGTGAACAGTGACAGATTGGTGGGATCCCTGACACCTCTGGTGGGACCCTTGACATTACATATCCACAGCTCCTTTCTGTAGTCACACGCTCTGTGTATACTATATAGCCACAGCTCCTCTGTAGTCACACGGTCTGTATATAGTATGTATCCACAGCTCCTCTCTGTAGTGTATATACCATACTAGATGGTGGCCCGATTCTAACGCATCGGGTATTCTAGAATATGCATGTCTACGTAGGATATTGCCCAGCGACGTAGTATATTGCCCAGTCACGTAGTATATTGGGCAGTCACGTAGTATATTGCCCAGTCACATAGTATATTGCCCAGCCACGTAGAATATTGCCCAGCCACGTAGAATATTGCCCAGCCACGTTGTTCTGTCTCCGCCATCTAATATTGTTGCCCTGATTATTTGCTTGCATAATTGCAGTTTCCTCAGTATACAGTATTGATATATTCATGCCTTTATTCATCTGTGATGCTTTGGCTCCCTCTAGCATCCAGAGTTATGTTGGCAGTTCAATCTTGTTTTTGTATTATCCATGTCTGATTCTCCTCCTCCTTTGCAATGCATTATGGTAGCTCAGCCTCCATTTCCCTCCATTTTTTCTTTCACTTTCCTCAGTCTGCCTTCAAGGAAAGACGCTTCACTTCATCCCCCTTGCGATTGTATTGCCGGTATGTCTTTATGCTTCCTATAGATATTTCTGCTCCATATTAGCCTAGACTAGCCAGTTGTACTCCCAGTTCAGTTACTAGCTTCCTAAATGTTATGCATAATGTACCTCATGTGTAGTATGTATCTGTTCTATACCATGCACTGATTCTATTTATATCATTGTTCACAGTTTCACCGCATCAATATACCACTACGTTTAATAAAGCACAGACTCAACCACAGTCTCCTTATTGGACCCCGGTATAGCGGTTTAGCTGACTGTATAGCTACGTATGAGCCTGCCTCAGCTAGTGAGGACAGAACAGTGAAACGGCAGCCATCCAACTAGTGGGATTCAAGTTACCGGCTACTTAGAGACTAAATACAGCTACAGCAATCTCTGCACAGCCAAGCACTTTCCCAAGACACCATGTCTCACAAATCACATAGGACAAGATCTGTTACTTCCGTCTCCTCAAAGACAACATCCATCAGCAGCGCGGTCGCCATTGCCCGCGCAAATGCTGAAGCCGCCAAAATACGAGCGAGCTTTGCTGACCAAGAGATGAAACTTAAATTAGAAAAAGCACGCCTAGATGACGAAGAGAGGAGGTCGCGCTTAGAGAAGGCACGTGTGGATGCCGCCTTAGAAAGCCTAGCAGCAAAAAGGGAAGCTGCCGCACCCCTCGCCAAAGCAGAATCGCTAGAAGCCGCGCAAAATCCCAAGCTGCATAGCCAAAGCAGTACGTCGAGTCTGGAGTTCCCACTGCAAGACTCACCACAACGCACATCTCAGTATGTTAGTGACCTTCCTGATCCAAACTATAACCCTGAACCAGTACCAAAACCAGAATACGACACCTCCAGCGAAGTGAGCGAGAGTCGTCACGAGGCTCAGGACAGAAACAAACTCGAAAATGTGAGGCAAAACAACTCTGCTAATGACTACCCTGCCCCTCATCAGGTAACCAACGTGAATCACCCTGCTGACATACCTTACGTCAGACCGAAGCAATACGACACCGGCTGGCGTCACCATGAGGACACTAACAGGTACGAACGCACCTCACATCACTATCAGGGCGACCCATCACCAGTATACTCTGCTGACAACCGGTTCACGACAGAATTTGCCAAGTTCTTCACACGACGTGAACTGGTTGCCAAGGGACTCATGAAATTCACTGACCGAGCTGAAGGTTACAGAGCTTGGAAAGCTTCCTTCCAAAATGTCATTAGAGACTTGGGGCTACAACACAGGGAAGAGATAGACCTGTTAGTCAAATACCTGGGAGAAGAGTCAGTCAAACACGCAGTAAGGATCAGAGACATTAATATAAACCGCCCTGAGACTGGCCTCAAAGAGATCTGGAAAAGGCTGGATGAGTGTTACGGTTCAGCAGAAGTAATAGAAAGAGCCTTGTTCAAAAGAATCAATGACTTTCCTAAAATATCTAACAAAGGTCTCCAGAAACTTAGAGAGCTAAGCGACTTGCTAAAGGAAGTCCAAGTTGCCAAATACGAGGACGACCTACAGGGACTTGCATTTCTCGACACAGCCAGAGGTGTTAACCCTATAGTCCAGAAGTTGCCCTACAATCTACAGGAGAGGTGGCTCACACATGGTTCCACGTACAAATACAAACACAGCGTTCCATTCCCTCCCTTCTCCGTTTTTGTAGACTTCATACACCAACAAGCGAGAATTAGAAACGATCCCAGCTTTGACTTTGCAATACCATATGCCACACCATCACCACCTGCAAATCCACGCAGAACATCTGTGGAAGTACACAAGACTTATGTTTCTTCTCCAGGTTCTAATTACAGGTCTGCTGGCTGCTCCCAATCAGAGACAAAGGTGCAGGACCCTGACAAGCAGTGCCCACTTCATCAGAAGCCTCATCCTCTCCTGAAATGCAGAGCCTTCAGAGGAAAATCTATGCCAGATCGCAGAAGCTTCCTGAAAGAAAACGGTATCTGCTACAAGTGCTGCTCGTCCACAGCTCATCTCGCCAAGGATTGCAAGGTCAGTGTAAAATGCACAGAATGTGGCACCACAGATCATAACACCGCTCTACACCCTGGCCCAGCTCCATGGAGTACACAAAACACACCAGCTGACAGTGAGCATGGCGGGGAGGAAAGGAACACTGATACAGCTACGCCAGAGATCACTTCACAATGCACCGAGGTCTGCAAAGGGACAATAGACAGTAGGTCCTGTTCAAAAATATGCCTCGTCAAAGTATACCCGAAGGGCCATAGAGACCAAGCTGTAAGACTGTATGCTATCTTAGATGACCAAAGTAATCGATCCTTGGCTAGATCAACGTTCTTTGACCTATTCAACATCAAAGGGCCAAGCACTCACTACTCCTTAAAGACGTGTGCAGGTACTGTGACAACAGCAGGCAGGAAAGCTACTGACTACCAGATCGAGTCTTTAGACGGACAATTCTGCCTACCACTACCTACGATCATCGAATGTAACCAGATCCCAGACAACAGATCTGAAATCCCTACGCCAGATGTAGCAATCCATCACGCTCACTTAAAACAAATAGCACACCTCATACCGGAACTCGACCATCAGGCCCAGATAATTCTGCTGTTGGGGAGAGATATCCTACAGGTTCATAAAGTGAGACGTCATATCAACGGACTCCACAATGCTCCCTATGCCCAAAAGCTAGACCTAGGATGGGTCATAATTGGCAACGTATGCTTGGGACGCATGCACGCCCCATCTTCTGTGACAAGCATGCTGACAAATACATTGGAGAAAGGATGTCCATCTCTGTTTCAACCTTGTAACAATGAGTTCCATGTCAGGGAACTGCCACACAGCATCCAACTGCCCAACCATCTAATAGACTTTACTCACGACAGCAGTATAGTGTCGGGAAGCTATGAGGATCAGTTAGGGTGCACAGTCTTCCAGAGAACTAAGCAGGACAACCAAGTGGCAATGTCGGTAGAGGACAAGTTGTTCTTAGCGGTAATGGACAAGGGACTCGTTAAAGATGAGACCAACAGCTGGGTCGCACCTCTTCCCTTCAAAACCCACAGACCACGTCTACCGAACAACAGAAATCAGGCATTACAACGTTTCTCCTCTCTCATTCGTAATCTGCAAAAGAAACCAGAGATGAAAGATCACTTTTTCTCCTTCATGTCAAAGATTTTTGAAAACCGTCACGCAGAACTAGCTCCCACTCTCAAAGACTCTGAAGAATGCTGGTTCCTACCCATGTTCGGAGTATACCACCCTAAAAAACCAGGCCAGATCAGAGTCGTGTTTGATTCCAGTGCTAAGTTTAATGATGTCTCCCTGAATGACGTTCTGCTGACAGGACCAGACCTCAATAACAAACTACTGGGTGTACTTATGCGCTTCCGTAAGGATTCCATTGCCTTCATCGCTGACATCCAGCAAATGTTCCATTGTTTCCTTGTGAGAGAGAGAGACAGGAACTTCCTAAGATTCTTCTGGTACAGAGACAATGATCCTATTAAAGAAATCACAGAGTATCGCATGAGAGTGCACATCTTTGGCAACAGTCCTTCACCTGCAGTCGCCATTTACGGACTCAAAAGGTCAGCTCAGGAAGGAGAACCAGAATACGGAGCAGATGTCAGACAATTCATAGAAAAGGACTTTTATGTCGACGACTGTCTAAAAGCCATGCCTTCAAATGAGACTGCCATCAGTCTTCTCAGGAGAGCTCAGGACATGCTTGCCTGCTCGAACCTTAGGCTTCATAAAATAGCCTCAAACAGCCAAGAACTCATGGAAGCGTTCCCTTCTCAAGACCTATGTAATGGTCTCAGAGACCTGGACCTGGGGTCAGACCCCGCACCAATGCAACGCAGCCTCGGGCTTCTCTGGAATCTACAATCAGACACTTTCACCTTTCAGGTCAGCCAGGAAGAAAGGCCTTTCACACGTAGAGGCGTCCTGTCTACCATCAACAGTCTGTACGACCCCTTGGGTTTCGCAGCTCCTGTTACTATACAAGGCAAGGCCCTACTAAGAGACTTAACTAGGGAAACATCTGACTGGGATGCACCTCTGCCACCTGATAAGAGGATCCAGTGGGAAGAGTGGAAGAACTCGTTAGCGGCACTCTCCAACCTGCATGTGCCAAGACCGTACACCCCTGTGCCATCTACTGAGATACAGAGCCAAAGACTGTACGTATTTGCAGATGCTTCTGTCAAAGCAATTGCCGCTGTTGCCTACCTCAAAACTGTAGACTCCAAATGTCAGTGCCACATTGGTTTCGTCATGGGAAAGGCCAAACTCGCACCACAACCAGAGCACACTATACCCAGGTTAGAGCTTTGTGCCGCAGTCTTAGCCGTTGAGTTAGCAGAGTTCATCGCATCCGAAATGGATATCGACCTGACACAAGCCAAGTTCTACTCAGACAGCAAAGTAGTCCTGGGATATATCCACAACGAAACCAGGCGATTCTACGTTTATGTCAATAACAGAGTGCTACGAATCAGGAGATCAGTTCACCCACAGCAGTGGCATTACATACCCACAGACCAGAATCCCGCAGATCATGCAACTAGAGCAGTTGACGCAAGTCGACTAGGAAGCACAACGTGGCTCTCTGGACCAAAACTATTGTACATTGAGGAATGTTTTCCAGACACCTTCGAACTTGTAGGAGAGGACTCAGATGCTGAAATCCGCCCTCAGGTGTCTACACTACATACAATGACCTCTGTTATCCAGCTTGGATCTTGCAGGTTCGACAGATTCTCAAGTTGGAAGTCACTTACTCGAGCCATTACCTGCCTGACACATATAGCTCGCTCATTCATGGCTACCAGAACTTGTGGCACAGAAAAATGTAAAGGTTGGCATCTTTGTAAAAATACCTACGTTACCTCCGACTTAGAGTTCTCTAGAAATCACATCATCCTCACTGTTCAAAGAGAAACCTACTTGGCAGAAATCCAATGTCTTACTAACAAAGCTCCAATACCAGCGAGCAGCGTATTGAGAAAACTCGACCCATTCATCGACAACTACGGCCTGCTGAGGGTAGGAGGCCGACTCAAAGAAGCTGAGATGGAGTTTGTGGAGAAATTCCCTCTTATACTTCCCGGAAAATGTCATGTTGCCTACCTAATCGTACAACATTACCACAATCTGGTCAAGCACCAAGGAAGACTATTTACAGAAGGAGCCATCAGATCTGCTGGCTTGTGGATCATCGGTGCAAAAAGACTCATCAGTAGTGACATCTACAAATGTGTTACCTGCCGTAAGCTTCGTGGTTCAACTCAAACCCAAAAGATGGCTGACCTACCAGCAGATAGACTCAGCCCAGACCCTCCCTTTACTAGCGTTGGTCTCGATGTGTTTGGGCCTTGGTCAGTTGTTACACGTCGTACGAGAGGCGGCCAAGCCAATAGTAAACGTTGGGCAGTCATGTTCACTTGCATGTCAATCAGAGCCGTCCACATAGAGGTCATCGAGTCCCTTGACACGTCAAGCTTCATCAATGCCTTAAGACGTTTTATGGCCATCCGTGGTCCTATCAAGCACATACGTTCAGACAGAGGTACTAACTTCGTTGGTGCAGCAAAGGAATTAGGAATACCCTCAAATCTAAACTATAAGACTCTCGAGAGGTTCCTCAGTGACCAAGGCTGCACATGGTCATTCAACCCACCTCACTCTTCACATATGGGAGGATCTTGGGAACGAATGATTGGTCTAGTACGGAGAATTCTTGACTCCACTCTTCTTCAAGAAGGAGCAGCGAGACTCACCCACGAAAGTCTCATCACCTTCATGGCTGAAGCTGCAGCTATAATTAACGCAAGACCCCTGGTTCCAGTTCCTAACGACCCTGAGGAGCCTTTGTTACTGACTCCAGCTACTTTACTTACCCAGAAAACAGGACTGTCCAGTGCCCCTCCAGGAGGATTCGACGCGAAGGACCTCTACAAGCGCCAATGGAGACAGGTACAAAGTCTTGCAAATACTTTCTGGGACAGGTGGCGCAAACAATATTTGTCTACCCTGCAGCCACGGACGAAGTGGCAATCTACTAAACCTAATCTGAACATAGGTGACCTTGTTCTTGTGAAAAACTGTCAGATTCACCGGAACCAGTGGCCACTTGGTCTAGTTACCGCAACGTTCCCGAGCAAGGACGGCAACGTCCGCAAAGTTGAGCTAAGGATGACCAAAGGGAATGAACCTAAGACATTTTCCAGACCGGTATCTGAACTGGTCCTATTGTTGCCTTCGGAAGAAAGGAGTAGTGACATCCGTTGATGCCAGACGGGGAGTGTTCTGTCTCCGCCATCTAATATTGTTGCCCTGATTATTTGCTTGCATAATTGCAGTTTCCTCAGTATACAGTATTGATATATTCATGCCTTTATTCATCTGTGATGCTTTGGCTCCCTCTAGCGGCCAGAGTTATGTTGGCAGTTCAATCTTGTTTTTGTATTATCCATGTCTGATTCTCCTCCTCCTTTGCAATGCATTATGGTAGCTCAGCCTCCATTTCCCTCCATTTTTTCTTTCACTTTCCTCAGTCTGCCTTCAAGGAAAGACGCTTCACTTCATCCCCCTTGCGATTGTATTGCCGGTATGTCTTTATGCTTCCTATAGATATTTCTGCTCCATATTAGCCTAGCCTAGCCAGTTGTACTCCCAGTTCAGTTACTAGCTTCCTAAATGTTATGCATAATGTACCTCATGTGTAGTATGTATCTGTTCTATACCATGCACTGATTCTATTTATATCATTGTTCACAGTTTCACCGCATCAATATACCACTACGTTTAATAAAGCACAGACTCAACCACAGTCTCCTTATTGGACCCCGGTATAGCGGTTTAGCTGACTGTATAGCTACGTATGAGCCTGCCTCAGCTAGTGAGGACAGAACACACGTAGTATATTGCCCAGTCACGTAGTATATTGCCCAGCCCACGTAATATATTGGCCAGCCCACGTAGTATATTGCCCATCCACATAGTATATTGCCCAGTCACGTAGTATATTGCCCAGCCACGTAGTATATTGCCCAGTCACGTAGTATATTGCCCAGCCCACGTAATATATTGCCCAGCCCACGTAGTATATTGCCCAGCCACATAGTATATTGCCCAGTCACGTAGTATATTGCCCAGCCATGTAGTATATTGGCCAGTCACGTAGTATATTGCCCAGCCACGTAGTATATTGCCCAGCCACGTAGTATATTGGCCAGTCACGTAGTATATTGCCCAGCCACGTAGTATATTGCCCAGCCACATAGTGTATTGCCCAGCCACATAGTATATTGCCCAGTCACGTAGTATATTGCCCAGCCACGTAGTATGTTGCCCAGTCACGTAGTATATTGCCCAGTCACGTAGTATATTGCCCAGTCATGTAGTGTATTGCCCAGCCACGTAGTATATTGCCCAGCCACGTAGTATATTGCCCAGCCACGTAGTATATTGCCTAGCCACATAGTATATTGCACAGCGACGGAGTATACAGCACAGAGCCACGTAGTATAGAGACTTCAAAAAAATAACCATATACTCACCTTCCGAAGGCCCGTTGAAGTCCTGCTATACTCACCATCCGCCACCTTTGCCGCTCCTCGCCACGCTCCCGAGACCGCTCCATTGCAAGCAGCAGCTTCCAGTCCCAGGGCTGGTGTGAGCAGGACCTATGATGACGTCGCGGTCACATGACCGTGACGTCACGGCAGGTCCTTGTCGCACACCAGCCCTGGAACCGGAAGCTGCTGCTTGCAATGGAGCGGTCCCGGGAGCGTGGCGAGGAGTGGGAAAGGCGGCGGATGGTGAGTATAGCAGGTTTTTTTTTTTTTTTTTAATTATTTTTAACATGACATATTTTTACTATTGATGCTGCATAGGCAGCATCAAAAGGAAATAGTTGGGGACACACAGGGTTAATAGCAGCAGTAACGCAGTGCGTTACACCACTGGCCTTTATCGCTGCCATTAACCCTGTGTGAGCGTTGAGTGGAGGGGATTATGGAGCGGGCGCCGGGCAATGAGTGCAAGGGAGTAGGGGAGGGACTAATCGGACTGTGGCCGTCGTTGATTGGTCGCGGCAGCCATGACAGGCAGCTGCCGAGACCAATCAGCGAATGAATAACCGTGACAGAAGGACAGACAGACAGACGGAAGTGACCCTTAGACAATTATGTATATAGATATCCACAGCTCAATTTTGTAGTCACACACTCTGCATATAATATATATCCACAACTCTTCTTTATTGTCACACACTCTGTATATACTATATAGCCACTATTGTTGAGCGATACCTTCCGATATCGGGAAATATCAGATCGGCTTGGATCGGACCGATACCCAAAAAATATCGGATATCGCCGATTCCGATACCGGAAACCAATGCAAGTTAATGGAACACAAATATCGTAATGAAAAGAAACCCTTTCTTTCCTTGTAGGTTAATTCTACATGAAGGAAAACAACTAAGAATAATGTAGAATGTATTGGAGGAGGTTGAGGAGACATTAAAGGTTTAGCCCAATCAAATGGAATAGCAGGAATTAATTTTTTTTTTAAGACGTTCGTAGTTACAAAGATATTGACTATGTTAAGCTTCTTTATATTTTGTCAGATATTTTTATTTCACTACTTCCATGCTCTTCACCTTCTTTTTTTACTTCTCACACACTTTCTCCTTCATCGTCCTCAGCAGCAGCATCTTTTTCATCAACTTCTTCTTCACCTTATTCATCTTCTTCTTCTTCTTCACCTTCTTCCTATTATTCTTTTTTTACATTCTTCATATTCTTATTCAACTATTATTCTTCTTCATATTCTACTTATTCATCTTCTTCATATTCTTCTTCTTCATCATATTCTTATTTGTGACAGACATTCCTGTAGTTGTTATCTATAAAAGTTTGAAGATTACACCTTCTGTTCTGCCTGTCACAAAAGATTTACAACAGGATTTGTCCGCGTTCAGTTTGGCATGTAGCAGTAGGTATTTTCCAGGGGCACCACGAGGAGGAATGGACTCACCCCCATACACTGCTTAGTCTTCTTCTGCTTATAATTTAGATAATATCTTTTGCTCTGATTTTCAGTATTATGCTTAATGTTCTTCTGCTTTTTGTTCTGCAGCTTCTTGTTCTTCTGCTTCTTGGTCTTCTGTCTCTTGTTCTTCTGTATCTTGGTGGTTGTCTTCTTGTTCTTTGTCCTCTTGGTCATCTTCTTCAGGGTCATCTTCTTGGTCTTCTTTGGGGTGGTCTTCAGGGTCGCCGTCTTCAGGGTCATCGTCTTCTTCGGGGTGGTCTTCAGGGTCATCATCTTCGGGGTTGTCGTCTTCTTCGGGGTGGTCTTCAGGGTCATCTTCTTCAGAGTCATCATCATGGAGATCCAGAGTGATTACCAAAAAACATTTCAAAAAGCTTGAACTTAGAAATGTAGCAGAAGGTACAAGAAGGCTGAGGAACTGCCAAGAACCAGCTGACAGTACTAGGGATGGGTAGCAGAAGGTTCAAGAGCCAATGGAACTACCGAGGACCAGCTGATGGTACTGGAACCCGGTTACTAAGCAGGCGGTACCTGTGCCAGAAAGCACTACCAAGGACCAGCAGACGTTGTGGAACTCGGATAGTGAGAAGGATGCACCTAAGCCAAAGGCACTGCCTGAAACCAGCTGATGTTACTGGAACCCAGGGGGACTTCCAAAGAACCAGCTAATGGTATTGGAACTCAGATAGGCAGCAGAAGGTACACATGAAAAAAAAGGTGCAAGGCCGCTAGCCAGCCGGAGTTACCGAAACCCACAGTCCTACAGGGGGTGCTTGTCCTATTGGCACTACGGAACCAGCCTTCATTGTCAGATCCCGCAGCCCACATAGGAAGCATCTAAATGGCAGGCACCATAGAATCGGCTAACCTGACCGCAACCCGAAAGGACAACGTATTGGAGGCAAAGTGACGCTGACACTACCCGGAAACAGCTGGCGTGCTGGAACCAGGCTGGGCAGGAGGGAGTACCCGTGCCAAAGACACTGCTAGGAAACAGCTGGCGGTGTTGGAGCCCAGGGTAAATACTAGAAACAGAGTATAGCCAGAGGCTTAATTGGAGCAAGTTTAAAATCAGTAGTAGTGTGAATGTGGACAGAGCAGGAGAAATTGCCAGACACACAGCAGGGGATCAGCTGACGTTACTGAACCCCAATAACACTGGAGCATGTGTTGACTGTGCAGACGGCACTTCTGAGCAGCAACTGGCGGTGTTGGAGCCCAGGGATTACAGTTCAGGTGGTAGAAATATGAACACAACAGGAGACCGGGATACTGTTGCCAACCAATTATTAAATCTGGAAGAGGACTGGCAAATTCCTGCAAGATACAAGCCTTGTTCATTTTCAGAAAAGTAAGCCGATCAACATTATCGGAGGATAGTCGCATGCGACGGTCTGTTAGTACACCACCTGCGGCACTAAAGACGCGTTCCGATAATACACTAGCAGCAGGGCAAGCCAGCACCTCCAAAGCATACTGGCTAAGCTCTGGCCATGTATCCAGCTTAGAGACCCAAAACTTGAAGGGGGAAGAGCCGTCTGGGAGAACACTGAGAGGGCAAGACATGTAGTCTGTCACCATCTGACGGAAACGTTGCCTCCTGCTGACTGGAGCCGTCTGTGATGGTGTAGACATTTGTGGCGGGGACACAAAACTTTGCCACATTTGTGCCATACTGGTCTTGCCTTGTGCTGAGGCGCTGCTTCTGCTCCCTCTTTGTGAAGAGCTTCCTCCACTGCCTCAACGCACTGAGCTGCTTTTTAAAGCACTAGCAGCACTGCTCTCGGGTGGAATGGAGAACATGATGGAATGCACCAGTCTGTCTTGGTACTCCCTCATTTTACACTCCCGGTTCAACGGTGTTATGAGGCTTTGTAAGTTGTCCCGGTAGCGAGGATCTAGGAGGGTGGACACCCAATAATCAGCCGTGTTGAGAATGTGGGCGATGCGGCGGTCGTTTCTCAGGCACTGCAGCATGAAATCAACCATGTGCTGCAGACTGCCAACTGGCCAAGAAACGCTGTCCCCTGCTTAAGGAGTCATCACTGCCTGCTCTGCATCACCCCACCCTCGCTCTACATACTGACTACTGAGCATTGTGTACCTCCCTCCTCTGGACAGATGTCTTCCTCCTCCAGTGACTCCTCCTCATCCTCCTCACAAAGTGTCCCCTGCCTAGGCCTTTGTGAGGAACCATGTTGTGCAGAATGTCCAGAAGCAGATGGCATTTGTGACTCCTCATCCTCCACCTCTTCCAAAACCTCCTCCCTTAGTGCTTGCAGAGTTTTTTCAAGCAGGCAGATAAGGGTGATAGTCATGCTGACTAGTGCATCATCTGCACTCGCCATCTGCGTGGAATCATCGAAGGCACGCAAAACGTGGCAGTTGTCCTTCATAGAGGCCCACTCAGTGGTGGTGAAGTGTGAATGGCGCCCAGTGCGACTTGTTTGCACCTGATGCAGTTGGTACTCCATTACTGCTGCCTGCTGCTCACACAACCTCTCCAACATATGTAACGTTGAATTCCACCTGGTGGGTAGGTCACATATGATGCGATGTTCCGGAAGGCGGAATCAGCGCTGCAGAGCTGCAATGCGTGATCTTGCCATGTTGGAACGCCACAAGTGAGCTCACTCTATGCGTACCTTGTGCAGCAGGGCATCAAGATCTGGATAGTCCCTCAAAAAACTCTGCATGACCAAGTTGAGCACATGTACCAGACATGGGATGTGAATGAGGTTGCCTAGGCCCAGAGCTGCCACCAGATTTCGGCCATTGTCTGTCACACACTACTATGCCTGGCTGGAGATTCGCTGGCACAAACCACAGGTTGCTCTGCTGCTTACTGGTCCATGCATCGGTGGTCAAGTGGACCTTGCTACTGACAGCGTTTAGTAGCGCATGTTTAATTTTTCCCTCCACATGCTTTTGCAGGGCAGGAATGGCTTGCCTGCTGAAATAAAAGCAGCTGGGCACGTTGTATTGTGGGCCTGCCAATGCCATGAACTTACGGAAGGTGTCAGTCTCCACCAGCCTGAATGAGAGCATTTCAATGGACAGTAGTTTTGCAATGCCAGCATTCAGAGCCTGTGCTCAGGGGTTGTTTGCCGAGTATGGGCGCCTTTTCTCCCATGCCTGTGCTACCGATGGCTGTAGACTGGCCTGGGAGTGTGAGGATGACAGGGAACGTGGTGCTGTGGGTGGAATGACACTGTGCCTCTGTACAACAGTGCCAGAGGTTCTTCCATGGCGATCCTGTGAGGAAGCCTGTGAGGACAAGGCTACAACACCAGCTGAAGAGGTGGTAGGTGGTGCTGTAGGTTGGCCTAGGTCTTCAGTGTGTCTTTGTAACTCCACCATGTGCTTGGTCCGCACATGTTTCCACATATTTGTGGTATTGAGTCTGCTGACACTTTTCCCTCTTTTCACTTTGTGATTACACAGCTTGCATTTGACAAAGCAAATGTCATCTGCAACTGTGTCAAAAAAGGACCAGGCACTGCAAGTCTTGGGAGCGCCCGTTTTGGGTTTTGGAAGATGCATGCTCCTAATGGGTGCCAAAGTGGAGGCTACAGGCAACCGAGTCTGCCCTCTCCCTCTCCCTCCTTTTTTGGCCGTTTGGGGAATCTCTTCCGCAGAGCTGCTCCCACCACCTTCCTGTACCTCACGCCATGATGGGTCAAGGACCTCATCATCTACACTACCCTCTTCAAACAACTGCTTCTCCTGGGTAGTCTCGACAGCACAGTACGCACCAGAAAGTGGCACCTGAGTCTCATCATCAGATGCGTACTGAGGTGTGCTGACCATAGGCACTGGCCCACCCACCTCTTCAGATTCAGAGAGACAAAGCTGTTCCACATCACTGCATACTACCTCTTTTTCAAATTCTCGAATGCTGCTTGGCTGGCCCCCTCTTTCCAAGCCAACAAATTCAGAGAACAAAAGTAGAGATGGCTCCTGTCCAGGGCTCTCTGACTGCCTGGGCAATTTGGCAGGTGGTGAAGAGACAGATGGGTGCTCTTCAGTGCTCTGGACCTGAGAGGATCTGGAACTTCTTGAAGTTGATGCGTTAGCTGCCAACCATCCGACAACGGCTTCAATTTGTTCGTCCCGCAGCAGTGGGGTACGGCGAGCGCCTTCAAAGCTGTGCATAAAGGACTGTTCCCTGGTAAAACTGGGGGATGCTGAGTCACTGGTGCCCGCAGCAGGCATAGAATCCCCACGTCCTCTCCCTGCAGAAACTCCACGCCCACGACCATGTGCCCTTCTCCCTGCATTCTTCATCTTGGTAGACTGATAAAGATAGGCAGAAAAGTACTAAGGGCTTAGTGTGCTTATTCCTGAACAGCTGCTAACAGGTATAAGAAACACTAATTTTATAAAGTGTGGACTAGACTTTAATATGAGCTAATGTGGCCTACACAACTGTAAAGTGGAGTGTTTGGTGAACTTTATTAACTTTTTTTTTTAACAAAAAGACCCTGGATGTGCCCAAAGATGTAAAACCGATATTATCGCAAACTTTTTGTAGCTATTACAATGCAGGAAAGTAACCTACAATGCAATAGATGAGGCTCCAAAAAATAGGCTAATACTAATCTGGCTGGGGCTGCAGGGCACAAGTCAGCAGAAAGGCTCCTCTATCTACGTCTATATAGTGTTTGCAAGCAATCTAGCTGGATACGGATGGAACCACACTAATAGGAGAAATCAGGAAAAATGTGCAGCACTAATGCAAAGAAGGACAATGTATGAGGCAGTGACGCACGCTGAGCGGACTACAACCGGAGGTGGCTGCAGAACACACTACAGCGCGAGCTGCACTCACACAGAGACCTCGCAGAAACTCGTGAAGAGTGCAGAGAACTGTGCACTATTGCTGCAAGGCTGCAGAAATGCTCCTCTATCTACTCCTATATAGTGTTTGCAAGCAATCTAGCTGGATACGGATGAAACCACACTAAGCGGTTGCTAAAGTAGCCTGGGTAAAGCACAATAAAGCAAATCGCTAGCTCAAACTGTCCCTCAGAGTCAGAAAAGCAACGTCCTGTCCCTAAGTAAATTTACAGCAGAGTGAACCCAAAATGGCAGCGGCGGCTTTTATAGTGCATCATGACATCATTTCAGCAGCCAATCACAGCCATGCCATTAGTAAACATACCTAACATGCATAACAGGATGTGCCCACACTTCGTAGTATTCCTCATTGGCTGAATAAAATCAAACTGGCTCATTGCATTATGGGAACTTCCGATTCCGGTATTCGATATTCTAAAAGTATCGGAACTCAGAAGCGGAACTCCGATACCGCGAATATTGGTCGATACCCGATATTTCAGTATCGGAATGCTCAACACTAATCATAAAGCAGATAAGAGTCTATCTGCTGGTCTTGTGTCACCTCACAGCAATATATGGTAATTGGTTTGGTCTTCTATCAGTGATGGCCAAAAGGGCTTAAACTCCAAAGAGGCCACACACCACTCTGTGTTCAGAGAGTATTTCATGATAATATGAATATGTCATGTTTTGAGTATATACCTAAAAGGTCCATGGCTTTTCAGACACATGCTGTGGGCTTTTCTGACCCCCCCCCCCCTCCCCTGTTATGAAAGGCAATTCAGTACCACAATGAACATAGCGGTCAGAGCACATACAGTGATCTGACAATAACCCAAAATCATAGAACGAGCTCTGAGACGTGGGAACTCTGCAGACCGCAATCCCTAATCCTCTCCAAACAACACTAGAGGCAGCCGTGGATTGCGCATAACTCTACCTATGCAACTCGGCACAGCCTGAGAAACTAACTAGCCTGAAGATAGAAAATAAGCCTACCTTGCCTCAGAGAAATACCCCAAAGGAAAAGGCAGCCCCCCACATATAATGACTGTGAGTTAAGATGAAAAGACAAACGTAGAGATGAAATAGATTCAGCAAAGTGAGGCCCGACTTTCTTAACAGAGCGAGGATAGGAAAGATAACTTTGCGGTCTACACAAAACCCTAAAGAAAACCACGCAAAGGGGGCAAAAAGACCCTCCGTACCGAACTAACGGCACGGAGGTACACCCTTTGCGTCCCAGAGCTTCCAGCAACAAAATAAGACAAGCTGGACAGAAAAAATAGCAAACAAATAGCAAAGAAGAACTTAGCTATGCAGAGCAGCAGGCCACAGGAATGATCCAGGGAAAAACAAGTCCAACCCTGGAACATTGACAGGAAGCCAGGATCAAAGCATTAGGTGGAGTTAAGTAGGGAAGCACCTAACGACCTCACCAGATCACCTGAGGGAGGAAACTCAGAAGCCGCAGTACCACTTTCCTCCACAAACGGAAGCTCCCAGAGAGAATCAGCCGAAGTACCACTTGTGACCACAGAAGGGAGCTCTGCCACAGAATTCACAACACTCCCCCTTCACTCTGCCTAGAAAGTTCTTCTCTTTTTGCCTGCAGGCAACTCCCTCCCCCCTGCTATATAGTTGTAATGTGAGACTAGCCCGCACATTCACTGAAAAATTATTATGGTTTGGTGCTGCGAAAGCCAGTCTCCCTAAACCCCTCATTCCCCCTCCCGCCTAATACCAGCCAAAACTGGTGCAGAAACTGCATTGGGACTCTTTTGTTCTTTAAAGTTATGTATACCGGCACCGATCAGGGCTAGAGAGATAAGGATTATATATTCCGGATGTCCACTGAGAGATTTATAGCTCACTGAAATCGCTAGGAGCTAAACCCAATGAGTTGCAAGGAGCAGATTTCTCTGTAAGGCTAGTTTCACACATCAGTTTTTTGCCTTCAGGCATAATCCGTCTATTTTAAAAAAAAAACGGATCCGGTGCACATTGTGAAAAACTGATGCACCGGATCCGTTTTTCTGGCTAGATTCGTTTTTGATTATCGGGTATACAATTTGGACTTCCTGTTCTGGGAAGGAGAGAGAAATATGCATGATTTCTGTACAAAAACTGTATCCAGTGGCTGGATTCAACAACTTCTTCTTGCGTTTCATACGTTTTTGGTCGGATCAGTTGTTGTGCGGTTTTCCGCCGGACTGAAAAAAACGTTCTACTGGAAATTTTCTCCATCCGCCGGAAAATAAATTTTGGACAGATCCGGCTAAAAACTGATGAAACGTTGGGACATCAGACAAAATCCAGCGCTAATGCAACTCTATGGGAAAAAAACGGATCCGTCGGATAAAAAAAACGGATCCTTTTTTTGAAAATTTGCCGGATTGTGCCTGATGCGAAAAACCTGATGTGTGAAGTAGCCTAAGCAGGTCATGTAACTACGCAGTGTTTATACTTGAAAGAACCCCCTCTGAAGTGGTGAACATCCTGATCATTGTGTCTTTCTCATACGAGGTTCATACAGCGAGTTATGTATAGAAATGGTTTGTCATAACTCTAAGAAAGGGGAGTATTCAGCCTCTGAGTGAGGTCACCACAGGGGGAGTGCCTTGGTTTTGGGCTGGGAGATGAGTGAAACATCAGTCTTCACTGTCTTTTCCCTGGGTCTGGCTGCAAAACAGATGTGATGCATCTAGATGTGTGCCCCACCCTCACAGCACGCGGTCAGCCATGAGATGAAATGATATGAACGAAATGTAAGTGTTTTTCAACTTTAATCCCATTTTATTTGTAATTGTACTGTACATACAATACTTGTCTACTTTTATAATATCTTTTTATACTTCCGTAAACACTGCCTACCTATATAAAATTACTAGCTTTGTCTCTCCTTGCTCTATAACGTACTGTCACGTCCTCTGAAGTGAATTACGCTACTAATTTGGGTTGGCTCCAGACCCGTTATTAATTAAGAAATCGAAGCTGGTGGCAGCGGATTTGTCCTGTGTGTGGGAGACTTTGCAGCGATGGCGGCGTTGATAACTGCCTAAGTAGGAGTAGTTATATCGCCCTAGCTGCAGTGTGCCCATTAGCCAGTACAAAGTAAGGCAGCCTTTCTGGTGACTAATTATCCTAGGTGCAGTACCCGGTCTGACCTGAGGGTAAGGGGGGGCCAGAGAGCTGCAAGTTCCAAACCAGAACTGGGAAGAGGGATATAGATAAATCCCCTTCAGAAAAGGACTGGGCAACCAAACAACCCTGGTTCATGACAAATTGGTGTGAGCCGCGGGGATGATAAACGTATCCTCCCCGTGAACCGTGACAGACTAAGACTGTTATGGTCCAATACACCCCAGTATCTAGAAGAATACATCTCTAATCTTGCACAAAATCCCATATGCTCCTTTTGTCTCTTAGACTAGTTTCACATTTGCGTTAGTATCCGCAGCGTTTAATCCGCAACCGCAAATGAAGGATAAACTGCATGGAAACACATACAAACGCAGTGGTTTTTAGACGCATATGGTAATGCATGCTCTTTTAAAAAAAGCAGTGTTTTCATGCTTTTACATGCGTTTTGCATGCGTTTGCGTTTTTTGTGCGCATGGAGGAAAATTTTACAGGAGAAAAATCTAGATAACAAAACACCGCCAATGGGACTACAGAGGGCGTGTATTATGGGATATCTATATATAGACCCTAGAACTGCTGAAATCTTCAGATTTTGCTACTGTATCCTGTGTCATGATGGATCTTCGCATGGAGAGCTTTTATTTCAACCTGGATTTAAGCATCAAGCTGTTTCTTGCCTGTGCGTTTGCTTGGGAGCAACAAAGAAATAGAGAAAGAGAGAGAAGGGCACGGCGTCGGCATTTTTGGAGACACCCCATTATCGAACTCCGGGAGAGCCGTGGAGCCTATCACATGCTATATGGCGAGCTTAATGCCAACCCGGACAAATTCCCGGAGTATACCAGCATGTCGCAAGACTCTTTTTGGGATTTGCTTGGTCATGTCCAAGGAGCCATCCGGAGACAGGAGACCCAGCTCCGTAGAGAGATTCCTGCAGAGGAACGTCTGCTGGTTACATTAAGGGACGTAATAATTCTAAACAAATGGCATGTATTATTTGTATTTTCCTTTATATCTTTAGCAGCACAACACCATAAATAGAATTGATTATAATTTATTTTTTATTTATTTTATTTCTGATTTTTTTGCAACCGGAGAGAGCTTATCATCCCTCCACTTCCAGTACCAACTTGGAATTTCCACCCTGTCTGGAATAGTTGCGGACACCTGCTGGGCTTTGTGGAATGTTCTCCGGGATGAATTTTTACCCCTACTCACGGAGGACATGTGGATGGGAATTGCAGATAAATTCTTGAGTGTGTGTGATTTCCCCAACTGTTTGGGAGCGGTGGATGGAAAGCACATACGCATTATCAAACCTGCCAGAACTGGATCGGAGTACTTCAACTACAAAAAATATTTTTCTTTTGTGCTCATGGCAATAGCAGATGCGGACTATCGCTTCATCGCCGTGGACATTGGAGCTTTTGGCTGTGGCAACGATTCCCAGACTTTCAAGAATATGGGCCGAAAATGGCAATGGCAAAAATTTAAATTTTCCACGGCCACGACCTCTCCCCAACACTCAAGGCCCACCGATGCCATTTGTTATGGTTGGGGATGAGGCCTTTCAGAAGTGTGAAAATCTACTCAAGCCATATTCCAGTTGAGACTTGAACCACACTAAAAGGATCTTTAACTACAGACTGACCAGAGCCCGAAGAACAGTAGAGTGTACCTTTGGGATTCTAGTCTCAAAATGGCGCATTCTTGCAACAGCCATTAATCTAAAAATGGAGACAGCCGATGAGGTAGTCAAAGCCTGTGTGGTTCTCCACAATTACATTATGGCTAAGGAGCGACCAAACATTGAACTGGATGAACCAGTTGCAAACCCATTGCCAGATTACCAGCATCACCAGCTGCGGTCAACTGCTGAAGTTGGCCACATGCGGGTCCAATTTGCTGCCTTTTTTGATTATGATATTGGACGTGTGGCATGGCAGGACAATATTGTGTAAGATTTCCTGTTGGGTTTGGGTCTGTACAGGTATGTTTTAAATGTTACTAATATTTGTTGTTAATAAACACTGTGTTTTGTTATCTTGACCGTGTCTCCTATGTATTTCCTCTACAAACCTCTTAGGTTGTTAGTGGAAAGGTTGTTGACGTCATTGCGTCCTGATTCTGTTCTGCAGTATCTATTGGACGTAGACTGAAGAGACGATGGCTGTTTACAAAACAGATCTATACTCATCAAGTCAGGTGTCAGAAATAATGAATTCATGATGCACATATAACAGCCTCATGAATTAACTATTTCTGACACCTGTGCAGGTGAGCATAGATATGCCTTGTATGACCTCCATCATTCCTTCACTTTGTGTGAAATAGATTACGTACACAGAAGAGAAAATGGAGGTTATACAAGGCAGTTCTCTACTCACCAGGTCAGGTGTCCTAACTAATGAGTTTTTGGACACATGACCTGTTGAGTATAGTTCTGCTTTGTATTACCGCCATTTTCTCTTCAGTCTGCAACACAACGTCACATAGTAAGCAGAAGGAAGAGATTATGGAGAAAATACAAGTATTATTTTTTTGGGTCACCTCATATCTCTATACCAAACATACACAGAGCTGCAGTGTTGTACTTACTAACTACTGGAGCTATGAGGTGGCAAAAAAATAAAGTGTGCTGCACAGTGTTTTATTCGGCGCACAGTGTGTGTTGCCGGCGGCTAAATACACAATTAACCAAACATTATTGGGGGCAAAAAACATTTATTTTTACACAAAAAGAAATTAACTGCGCCTGCTTGGGGTAGAGTGCCATAAATGGGGGGTATGTAGCTGTGAAGCTTGACTAACTGTGGACGACGCAGGGGTGGCAGGAGAAGGGGCAATTAAATTACTGAGGTCTGGCAGTTCAGGGATGGGGCTTGATGCATGAGAGGGCAGAGACACTGGAAGGGTGAGACAAACCAAACATTGCAAATTTAAAAAAACTGACCGTCACATCCAAACATAGACTAAGTGTGAACAGGTGCTGAACCTAGAGTCACCAACTCGTATACAGTCAAATAAATAAGGCAGCACACTGCGGCGCTAAAACATGCAAACATGAAACATGAAAATGTAACTGCATTACTGCACTAGAAATATGAAAAAATGAGAGCGTTTAGCACATAAAGTGGCCAATTCATGTGTACCTGGTAGCCACATTAGGGCATCTCTCGTATACCAGGTCCTACACTTTCCTTTCCTCGCTGAGAATAAACGTCTTCAGTGGAATGGGTACCTGTGAAACCTCTTCCTAGACTAAATTTCTCTCTCTCTGTGGAGGGGTAATGGACCTGCAGCGATTAAAACACCTGTGGCTAAGGACCTGGTATGCGAGAGATGCCCTAATGTGGCTACCAGGTACACATGAATTGGCCAATTTATGCGCTAAACGCTCCATTTTTTCATATTTCTAGTGCAGTAATGCAGTTCAATTTTCATGTTTGCATGTTTTAGCGCCGCAGTGTTCTACCTTATTTATTTGACTGTATACGAGTTGGTGACTCAAGGTTCAGCACCTGTTCACACTTAGTCTATGTTTGGATGTGACAGTCAGTTTTTTGAAATTTGTATTCATTAGCCTTCTGACTGAGCACTCCGCCTCTTAGCCACAGGTGTTTTAATCGCAGCAGGTTCATTACCCCTCCACAGAGAGACAGAAATTTAGTCTAAGGCCATGTTCACACTATGCGGTTTTTACTGCGGAACCGCGGCGATTTTGCCGCTGCGGGTCCGCAGCTGTTTTCCATGCAGGGTACAGTACAATGTTACCCTATGGAAAACAGAAACCGCAGTGCACATGATGCGGAAAAACCCGAAAAAAAACGCGCAGAATTGCTGCGGAAAAAAAAGACCATTTCACTTCTTTGTGCAGAATCGCAGCGATTCTGCACCCATAGAAATGCATTGATCCGCTTACTTCCCGCATGGGGCTGTGCCCACCATGCGGGAAGTAATGCGGATAATGTGCGGGTTATACCCGGGGTGGAGGAGAGGAGACTCTCCTCCAGGCCCCGGGAACCATATTTGTATTAAAAAAAAAAGAATTAAAATAAAAAATCATGTATACTCACCCTCGGAAGTCTCAGCGCTGCACGCGGCCGTCCGGTCTCAGGTTTGCTATGCGACCAGGACCTTCGGTGACGTCGCGGTCACATGACCGTGACGTCACCGAAGGTCCTGGTCGCACAGCATCTTTGGAACCGGACCGCCGCCTGCAGCGCCCAGGAGATCGGGACTTCAGAGGGTGAGTATACCATGATTTTATTATTTTTAACACTACTATTGATGCTGCATATTGCTGCATATGCAGCATCAATAGTAGGGGTAAATCCCGCAGTGGAACCCGCAGGACAAACCGCGATAAATCTGCAGGGCTAACCGCAGCGGGTTTGCCCTGCAGATTTATCAAATCCGCTGCGGGAAAACCCACGGGACAAAACGGAACGTGTGAATGTGGCCTAAGAAGAGGTTTCACAGGTACCCATTCAGATGAAGACGTTTATTCTCAGCGAGGAAAGGAAAGTGTAGGACCTGGTATACGAGAGATGCCCTAATGTGGCTACCAGGTACACATGAATTGGCCAATTTATGCGCTAAACGCTCTCATTTTGTCATATTTCTAGTGCAGTAATGCAGTTCAATTTTCATGTTTCATGTTTGCATGTTTTAGCCCTGCAGTGTGCTACCTTATTTATAAACCAGACATTACAGACACATTAGGAGGTGAGGGGTGTTATGATAGGCAATTCAGTAACACAATGTACATAGCGATCAGAGCACATACAGTGATCTGATAGTAACCCAAAATAATAGAACCAGCTCTGAGACGTGGAATCTCTGTAAACCGCAATTCCTGATCCTCTCCAAACACAACTAGAGGCAGCCGTGGATTGCGCCTAACGCTACCTATGCAACTCGGCACAGCCTGAGAAACTGACTAGCCTGAAGATAGAAAAATAAGCCTACCTTGCCTCAGAGAAATACCCCAAAGGAAAAGGCAGCCCCCCACATATAATGGCTGTGAGTAAGATGAAAAGACAAACGTAGGGATGAAATAGATTCAGCAAAGTGAGGCCCGATATTCTAGACAGAACGAGGATAGAAAGATAACTTTGCGGTCTACACAAAACCCTAAAGAAAACCACGCAAAGGGGGCAAAAAGACCCCCCGTACCGAACTAACGGCACAGAGGTACACCCTTTGCGTCCCAGAGCTTCCAGCAAAACAAATAGACAGGCTGGAAAGAAAAAATAGCAACAAATAGCAAAGAAGCACTTAGCTATGCTGAGCAGCAGGCCACAGGAATGATCCAGAGAAACCAAGTCCAACACTGACACATTGACAGGAAGCATAGATCAAAGCATCAGGTGGAGTTAAGTAGGGAAGCAGCTAACGAACTCACCAGATCACCTGAGGGAGGAAACTCAGAAGCTGCAGTACCACTTTCCTCCACAAACGGAAGCTCCCAGAGAGAATCAGCCGAAGTACCACTTGTGACCACAGGAGTGAACTCTGCCACAGAATTCACAACAGAGGGGGAGGGATAACGATAGTCCTGCGGATCGACGCTGCGGTCTGAGGAGCCTCGTTGGGCTCATTTCTACAGGCCTGGCCGTGGTGGCCGACCTGTCAGGGTCCGTGTGCCGCAGCATGGTTGTGGTGGTGGGGAAGGCCATGCTAGGGTCCGGCTGCTGCTCAGGGCCAGATTTAATTGTTGGGTGGCCTGGGGCCCATTTTGGAGGGAGGCCCATTTTTCAAGGTGCTGCAATATGTAATGCAAAAGCACAAAATGAAACGAACGCATGTTTATTTACAGAAATCATTTATGCAGAGTAATTCAGGTAAAATCATTCATTTTTTACAATCCGGGCACTTTCCTTGATTTGTGTGCTGCAAAATCACTAATGATGTCACTAAAGGCCAATTCACGCAGTAGATCTGACCTTGTCAACCCTTGAAGTCCTGAAAGGGCGTTAAAGATTAAAATATGTACATATGTATGTATGTATATTGTAGAAATTTGGGTTTTCTATATCAAAGACTGCTGCTGGGCTCTATAGGTCAGAGACTTCTGCTGGGGTGTATATGTATGAGGGGCTTCTGCTAGGCTGTATATACAGGAACTTCTCAAAAAATTAGCATATAGTGTTAAATTTCATTATTTACCATAATGTAATGATTACAATTAAACTTTCATATATTATAGATTCATTATCCACCAACTGAAATTTGTCAGGTCTTTTATTGTTTTAATACTGATGATTTTGGCATACAACTCCTGATAACCCAAAAAAACCTGTCTCAACAAATTAGCATATCAAGAAAAGGTTCTCTAAACGACCTATTACCCTAATCTTCTGAATCAACTAATTAACTCTAAACACATGCAAAAGATACCTGAGGCTTATATAAACTCCCTGCCTGGTTCATTACTCAAAACCCCCATCATGGGTAAGACTAGCGACCTGACAGATGTCAAGAAGGCCATCATTGACACCCTCAAGCAAGAGGGTAAGACCCAGAAAGAAATTTCTCAACAAATAGGCTGTTCCCAGAGTGCTGTATCAAGGCACCTCAATGGTAAGTCTGTTGGAAGGAAACAATGTGGCAGAAAACGCTGTACAACGAGAAGAGGAGACCGGACCCTGAGGAAGATTGTGGAGAAGGACCGATTCCAGACCTTGGGGAACCTGAGGAAGCAGTGGACTGAGTCTGGTGTGGAAACATCCAGGGCCACCGTGCACAGGCGTGTGCAGGAAATGGGCTACAGGTGCCGCATTCCCCAGGTAAAGCCACTTTTGAACCATAAACAGCGGCAGAGGCGCCTGACCTGGGCTACAGAGAAGCAGCACTGGACTGTTGCTAAGTGGTCCCAAGTACTTTTTTCTGATGAAAGCAAATTTTGCATGTCATTCGGAAATCAAGGTGCCAGAGTCTGGAGGAAGACTGGGGAGAAGGAAATGCCAAAATGCCTGAAGTCCAGTGTCAAGTACCCACAGTCAGTGATGGTGTGGGGTGCCATGTCAGCTGCTGGTGTTGGTCCACTGTGTTTCATCAAGGGCAGGGTCAATGCAGCTAGCTATCAGGAGATTTTGGAGCACTTCATGCTTCCATCGGCTGAAATGCTTTATGGAGATGAAGATTTCATTTTTCAGCACGACCTGGCACCTGCTCACAGTGCCAAAACCACTGGTAAATGGTTTACTGACCATGGTATTACTGTGCTCAATTGGCCTGCCAACTCTCCTGACCTGAACCCCATAGAGAATCTGTGGGATATTGTGAAGAGAAAGTTGAGAGACGCAAGACCCAACACTCTGGATGAGCTTAAGGCCGCTATTGAAGCATCCTGGGCCTCCATAACATCTCAGCAGTGTCACAGGCTGATTGCCTCCATGCCACGCCGCATTGAAGCAGTCATTTCTGCCAAAGGATTCCCCACCAAGTATTGAGTGCATAACTGAACATTATTATTTGTTGGTTTTTTTGTTTGTTATTAAAAAACACTTTTATTTGATTGGATGGGTGAAATATGCTAATTTATTGAGACAGGTTTTTTGGGTTATCAGGAGTTGTATGCCAAAATCATCAGTATTAAAACAATAAAAGACCTGACAAATTTCAGTTGGTGGATAATGAATCTATAATATATGAAAGTTTAATTGTAATCATTACATTATGGTAAATAATGAAATTTAACACTATATGCTAATTTTTTGAGAAGGACCTGTATATGAGGGGCTTCTGCTGAGCTGTATATATATATATATATATATATGAGAGGCTTCTGCTGAGCTGTATTTATATACATGAGGGTCTTCTGCTGGGCTGTATATACTGTATATATATATGAGGGGCTTCTGCTGGGTTGTATATATATGAGGGACTTCTGCTGGGCTGTATATATATATATATATATATATGAGGGGCTTCTGCTGGGCTATATATATATATATATATATATATATATATATATATGCTGCCGGGCTGTATATATCAGAGGCTATTTACCTGTATATATCAAAGAATGTTGCTGTGCTGGCTGTATATGTATGAGAGGCTTCTGCTGGGCTGTATATATATGAGGGGCTTCTGCTGGGCTCTATATGTCAGAGGCTTCTGCTGGGGTGTATATGTATGAGGGGCTTCTGCTAGGCTGTATATATATGAGGGGCTTCTGCTGAGCTGTATATATATACATGAGGGTCTTCTGCTGGGCTGTATATACTGTATATATATATATGAGTGGCTTCTGCTGGGCTGTATATATATGAGGGGCTTCTGCTGGGCTGTATATATATATATATATATGAGGGGCTTCTGCTGGGCTGTATATATATATATATGGGGGCTGCCAGGCTGTATATATCAGAGGCTATTTACCTGTATATATCAAAGAATGTTGCTGTGCTGGGCTGTATATGTATGAGAGGCTTCTGCTGGGCTGTATATATATGAGGGGCTTCTGCTGAGCTGTATATATATATATATATATGAGAGGCTTCTGCTGAGCTGTATATATATACATGAGGGTCTTCTGCTGGGCTGTATATACTGTATATATATATGAGTGGCTTCTGCTGGGCTGTATATATATGAGGGGCTTCTGCTGGGCTGTATATATATATATATGGGGGCTGCCAGGCTGTATATATCAGAGGCTATTTACCTGTATATATCAAAGAATGTTGCTGTGCTGGCTGTATATGTATGAGAGGCTTCTGCTGGGCTGTATATGTCAGAGGCTTCTGCTGGGCTGTATATGTCAGAGGCTTCTGCTGGGCTCTACAGGTCCTTCTCAAAAAATTAGCATATAGTGTTAAATTTCATTATTTACCATAATGTAATGATTACAATTAAACTTTCATATATTATAGATTCATTATCCACCAACTGAAATTTGTCAGGTCTTTTATTGTTTTAATACTGATGATTTTGGCATACAACTCCTGATAACCCAAAAAACCTGTCTCAATAAATTAGCATATTTCACCCATCCAATCAAATAAAAGTGTTTTTTAATAACAAACAAAAAACCCATCAAATACTAATGTTCAGTTATGCACTCAATACTTGGTCGGGAATCCTTTGGCAGAAATGACTGCTTCAATGCGGCGTGGCATGGAGGCAATCAGCCTGTGACACTGCTGAGATGTTATGGAGGCCCAGGATGCTTCAATAGCGGCCTTAAGCTCATCCAGAGTGTTGGGTCTTGCGTCTCTCAACTTTCTCTTCACAATATCCCACAGATTCTCTATGGGGTTCAGGTCAGGAGAGTTGGCAGGCCAATTGAGCACAGTAATACCATGGTCAGTAAATCATTTACCAGTGGTTTTGGCACTGTGAGCAGGTGCCAGGTCGTGCTGAAAAATGAAATCTTCATCTCCATAAAGCATTTCAGCCGATGGAAGCATGAAGTGCTCCAAAATCTCCTGATAGCTAGCTGCATTGACCCTGCCCTTGATGAAACACAGTGGACCAACACCAGCAGCTGACATAGCACCCCACACCATCACTGACTGTGGGTACTTGACACTGGACTTCAGGCATTTTGGCATTTCCTTCTCCCCAGTCTTCCTCCAGACTCTGGCACCTTGATTTCCGAATGACATGCAAAATTTGCTTTCATCAGAAAAAAGTACTTGGGACCACTTAGCAACAGTCCAGTGCTGCTTCTCTGTAGCCCAGGTCAGGCGCCTCTGCCGCTGTTTATGGTTCAAAAGTGGCTTTACCTGGGGAATGCGGCACCTGTAGCCCATTTCCTGCACACGCCTGTGCACGGTGGCTCTGGATGTTTCCACACCAGACTCAGTCCACTGCTTCCTCAGGTTCCCCAAGGTCTGGAATCGGTCCTTCTCCACAATCTTCCTCAGGGTCCGGTCTCCTCTTCTCGTTGTACAGCGTTTTCTGCCACATTGTTTCCTTCCAACAGACTTACCATTGAGGTGCCTTGATACAGCACTCTGGGAACAGCCTATTTGTTGAGAAATTTCTTTCTGGGTCTTACCCTCTTGCTTGAGGGTGTCAATGATGGCCTTCTTGACATCTGTCAGGTCGCTAGTCTTACCCATGATGGGGGTTTTGAGTAATGAACCAGGCAGGGAGTTTATATAAGCCTCAGGTATCTTTTGCATGTGTTTAGAGTTAATTAGTTGATTCAGAAGATTAGGGTAATAGGTCGTTTAGAGAACCTTTTCTTGATATGCTAATTTATTGAGACAGGTTTTTTGGGTTATCAGGAGTTGTATGCCAAAATCATCAGTATTAAAACAATAAAAGACCTGACAAATTTCAGTTGGTGGATAATGAATCTATAATATATGAAAGTTTAATTGTAATCATTACATTATGGTAAATAATGAAATTTAACACTATATGCTAATTTTTTTAGAAGGACCTGTATATGTCAGAGGCTTCTGCTGGGCTGTATACGTATGAGAGGCTTCTACTGGGCTGTATTTGTATGAGAGGCTTCTGCTGAACTGTATATATATGAGGGGCTTCTGCTGGGCTGTATATGTATGATAGGATTCTGCTGGGCTGTATATGTATGAGAAGCTTCTGCTGGGCTGTATATATGAGGGGTTTCTGCCGGGCTGTATATTTATGAGAGGCTTCTGCTGGGCTGTATATGTATGAGAAGCTTCTGCTGGGCTTCTGCTGGGCTGTATATATATATGAGAGGTTTCTGCTGGGCTGTATATGTATGAGAGGCTTCTGCTGGGCTGTAAATATATGAGGGGCTTCTGCTGAGCTGTATATATATGAGGGGCTTCTGCTGGGCTGTATATATATGAGGGGCTTCTGCTGAGCTGTATATATATACGAGGGGCTTCAGCTGGGCTGTATATATATGAGTGACTTCTGCTGGGCTGTATATATATGAGGCTATTTACCTGTAT
The DNA here is from genome assembly GCF_032444005.1 of Ranitomeya imitator. NCBI lineage: Eukaryota > Metazoa > Chordata > Amphibia > Anura > Dendrobatidae > Ranitomeya > Ranitomeya imitator. The sequence goes on along the minus strand of NC_091284.1, from coordinate 13,151,573 downwards.
ATATCAAAGGCTGTTGCTGTGCTGGCTGTATATGTATGAGAGGTTTCTGCTGGGCTGTATATGTATGAGAGGCTTCTGTTGGGCTGTATATATATGAGGAGCTTCTGCTGGGCTCTATATGTCAGGCTTCTGCTGGGCTCTATATGTCAGAGGCTTCTGCTGGGCTCTATATGTCAGAGGCTTCTGCTGAGCTGTATATATATGAGGGGCTTCTGCTGGGCTCTATATGTCAGAGGCTTCTGCTGGGCTCTATATGTCAGAGGCTTCTGCTGGGCTGTATATGTATGAGAGGCTTTTGCTGGGCTGTATATGTATGAGAGGCTTCTGCTGGGCTGTATATATATGAGGGGCTTCTGCTGGGCTGTATATGTATGGGAGGCTTCTGCTGGGCTGTATATGTATGAGAGGCTTCTGCTTGGCTGTATATGTATGAGGGGCTTCTGCTGGGTTGTATATGTCAGAGGCTTCTGCTGGGCTCTATATGTCAGAGGCTTCTGCTGAGCTGTATATATATGAGGGGCTTCTGCTGGGCTCTATATGTCAGAGGCTTCTGCTGGGCTGTATATGTATGAGAGGCTTTTGCTGGGCTGTATATGTATGAGAGGCTTCTGCTGGGCTGTATATATATGAGGGGCTTCTGCTGGGCTGTATATGTATGGGAGGCTTCTGCTGGGCTGTATATGTATGAGAGGCTTCTGCTAGGCTGTATATGTATGAGGGGCTTCTGCTGGGTTGTATATGTCAGAGGCTTCTGCTGGGCTTTTATATTATATATATGAGGGGTTTCTGCTGGGCTGTATATATATATATATATATATATATATATATATATATATATATATATATATATATATATATGAGGGGCTGCTGCCGGGCTATATATATCAGAGGCTGTTTACCTGTATATATATCAGAGGCTGTTGCTGTGCTGGCAGTGTATGTATGAGAGGCTTCTTCTGGGCTGTATATATATGAGGGCTTCTTTTGAGCTGTATATATATGAGGGGCTGCTGCTGGGCTGTATCTATTAGAAGCTGCTGTTGAGCTGTATATATATATATATATATATATATATATATATATGGGGCTGCTGCCGGGCTGCATATATCAGAGGCTATTAGCAACAAAAACCTCTCTGACATATTTAAGTCAGGAACAGTGGCTAAAGTTAGCCCATTTAGCAACAGAGTATACCCACTCACAATAACATATCATATCAGGAGAAACAAGAGTTCTACTGGGTATCTTGCATAAAAAATCAAAAGTTTATTGATAAATATACACAACTATAAACTACACATTAAAACAAGAAATATAACAAATACAAAGACAGTGCACCCAGGTGGACATGACCCACCCTTACACCCTACTACCCAAGCGTAGAATCAGCGGTCAAAAAAAGTGCAAAGTGCAAAAAACGCAGGCAAGCATGTCTACCTATAGATGCCTCATCTTAAATATAGTCCCTAATAGGGTGGTAATGACGTTATGCAGGGTAGACATGCACTTACCAGGTGTAGGGGTAGGGGGATCAGATGCAGGGTGTATAATAAGCCCCCCGACGCGCGTTTCGCGTTCCTAAAGAACGCTTTCTCAAGGGAGTACCGCAGACTCTGCCTGTAGGACCTTTTAAAGGTCAAAGGATGAATCACATGTGAGTCGTGGGCCAATCCAGGTGGTTATACGGCGGCGCTTGCGCACCGCGAATCCGAGGTCCTGGCAGTGCACCGGAGCGTCAAGCGCTACTGCGCACGCGCGGGGAACAGAAGGAAACCCCAGGCGTGCGAGCAGAGCAGTGTGACGCGCCCGTGCATATCAGAGAGCCCCAGCCGCGGCGCGCATGCGCACAACCACTGAATCACCAATGTATGATGCCACCACCACCGCATAAGCAAAACATTACCCATGCGCCACATATTACTCCAGACAGAGAAGGATATAACAGTCCAAAATACAGTAGTAACATAGTACCCCATAGAGGTAAAACACATCAAAAAATAATCTCAGTATATTATAGCCGTCCATTATTTATGGGGTGCGATTGATATCTCTCAGCGATGTTCCATAGGTGTCCTCTATGAGGTGCTTCAGACTGGTAAGTTCAATGATGTATACTATGGAGGCGTAGTGTCTGCATATATGTACTTGAAGTGAAGGTCCACAAACTTATTAGTCCCACTGCAGAAAAATAGGTATGGTGATAAAAAATACACAATTAATAACAGATTAAAAAAATTATAAAAACAAAAACAAAAAGCACCCTACAGGTGTGGGTACCCAATAGAGAAATCACAGGGTCAAATATACTGAATATATCGGGAGAATGCATAATTTTATACATTCAGGACCCCAGAAAAGAGGAGAAGGACAAAGATTCATTCAGCCCCCTAGGGGTCAGGGTATCAAGAGTTGTAATCCACTTTGCTTCAACCTGTGCCAGGACTTTCTTATAATTGCCCCCTCTTATGCCAAGATGGATGGCATCTATACCCCTCACCTTAAATGAAGATGGATCACTATTGTGGTGTTGTCTAAAATGACGGGGGATAGTTTTGAGGAGGGTCACATCGATCGCCGTCTTGGCCGCGCAAATGTCCCGCACATGCTCCCGTATCCTTATCCTGAGCTCCCTAGACGTGAGCCCAATGTAAATTTTGGAGCAACCGCAAGTAGCGTAGTAGATCACATTCACGCTACTGCAGGAGATCCGATGTCTTATGTCAAAGGTTTTGCTCCCATCGGAGCTACAGAAGGTGGAGCAGCGCAGGACATTTGCGCAGGCAAGACAGCGACCGCATGGTATAGATCCCGGCACAGGACCCCTAGATCCAAATGGTTGCCTCACGGTAGGGACATAGTGACTCCTAACGAGGATGTCCTTGAGATTTCTGGACCTCCTCGCCGTCATAAGGGGATGGTTAGCCAGTTCAGCTCCCAGGGAGGGCTCAGTACCCAAAATAGACCAATGTTTGGCCAGGATCTGCCGCATATCCTCCCACTCATGATTAAAGGTGGATATGAACCTAATCGGTCCATTACTTGTGATATCTGGTCGAGCTCTGGTACCCCGAAGTAAATCGCCGCGTGGAGTAGCCCGCGCCCTACGGTACCCATTTTTTATGCAACGGTTGGAGTAACCACGTGCTGTAAATCTGGATTTCAAGTCCGAGGCTTGCCCCTCAAATTTTGCATCCGACGAACAGATCCGCCTCATCCGGAGGAACTGTCCGACCGGGACGGCCCTGATAGTAGACGCAATGTGAGCTGAGGACGCATGAATCAAGGAATTAACAGATGTAGGTTTACGGTACACGTCCGTTTGGATGGATCCATTACTGTCAACCTCAAAACTGACATCCAAAAAGTTAACCTTCTTGATGTCATAGTTATAAGTCAAACGGATGTTAAGAGAATTCCGATTCAGCGTCTCCATAAATTCCTCGAGCTGCCGCACCGTCCCATCCCAAAGAAAGAAAATATCATCAATATATCTGTGCCAGCACAGCACATGGGAGGCGGCCCGCGGGCCCTCGTCGCCAAAAATAAATCTCTCCCAGGACCCTAGGAAGAGATTTGCATACGAGGGCGCACAGGCCGCGCCCATGGCTGTGCCGCGCATCTGTAGATAAAACTGATCTTTATAAACAAAAAAATTATGAGTAAGGACATAGTGCAGCAGCTCGAGGATAAACTCACAGAGCGGGCCGTCCCGGTCGGAGGCCCCCAGAAAGAGGCGGACCGCATCCATACCATGTAGATGATCAATGCAGGTGTACAGGCTCTCCACGTCGGCGGTTACCATCAGGGTATCCTGGTCCACAGAAATGCCATCGACCCTAGCCAGAGCGTCCGTTGTGTCACGCACGTGTGATGGCAATGCCTCTACCAAAGGTTTCAGGTAAAAGTCAATAAATTGGCATATGGGGTTACAAAGTCCCCCAATGCCTGACACAATAGGGCGCCCTGGAGGGTCGAGGGCATTCTTGTGGACTTTGGGGAGCAGATAGAAGGTTGGTACCTTCGGATATCTCACTGTTAGCCCCTCCAATACCTTGGAGGAACGTCTTTATTTAATACCTTGAGGGAACGTCTGGCCCTATCTGAATTGCAGTCTTTACCCGGTGTGATATTCAAACCAGCAGACAAGGGGGGGAACATCGTGATCTGGCCTCAGGATAAATATGAACGGGAGGCTCTCAGACAACTGAGGGATTCTAGTACATATTCCAGACTGTCATACAATCCTCTGGCCTCTTTCTCTCTCGGTCTTCAGAGTATTCTGGTTCGGGCTCTGGATAATGACGTTATTACTAAACAGGTATTGGAGGGGCTAACAGTGAGATATCCGAAGGTACCAACCTTCTATCTGCTCCCCAAAGTCCACAAGAATGCCCTCGACCCTCCAGGGCGCCCTATTGTGTCAGGCATTGGGGGACTTTGTAACCCCATATGCCAATTTATTGACTTTTACCTGAAACCTTTGGTAGAGGCATTGCCATCACACGTGCGTGACACAACGGACGCTCTGGCTAGGGTCGATGGCATTTCTGTGGACCAGGATACCCTGATGGTAACCGCCGACGTGGAGAGCCTGTACACCTGCATTGATCATCTACATGGTATGGATGCGGTCCGCCTCTTTCTGGGGGCCTCCGACCGGGACGGCCCGCTCTGTGAGTTTATCCTCGAGCTGCTGCACTATGTCCTTACTCATAATTTTTTTGTTTATAAAGATCAGTTTTATCTACAGATGCGCGGCACAGCCATGGGCGCGGCCTGTGCGCCCTCGTATGCAAATCTCTTCCTAGGGTCCTGGGAGAGATTTATTTTTGGCGACGAGGGCCCGCGGGCCGCCTCCCATGTGCTGTGCTGGCACAGATATATTGATGATATTTTCTTTCTTTGGGATGGGACGGTGCGGCAGCTTGAGGAATTTATGGAGACGCTGAATCGGAATTCTCTTAACATCCGTTTGACTTATAACTATGACATCAAGAAGGTTAACTTTTTGGATGTCAGTTTTGAGGTTGACAGTAATGGATCCATCCAAACGGACGTGTACCGTAAACCTACATCTGTTAATTCCTTGATTCATGCGTCCTCAGCTCACATTGCGTCTACTATCAGGGCCGTCCCGGTCGGACAGTTCCTCCGGATGAGGCGGATCTGTTCGTCGGATGCAAAATTTGAGGGGCAAGCCTCGGACTTGAAATCCAGATTTACAGCACGTGGTTACTCCAACCGTTGCATAAAAAATGGGTACCGTAGGGCGCGGGCTACTCCACGCGGCGATTTACTTCGGGGTACCAGAGCTCGACCAGATATCACAAGTAATGGACCGATTAGGTTCATATCCACCTTTAATCATGAGTGGGAGGATATGCGGCAGATCCTGGCAAAACATTGGTCTATTTTGGGTACTGAGCCCTCCCTGGGAGCTGAACTGGCTAACCATCCCCTTATGACGGCGAGGAGGTCCAGAAATCTCAAGGACATCCTCGTTAGGAGTCACTATGTCCCTACCGTGAGGCAACCATTTGGATCTAGGGGTCCTGTGCCGGGATCTATACCATGCGGTCGCTGTCTTGCCTGCGCAAATGTCCTGCGCTGCTCCACCTTCTGTAGCTCCGATGGGAGCAAAACCTTTGACATAAGACATCGGATCTCCTGCAGTAGCGTGAATGTGATCTACTACGCTACTTGCGGTTGCTCCAAAATTTACATTGGGCTCACGTCTAGGGAGCTCAGGATAAGGATACGGGAGCATGTGCGGGACATTTGCGCGGCCAAGACGGCGATCGATGTGACCCTCCTCAAAACTATCCCCCGTCATTTTAGACAACACCACAATAGTGATCCATCTTCATTTAAGGTGAGGGGTATAGATGCCATCCATCTTGGCATAAGAGGGGGCAATTATAAGAAAGTCCTGGCACAGGTTGAAGCAAAGTGGATTACAACTCTTGATACCCTGACCCCTAGGGGGCTGAATGAATCTTTGTCCTTCTCCTCTTTTCTGGGGTCCTGAATGTATAAAATTATGCATTCTCCCGATATATTCAGTATATTTGTCCCTGTGATTTCTCTATTGGGTACCCACGCCTGTAGGGTGCTTTTTGTTTTTGTTTTTATAATTTTTTTAATCTGTTATTAATTGTGTATTTTTTATCACCATACCTATTTTTCTGCAGTGGGACTAATAAGTTTGTGGACCTTCACTTCAAGTACATATATGCAGACACTACGCCTCCTTAGTATACATCATTGAACTTACCAGTCTGAAGCACCTCATAGAGGACACCTATGGAACATCGCTGAGAGATATCAATCGCACCCCATAAATAATGGACGGCTATAATATACTGAGATTATTTTTTGATGTGTTTTACCTCTATGGGGTACTATGTTACTACTGTATTTTGGACTGTTATATCCTTCTCTGTCTGGAGTAATATGTGGCGCATGGGTAATGTTTTGCTTATGCGGTGGTGGTGGCATCATACATTGGTGATTCAGTGGTTGTGCGCATGCGCGCCGCGGCTGGGGCTCTCTGATATGCACGGGCGCGTCACACTGCTCTGCTCGCACGCCTGGGGTTTCCTTCTGTTCCCCGCGCGTGCGCAGTAGCGCTTGACGCTCCGGTGCACTGCCAGGACCTCGGATTCGCGGTGCGCATGCGCCGCCGTATAACCACCTGGATTGGCCCACGACTCACATGTGATTCATCCTTTGACCTTTAAAAGGTCCTACAGGCAGAGTCTGCGGTACTCCCTTGAGAAAGCGTTCTTTAGGAACGCGAAACGCGCGTCGGGGGGCTTATTATACACCCTGCATCTGATCCCCCTACCCCTACACCTGGTAAGTGCATGTCTACCCTGCATAACGTCATTACCACCCTATTAGGGACTATATTTAAGATGAGGCATCTATAGGTAGACATGATTGCCTGCGTTTTTTGCACTTTGCACTTTTTTTGACCGCTGATTCTACGCTTGGGTAGTAGGGTGTAAGGGTGGGTCATGTCCACCTGGGTGCACTGTCTTTGTATTTGTTATATTTCTTGTTTTAATGTGTAGTTTATAGTTGTGTATATTTATCAATAAACTTTTGATTTTTTATGCAAGATACCCAGTAGAACTCTTGTTTCTCCTGATATGATATATATCAGAGGCTGTTGCGGTGCTGGCTGTATATAGAATAGAGGCTGATGGGCTGTATAAAGTGTATACACAGCACTATACTGTAAACAGGTCCACACTATATACATATAGTATACACAGACACACTGTAATGCAGGATATAGTGTGGACCTGTATATACAGTATGGTACTGTGTAGGACAGGAGCTGCAAGAAAAATACACAGACACACACACACAATCACACACACACACACAGAGATCATACTCGCCCGCCGCGACACTGTGAAGACTGAACCACTTCACCTCTGGATCTTCAGTCCTGCCGCGCTCCGTGGTGCAGAATCCTCTTCTCGCGCCGACATCGGGGCTCCGGCTCCTTCCTTGAAGGTAGCTGAACAATCTCTCATCTGATGTAATCCGAGGGAGCGATCATATAGCTGAATAGGTAGCGCCTAGAAGCTTCTGTTGGGATCGGAGAAGGCTGCCGCATGCCATAAGCTAAGCATTAGGTACAGGGAGGGCACTAAGGAAGTTGGCTAGGCTAGCCAGGTCAGTGGATGCTGACGCAGGTCAGGTACCATGACTCTACCGCTCTTCGCCAGCCACTGAGATGTAGGACCGTAGCCAGGTCCCTACACTTTCAATAGTTTCTCTTTTGTTAAATGTTACTTATCATTAGAAACCGTTCACAGCAAAGAGATGTGTATTTTACATGTTTTGAGATATTTATCCCTATATTGGTGGGAGGCCCCCGCTTGGTGGGTGGCCCAGGGCCCGGGCCCCTTGGGCCCACCCCTAAATCCGGGCCTGCTGCTGCATGGTGGTGGTGGGGAAGGCCATGCCAGGGTCCGGTTGCCGCTGTTGCTGCTTCATGGTGGTGTCAATGGAAGAGGTCCAAGCAGGAGCAGCAGTTGTCATGGTGGTGGTCGCGGTGGGTTGTCCAACAGCACTCGGCATGGTGGTGGTGCTGTTGTGGTGTCCGGCAGTGCTTGGAATGGAGGTGGCCATGCAGTGGTATGCAGCAGAGCTTGGCATTGAGGTCAAGCATGACAGTGTAGGCACAGGTGGATATGCCGCCACTGTCTGCTGAAAATACCGACTTTGCTGCATAGCCTGCACATAAGCAGCATTGCAGGCCTGCATGACACTAAGCTGGAGATCAGGAGTAAGGTGTTCCGACATGCCCTGTTCAATTTGATTAAAAAATGATGTGCTGGCCTCTGGAGGTCGGCTTTCACTTGGTCAAGGCTTTTGGTGACCTCCTGGATACGTGTATTCATATGGCTAATGGCAGTATCCAGTCGGTCACCCATCGCCTTGAGTCCAACATGAAAGACCGAGCTCAAGCGCAAAAACTCAGGCATGAGTGACCTGTCCAAGGCCCTCTGCCGCTGCCAGGAGGAGCCCCCAAAAAAGGGGCAGAGGTAGAGGACTGGGAAAGGGGAACACCTGATGGACCAGCTTCCTGGTCTCCAGTTTGTGTGGCACTGCTGGTTGGCTGGGACGGGTCCATGGCTGTCTGATGAAGGACCGCTCCAGAACCTGGGCCAACAGTAGTGCTCCATGTGCTGTGAAAAAAGAAGAAAAAAACACATTACTACCAAACATTTACAAAAGTTAAGCGTCAACTCCTGTGGAATAGAAACATACAGATTAAGGCAATACAACACAAACCTAATACACCAAAAAAAAACTTATGTTGTCTGGCAAGGACCGGTCTCAAAAATGCCAGAATGCGGTGGTATTTATATTTTCGGATCCTTGCTCCAGAACCACTAGGAACCCGGCTCTCCTGACGAAGGTCCTTGTTGAAGCAATCCTTCATCGAATGCCAACGTGTTTTGACTTTGAGCACTGTTGAAAAAACAAAAAACAATGGTTAGGCTAGGTTCACATTGCGTTAGGGCAGTCCGTTTAGCGCATAGCGCTACGGACTGCACTAACGCAATGTCCCAAAAGGGATCGCGTTTGCCGATCCCGCTAGCTCAGATGCCCGATCTGCGCTAGCGAGGGACGGACCGCGAACACTGCAAGCAGCGTTCGAGGTCCATCACTCAAATGACGGCACATCTCTAGCGCACGCCCAATGTGGGCGTGTGCTAGCGATGCGTTCACCATTACAAGCAATGGTGGCGTTAACAAATTACGTTACACCGCGTTATGCCGCGGTGTAACGTAGTCCATTTAACGGGTTCACATAACGCAATGTGAACCTACCCTAAACAACTGACTTTTGGCCGTGATCACACAACTGTGTGTGATGAGAGAAACTCCTGAAAGTGTGATCATGGCCAAGGTCACTGCTGCATCATACTGCATTGCAATACTTAGAAAATGCATTTCGGACCTGAGTCGGGGCATTGTCCCAGCCATCCCACATCGCTTTGGCCACCTCATTCCATAGGCGCCGGATCGTTACGTTGTTTTAGAGCAGTGGATCCCGGGTGTCCCACAACGGGACTCACTCATGGACCAGGGAGATAAGGAGGTCATTTTCAATGAGGTCCTCATCCCATTCTGGAACCTAAAAATAAATGAAGACATTAATGTTGGATACATTAACATAAGGAAAAGAAAGAAAACAGACAGAAAACTGGCATGAATATTGAAAGTCAAGAAACAAATGGAGTCAAGAAGAAAAAGGGAGAGAAAGAGGAAAGTAAAGAAATGAACATCCAAGAGTAAAGTGAGGATACAATAAACAGTCAGCCACGTATACGTACATGCTGCCGCCTTGCCACCCGACCGTGACCCCACTGCTCCTGCTCAGCCTCTGCCGCAGTGGAAAAAGTGCTCTAAAAAAAAGGAAAAAAAAATTGTCACATGTGTAGATGTGACAGTGAATACTTACCAATCTGAGGAGGTCAGTACTCACTTCACTGACATGTTCGGCTCGTGCAGGGCCAGGATGTTGCTCCTCCTCAGAAGAAGATGACATTCTGATGCATGCAGAAAGAAAGAAATGGTAGAAATCAGGACATGTAGAGACAGAAAATAGAAAATAAAGACATTGGCGAGGATATACTCACATTGTTCAGAGTGTAGATTCCTTCCTGTGTCTGCTCTGCTGCGTCTACTCTTGTTCACTGTCTGCTGAGTAGTGACCTGCAAATGCCCACTCCCTCCTTTTATCACCTTGTATGTGGGGGGTGGCTAATCAGTGTCTAGACATGTTTTCCAGTGGTGCAACGCATGCGTTCAGAAACGCAAGCAAACGCATGTGCTTGCGAATGCATGCGTTCACATAGACCGTAATGCGTTTTTTTTTGCCGCATTCCTTCCGCTAACAACCGCATACGTTTCTAGGCGGCAAACTGACGCCTCAAAAATTACTACATGTAGCGTTTACCGTGCCAAACCGCAGACGATGAAACGACACGTGAGTCGTCAAACGCGGCAAAACGCAACCGATTGCAGACACATGTGTCTCTAATGTTAAATATAGGAATACACGACGCATGCGGATAATTGCGGAAGAAACGCTGCGGACACAACCGCAAATGTCAAAACAGCCTTATTCGTCTTTTTTTTTTTTTTTAAACAGCAAAAAGTTGCCTGATCGTTTAAAATGTTGCACGTTGAACTTAATTCATGCAAAAATAACATAGCAAGATTTTCTAATTCACAAGGGGGGTCACAAATGATGTATTGGGTTATAACTTCTGGTTCACCAAAGTCATGTCCACATGAAAAAATATAACCCTACTTGGTTTTGTCTCTTATCTGCTGGTGACCGACCTTCTCCTTATACTTCCAGATCCAGTTCTCATCTCCAACATCACCAGTAACAGCAGCCGGAAGGGTGAGGACATCGCTGTGAGCGTCCAGTTCTCTGGAGAGGGGACGGCTGTGACCTGGGAGGTGGATGAGGGGCTTCTCCCTGACCGATATCGGCTGACAGATGATAACAGGACAGTGATTATCCCGAAAGCCCCGAGAGACGACATTGGGAGAAGATTCCGTGTCCGGATCACAAACCCAGTCAGTGAGGCGACCGGGGAACACCAGCTGGAGATTACAGGTAAGAGGGTATTACTGGGGTATTATATGTACCCCACACCTTCTATACCCCATGTACTGGAGATTACAGGTAAGAGGATATTACTGGGGTATTATATGTACCCCGCACCTTCTATACCCCATGTACTTGAGATTACAGGTAAGAGGGTATTACTGGGGTATTATATGTACCCCACGCCTTCTATACCTCATGTACTGGCGATTACAGGTAAGAGGGTATTACTGGGGTATTATATGTACCCCACACCTTCTATACCCCATGTACTGGAGATTACAGGTAAGAGGATATTACTGGGGTATTATATGTACCCCGCACCTTCTATACCCCATGTACTGGAGATTACAGGTAAGAGGGTATTACTGGGGTATTATATGTACCCCGCACCTTCTATACCCCATGTACTGGAGATTACAGGTAAGAGGATATTACTGGGGTATTATATGTACCTCACACCTTCTGTACCCCATGTACTGGAGATAACAGGTAAGAGGGTATTACTGGGGTATTATATGTACAGCACACCTTCTATACCCCATGTACTGGAGATTACAGGTAAGAGGGTATTACTGGGGTATTATATGTACCTCACACCTTCTATACCTCATGTACTGGAGATTACAGGTAAGAGGGTATTACTGGGGTATTATATGTACCCACACCTTCTATACTCCATGTACTGGAGATTACGGGTAAGAGCGTATTACTGGGGTATTATATGTACCTCACACCTTCTATACCTCATGTACTGGAGATTACAGGTAATAGGGTATTACTGGGGTATTATATGTACCCACACCTTCTATACCTCATGTACTGGAGATTACAGGTAAGAGGGTATTACTGGGGTATTATATGTACCTCACACCTTCTATACCTCATGTACTGGAGATTACAGGTAAGAGGGTATTACTGGGGTATTATATGTACCCACACCTTCTATACCCCATGTACTGGAGATTACAGGTAAGAGGGTATTACTGGGGTATTATATGTACCACCTTCTATACCCCATGTACTGGACTGGAGATTACAGGTAAGAGGGTATTACTGGGGTATTATATGTACCCCACACCTTCTATACCCCATGTACTGGAGATTACAGGTAAGAGGATATTACTGAGGTATTATATGTACCCCACACCTTCTATACCCCATGTACTGGAGATAACGGGTAAGAGGGTATTACTGGGGTATTATATGTACCCCACACCTTCTATACCCCATGTACTGGAGATTACAGGTAAGAGGATATTACTGAGGTATTATATGTACCCCACACCTTCTAGACCCCATGTACTGGAGATTACAGGTAAGAGGGTATTACTGGGGTATTATATTTACCACCTTCTAACCTTCTATACCCAATGTACGGGACTGGAGATTACATGTAAGAGGGTATTACTGGGGTATTACATGTACCCCACACCTTCTATACCCCATGTACTGGAGATTACAGGTAAGAGGGTATTACTGGGGTATTATATGTACCCCACACCTTCTATACCCCATGTACTGGAGATTAGAGGTAAGAGGGTATTACTGGGGTATTATATGTACCCACACCTTCTATACCCCATGTACTGGAGATTACATGTAAGAGGGTATTACTGGGGTATTATATGTACCCACACCTTCTATACTCCATGTACTGGAGATTACAGGTAAGAGGGTATTACTGGGGTATTATATGTACCCCACACCTTCTATACCCCATGTACTGGAGATTACAAGTAAGAGGGCTGAGTAGTCTCTAGGAGCCCGCTGCCTAGGGGTTTCGGGAGTTAATGTGAAATGCACAGGCTCTGAGTCTTTAGCTTTTACAGCACAGCCTATCCCGGGAAAACGATGGTCAGTCTATTATTAAGTCTCTCACCAGGAATCAGGGGCTCTGCACTGATACCGCGGGTACCAGGGGGTCGCAGTCTCTACACGGGCCAATGTCTCTACACGGGTCTCAAAGCGCCCATCTCCAGTCACAGCAAAGTCCGCTTTCATGTACTCACAATATGCAGTCTTTCTGGGCAATCTCCCTGTATTTGTCCTCTGACTGGGAGCTCTCTCTCCCGGAGCACAGCTGCACCCTGCTCTGACCGCTGCTCACGCGGCTCTGTTCCTTGCGCGCATGCCTTTCCCGCTCTCTGCCCGGCTTCCTTCCTGTCCCAGTCTCTAAGTCTGCCCTCTGGGGAACCTGTAGCACAGCTCAATGGTTCCAGGCATAGAGCCGAGAAGGTAACCACCCCCGGACTCTTCTTGTGCTTCACCTCCTTACATCCCCCCCTCTTTCTGCTTGCCATTCCATGGGTGAGATTTTCAGGAGTTCCTGTTGGCAATCTTCCAGTCCTTGCACACTCTGCTGCCAGATTAACTCGTCTTGATTGTAGCGAACAGGGGTTACACCAGCCATTGAATGTTCAGAGCGTCTCAAATCAGCAGGGGCGGAGGTGTCAACTGCTGTGGGAGGAGTCGAGGTTTCCTCCAATACATTGGTTGTTTCAGGCACCAGCCCTGCTTCTGCGTTCCCAGGAAGAGATTGGGAGTCTTCCTCGTCTTCCACATCTACATTGATCACTGGTGCAGCCGGTGGGGGCGCTAGAGCCAATTGGACTGATTCAGGATCTCGAGACAAACATGGACGCAACATATTCCTGTGCAGTGTGCGGGTGGGAGCCCACTCTTCCGTTTTGGGCTGGACCTCATAAACGGGAACCCCGTTACCAAGCCGCCACTTGACTTGGTACGGCCTTTTCTCCCACCGGTACTCTAGTTTGTTGTGGGGGCCTTTTCCCTCACTAAGACTCGGTCTCCAGGCCGCAGGGCTGTCCCCTTTTGAGGAGCTACCTGGGGATGCTCAAATTCTTGCAGTCGGTTCTGCACTAGACATTGAATTGTCGGTAGCCGACAACGATGTTCTTGAACCCAGGAGTACACCCCCGTCCGTGGGTAGTCCTCCTCGGGTTCAAGCTCCAGCTCTGCCAGCCCCTTCCCGGGTCTGCCAAAGAACAAAGAGTAGGGGGTGAATCCGGTGGTGCTGTGTTTCTGATTGTTATACGCCCACACTAGAGTTGAGCGACTTTTACTTTTTTAGGATCGAGTCGGGCTTTGCGAAACCCGACTTTGTCAAAAGTCGGGTCAGGTGAAATCGGCCGATTATTGCGAAAAGTCGGGGATCGGCCGAAACACGAAACCCAATGCAAGTCAATGGGGAATCAAAGTCGGCAGTGAGTGGAGGACAGGAAAACACCTACAGTGCCCATTTTAATGCCAAAAACATCAATTCTTGTTACTTTAGCTTGTCAATCTTAATTTACCTTATAATAATAGTTAGTCATTGAAAATTGGGGGTCATTTGGCTAAAGTTGTGGGGGGGTAGGGCTGGTTCAAGTTTTTCGTGGGCCCAGGAAATGCGGACTAGGTCACGGCGGAGGAGCAGGGAGAGGTAAGTATTTCAACTTTGCAAGTGCTGTGATCCTGAGCAAGCGGGGGGGGAGGGGGGCACTCATTCGCATTGGCACTGGCACAGGGCCCCTCAAAGTACGGCAGAGACACTTTTGCATACTATGAGGGGCCCTGTGCCAGTGATGTCGCCAACGAGTATGCCCCCCCAGCTGATGAAGGAACCTGCACTTTCATCTGCACCTTCCTCTTTGTCCCCGTGTAAGGTGGTATAGTATGCGGGAAGGGGAACCTGACTTTCAGCAGGGTCAGATTCTGGCTGTGTAGAGTGCAAGGGGAATGTAGTGGTCTGGGTCAATGTACCAGCAGACTCATCTAGCAGTGGATGGGCAATGGGCAGGATGAGGAGGAAACACAGATATAGGCCAAAAATAAAAAAGTAGGCTAAAAGCAGTTCAAAATTGGTAACAGGACTAAACAGGCGGCACTGTTTTGTTCAGTGGAGGAGAAAAGCAAGGAGTGGCAAACACCGTTAGTAGGCCCAACCAAACAAGTAGGCCAAATGCAGTTTAATATCTGAAACAGGATGAAAATTGAGGCTCAGCTTTGTTCAGTGGAGGAGAAAAGCAAGGAGCGGCAGACACCGTTAGTAGGCCCAACCAAACAAGTAGGCCAAATGCAGTTTACTATTCGAAACAGGATGAAAATTGAGGCTCAGCTTTGTTCAGTGGAAGAGAAAAGCAAGAAGCGGCAGACACCGTTAGTAGGCCCAACCAAACAAGTAGGCCAAATGCAGTTTAATATCTGAAACAGGATGAAAATTGAGGCTCAGCTTTGTTCAATGGAGGAGAACAACAAGCAGCGGCAGACACCGTTAGTAGGCCCAACCACACAAGTAGGCCAAATGCAGTTTAATATTTGAAACAGGAGTAAACTGGCGGCTCAGCTTTGTTCAGTGGAGGACAACTGTAATGGGAGGCAGACTGTTGTGAATTCCGCTCTTGGGCTCCCTCCAGTGGTTGTAAGTAGTATTTTTGTGAGTTCTGCTCTTGGGCTCCCTCCTGTGGTTTTGAGTAGTATGACTGCTTCTTGGATTTAGCTTCTGCAGCTGTGTTCACTGATCGTCTTATGGGCTCGGCTATATTAGTCTGGCCTTAGCCCTCATTCAATGCCAGTTGTCAATTGTTCCAGCCTGGAGTCATTGCTCTTTGGATTTTCCTGACACTCTGACCAGTTCTGCAAAGCTAAGTCCTTGCTTGTCCTTTGCAGTTCACTTATTGTGGACTTTGTTGTTCATTACTGTCTTTGTTTTTGCTCATTTGTCCAGTTTATCAGTATTTATCTATTCAGCTTGCTGGAAGCTCTGGGCAGCAGAGTTTGCCCTCCACACCTTTAGTTAGGTGTGGAGTTTTTTTTGCATTTCTCTGCGGTGGACTTTTTCTAGCTTTTATTACTGACCGCACAGTGCTCTTTCCTGTACTTTCCTTTCTAGCTAGAAGTGGCCTCCTGTGCTAAATCTTGTTTCTTACTACGTATCTCACTTCCTTCTCCTCTCACAGTCATTACATGTGGGGGGCTATCTATCCTTTGGGGATTTTCTCTGAGGCAAGATAGTTTTCCTGCTTCTATCTTTAGGGGTAGTTAGCTCTTAGGCTGTGACGAGATGCCTAGGGAGAGTTAGGAGCATTCCACGGCTGCTTCTAGTGTTGTGTTGAGCTTAGGGACTGTCAGTATAGTTCCCACCTGCTCAGAGCTAGTCACATGTCGCTCCTTAATCACCAGACCATAACAGTACAACTGGCCAAAAATGAGCTGAATGCATCTCAAAAGAAGGAAAAGAAAAGGAGTTCTGAGCCATTTTTTTTTCCTTTGGTTTGTTTTGTCTTTTTTTCTTCCTCTTATCTCTGGGTGATTCTGGATTTGGATGCAGGCATGGATGTTCAGGGGTTATTTTCTCGTGTGGATCAGCTTGCTGCAAGAGTACAGAGTATTCAAGATTATGTTGTTCAGACTCCGGCCTTAGAGCCTAGAATTCCCACTCCGGATTTGTTTTACGGGGATAGATCTAAGTTTTTGAACTTTAAGAATAATTGCAAATTGTTTTTTGCTCTGAAACCCAGTTCCTCTGGTGATCCCATTCAGCAAGTAAAGATAGTTATTTCTCTGCTGCGTGGCGATCCTCAGGACTGGGCATTCTCTCTTGAGTCAGGGAATCCGGCATTGCTTAATGTAGATGCATTTTTTCAATCGCTCGGATTATTGTATGACGAACCTAACTCTGTAGTGCATGCTGAGAAAACACTGTTGGCCCTGTGTCAGGGTCAGGAAGCGGCAGAGTTATACTGCCAGAAATTTAGAAAATGGTCTGTGCTCACTAAATGGAATGAAGAGGCTCTGGCTGCTATTTTCAGAAAAGGTCTTTCTGAAACCCTTAAAGATGTTATGGTGGGCTTTCCTACGCCTGCCGGTTTGAGCGAATCTATGTTTCTAGCCATTCAGATTGATCGGCGTCTGCGCGAGCGCAAAGCTGTGCACCATATGGCAGTATCCTCTGAGCAAAGTCCTGAAGCTATGCAATGTGATAGGATTTTGACTAGAATAGAACGGCAGGAATTCAGACGTCAGAATAGGCTGTGTTTTTACTGTGGTGATTCGGCTCTTGTTATCTCTGATTGCCCTAAGCGTACTAAGAGAGTCGCTAGGTCTGTTACCATTAGTACTATACAGCCTAAATTTCTCTTATCTGTGACCCTGATTTGCTCATTGTCGTCCTTTTCTGTCATGGCATTTGTGGATTCAGGCGCTGCCCTGAACTTAATGGACTTAGAATTCGCCAGGCGCTGTGGTTTTTCCTTGCAGCCGTTGCAGAGCCCTATTCCTTTGAGGGGCATTGATGCTACACCCTTGGCCAAGGATAAACCTCAGTACTGGACACAGATGACTATGTACATGGCTCCTGCACATCAGGAAGATTGCCGTTTTCTGGTGTTGCATAACCTGCATGATGTTGTTGTACTGGGATTTCCATGGTTACAGGAACATAATCCGGTGCTGGATTGGAAAACTATGTCTGTGACTAGTTGGGGTTGTCAAGGGGTACATAGTGACGTTTCTTTGATGTCAATTTCCTCTTCCCCCTCTTCTGAGGTCCCTGAGTTTTTGTCGGATTTCCAGGATGTATTTGATGAACCCAAGTCCAGTTCCCTTCCTCCACATAGGGACTGTGATTGTGCTATTAACTTGATTCCTGGTTGTAAGTTCCCTAAGGGCCGACTTTTCAATCTGTCTGTGCCAGAGCATGCCGCCATGCGGAGCTATGTTAAGGAATCTTTGGAGAAAGGGCATATTCGGCCCTCTTCGTCACCATTGGGAGCGGGTTTCTTTTTTGTTGCTAAGAAGGATGGCTCCTTGAGACCCTGTATAGATTATCGTCTTCTTAATAAGATCACGGTCAAATTCCAATATCCCTTGCCTTTGTTTACTGATTTGTTTGCTCAGATTAAGGGGGCTAGTTGGTTTACTAAGATTGACCTCCGAGGGGCATATAATCTTGTTCGTATTAAACAGGGTGACAAATGGAAAACTGCATTTAATACGCCCGAAGGCCATTTTGAATACCTTGTGATGCCATTTGGGCTCTCTAATGCTCCTTCTGTATTTCAGTCCTTTATGCATGATATTTTCCGCAATTATCTTGACAAATTCTTGATTGTGTATTTGGATGATATTTTGATTTTTTTTCAATGATTGGGAGTCTCATGTGAAGCAGGTCAGGATGGTATTCCAGATCCTTCGTGATAATGCTCTATTTGTGAAGGCGTCTAAGTGCCTATTCGGAGTTCAGAAGGTCTCTTTTTTGGGGTTTATTTTTTCTCCTTCGTCTATAGAAATGGATCCTGTTAAGGTCCAAGCCATTCATGACTGGATTCAACCTACATCTGTGAAGAGCCTTCAGAAATTTTTGGGCTTTGCTAATTTTTATCGCCGTTTCATTGCCAACTTCTCTAGTGTGGTTAAACCCCTGACCAATTTGGCGAAGAAAGGCGCTGATGTGACAAATTGGTCCTCTGAGGCTGTTGAGGCCTTTCGGGAACTTAAACGTCTATTTACTTCTGCCCCTGTCTTGCGTCAGCCGGATGTGTCTCTTCCTTTTCAGGTTGAGGTTGACGCTTCTGAGATTGGGGCAGGGGCCGTTTTGTCACAGAGGAATTCTGATGGTTCCTTGATGAAGCCATGTGCCTTCTTTTCCCGAAAGTTTTCGCCTGCTGAACGCAATTATGATGTCGGCAATCGGGAGTTGTTGGCTATGAAGTGGGCATTTGAGGAGTGGCGACATTGGCTTGAGGGAGCCAAGCACCGCATTGTGGTCTTGACCGATCATAAGAATCTGATTTACCTTGAGTCGGCCAAGCGGCTGAACCTTAGACAGGCTCGGTGGTCCCTGTTTTTCTCCCGTTTTGATTTTGTGGTCTCATATCTTCCGGGATCTAAGAATGTTAAGGCGGATGCCCTCTCTAGGAGTTTTTTGCCTGATTCCCCTGGAGTCCTTGAGCCGGTTGGCATTCATAGGGAAGGGGTGATTCTATCTGCCATCTCCCCTGATTTGCGGCGAGCGCTTCAGGAATTTCAGGCTGATAAGCCTGACCGCTGTCCTGTAGGGAAGCTGTTTGTTCCTGATAGATGGACAAGTAAGGTAATTTCTGAGGTCCATTGTTCTGTGTTGGCCGGTCATCCTGGGATTTTTGGTACCAGAGATTTGGTTGCTAGGTCCTTTTGGTGGCCTTCCTTGTCGCGGGATGTGCGTTCTTTTGTGCAGTTTTGTGGGACCTGTGCCCGGGCTAAGCCTTGCTGTTCCTGTGCTAGTGGGTTGCTTTTGCCTTTGCCCATTCCGGAGAGGCCTTGGATGCATATTTCCATGGATTTTATTTCGGATCTTCCTGTGTCCCAGAGGATGTCTGTTATCTGGGTGGTTTGTGACCGGTTCTCTAAAATTGTCCATTTGGTACCTTTGCCTAAATTGCCTTCCTCCTCTGATTTGGTTCCATTGTTTTTTCAACATGTGGTTCGTTTGCATGGCATTCCGGAGAATATTGTGTCTGATAGAGGTTCCCAGTTTGTTTCCAGGTTTTGGCGGGCCTTTTGTGCTAGGATGGGTATTGATTTGTCTTTTTCTTCGGCGTTCCATCCTCAGACTAATGGCCAAACTGAGCAAACTAATCAAACCTTGGAAACCTATTTGAGATGCTTTGTGTCCGCTGATCAGGATGATTGGGTGACTTTTTTGCTGTTGGCCGAGTTTGCCCTTAATAATCGGGCCAGTTAGGCTACTTTGGTTTCGCCTTTCTTTTGTAATTTTGGTTTCCATCCTTGTTTTTCTTCAAGGCAGGTTGAGCCTTCTGATTGTCCTGGTGTGGATTCTGTGGTGGACAGGTTGCAGCAGATTTGGGCTCATGTGGTGGACAATTTGATGTTGTCCCAGGAAAGGGCTCAGCGTTTTGCTAACCGCCGTCGGTGTGTTGGTCCTCGGCTTCGTGTGGGAGATTTGGTCTGGTTGTCCTCTCGTCATGTCCCTATGAAGGTTTCTTCCCCTAAGTTCAAGCCTCGGTTTATTGGTCCTTATAAGATTTCTGAGATTATCAATCCTGTGTCTTTTCGTTTGGACCTTCCAGCTTCTTTTGCCATCCACAATGTTTTCCATAGATCTTTGTTGCGGAGATATGTGGTGCCCGTTGTTCTATCTGTTGATCCTCCTGCCCCGGTGTTGGTTGAGGGGGAGTTGGAATATGTGGTTGAGAAAATTTTGGATTCTCGTTTTTCTAGGCGGAAGCTTCAGTATCTTGTCAAGTGGAAGGGTTATGGCCAGGAGGATAATTCTTGGGTTGTTGCCTCCGATGTTCATGCCGCTGATTTGGTTTGTGCTTTTCATTTGGCTCGTCCTGATCGGCCTGGGGGCTCTGGTGAGGGTTCGGTGACCCCTCCTCAAGGGGGGGGGGGGGTACTGTTGTGAATTCCGCTCTTGGGCTCCCTCCGGTGGTTGTAAGTAGTATTTTTCTGAGTTCTGCTCTTGGGCTCCCTCCTGTGGTTTTGAGTGGTATGGCTGCTTCTTGGATTTAGCTTCTGCAGCTGTGTTCACTGATCGTCTTATGGGCTCGGCTATGTTAGTCTGGCCTTAGCCCTCATTCAATGCCAGTTGTCAATTGTTCCAGCCTGGAGTCATTGCTCTTTGGATTTTCCTGACACTCTGACCAGTTCTGCAAAGCTAAGTCCTTGCTTGTCCTTTGCAGTTCACTTATTGTGGACTTTGTTGTTCATTACTGTCTTTGTTTTTGCTCATTTGTCCAGTTTATCAGTATTTATCTATTCAGCTTGCTGGAAGCTCTGGGCAGCAGAGTTTGCCCTCCACACCTTTAGTTAGGTGCGGAGTTTTTTTTGCATTTCTCTGTGGTGGACTTTTTCTAGGTTTTATTACTGACCGCACAGTGCTCTTTCCTGTACTTTCCTTTCTAGCTAGAAGTGGCCTCCTGTGCCAAATCTTGTTTCTTACTACGTATGTCATTTCCTTCTCCTCTCACAGTCATTACATGTGGGGGACTATCTATCCTTTGGGGATTTTCTCTGAGGCAAGATAGTTTTCCTGCTTCTATCTTTAGGGGTAGTTAGCTCTTAGGCTGTGACGAGATGCATAGGGAGAGTTAGGAGTATTCCACGGCTGCTTCTAGTGTTGTGCTGAGCTTAGGGACTGCGGTCAGTATAGTTACCACCTGCTCAGAGCTAGTCACATGTCGCTCCTTAATCACCAGACCATAACAGCAGACACAGTTAGTAGGCCTAAATAAGTAAGTAGGCTAAATGCAGTTTAAAATTGGTAACTGGAGTACACAGGCGGCATAGCTTTGTTCAATGGAGGACAGCTGTAATGAGTGGCGCAGACAGACTTAGTAGGCCTAAAATAAAAAAGTTGGCTAAATGCAGTTCAAAATTGGTAACAGGAGTACAGAGGCGGCATAGCTTTGTTCAGCGGAGGACAACTGTAATGAGAGGCTGACACAGTTACTAGGCCCAAATAAGTAAGTTGGCTAAATGCAGTTCAAAATTGGTAACAGGAGTACACAGGCGGCTGTTATGACCTGGTGGTTAGGACAATAATGGACCTGGTGGTTAAGAGCACACGGAAAGACCTGATAGTTACAATAATGCAGGACAAGCTCTGGGAAGTGGGAACTCTGCTGACTGCAATCCCTAATCCTATCACACACACTAGAAATAGCCGTGGATTGCTCCTAAAGCTCCCTATGCAACTCGTCACAGCCTCAGAACTAGCTAGCCCTAAAGATAGAAAAATAAAGCCTACCTTGCCTCAGAGAAACTCCCCAAAGGAAAAGGCAGCCCCCCACATATATTGACTGTGAGTTAAGATGAAAATCACAAACACAGAGATGAAATAGATTTTAGCAAAGAGAGGCCCGACTTACTGAACAGACAGAGGATAGGAAAGGTATCTTTGCGGTCAGCACAAAAACTACAAAAAACCACGCAGAGTGCGCAAAAGGACCTCCGCACCGACTCACGGTGCGGAGGTGCCACTCTGCATCCCAGAGCTTCCAGCAAGCAAGACAAAATCCAAATAGCAGGCTGGACAGAAAAATAGAAAACAAATAAATAACTAGCAGGAACTTAGCTTCTGCTGGAGTAGACAGGTCACCAGAAAGATCCAAGAGCGAACTAGACCAATACTGGAACATTGACAGCTGGCATGGAGCAATGATCTAAGTGGAGTTAAATAGAGCAGCCAGCCAACGAATTAACCTCGTCACCTGTGGAAGGAAACTCAGAAGCAGCAGCTCCACTCACAGCCACCAGAGGAAATCCATGGACAGAACTAGCCGAAGTACAACAGAATTGACAACAGAATTCACAACAGTACCCCCACCCCTTGAGGAGGGGTCACCGAACCCTCACCAGAGCCCCCAGGCAGACCAGGATGAGCCAAATGATAGGCACGAACCAGATCGGCAGCATGAACATCAGAGGCAAAAACCCAGGAATTATCTTCCTGACCATAACCCTTCCACTTGACCAGGTACTGGAGTTTCCGTCTCGAAATACAAGAATCCAAAATCTTCTCCACCACATACTCCAACTCCCCCTCAACCAACACCGGGGCAGGAGGATCAACGGATGGAACCATAGGCGCCACGTATCTCCGCAATAACGACCTATGGAACACATTATGGATGGCAAAAGAAGCTGGAAGGACCAAAAGAAATGACACAGGATTGAGAACCTCAGAAATCTTATACGGACCAATGAAACGAGGCTTAAACTTAGGAGAGGAAACCTTCATAGGAACATAACGAGACGACAACCAAACCAAATCCTCAACACGAAGTCGGGGACCCACACAGCGCCGGCGGTTAGCGAAACGTTGAGCCTTCTCCTGGGACAATGTCAAATTGTCCACCACATGAGTCCAAATCTGCTGCAACCTATCCACCACAGTATCCACACCAGGACAGTCCGAAGGCTCAACCTGCCCTGAAGAGAAACGAGGATGGAAACCAGAATTACAGAAAAACGGCGAAACCAAAGTAGCCGAGCTGGCCCGATTATTAAGGGCGAACTCAGCCAAAGGCAAAAAGGACACCCAATCATCCTGATCAGCAGAAACAAAGCATCTCAGATATGTTTCCAAAGTCTGATTAGTTCGTTCGGTTTGGCCATTTGTCTGAGGATGGAAAGCCGAGGAAAAAGACAAATCAATGCCCATCCTAGCACAAAAGGATCGCCAAAACCTCGAAACAAACTGGGAACCTCTGTCCGAAACGATGTTCTCCGGAATGCCATGTAAACGAACCACATGCTGGAAAAACAATGGCACCAAATCAGAGGAGGAAGGCAATTTAGACAAGAGTACCAAATGGACCATCTTAGAGAAGCGATCACAAACCACCCAAATGACCGACATCTTTTGAGAGACAGGGAGATCCGAAATAAAATCCATAGAAATATGCGTCCAGGGCCTCTTTGGGACCGGCAAGGGCAAAAGCAACCCACTGGCACGAGAACAGCAGGGCTTAGCCCGAGCACAAGTCCCACAGGACTGCACAAAAGAATGCACATCCCGTGACAAAGAAGGCCACCAATAATAATAATAAATAATAATAATTTTATTTATATAGCGCCAACATATTCCGCAGCGCTTTACAAATTATAGAGGGGACTTGTACAGACAATAGACATTACAGCATAACAGAAATACAGTTCAAAACAGATACCAGGAGGAGTGAGGGCCCTGCTCGCAAGCTTACAAACTATGGGGAAAAGGGGAGACACGAGAGGTGGATGTAAGTGTAGGTAGTGTAAGGCTCAGGTGTTCATGTAAAGCTGCATGAACCAGTTACCTGCCTAAGTATGTAGCAGTACAGACACAGAGGGCTAATACTGCATAAAGTGTATGAGAACATGATGCGAGGAACCTTTTTTTTTTTTTTTTATTATAAATAGGCCACACAGGGATCGTTAGGTTAATGCATTGAGGCGGTAGGCCAGTCTGAACAAATGAGTTTTTAGGGCACGCTTAAAACTGTGGGGATTGGGGATTAATCGTATTAACCTAGGTAGTGCATTCCAAAGAATCGGCGCAGCACGTGTAAAGTCTTGGAGACGGGAGTGGGAGGTTCTGATTATTGAGGATGCTAACCTGAGGTCATTAGCGGAGCGGAGGGCACGGGTAGGGTGGTAGACTGATACCAGGGAGGAGATGTAGGGTGGTGCTGAGCCATGGAGTGCTTTGTGGATGAGGGTAGTAGTTTTGTACTGGATTCTGGAGTGGATGGGTAGCCAGTGTAATGACTGGCACAGGGTAGAGGCATCGGTGTAACGGTTGGTGAGGAATATGATCCTGGCTGCAGCATTCAGGACAGATTGGAGCGGGGAGAGTTTTGCAAGAGGGAGGCCGATTAGTAGAGAGTTACAATAGTCCAGACGAGAATGAATAAGTGAAACAGTCAGAGTTTTTGCAGAGTCGAAATTAAGAAAAGGGCGAATTCTAGAAATGTTTTTGAGATGCAGGTAAGAAGAGCGAGCCAGTGATCGGATGTAGGGGGTGAATGAAAGGTCAGAATCAAGGATGACCCCAAGGCAGCGGGCATGTTGCTTTGGAGTAATGGTGGAACCGCACACGGAGATGGCAATGTCAGGCAAAGGTAGGTTAGTAGAGGGAGAGAACACGAGGAGTTCAGTTTTTGACAGGT
This sequence comes from Ranitomeya imitator, assembly GCF_032444005.1. Classification (NCBI taxonomy): domain Eukaryota; kingdom Metazoa; phylum Chordata; class Amphibia; order Anura; family Dendrobatidae; genus Ranitomeya; species Ranitomeya imitator. The sequence goes on along the minus strand of NC_091284.1, from coordinate 13,126,766 downwards.
TTAGTTTCAGATAGAGGGAGGACATGATGTTAGAGACAGCGGTAAGACAATCACTGGTGTTTTCTAAAAAGGTCGGTGTGATATCGGGAGCAGAAGTGTATAATTGGGTGTCGTCAGCATAGAGATGGTACTGGAAACCAAATCTACTGATTGTTTGTCCAATAGGGGCAGTATACAACGAGAAGAGTAGGGGGCCTAGGACTGATCCTTGAGGAACCTAAACTGATCCTAAACTCTGCACCAATCTACTAGAAAAATTCAAATCTATCTCACTGAAATTCGGCGTGCCCTTGTCACCGGAGAAAACGGAGGGACCATGTAATGTATTGCCCTTTCTGGGCATTGAAATAGATACCAAGATGATGGTTTTCTGATTACCAGAGGATAAAATACAAAAAACCCTGCAAAGGTTGAAAAGCTTCCTCGAAGTTAACAAGGTAACCCTACAGCAAATGCAGGCGTTATTGGGTCTACTGACATTCGCCTGCCGGGTAATGCCGGTCGGCAGAGCATTCTCGCGCAGAATATCACTGGCAACAAAAGGTGCTTCTCAGCCCGGCCATAGATCTGCTGGTATGGCAGACGTTCCTACAATCGTACAACGGTCACACGTGCGTCATGGCTAGAGAGATCGCATGTGAGGAATTAGGGCTGACAATAGGGTGGAACAAAAAAGAGGGTTTCGCAGCAATCTATAAAAACCAATGGTGCAAATCTGGTTGGCCAGAGAAATGGACGACAACAATGTGGGGGCAAGACCCGGCCCTATGGGAATTGTTTGTGGTTGTAGCAGCGTTGGAGATATGGGCCGATCAGTTGAGGAACATGAACATTCGTTTCCAAACTAAAAATGTGAAAACAGCGAAGAGTTTAAATCACATGTCTTCTTCATCCTTGCCCATACTCGCTCTCTTGCGACGGCTTGCACTGATATGCCTTGAAAATAATATTTGGTGTAGAGCCACCGTGGTGGCGGAGGTTGACGAGAATATCATTAACCATTGTTATTTTCCAATTGGCAGGCTTTCAGAATCCAGCAGCCCAACGCGCAACCCCCGGGGTATTCGGTGTCCACAGTCCCTGTGGCAAAAGCTTCCAGGTGTCCTGCCGAGAGTGAAAGTTCCTGGCCGGACACCTGGATTTAACCCCTGTAGGAGTGGCCGTAGGACCCCTCCCCTCTAGTGCCCACTGGCCGGCTGGGGGTCTTCCAATTAGTGCATCACTAAGGGGGAGTGATGCTAGGGGGGAACTGGCACAGACATTCTTTTCGTGCAGCTCTCTGACCAAAAGGATCTAGCCACCAAATCTCTGGTACCAAAGATTCCAGGATGACCAGCCAACACCGAACAATGAACCTCAGAGATAACTCTACTCGTCCATTTATCAGGGACAAACAGTTTCTCCGCTGGGCAACGGTCAGGTCTATCAGCCTGAAACTTTTGTAGCACCCGCCGCAAATCAGGGGAGATGGCAGACAAAATTACCCCCTCTTTGAGAATACCTGCCGGCTCAGGAATACCCGGAGAGTCAGGCACAAAACTCCTTGACAGGGCATCAGCCTTCACATTCTTAGAGCCCGGAAGGTACGAAACCACAAAATCAAAATGGGAGAAAAATAGCAACCATCGAGCCTGTCTAGGATTCAACCGTTTGGCAGACTCGAGATAAGTCAAATTCTTGTGATCCGTCAAGTCCACCACGCGATGCTTGGCTCCTTCAAGCCAATGACGCCAATCCTCGAATGCCCACTTCATGGCCAACAACTCTCGATTGCCAACATCATAATTGCGCTCAGCAGGCGAAAACTTTCTAGAAAAGAAAGCACATGGTTTCATTACCGAGCCATCAGAACTTCTTTGCGACAAAACAGCCCCTGCTCCAATCTCAGAAGCATCAACCTCAACCTGAAACGGGAGCGAAACATCTGGCTGGCACAACACAGGGGCAGAAGAAAAACGACGCTTCAACTCCTGAAAAGCTTCCACAGCCGCAGAAGACCAATTGACCACATCAGCACCCTTCTTGGTCAAATCAGTCAACGGTTTAGCAACACTAGAAAAATTAGCAATGAAGCGACGATAAAAATTAGCAAAGCCCAGGAACTTTTGCAGGCTCTTCACAGATGTTGGCTGAGTCCAATCATAAATGGTCTGGACTTTAACAGGGTCCATCTCGATAGTAGAAGGGGAAAAAATGAAACCCAAAAATTAAACCTTCTGAACTCCAAAGAGACACTTTGACCCCTTCACAAACAAGGAATTAGCACGAAGGATCTGGAACACCATTCTGACCTGCTTCACATGAGACTCCCAATCATCCGAAAATACCAAAATATCATCCAAATATACAATCAGGAATCCACCCAGGTACTCTCGGAAGATGTCATGCATAAAGGACTGAAATACTGATGGAGCATTAGAAAGCCCGAATGGCATAACCAGGTACTCAAAATGGCCCTCGGGCGTATTAAATGCTGTTTTCCATTCATCGCCCTGTTTAATACGCACAAGATTATACGCCCCTCAAAGATCTATCTTGGTGAACCAACTAGCCCCCTTAATACGAGCAAACAAATCAGACAGCAGCGGCAAAGGATACTGAAATTTGACTGTAATTTTATTAAGAAGGCGGTAATCAATACAAGGTCTCAAAGAACCATCCTTCTTGGCCACAAAAAAGAACCCTGCTCCTAACGGTGATGACGACGGGCGAATATGACCTTTCTCCAAGGATTCCTTTATATAACTCCGCATAGCGGCGTGTTCTGGCACAGATAAATTTAACAGTCGGCCCTTAGGAAACTTACTACCAGGAATCAAATTAATTGCACAATCGCAATCCCTATGAGGAGGTAGGGCACTGGATTTGGGCTCATCAAATACATCCCGGTAATCCGACAAAAACTCCGGGACTTCAGAAGGAGTGGAAGACGAAATTGACAAAAATGGGACATCACCATGTACCCCCTGACAACCCCAGCTGGATACAGACATAGATTTCCAATCCAATACTGGATTATGGACCTGTAGCCATGGCAACCCCAAAACGACCACATCATGCAGATTATGCAACACCAAAAAGCGAATATCCTCCTGATGTGCAGGAGCCATGCACATGGTCAATTGGGTCCAGTACTGAGGCTTATTCTTGGCCAAAGGCGTAGCATCAATTCCTCTCAATGGAATAGGATACTGCAAGGGCTCCAAGAAAAAACCACAGCGCCTAGCAAACTCCAAGTCCATCAAATTCAGGGCAGCGCCTGAATCCACAAATGCCATAACAGAATAGGATGACAAAGAGCAAATCAGAGTAACGGACAAAAGAAATTTCGACTGTACCGTACCAATGGTGGCAGACCTAGCGAACCGCTTAGTGCGCTTAGGACAATCGGAGATAGCATAAGTGGAATCACCACAGTAAAAACACAGCCCATTCCGACGTCTGTGTTCTTGCCGTTCAGCTCTGGTCAAAGTCCTATCACATTGCATAGGCTCAGGCCAATGCTCAGATAATACCGCCAAATGGTGCACAGCTTTACGCTCACGCAAGCGTCGATCGGTCTGAATGGCCAAAGACCTAGACTCATTCAGACCAGCAGGCATGGGAAATCCCACCATGACATCCTTAAGGGCTTCAGAGAGACCCTTTCTGAAAATTGCTGCCAGGGCACACTCATTCCACTGAGTGAGCACAGACCACTTTCTAAACTTCTGACAATATATCTCTACTTCATCCTGACCCTGACACAGAGCCAGCAATAATTTCTCTGCCTGATCCACTGAATTAGGTTCATCATAAATCAATCCAAGCGCCAGAAAAAATGCATCAACATCACGCAATGCCGGATCTCCTGGCGCAAGGGAAAATTCCCAGTCTTGGGGGTCGCCACGTAACAAAGAAATAATGATTTTCACTTGTTGAACAGGGTCACCTGAGGAGCGAGGTTTCAAAGCAAGAAACAATTTACAATTATTTTTGAAATTCAGGAACTTAGATCTATCCCCAAAAAACAAATCAGGAATTGGAATCCTAGGCTCTGACATCGGATTCTGAACCACAAAATCTTGAATGTTTTGTACCCCTGCAGTGAGATTATCCATCCTAGAGGACAGACCTTGAATGTCCATATCTACACCTGTGTCCTGAACCACCCAGAGGTAAAGGGGAAAAGAGAGACAAAACACACTGCAAAGAAAAAAAAATGGTCTCAGAACTTCTCTTATCCCTCTATTGAGATGCATTAATACTTTGGGCCAGCTGTAGTGTTATGACCTGGTGGTTAGGACAATAATGGACCTGGTGGTTAAGAGCACCCGGAAAGACCTGATAGTTACAATAATACAGGACAAGCTCTGGGAAGTGGGAACTCTGCTGACCGCAATCCCTAATCCTATCACACACACTAGAAATAGCCGTGGATTGCTCCTAACGCTCCCTATGCAACTCGTCACAGCCTCAGAACTAGCTAGCCCTAAAGATAGAAAAATAAAGCCTACCTTGCCTCAGAGAAACTCCCCAAAGGAAAAGGCAGCCCCCCACATATATTGACTGTGAGTTAAGATGAAAATCACAAACACAGAGATGAAATAGATTTTAGCAAAGAGAGGCCCGACTTACTGAACAGACAGAGGATAGGAAAGGTATGTTTGCGGTCAGCACAAAAACTACAAAAAACCACGCAGAGTGCGCAAAAGGACCTCCGCACCGACTCACGGTGCGGAGGTGCCACTCTGCATCCCAGAGCTTCCAGCAAGCAATACAAAATCCAAATAGCAGGCTGGACAGAAAAATAGAAAACAAATAAATAACTAGCAGGAACTTAGCTTCTGCTGGAGTAGACAGTTCACAAGAAAGATCCAAGAGCGAACTAGACCAATACTGGAACATTGACAGCTGGCATGGAGCAATGATCTAAGTGGAGTTAAATAGAGCAGCTAGCCAACGAATTAACCTCGTCACCTGTGGAAGGAAACTCAGAAGCAGCAGCTCCACTCACAGCCACCAGAGGAAATCCATGGACAGAACTAGCCGAAGTACCATTCATGACCACAGGAGGGAGCTTGACAACAGAATTCAAAACAGGCGGCATTGCTTTGTTCAGTGGAGGACAACTGTAAAGAGTGGCGCAGACAGACTTAGTAGGCCTAAAATAAAAGAGTAGGCTAAATGCAGTTCACAATTGGTAACAGAAATACACAGGCGGCATAGCTTTGTTCAATAGAGTACAGCTGTAAAGAGTGGCGCAGACAGACTTAGTAGGCCTAAAATAAAAAAGTAGGGTAAATGCAGTTCAAAATTTGTAACGCAGGCGGCATAGCTTTGTTGAGTGGAGGGCAACTGTAAACACTGGCTGACCTAGTTACTAGGCCCAAATAAGTAAGTAGGCTAAATGCAGTTCACATTTGGTAACGGGAGTACACAGGCGGCATAGCTTTGTTCAGTGGAGGACAGCTGTAAGGAGTGGTGCAGACAGACACAGGTAGTAGGCCTAAAATAAAAAACTAGGCTAAATGCAGTTCAAAAATGGTAACAGGAGTACACAGGAGGCATTGCTTTGTTCAGTGGAGGACAACTGTAATAAGTGGCTGACACAGTTTGTAGGCCAAAATAATAAAGTGGGCTAAATGTCAGCCCATAAATAAACTGGTGGCATAGCTAGGTACAGGGGTGGGCTCCTCTGCTGAGTAGCAGACAGTGGTAGTTGGCGCAAAGTATTAACTGGTCTAAATGGAGGCCAGCACCCCTGTATATTTTTACTATCATCTATCATTTCAACAAATTTGTATTGGCAGTGCCATTGAAGGATTTAACAGCACAGACTACACAGTGGTGGAGCAGGGAGAGGTAAGTTTTGCAAGTGGTAGAGCACTGTTCGAGCGGGGGGGGGGGAACACTGTCTCGTGGGTGGTGGTACTGGCATAGGGCCTCTCATATTACGACGGTGTGTCTGATGCTGGTTGTGCACCACCATCAGAGACACTTCATTGTACTATGAGGGACCCTGTGCCAGTGCCGTCGCCCAAGAGTGGGCACACCTACCTGTCCAGGCAAACGGCACTCTCACGGGTGCTTCCGCCAAGTGGTGACCACGGCCCTGTGGGGGGAGTCAGCCCATTTAGGGAGGTGAGGTATAAAAATGGGCTATGGTGGACATTCAGCAGCTGCAAATGGAGGAATTGGAGTAGTCAGTAAGAGGAGGCCAAAAGCAAGGCATTTTTCAGGCAAGCTACGTGTCAGTAGGGGAAGGTGGGGCAAAATAATTTGAAATCCATGATTGGTTCATTTTAATGAAGGTTAGATCATCAACATTTTGGGTAGCCAGACGTGTCCTTTTTTCGGTCAGTATTGAACCAGCAGCACTGAAGACTCTTTCTGATAAGACACTAGCTGCCGGGCAAGCGAGCTCCTGTAATGCATATTCTGCTAATTCAGGCCAGGTGTCTATTTTAGATGCCCAGTAATCAAAGGGGAATGACCTGTGAGGGAGAACATCGATAAGGGAGGAAAAATAGTTGGTAGCCATACTGGACAAATGATGTCTCCTGTCACTTTGAATCGATGAAGCAGTACCTGTCGTGTCTACGGTCATTGCGAAATCACTCCAAAACCTGGTCATAAAACCCCTCTGTCCAACGCCACTTCGGATTTGTACACCTCTAACACCTCTGCCATGTTGCCCCCTAAGGCTCATGTGAGAACCATCACCGCCTCTGTGTGCTGGGAATGCCTGAACCAAACGGTCTACAAGAGTTGCTTGTTTGGTAGCCAATATTTGCTCCAGGTTCTCATGTGGCATGATATTTTATAATTTTCCTTTGTATCGTGGATCCAGGAGGCAGGCCAACCAGTAATCGTCATCGGTCATCATTTTGATAATGCGGGGGTCCCTTTTTAGGATACGCAAGGCATACTCTGCCATGTGGGCCAATGTTCCAGGTGTCAATTCACTGTTTGTGCTGGGTTGAGGAGCACGTTCTTGAAAATCAACTTCACTTGTGGCCCGCAACAACCCTGTACCTGAACTTGCAACGCCAACAGTTTCTATTACCCCCTGAGAAGCATCCTCCTCCCATAAATATTCATCCCCATCATCCTCTTCCTCCTCCTGCTCTTTGTCCGCCACCTCGTCCAGGAGAGTTCCCTGACCAGATAATGGCTGACTGTCATCAAGGCTTCCCTCCTCCTCGGCTGCAGATGCCAGCTCCTTAATGTGCGTCAAACTTTGCATCAGCAGACGCATTAGTGGGATGCTCATGCTTATGATGGCGTCGTCTGCACTTACCAGCCGTGTGCATTCCTCAAAACACTGAAGGACTTGACAGAGGTCTTGGAGCTTCGACCACTGCACACCAGACAACTCCATGTCTGCCATCCAACTGCCTGCCCGTGTATGTGTATCCTCCCACAAATAAATGACAGCACGCCTCTGTTCGCACAGCCTCTTAAGCATGTGCAGTATGGAGTTCCACCTTGTTGCAACCTTGTCGATTTCCACCTTTCCACCTTGTCGATTATTAGGCAGTGCTGGGGAAGATTGAGCGATCGCTGATGGTTCAGCATACAGCTGGAGTGTATGGGCGACCGGCGGATGTGCGAGCAAAGTCTTCGCACCTTCAGGAGCAGGGCTGGAAACTCCGGATAATATTTCAGGAAGCACTGCACCACCAGGTTCAAGGTGTGAGCCAGGCAAGGTATGTGCTTCAGTTCTGAAAGGGCTATGGCAGCCATAAAATTCCTTCCGTTATCACTGACTACCTTGCCTGCCTCAAGATGTACACTGCCCAGCCATGACTGAGTTTCTTGCTGCAAGTACTCGGCCAGTACTTCCGCGGTGTGTCTGTTGTCGCCAAAACACTTCAATTGTAGCACAGCCTGCTGACGCTTACCACTAGCTGTTCCATAATGGGACACCTCGTGTGCAACACTGGCAGCTGCGGATGGAGTGGTCGTGCAACTGCGCTCTGTGGGCGAGCTTTCACTTCTGGAGGAGGAGGAGGGGTGGTGAACGCCTACAGCCAACTGTTTCCTAGACCGTGGGCTAGGCAGAACTGTCCCACTATGGCTGTCCCCTGTGGACCCTGCATCCACCACATTAACCCAGTGTGCCGTGATGGACACGTAACATTCCTGGCCATGCCTACTGGTCCATGCATCTGTTGTGAGGTGCACCTTTCTACTGACTGATTGCCTCAGTGCATGGACAATGCGGTCTTTGACATGCTGATGGAGGGCTGGGATGGCTTTTCTCGCAAAGAAGTGTTGACTGGGTAGGTCATAGCATGGTACTGCGTAGGCCATCAGGGCTTTGAATGCTTCGCTTTCAACCAAACGGTAGGGCATCATCTCTAACGAGATTAGTCTCGCAATGCGGGCGTTGAAACCCTGTGTACGCGGATGACAGGATGAGTACTTTCTTTTCCTAGCGAGAGTCTCTTGTAGGGTGAGCTGGACTGGAGAGCTGCATATGGTGAAACTATGGAAACAGGAACACATGGGCTACTCACACAGTAGTTGTTCTCTTGTGTCTACAAGACTGGGGAGTTACCCACCACTCCTCTTGGGCTATCTGCACAAAAGCTGTTCCAGTCAGCATGTCCACATGGACTTTTCCTCTCTGAACCCTGTTCACACAGGTAATATACAGATGATCAGGTTTTTAAATACATCAGATAGGGATTGCATACATCAGTTAGGACTGCTCTGATATGGGTATACCTTGACGTTTGGTGGAGCAGCTTAGTATACATTTTTTGCAAAAAACGTATCAACCAAATACCCTGTTTTTTACATCTTTTTACTAGCACTTGCGGATAACTGTGATTTTTTGAAACTGAGTGTTTTTGGTTCTACCATGCTCTTTTGTGTCTTCATATGGTGGAACTAGCGGGGGTGGTGGTGGACATGGCAGATTGAGAGAGGGTTGGTGATGGTATTCTTGATGTTGGCCTACCTACAGTGTTTTCTACCAAGAACCTTGTGATTCCCTGACTGCTTTGGCCATGCGACGATACCTCCACATTTGCTGCTGGTGGTGTCCTAACCGGTGGGCTCACTGTGAGGGAAGCAATGTAGCGTTGCTGACTACCTTCATTCTGAGCAGGTGCCCCAACGGTACTGGACGTTTGGTAGTTAGTCCAGGCTTGCAAGTGCATGCTGGTTAAATGTCTACGCATGCACATTGTATTTAAACTTTGGAGATTCTTCCCTCTCCTAAAGGTCTTTGAGCACTTCTTCCAACTTTGCACTGATCATTAGGATCTTGGTTAAAAAATGCCCACACTGCACTCGTCCTACTATGGATTACCTTTTCAGGCATTGCACGCTGTGCTACTTTCACCGGATGGCCACGGTGTCCTAAAACTGTTTTTGGATTTGACAAACATTTTTGGCCAGATACGGGCCTGCCAGATGAAAGCTGTTGCGATGTAGATGGCTGCTGTGGATCATCCTCCTCCACTTCGGAGCTACTGGCAGTGGCACCCTGTTCCCCCAATGGCTGCCAATCTGGGTCAACAACTGGGTCATCTATCACCTCCTCTTCAATTTCATTTGCACCGTCCTCTGTGTCACCGTGTAAGGTGCTATAGCATTTGTGACGGGGCACCATAGTCTCATCATGGTCAGATTCTGGCTCAGTACACTGCGAGGGCAATGTAGTGATCTAAGTCAATGGAACAGCATAATAATCCAGCTGTGGCTGTGCATCTGTGCACTCCATGTCCGATTCATCTTGTAATGGGCTTTTAACAATTTCCCTCTCTAACCCAGGCACGGTATATGTAAAGAGCTCCATGGAGTAAACTGTAGTTTCGCCTGCCGCATCTTTCACTTGTGGTTTATGTGAAGGACACAAGGAAGCGACTTGTTCCTGACCGGGAGCATCCACTGACGACGCTTTTAGATTTCGAACCTTCTGAAGAGGAGGCGAAAGAGCTAGAGGCTGAGTCAGCAAGGAAAGCCAAAACTTTTTCCTGCTGCTCCGGCTTTAAAAGCTGTTTTCCTACTCCCAGATAAGGGAGCCTTCGAGGCCTTGTGCAGCCAGACGATGACGCTGGCTCAACACCTCGAGCCTTTGGTGCTATTTTGCTTTTCCCACTACCACCAGATGCTCCACCACCACCAACACCACCATCAGTACCAGCTGGCAACATCCGCCCACCGTCTCTTCCACCAGACTTCCTCATTTTTGGAAAAATCTAACCAAAATAACAACCGTTATATGGTACTGTGAAACAAGGTAGAAGGTGTACAGGTCCTTCTCAAAAAATTAGCATATAGTGTTAAATTTCATTATTTACCATAATGTAATGATTACAATTAAACTTTCATATATTATAGATTCATTATCCACCAACTGAAATTTGTCAGGTCTTTTATTGTTTTAATACTGATGATTTTGGCATACAACTCCTGATAACCCAAAAAACCTGTTTCAATAAATTAGCATATTTCACCCATCCAATCAAATAAAAGTGTTTTTTAATAACAAACAAAAAAACCATCAAATAATAATGTTCAGTTATGCACTCAATACTTGGTCGGGAATCCTTTGGCAGAAATGACTGCTTCAATGCGGCGTGGCATGGAGGCAATCAGCCTGTGACACTGCTGAGATGTTATGACAGGATGCTTCAATAGCGGCCTTAAGCTCATCCAGAGTGTTGGGTCTTGCGTCTCTCAACTTTCTCTTCACAATATCCCACAGATTCTCTATGGGGTTCAGGTCAGGAGAGTTGGCAGGCCAATTGAGCACAGTAATACCATGGTCAGTAAACCATTTACCAGTGGTTTTGGCACTGTGAGCAGGTGCCAGGTCGTGCTGAAAAAATGAAATCTTCATCACCATAAAGCATTGACCCTGTCCTTGATGAAACACAGTGGACCAACACCAGCAGCTGACATGGCACCCCACACCATCACTGACTGTGGGTACTTGACACTGGACTTCAGGCATTTTGGCATTTCCTTCTCCCCAGTCTTCCTCCAGACTCTGGCACCTTGATTTCCGAATGACATGCAAAATTTGCTTTCATCAGAAAAAAGTACTTGGGACCATTTAGCAACAGTCCAGTGCTGCTTCTCTGTAGCCCAGGTCAGGCGCTTCTGCCGCTGTTTATGGTTCAAAAGTGGCTTTACCTGGGGAATGCGGCACCTGTAGCCCATTTCCTGCACACGCCTGTGCACGGTGGCTCTGGATGTTTCCACACCAGACTCAGTCCACTGCTTCCTCAGGTTCCCCAAGGTCTGGAATCGGTCCTTCTCCACAATCTTCCTCAGGGTCCGGTCTCCTCTTCTCGTTGTACAGCGTTTTCTGCCACATTGTTTCCTTCCAACAGACTTACCATTGAGGTGCCTTGATACAGCACTCTGGGAACAGCCTATTTGTTGAGAAATTTCTTTCTGGGTCTTACCCTCTTGCTTGAGGGTGTCAATGATGGCCTTCTTGACATCTGTCAGGTCGCTAGTCTTACCCATGATGGGGGTTTTGAGTAATGAACCCGGCAGGGAGTTTATATAAGCCTCAGGTATCTTTTGCATGTGTTTAGAGTTAATTAGTTGATTCAGAAGATTAGGGTAATAGGTCGTTTAGAGAACCTTTTCTTGATATGCTAATTTATTGAGACAGGTTTTTTGGGTTATCAGGAGTTGTATGCCAAAATCATCAGTATTAAAACAATAAAAGACCTGACAAATTTCAGTTGGTGGATAATGAATCTATAATATATGAAAGTTTAATTGTAATCATTACATTATGGTAAATAATGAAATTTAACACTATATGCTAATTTTTTGAGAAGGACCTGTATATAAACTGGTGGAAAATTTTAATCTCCCTTTTTTTTTTGGGGGGGGGGGGGGGGGGACACTGCAACAAAACTCAGGCGTAGTGTATTACACTACACAATGTAAGTGGAAGAACGTGGCTGGAAGATGTACGACTAACAGAACTGATGTATAGAAACTTGTTGGCAGTTTAAATCACCCTTTTTTTTTGGGGGGGGGGAGACTGCAGCAAAAAACAGGCCCTGTGTATTACACTACACAATGTAAGTGGCAGAACGTGGCTGGCAGATATACGACTAACAGAACTGACGTATAGAAACTTGCTGGCAATTTAAATCTCCCTTTTTTGGGGGGGAGACTGCAGCAAAAAAATAGGCCTTGTGTATTACACTACACAATGTAAGTGGCAGAACGTGGCTAGCAGATATATAAAAAAATACAAGGGCTGTAGTTCAATTTCAATCTCCCTACAATGATCAAAGGGCAAGTATGGCAGCAATAAAAAGGACTACTGCACACAAAAGTGTGGACAAAGAAACAAGAGAACTGTGCAAAAAGGAGCAACAGGATTTTTGCTGTTAAAAAAGCAGTTGGTTTTCACAGCGGCGTACAAACAGCAATGCAGCTATCAGGGAGCCTTATACGGCAGCCTAATAAGCTACAGAGCTGATGCACAAAAAAAAAAACTCCACTGTTCCTGCAAAGAAAAGGTGGTGTTGGACAGTGGAAATCGCTACAGCACAAGCGGTTTGGAGGTTAATCTTCCCTCCCTAACTATATCCCTTCTTCTGCAGCAACCTCTCCCTATGCTAAGTTCGGCAGAAGAAAGATGGCGGTCGGCGTGCACGCCCCTTTATAGCCCCTGTGATGCCACAAAAAGCAAGCCAATCACTGCCATGCCCTTCTCTAAGATGGTGGGGACCGAGACCTATGTCATCACGCTGCCCACACTCTGCGTCCTCCTTCATTGGATGAGAAATGGCGCTGAAAGCGTCATAGGAAATGCGACTTTGGCGCGATGATCGCCGACCTCATGGCCGATCCCACACTAGGATCGGATCGGGTTTCATGAAACCCGACTTTGCTGAAAGTCGGCGACTTTTGAAAATGTCCGATCCGTTTTGCTCAACCCTAGCCCACACCAATTCAGGGACGGACTCAGTCCACTTCACCTTTTGGTCCTCTTCCAGGGTCCTCAGGATTTAAATCAGAGTGTGGTTAAATCTTTCACAAGCCCCATTTCCCTGTGGATGATAAGGGGTGGTCTGGGACTTATCGATTTTGTACAGCTGGTGCAGCTCCTCCATCACTCTTCCGAGGAAGCAGGCCCCTTGATCAGAATGGATTTGAACAGGACACCCGTACATCTGTATGAAGTGTTTGCAAATTGCGTGAGCAGCAGACTCGGCATTCTGGGCCCACGTGGGCGTCACTACAGCAAATTTAGTAAAGTGGTCTATCATCACTAAACAATGCTCATAGCCTTGGTGTGCTGGTCCAATTGTCAAGTAATCTATTGCCAGCAGGTGGCCAGAAGACCTTACCATCTCTGTGGGGGCTCGTTGTTCTGGTGGTTTGACCAGCTCACAACTTCTGCATTGCTGACATACTTTCTCCACAATGTTCCTTAAGTTGGGATGATAAAATAGGCGCTGTAACCACTGGAAAGTTTTTTCTGGCCCAAAGTGTGCTCCTTTCCCATGTGCTTCCTTAGCCACTTGATCTATCAAGGACGAGGGAATCACCATCTGCCATACAAGACTGAGTTCTGTTTGCAGGAATACCTTCCAGTACAGGATACCATCTCGCAACTGGAGCCTCTCCCACTGGTGTAGCATCTTCAGTACTTCAGGTGACATGAACCTCCTCTCGTGCCCACCTTCTCAACTGAGCTATCTCTGGATGCTGCACTCGGACCCACTCATCGCGGGGCTGCTCCAGCAAATTCACACAAGCCTCTTCCTGTTCAATTTCCCGCGTCGCTGCCACCATCCTGGCAGTCTCTCCAAAACCTGGAACCTCCACATCTTCCAGTTGTTCATCCTGGCTGGGAGCTGGTTTGCGATAGTTTACTCAGGAGAGGGCATCCGCATGAACATTGTCAGCTCCTCTTTTATACGAAATTCTGTATCGGAACTTGGCCATTCGGGCTACCCAACGTTGTTCTAGGGCCCCTAACTTGGCATTCTCGAGATGGGCCAACGGATTGATATCAGTGCGTACATGAACTTCTGAGCCAGCCAGATATTCCGCAAACTTCTCAGTCATTGCCCACACCAGCGCCAACAACTCCAGCTTAAACGAACTGTAGTTTTCTGGATTATTTTCCGAGTCATGCAAAGACCGACTGGCGTATGCGATGACGAGCTCTTTCCCGTCCTGCATCTGCGATAGTACGGCCCCGAGGCCCTGCAGGCTCCCATCAGTGTGCAAGATGAACGGTTGTGTGAAGTCAGCATAGGCCAGCATGGGGGCCTCCGTCAAAGCCTTCTTCAAAGCCAAGAATGCCTCCTCCTGATGCTTCCCCCACTGTATGTTCCTGTTTTTGGCGCAAGAGGGCACTCCCCTCACCAACTCCTGGAGTGGATTAGCAAGGCGGGAAAAGTCTTTTACGAAGCGTCTGAAGTATCATGTGAGTCCCAGGAACGCACGCACATCTTTCACAGTTTTTGGAGTTGGTCACTCTTGCACCGCAGCGATCTTCTCCTGGGAAGGCCTCACCCCCTCAGCGGAGACAACGCGTCCCAAGTATTCAATCTCGGTACGGAAGAGGGGACATTTCTGGGGTTTCACTTTCAAGCCATACTTCTGTAGCCAACTCAGAACTTGCTCTAGTCTCTGCAGATGCTCATCAAAGGTGGGGGCAAAGACGATGATATCATCCAAGTAAATCAAAGTGGATTCAAAGTTCAGGTCCCCCAGACATCTCTCCATGAGTCGCTGAAATGTTCCTGAGGTGTTTGCTAGGCCGAAGGGCATCCGGTCGAACTCATACAGTCCCATCGGAAGGATGAAAGCCGTCTTGGCTCGGTCTTGCTCGACATGGGCACCTGCCAGTAGCCGCTGGCCAAGTCTAACGTGGAGAAATATCTGGCATTCCCTAGTGCCGTCAGGGACTCCTCTATCCTGAGCAGTGGGTACGAGTCCCGCACTGTTCAAGCGTTGAGCCGGTGATAGTCCACACAGAACCGCAAGGACCCATCTTTCTTTCTCACCAAGACTATAGGGGCAGCCCACGGGCTCTGACTCTCGTGTATAACTCCCTTCTTCAGCATGTGTGACAGCATTCCCTTCACCTCGCTTCTAGGGGGAAAAGTTGTATCTGTCTCCCTCAAATTTATGCAGCGCACAAGGACAGTTCCATCCCGCACGGTAGCCAGGGACCATGCGGCCAATATTCCTGACGGCAGCTGGTCGGCTCTACTGGGCTCAATTTTGACTTTGACCCCTTCCAGCGGGATGCCAGCTCGTATAGGCAGGGGAAGCACCGTTTTCCCAGGGGGCAACACTCGAGGTGGGGGCGACGACTTTGCCGAGTTCCTTTCCGTCGCTGTATGCTTCCCGGACCTGAGCGGTCAGTATCAGTTGTTGAAAGACCCTTCTCTGGGGGTTTGGTCGCTCCATTGTTGCAGGAACTGTTCCAGGGACTCGTTGAAAATCAGGCCTCCGAGGTCTTTTAACACATTCATGCCCAGGGTCACGGTATGGTCTTTAGCTACCTCTCCATCCACCAGTACCAATCCTCTTCTCCCGAGGTCTTTTCCGCAGACCTCTATGTTCAGCCATACCACCCCTGCGACCGGGATGGGCAAGTGATTGGCTGCCATAAGTTTGATCACAGGGCCCCATTCTGGCCATAGCGCCTCTGTGAAGTGACGGCGGAAATATCTCTCAGGCATGGTGGTCACTTGTGAGCCGGTGTCTATCAGGCATCGCACTGCTCTTCCATTGATTTCTGCCCAGACCAGTGGGCACGTGGAAACAAGGCTGTGGGGACTTTTACTCCTCCTCCTCTGTTCTTCACGCTCCGAGCGGTGCCCCTCGAGCTCAGAGCCACCTAGTTTAAAGGAGGACGCGGGGATGGTCGGCTCCGCCGGGGACACCATCGAGAAATGTGGCTGGATTCTCCACAAGTGCAGCATGTAAGAGGGCTTCTCCTCCTGGTAGTTTCACCCTCCTTTCAGGGGGCAGCTTCTCTGTCTCGCACCAGAGGGCTGTGCCCTTCTGCCCTAGTTCTTCTGGAGGCCGACATTTCTTCACGGACCTGTCTAATCTCCATTCTCAGGTCCTCCACCCACTGGGGAATATTGTCTGCGGTGGTGGTTACCTCCCCGCTCTGCACCCTTCCTTTGTTCTCGCACACGCGCCTCACTGCGAACCTCAGAGAAAGTCATGTCTGGCTTTACTCGCATGTGCTCTCGCAGTGCTTGTCTCATCGTTGCGTCACGCAGTTCCGTCACCAGCTGATCTCTGAGCACCACATCAACTGACCCAACACCTACACCGTCCTTTCGTCTGATAGCAGTGTGAAGCACTTGTAGGGCGTTCATGAATTGGGTCACGGTCTCCCCCTCCCATTGTACCCGGTGAAACAGTTGCATGCGAAGTTCCCCTACGTCAGTGGGGTCCCCATGCGTCTCCTCAAGTATGCGCAGCACCTTGTCCAGGGTATATCTCTCCCGGGGGGACCTATGCATGACAGAATCCCGCGCCTCCCCCTCCAGGGCCATCAATGCAATTTCTGCCTCCAGGGCTGGTGTCATGGGATGCATCCGCATCATTCCCCGTATACGCTCCGTCCAACTCCACAGCATTACATTGTTCCCAGTGAACCTTGGCAAATTATTCAACATGGTTCCTAGGGAAATGCTAGACCTGGGAACTTCCCCAGCTGCTTGGTCTGCCCTGTCCGCGCTACTGTGTGACATCCTGCCGACTATGCCAAATGTAATAGTATGCAGGTACTGAGTATGTCACCACGGAACAGACAGACCAACAGTTGAGGGGTTTAATAACAGGAATCAGGTTCTCCTCGCAGGGAGGAAGCAATGGAATATAACTAGCAATAAAACAGTGCAAAAATATGGGAGTCAAACAGTGTAACAGAAGTAAGCAGGATTTTCTTGAGAAAAGAACACTTATCAGTCTGATGAGGACTTGCTGGAAGGGTCGTCTTCTCCAACATAGGCGCCGAGAAACAGCGGCACTTTTCGTCCCTCTGTTGTCCGTGGGCTGAGTAGTCTCTAGGAGCCCGCTGCCTGGGGTTTCGGGAGTTAATGTGAAATGCTCAGGCTCTGAGTCTTTAGCTTTTACAGCACAGCCTATCCCGGGAAAACGATGGTCAGTCTATTATTAAGTCTCTCACCAGGAATCAAGGACTCTGCACTGATACCGTGGGTACCAGGGGTCACAGTCTCTGTACTGATACTGCGAGTAGCAGGGGGTCACAGTCTCTACACAGGCCAATGTCTCTACACGGGTCTCAAAGCGCCCCTCTCCAGTCATAGCAGAGTCCGCTTTCATGTACTCACAAGATGCAGTCTTTCTGGGCAGTCTCACTGTATTTGTCCTCTGACCGGGAGCTCTCTCCTCCCCGGAGCGCAGCTGCACCCTGCTCTGACCACTGTTGACGCTGCTCTGCTCCTTGCACGCGCGCCTTTCCCACTCTCTGCCCGGCTTCCTTCCTGTCCCAGTCTCTAAGTCTTCCCCCTGGCGAACCTGTAGCACAGCTCAATGGTTCCAGGCACGGAGCCAAGAAGGTAACCGCCCCCGGACTCTTCTTGTGCTTCACCTCCTTACAGGGGTATTATATGTACCTCACACCTTCTATACCTCATGTACTGGAGATTACAGGTAAGAGGGTATTACTGGGGTATTATATGTACCTCACACCTTCTATACCTCATGTACTGGAGATTACAGGTAAGAGGGTATTACTGGGGTATTATATGTACCCACACCTTCTATACCCCATGTACTGGAGATTACAGGTAAGAGGATATTACTGGGGTATTATATGTACCCAACACCTTCTATACCCCATGTACTGGAGATTACAGGTAAAAGGGTATTACTGGGGTATTATATGTACCCCACACCTTCTATACCCCATGTACTGGAGATTACAGGTAAGAGGGTATTACTGGGGTATTATATGTACCCCACACCTTCTATACCCCATGTACTGGAGATTACAGGTAAGAGGGTATTACTGGGGTATTATATGTACACCATACCTTCTATACCCCATGCACTGGAGATTACAGGTAAGAGGATATTACTGGGGTATTATATGTACCTCACACCTTCTATACCTCATGTACTGGAGATTACAGGTAAGAGGGTATTACTGGGGTATTATATGTACCCACACCTTCTATACCCCATGTACTGGAGATTACAGGTAAGAGGATATTACTGGGGTATTATATGTACCCAACACCTTCTATACCCCATGTACTGGAGATTACAGGTAAAAGGGTATTACTGGGGTATTATATGTACCCCACACCTTCTATACCCCATGTACTGGAGATTACAGGTAAGAGGGTATTACTGGGGTATTATATGTACCCCACACCTTCTATACCCCATGTACTGGAGATTACAGGTAAGAGGGTATTACTGGGGTATTATATGTACACCATACCTTCTATACCCCATGTACTGGAGATTACAGGTAAGAGGATATTACTGGGGTATTATATGTACCTCACACCTTCTATACCTCATGTACTGGAGATTACAGGTAAGAGGGTATTACTGGGGTATTATATGTACCCCACACCTTCTATACCCCATGTACTGGAGATTACAGGTAAGAGGATATTACTGGGGTATTATATGTACCTCACACCTTCTATACCCCATGTACTGGAGATTACAGGTAAAAGGGTATTACTGGGGTATTATATGTACCTCACACCTTCTATACCTCATGTACTGGAGATTACAGGTAAGAGGGTATTACTGGGGTATTATATGTACACCATACCTTCTATACCCCATGTACTGGAGATTACAGGTAAGAGGATATTACTGGGGTATTATATGTACCTCACACCTTC
Organism: Ranitomeya imitator; assembly: GCF_032444005.1. Classification (NCBI taxonomy): domain Eukaryota; kingdom Metazoa; phylum Chordata; class Amphibia; order Anura; family Dendrobatidae; genus Ranitomeya; species Ranitomeya imitator. The sequence continues at coordinate 13,107,915 of NC_091284.1, read as the reverse complement.
TATACCTCATGTACTGGAGATTACAGGTAAGAGGGTATTACTGGGGTATTATATGTACCCAACACCTTCTATACCCCATGTACTAGAGATTACAGGTAAGAGGGTATTACTGGGGTATTATATGTACCCCACACCTTCTATATCCCATGTACTGGAGATTACAGGTAAAAGGGTATTACTGGGGTATTATATGTACCTCACACCTTCTATACCTCATGTACTGGAGATTACAGGTAAGAGGGTATTACTGGGGTATTATATGTACACCATACCTTCTATACCCCATGTACTGGAGATTACAGGTAAGAGGATATTACTGGGGTATTATATGTACCTCACACCTTCTATACCTCATGTACTGGAGATTACAGGTAAGAGGGTATTACTGGGGTATTATATGTACCCAACACCTTCTATACCCCATGTACTAGAGATTACAGGTAAGAGGATATTACTGGGGTATTATATGTACCTCACACCTTCTATACCCCATGTACTGGAGATTACAGGTAAAAGGGTATTACTGGGGTATTATATGTACACCATACCTTCTATACCCCATGTACTGGAGATTACAGGTAAGAGGATATTACTGGGGTATTATATGTACCGCGCACCTTCTATACCCCATGTACTGGAGATTACAGGTAAGGGGGTATTACTGGGGTATTATATGTACCCCACACCTTCTATACCCCATGTACTAGAGATTACAGGTAAGAGGGTATTACTGGGGTATTATATGTACCCAACACCTTCTATACCCCATGTACTAGAGATTACAGGTAAGAGGGTATTACTGGGGTATTATATGTACCCAACACCTTCTATACCCCATGTACTAGAGATTACAGGTAAGAGGGTATTACTGGGGTATTATATGTACCTCACACCTTCTATACCCCATGTACTGGAGATTACAGGTAAGAGGGTATTACTGGGGTATTATATGTACCCCACACCTTCTATACCCCATGTACTGGAGATTACAGGTAAGAGGGCATTACTGGGGTATTATATGTACCTCACACCTTCTATACCTCATGTACTGGAGATTACAGGTAAGAGGGTATTACTGGGGTATTATATGTACCCAACACCTTCTATACCCCATGTACTAGAGATTACAGGTAAGAGGGTATTACTGGGGTATTATATGTACCCCACACCTTCTATACCCCATGTACTGGAGATTACAGGTAAGAGGGTATTACTGGGGTATTATATGTACCTCACACCTTCTATACCCCATGTACTGGAGATTACAGGTAAGAGGGTATTACTGTGGTATTATATATACCCCGCACCTTCTATACCCCATGTACTGGAGATTACAGGTAAGAGGGTATTACTGGGGTATTATATGTACCCCACACCTTCTATACCCCATGTACTGGAGATTACAGGTAAGAGGATATTACTGGGGTATTATATGTACCCCACACCTTCTATACCCCATGTACTAGAGATTACAGGTAAGAGGGTATTACTGGGGTATTATATGTACCCCGCACCTTCTATACCCCATGTACTGGAGATTACAGGTAAGAGGGTATTACTGGGGTATTATATGTACCTCACACCTTCTATACCTCATGTACTGGAGATTACAGGTAAAAGGGTGTTACTGGGGTATTATATGTACTCCACACCTTCTATACCCCATGTATTGGAGATTACAGGTAAGAGGGTATTACTGGGGTATTATATGTACCCCACACCTTCTATACCCCATATACTGGAGATTACAGGTAAGAGGGTATTACTGGGGTATTATATGTACCCCACACCTTCTATACCCCATGTACTGGAGATTACAGGTAAGAGAGGGTATTACTGGGGTATTATATGTACCCCGCATCTTCTATACCTCATGTACTGGAGATTACAGGTAAGAGGGTATTACTGGGGTATTATATGTACCCCACACCTTCTATACCCCATGTACTGGAGATTACAGGTAAGAGGGTATTACTGGGATATTATATGTACCTCACACCTTCTATACCCCATGTACTGGAGATTACAGGTAAGGGGGTATTATATGTACCCCACACCTTCTATACCCCATGTACTGGAGATTACAGGTAAGAGGGTATTACTGAGGTATTATATGTACCCCACACCTTCAATACCCCATGTACTGGAGATTACAGGTAAGAGGGTATTACTGGGGTATTATATGTACCCCACACCTTCTATACCCCATGTACTGGAGATTACAGGTAAGAGGGTATTACTGGGGTATTATATGTACCCCACACCTTCTATACCCCATGTGCTGGAGATTACAGGTAAGAGAGGGTATTACTGGGGTATTATATGTACCCCGCATCTTCTATACCTCATGTACTGGAGATTACAGGTAAGAGGGTATTACTGGGGTATTATATGTACCCCACACCTTCTATACCCCATGTACTGGAGATTACAGGTAAGAGGGTATTACTGGGATATTATATGTACCTCACACCTTCTATACCCCATGTACTGGAGATTACAGGTAAGAGGGTATTACTGGGGTATTATATGTACCCCACACCTTCTATACCCCATGTACTGGAGATTACAGGTAAGAGGGTATTACTGAGGTATTATATGTACCCCACACCTTCAATACCCCATGTACTGGAGATTACAGGTAAGAGGGTATTACTGGGGTATTATATGTACCCCACACCTTCTATACCCCATGTACTGGAGATTACAGGTAAGAGGGTATTACTGGGGTATTATATGTACCCCACACCTTCTATACCCAATGTACTGGAGATTACAGGTAAGAGGGTATTACTGGGGTATTATATGTACCCCACACCTTCTATACCCCATGTACTGGAGATTACAGGTAAGAGGGCATTACTGAGGTATTATATGTACCCCACACCTTCTATACCCCATATACTGGAGATTACAGGTAAGAGGGTATTACTGGGGTATTATATGTACCCCACACCTTCTATACCCAATGTACTGGAGATTACAGGTAAGAGGGTATTACTGGGGTATTATATGTACCCCACACCTTCTATACCCCATGTACTGGAGATTACAGGTAAGAGGGCATTACTGAGGTATTATATGTACCCACACCTTCTATACCCCATGTACTGGAGATTACAGGTAAGAGGGTATTACTGGGGTATTATATGTACCCCACACCTTCTATACCCCATGTACTGGAGATTACAGGTAAGAGGGTATTACTGGGGTATTATATGTACACCATACCTTCTATACCCCATGTACTGGAGATTACAGGTAAGAGGATATTACTGGGGTATTATATGTACCTCACACCTTCTATACCTCATGTACTGGAGATTACAGGTAAGAGGGTATTACTGGGGTATTATATGTACCCACACCTTCTATACCCCATGTACTGGAGATTACAGGTAAGAGGATATTACTGGGGTATTATATGTACCCAACACCTTCTATACCCCATGTACTGGAGATTACAGGTAAAAGGGTATTACTGGGGTATTATATGTACCCCACACCTTCTATACCCCATGTACTGGAGATTACAGGTAAGAGGGTATTACTGGGGTATTATATGTACCCCACACCTTCTATACCCCATGTACTGGAGATTACAGGTAAGAGGGTATTACTGGGGTATTATATGTACACCATACCTTCTATACCCCATGTACTGGAGATTACAGGTAAGAGGATATTACTGGGGTATTATATGTACCTCACACCTTCTATACCTCATGTACTGGAGATTACAGGTAAGAGGGTATTACTGGGGTATTATATGTACCCCACACCTTCTATACCCCATGTACTGGAGATTACAGGTAAGAGGATATTACTGGGGTATTATATGTACCTCACACCTTCTATACCCCATGTACTGGAGATTACAGGTAAAAGGGTATTACTGGGGTATTATATGTACCTCACACCTTCTATACCTCATGTACTGGAGATTACAGGTAAGAGGGTATTACTGGGGTATTATATGTACACCATACCTTCTATACCCCATGTACTGGAGATTACAGGTAAGAGGATATTACTGGGGTATTATATGTACCTCACACCTTCTATACCTCATGTACTGGAGATTACAGGTAAGAGGGTATTACTGGGGTATTATATGTACCCAACACCTTCTATACCCCATGTACTAGAGATTACAGGTAAGAGGGTATTACTGGGGTATTATATGTACCCCACACCTTCTATATCCCATGTACTGGAGATTACAGGTAAAAGGGTATTACTGGGGTATTATATGTACCTCACACCTTCTATACCTCATGTACTGGAGATTACAGGTAAGAGGATATTACTGGGGTATTATATGTACACCATACCTTCTATACCCCATGTACTGGAGATTACAGGTAAGAGGATATTACTGGGGTATTATATGTACCTCACACCTTCTATACCTCATGTACTGGAGATTACAGGTAAGAGGGTATTACTGGGGTATTATATGTACCCAACACCTTCTATACCCCATGTACTAGAGATTACAGGTAAGAGGATATTACTGGGGTATTATATGTACCTCACACCTTCTATACCCCATGTACTGGAGATTACAGGTAAAAGGGTATTACTGGGGTATTATATGTACACCATACCTTCTATACCCCATGTACTGGAGATTACAGGTAAGAGGATATTACTGGGGTATTATATGTACCGCGCACCTTCAATACCCCATGTACTAGAGATTACAGGTAAGAGGGTATTACTGGGGTATTATATGTACCCAACACCTTCTATACCCCATGTACTAGAGATTACAGGTAAGAGGGTATTACTGGGGTATTATATGTACCCAACACCTTCTATACCCCATGTACTAGAGATTACAGGTAAGAGGGTATTACTGGGGTATTATATGTACCTCACACCTTCTATACCCCATGTACTGGAGATTACAGGTAAGAGGGTATTACTGGGGTATTATATGTACCCCACACCTTCTATACCCCATGTACTGGAGATTACAGGTAAGAGGGCATTACTGGGGTATTATATGTACCTCACACCTTCTATACCTCATGTACTGGAGATTACAGGTAAGAGGGTATTACTGGGGTATTATATGTACCCAACACCTTCTATACCCCATGTACTAGAGATTACAGGTAAGAGGGTATTACTGGGGTATTATATGTACCCCACACCTTCTATACCCCATGTACTGGAGATTACAGGTAAGAGGGTATTACTGGGGTATTATATGTACCTCACACCTTCTATACCCCATGTACTGGAGATTACAGGTAAGAGGGTATTACTGTGGTATTATATATACCCCGCACCTTCTATACCCCATGTACTGGAGATTACAGGTAAGAGGGTATTACTGGGGTATTATATGTACCCCACACCTTCTATACCCCATGTACTGGAGATTACAGGTAAGAGGATATTACTGGGGTATTATATGTACCCCACACCTTCTATACCCCATGTACTAGAGATTACAGGTAAGAGGGTATTACTGGGGTATTATATGTACCCCGCACCTTCTATACCCCATGTACTGGAGATTACAGGTAAGAGGGTATTACTGGGGTATTATATGTACCTCACACCTTCTATACCTCATGTACTGGAGATTACAGGTAAAAGGGTGTTACTGGGGTATTATATGTACTCCACACCTTCTATACCCCATGTATTGGAGATTACAGGTAAGAGGGTATTACTGGGGTATTATATGTACCCCACACCTTCTATACCCCATATACTGGAGATTACAGGTAAGAGGGTATTACTGGGGTATTATATGTACCCCACACCTTCTATACCCCATGTACTGGAGATTACAGGTAAGAGAGGGTATTACTGGGGTATTATATGTACCCCGCATCTTCTATACCTCATGTACTGGAGATTACAGGTAAGAGGGTATTACTGGGGTATTATATGTACCCCACACCTTCTATACCCCATGTACTGGAGATTACAGGTAAGAGGGTATTACTGGGATATTATATGTACCTCACACCTTCTATACCCCATGTACTGGAGATTACAGGTAAGGGGGTATTATATGTACCCCACACCTTCTATACCCCATGTACTGGAGATTACAGGTAAGAGGGTATTACTGAGGTATTATATGTACCCCACACCTTCAATACCCCATGTACTGGAGATTACAGGTAAGAGGGTATTACTGGGGTATTATATGTACCCCACACCTTCTATACCCCATGTACTGGAGATTACAGGTAAGAGGGTATTACTGGGGTATTATATGTACCCCACACCTTCTATACCCCATGTGCTGGAGATTACAGGTAAGAGAGGGTATTACTGGGGTATTATATTTACCCCGCATCTTCTATACCTCATGTACTGGAGATTACAGGTAAGAGGGTATTACTGGGGTATTATATGTACCCCACACCTTCTATACCCCATGTACTGGAGATTACAGGTAAGAGGGTATTACTGGGATATTATATGTACCTCACACCTTCTATACCCCATGTACTGGAGATTACAGGTAAGAGGGTATTACTGGGGTATTATATGTACCCCACACCTTCTATACCCCATGTACTGGAGATTACAGGTAAGAGGGTATTACTGAGGTATTATATGTACCCCACACCTTCAATACCCCATGTACTGGAGATTACAGGTAAGAGGGTATTACTGGGGTATTATATGTACCCCACACCTTCTATACCCCATGTACTGGAGATTACAGGTAAGAGGGTATTACTGGGGTATTATATGTACCCCACACCTTCTATACCCAATGTACTGGAGATTACAGGTAAGAGGGTATTACTGGGGTATTATATGTACCCCACACCTTCTATACCCCATGTACTGGAGATTACAGGTAAGAGGGCATTACTGAGGTATTATATGTACCCCACACCTTCTATACCCCATGTACTGGAGATTACAGGTAAGAGGGTATTACTGGGGTATTATATGTACCCCACACCTTCTATACCCAATGTACTGGAGATTACAGGTAAGAGGGTATTACTGGGGTATTATATGTACCCCACACCTTCTATACCCCATGTACTGGAGATTACAGGTAAGAGGGCATTACTGAGGTATTATATGTACCCACACCTTCTATACCCCATGTACTGGAGATTACAGGTAAGAGGGTATTACTGGGGTATTATATGTACCCCACACCTTCTATACCCCATGTACTGGAGAATACAGGTAAGAGGGTATTACTGGGGTATTATATGTACCCCACACCTTCTATACCTCATGTACTGGAGATTACAGGTAAGAGGGTATTACTGGGGTATTATATGTACCCCACACCTTCTATACCCCATGTACTGGAGAATACAGGTAAGAGGGTATTACTGGGGTATTATATGTACCCCACACCTTCTATACCTCATGTACTGGAGATTACAGGTAAGAGGGTATTACTGGGGTATTATATGTACCCCACACTTTCTATACCTCATGTACTGGAGATTACAGGTAAGAGGGTATTACTGGGGTATTATATGTACCCCACACCTTCTATACCCAATGTACTGGAGATTACAGGTAAGAGGGTATTACTGGGGTATTATATGTACCCCACACCTTCTATACCCCATGTACTGGAGATTACAGGTAAGAGGGCATTACTGAGGTATTATATGTACCCACACCTTCTATACCCCATGTACTGGAGATTACAGGTAAGAGGGTATTACTGGGGTATTATATGTACCCCACACCTTCTATACCCCATGTACTGGAGATTACAGGTAAGAGGGTATTACTGGGGTATTATATGTACCCCACACTTTCTATACCTCATGTACTGGAGATTACAGGTAAGAGGGTATTACTGGGGTATTATATGTACCCCACACCTTCTATACCCAATGTACTGGAGATTACAGGTAAGAGGGTATTACTGGGGTATTATATGTACCCCACACCTTCTATACCCCATGTACTGGAGATTACAGGTAAGAGGGCATTACTGAGGTATTATATGCACCCACACCTTCTATACCCCATGTACTGGAGATTACAGGTAAGAGGGTATTACTGGGGTATTATATGTACCCCACACCTTCTATACCCAATGTACTGGAGATTACAGGTAAGAGGGTATTACTGGGGTATTATATGTACCCCACACCTTCTATACCCCATGTACTGGAGATTACAGGTAAGAGGGCATTACTGAGGTATTATATGTACCCCACACCTTCTATACCCCATGTACTGGAGATTACAGGTAAGAGGGTATTACTGGGGTATTATATGTACCCCACACCTTCTATACCCAATGTACTGGAGATTACAGGTAAGAGGGTATTACTGGGGTATTATATGTACCCCACACCTTCTATACCCCATGTACTGGAGATTACAGGTAAGAGGGCATTACTGAGGTATTATATGTACCCACACCTTCTATACCCCATGTACTGGAGATTACAGGTAAGAGGGTATTACTGGGGTATTATATGTACCCCACACCTTCTATACCCCATGTACTGGAGAATACAGGTAAGAGGGTATTACTGGGGTATTATATGTACCCCACACCTTCTATACCTCATGTACTGGAGATTACAGGTAAGAGGGTATTACTGGGGTATTATATGTACCCCACACCTTCTATACCCCATGTACTGGAGAATACAGGTAAGAGGGTATTACTGGGGTATTATATGTACCCCACACCTTCTATACCCCATGTACTGGAGATTACAGGTAAGAGGGTATTACTGGGGTATTATATGTACCCCACACCTTCTATACCCCATGTACTGGAGATTACAGGTAAGAGGGTATTACTGGGGTATTATATGTACCCCACACCTTCTATACCCCATGTACTGGAGAATACAGGTAAGAGGGTATTACTGGGGTATTATATGTACCCCACACCTTCTATACCTCATGTACTGGAGATTACAGGTAAGAGGGTATTACTGCGGTATTATATGTACCCCACACTTTCTATACCTCATGTACTGGAGATTACAGGTAAGAGGGTATTACTGGGGTATTATATGTATTTGGCCGACCCGGAGGTTGGTTGTCATTTGATTTTGGGTTTTAATGACAACCACTGGCAGTCTGCAATTACGTCTCCTAAATACTGAGATCGCTTTTGATCGCAGGTTTGAGAGGGTTAAACAGCCGGGGTGATGCGGGCTCCTCTCCTGGCTGTGTCTGCTGGAGTTCAGCTCCTGTGCCCTCCAAATCGCCAGAACGTACCTGTATATTAAATTTCAGGAAGGGGATAAGCATAATTGGTGTCATTATGTCTGTAAAAGTCCAGTCTATCAAAATATATATATATTTTTTTAACCATATTCTGAATTTTCCCCAAAAAAAGTTGAAATGCCAGATTTGGTTTTTAAGGCTGTTTTTTTACCAGAAAAATCCAATTTTTTTTACTGAATCAAAAAAATAAAAAAATTCATCGACGTTTGCCTCTTACCTAGTCAAATCAGTTCTCATAGTTTGCACTGATGAGGATCAATACTCTGAAACACCTTGTCTGCAAATTGAGTTTCTGATTTGGCTTTTATCCTAGGTCCTATTACAAGGCTCGTTAAAGGGTCGATGATGATTTGTTGGATTGCTCTTCCAACAGGTGACACTAGAGTTCTAGTTCTCTTCCTCTCTGAAGAGGCAATTTGCATATTCAATTTCCCAGAGGAGCATTGCATGGTGAATAAGCCTCCTCACCTTGGCATGCCAGAGCCGGTACGTCAGTCTCCACGAGGAGAAACGTTACCCCTTAGACCTCTATCCATGTTTTGCATCGTTGTAATTGTACGGAGCTGTTTCCACGTCCTTTTTACTGCACGATGGACTCCGTAGAAACAAAATCCAATGAACAATGGTGGAATTGTGGTATTTTTTTCACATTGCACTTGGAGTTTTCCCCAATTTCAGTGCCCTGTCTAGTAGAATGAATGACTCAGAACTACAACTCATCCCGCAATGTCCAAGGCCTCTTACAATGTTGGCATCTCTTCTTTCTCCCATCCGAAGATTTTCCTGTTGTTGGTGTTCTTGTTCCTGTTGTTGGTGTTCTTGTTGCTGTTCTGATCGTCTTTGCTGTGCTCTTTTTGGTAAGTCGGTGTTGGGCGATTTCCTGGATAAATATAAGATATAATTCTGTGGAGGAGACGAGGGATCTACTAGATCTGTGATCTCTTATGTTTCTAGTGTCTGAGGAAGAAGAGATCGGAGTCCAGGACTGAGGATCTGGAGATGAACAGTCAAGGAAATTATTGTCTCGCCCCCTCAACCACCCCTGGAGCCAGTCCCGCAGGTGTCGTTATGTTCATGATTATTCTACAGTTTATCTGATCCTACATTCCTACTACCATTACCACTAACATTCACACACAATAGGGGTAGTACAACCCCTGGCAAAAATTCTGGAATCACCGGCCTTGGAGGATGTTCATTCAGTTGTTTAATTTTGTAGATAAAAAGCCGATCACAGACATGGTACAAAAATAAAGTCATTTCAAATGGCAACTTTCTGGCTTTAAGAAACACTAAAAGAAATCAAGAACAAAAATGTGGTAGTCAGTAATGGTTACTTTTTAACCCCTTCATGACCCAGCCTATTTTGACATTAAAGACCTGGCCGTTTTTTGCAATTCTGACCAGTGTCCCTTTATGAGGTAATAACTCAGGAACGCTTCAACGGATCCTAGCGGTTCTGAGATTGTTTTTTCGTGACATATTGGGCTTCATGTTAGTGGTAAATTTAGGTCAATAAATTCTGCGTTTATTTGTGATAAAAACGGAAATTTGGCGAAAATTTTGAAAATTTCGCAATTTTCACATTTTGAATTTTTATTCTGTTAAACCAGAGAGTTATGTGACACAAAATAGATAATAAATAACATTTCCCACATGTATACTTTACATCAGCACAATTTTGGAAACAAAATTTCTTTTTGCTAGGAAGTTATAAGGGTTAAAATTTGACCAGCGATCTCTCATTTTTACAACAAAATTTACAAAACCATTTTTTTAGGGACCACCTCACATTTGAAGTCAGTTTGAGGGGTCTATATGGCTGAAAATACCCAAAAGTGACACCATTCTAAAAAATGCACCCCTCAAGGTGCTCAAAACCACATTCAAGAAGTTTATTAACCCTTCAGGTACTTCACAGCAGCAGAAGCAACATGAAAGGAAAAAATGAAAATTTAACTTTTTAGTCACAAAAAATTATCTTTTAGCAACAATTTTTTTATTTTCCCAATGGTAAAAGGAGAAACTGAACCAAGAAAGTTGTTGTCCAATTTGTCCTGAGTACGCTGATACCTCATATGTGGGGGTAAACCACTGTTTAGGCGCACGGCAGGGCTTGGAAGGGAAGGAGCGCCATTTGACTTTTTGAATGAAAAATTGGCTCCACTCTTTAGCGGACACCATGTCACGTTTGGAGAGCCCCCGTGTGCCTAAAAATTGGAGCTCCCCCACAAGTGACCCCATTTTGGAAACTAGACACCCCAAGGAACTTATCTAGATGCATAGTGAGCACTTTGAACCCCCAGGTGCTTCACAAATTGATCCGTAAAAATGAAAAAGTACTTTTTTTTCACAAAAAAATTCTTTTAGCCTCAATCTTTTCATTTTCACATGGGCAACAGGATAAAATGGATCCTAAAATTTGTTGGGCAATTTCTCCTGAGTACACTGATACCTCACATGTGGGGGTAAACCACTGTTTGGGCACATGGTAAGGCTCGGAAGGGAAGGAGCGCCATTTGACTTTTTGAATGAAAAATTATCTCCATCGTTAGCGGACACCATGTCGCGTTTGGAGAGCCCCTGTGTGCCTAAACATTGGAGCTCCCCGACAAGTGACCCCATTTTGGAAACTAGACCCCCCAAGGAACTTATCTAGATGCCTAATGAGCACTTTAAACCCTCAGGTGCTTCACAAATTGATCTGTAAAAATGAAAAAGTACTTTTTTTTCACAAAAAAATTATTTTCGCCTCAATTTTTTCACTTTCACATGGGCAATAGGATAAAATGGATCCTAAAATTTGTTGGGCAATTTCTCCCGAGTACGCCGATACCTCATTTGTGGGGGTAAACCACTGTTTGGGCACACGGCAGGGCTCGGAAGGGAAGGCGCGCCATTTGACTTTTTGAATGGAAAATTTGCTCCAATTGTTAGCGGACACCATGTCGCGTTTGGAGAGCCCCTGTGTGCCTAAACATTGGAGCTCCCCCACAAGTGACCCCATTTTGGAAACTAGACCCCCCAAGGAACTTATCTAGATACATATTGAGCACTTTAAACCCCCAGGTGCTTCACAGAAGTTTATAACGCAGAGCCATGAAAATAAAAAATAATTTTTCTTTCCTCAAAAATGATTTTTTAGCCTGGAATTTCCTATTTTGCCAAGGGTAATAGGAGAAATTGGACCCCAAGTGTTGTTGTCCAGTTTGTCCTGAGTACGCTGATACCCCATATGTGGGGGTAAACCACTGTTTGGGCGCACAGCAAGCCTCGGAAGGGAAGGCACGCCATTTGGCTTTTTAAATGGAAAATTAGCTCCAATCATTAGCGGACACCATGTCACGTTTGGAGAGCCCCTGTGTGCCTAAACATTGGAGATCCCCCACAAATGACCCCATTTTGGAAACTAGACCCCCAAAGGAACTAATCTAGATGTGTGGTAAGGACTTTGAACCCCCAAGTGCTTCACAGAAGTTTATAACGCAGAGCCGTGAAAATAAAAAATCATTTTTCTTTCCTCAAAAATGATGTTTTAGCAAGCATTTTTTAATTTTCACAAGGGTAACAGGAGAAATTGGACCCCAGTAATTGTTGCGCAGTTTGTCCTGAGTACACTGGTACCCCATATGTGGGGGTAAACCACTGTTTGGGCGCACGTCGGGGCTCGGAAGTGAGGGAGCACCATTTGACTTTTTGAATGCAAGATTGGCTGGAATCAATGGTGGCGCCATGTTGCATTTGGAGACCCCTGATGTGCCTAAACAGTGGAAACCCCTCAATTCTACCTCCAACACTAACCCCCCCACACCCCTAACCCTAATCCCAACTGTAGCCATAACCCTAATCACAACCCTAACCACAACCCTAATTCCAATCCTAACCCTAAGGCTATGTGCCCACGTTGCGGATTCGTGTGAGATTTTTCAGCATCATTTTTGAAAAATCCGCGGGTAAAAGGCACTGCGTTTTACCTGCGGATTTACCGCGGATTTCCAGTGTTTTTTGTGCGGATTTCACCTATGGATTCCTATTGAGGAACAGGTGTACAACGCTGCGGAATCCGCACAAAGAATTGACATGCTGCGGAAAATACAACGCAGCGTTTCCGCGCTGTATTTTCCGTACCATGGGCACAGCGGATTTGGTTTTCAATAGGTTTACATGGTACTGTAAACCTGATGGAACACTGCTGCGAATCCGCAGCGGCCAATCCGCTGCGGATCCACAGCCAAATCCGCACCGTGTGCACATAGCCTAATTCTAAAGGTATGTGCAACCCTAACCCTAGCCCTAACCCTAACCCTATTCTAACATTAGTGGAAACAAAAATATTTCTTTATTTTTTTATTGTCCCTACCTATGGGGGTGACAAAGAGGGGGGGTCATTTATTATTTTTTTTATTTTGATCACTGTGATAGATTATATCTCAGTGATCAAAATGCACTTTGGAACGAATCTGCCGGCCGGCAGATTCGGCGGGCGCACTGCGCATGCGCCCGTCATTTTGGAAGATGGCGGCGCCCAGGGAGAAGACGGACGTACCCCGGGAGGATCGGTAAGTATGATGGGGTGGGGGGGAGCATGGGGGGGAAGGATCGGAGCATGGTGGGGTGGATCAGAGCACGGGGGGTGGAACGGAGCACAGGGGGGTGGAACGGAGCATGGGGGGGTGGAACGGAGCACGGGGGGTGGATCGGAGCATGGGGGGGTGGATCGGAGCGCGGGGGGTGGAACGGAGCACGGGGGGGTGGAACGGAGCACGGGGGGGTGGAACGTAGCACGGGGTGAGCGGACAAGAGCACGGGGGAGCGGAGCACAGGACAGAGGGGAGCCGGAGCAGTGTACCGGACAGATCGGAGGGCTGGGGGGGGGCGATCGGTGGGGTGGGGTGGGGGCACATTAGTGTTTCCAGCCATGGCCGATGATATTGCAGCATAGGCCATGGCTGGATTGTAATATTTCACCAGTTTTAATAGGTGAAATATTACAAATCGCTCTGATTGGCAGTTTCACTTTCAACAGCCAATCAGAGCGATCGTAGCCACGGGGGGGTGAAGCCACCCCCCCTGGGCTGTACTACCACTCCCCCTGTCCCTGCAGATCGGGTGAAATGGGAGTTAACCCTTTCACCCGATCTGCAGGGACGCGAACTTTCCATGACGCCACATAGGCGTCATGGGTCGGATTGGCACCGACTTTCATGACGCTTACGTGGCGTCAAAGGTCGGGAAGGGGTTAACCAAGCATAGGGAAAATTTTTTGGAACCACTCAATTCTGAGGAAAAAATTATGGAATCACCCTGTAAATTTTCATACCCAAAACTAACACCTGCATCAAATTAGATCTGCTCGTTAGTCTGCATCTAAAAAGGAGTGATCACACTTTGGAGAGCTGCTGCACCAAGTGGACTGACATGAATCATGGCTCCAACATGAGAGATGTCAATTGAAACTGAGGATTATCAAACTCTTAAAAGAGGGTAAATCATCATCACGCAATGTTGCAAAAGATGTTGGTTGTTCACAATCAGCTATGTCTAAAATCTGGACCAAATACAAACAACAAGGGAAGCTTGTTAAAGGCAAACATACTGGTAGACCAAGGAAGACATCAAAGCGTCAAGACCGGGAACTTAAAGCAATATGTCTCCTAAACAGGAAATGCACAACAAAACAAATGAGGAACAAATGGGAGGAAACTGGAGTCAACGTCTGTGACCGAACTGTAAGAAACTGCCTAAAGGAAATGGGATTTACATACAGAAAAGCTAAACGAAAGCCATCATTAACACCTAAACAGAAAAAAACAAGGTTACAATGGGCGAAGGAAAAGCAATCGTGGACTGTGGATGACTGGATGAAAGTCATATTCAGTGATGAATCGCGAATCTGCATTGGGCAAGGTGATGATGCTGGAACTTTTGTTTGGTGCCGTTCCAATGAGATTTATAAAGATGACTGCCTGAAGGGAACATGCAAATTTCCACAGTCATTGATGATATGGGGCTGCATGTCAGGTAAAGGCACTGGGGAGATAGCTGTCATTATATCTACTTTATAATCGTCTAGTTCTGTCTGTAGCGGAAATCCCGCGTTGCTGATTGGTCGCGCCAGCTTCCCGCAACCAATCAGCGACAGGCGCAGTTCTGTCAGTCATAGTGCCACGCACAAATTTATTATAGTGTCGATGTACTTCTTTCTTCCGATGATTTATTTAAATACAGTTAGATATTCATGTAATGGTTTATATATTTTGATGATGTGTTTAATAATTTCGTTCAGTTGTATTAAGTTCTATGAGCAATAAAATTTAATGCTAATGTATATATTTTACCCGGAAAATCCTGTGTATTTATTGCATTGTTCTTAAATCTTCATAAATAAACTACATACATATTCTAGAATACCCGATGCGTTAGAGTCGGGCCACAATCTAGTCTATATATATAATTGTCTAAGGGGTACTTCCGTCGGTCTGTCTGTAACTTCCGTCTCGGAAATCCCGCATCGCTGATTGGTCTCGCCGGCTACCGCGACCAATCAGCGACGGCCACAGCCCGGCCGAGAATTAGCCCCTCCCTACTCCCATCCAGCCAGTGCCCGGCGCCCGCTCCATACTCCCCTCCAGTCAGCACTCACACAGGGTTAATGACAGCGCTAACGGACAGCGTTATGCCACGGGTAACGCACTCCGATAACGCTGCTATTAACCCTGTGTGACTAACTTTTTACTATTGATGCTGAATATGCAGCATCAATAGTAAAAAGATCTAATGTTAATAATAATAAAAAAACAAAAAACCTGCTATTCTCACCTTCCGTCGTCCGCCGAGGCGTGCACGGCTGCCGCCAGCTTCCGACCGCTAAGTCATCTGGGTAATTTCGCAATGCATCCTGGGAACGGAGCTGGCGGCAGCCGCGCACGCAGTGGGACAGCTTCACTGCACGCCGGAGGGTGAGTATATAACTATTTTTTATTTTAATTATTTTTTTTAATAGGAATATGGGGCCCACACTGCTATATACTACGTGGGCTGTGTTATATACTGCATGGCTGCTATATACTATATGGGCAGTGTTATATACTGCGTGGGCTGTGTTATATACTGCGTGACCTGTTATATACTGCGTGGCCTGTTATATACTGCGTGGCCTGTGTTATGCACTGCGTGGTCTGTGCTATATACTACGTGGACAGTGTTATATACTGCGTGGGCTGTGTTATATACTGTGTGGGCTGTGCTATATATTACGTGGGCAGTGTTATATACTGCGTGGGCTGTTATATACTGCGTGGGCTGTGCTATATATTACGTGGGCTGTGTTATATACTGCATGGCCCGTGTTATATACTGCGTGGGCTGTGTTATATACTGCATGGGCTGTGTTATATACTGCATGGGCTGTGCTATATACTGCGTGGGCTGTGCTATATACTGCGTGGGCTGTGCTATATTCTGCGTGGGCTGTGTTATATACTGCGTGGGCTGTGTTATATACTGCGTTGGATGTGTTATATACTGCGTGGGATGTGCTATATACTATGTGGCTGCTATATACTACGTGGGCAGTGTTATATACTACGTGGGCAATGTTATATACTGCGTGGCCTGTGTTATATACTGTTTGGTACATAGCCTGTGCTATATACTATGTGGCGGCTATATACATACATACATACATATTCTAGAATACCTGATGCGTTAGAATCGGGCCACCATCTAGTCTTCAATAAATGCACAAGTTTATGTTGATATTTTGGACACTTTTCTTATCCCATCAATTGAAAGGATGTTTGTGGATGATGAAATCGTTTTTCAAGATGATAATGTATCCTGCCATACAGCAAAAACTGTGAAAACATTCCTTGAAAAAAAGACACATAAGGTCAATGTCATGGCTGCAAATAGTCCGGATCTCAATCCAATTGAAAATCTTTGGTGGAAGTTGAAGAAAATGGTCCATGACAAGAATCCAACCTGCAAAGCGGATCTGGAGACAGCAACCAGAAAAAGTTGGAGCCAGATTGATGCAGAGTCCTGTGTGACCCTCATTAAGTCCAGGCCTCAGAGACTGCAAGAAAAGCCAGAGGTGGTGCAACAAAATACTAGTGATGTGTTGGAGGGTTTTTTTGGTTTATTTTTCATGATTCCATAATTTTTTCCTCAGAATTGAGTGATTTCATAATTTTTTCCCTATATTTGGTTAAAAAAAAGTACTGACTGCCACATTGTTTGTTCGTGATTTCTTTTAGTGTTTCTTAAAGCCAGAAAGTTGCCATTTGGAATGACTTTAGTTTGGTGCCATGTCTGTGATCGGCTTTTTTTCTACAAAATTAAACAACTGACTGAACATCCTCCAAGGCCGATGATTCCAGAATTTTTCCCAGGGGTTATAGTCACATGACTGATCACGTGATCGAAGGGACGCCAGCTCCAGGAGTCACCGGCAGAACTAGTGGAACTGTCAGTATATCGAGGCTTTCACCATGTACACTGATTAAAGGGAACCTGTCACCCCGAAAATCGCGGGTGAGGTAAGCCCACCGGCATCAGGGGCTTATCTACAGCATTCTGTAATGCGCAGGCGCCGGAAAGGTCAGAGAGGCCCAGCGCCTGAGCACTGCAGTACTTTGTCTGCCCTCAACAGGGCAGGCAAAGTACGCCTGCGCCGGAACCGTGGCTGAAGATCAGAAGAGGACATCTTGGAATGAAGATGGGAGGCGCCGGAGCGGACCAGAGACACCCGTTTGACCAGACCAGCAGCGGGACCGCCCCTGAGTATAATCTAACGTCTTTTTCTCCTCTTTCAGGTAACATCGGGGGCTTATCTACAGCATTACAGAATGCATTACAGAATGCTGTAGATAAGCCCCTGATGCCGGTGGGATTACCTCACCCGCGATTTTCGGGGTGACAGGTTCCCTTTAACTCCTGGGCCGGTCCAATGCCGGCAGACACCAGACACTACAATCTGATGGACACATGTTCTGCTCCCTTCACCTCAGACCCCTGAAGATGCCACATGGTGAAACATGTTGGGAAAGCTGATGCTACATGATATATATATATATATATATATATATATTGCCTCTTCTGGTCGGGGGTTGCTTTCTTGGGTCAGACAGCAGCTACCTGTGACGTCTAGATGGAGGACAACTCTTTATATCTGTTCGTCCTCGTCTGCATCATCTGTTACTGGCAGCCGGATGTACACAGTGTGAGGAGTGAGAACAGCGCCATACACTAGGTAGTGGCCATTGTCAGTACTGCAGCTCTGCTCCCATGGAAGTAAATGTGATCTGAGCTGCAGAACATCTGACTACCACCAGAGCTGCTAACAGGTGTCAGACCCCCATGTATCTGAAATTAAGGACTTTTCCTTAAAGATAGGTCATGAATAAGAAATTAGCGCATACCCCTTTATAGCAGCGGACCCCAACCTTTCTGTGCAGAGCGACTCACAAACGTCACCATCTGGAGACCATCGCTTCATAGTACGCTGCCAGCTTGATGCACCAGATCTAGCAGACAGTTACAAGCCGCACGTCTAGGGCCCACAAGTCGCAGGTTGGAGACCCCCACATTATAGTGATGGAAACTAGAGACCTGCCATCCTACATCCGAGTGCGGCAGAACGATGAACACACATCACTAATACAAGCTCCGCACAGCTGGATCGCGGCTCTCAGGACGACGTTCTGGGGCTTCTTTTCATTCAGAATATAATAAAGGATACACAATGTATGTGACAGAGGGGAGAGGCCGGGGAATAGTGGGGGGACAGGTGGATTAGTCGGGCAGCAGAGTGTAGGATAGATTGGAGGGGTGCGAGAGTGCTAGAGAGGAGTCCAGAGAGTAGGAGGTTGCAGTAGTCGAGGTGCGAGATGATGAGGGCATGGACTAGTGTTTTTGTGGTGTCGCGGTCAAGGAAAGCACGGATCCGGGAAATGTTTTTGAGTTGGAATCAGCAAGAGGAGGAAAGGGATTAGATATGTGGCTTGAAAGAGAGGGCAGAGTCGAGGATCACCCCGAGGCACCGAGCACGCGGGACTGGGGAAAGTGAGCAGCCTCTGACATTGATGGATAGGTCTGGTGGAGGGGTAGAATGAGGAGGGGGAAAGATGATGAATTCTGCTTTATCCATGTCCAGTTTTAGAAAGCGAGCAGAAAAGAAGGCCGAGATAGCAGACAGACAGTGTGGGATTTTGATGAGGAAGGAGGTGAGGTCAGATCCGGATAGGTAGATCTGCGTGTCATCGGCTTAGAGATGATATTGTAAACCGTGGGATTCTATGAGCTGTCCCAGGCGCAGGTGTAGATGGAGAAGAGTAGGGGTCCTAGGACTGAGCCTTGGGGAACACTGACAGACAAGGGGCGAGGTGAGGAGGTGGTGTGGGAGAGGGAGACATGAGGTTAGATATGACGAGATCCAGGATAGGGCCAAGTCTGTGATGCCAAGAGATGAGAGAATCTGTAGTAATAGGGAATGGTCCACAGTGTCAAAGGCAGAAGACAGGTCCAGGAGAATAAGGACAGAGTAGTGTAGAAGGCAGAGGACAGGTCCAGGAGAAGGAGGACAGAGTAGTCTAGAAGGCAGAAGACAGGTCCAGGAGGAGGAGGACAGAGTAGTGTAGAAGGCAGAGGACAGGTCCAGGAGGATGAGGAGGACAGAGTAGTGTAGAAGGCAGAGGACAGGTCCAGGAGGAGGAGGACAGAGTAATGTAGAAGGCAGAGGACAGGTCCAGGAGAAGGAGGACAGAGTAGTGTAGTAGGCAGAGGACAGGTCCAGGAGGAGGAGGACAGAGTAGTGTCGCTTGCTCTTGGCGGTTAATACGTCATTGGTGACCTCAGTCAGGGCAGTTTCAGTTGAGTGATGTGTTTGGAAGCCAGATTGTAAGCGGTCAAAGAGGGAGCAGGAGGAGAGGTGGGAGGACAGTTCAAGATGGACGTGTTGTTCCAGTAGTGTCCAGCAATGTCTCAATTATTGGGCTGCTTGCTGTAGTGTTATCAGCAGATTATCACTAGACACGGCTATGTAGTCCTCCACATTCATGTGTTCTGTATAACCCCGCCCCACCAGTGATTGGCAGCTTTCTCTGTATAACCTCGCCCTCAACACAGGTTGGCAACTTTCTGCCTATACACAGTGTACACAGAAAACTGGCAATCACTTCTGTGGGTTATACAGAGAAAGCTGCCAATCACTGGTGGGGACGGGGTTATACAGAACACATGAATGTGGAGGACTACATAGCCGTGTCTAGTGATAATCTGCTGATAACACTACAGCAAGCAGCCCAATAATTTACACATTGCTGGAAGCAGTGTCTCTGCCTCTACGTCAGGCTGCTCTCAAATTAGAGGGCAAAAACCTGCGGACATATTCCCTTTTGAAGAACGGGTTGTCTGTATATTGTGACATCGCTGTGATGTGATGGATCTGATTGTTTCCTACAGATTCTATGAGGACAGATGATAACCAGGATCCCATGAGGACGGATGATAACCAGGATCCCATGAGGACGGATGATAACCAGGATCCCATGAGGACGGATGATAACCAGGATCCCATGAGGACGGATGATAACCAGGATCCCATGAGGACGGATGATAACCAGGATCCCATGAGGACGGATGATAACCAGGATCCCATGAGGACGGATGATAACCAGGATCCCATGAGGACGGATGATAACCAGGATCCTAGGAGGACGGATGAGGATCAGAGGTACATAAATGTCTATCGGATCCAGACAATAAAAAGCTAGAGAATATTTAGCACAAGTTGTTAGAAGAGAAAATATTATGTGACAAGAATAATCACTGTTTTACTTCTATTTATCGACCATCAGTCCGGCACACTTAGGCTATGTGCACACGTTGCGGATTTGTTGCTGATCTGCAGCGTTTTTTCTATGCAGAATTACACCAAATCTGCAAAGTATTGCTCAAGCAATGTTAATCAATGGGAATCCAGAATTGGTGTGCACATAGTTACATAGTTACATAGTTATTAAGGTTGAAGGAAGACTATATGTCCATCCAGTTCAACCCATAGCCTAACCTAACATGCCCTAACATGTTGATCCAGAGGAAGGCAAAAAAAACCCAAGTGGCAAAGAGTAAGCTCCACATTGGGGAAAAAAATTCCTTCCCGACTCCACATACGGCAATCAGACTAGTTCCCTGGATCAACGCCCTATCAAGGAATCTAGTGTATATACCCTGTAACATTATACTTTTCCAGAAATGTATCCAGTCCCCTCTTAAATTTAAGTAATGAATCACTCATTACAACATCATACGGCAGAGAGTTCCATAGTCTCACTGCTCTTACAGTAAAGAATCCGCGTCTGTTATTATGCTTAAACCTTTTTTCCTCCAACCGCAGAGGATGCCCCCTTGTCCCTGTTTCAGGTCTATGATTAAAAAGATCATCAGAAAGGTCTTTGTACTGTCCCCTCATATATTTATACATTAAAATAAGATCACCCCTTAGTCTTCGTTTTTCCAAACTAAATAGCCCCAAGTGTAATAACCTATCTTGGTATTGCAGACCCCCCAGTCCTCTAATAACCTTGGTCGCTCTTCTCTGCACCTGCTCCAGTTCAGCTATGTCTTTCTTAAACACCGGAGACCAGAACTGTGCACAGTATTCTAAGTGTGGTCGAACTAGTGACTTGTATAGAGGTAAAATTATATTCTCCTCATGAGCATCTATGCCTCTTTTAATGCATCCCATTATTTTATTTGCCTTTGTAGCCGCTACCTGACACTGGCCACTGAATTTAAGTTTGTCATCCACCCATACACCCAGGTCTTTTTCATTGACGGTTTTGCCCAGAGTTTTAGAATTAAGCACATAATTATACATCTTATTACTTCTACCCAAGTGCATGACCTTACATTTATCCCCATTAAAGCTCATTTGCCATTTATCAGCCCAAGCTTCTAGTTTACATAAATCATCCTGTAATATAAAATTGTCCTCTTCTGTATTGATTACCCTGCAGAGTTTAGTGTCATCTGCAAATATTGAAATTCTACTCTGAATGCCCCCTACAAGGTCATTAATAAATATGTTAAAAAGTAGAGGGCCCAATACTGACCCCTGTGGTACCCCACTGCTAACCGCTACCCAGTCCGAGTGTGCTCCATTAATAACCACCCTTTGTTTCCTATCCCTGAGCCAGCTCTTAACCCACTTGCACATATTTTCCCCTATCCCCATTATTCTCATTTTATGTATCAACCTTTTGTGTGGCACCGTATCAAAAGCTTTTGAAAAGTCCATATACACTACATCCACTGGTTTCCCTTGGTCCAATCCGGAACTTACCTCTTCATAGAAACTGATCAAATTAGTCTGATATGAACGGTCCCTAGTAAACCCGTGCTGATACTGGGTCATGAGGTTATTCCTCTTCAGATACTCCAGTATAGCATCCCTTAGAATGCCCTCCAGGATTTTACCCACAGTAGAGGTTAAGCTTACTGGCCTATAATTTCCGAGTTCAGTTTTTGTTCCCTTTTTGAATATTGGCACCACATTTGCTATACGCCAGTCCTGTGGCACAGACCCTGTTATTATGGAGTCTTTAAAGATTAAAAATAATGGTCTATCAATGACTGTACTTAATTCCTGCAGTACTCGAGGGTGTATCCCATCCGGGCCCGGAGATTTGTCAATTTTAGTGATTTTTAGACGCCGCCGCACTTCCTGCTGGGTTAAGCAGGTGACATTTAATTGGGAATTTTTATCACTAGACATTTTGTCTGCCATGGGATTTTCTTGTGTAAATACTGATGAAAAAAAGTCATTTAGCATATTGGCTTTTTCCTCATCCTCATCCACCATCTCACCCAGACTATTTTTAAGGGGGCCAACACTATCATTTTTTAGTTTCTTACTATTTATGTAGTTAAAGAATATTTTAGGATTATTTTTACTCTCTCTGGCAATGAGTCTCTCTGTCTCAATCTTTGCTGCCTTGATTTGCTTTTTACAGAATTTATTTAATTTTCTGTATTTATTTAATGCCTCCTCACTACCTACTTCCTTTAATTCTCTAAATGCTTTCTTTTTGCCACTTATTGCGCCCCTTACAGCTCTATTTAGCCATATTGGTTTCCTCCTATTTCTAGTATGTTTATTCCCATACGGTATATACTGTGCACAGGTCCTATCCAGGATGCTAATAAACGTCTCCCATTTTCTTTGTGTATTTTTGTGTCTCAGGATATCGTCCCAGTTAATTGCACCAAGATCCTCTCTCATCCGTTGGAAATTTGCCCTCCTGAAGTTTAGTGTCCTTGTAACCCCTCTACTACACATCTTTTTAAAGGATACATGAAAACTTATTATTTTGTGATCGCTATTTCCCAAGTGACCCCCAACCCTTATATTTGATATGCGGTCTGGCCTGTTGGTTAATATTATGTCTAGTAGTGCCCCCCTTCTTGTTGGGTCCTGAACCAGTTGTGAAAGGTAATTGTCTCTCATAATTGTCAAAAACCGATTACCTTTGCTGGAACTGCAGGTTTCTGTTCCCCAATCTATTTCAGGGTAGTTGAAGTCCCCCATAATAATGACTTCTCCTTGAGTCGCAGCTTCATCTATTTGCTTTACGAGGATATTCTCCATTGCTTCCATTATTTTTGGAGATTTATAACAAACCCCTATCAGTAATTTATTATTTTTTCCCCCTCCCCTTATCTCCACCCACAGGGATTCTACATTTTCATTAAATTCACCTATATTATCGCGCAGGATGGGTTTTAAGGATGATTTTACATATAGACACACCCCTCCCCCTCGCTTATCTGTACGGTCATTTCTGAACAGGCTATAGCCCTGCAAGTTAACAGCCCAGTCATGGCTCTCATCCAGCCACGTTTCAGATATCCCCACCATGTCATAATTACGCTCCAACAACATTAGTTCTAATTCATCCATTTTGTTGGCGATGCTTCTGGCATTAGTATACATGCACTTTATGTTCCTCTCTGTACTTCTATTTCTTAAATTATTAACTGTTCTGACCGCACCCCCCATGCCACCGCCACCCCCAACTTCCTTATTTGTGCCCAGGTCTCTGTCTGCACTATCTTCCCCTCCTATAAAATGAATACCCTCCCCCCCAATTCCTAGTTTAAACACTCCTCCAACCTTCTAGCCATTCTCTCCCCCAGCACAGCTGCACCCTCCCCATTGAGGTGCAACCCGTCCCTAGCGTAGAGCCTGTAGCCAACTGAAAAGTCGGCCCAGTTCTGCAGGAACCCAAACCCCTCCTTCCTACACCAATTCTTGAGCCACTTATTAACCTCCCTAATCTCCCGTTGCCTCTCTGGCGTGGCACGTGGTACCGGCAGTATTTCGGAAAATACCACATTGGAGGTCCTTGCTTTCAGCTTGCAGCCTAAATCCCTGAAATCATCTTTAAGGACCTTCCACCTACCTCTAACTTTGTCATTAGTGCCAATGTGCACCATGACCGCTGGGTCCTCACCAGCCCCTCCCAGTAATCTGTCCACCCGATCAGCGATGTGTCGGACTCGAGCGCCAGGTAGGCAGCACACCGTTCGACGATCCCTGTCTTTGTGACAGATTGCCCTATCTGTTCCCCTAATAATTGAGTCGCCCACTACCAGCACCTGTCTGGCCTGCCCTGCTCTCCTATTTCCCTCCTTACTGGAGCAGTCACTCCTCCGGCTTTCAGAGGACATGCCTGGCTGCAGCAGTGCTACCCCTGTACTGGCACCCCCCTCATCTGCCAACTTAGCAAACTTATTGGGGTGTGCCAGGTCAGGACTAGCCTCCCTGGCACTCTTCCCTCTACCCCGCTTCCTAACTGTCACCCAGCTTGCTACGTCATTGTCCTGCAGCTCCATCCCACCATCCCCCCCCTCATCTGTCCCATTGAGCGTCTGCTCCGTGAGCAGAAGACTCCTCTCCATATTGTCAATGGATCGCAGTGTTGCCAGCTGCACATTTAGAGTCAGAATCTGGGTTTCCAAATGCACAACGTGCTCACATCTCGCACAGCAGTATGCACCCTCGATCGGCTGCTCAAGGACTGCATACATGTGGCAAGATGTGCACTGGATGGCATTAACAATCGTGGAGCACATTTCCTAATGGGGATTGCACCAGACAGAACAGTTCAATAAAAAAAATAAAAATAAATACAAAGTATTAATAAAAATCAGACAGCAATTTAGTAATTCCTCCCTTGGAAACTCCCTGAATCCAAAGTCACTGAATCACAAGTCACACTTACCGCCGTCCACACTTACGCTCAGGCCACACTCAGCTCGCTCACACTCGCTCTGCTGAAGATTTATAGATTTTTTTTTTTTTTCTCTAGTTCCCCTCAACAGCAATCAACCTTGCTGTTCAAATGCACTTCCAAAAAGTGCTGCGGAAAATTCCATCCTGATTCACAGCGTTTTATTTTCCGCAACATGTCAATTATTTTTGTGGATCTGAAGCGCTTCTGCACCCATTGACTTCCATTGAGTCAGTCAAATCCGCAGCAAAACCATAGATGTAAAAAGGACTGCGGATCTGCCTGCCAAAAACACTGCAGAAAGGAAATGATGTCAGAAGGAGGAAGTGTGAGCGGAGAATATGTGTGTCTGTCTGTGTGCATTTATGTGTGCGTTTGTCTGCGGGTGTGTGTGTCTGTCTGTGTGTGTGTGTGTGTGAGTGTGTACCCAGGCGTCGTCTGATGGGACTACTACTCCCATCCGAATATGTCTGCTGTCACATATAATAGTGACAGCATGAGCTGATGATGGGAGAATTGTCTCATCATCCTGCGACTGTGTTCAATTGTGAAAAAAAAAAATATTTACATAATGACATACAATATACGTAATCACCAAACGCCTAATCCCAGACGCCCGCGTCTCCTGCAAACAATCAAAAATAATAAACTAACATATACTCCCTGTCCGCCGTAGTCCATTTAATACTAAGTGACGATCTCACATGTAGAACAGTCACATCTCGCTCTACCCGTCCACCAGCGAAACACTGACAGGAGGTAATCGCTTCTGTATAAGGGGGTTGACTGAAGCCACGAAATTTGAAATATGAAATCCGGTCTCCACTATGAGTGCGAACACGCTTCCGGTGGCCCCGCATTTACGGACATGCGACGCATCTTTTTAGAACGTAGCATGTCTGTATACTTGCAGCGACGCTCCATTGCTGCAAGGTATATCACAATGCCCTATGTATGGGGTGCGGAGATTCCGGATGTGTGCAATAAGCACATCCGGAATCACCACACGTATCGAAGGGGGCGGCGCTTTGGGAGGAGCGAGTTTTCCGTCATCATTACGGACCGTGGACACGCACCCTTACCGTGTATCTATAGACCCTCAGTTAGGCATATTTACCGTGTATCTATAGATCTCTCAATATCTTCCCTCACGTAATCGCCGGTCCTCCCAAGACCACCTCCTCTCCTCCACGCTTATTCGCTCCTCACCCAACCACCTCCAAGACTTCTCCAGAATATCCCCCATCCTCTGGAATTCTATGCCCCAACACGTCCGATTATCCACATTTGGATCCTTCAAAACAAACCTGAAAACCCATCTCTTCAAAGAAGCTTACAGCCTGTAAAGACCACACGGCCACCTCAACACCATCAGAGCTACTGCAACCCTCGACCTCCTGTCTCCTTCCCCACAATCCTGTAGAATGTAAGCCCGCAAGGGCAGGGTCCTCGCCCCTCTGTATCAGTCTGTCATTGTTAGTTTACTGTAAGTGATATCTGTAACTTGTATGTAACCCCTTCTCATGTACAGCACTATGGAATTCATGGTGCTATATAAATTAAATGATAATAATAATAATAATAATAATAATAATAATAATAGACCGTCAGTCCGGCACATTTACCGGGCATCTATAGTCTGTCAGCCCAGCAAACTTACCATGTATCTGTGGCGCCCCAGGGTCCTGGTCATCACAGTAATATTGCTTTCCTCACGGGGAGAGTGATGTTACGTTTGCAGGCAAGAAAGGATAACTGTCACCAGGTAACCACAAGCATGCAACACATTCACACTCCAGGCCACAAGGGGGAGCTTTTGATCCTATTTATTAGGTGACTCCCAACATATATATATTGTGGTTTTGGAGGGAAAGTAGTTAGTTCCTCAGACAGCGAGTGACTGCCAGACTGCAGACTAGAGAAGTATGAGGAGAGAGGGTTTATGGAGCTGTGTAAGCCACATTGCTGCAGCTCCTGGGAAGAGGCTATACAGAAAGCCGAAGGTATTGCAGTGAGCGTGCAGGAGAGCAAAGCACAGGAGAGGATACCAGAGAGAGACCAGCTACAAGCAGGCTGCCTCCTTCTGAGGTGCAGAAAACCGGTAGCCAGAACACCGAGGTTGTAAGGACCTCTACGACTTACATCAGAGACCGGCAGGACAGCTGAACTGTAAGTTACCTGTCCGCACCAATACCCAGGAGGCACGGTGGCACCCCTCAGAGCCCGGGGTGTGCTAGAGTCCCTATAAACCGCCTCAAGCCACCAGTCATATGGGTTACGTCCTATCCAATCTGGGGGACAGAGAGAGAGATAACATCTGTAAGGATCTTATGTGAAACCATAGGCAGTAAGGGACTACACCACCACGGCACAGGGGAAGGCTTTTATTTTCACCTGGATAAGGGGACTCTGGACTTGCCTCCAAGCCGGCCTGACCCTGCCTGCCCTGTGATCTGGTGCCCTGGACTGTGGCTGCTGAAATCAACTGTAAACAAGGTAAAGAGACTGCAAGCCTGTGTCCTCGCTCTTTACTGCACCTCTCACCATTTACCATCCATACGCCGGGAGCCCTGGGGATACACTTCACCTGTGGGAAGGTATACCATATAGCTGCCTTAACATCACCCCAGAGGACCCCTTAAAGCAGCGTCGGTCACAACTGACCGAATACCACAGGTGGCGTCATGAACATAAACTTTATCCCTTAAAAGACCTTTCCCTTTTACATGGGCGCCCAGGGTAACGGACCGGGTCGCCGCCATTACATCCCCCTGTGAAGTACTGGACCCGGTACCGAGTACCCCACGGCCCTGGCAGGCGATTCATCTTCGTAGTCCGTTAGTCTGGCACACTTACGGTGTATCTATAGTCCATCAGTCTGGCACACTTACCATGTATCTGTAAGGTACCGGAGGGCGGTAACCATGGACAAACTGCTCCTCCATCACTCCCTGGCACTTTACAGGAAAATCTTGTCCCAATCCCAATATGACGCTGAGTTTGGGTTGTGTGACAATCACTTGTAGGCCGCAGGCCTCTGGTGTCTTCCAGTCTCCATCTCCAGATGCCGCTGCACATAAATCAGGGGACTTCCAGTACGTTTCAGCACACAGAAGTTTACTGGACAGTTCCAGTTCATCAGATTGTAACACGCAGTATCGGGCGGCACACTTCTCATGTCTTGTTTCCTTAATACAGTACAATTTCAGCATTCCTATTCATTCCTCCTGGACAATCCCTACGTTTACTGATTTTTGTCAGCCTTTTGGATTTTCCGTCCAGTTCCGCACTACACATGAGATCCGTTACCTTCCCTCAGAGCTCCCACCAGGAATTTCAGGGCCAATGTTTTTGGGCCCCTATGAGACTGCACTCAGGCTCTACCCCAGCTCCTCCTCCACGCCTCGAACCTTCCACAGTCCCACCTCCACTTCTTCACTACGTCCTCACCAATCACACATTAACAGTTCCCATCAAACAGCAGATCACATACATAACCATACACTTGTTCCGCATGACAATGTGTCATTATACACAGGAGCTCTGTATATAGTGTCAGTGTGCAGGTAATACAGTGATCATCAGTGACATTATACACAGGAGCTTTGTATATAATGTACAGGTAATACAGTGGTGTGCGGTGACATTATGCACAGGACCTCTGTATATAGTGTTCAGGTAACACCGGAATCACCGTTGTCCTTATACACAGGAGCTCTGTACATAGTATACAGTGTATAGTGTCAGTGTACAGGTAACACACTGAGTCACTGGTGATGTCTGTAGTTGAAGTCCTTCATCTTTCCTTTTCTTTTTCATCCAGCGCAGACCGCCATCAATTCTTCGATCCAGGACTTGAAAATCACAGTTATTTAGAGCACATTCCCCCATTTTTACCCAACTTTTACACTGTGCCAGATAGAGAAAAAAAGCGACAGTGTCGCCCTGCACAGTAAGAGGACCTCCCCTTCACTGAAAATAGTATCCTCAAAAATAAAATACATCACAGCAGTAATAATATCTCTTAATCAGCCCCTACAGTAATAATTTCCCACATCCTGCTAATATATGTATTCCATTCTGGAGCCCACACGTCTCACTCCTGGCCCCTTGTGGTGTCTCTTTCCTGGCCTCATATGTTATCATCCTGCCCCCATGTCTCTCCACACTGCCATTATGTTGTCTCCATTCTGTTCTCATGTCTCTCTATACTGCCCCATGTCTAAACCAAACCGCATACCCAACTAAGGATCTCAATAATACAAATACAATAAAACAAGTTGGCCTGTGCAAAATTTTCGCACATTGGTTGTTGGGGGCGCAGGCAATTTCAGGAAAATCAAGCTGGTCAAATGTAAATGTATGTAATGAGATGATGAACACAGAGAGGTATGTGTCTCACTCATATATATATATATATATATATATATATATATATATACGGTAGACTGTATATATGTTTTCACAAATATTTGAGCCCATGGATCCATTATATGTCTATTTTGCAAGTGGTGAGTAAATCTCGCCATACGGATGTCACATGGAGGCTTACATGCAAGAAAATCGCAGCCTCGCACTGCACACGGATGACATACGGATCACTGTTCAGGGAACATTTCTGCGATTCTGGTCTGTGTAAAACGGACCGATTGTTTTATACGTTGTGTGTGACTCCAGCCTAAAGGAGATCCCTCAACATTAAACATAATGGTATTTTACTTACTGATCAGAAGGGGTCTGATTGTCAGGACCTTGCAAAAGAACAGGGGCAGCAGCATTTTTTCCCCCTCCACAGCATCACTGCCATCTATCTGCAGTGTAGGGAAGTGCAACCCAGCCCTATGTATGTGAACGGAGCAGCTCCCTGTACAGCAGTGCCTCATAGACAGTAAAAAAGATTAAGGAAAATTGACCCATAACTGAGCGTATTTACGCCATTGTATAATAATTGGGAATATCCCTTTCAAAAAATGTAATATCTGCAGATTATGTTACCTTTTTTGCCCTACGGTTGGATTTTTTTTTTTTAATTTTTGCAAGGTTGTTTCCACCAATCTCTCCCATCGGGAAGCAATGTACAGTCTGAGTTCTGTCAACACTGCAGTTTTTTACTTGGAACCAGAGGTGACTCCAGGTCACCAATAAGCTGCAAGGAAGGAAAATAGACTTTTCAATGACTGTCCAATAATATGGAAAATCTGATGGTTCAGAACCTGTCCGATCCCTTTTAGGCTGCATTCATTTATATCTTCACTTTTATAACTGAAGTCTTAAACAGGTAAAGTTTTACTTTTATTCTACTTCCACATATGTAGCAAATATTTCATACAGTGCCTTGCGAAAGTATTCGGCTCCTGGAACTTTTCAGCCTTTTCCCACATACCATGCTTCAAACAAAGATACCAAATGTCAATTTTTGGTGAAGAATCAACAACAACTGGAACACAATTGTGAAGTTGAACAAAATTTATTGGTTATTTTAAATTTTTGTGGAAATTCAAAAACTGAAAAGTTTATATGTGAACCGTTCCATTGTAGATTTTGCTTTATGTTTGGGATCATTGTCTTGTTGGAAGACAAATCTCTGTCCCAGTCTCAGGTCTTTTGCAGACTCCAACAGGTTTTCTTCAGGAATGGTCCTGTATTTGGCTCCATCCATCTCTCCTTCAATTTTAACCATCTTCCCTGTCCCTGCTGAAGAAAAGCAGGCCCAAACCATGATGCTGCCACCACCATGTTTGACAGTGGGGATGGTGTGTTCAGGGTGATGAGCTGTGTTGCCTTTACGCCAAACATATTCTTTGGCATTGTTGCCAAAAAGTTTGATTTTGGTTTCATATGACTAGAGCACCTTCTTGCACATGTTTGGTGTCTCCCAGGTGGCTTGTTGGAAACTTTAAACGACACTTTTTATGGATATCTTTGAGAAATGGCTTTCTTCTTGCCACTCTTCCATAAAGGCCAGATTTGTGCAGTGTACGACTGATTGTTGTCCTATGGACAGACTGTCCCACCTCAGCTGTAGATCTCTGCAGGTCATCCAGAGTGATCATGGGCCTCTCGGCTGCATCTCGG
This sequence comes from Ranitomeya imitator, assembly GCF_032444005.1. Taxonomy (NCBI): domain Eukaryota; kingdom Metazoa; phylum Chordata; class Amphibia; order Anura; family Dendrobatidae; genus Ranitomeya; species Ranitomeya imitator. The sequence goes on along the minus strand of NC_091284.1, from coordinate 13,076,326 downwards.
ATCAGTCTTCTCCTTGTGTGAGATGAAAGTTTAGAGCTACGGCCGGGTCTTGGTAGATTTGCAGTGGTATGATACTCCTTCATTTTCAATATGATCGCTTGCACAGTGCTCCTTGGGATGTTTAAAATTTTGGAAATCATTTTGTATCCAAATCCGGCTTTAAACTTCTCCACAACAGTATCACGGACCTGCCTGTTGTGTTCCTTGGTCTTCATGATGCTCTCTGTGCTTCACACAGAACCCTGAGACTATCACAGAGCAGGTGCATTTATACTGAGACTTGATTACACACAGGTGGATTATATTTATCATCATTAGGCATTTAGGACAACATTGGATCATTCAGAGATCCACAACGAACTTCTGCACTGAAAGTAAAGGGGCCGAATAATATTGCACCCCCCACTTTTCAGTTTTTGAATTTCCACAAAAATTTAAAATAACCAATAAATTTCGTTCAACTTCACAATTGTGTTCCACTTGATTCTTCACCAAAAATTTACATTTGGTATCTTTATGTTTGAAGCATGATATGTGGGAAAAGGTTGAAAAGTTCCAGGGAGCTGAATACTTTCGCAAGGCACTGTATATATATATATATATATATATATATATATATATATATATATATATTGTAGTGCAGCGGTAGTACACGTACGCAGTGAAGAGGCAGTGACCCACAAAGTTCCAGCACTACGTCTCTTTCATGTGTTACTTCACACAGTCTATCCCTCACAAGTACATAGATTTTATGTTTAGTTCACATAAACATTGCACTACATAGTATACGGCATCTTCCTAATGACAGTCCCTACACACGCCGGACTTCTCTTTGCCCAGTTTCCATGGGGTGACTGCAGGTTGTGACCATGTCTCTTACACACACAGCTTCATGTTGCAGACACTACACGCCACTCCGCCTCTGACTAGTTCCCGTGGGTGTCCTGCACCGCTGTATCACAGTCTCTTTACTCACACAGCTTCTACTCACAACTCCATTGGTTTGTGGTCACTAAACACGCTGGTTCTCCTCTGACCAGTTCCCGTGTCTGGTGGCAGCGCTGTGTTAGCTGCGGATGCCAGGCATCTCAGCTCCCCTGGCTGCTTGGCTCCGCTCTGTCCTGTGTCACCGCACACCGACAAAGCTCCGCAGAGCCTCTTACTCTGTCCTCCTTCAAACACCAGCCGGACACTGACTCTGACCCTGACATCTGACCCACCCTTACCCTTTACTGCAGGGTTTTCAACAAACAAACCTGTGGCTTCCTGCCACATGGAAAACCCGGACCAGAAATAAAACGGACTGCACCATTAACATACTGAAGCCAGTTTCATAACATAAAACCCAGAGCAGGTTTTCCCTAAATCTGTGTTGGACAAACAGTTTGTCTAAGACTAACCTTATTTATTATTACATTTATCCTGCATTGCAGTCACTGCTACGCCCTTGACTGCCATGCACAGCTACGGACTTCATACGTCTCCATGCACAACCTGGGGAGAACACACAGCGACCCTCTGTGACATTGGTCACTACTTCACCATTACAATCACAACTGCACCTGCAACTGCAATACCCCCTTATGGCCTCACTGTTATGATCCGGTGACCTTGGAGCTGCATGAGAGCTTTCACTGGAGTAGGTGGTCACTATACTGACCGCAATCCTGATCTTAACACCGCAACTAGAAGTAGCCGTGGAGTGTACCTAACAATCCTAGACACCTTGTCACAGCCGGAGGACTAAATACCCCTAAAGATGGAAATAGGAATACTATCTTGCCTCAGAGCAGAACCCCAAAGAATAGACAGCCCCCCACAAATATTGGCTGTGAGTCGGAGAGGAAAAAACATACACAAGCAGAAAAACAGGATTTAGCACAGGAGGCCACTCTAGCTAAAATAGGACAGGATTGGACAGAGTTCTGTGCAGTCAGTATTAAAACCCTTCAAAAATATCCACAGCAGAATATACAAAAACTTCCTCCATCTAACTAAAGACGTAGGAGCGTAAATCTGCAACTCCAGCGAATCCTACATTCAGAGCAGGAATACAATCAAAAACAAGCACACAGCCTGTGTGCCACAGAAAAAGAAACAGACACTTATCTTTGCTGAAATGGCAACCAAGCAGGAGAAGCCAGAAAGAGATCCATCATATCCCAAAAAACATTGACAACTGGCAAGGACTAATGAGTCCTGCAAGCCAAAATACCCCAGTCAGAACTGCAATTAGCAGATACACCTGTTCAAGACTGCAGCCCAGGAACAACTGCATTACCATCTGCTACCACCAGAGGGAGCTCAAAAGCAGAATTCACAACACCTCACTACGCCTCTGTGCGCATTCTGGGGAGCACAAACAGTGCCCCCTAGCTGTAACAGGGTCACTGCCTCACATACTGTATACCAAGGTGACGCACTGTCCCCATTGCTGTTCTGCATAGGCTTGAATCCCCTCAGTCAGATAATTACAGAGTCTGGCTATGGATACAAGTTGTTCAAGAGCGGAAGCCCCATCAGCCAACTCCTCTATATGGATGACATCAAGCTGTATGCGAGAAATGAACAAGACATCAATTCACTAGTCCACCTGACAAGGATCTACAGCGAAGACATCGGGATGTCCTTTGGACTAGAGTGCGGCCGGTTGGTAATAAAGAGTGGGAAGGTAGTCAAGACTGATAGAGTGGAATAACCAGCAGGGCACAGAGCAGATGTACAGACAAGCTACAAGTACCTCGTCATCCCACAGGGAAACAGTTACCATGATGAGGAGGCAAGGAAAGCAACAACATCCAAATACCATAAAAGGGTAAGAAAGGTCCTGAAGAGCCAGCTCAATGGGAAGAATAAAATCCACGCTATCAATATATATGCCCTACCAGTTATCAGATACCCTGCTGGCATAGTCTGCTGGCCAAAAGAAGAGATGGAAGCTGCAGATGTGAAGACACGAAAGCTCCCCACAATGCATGGAGGTCTCCACCCTAAGTCTAACACACAAAGATTGTATGCCAACAGAGAGGAGGGTGCGCGAGGCTTGATAAGCATCCAAGCCACCATCACAGATGAAACAAGGAGTATCCAGGAATACATCAGAAAAATGGCACCAAAAGATGAGATGCTGAGAGAAATCCTAAGGCCGGGGACACACACAACGTATAAAAATACAGTCCGTTTTACACGAATGAGAATCGCACAAATGTTTACAAAACAGTGATCTGTGTGCAGTGTGAGGATGCGATTTCCTCGCAACAAATTATCCGTGTGACATCCGTATGGCATCCGTACAGCGAGATTTTCTCGCCGGCTTGCAAAACAGACATAGAATCCATAGGATCCATGGCCTCAAATATTAGTAAAACATATATACAGTCTAAATATTTAAAGATATATGTCAGTGAGACACACATATATATATTTATATTTCATCCAGCGCTGTTAGAGAGAAAAGCCAGTAATTCAATTACCGGCTTTTGCTATCTCCTTCCTAAACCCGACATGATATGAGACATGTTACATACAGTAAACCATCTCATATCACCATTTTTTTTGCATATTCCTCACTGTGAGGCTGCCGTCACACTAGCAGTATTTGGTCAGTATTTTACATCAGTATTTGTAACCAAAACCAGGAGTGGGTGATAAATGCAGAAGTGATGCATATGTTTCTATTATACTTTTCCTCTAATTGATCCACTCCTGGTTTTGGCTTACAAATACTGATGTAATATACTGACCAAATACTGCTAGTGTGACGGCAGCCTTAGAAGAGTCTGTGTGCAAAATTTGGGCGCTCTAGCTATTAAATTAAAGGGTTAAATCACGGAAAAAATTGGCGTGGGCTCCCGTGCAATGTTCTCCGCCAGAGTAGTAAAGCCAGTGACTGAGGGCAGATATTAATAGCCTGTAGAGGGTCCACGGTTATTGGCCCCCCCTGGCTAAAAACATCTGCCCCCAGCCACCCCAGAAAAGGCACATCTGGAAGATGCGCCTACTCTGGCACTTGGCCACTCTCTTCCCATTCCCGTGTAGCGGTGGGATATGGGGTAATGAAGGGTTAATGTCACCTTGCTATTGTAAGGTGACATTAAGCCTAATTAATAATGGAGAGGCGTCAATTATGACATCTATCCATTATTAATCCAATAGAATGAAAGGGTTAATAAAGCACACACATTAGGAAAAAATCATTTTAATGAAATAAAGACACAGGGTGTTGTTAGGGTATGTGCACAAATTCAGTTTTTTTCGGGGGTTTTTTTGCGATAAAAACGCATTAAAAATGCATGCATATGCATCCTATCATTTAGAATGCATTCTGCAATTTTTGTGCACATGATGCGTTTTTTTCCATGAAAAAAATGCATTGTGGGAAAAAAAGCAGCATGTTCATTAATTTTGCGGATTTTTTGAGTTTTTCCCACTATTCTATGCATTGGGAAAAAACACACAAAAAACGCATAAAAAACGCAAAAAAATCACATGCGGATTTCTGGCAGAAATGTCCGGTTTTTGTCAGGAAATTTCTGCAAGAAATCCTGATGCGTGCACATACCCTAAGGATATGTGCACACGTTCAGGATTTCTAGCAGAAATTTCCTGACAAAAACCGGACATTTCTGCCAGAAATCTGCATGTGATTTTTTAGCGTTTTTTTTTTTTGCGTTTTTGACACGTTTTTGTGCGTTTTGCTAGTTTTTTTGCATTTTTCCAAATGCATACAATAGTGGGAAAAATGTGAAAAATCCGCATGACATAAAACGGACATTTCTGTCAGAAATCCGCATGCTTTTTTTTCTCGTTTTTTATGCGTTTTTTGCGCTTTTTCTGTGCGCTTTTCCCCAATGCATAGAATAGCGGAAAAAACGCAAAAAATCCGCTAAATTAATGAACATGCTGCTTTTTTTTACCGCAATGCGTTTTTTTGCGGAAAAAAACGCATCATGTGCACAAAAATTGCAGAATACATTCAAAATGATAAGATACATATGTATGCGTTTTTTAATGAGTTTTTATAGCGTTTTTATCGTGAAAAAACACGTAAAAAACCTGAACGTGTGCACATACCCTAATAGTTTATTAAACGCTCAATCCAATTGAAGACCCTTGTCACCTGAAATAAAGTTAAAATAAAAAAAACAACAATATCCCATACCTCTCCGGCGTTACAATCAAGTCCCACAATGTAAATCCATCAGAAGGGGTTAAATAATTTTACAAGCAGGAGCCTGCTAATGCAGCCTCCCCTGCCTGTAAAAGCTGGGGAATGAATGGGAAGCAGGGGAATGTAGCTACCTAAACTTGCGGTTCTGCGCCCCCTGCTGGTATAAACTCATATGAACTCGAGCGTGAGAAAAGATTCAGAAAAATTCCCACGCTGGAGTTCATATGAGTTTATGCCACAGGGGGCGCAGCATCGCAAGTCTAGGTAACAGCATTCCCCGACTTCCCATTCATTCCCCAGCTTTTACAGGCAGGGGAGGCTGCATTAGCAGGCTCCTGCTTGTAAAATTATTTAACCCCTTCTGATAGATTTACATCGTGGGATTTGACTGTAAAGCCAGAGAGGTATGGGATATTGTTGTTTTTTATTTTAACTTTGTTTCAGGTGAAAAGGGTCTTCAATTGGATTGAGAGTTTAATAAACTATTCCAACACCCTGTGTCTTTATTTCATTAAAATTATTTTTTCCTAATGTGTGTGTGTTTTATAAACCATTTACTAGTATTGGATTAATAATGGATAGGTGTCATAATTGACGCCTCTCCATTATTAATCTGGCCTAATGTCACCTTACAATAGCAAGGTGGCATTAACCCTTCATTACCCCATATCGCACCGCTACACGGGAATGGGAAGAGAGTGGCCAAGTGCCAGAATAAGCGCATCTTCCAGATGTGCCTTTTCTGGGGTGGCGGGGGGCAGATGTTTTTAGCCAGGGGGGGGGCAATAACCATGGACCCTCTCCAGGCTATTAATATCTGCCCTCAGTCACTGGCTTTACTACTCTGGCAGAGAAAATTGTGCGGGAGCCAACGCCAGTTGTTTCCGCGATTTAACCCTTTATTTTAACAGCTAGAGTCCCCAAATTTTGCACATACACACTACTAACATTAGTAGTGAGGAATACGTAAAAAAAGAAGGTGATATGAGATGGTTTACTGTATGTAATCATGTCTCATATCATGTCGGGTTTGGGAAGGAGATAGCAAAAGTCGGCAATTGAATTACCGGCTTTTCTGCTATCTAGCGCTGTATGAGATATAAATATATATATGTGTCTCACTGACATATATATATATATACCTATACTATGTGTAGACATTAATTTTATTTGTTCTATTCAAACCTGTCAGTGTGATTTTACTGTACACCGCACTGAATTATCGGCTTTTCTATAGGACACCGCTGATGGTCTGTGTGTAATCCGATTTTTTCTCACCCCCATAGACTTTCATTGGCCAGTCTCGACCGAGATACGCTGAGAATCGCAGCATGCTGCGATTTCACTCGGATCCTGAATACGGCCGAGAAAACAACAGATATTAGGAGCTGCCCCATAGATTAATATTGAGCCGAGTGCTATGCGATTTTTTATCGCATTGCACTCGGCCATATTATGGTCTAGTGTGACTCCGGCCTAAGGCAGCAACAACAACAGATCAGGAAGTAACAGGAACATGAAGCGCCATGGCAAGACAAGCCGCTGCGTGAGATGTACCATCGACAGATAATGGAAGTGGCTGACATGGAGAAATCCTACCAATAGCTGGAGAAAGCTGTACTCCGAGACAGCACAGAGGCACTAATCATAGCGGCACAAGAGCAAGCACTAAGTACCAGATCCATAGAAGAAGGAATCTACCACACAAGACAAGACCCAAGATGCAGTCTATGCAAAGAAACCTCAGAAACCGTCCAACACATAGTGGCAGGATGCAAAATGCAAGAACAGCGTATACCGAACGCCACAACCAAGTAGCGGGAATTGTATACAGGAACATCTGCACAGCATATGGGCTAAGTCCCCCTAAGTCGAGGTGAGAGACCCCAGAGAAAGTGGTGGAGAATGAAAGGGCTAAAATCCTATAGGACTTCAAGATCCAGACGGATAATCAGGTGTTGGCTAACCAACCAGACTTTGTGATAGTAGACAAGAAGACAGAAAAGATAATAGATGTGGCAGTGCCAAGTGACAGCAACACCAGAAAGATGGAATATGAGAAGCTGGAGAAATACCAGGGACTCAAAGGAGAACTGGAGAAGATGTGGAAGGTAAAGGCAACAGTGAATCCAGTGGTGATAGGAGCACTTGGAGCAGTGACCCCTAAGTTGGAAGAATGGCTACAACACATCCCAAGAGCAACAGGAGGTGTCTGTCCAGAAAAGTGCAATGCTGGGAACAACTAAGATCCTGCGCAGAACCCTCAAACTCCCAGGCCCCTGGTAGAGGAGCCGAGAATGGGAAAGGACAACAAATACCACCCCCATTGGGGGTGAGAAGTACAGTACAGACCAAAAGTTTGGACACACCTTCTCATTTAAAGATTTTTCTGCATTTTCAAGAGTATGAAAATTGTACATTCACACTGAAGGCATCAAAACTATGAATTAACACATGTGGAATTATATACTTAACAAAAAAGTGTGAAACAACTGAAATTATGTCTTATATTCTAGGTTCTTCAAAGTAGCCACCTTTTGCTTTGATGACTGCTTTGCACACTCTTGGCATTCTCTTGATGATCTTCAAGAGGTAGTCACCGGGAATGGTTTTCACTTCACAGGTGTGCCCTGTCAGGTTTAATAAGTGGGATTTCTTGCCTTATAAATGGTGTTGGACCATCAGTTGTGTTGTGCAGAAGTCTGGTGGATGCACAGCTGATAATCCTACTGAATAGACTGTTAGAATTTGTATTATGGCAAGAAAAAAGCAGCTAAGTAAAGAAAAATGAGTGGCCATCATTATTTTAAGAAATGAAGGTCAGTCAGTGCGCAAAATTGGGAAAACTTTGAAAGTGTCCCCAAGTGCAGTGGCAAAAATCATCAAACGCTACAAAGAAACTGGCTCACATGAGGACCGCCCCAGGAAAGGAAGACCAAGAGTCACCTCTGTGTTGTGAATTCTGCTTTTGGGCTCCCTCCGGTGGTTGTAGGTGGTAATGCAGTTGTCCCTGGGCTGCAGTCCTGGTCAGGTGTATCTGCTGATTGCAATTCTGACTGGGGTATTTAGGTTTGCAGGATTCATTAGTCCTTGCCAGTTGTCTATGTTTCTTGGGAGGTGTTGGACCTCTGTCTGGTTTCTCCTGCGTAGCTGCCAATTCAGCAAAGATAAGTGTCTGTTTTCTTCTATGGCACACATGCTGTGTGCTTGATTTTTGATTGTATTTCGGCTCTGTGTGTAGGATTCTCTGGAGTTGCAGATATACGTTCCACGTCTTTAGTTAGATGGAGGAATTTTTTGTATAATCTGCTGTGGATATTTTTGAAAGGGTTTTAATACTGACCGCACAGTATTATGTCCTATCCCTTCCTATTTTAGCTAGAGTGGCCTCTTGTGCTAATTCCTGTTTTCTGCCTGTATGTGTCTTTTCTCTCCTACTCACAGTCAATATTTGTGGGGGGCTGCCTATCCTTTGGGGTTCTGCTCTGAGGCAAGGTAGAATTCCTATTTCCATCTATAGGGGTATTTAGTCCTCCGGCTGTGTGAGGTGTCTAGGGTTTTGTTAGGTACACCCCACGGCTACTTCTAGTTGCGGTGTTAAGATCAGGATTTGCGGTCAGTACAGTTACCACCTACTCCAGTGAAAGTTTTCATGCGGCTCCAAGGTCGCCGGATCATAACACCTCTGCTTCTGAGGATAAGTTTATCCGAATCACCAGCCTCAGAAATCACAGGTTAGCAGCAGCTCAGATTAGAGACCAGGTCAATGCCACACAGAGTTCTAGCAGCAGAAACATCTCTACACCAACTGTTAAGAGGAGACTTTGTGCAGCAGGCCTTCATGGTAAAATAGCTGCCAGGAAACCACTGCTAAGGACAGGCAACAAGCAGAGGAGACTTGTTTGGATGAAAGAACACAAGGAATGGACATTAGACCAGTGGAAATCTGTGCTTTGGTCTGATGAGTCCAAATTTGAGATCTTTGGTTCCAACCACCGTGTCTTTGTGCAACGCAGAAAAGGTGAATGGATGGACTCTACATGCCTGGTTCCCACCGTGAAGCATGGAGGAGGAGGTGTGATGGTGTGGGGGTGCTTTGCTGGTGACACTGTTGGGGATTTATTGAAAATTGAAGGCATACTGAACCAGCATATACCACAGCTATTCCATCCGGTTTGCGTTTAGCTGGACCATCATTTATTTTTCAACAGGACAATGACCCCAAACACACCTCCAGGCTGTGTAAGGGCTATTTGACCAAGAAGGAGAGTGATGGGGTGCTACGCCAGATGACCTGGCCTCCACAGTCACCAGACCTGAACCCAATCGAGAGGGTTTGGGGTGAGCTGGACCGCAGAGTGAAGGCAAAAGGGCCAACAAGTGCTAAGCATCTCTGGGAACTCCTTCAAGATTGTTGGAAAACCATTCCTGGTAACTACCACTTGAAGCTCATCAAGAGAATGCCAAGAGTGTGCAAAGCAGTCATCAAAGCAAAAGGTGGCTACTTTGAAGAACCTAAATTATAAGACAAAATTTCAGTTGTTTCACACTTTTTTATTAAGTATATAATTCAGGGCCAGCGTCAGCACCCGGTGCACCTGGGCAAGTGCCGGGGCCCTGGCAAGACGGGGGGCCCACTCACGCTGTCTGGGATACAGCCAGGGCCGGCAGAAGCTCCACTGATAATCATAATCAGTGAAGCTTCCGGTGTAGAGACTGGTTGAGGACCTGTAGTGACATCACGATCATATGACCTGCCATGTGACCGTGATGTCACCACAGGCCTTGTATTCATAGGCCAGTGCTGTGGACCTCCTGTCCTCCTGCAGCACGGAGCTTCTGAGGGGAGGGAGAGCTAAGACTTGGGCCGGCACCTACATACCTGGGCTGTGATGTGAGGTACCATAAGTCGTGCAGCACCCTTTGTGTGTGCTGCTCCTGGTGATGCTGGCTCCTCAGCTCCTCCTGCTCTTGTGGGCAGTCCCAGCAGAGGAGAGGGCAGGAAGGTGTTGTTGCAGAGTGCGTCTTCTTGCAGTCACCGCTGTACTTAGGAGAGCTTCAATCAGCAAGATATCTTGAGTAAACAGTATTTACTTCATACTGGATAAACATGAGATACAATTCAGTGTCACACAGTCCTTGCACTGAACACAACACATTCAATAAGGAAAAGCAAAACCGAAAGTAAGAAAACAACCAACAACTGAGAGCTTCCCTCCCCACATTACAGCAAGTATATTACTTTACACACTATCGCCATCTGCTGTCTGGTTAGTATAAAGTCCTCCTTTCACTTATAATAAGTCCCAATCTGTTGCATATGCCAACACCCTTTCTCAACAGTAAGGACTTATTCAATCAAACCCAACTTTTTTATTAGTCTCTGATGTTTATCAGCATTCAACGCCTTCGTGAAAATGTCTGCTGTCATTTCTTCAGTAGGACAGTACTCTAACTTCAAGACTCCGTGTTCCTGATGATCTCTCAAGAAATTATATTTCACATCAATATGCTTGGTTCTTGGATTGACTCTTTCCATCTGAGCAAGAACAAGACATCCTTGATTGTCCTCTTATAGTTTTGTTGGTGCCAACTGTGGTTGTCCTAATTCTGTCAACAATTGTCTTAACCACAGTACTTCTTGACTCGCGTGTGCTGCGGCAACATATTCTGCTTCTGTTGAAGATAGTGTCACAATTGACTGTTTCTTACTTGTCCAACTTATTGGTCCACCTGAGAGGAAAAAAATATGTCCACTGGTAGATCTTCTGTCAGTTGGATCTCCAGCCCAATCTGCATCAACATATCCTGTTAAAACGCAATCATCGCTTGTGGGTAATTTCAGCTTAACATTGCTAGTTCCTTTCAAATAACGCATTACTCTCATCACGGCATTCCAATCAGCTTTATTTGGTTTTGATACCTTTCTACTAAGGATTCCTACTGCTGCTGCGATGTCTGGTCTTGTAACGGTCGCTAGATACAGTAGTTTTCCTATTGCTGTTCTGTATTCTTCATTATTTGGTAGCATATTTTGTTCACTGTTCATCTCTTTGAGATAATTAGTTTCCATTGGAGACTTTACTGTTTTTGCATCCTTTAATCCAAATTTTTCTGTTATGTCTTGAATCATGTGATTTTGATTCAGTAGGAAACTTCCATCTTCTTCTCTTTCTACCTGTATTCCTAGATATTGTTTTACATTTCCCAAGTCTTTGATTTCGAAATGTTGCTTCAGGATTTTTAGAATGTTTTCGTTATCCCTTTCTTGTTCAAAACAAATCAAAATGTCGTCTACATATATGAGTATGTAAATCCATCTATTAATCAGCCTTTTTGTGTATAAGCATGGATCAGCTTTGCTTCTTTGAAATTTTTCATTTGTAAGTACTTCCGTGATTTTGTCATTCCACGCTTTAGCTGCTTGCTTTAAACCATATATGCTTTTCTGTAGTTTACAAACTTTGTTTGGATTTCTTTCATCTTTGAATCCTGGAGGTTGTTCCATATAAATGTCTTCTGTTAAATCTCCATTCAGAAAAGCTGTCTTTACATCCAGATGTCTCAGTTGCATCTGTTTCATTGCTGCAACTGTAAGTAAAGTTCTTATTGTAGTGTGTTTGACAACTGGAGCAAATGTTTCATCATAGTCTTCTCCATATTTTTGAGAATACCCTTTAGCTACGAGTCTTGCTCGGTATCTTTCAGCTGTGCCATCTGTTTGGTATTTAACTTTAAAAATCCATTTACATCATATGGTTTTTCTTCCTTCTGGTAAATCTGTTAGTGTCCTGTTGTGAATTCTGTGGCTGAATTCACTCCTGTGGTCACAAGTGGTACTGCAGCTTCTGAGCTTCCTCCCTCAGGAGTTCTGGTGAGCTCGTTAGCTGCTTCGTTATTTAACTCCACCTGATTCTGTTTTCCTTGCTCCTTGTCAATGTTCCAGTGTTGGATCTGAGCTTCTGGATCTTTCCTGTGGCCTGCTGCTCTGCTTAGATAAGTGCTTCTTTGCTTTTTGTTGCTATATTTTCTGTCCAGCTTGTCTATTTGTTTTGCTGGAAGCTCTGAGATGCAAAGGGTGTACCGCCGTGCCGTTAGTTCGGCACGGCGGGTCTTTTTGCCCCCTTTGCGTGGTTTTTGCTTTAGGGTTTTTTGTAGACTGCAAAGTTCTCTTTGCTATCCTCGCTCTATCTAGAATATCGGGCCTCACTTTGCTGAATCTATTTCATCCCTACGTTTTGTCTTTTCATCTTACTCACCGTCATTATATGTGGGGGGCTGCCTTTTCCTTTGGGGTATTTCTCTGAGGCAAGCCAGGCTTGTTTTTCTATCTTCAGGCTAGTCAGTTTCTCAGGCTGTGCCGAGTTGCATAGGTAGCGTCAGGCGCAATCCACAGCCACCTTTAGTTGTGTTTAGGATAGGTTCAGGTATTGCGGTCTACAGAGATTCCACGTCTCAGAGCTCGTTCTATTGTTTTTGGGTTATTGTCAGATCACTGTATGTGCTCTGATCGCTGGTACACTGTGTCACTGGATTGCCTGCATAACAGTACAAGGAGCCAACCTAATGATTCTCAATAGAGGGAAAAAAGAAGTTCTGACATCATTTTTTTTTCTTAGCTCTGTGTTCAGTCTTTTTTTTCCCCTAGATATTTGGGTGCTTCAGGACACAGCTGTGGACATGGATATTCAGGGTCTGTGCTCTTCAATGGATAATCTCGTTTCAAAAGTACAAAAGATTCAAGATACTATTGATCAGAAATCTATGCTAGAACCAAGAATTCCTATTCCTGATTTGTTTTTTGGTGATAGAACTAAGTTTCTGAGCTTCAAAAATAATTGTAAGCTATTTCTGGCCTTGAAACCTCATTCTTCTGGTAATCCAGTTCAACAGGTTTTGATTATTATTTCTTTTTTGCGCGGCGACCCTCAGGACTGGGCATTTTCTCTTGCGCCAGGAGACCCTGCATTGAGTAGTGTCGATGCGTTTTTCCTGGCGCTCAGATTACTGTACGATGAGCCTAATTCAGTGGATCAGGCTGAGAAAAATTTGCTGGCTTTGTGCCAGGGTCAGGATGATATAGAAGTATATTGTCAGAAATTTAGGAAGTGGTCAGTACTCACTCAGTGGAATGAATCTGCGCTGGCAGCTTTGTTCAGAAAGGGTCTCTCTGAGGCTCTTAAGGATGTCATGGTGGGTTTTCCTATGCCTGCTGGTTTGAATGAGTCTATGTCTTTGGCCATTCAGATCGGTCAACGCTTGCGCGAGCGTAAATCTGTGCACCATTTGGCGGTATTGCCTGAGATTAAACCTGAGCCTATGCAGTGCGATAGGACTATGACCAGAGTTGAACGGCAAGAACACAGACGTCTGAATGGGCTGTGTTTCTACTGTGGTGATTCCACTCATGCTATTTCTGATTGTCCTAAGCGCACTAAGCGGTTCGCTAGGTCTGCCTTCATTGGTACTGTACAGTCCAAATTCTTTCTGTCCGTTACCTTGATATGCTCTTTGTCATCGTATTCTGTCATGGCGTTTGTGGATTCAGGCGCTGCCCTGAATCTGATGGATTTGGATTATGCTAAACGTTGTGGGTTTTTCTTGGAGCCTTTGCGGTGTCCTATTCCGTTGAGAGGAATTGATGCTACACCTTTGGCCAAGAATAAACCTCAGTACTGGTCCCAGCTGACCATGTGCATGGCTCCTGCACATCAGGAAGTTATTCGCTTTCTGGTGCTACATAATCTGCATGATGTGGTCGTGTTGGGGTTGCCATGGCTGCAAACCCATAATCCAGTATTGGATTGGAACTCTATGTCGGTATCCAGCTGGGGTTGTCAGGGGGTACATGGTGATGTTCCATTTTTGTCTATTTCGTCATCCACTCCTTCTGAGGTCCCAGAGTTCTTGTCTGATTATCAGGATGTATTTGAAGAGCCCGAGTCCGATGCCCTACCTCCGCATAGGGATTGTGATTGTGCTATCAATTTGATTCCTGGCAGTAAATTCCCTAAAGGTCGATTATTTAATTTATCCGTGCCTGAACACGCCGCTATGCGCAGTTATGTGAAGGAATCCCTGGAGAAGGGACATATTCGCCCATCGTCATCACCACTGGGAGCAGGGTTCTTTTTTGTAGCCAAGAAGGATGGTTCGCTGAGACCGTGTATTGATTACCGCCTTCTTAATAAGATCACGGTTAAATTTCAGTATCCCTTGGCATTGTTATCTGACTTGTTTGCTCGGATTAAGGGGGCTAGTTGGTTCACTAAGATAGATCTTCGTGGTGCGTATAATCTGGTGAGAATCAGGCAAGGAGATGAATGGAAAACTGCATTTAATACGCCCGAGGGTCATTTTGAGTATCTAGTGATGCCGTTCGGACTTGCCAATGCTCCATCTGTGTTTCAGTCTTTTATGCATGACATCTTCCGTGAGTATCTGGATAAATTCCTGATTGTTTACTTGGATGACATTTTGATCTTCTCAGATGATTGGGAGTCTCATGTGAAGCAGGTCAGAATGGTTTTTCAGGTCCTGCGTGATAATTCTTTGTTTGTGAAGGGATCAAAGTGTCTCTTTGGTGTGCAGAAAGTTTCATTTTTGGGGTTCATCTTTTCCCCTTCTACTATCGAGATGGATCCGGTTAAGGTCCAAGCCATCCAGGATTGGACTCAGCCAACATCTCTGAAAAGTCTGCAAAAGTTCCTGGGCTTTGCTAATTTTTATCGTCGCTTCATCTGTAATTTTTCTAGCATTGCCAAACCATTGACCGATTTGACCAAGAAGGGTGCTGATTTGGTTAATTGGTCTTCTGCTGCTGTGGAGGCTTTTCGGGAGTTGAAGCGTCGTTTTTGTTCTGCCCCTGTGTTGTGTCAGCCAGATGTTTCTCTTCCGTTCCAGGTCGAGGTTGATGCTTCTGAGATTGGAGCAGGGGCGGTTTTGTCACAGAGAGGTTCTGGTTGCTTAGTGATGAAACCATGTGCTTTCTTTTCCAGGAAGTTTTCGCCCGCTGAGCGTAATTATGATGTGGGCAACCGAGAGTTGCTGGCCATGAAGTGGGCATTCGAGGAGTGGCGTCATTGGCTTGAAGGAGCTAAGCATCGCGTGGTGGTATTGACTGATCATAAGAACTTGACTTATCTCGAGTCTGCCAAGCGCTTGAATCCTAGACAGGCCCGTTGGTCGTTATTTTTTGCCCGCTTCGACTTTGTGATTTCGTACCTTCCGGGCTCTAAAAATGTGAAGGCGGATGCTCTGTCTAGGAGTTTTGTGCCCGACTCCCCGGGGTTATCTGAGCCGGCGGGTATTCTCAAGGAAGGTGTCATTGTGTCTGCTATCTCCCCTGATTTGCGGAGGGTGCTGCAAAAATTTCAGGCGAATAAACCTGATCGTTGTCCAGCGGAGAAACTGTTCGTCCCTGATAGGTGGACTAATAAAGTTATCTCTGAACTTCATTGTTCGGTGTTGGCTGGTCATCCTGGAATCTTTGGTACCAGAGAGTTAGTGGCTAGATCCTTCTGGTGGCCATCTCTGTCACGGGATGTACGTACTTTTGTGCAGTCCTGTGGGATTTGTGCTAGGGCTAAGCCCTGCTGTTCTCGTGCCAGTGGGTTGCTTTTGCCCTTGCCGGTCCCAAAGAGGCCTTGGACACATATTTCGATGGATTTCATTTCTGACCTTCCCGTTTCTCAAAAGATGTCAGTCATTTGGGTGGTCTGTGATCGCTTTTCTAAAATGGTCCATCTGGTGCCCTTGGTTAAATTGCCTTCCTTCTCTGATTTGGTGCCTTTGTTCTTCCAGCATGTGGTTCGTTTGCATGGCATTCCTGAGAATATTGTTTCTGACAGAGGTTCCCAGTTTGTTTCAAAGTTTTGGCGAGCCTTTTGTGGTAGGATGGGCATTGACCTATCTTTTTCCTCGGCTTTCCATCCTCAGACTAATGGCCAGACCGAACGAACCAATCAGACCTTGGAAACATATCTGAGATGTTTTGTTTCTGCAGACCAGGATGATTGGGTGTCCTTTTTACCGTTGGCTGAGTTCGCCCTTAATAATCGGGCCAGCTCGGCTACCTTGGTTTCTCCATTTTTCTGCAATTCTGGGTTCCATCCTCGTTTCTCTTCAGGACAGGTTGAGTCTTCGGACTGTCCTGGTGTGGATTCTGTGGTGGACAGGTTGCAGCAGATCTGGACTCAGGTAGTGGACAATTTGACCTTGTCCCAAGAGAAGGCTCAACTTTTCGCTAATCGCAGACGCCGTGTGGGTCCCCGACTTCGTGTTGGGGATCTGGTTTGGTTATCTTCTCGTCATATTCCTATGAAGGTTTCCTCTCCTAAATTTAAACCTCGTTTTATTGGTCCGTATAGGATTTCTGAGGTTCTCAATCCTGTGTCTTTTCGTCTGACCCTCCCAGACTCCTTTTCCATACATAATGTATTCCATAGGTCGTTGTTGCAGAGATACGTGGCACCTATGGTTCCATCTGTTGAGCCTCCTGCCCCGGTTTTGGTGGAGGGGGAATTGGAGTATATTGTGGAGAAGATTTTGGATTCACGTGTTTCTAGACGGAAACTCCAGTATCTGGTTAAATGGAAGGGTTATGCTCAGGAAGATAATTCCTGGGTTTTTGCCTCTGATGTCCATGCTCCCGATCTTGTTCGTGCCTTTCATGTGGCTCGTCCTGGTCGGCCTGGGGGCTCTGGTGAGGGTTCGGTGACCCCTCCTCAAGGGGGGGGTACTGTTGTGAATTCTGTGGCTGAATTCACTCCTGTGGTCACAAGTGGTACTGCAGCTTCTGAGCTTCCTCCCTCAGGTGTTCTGGTGAGCTCGTTAGCTGCTTTGTTATTTAACTCCACCTGATTCTGTTTTCCTTGCTCCTTGTCAATGTTCCAGTGTTGGATCTGAGCTTCTGGATCTTTCCTGTGGCCTGCTGCTCTGCTTAGATAAGTGCTTCTTTGCTTTTTGTTGCTATATTTTCTGTCCAGCTTGTCTATTTGTTTTGCTGGAAGCTCTGAGACGCAAAGGGTGTACCGCTGTGCCGTTAGTTCGGTACGGTGGGTCTTTTTGCCCCCTTTGCGTGGTTTTTGCTTTAGGGTTTTTTGTAGACTGCAAAGTTCTCTTTGCTATCCTCGCTCTATCTAGAATATCGGGCCTCACTTTGCTGAATCTATTTCATCCCTACGTTTTGTCTTTTCATCTTACTCACCATCATTATATGTGGGGGGCTGCCTTTTCCTTTGGGGTATTTCTCTGAGGCAAGCCAGGCTTGTTTTTCTATCTTCAGGCTAGTCAGTTTCTCAGGCTGTGCCGAGTTGCATAGGTAGCGTCAGGCGCAATCCACAGCCATCTTTAGTTGTGTTTAGGATAGGTTCAGGTATTGCGGTCTACAGAGATTCCACGTCTCAGAGCTCGTTCTATTGTTTTTGGGTTATTGTCAGATCACTGTATGTGCTCTGATCGCTGGTACACTGTGTCACTGGATTGCCTGCATAACAGTGTCCATGTATTTGAATCTTGCATGGATTTAATTTCTGTTTCTGTTGCTTCTATCCATTTATTAGCTTCTTCCACTGGAAGTTTAGATATTTCCTCCCAAGAAGTAGGCTCATAGATTTTTCTTGTGCTTGTCTTGTATGAGAGACGTTTTGGTGGTTTTCCTTTGTTCTCTCTCATTGAACGTCTTGGTTCTGTGTCTGTTTGTAGTTGTGATTCTTCACTTTCAGTATTTTGTTCTTCATTAATTTCTACTTCTTTCTCATCAGATATTTCTTCAGTTGTGTCATTATTGGTTTTCTCATTTTTTGTTTCAACTGAAATCATAATGTCTTCATTAAAATCTTCAATGAATGTCACACTGTTACTCACCGTAACTCTGTTTTGGGATCTAGGATTCTGTATCCTTTGCAATTTTCACTATATCCAACAAATATTCCTTCCATGGATCTGTTTTGAAGTTTGGAACGTTTTTCTGTTGGAATGAATATGAAAACTTTACATCCAAAAACTTTTAAATGATTGACACTTGGTTTCATACCTTGCCACAGTTCATATGGAGTTTTCGTCAGTTTTCTGGAAAAAAGTCTGTTCTGTAGATAAGTAGCTGTCATTGCTGCCTCACCCCAATATTTCTCTGGTAGTTTGGAATCCGTCAGCATACATCTTATCATCTCTGTTAGAGTTCTGTTTTTCCTTTCTGCTACTCCATTTTGTTCAGGTGTGTATGGAACTGTTTTCTGGTGTTCTATCCCATTTTGTCTTAAGTAGTCTTCTATTCTGTGACCTGTAAATTCACCTCAATTATCACTTCTGATGACAATTGGCTTCCTTTGAAATTTGTTACTTGATCTTGTTACATAGTCTACAAGTTTATCAAAAACTTCACTTTTGTTTTTAATTAAGTATGTGACTGTGTATCTTGAGTAATCGTCTATAAAAGTCAACATGTATCTATTGCCTCCGGATGTAGTCACTTTCATGGGTCCACATACGTCAGTATGCACCAAATCAAGTGGTCTTTCGCTTTTCATCTCACTTTCTTTTGGAATAGATATCCTTGTGGCTTTGGATTTTACACAACATTCACATCTTATGGTAATTGAGCAATCTGATATCTTTAAATCTTTTGTCAATTCTTTTCTCTGTAGTTCCCTTATACTGTCAGGGTGTCTATGTCCTAGACGTCTATGCCACATGTGAATACAGTTTTTGTGATCATGTGTACATACCTTCATCTGTTCCTTTGGTGTGTCAAAATGATATAATTGTTCATCTGCCTTGACTTTGGTTATCACCTTGTTTCCTGCAATAATTGCACACTCATTGTCTTTGAATTTCACTGTAAGTCCTTTTGCTGTTAAACGTTTCACAGATAATAATCCGCCTTCCAATTTTGGAACATACAACACATCTTGTACAAGTATCTTTGAATCTTGTCCGAACTTGTTTGAACAATTTAGCATACCTTGTCCGATACCTTCTGCGGTTATTTTGCTTCTATCTGCGAGATAAATGGCTTCTTTCTTATCTAAATCAAGATCAGTAAAGAAATTCTTGTCACTTGTCATATGACTCGTTGCTCCTGAATCAATAAACCAACCAAGTGATGATTTCTTGTCTGTTATTTTAAATGTGCCATTCCAATTATTCTCACATGAATCGGAAATTGTGTTTTTTACTTTCTGTGTATCCTTTTTATGTTGTAATTTTTGTTGTTCTGCTTTCCATATGGTACAGAGTAGTGTAGAGGAGGGTGGTTTCGTCAAACTCAATCTGACAGGTGGACACGCCCCTATCAAAGTGTATCAAAGTGTGTAACTCCTCCCCTCCCCTGTCTGACAGCTGGTAACCAGCTGTCCCTGAGTCTGGCTGACTTCCCCTTTTGATCTAGTTTGATATAGTTTTATATTAGATTTTGATAATCCCCTATTAGATGACACAGTTATATAATTATATCCTAGGCTCTGGACGATTACATACTGCATTCTGTAATCAGTGCATTGTGTTTTATTCATGTTTTATAACACACCATGCCATTTTTATATATTTTATATCCTAGTCGTGGTTTATAACACACCATGCCGTTTTATATAATTATATCCTGGGATTCTCATTTTTACACAGGAATTTCTGCAGTTTGCAAAGCCACACAGTTTAACGCAGAACACATTTTAAGTTAGCTGCTGATCACATAGGCCATAATGATAGTGTATCTGCAGCATGTTATGTGAAAGGCAATCTGTGTATCACTGGTTTTATACGATTATAAAAAACAAAGACACGATATTGTAAAATTTAAAAAAGATTTTATTGTTGCAAAATAAATACATCTCAAAGACAGTTCAATACTATAAAAATTCTTACAGGATATAAAAAGTAAAAACATTAAATAGTACAATGAACATACATCATTACACTTCTTACAAAATAATTAATATCGCGTTACAAGGTGAGTACAGCATTTATCCAGTACATTCATTACATCGTGAGCCACATGGTTTGTAGCAACGGTAGAGACCTTTTTTTAGGTAACAGAGTTCCGCGTGTGGAACCTAATGACGGGGAAGATTGAATTGTACGTGGCATTGGGGTTAACTTCTGGGGGGTAGATACAGCGTGTGTCTCACTGGTGGAAATTTTTAACTAATCTAAAAGCTTCCTAGTAGCGGGGTTACCCACAACTGTAGATGGCATATTTAGCTCGGCCATAGCCTGCATAAATGAATCCCAACCCGGCGGTAAATTCCGTCTGGGTAGAGCATGGCTCTGCGTTGTACTACGTACCAAATCCAGTAAGTTAGACCCTGGGATTATGGATCCTTTGAAAATAAATTCAGATTTATTATTCCAGGCTGTGACATTTTTATTCTGCAGCAACCTGTTTAGTAAAAATTCAGCATTCTTTTTATATATTTGGTTTATATGGCTGACAATTTCAGCGATCTCATGATTTTTATCAGAGTCGGTATTTGGCGATTGTTGCTGACCAGGATCAGGAGTGCTAACGAGATTTAAAGCCGTTACTTCTTTTGAGCTGTGCCTCGTATGTACCAAGTAGCGTTGTAGCACAGAGCTATACATTTTAATTTTCACATCATCGGGAATGTCACGACGCTGTAAAATGTCGCTAATTTCACCATCCAGGCGACACGAATAACACTGTCGCGTATGTTGTCTGTAGCACTGGGTCTTAGTTTGTCTAGCTCCTGTTTGGGGACTAGATACATTTTCTCTGTATGCTCCATTATCTTCCGGCGATCAGGCTTGTTATTATTGGAATTGTAAAAGCTAAAAGAGGGCCCACCGGCCTGCTTTAGTAGTCGCTTCTTTTTCTTTATGGGCTGAGATCTGTCGCTCAGGGTTCTTATAGCTTTACGCCACTTCTTTAATATACCTTTTTGGCGCTCTTTCAGCGGAATCCTGCCTTTTAAGATATTTAAAGCAATCTCGCCTATGGCTGTAATTAAATCATTGCTTGCATTGCGCAAAATAGACTTTCTGACAGCGGGGGTTGCTTTCACCAGAGTTTTTAAGAGAGCCCAGTTACGCCGGAGCCTCTCAGACATCTTTACATCACAACGCACACAGCGTAAAATGTCTGATGCCGGGTAAAATTCACTTTTTAGAAGTGTTTTTCTTTTGAACATAGACAGCGGGCAACGCCGGTGGAAATAACCCAGTCCTTAAGCGTAGATCCTCAGGGGTATTAGCTCTCAAATCTACAAGCAAATACCCGTAAGGGTCCCGCATGGCATCCTCAAAAGCTTCTAGGAAAAAACGTGTTTTTCCGGGATACATCTGTCGAGCCAGGGTTAAAATTTGTAATTTATCTCGGGGGTTATTAAAAATCACCATATACTTTGTGTTTAAATTTATCGTACAGCTTTTCTTACCCTGACAAAATATGTTTTGTACCAGGTAGAAAATGCTGAGATTTCTGTGGTGCACATACTTGGTAAAAGCTTTTTCTATCTCACAATTTTCACTAGCACTCTCCTTGAGGTCATCAACAATCGCCAAATTCACCTTCTCCGGTGGGAATAATTCGTCATCTACGAATGTATTCGGCAGACCCTCCACAAATCTGGCGTGGGGAAAAGAGAGAGAGATTTCATCATATAGTTTTTGCCAACACGAATAAAACCATACAATATTATCAGGTTTCTGAGAAAAATTAGCTTCAATTTTATATAGCAGTTGTTTTACAAAATAGCTCTTTCCAGAATTAGACGGGCCTGCTAGAATGCATGAGAATGGGTGCTGCAGACGCGTAACCATCACAATACTCGACTAATACCCAAAAGGTAATGTTGTGAAAGCGTCTAATAGTCGCCGCTTTGTATAAACGCACTTTTGTGTTTTGCGTAATGGCCTTGTTTCAATATCCCAGTACTTTTTATTTCTCACAATGGCCGGCTGCTGTACGACAATACGTTTCTGAGTTTCTGCGGCAGAATTGCGCGGGTAGTCCAGAACTAGATCTTTCAGACTGTTGAAATTAATAGATTGAGAGTTACCAACGTTTAGTGGTATCCCCTTAACTTTTAAGACAGTTTTACCGGTGTTGAGTTTGTATCCGTAAGTTTTGGGGCCAGCGGATACAAATTCTGTGATGTGTGTACCATCGGGTATTTCACTGGTCAGCTCCCCCAGGTAATCGCCTAAAGGCGGCTGCCACTCACCAGCTCTCTGTACAAAAATAACATAATCTGTGTCGTGATAAAGGCACCTCTCCTGCAGCCGGTCCAGCAGCGAATAGAGCTCTAATCGAGCATACGCTGTTGTAAAACACGCTATAAAAATGTTTGTGTTTTTGTTGAGTGTGTGGTGTCCTTTTGCATATTTCCAGTTAATGGTTGCGGTGTCATCATCAAGGAAATGTAACATCGAAATGTCATAGTAAGGCAGGAACAAATACTTAAAAAGCTCATCTGGATCCCTAACAATGCTGGTGCATGATAGATTAGATCTCTGAGCAAACTTTCCCCATAAAGAATTTAAGAAAAGCTTGGAGATCTGTCTTTTAGCAGGATTGACAGCTATATTTTCAGGCCGTAATTGGACACCTTCTTTTTCAAGAAAAGAGTCAATGTACTGCCTTTTCTTGTCATCATCAGTACACCAGCTAGGATAACCAGAGGCTTCCTGCTTATCCCTAAGATGTAATTTAATGTAGGGAGCAAACAGATCATCAGTGGTTTTAGGAAAATGCCATATTTCATAGGTGTGCGCGATCCGATACCCTTTTTCTATAGCCATCTCGAGCTCTATAGTGCACCAGGTGCCTGTCAGCGCCCGTTCGTCATCACTATGGGCACAAATATCTGCCTGGGAATTTACAGCGCATGTGTAGCAAAGGGGAAACATTAATTTTTTCTTGAGTTTTACCGGCAGAACTGGAAAAAATAAATCTCTCGGCGGGTAGACCCTGACTTTAGCAATGCCAAAGTATTTTTTAATGAATCCAAAATTGTCATAGATGATGTCTGGATGGCCTACAGGGTATGTTTTAGTTTTGTTTACAAAGGGGTACAGACTGGTGAAATCGTAGTAGTGTAAAGTCTCCCCTTCTTCCAGATGGTGATAGAGCTTAATGGCGTTAGTTCGCCCGCCATAAAGCGCATCACGGGGGTCTAAAGGAACGGGGAATTCCATCTGGCGGAGAAATGTTTGAAGGTTAGAATCATTTTCAACCATTTCATTCCACTCATGTTCCCACATCAGTCTTACTGTGTACCCGCAACACTGTAAGTAACGCTTTTTAGCTAAAAAGGTATAATATAATTGTCCATAGGACGTGCTTGTGACCTTATTCGTGTCATTCTCATTATAGCACACGGGACACCCGTGGTAAAAACAACCCTGAAATTCAAAGGCTATGTGTTGGCCGCTAACATAGGCATAACCATCTAGAAAATATTTCCCGACTTGTTTTTCACCGCCCCTCAAAGCGTGCTGTATGTCGATGTTCTCAGAGTGGGCTACATACATGAGCCACTGTATAGCGGGTGTCGAGTAGCGCTTTTTTGCCTTGTGATAATTATCACCAGGTAAAATGGCGATTGTCTTTTTTGGTAGAAATTTAAAGCGGTACATTGTCAAAGACAAATGTCTTTTTTCGGCCTTACTATGTTACTATGTTACTATGTTACTATATTGTCATACAGACCGAGGCCAGGGTGATGAGCTGAAAAGGATCAACAGATCTGCTCACTACAATCCGTTGCTTCTGACGCTTACAGTATTTTTTAACATTTTTCTGCGTCATCTGCATAATACGCTCTCTATAGATCTCGCAGGCGTGTCTCAAAATTTCAACATCTTGTTTGCAATAAGATTTTAGCTCGGCCTTGAAGTCAAAAGTTGTATTTACCTGTGCCTCATACCACTCCAGGAACTCTACCTTCTCACCAGGTGACATGTACTCCACCCCATAATATTTTACATCAGGTATGGGACCTACATAATTTTGGTTTTCTCGTGTATTGAAAAAGTGTGGAAAATGTCCTTTGCCGTCTGAAAAGCCCATGGCCTGTGGTAATTTACTTAGTTTCATGGGGATAAAATTTAGAGAGTCTATGAACCTTATAGACAAATCGGGTAGCGACACACACAAGAGGCGGCCACCTTGGGTTATCAACTGTACTTGTAGTTTTTCAGAAATCAGTTCCTTAACAATAAAGTATGCGTCGTATCTTCCACCATTGTGGGCAATAAATGTATGCTCTGAAAATTTACCGCTTGTAAAGAACTGTACAAAGTCATGTGTACAGGTATCACCCTCAAACTCCCAGGAGGGGTGGCCATACAGCGTTGTAGCATAAATGTAATTCGGGATGTGCGTGCCTGTCTCCTGCATACATTCAAAATCATAAAAGATATAACAATCTGTCTCATCCTGTGCTACATACTTCCGCATGTAACAAAGATGGGCATCAAATTTATTTATATGTCTGCGACATACAGGACAGCGTAAACCATTACATTTATGCTCTGTTTCGCTATTTCTGGGAACAAAACGGTTGCATTTATCACAAAATGTTTTAAGTCTGCAGAATGCTGGGTCGCCTACAGCCAATTGTTTGTGATAATCTAAGCACTCGCTCGAGCGGCAATAAACTCTGCAAACAGGACATCTGGGTTGATGGTCAGCACTGCTTTCTATGCAATTTTCTCTCTGACAGGCTTTACAAAAATACTGGCAGGAATGATTGTTTTTGTGGTGAAACACTGAATTGCAGAGCTCACAAAAGTAATTAGCACCGATAAAACCCTTCATATTTTTGATACCGTAGTAGTGATTATCATGGAACAATATGAATACTGTTTTGCCATTAGCTGTATTACCGCTCTCAAAGTAACGCCAATCGCCCTGACTATAGTACAGTACTTTAATGGTGACCCCCAAATATTTTTCAAATGCAGGGATGTCGCTAAAACTCACTAATTGGTCATCAGGGATGCCCAGTGCTGCGTGTATGTTTTTAGAACGGCTCAGTAAAACACCATCAGTGACATTCGTGTCGTCCATCAGGGCGCACACACTAGCAGCCAAACACAGATTTGTCGTGTAATTGTTAAAATCATACAGCCATTGTCTCTTTTGTTTAATGATCTGACTGCTCGCTATAGATTTCAAGCGCCTTTTTTGTTTTACACCACCGCGTCGGTTTTTAATAATGGTGACGACTAGCTTTAGCGAATTGGATGATATGCATTCACTGTTACTTTGAAGTGCGCGGGCAACAGCATTTAAAAAAGATTCGGAATTAAAATCTTCACGGGTTTGTTTTGTAGTGAAAATAGGGTGTAAAGTATCACCGGTATCAAACCTTAACTGTACAAAGTCGCCAGGTTCAATGTCCCTGATGATTCTATCCAGTAATGCCTGAATGCCTTCATGAACAATATTCAAGCCCTCTTCAAATGATCGTACACGCTCCAAATTTACAAATCTAAAATGATCTGTATGTATATGACCGTTGAAATTGCGGAGGGCCCTTTCATGATGATGGATGTGTTGCAAAAATACTGTATGATCGGGGCGCCGCACATTACCAGCAGCGTCAGCGTCTGCGGATTGTGAATTTTGTGTAGATGCCTGTGCGGCATCTGCAGAGCTGCCTGGACTATGTGAGTGCTGTTCTGACTCTTGTGACGACGTCTGTGGTGACTGTAGAGGCATTGCAGGACACATGTCACCACGGCGCCTCCTAGAGCATCGCGCCCGTCTAGCGCTGACCAACAATTTTAGAGCCCTTTTTATAACTCTAGCCCTATTATACCTGGGTAGTGTTAGTTTAGGCGGTTTATGCATGCCGTAGCCGACCATATCTAGTCATAATGGGGTCGCTGTAGTTGTTATCTCGCCATCCAGCAGCAGGCTCCGAAGTGCGTATAGTTCGGACTTATTAGCCTGTGTTGGGTTTTGTGTTAATAATAATTTTTCAAAAGTATCGCAAAAAAACATTATTTTGGGGACCCAGCGTTTGTAGCGTAAGTAGCGGCCGATGTGTTCCTGAAATACAAGCATTTCAACGGGGTCCCAGCTGCGGGATTCATGCTGCAGATCTATAGCTGGCGCATGAATCCGTGGCTTTTTACACACCTTAAGCTCTTTACACCCCTTAACATCATCCGGCCGCGACCTCTTTGACCGTTTCTTAACATTAACAGAGTTAGATACACAGACATGAGATATGGCACCCAAATTAGAGGGGCCTGAGGGTCCGGCCCCAGAGGCATTAGCAGGACCCGTTACACATGGCGCTGCCGGTTGCATAGTGTGGGACATACGTATAATGAGCGGTTCTATGGATGGTTGCTTACCATCAGCGAGCTGATCAATCTCGCGATCATACTCTTCACGACTCATCGTGGCTGTTGCACCCACGGCGCAGGATGCGGTTGGTGACTCTGTAACATGTTTTGTTTTCCGCTTATGTTTTCGGGGTGCCTCGAGCACTTCTGGATATAGTGGCGCGGGGTCATTCACACGGATTGTCGATGGCTGACCGGTACTTGAATGGGGTATTTCACGATGGTCCGACGGTACAGGGTTTCCTGCGTCCTGCACCACGCAGATCGGTGATAGCGGATATGCTCTAACAGAACCATTAGCCGTCTGTATCGCCGGCCACGCTTGTGCTGCGCCATTCTCGGTGATCTGTAGCGGCTGTAGAGGTGCTGGAGGTGTTTTTCTCATGACTTTGCGCTTAGCTGTAGGAAAGATTATACATGTGTCAGATATGTGCGAGACCGTCGCAGGCCGCTGCGCATAGCTGCAGGAAAGATTATACGTGTGCCAGATATGTGTGAGACCGACGCAGGCCGCTGCGCTTAGCTGCAGGATAGATTATACATGTGTCAAATATGTGGGGGCCATGGATCTCAATGATGTAGCACGTGCATCATTGACTGTACAGAGACTGTGCCTGTATACCAAAATATACACTTACGGGATAGCGATGTGTGGTGAATGATTGCCGTGGCGTCTTCTGCAGCTTCTGCGATGCTCTCCATTAGCTCCGGTATATTCTCTTTTGTGAAAATTCTTCTAGGCTTCAGTTTACAAGCTATAAATAAAGATACAGGCCTTAGTAGAGGCGTGGTGGATTTTCGCAGAGCGGTTGTGCAAAAAAACTTTTCATACGATTCTCACCTCTCCCTTTTTTGCCCGCCGGTCCGAGCTGTTTTTTAGGGGCTCTAGAATCAGGGCTGTTTCTCGGCGTGGGGGTCTGGTACATCAGTTCCTCAACAGGCGGCTGATTGTGTTCCGTGGTGGTTGGTTCTGGAAACATGTCGACATCTGTAAAGAATTAATATATATATTTACACGTCTAAATACTTAAAAGCTATATACACACACACACACACATACATACACAGCAGTCACACAACGCACCTATGATGCCTTGAGTCAAATCCCACACAGCAGCGACACCTGCATTAGTGTTACTATACTCAGCTCCAGGTGTATCACACTCCAGAGTAGGCACGCTGAAGCCGTTTAAAAAATCATCGCTATAGTTGCTGATAAATTCATCTACAGCATCGGGGGTGTTCCTGGTAAATTCATCTAGATTATCGGGGATGGTCCTGATTAATTCATCTTAAACAAGAAATAATAAACAATATAAAGATAATATATAAAAACAGCCCTTAGTTAGAATGGGACACTAGCAGATACATGTATATAAATCTTGAAACATACCTATTACCGAATCCGCAACTTGACTGGAAAAAGCCGAAAAATGTTGGGATTCCATCTAAAATAAATTATCTGTGTAAATTTTATGCGCAAACTATATTATCCACACACCACCACTCGTCAAACTCATTTATATACCCCAACAAATAAACTGCTCCCCGTGTATAAATATTCTTATACTACGCAAATCATGGGTAATACGGCTAAGTCTTTCTATATTAATTATGCGCCACAAATATGATTTATGCGGTAAAACTATATTACACAGCCCCACTAAATATACCACTACTGTATAAATATGACTATAAATATGTCTATGTTAAACAACACACATGTAGTAAGTAAACGCTGCAGGCGCTAGTTAGGGCGTATTGACAGTTATTAACTACTGTATTACATAAATTATGTTATAATAGTTGCCCGCGGATAAGTCTTTCTATATTAATTATGTACCACAGAATATGTTTTATGCAGTAAAACTATATTATACAACGATACTAAATATGCAGCTATCCTCCAGTATAACACTTATTAGTCAAATAACACCCTTAATTATGGTTTTAGAGATGCATAGTTAAATATAATTAAGCATTTGCGAATAATAACACAACTGTCTTATATACTTACATTTAGAATAGCTTGCTTTTTTTAGTCTGGTCGGACTTCTGGTGGTTGTCTGATGTACTTAGTGGGCCAGCCACCTGTATTTATCCTGAGTGTCAGAAACCAGCTCACCTGTTAACACCCAGAAACACACCCAGTTACGCCCCCACCACACGCCTGCTGTTAACACCCAGAACACAACCATACATGCAATTAATGCATGCATTAACTCACGCATGATATATCCGGATTAAAACAGGAATTTTTATACAGCTGAATTTCTGAAAGAAGCAGTCTGTTGATTAACGAACCACAATCATTTTAATCAATCATGACGTCTAAATCGTATGATGCCATATTAGAAAAACAATATTTTACATGCCGCGCACCCGGCTCATTCTCGGGTATTGACAAATTATTTAGATCTGCAAGAGCACGCGGTATAAAGAAATCTGATGTTATTGCCTGGTTAAATAAGCAAGACACCTACACGCTACACAAGCCTGCTAGAAAACGCTTTTTGACAAATAAAATTTACGTCTCGGCCATTGATGCGCAGTGGCAGGCGGATCTCGTAAGTTTAATTGACTATTCAAGGGAAAATGATAATGTCAAATACATCCTGACGGTGATTGATGTTCTATCGAGATACGCATGGTGCGTGGCCTTGACAAACAAGACAGGCGCTAGTGTCGCCAGATCGTTCGAATTAATATTTCAAAATGATAAGCGCATACCGAAGAAACTGCAGACGGATCGCGGCAAAGAATTTATAAATTCATCACTCAAACAGCTATGTAATACGTACAATATTCATCACTTTTTTACAAACAATGATGTAAAAGCCGCTATGGTCGAGCGTTTTAATCGCACATTAAAAACCCGTATGTGGCGCTATCTTACGCATCATAATACCTTTAGGTATATTGATATTTTACCGGATTTGCTGCATAGCTACAACCATACGTACCACTTAATGATCCGCTGTAGTCCCGCGTCTGTGTCAGAGAGAAACGTGATGCAAATCTGGCGCAATATTTACAGTTCTACTATTACTAATAAACCGATTAAACCGTCTTTAACGGTCGGCTCTCATGTGAGAATATCGCGCTATAAATCGACCTTCTGTAAGGGCTATGAGAAGACATACAGCGATGAGATTTTTTTAATCACCGGCGTCTCCAATAAATTTCATAAACCCCTTTATAAAATCAGTGATTTAGCCGGAGAGCCTGTAGAGGGGTCATTTTATAAGGAAGAGCTGCAAAAAATACCTATGGATGAGGATCGTGTCTACAGAGTAGAAAAGATTTTGAGAAAAAAACGTGTCAGGGGTGTGAGTCACTGCTTTGTCAAATGGCTGGGCTACCCCGAAAAATTCAATAGTTGGATCCCGGCCTCGGAGTTGACAGATATATAACCATGGAAGCGGGCTCATTTTTCGTGACATTACCCAGTAATTCGTCAATTAAAATCTACCCTGAAAACACAATATCGGAGTACAATACCAAGTTAGCGCGGGCCGTTCATCTTTCGGCAGATTATGAGGTAGCGTTAACGGAAATACAGTACCCCCATACGTGGAACACGTTTGATGCTTTTGAAGGGAGCTTCTACGCGGCTAAACACGGCGAACCTTTAGTACAGTATCACATAAAATCAGGATTTTACTCGTCCATTCCTAAGCTAGTTGGCGCGGTCAATGCCCGAATAGAAGCGCTGTATTTATCTACGCCTGCCTACAGAATACGGTATGATGAGCTACGCCGCGAGGTGATCCTGACCGACCCATCCCCTATACAGTTTACTCTGGGTACTAAGTTAAAATTTATTTTCGGCCTGCAGACCGTCGATGACTCCCCCGTTGCTTTAATGCCGTGGAATCGCCGCTTTTACCCCGATTCAAAGGCTGGTTTTTATTCGCTTTTTGTATACACTGATATAATTCAGCATCAACTTGTAGGTGACAGTTACGTTCAACTGCTACGAACCGTAGAAGTTAGCGGCGATGATAATGATATTGTCACGGTGCGCTACTCACGGCCCGATTACATACCGCTGTGCAAGCAACACTTTGACTCCATAAACATTACAGTCATGTCGGACCAGGGAACGCCGGTTAAATTCAGATACGGCAAGTGTATAGTGCGATTACATTTTAGACCTCGCCAGCATTGACACGATAAAATGCTGTCTCAAAGGGTGTATGGAGATCCTGCTGTTTATGCCCGCTACTATACTGCACAGTCGGGGCACGGTCTAGAGGGATTCCGCGGGAGCGAGTACATGTATGGCTCTGGACTGGCAGGACTATTTAAAGGTTTATTTCGTCGCGCCGTGCCGCTTTTCAGAAAAGGCTTAGAATTAGTAAAACCACACGTTCGGACTGCTGCCCGGAACATCGCTGCAGATGCCGTGACATCCGCATCGACTGCCCTTATGAAAAGGATAAATACGCCAACCCATCAAGACGGCTCTGGGATAATCTATGTCGCTAAAAAAGCCCAAAAAAGAAAGCGCCGCGTTTGCCCTCCTTTACCGCCGATGCTCATGAATAAAACTACATCCAAGAGACGCCCCCGTCAGAAACGAGTAAGACGCTCTGCGGACGACATCTTCTAATCAGTTACCATGGCTTTCCTGCATGACGCTTCTGTAGAGTGCGCAAAATCTGAACTGGATATTTTTGCCGTACCACCGACTCAAACAAGTATCGAGAAATCTCTATTTGTAGAAGTACAGCCGGTTGCTGCTCTGTCAGACAATGGACCGTTGGAGTTTTACATATCTGGTAGTGGTGATTATTATTATGATCTGAACAACACGCTACTGTACATAAGCTGTCGCATCGTGAAGCAGGATAATACGGCCATCGCCGATGGTGCGCGTGTGGCGCTCATAAACTACCCTCTAGCCACTCTTTTTAACCAGGTCGATATTACTCTGGGAGACCGACTTATCTCACAATCGGACAATCTCTACAGCTATAGAGCCTACATAGAGACCCTTTTAAATTACAGTTCACAGACGCTGGCATCGCAATTTACAGCCGGTTTGTTCTATAAAGACACTGCGGGGCATCATAATGACAGGCGCCTGGATGGCGCAAATGCGGGATTTATCAAAAGAGCCAGTGCCGCCTCTCACTCAAAACCCATCGACCTTTTGGGACCCATTTTTGGGGATATATTTAACCAGCCAAAGTTAATATTGAACGGCCTTGACCTTAAGGTTAAGCTGTCAAGAAATAAGGATACTTTCTGCCTCATGTCCGCAGAAGCCGAGCCGCTGAAGGTACAAATCTCGCAGGCGGCTCTCTATGTGAAAAGAGTGCAGGTATCACCGGCTGTCCGAATCGGCCACAGCCAGGCCCTCCTAGCAGCAACAGCCAAGTACGCTGTTGACCGAACATGCCTGAAAGTGTACAGCATCGCCGCAGGGACACGGATCACGAACCACGAGAACCTCTTCCTAGGACAGATACCAAAAACTGTTATATTGGGGTTTGTAGATAATGAGGGCTTCAGCGGTTCTTATACAAAAAACCCACTGGACTTTCACCACTACCACGTCAATCACGCGGCATTATATCTGGATGGTCAGCAGATACCCGCGAGGCCTTATAATCCTAATTTTAATGCTGATTTAGCCATCAGAGAATATATGGCGCTTGCCCATATATCGGGCAAGCAAAAGGCTGATTGTGCCATGGCGATAGATCGTGAAGAATTTATGGCTGGCTTCACGCTATTTGCTTTTGATTTATCGCCTGATCAAGAGCCTGGAGGCCATTTCTCGCTCATTAAAACAGGTAATCTGCGTGCTGAAGTCCGCTTTGCGATAGCGACACCCCACACGATAAATATGATTGTCTTTGCAGTCAACCACACCATTCTGGAAATTAATAACAGGCGAGAGATCTTGTACGATTTTAATTAAGCAACGATGGACAGTCTGCAGCTTACAGTTGTAGCGCGGTCCGATAATTATACAGACCGCATATTCGCCGGTGTGTTTCCGTGTGATTTGCTGCCGGTAGAAAGAGTGACTCAGAGACCCGCGGCATATATTGTGAATACAGACCCGGCAAATCAAGCTGGTCGCCACTGGATATTAATCGTACTCTGCGACGATAAGACGGGCATATTTTTTGACAGTTACGGTTTCCGTGCGGATAATATTATCTTTCCACGCGCTTTTGTGACATTCCTGAACAAGAATTGTTATTCTTATTGT
Source organism: Ranitomeya imitator (assembly GCF_032444005.1). Classification (NCBI taxonomy): domain Eukaryota; kingdom Metazoa; phylum Chordata; class Amphibia; order Anura; family Dendrobatidae; genus Ranitomeya; species Ranitomeya imitator. Next base: position 13,043,609 of record NC_091284.1, on the reverse strand, counting down.
TATCAGAGCGCACAAATTCAAGATTTGTATAGCAGTGTATGCGGTCATTATTGCATATATGTATTATACCATTTAGCGCGAGGCTTTCCATTTAAGAAGATTTTACAAAATTTTACGTCTGACATGCAGAATAATGATCGAGCCGTATCAGATTTTGTGACATCAAGATTTTCAGGCGCCGTTATTTGTTCATCGTGTCGTTATCAGATACAGCAAAGATGCATTTGTCAGCATCATGCTGTTAGCTAACTTAAAATTTGAGCTGTTGTTTTATCGTGAGAAATAAATCTTTTAAATTTTTTTTTTACAATATCGTGTCTTTGGTTTTTATTCGTATAAAACACGCCGCTTCTTACTTGTGTTGTAACATTGGGTCATATTATAACTTGTGTTGTGACATTGGTGCATATCTCTTCTGTGTATATAAGGCAGCCACAAGGATAAAACCTGCTACAATGTGAATAAACACAACTTGCAATGGCCTCAGTAGATAACAAATAACTTTGCAGATGCCATCTTCAGGACACAAAAAAGAGAAAGCAAATATCAATTCAGGTGCAATACAGGTACAAATGTGTTATAAAACAAAGTTCTGCTTCACAAAGATCACCAAACAGCATGAGTTTGTACAAAAATATCTGACCCTCAGATAACACAGCTGTTTTCTGAGAAAGCTAATACAAAAAACAAATAACCTCAGATGCCATCTTCAGGACACAAAAAAGAGAAAGCAAATATCAATTCAGGTACAATACATGTACAAAGAGAAAAGCTGCCTCTTCTGCTTGTGAAAATAAACATTTATTGGGTACGCAAATACAACAACAATTGCTTGACCTAGGTGCTGCTATAAACCTCTGAGCCACAGTTAACCTAATTTAGGTAATGTTCACCATTTAGTTAGTGTTCACCATTTACAAAAACAAATAGATAGCTTTAAGTTCTCCACTATATGAATACACTGCAAATACCCACAGCAGATTCTCTGTTTGTGAAAAATAAACATTTAGTTAATGTTCACCATAGTGTTCAGTAGAGACACATATAAACAGCTTTAAGTTCTCCACTATATGAATACACTGTGAATAAAACAAAAGCTTACAGAATCAAACTCGGGGATACGTATAAAATCTATTATAAAACAAATGAGAAAGGTGTTATAAACCACGTGTAAAATAAATACACGACTAGGCTATAATTATAAACATGTGTTATTCCACAAAATACGGGAATAATATCAAAACTACAACAAATTAAACTATATTAAACTATATCAAAAGGGGGAATCAAACAAGGAGGGACAGCTGGATACCAGCCGTCAGACAAGGGGAGGGGAGGGGTTACACACTTTGATACACTTTGATAGGGGCGGGGCACCTGTCAGATTGAGTTTGACGAAACCTATGAATTATACACTACTAGTGTGGTTGGGATTATGGGTGTGTTTTTTGTTAGGGTTTCAGTTTGAATTGGGGATTTCCACTGTTTAGGCACATCAGGGCTCTCCAAACGCGACATGACATCCGATCTCAATTCCAGCCAAAAAAAAGTACAACAGTTCTCCTTCCCTTCCGAGCTCTCCCGTGCTACCAAACAGGGGTTTACCCCAACATATGGGGTATCAGTGTAACATAGTAACATAGTTAGTAAGGCCGAAAAAAGACATTTGTCCATCCAGTTCAGCCTATTTTCCATCATAATAAATCCCCAGATCTACGTCCTTCTACAGAACCTAATAATTGTATGATACAATATTGTTCTGCTCCAGGAAGACATCCAGGCCTCTCTTGAACCCTTCGACTGAGTTCGCCATCACCACCTCCTCAGGCAAGCAATTCCAGATTCTCACCGCCCTAACAGTAAAGAATCCTCTTCTATGTTGGTGGAAAAACCTTCTCTCCTCCAGACGCAAAGAATGCCCCCTTGTGCCCGTCACCTTCCTTGGTATAAACAGATCCTCAGCGAGATATTTGTATTGTCCCCTTATATACTTATACATGGTTATTAGATCGCCCCTCAGTCGTCTTTTTTCTAGTGTACTCAGGACAACGACTTCTGGGGTCCAATTTCTCTTGTTACCCTTGGGAAAATAAAAATTTAGGGGGCTAATAAATTTTTGTGGGAAAAAATTATTTTTTATTTTCACGGCTCTGCGTTATAAACTGTAATGAAATACATGGGGGTTCAAAGTTCTCACAACACATCTAGATAAGTTCCTTGGGGCTTTAGGTTCCAATATGGGGTCACTTATGGGGGGTTTCTACGGTTTAGGTACATCAGGGGCTCTGCAAGTGCAATGTGATGCCTGAAGACCAATCAATCTAAGTCTGCATTCCAAATGGTGCTCCTTCCCTTCCGAGCTCTGCCATGCGCCCAAAAGGTGGTTACCCCCCACATATGGGGTATTAGCGTACTCAGGACAAATTGCACAACAACTTTTGGGGTCCAATTTCTCCTGTTACCCTTGGGAAAATACAAAACTGGGGGCTAAAAAAAAATTTTTGTGGAAATTTTTTTTTTGTATTTTCACGGCTCTGCGTTATAAACTGTAGTGAAACACTTGGGGTTTCAGAGCTCTCACAACACATTTAGATAAGATCCTTAGGGGGTCTACTTTCAAAATGGTGTCAATTGTGGGGGGTTTCAATGTTTAGGCATATCAGGGGCTCTCCAAATGCAACACGGCGTCCCATCTCAATTCCAGCCAATTTTGCATTGAAAAGTTAAACAGTGCTCCTTCCCTTCTGAGCTCTGCCATGCACTCAAACAGTGGTTTACCCCCACATATGGGGTATGAGCGTACTCAGGACAAATTGCATAACAACTTTTGAAGTACAATTTCTTCTGCTACCCTTGGGAAAATAAAAAATTGGGGGCAAAAAGTTCATTTTTGTGAAAAAATATTTTTTATTTTCACGGCTCTACATTATAAACTTCTGTGAAGCACTTGGTGGGTCAAAGTGCTTACCACACATCTAAATAAGTTCCGTAGGAGGTCTACTTTCCAAAATGGTGTCACTTGTCAGGGGTTTCAATGTTTAGGCACATCAGTGGCTCTCCAAACGCAACATGGCGTCCCATCTCAATTCCAGCCAATATTGCATTGAAAAGTCAAATGGTGCTCCTTCCCTTCCAAGCTCTGCCATGCACCCAAACAGTGGTTTACTCCAACATATGGGGTATCGGGGTAGTCAGGATAAATTGTACAACTTTAGGGGTCCATTTTCTCCTATTACCCTTGGTAAAATAAAACAAATTGGAGCTGAAATAAATTTTGGGGTGAAGAAAAATTAAATGTTCATTTTTTTTTAAACATTCCAAAAATTCCTGTGAAACACCTGTAGGGTTAATAAACTTCTTGAATGTGTTTTTTTAGCACCTTGAGGGGTGCAGTTTTTAGAATGGTGTCACACTTGGTTATTTTCTATCATATAGACCCCCCAAAATGATTACAAATGTGATGTGGTCCCTAAAAAAAATGGTGTTGTAAAAATGAGAAATTGCTGGTCAACTTTTAACCCTTATAACTTCCTAACAAAAAAAAAATTGTTTCCAAAATTGTGCTAATGTAAAGTAGACATGTGGGAAATGTAACTTATTAAGTGTTAGGGCTAGCGGAACGCACCGAGTAAATAGAGATGTTTATTGATATTGGTGCGTTCGCAGCCCGGGGTCCACCGTGCAGGAGTACCTGCTGCTAGCAAACAGCGGCACAATATGGCGGTAGAAGCGAACTCTGTTGCTTCACAGAGTCGCTATAAGGAAAGGACTGTGTCCTGTTAAACTCCACAGGAATACACAGTAACTGCTGAGCAGATAGCAGCTTGTGGTCACGCAGTCCAGGAGGCAAACATACAATCTCCTCACCGGAGGAGCCGGTATTCTAGTGGCTTATTTCAGCCGGGGCCCTGTAACCAAACACACAATCTCCTCACCGGAGGTGCCGGTATTCTAGTGGCTTATTTCAGCCGGGTCCCTGAATACACACAAGCGTGACCACACTGGCGCAAAGCACATAACTTAAGACAATACTAGCGCATGGCCGTGCGGTCATGCGCAGTTTATATAGTTGCAGCACAGGAAGCTGCTACTGAAGTTTTTGCCCTTTCAGGACCTTCCAGAAGGACCAATGGAAAGTGCTGCAGTACCTGAGCATGTTTTGCCCTTCCAGGACCTTCCAGAAGGACCAATGGAATGTACTGCAGCACCTGAGCATGTGACCAAACATGTGGCCCTCGACCTCCAATGGGAGACCCTGCCCTGGGCATGCTCAGTGTAAGCAAACAAGGACTTAGTCCCAGAGAGGCTCGCTCGCCGCAGATCAGTGCAGGGTACCATAGGAAAGCCAGAAAAGGCAGTAGTGACCCTATGCACCGAATCAGCCCCAGCGAGGCGCTGGGAGCGACGTCTCCGCTGAGCAGAGCCCACTGCGGCCGATACTGAATGGGAGACCGCAGCAGATACGGATCGAGATTCCCCCTGTGCAGCAGAGGAAACTCGACTCCTAACATTACCCCCCCTCCTAGGGCCCCCCCCTCCTTGAGCCTCACTACGCTCAAAAGCTGCGATAAGCAGCGGAGCCCGAATGTGCTCCACAGGCTCCCAGGTTCTATCCTCTGGGCCGTGACCCTTCCAGTCCACCAGATAAAATTTCTTGCCACGTACCACCTTGCACCCCACAATAGCATTCACCTCAAACTCATCCGTGGATGAACCCGATGTCCCAGCAGATGACTCGGAAAACCGGGACAAATGAACGGGCTTTAAGAGGGAAACGTGGAAAGTATCGGTGATACCAAGGCGTGGAGGAATAGCCAAACGGTAGACCACAGGGTTGACCTGTTCCAGAACCTTAAACGGGCCAATGTAGCGAGGAGCAAACTTAGTGGACTCAACTCGCAGCCTGATGTTACGGGCGGAGAGCCACACTAAGTCGCCAGGAGCAAAGACCGGAGCGGGGCGCCGGTGTGTATCAGCCGAAACCCTCATTCTCTCCTTGGAGGCCCGGATGGCATCCTGTGTGCGGTCCCAGATGTCACGTGCCTCCACCGCCCAGTCTGCCACACTAGAATCGGTGGATGACACGGGCATGGGCACAGGAACACGCGGATGCTGGCCGTAATTAAGGAGAAAAGGAGTTTGACCAGTGGAATCGGCTACGGCGTTGTTCAGGGCAAATTCCGCCCAAGGTAGCAAAGATGCCCAGTCATCCTGCCTAGCAGAGACGAAATGTCGCAAATATGTCACCAGAGTCTGGTTGGTTCTCTCCACCAAACCATTCGTCTCGGGATGGTATGCAGAGGAGAGGTTTAACTCTATGCTGAGTAAACGGCAGAGCTCTCTCCAAAACCGAGATGCGAACTGGGGACCCCGATCGCTGACAATCTTATCAGGCATACCATGCAAACGGAAAACGTGTTTAATGAACAACACCGCCAAGGCCCGTGCTGAGGGTAACCGAGGAAGCGGCACCAAATGCACCATCTTGGAGAAATGGTCGGTGACAACCCAAATAATGGAGCAGCCACGCGACTTGGGTAGACCCACCACAAAGTCCATCCCGACCATCTCCCAGGGCCTGTCTGCCACCGGTAGAGGGTAAAGCAACCCAGCAGGCCGTTGCCGAGGAGACCGGTTCTGGGCGCAAGAAACGCACGCCTGAATATAGTCCTTGACATCTCGGGCCATATGCGGCCACCAGTATGTTCTCGCCAGAAGCTCAGATGTCCTCTTGGTCCCAAAATGCCCACCCACTCTGGAGGAGTGAGCCCAAGAGAGAACCTCCGGTCGCAAGTTAGCTGGTACGAAAGTCTTGCCCGGGGGCACAGACTCCAGCGAAACCGGAGCTACAGTTCTTAGGCTCTCAGAAGGGACAATAAGCCGAGGCTCCTCCTCCTCTTCCTCCGATGACACCACAGAGCGGGAGAGAGCGTCAGCACGAACGTTCTTCTCCCCGGAGAGGAAATGGAGAGTAAAATGGAACCGGGAGAAGAACAGGGACCATCTAGCCTGGCGAGAATTCAGCCGCTGGGCCGTTTGCAGATACACCAAGTTCTTGTGGTCAGTGAAGACTTGGAAGGGAAAGCGAGCTCCCTCCAAGAGATGTCTCCACTCCGAAAAAGCCAACTTCATGGCCAGCAACTCCCTGTCCCCGATGGAATAATTCCTCTCCGCTGGTGTGAAGGTCTTGGAGAAGAAGAAGCAAGGATGCTTCCGACCTTGAGCATCCTTTTGGAAAAGGACTGCTCCAGCACCAACGGATGAGGCATCCACCTCCAAGATAAATGGCTTATGAACATCGGGGCGATGTAGGATGGGAGCGCTAGCGAAGTGTGACTTGATCGAGAGAAAGGCTTTGGAGACCTCCTCTGACCACAACTTGGGATTTGCTCCCTTCTTGGTGAGGGCAACCAAGGGAGCTACCAAAGTTGAGAAGTGTGGAATGAACTGGCGATAGTAATTAATGAACCCCATAAAGCGCTGCACCGCTTTAAGAGAATGGGGTTCCTGCCAGTCCATTACAGCCTGTAGCTTGGCAGGATCCATAGCCAAACCCTGGGCAGAGATGATATAACCAAGGAAAGGCAAGGACTCCTGCTCAAACACACACTTCTCCAACTTGGCGTAGAGGGAGTTTGCCCGTAAGAGGTCGAAGACTTTGCGAACATCTCTCCGATGGGAGTCAATATCTGGAGAGAAGATGAGAATATCATCCAGATAGACTACGACCGAGGTGGTGAGCATATCCCGGAAGATGTCGTTCACAAAGTCTTGGAAAACGGCTGGGGCATTACAGAGCCCGAAGGGCATCACCAGATATTCATAGTGCCCATCCCTGGTGTTAAAAGCCGTCTTCCATTCATCCCCCTCACGGATGCGAATCAGGTTGTAAGCACCCCGCAGATCTAACTTTGTAAATACCCTCGCTCCCCGTAGCCTATCAAACAGCTCAGATATCAGGGGTAGTGGGTACTTGTTCTTAACGGTGATGGCGTTAAGACCCCTGTAGTCTATGCATGGACGTAAGTCTCCAGTCTTCTTCTGTACGAAGAAGAACCCTGCCCCTGCCGGTGACACTGACTTCCTAATGAATCCTCTTGCCAGATTCTCCTGGATGTACTGGGACATTGCCTCCGTCTCCGGGAGAGATAACGGATAGACTCGACCCCGGGGAGGCTCAGCACCAGGCAAGAGGTCAATAGGACAGTCATAGGGGCGGTGAGGCGGAAGGGTCTCCGCAGCTCTTTTGGAGAACACATCTGCATAGGGCCAATAGTGCTTGGGGAGAGAGGAAAGATCTGCGGGTACCTGTGTAGTAGCAACCTGAACGCACTCCCTCAGACATCTACCCTCGCAAGATTTACTCCATCCCAAAATTCTCCCAGAGGACCACTCAATATGAGGAGAATGGTAGCGAAGCCATGGTATCCCCAACAGGACCTCATCAATTCCCTCAGGAATGACTAATAGGGAGATTATCTCCTGATGTGATGGAGACACAGATAGCGTGAAAGGAATGGTTTGGTGGGTAATCTGTGAAGGTAGTGTTGACCCATTTACCACTCGAACGGTTACCGGCTTGGCAAGCATCACCAAGGGTATTGCGTGACGCTGGGCAAAAGCGGAAGACATAAAGTTACCCTCTGCCCCAGAATCCACGCATAGCTCGACCATAAGAGTGGATGGGCCTATGGTAATTGTCCCCTTGAAGGACAACTTTGAGGCAAACGTCGCCGTGTCTAGTGTACCTCCTCCAACTGCCACTAGACGCTGACGTTTCCCCGACCGCTGAGGACCCTTGGAGGCAAGGTGTCCTGACTGCTGGCAAACATGACGGACCTTATGTGCACGGGCAGACTGAGACTTGGATCCCGCTCGTGTCACCTCTAAGGCCTCATGTGACTCGGATGCCTGGACTGGAGATTCCAAAGGTTTGGCGAAGGTGGGAGCCAGCCGAAACCTCTGCCTACACTGGGCTCGCTCCAACCTCCGCTCGTTAAAACGGAGGTCGATACGAGTAGAGACAGTTATTAACTCCTCCAGTGTGGCAGGAATCTCCCTAGTGGCCAGAGCATCCTTAATGTGGTCAGCCAGGCCCCTCCAAAATATGGGGATAAGGGCTTTATCCGACCACTCCAGCTCGGAAGCTAAAGTACGGAAGCGGACGGAAAATTGGCTGACCAAGGACTCACCCTGAGTTAATGCCAGTAGTTGGAGCGCTGTGTCATGGGTGACTTGAGGTCCTAAAAAGACCTTTTTCAGAGTGCTCAGGAACAACGGAGCACTCTGCACCACATGATCACCACGCTCCCACAGCGGCGTAGCCCACTCCAACGCCCTGTCCGACAAAAGAGACACAATAAATCCCACCTTAGCCCGCTCTGTAGGAAAACGTGCAGCCAGGAGCTCGAGGTGAATAGAGCACTGACTCACGAATCCCCTACAAGTTTTGCTATTTCCAGAAAATTTTTCTGGCAGCGGGAGGCGAGATAACGTCGGAACAGGGGTGGCAGTGGACAAGGTTGCTGCAGCCACGCTAGCAGCCTGTACAGCAACTGCGGTAACATCCACAGCTGAGGTTGAGCTCTCGAGAGCCGCCAACCTACCCTCCAGCTGCTGGATATACCGCAAAGATTGCTGAATGTCCGCCATTTACTAGCCAGACCCTGGCGCTAGTATTCTGTTAGGGCTAGCGGAACGCACCGAGTAAATAGAGATGTTTATTGATATTGGTGCGTTCGCAGCCCGGGGTCCACCGTGCAGGAGTACCTGCTGCTAGCAAACAGCGGCACAATATGGCGGTAGAAGCGAACTCTGTTGCTTCACAGAGTCGCTATAAGGAAAGGACTGTGTCCTGTTAAACTCCACAGGAATACACAGTAACTGCTGAGCAGATAGCAGCTTGTGGTCACGCAGTCCAGGAGGCAAACATACAATCTCCTCACCGGAGGAGCCGGTATTCTAGTGGCTTATTTCAGCCGGGGCCCTGTAACCAAACACACAATCTCCTCACCGGAGGTGCCGGTATTCTAGTGGCTTATTTCAGCCGGGTCCCTGAATACACACAAGCGTGACCACACTGGCGCAAAGCACATAACTTAAGACAATACTAGCGCATGGCCGTGCGGTCATGCGCAGTTTATATAGTTGCAGCACAGGAAGCTGCTACTGAAGTTTTTGCCCTTTCAGGACCTTCCAGAAGGACCAATGGAAAGTGCTGCAGTACCTGAGCATGTTTTGCCCTTCCAGGACCTTCCAGAAGGACCAATGGAATGTACTGCAGCACCTGAGCATGTGACCAAACATGTGGCCCTCGACCTCCAATGGGAGACCCTGCCCTGGGCATGCTCAGTGTAAGCAAACAAGGACTTAGTCCCAGAGAGGCTCGCTCGCCGCAGATCAGTGCAGGGTACCATAGGAAAGCCAGAAAAGGCAGTAGTGACCCTATGCACCGAATCAGCCCCAGCGAGGCGCTGGGAGCGACGTCTCCGCTGAGCAGAGCCCACTGCGGCCGATACTGAATGGGAGACCGCAGCAGATACGGATCGAGATTCCCCCTGTGCAGCAGAGGAAACTCGACTCCTAACATTAAGTATTTTGTGTGACATATTTCTGTGATTTAAGGGCATAAAGATTCAAAGTTGGAAAATTGCGAAATTTTCAAAATTTTCACCAAATTTGCATTTTACCACTATCATGAAGTACAGTATGTCAGGATTCACACCGTGACCGACACCCCTACGTCACGGGTCGGGGTGACTTTGGGCCAACAGACGGCTATCACATGTGCAGGGGGCTTATCTTAGTTATCCCTCCACTCCACAATGTGATGAAACAACACACACAAGGCTATTGACCTCTTAGTTTACAGCAGGGGCTTATTTTAGGTATCCCACTGCTTTTCCATATACCACGAACTGCAGGGATTTATGTATATCCTGCTTACAGCTCCACTTAACACTTGCAGCTCTCTGGCGCCCCCCTTACTCTCAGGTCAGATTAGGTACTGCACCCTGGGTAATTAGTCTCCAGAAAGGCTGCCTGCTATGTACTGGCTATTGGGCATGCTGCAGCGACGCGATAAACTACTCCCACTCAGGCAGGAACAATAATTATCAATGCCGCAGTCGCTACAACATAACCCCAAAAGCCTGCACACGGTCGCTGCCACCAGCTTCGATTAAACGGGTCCGAAGCTAACCCAACACAGTAGCGTATTTTCCCTTCAGAAGACTTAGGGTACGGTTTAGAACAGGAGAACGAACTTGTATTAAATAATATACCCCATCAAAAGTTTCAGGCAGTGTTTTATCAAAATATTTTACAAAGATGTTACAAATGAGACAATTGAAAATATGTACACGGTAATTATAACATAAAGGGAATAAAGGAGAAAAGCTAACACTCACATGTTCAAAGCATGGCAGGCACCCAGGATAGTGCAGTTCATGGGACGTGCTCAGCTCTTCCAGGAAAAAAGGACAAGAAGACTCAGCTGGGGATGTGGGCAGACAGTTATAGACTGGGATTCAAGCTTGAGGCTAATTTGCATATTCCAGGTGCCTTCTGGGAAAAGCGAAGTCTCCCTAATCTAGAAGATCGTTGGGTACAGCTGGGACCAGCTGCTTGGAAAGCATCACCAAACCAGGGATTCAAGCTTGAGGCTAATTTGCATATTCCAGGTGCCTTCTGGGAAAAGCGAAGTCTCCCTAATCTAGAAGAACGTTGGGTACAGCCGGGACCAGCTGCTTGGAAAGCATCACCAAAATAGGGATTCAAGCTTGAGGCTAATTTGCATATTCCAGGTGCCTTCTGGGAAAAGCGAAGTCTCCCTAATCTAGAAGAACGTTGGGTACAGCCGGGACCAGCTGCTTGGAAAGCATCACCAAACCAGGGATTCAAGCTTGAGGCTAATTTGCATATTCCAGGTGCCTTCTGGGAAAAGCGAAGTCTCCCTAATCTAGAAGAACGTTGGGTACAGCCGGGACCAGCTGCTTGGAAAGCATCACCAAACCAGGGATTCAAGCTTGAGGCTAATTTGCATATTCCAGGTGCCTTCTGGGAAAAGCGAAGTCTCCCTAATCTAGAAGAACGTTGGGTACAGCCGGGACCAGCTGCTTGGAAAGCATCACCAAACCGCGCGCCGTAAGAATTTTTGCCTGTAGGACATTATTGCATGAGAGTTTGGCTGAGTAGATTACACAAGAAGAAAAACACGCAGCAAGTCAGCAGGATCTAGGAGCAACATGGCAGATGTGACAACCTACATGGTCAGCTGCAGCATGTGCTACATGTTCGCAGATCGACCAGAAGAATCCAATTTCACCTGTCAGAAGTGTAGACTAGTGGCCCTTTTAGAAGAAAAGGTGCGGGGTCTGGAAGAAAGAATAGCAACTTTGAAACTCATCAAAGAGAATGAAGACTTTCTAGACAGAACAGAAGCATCTCTACTGGTCACAGAAGGTAAAAAAAGTGTCAGAGAACCTCCAAAAGCAGATGAGTGGAAGCATGTGACCAAAAGAAGCAAGAAGACCATGGAGAAATCACCAACCACACAACTGAAGAACCGATATCAAATCTTTGTAGAGGATGAAGATGGCACACCTAAGGATGAAGCAATACCAGCAAGCAAAAAAGAAAAGGGCACACAGCAACAAGTGACAGCAAAAAGTACAGCCAAGAAGCAACGAAGAGTGGTGGTGGTGGGAGACTCACTACTAAGAGGCACAGAAGCAGCCATCTGCAGACCGGACATAACTGCAAGAGAAGTATGCTGCCTTCCAGGTGCGATGATCAAGGATGTGACCGATAGGATACCAAAGCTCTTCAGCTCCAAGGACGTCCACCCATTTCTTCTGATACATGTTGGCACCAATGACACGGCGAGGAAGGACCTACCGACAATCTGCAAAGACTTTGAAGAGTTGGGGAAGAAAGTAAAGGAACTGGATGCACAGGTAGTTTTTTCTTCTATCCTTCCAGTAGACGGGCATGGCACCAGGAGATGGAACAGGATCCTTGATGCAAACAACTGGCTAAGACGATGGTGCAGACAACAAGGATTCGGATTCCTGGACCACGGTGTGAATTACTGGTACGATGGACTCCTCGCCAGAGACGGACTACACCTCAACAAACCTGGGAAACACACATTCGCCAGAAGACTCGCTACACTCATCAGGAGGGCGTTAAACTAGAAGAAGAGGGGACGGGAAGAAAAACATTAGACTCGACCAAAGAAGACCCAGGAAAACATACTCAGAAGGGAGGTAAGAACATTTCTAAAACAATCCACAGCGAGGAGATTGGAACAAAACAAAATCCTCTAAACTGCATGCTCGCAAACGCCAGAAGCCTGACAAACAAGATGGAAGAACTAGAAGCAGAAATATCTACAGGTAACTTTGACATAGTGGGAATAACCGAGACATGGTTAGATGAAAGCTATGACTGGGCAGTTAACTTACAGGGTTACAGTCTGTTTAGAAAGGATCGTAAAAATCGGAGAGGAGGAGGGGTTTGTCTCTACGTAAAGTCTTGTCTAAAGTCCACTTTAAGGGAGGATATTAGCGAAGGAAATGAGGATGTCGAGTCCATATGGGTCGAAATTCATGGAGGGAAAAATGGTAACAAAATTCTCATTGGGGTCTGTTACAAACCCCCAAATATAACAGAAATCACGGAAAGTCTACTTCTAAAGCAGATAGATGAAGCTGCAACCCATAATGAGGTCCTGGTTATGGGGGACTTTAACTACCCGGATACTAACTGGGAAACAGAATCCTGTGAAACCCATAAAGGCAACAGGTTTCTGCTAATAACCAAGAAAAATTATCTTTCACAATTGGTGCAGAATCCAACAAGAGGAGCAGCACTTTTGAACCTAATACTATCTAATAGACCTGACAGAATAACAAATCTGCAGGTGGTTGGGCATCTAGGAAATAGCGACCACAATATTGTGCAGTTTCACCTGTCTTTCACTAGGGGGACTTGTCAGGGAGTCACAAAAACACTGAACTTTAGGAAGGCAAAGTTTGACCAGCTTAGAGATGCCCTTAATCTGGTAGACTGGGACAATATCCTCAGAAATAAGAATACAGATAATAAATGGAAAATGTTTAAGAACATCCTAAATAGGCACTGTAAGCGGTTTATACCTTGTGGAAATAAAAGGACTAGAAATAGGAAAAACCCAATGTGGCTAAACAAAGAAGTAAGACAGGCAATTAACAGTAAAAAGAAAGCATTTGCACTACTAAAGCAGGATGGCACCATTGAAGCTCTAAAAACTATAGGGAGAAAAATACTTTATCTAAAAAACTAATTAAAGCTGCCAAAAAGGAAACAGAGAAGCACATTGCTAAGGAGAGTAAAACTAATCCCAAACTGTTCTTCAACTATATCAATAGTAAAAGAATAAAAACTGAAAATGTAGGCCCCTTAAAAAATAGTGAGGAAAGAATGGTTGTAGATGACGAGGAAAAAGCTAACATATTAAACACCTTCTTCTCCACGGTATTCACGGTGGAAAATGAAATGCTAGGTGAAATCCCAAGAAACAATGAAAACCCTATATTAAGGGTCACCAATCTAACCCAAGAAGAGGTGCGAAACCGGCTAAATAAGATCAAAATAGATAAATCTCCGGGTCCGGATGGCATACACCCACGAGTACTAAGAGAACTAAGTAATGTAATAGATAAACCATTATTTCTTATTTTTAGGGACTCTATAGCGACAGGGTCTGTTCCGCAGGACTGGCGCATAGCAAATGTGGTGCCAATATTCAAAAAGGGCTCTAAAAGTGAACCTGGAAATTATAGGCCAGTAAGTCTAACCTCTATTGTTGGTAAAATATTTGAAGGGTTTCTGAGGGATGTTATTCTGGATTATCTCAATGAGAATAACTGTTTAACTCCATATCAGCATGGGTTTATGAGAAATCGCTCCTGTCAAACCAATCTAATCAGTTTTTATGAAGAGGTAAGCTATAGGCTGGACCATGGTGAGTCATTGGACGTGGTATATCTCGATTTTTCCAAAGCGTTTGATACCGTGCCGCACAAGAGGTTGGTACACAAAATGAGAATGCTTTGTCTGGGGGAAAATGTGTGTAAATGGGTTAGTAACTGGCTTAGTGATAGAATGCAGAGGGTGGTTATAAATGGTATAGTCTCTAACTGGGTCGTTGTGACCAGTGGGGTACCGCAGGGGTCAGTATTGGGACCTGTTCTCTTCAACATATTCATTAATGATCTGGTAGAAGGTTTACACAGTAAAATATCGATATTTGCAGATGATACAAAACTATGTAAAGCAGTTAATACAAGAGAAGATAGTATTCTGCTACAGATGGATCTGGATAAGTTGGAAACTTGGGCTGAAAGGTGGCAGATGAGGTTTAACAATGATAAATGTAAGGTTATACACATGGGAAGAAGGAATCAATATCACCATTACACACTGAACGGGAAACCACTGGGTAAATCTGACAGGGAGAAGGACTTGGGGATCCTAGTTAATGATAAACTTACCTGGAGCAGCCAGTGCCAGGCAGCAGCTGCCAAGGCAAACAGGATCATGGGGTGCATTAAAAGAGGTCTGGATACACATGATGAGAGCATTATACTGCCTCTGTACAAATCCCTAGTTAGGCCGCACATGGAGTACTGTGTCCAGTTTTGGGCACCGGTGCTCAGGAAGGATATAATGGAACTAGAGAGAGTACAAAGGAGGGCAACAAAATTAATAAAGGGGATGGGAGAACTACAATACCCAGATAGATTAGCGAAATTAGGATTATTTAGTCTAGAAAAAAGACGACTGAGGGGCGATCTAATAACCATGTATAAGTATATAAGGGGACAATACAAATATCTCGCTGAGGATCTGTTTATACCAAGGAAGGTGACGGGCACAAGGGGGCATTCTTTGCGTCTGGAGGAGAGAAGGTTTTTCCACCAACATAGAAGAGGATTCTTTACTGTTAGGGCAGTGAGAATCTGGAATTGCTTGCCTGAGGAGGTGGTGATGGCAAACTCAGTCGAGGGGTTCAAGAGAGGCATGGATGTCTTCCTGGAGCAGAACAATATTGTATCATACAATTATTAGGTTCTGTAGAAGGACGTAGATCTGGGGATTTATTATGATGGAATATAGGCTGAACTGGATGGACAAATGTCTTTTTTCGGCCTTACTAACTATGTTACTATGTTACTATGTTAAGCCTGTAACATCCCAGAAAGGGGTTGGATCACCTCGTCCCTCCTACCTCTTCAGTTAACTCATTTTATCCTAATCTATATCTACTTTCGATAACTCCGCTACAAAACATGTCATAGTCATAACAAACCCAGCATTCTTCTCGGATTAATGTGAGCATTCTAATTTGATCAAATATGTCCTATCTGGGATACATATTTACAGAGTAATCCCTACTTCTTTACCAGACGGAGTTAGAAGCCCGTGTTTCGAGGGATGGGTAGGTCCACCGAGGGAGAATAAGAATATATATTTTTGTGATCTTAACTTAACAGTGTGCATAATATCTTACAAAAACCAAACAAAGAACTTTCATGGATCCTAGAAGTTTCTAGTTCACTTATAGCTGGACAAGAGCTTACACGGCAGGAAATGCCGCTCGTAAATACCTTGGCTCTCCTAAAACCCCCACACTCTCTGAGAAGGAAAGCTAAACTCTGAAGTAATGGGAAGGGGGGGTTTTGAGTCCAGGGTCTGCCATGTGTTTTTTGGAACCATGGTCAGAAGTGCCAAAAATCCCTCAGCGATGGTGCTAACAGGCAGAGAAACTACTACTTATTTTATACAGTTTCCTCACACAGTATGTCTCGAGAAAACATTGTCAGAATCCCCAGGATCTGTTGAAGCGTTCCAGAGTTATAACCTCATAAAGGGACAGTGGTCAGAATTGTAAAAATTGGCCCGGTCATTAACGTGCAAACCACCCTCGGGGCTTAAGGGGTTAAAAATAATAATTTTTAAAAATCGTGATATTCTCACCTTTCGGCGTCCGCGGCAGTTATTCCTGCTCCTCGCGATGCTCCGGTCCCACCGTTTCGCTGATTGGTCCTGGCCGGCTGCGACCAATCAGCGACATTGGCGTGGGACTTAAACACCGCTTTGCTGATTGGTTGCGCCCGGCCGGCCGCGCGACCAATCAGCGACCATCCCGGGCCAATTTTTTACTATTGATGCTGCCTATGCAGCATCAATAGTAAAAAGATATAATGTTAAAAATAATAAAAAAACAAAAACATTATATTCTCACTTTCCGAAGTCCGCCGCAGCCTTTCCCGCTCCTTGCGCTCCGGTCCCAAGAATGCATTGCGGCAATGCCCCGATATCACGTGGCGGTCTCGTGAGACGGCTACATGATCACTGGTTATTGCCGCTAGGCATTACTTGGAGCGGAGCATCGCAAGGAGCATCAGTAAAGGCCTCGGCTGGATCCAGGGGCTGACGGAAGGTGAGTATATAACTATTTGTTATTTTAATTGTTTTTTTTTTTTTAACAGGGATATGGTGCCCACATTGCTATATACTATGTGGGCTGAGTTATATACTATGTGGGCTGTGTTATATACTGCGTGGGCTGTGCTATATATTACGTGGGCTGTGCTGTATACTACGTGCCTGTGCAATATACTACAGGGCTGTGTTATAAACTGCTTGGGCTGTGCTATATACTATGTGGCTGTGTTATATACTACGTGGCAGTGCAATATACTTCGTGGCTATGCTATATACTATGCAGCTATGCTATATACTACGTGGGCTGTGCAATATACTACATGGCTATGTTATTTACTGCGTGGGCTGTGTTATATGCTACGTGGCCTGTTTTGTATACTGCATGGGCTGTGTTATATACTACGTGGCTGTGTTACATACTGCGTGGCTGTGTTATATACTGCGTGGGCTGTGGTATATACTATGTGGGCTGTGCTATACACTATGTGCCTGTGCAATATACTATGTGGCTGTGTAATATACTGCGTGGGCTGTGCTATATATGCCTTGGCTGTGTTATATACTACGTGGCTGTCCAATATACTACATGGCTATATAATGAGAAGAAAAATGATGCAGCACTCACCCTTGCGCTTCTTCCAAGTGTGCTCTTTATTCAGCAAAATATACTATGCATAGTATGAACCGGCATACGCAGTGATCTGTGAGGGAGCGGGAGTGAGGAGAGACCGGACGACAGCTGTTTCGCGCTACGGCGCTTCTACAGGTCCATGCTAAAAACAGGTGATGTCGTTTCCTTTTTAAGGTTTTTTTTTTTTTTTTTGACTCACCTGATTCTATTAATTACAATTGTGCGAGTTAAAAACAATGAGATCTCTTATTACAGAATGAACATTTACAAGTATATTACAAAATGAACATTTACAAATGTATTATAAGAACACCGCCATGTCAAGTTTGTCGTTAAGACCCCCTGGGCCCTGTGCGTTTGTTTGAAGGATCCATTTCGCTTCACGCTGCAGCAGTAGGCGGTCATTATTACCGCCGTTTTGTGAACATTTAACTATTTCCAAACCTGCAAACCGCAATTGATCTGGATCACTATTATGTGTCTCTGCCATATGTTCTACAAAACGCACGCGTCCCTTTCCTGTCCGAATTGAGTTATAATGCTCTCGTATTCGGACTGTGAGAGGTCTAATAGTCTTACCTATATAAAACCGTTGACACGGACAGAAAATTACATAAACCAGAAATTTACTCTTGCAGGTTATGAAGTCTTTCACAAAATGCTCAATTATACCTATTTGCAAGGGGTTCTCAATTTTATGCAGATGGCATATGCTACAATTGCCGCATCTGTAGTTACCTTGCGGTATCGTTTTTGCTAACCAATTATTTGTTGGTGGTGATACTTTATTTTTTACAACAAGGTCTCCTATATTAATTGATCTTTTATATGAGAATAGAGGACATGTATCCGGGAGGTTTCTAAAGTCCACGTCTTTCTGCAGCACATGCCAATTTTTTCGTATTGCTGTTTGTATATCTCTATCTACACTGTGTTCCAAATTATTATGCAAATAATATTTCCTCATATTTTCTCTAAATTACCTATCTTAATTGCAGTCATTGTTATTTTCCAGTCATCTACTATTCTAGTATAATTGCAATGTTGTGGAACAAACTGCCTATGAAAACAGTATCTTTAAAAAAAAAAATAAACACTCAAAATGCATGTTCCAAATTATTATGCACAGCAGAGTTTTCAACCTTTTTTATTTAATTTTGAACAAAAAAATGGTCAATTGTGAAGTTATAAGCATTATCAGCTTATTACAAAATGAAATCAAACAGTTTTCAAGTGAAAACTTTATTCTAGGTGATGTTACATTTGCACATAGGACCCCTTGTTCAAAAGAAGCTTCTGAACTATCTCGTCCATTGAATTTGTTAGTTTTTGGATAGTTTCTGCTCCAATTGTTTTGCATGTGGACAGAATACCCTCCCAGAGCTGTTGCTTAGACATTATCTGCCTCCCGCCATCATAGACACTCCTCCTTTTGATGATGCTCCAGAGGTTCTCAATGGGGTTGAGGTCAGGGGAAGATGGTGGCCATACCATGAGTTTGTCCTCTTTTATGCCCAGAGCAGCCAGAGATGCAGATGTGTTTTTTGCAGCATGAGACGGTGCATTATCATGCATGAAAATGATCTTGCTGCGGAAAGCGCGGTTCTTCCTCTTGAACCGTGGCAGGAAGTGTTGTTTTAGAAACTCCACATAGATTATGGAGTTCATCTTTACCCCTTCAGGGATCATAAAGGGGCCGACAATCTCTCTCCCTATGATTCCAGCCCAAAACATTACTCCACCTCCTCCTTGTTGGCGTTTTCATGGGGTGTCCATCAACCAGCCATCCTCCACTCCATCCATCTGGACCATCGAGCGTTGCACGGCACTCATCGGTGAACAAAACAGTTTGGAAGTCAGTCTTCATGTATCATTTGGCCCACTGGAGCCATTTCTGCTTGTGTGCAGTGGATAGAGGTGGTCGACAGGATGGCTTACGCACAGCTGCAAACCTTTGAAGGACCCTGCATCTTGTTGTTCTGGGGACATTGGAGGCACCAGCAGCTTCAAAAACTTGCCTGCTGCTATGACAAGGTATTTTTGCAGCTGCTTTTTTAACCTTACGCAATTGCCTGTTGGAAAGAGTCCTCAATTTTTCCTTATCAGCACGCAAACGTGTATGCTGGGAACCAGCTACATACTTCTTGATTGTGCAATGATCACGATGAAGTGTCTTGGCAATGTTGATTGTAGTCATGCCTTGACCTAAATACTCCACAATTTGTTGCTTTTCAGCAGCCGACACATCCTTTTTCTTTCCCATTTTGGCTAAAAATGTAGGCTGCTTAATAATGTGGAACAGCCCTGTTAAGTAGTCTTGCCTTTATTTGGACACACCGGCCAAACTACTTTGCACAGGTATCTGCAA
Source organism: Ranitomeya imitator (assembly GCF_032444005.1). NCBI lineage: Eukaryota > Metazoa > Chordata > Amphibia > Anura > Dendrobatidae > Ranitomeya > Ranitomeya imitator. Next base: position 13,024,116 of record NC_091284.1, on the reverse strand, counting down.
TTGCTTTCAGTGATATAAACAACCTTGACACACATCACCATCAATGAGTTTAAATGACAAACAAAAAATTCTAACCTTATCACCCCTACACTCTTTGTGCATAATAATTTGGAACACAGTGTAAAGGGCTATGTTTAAATGTAAATGTGAATCTGCGATTTTTATTTTGATATTCGTTTGCATCTTTTCTTTTTCCATTGTTTTTTCTTTTTTTGCCCTTTTCTAACAGCTGAGCTTGAGATAATTTGGCTGCTCTAATTTCTGCTTGTTGGAGTCAAAAAAAAAAAAAAACCTTAAAAAGGAAACGACATCACCTGTTTTTAGCATGGACCCGTAGAAGCGCCGTAGCGCGAAACAGCTGTCGTCCGGTCTCTCCTCACTCCCGCTCCCTCACAGATCACTGCGCATGCCGGTTCATACTATGCATAGTATGTTTTGCTGAATAAAGAGCACACTTGGAAGAAGCGCAAGGGTGAGTGCTGCATCATTTTTTCTTCTCATTATATGGTCTTGTACAAAACTCTGACGATTGCATAGCACCACCCGCAGCTCACAGCAAGGGAGACCTCATCTGTCCTTCTGAAACAGATCGTTTAAGCGAATCTCCAATTGCGCTATAGTGAAGCTCTGTGCCGATCATCTTTCTGTTTCTTGGTATAACGAAGTTGTTCATTCACTGTATTCTAAAGATCAGAGCACGAGTTTCGCAGCAAGCATCATCGTTCCAATATGGAAATAAACATGGAGAGTGCTACAGATCTAACTGAGGATCGAGAGGCTCCAAGTGCATTATTAGCAGGCAGAGAGGGAGCGGTCGAGTTTTTTACAGAGTGTAACTACAAGGATGAACTAGAATTAATCAGCACAAAAACACTGGAATCCAAGATATACTCTTTGGCAGAAAGAGAAATTCGTTTATATTGGACAATAAAATCTTTAAAATCACATACTGCATGTAATCGAGTCCCACGAGGACTCAGAGTCTATAAAGACATCTCACAATTTAAAGATGACCCCACATTCTTAAAAGCTTGGGAAGAAATTCATCTAGAGTGCTCACAAAAATTACTGTTGCTGGTGGTGAAACAAAATGAAAAGGACTATGATTTGATATGTGAACAATTGAAAAAATCGAAACAGGAATTATCCTCCCGTATTAGCAAGGAAAATTTTAAAAACTTTGAAAAAAAATTGGATAAAAAGCTAACTGTGATTCAAATGGAAACCAAAGAAAAGAAAAAAGAAAAATTCCTCCGGGATAAGAGGGACTTCGAAATGGGGCAGATTTTCTCATGGAATAGAAATGGTACTAAAAAACTGTTCAATAAAAATCGCTCCAGAAAATTCACCACAAAAAATCGAAAATAGTGAAAGATGGCTGGATCACTGACTCTGATTCCAGTACAGCTGAGGACTTTAATGAAGAGTTACCATCAAAGCCCACCCTGAATCCTATCATCCCTTTAGAAAGAAAAAAATCAGACGGGGAGGGAGAAAAAAGCGCGGTAAAAAAACGCAAACAAGTTTCGTGGAGACGATGAATGAACAAAGCGCCACAAAGGACAACGAAGAAGCCCTACAAATTATAAATCTAACAAAAAAATCACTGACAATACATCAGGAGAAAGTACTGTCAAGAGGCTTGAACTTCTGCCTTCCAGAATCCTTCGACTTATGCGACTTCAAAGTGGACTTATTTAAAAGCATAAGAAAGTTACATTTATATAAATACTTTTGCAAAAACAGCTTCGAGAGAGCTTCTATGTCGGTCGCCACAGACAGTCCTGCAGAGATTAGTTCCCTAGGTTTCATGGCTTATTCTACCATGGATCCGAGGGACGTAAAAATGACACACTTATTAATAAATTTAAGTGGGAACGGTCAGGATTCAGATGAAGGAGCCCCAATACCCCCGACTAGTACAGAATTTGATCCATTCAAGGGAGGAGTTAGATCAAAATGGATGCCGCCAATCTCACCAGGGAATACAATAGATCTATTCCAAGACCTGGTAATCAAAGATATAGAGGCAATATTATATAAAAAACCACTAAAAAATTTAACAACACAGGAAGAAAAAGCCCTAAAAGAGATACAAATGTGGAATGATACCATCATTAGGAGGGCGGATAAAGGCGGAAACATTGTTCTATTAGAAAGATCTTATTATATAGAAGAAGCACTATCCCAACTAGATGACACAGAAACCTATATTAAATTAGACGGCAACCCCACAAATAGATTCAAAGAAAAATTGAGGAGCCTATTAAGAAAATATGTGGAAAAGGGGACTTTAACAAGAGGGAGAGCGGAAAAATTAATGCCAGAGCTTCCTAAATTCGCACAGTGGTACAGCATCCCCAAAATTCACAAAAATGCGGAAAAACCGCCAGGACGCCCAATAATCTCGGGCAAAGAATCACTGACCGAACCTTTATCACAGTTTTTAGATTGGTTACTAAAACCTCTGCTGTTAAAAATTCCCTCTTTTGTAAAGGATTCAGGAGATTTTCTCCTGGCCCTTAAAGACTTCCAATGGCAACCTACATTTGCTCTGGCATCAATAGATATTGTAAACCTTTACACTAGAATCCCACAACAAAAAGGTTTGGAGGCAGTCCATCACATTCTAATGAATACAAATAAAGACGCCAATTTTATTTCTTTTGTGCTGGATAGTCTGGAGTTCGTTTTATCACACAATGCTTTCAAGTTCATGGAGAGATGGTATCTGCAAAAAGTTGGTACCGCGATGGGTACACCGGTGGCGTGCGTCTTCGCAAATCTGTTTTTAGCAGCTTTTGAGGAGAGGTACGTCACCGGACCCCAGAACCCATACCTTCGGCACATACGGCTTTTTTTAAGATTTGCCGACGATATTTTTATGGTGTGGGATGGCGAAGAAATTAAATTTAACGAATTCGTTACTTTCCTGAACAATAATAATAAAGAAAACATGAAATTTACTTCAGTATTCAATAAAAAAGAATTGGAATTCCTGATGTAAAAATAGAAATTGTAAATGAAAATATAGTAACGAAAGTCCACAGAAAAAGCACAGCGACGAACAACATTTTACATTTTAAAAGTGACCACCCGAATCACACGAAGCGCAGTATTCCATATAGTCAAATGGTGAGAATACGTAAAATCAACAATAATGAGGAAAATTATAAAACTCAGGTAGAAGAATTAAAAACACGCCTTTCAAACAGAGGATATCCAACAGATATTCTCCAACAAGCAGAAATTAGAGCAGCCAAATTATCTCAAGTTCAGCTGTTAGAAAAGGGCAAAAAAAGAAAAAACAATGGAAAAAGAAAAGATGCAAACGAATATCAAAATAAAAATCGCAGATTCACATTTACATTTAAACATAGCCCTTTAGATCATGATATACAAACAGCAATACGAAAAAATTGGCATGTGCTGCAGAAAGACGTGGACTTTAGAAATCTCCCGGATACATGTCCTCTATTCTCATATAAAAGATCAATTAATATAGGAGACCTTGTTGTAAAAAATAAAGTATCACCACCAACAAATAATTGGTTAGCAAAAACGATACCGCAAGGTAACTACAGATGCGGCAATTGTAGCATATGCCATCTGCATAAAATTGAGAACCCCTTGCAAATAGGTATAATTGAGCATTTTGTGAAAGACTTCATAACCTGCAAGAGTAAATTTCTGGTTTATGTAATTTTCTGTCCGTGTCAACGGTTTTATATAGGTAAGACTATTAGACCTCTCACAGTCCGAATACGAGAGCATTATAACTCAATTCGGACAGGAAAGGGACGCGTGCGTTTTGTAGAACATATGGCAGAGACACATAATAGTGATCCAAATCAATTGCGGTTTGCAGGTTTGGAAATAGTTAAATGTTCACAAAACGGCGGTAATAATGACCGCCTACTGCTGCAGCGTGAAGCGAAATGGATCCTTCAAACAAACGCACAGGGCCCAGGGGGTCTTAACGACAAACTTGACATGGCGGTGTTCTTATAATACATTTGTAAATGTTCATTTTGTAATATACTTGTAGATGTTCATTCTGTAATAAGAGATCTCATTGTTTTTAACTCGCACAATTGTAATTAATAGAATCAGGTGAGTCAAAAAAAAAAAACCTTAAAAAGGAAACGACATCACCTGTTTTTAGCATGGACCTGTAGAAGCGCCGTAGCGCGAAACAGCTGTCGTCCGGTCTCTCCTCACTCCCGCTCCCTCACAGATCACTGCGTATGCCGGTTCATACTATGCATAGTATGTTTTGCTGAATAAAGAGCACACTTGGAAGAAGCGCAAGGGTGAGTGCTGCATCATTTTTCTTCTCATTATATGGTCTTGTACAAAACTCTGACGATTGCATAGCACCACCCGCAGCTCACAGCAAGGGAGACCTCATCTGTCCTTCTGAAACAGATCGTTTAAGCGAATCTCCAATTTGCGCTATAGTGAAGCTCTGTGCCGATCATCTTTCTGTTACTACATGGCTATGCTATATACTATGTGGGCTGTGCTATATACTACATGGGCTGTGCTATATACTACATGGGCTGTGCTATATACTACGTGGGCTGTGTTATATACTACGTGGCTATGCTATATACTTCGTGGGCTGTGTTTTATACTACGTGGCTGTGCATTCTAGAATACCCGATGCGTTAGAATCGGGCCACCATCTAGTGTATGCATAAACACATACAGTGGGGCAAAAAAGTATTTAGTCAGTCAGCAGAAGTGCAAGTTCCACCACTTAAAAAGATGAGAGGCGTCTGTAATTTACATCATAGGTAGACCTCAACTATGGGAGACAAACTGAGAAAAAAAAATCCAGAAAATCACATTGTCTGTTTTTTTAACAATTTATTTGCATATTATGGTGGAAAATAAGTATTTGGTCAGAAACAAACAATCAAGATTTCTGGCTCTCACAGACCTGTAACTTCTTCTTTAAGAGTCTCCTCTTTCCTCCACTCATTACCTGTAGTAATGGCACCTGTTTAAACTTGTTATCAGTATAAAAAGACACCTGTGCACACCCTCAAACAGTCTGACTCCAAACTCCACTATGGTGAAGACCAAAGAGCTGTCGAAGGACACCAGAAACAAAATTGTAGCCCTGCACCAGGCTGGGAAGACTGAATCTGCAATAGCCAACCAGCTTGGAGTGAAGAAATCAACAGTGGGAGCAATAATTAGAAAATGGAAGACATACAAGACCACTGATAATCTCCCTCGATCTGGGGCTCCACGCAAAATCCCACCCCGTGGGGTCAGAATGATCACAAGAACTGTGAGCAAAAATCCCAGAACCACGCGGGGGGACCTAGTGAATGAACTGCAGAGAGCTGGGACCAATGTAACAAGGCCTACCATAAGTAACACACTACGCCACTATGGACTCAGATCCTGCAGTGCCAGACATGTCCCACTGCTTAAGCCAGTACATGTCCGGGCCCGTCTGAAGTTTGCTAGAGAGCATTTGGATGATCCAGAGGAGTTTTGGGAGAATGTCCTATGGTCTGATGAAACCAAACTGGAACTGTTTGGTAGAAACACAACTTGTCGTGTTTGGAGGAAAAAGAATACTGAGTTGCATCCATCAAACACCATACCTACTGTAAAGCATGGTGGTGGAAACATCATGCTTTGGGGCTGTTTCTCTGCAAAGGGGCCAGGACGACTGATCCGGGTACATGAAAGAATGAATGGGCCATGTATCGTGAGATTTTGAGTGCAAACCTCCTTCCATCAGCAAGGGCATTGAAGATGAAACGTGGCTGGGTCTTTCAACATGACAATGATCCAAAGCACACCACCAGGGCAACGAAGGAGTGGCTTCGTAAGAAGCATTTCAAGGTCCTGGAGTGGCCTAGCCAGTCTCCAGATCTCAACCCTATGTAAAACCTTTGGAGGGAGTTGAAAGTCCGTGTTGCCAAGCGAAAAGCCAAAAGCATCACTGCTCTAGAGGAGATCTGCATGGAGGAATGGGCCAACATACCAACAACAGTGTGTGGCAACCTTGTGAAGACTTCCAGAAAACGTTTGACCTCTGTCATTGCCAACAAAGGATATATTACAAAGTATTGAGATGACATTTTGTTTCTGACCAAATACTTATTTTCCACCATAATATGCAAATAAAATGTTAAAAAAACAGACAATGTGATTTTCTGGATTTTTTTTTTCTCAGTTTGTCTCCCATAGTTGAGGTCTACCTATGATGTAAATTACAGACGCCTCTCATCTTTTTAAGTGGTGGAACTTGCACTATTGCTGACTGACTAAATACTTTTTTGCCCCACTGTATACATCTAAAAGCATGCATATAGACAACCATTTCTATATGTATAGTAGAGAAGCAGAAAAATAGAGTACCACAGACTAATAATAGGATACCTATATTCGTATCCACAGCTCCTCTCTGTAGTAACACGCTCTGTGTATACTATGTATCCACAGCTCCCCTCTGTGGTCACACTCTGTATATACTATATATCCACAGCTCCTCTCTGTAGTCACACTCTGTATATACTATATATCCACAGCTTCTCTCTGTAGTCACACACTCTGTATATACTATATATCCACTTTTCCTCTCTGTATATACTATATATCCACAGCTCCTCCCTGTAGTCACACGCTCTGTATATGCTATATATCCACAGCTCTTCTGTAGTCACACGCTCTATATACAGTACTATATATATCCACAGCTCCTCCCTGTAGTCACACGCTCTGTATATACTATATATCCACAGCTCCTTCCTGTAGTCACACGCTGTGTATACTATATATCCACAGCTCCTCTCTGTAGTCACACGCTCTGTATATATTATATATCCACAGCTCCTTCCTGTAGTCACACGCTGTGTATACTATATATCCACAGCTCCTCTCTGTAGTAAATGGTGTTGGGACCATGAGTTCTGTTGTGCAGAAGTATGATGGATACACAGGTGAGAGTCCTACAGAATAGACTGTTAGAATTGTATTATGGCAAGAAAAAAGCAGCTAAGTAAAGAAAAACAAGTGGCCATCATTACTTTAATAAATGAAGGTCAGTCAGTCCGAAAAATAGGGAAAACTTTGAAAGTGTCCCCAAGTGCAGTGGCAACAACCATCAAGCGCTACAAAGAAACTGGCTCACATGAGGACCGCCCCAGGAAAGGAAGACCAAGAGTCACCTCTGCTTCTGAGGATAAGTTTATCTGAGTCACCAGTCTCAGAAATCACAGGTTAACAGCAGCTCAGATTAGAGACCAGGTCAATGCCACACAAAGTTCTAGCAGCAGACACTTCTCTACAACAACTGTTAAAAGGAGACTTTGTGCAGCAGGCCTTCATGGTAAAATAGCTGCTAGGAAACCACTGCTAAGGACAGGCAACAAGCAGAAGAGACTTGTTTGGGCTAAAGAACACAAGGAATGGACATTAGACCAGTGGAAATCTGTGCTTTGGTCTGATGAGTCCAAATTTGAGATCTTTGGTTCCAACCACCGTGTCTTTGTGCGACGCAGAAAAGGTGAACGGATGGACTCCACATGCCTGGTTCCCACCGTGAAGCATGGAGGAGGAGGTGTGACGGTGTAGGGGTGCTGTGCTGGTGACACTGTTGGGGATTTATTCAAAATTGAAGGCATACTGAACCAGCATGGCTACCACAGCATCTTGCAGCGGCATGCTATCTATTCCATCCGGTTTGCGTTTAGTTGGTCCATCATTTATTTTTCAACAGGACAATGACCCCAAACACACCTCCAGGCTGTGTAAGGGCTATATGACCAAGAAGGAGAGTGATGGGGGCTACACCAGATGACCTGGCCTCCACAGTCACCAGACCTGAACCCAATTGAGATGGTTTGGGGTGAGCTGGACCGCAGAGGGAAGGCAAAAGGGCCAACAAGTGCTAAGCATCTCTGGGAACTCCTTCACGATTGTTGGCAGACCATTCCCGGTGACTACCTCTTGAAGCCCATCAAGAGAATGCCAAGAGTGTGCAAAGCAGTCATCAAAGCAAAAGGTGGCTACTTTGAAGAACCTAGAATATAAGACATAATTTCAGTTGTTTCACACTTTTTTGTTAAGTATATAATTCCACATGTGTTAATTCATAGTTTTGATGCCTTCAGTGTGAATGTACAATTTTCATAGTCATGAAAATACAGAAAAGTCTTTAAATGAGAAGTTATGTCCAAACTTTTTGCTCTGTACTGTATATCCACAGCTCCTCTTTGTAGTCACATGCTCGGTTATACAATATATCCACAGCTCCACTCTGTAGTCACACGCAATGTATATACTATAAACCCACAGCTCATTTCTGTAGTCACACGCTCTGTATATATGTTGAGGGAGGATCTAAATTGATCGTTCACGGTTGACTCAGTGATTTCCAAATTAATCTACAGGGCGTTGCCGGCAACTGAAAATGACCAGACGGAGACATATGCCTCTGTATGGGGGATCGAGCAGATCTCTGGGCCCCCGTTTATTGTGTATGAGTTTTCATAGTCATAGAAATTATACTTCAACCAATCAGCATAAGAACACGCTCACAGTTCTTAACCTATAAGAATACAGGAAAAACTTAACCCATGAGGATACAGGAAAAATGGAAACTGCAGATATGGTCATGTTTTTTTGGCATAAACAACATATTAACAGATGCCTCAGTCTTGTATAGCGATACACCCCCGAGTCTCTTATCGGGCTCACTCGAGTTAGAACACTCAAGGTCTTTATACCAATTATAAACCATAGCCTAGTTGAATAACAAAATGTTATCTTTGTGAGAAACAGGACAGAGTTACTTCATGGCAGCTGTAACCTTCTACCTAAGTAAATAACAGAATTTATCTTTAACCAACAAGAAAATGGAGTCAAAGCACAAAATGGAGAATCTAGCACAAAATGGAGAATCTTTCATAATTTGTTCTTTCACATATACTATATATCCACAGCTCCTCCTCTGTAGTCCCACGCTCTTTATATACTATATATCCACAGCCCTCTCTGTAGTCACACACTCTGTATATACTATATATTCACAGCTCCCCTCTGTAGTCGCATGGTCTGTATATACTATATATACACAGGTCCTCTGTAGTAACACGCTCTGTATATACTATATATCCACAGCTCCTCTCTGTAGTCACATGCTCTGTATATACTATATATCCACAGCTCCTCTCTGTAATCACGCACTCTGTAGATACTATATATCCACAGCTCCTCTGTGGTCAAGTGCTTTGTATGTACTATACATCCACAGCTCCCTTCTGTAGTCACATGGTTTGTATATACTATATATCCACAGCTCCTCTCTGTAGTCCCACTCTCTGTATATACTATGTATCCACAGCTCCTCTCTGTTGTCCCACTCTCTGTATATACTATGTATCCACAGTTCCTCTCTGTTGTCCCACTCTCTGTATATACTATGTATCCACAGCTCCTCTCTGTAGTCACACACTCTGTAGATACTAAAATATCCACAGTTCCCCTCAGTAGTCACACGCTCTGTATATACTATATAGCCACATCTCCTCTCTGTAGTCACACGTTCTGTATATAAAATATATCCACAGCTCGTCTGTGGTCACATGTTCAGCATATACTATATATCCACAGCTCCCTTCTGTAGTCACACGCTCTGTATATACTATATATCCACAGCTCCCTTCTGTAGTCACACTCTCTGTTTATATTATATATCTACAGCTCATTTCTGTAGTCACACTCTGTATATACTATTTATTCACAGCTCCTCTCTGTAGTCACACGCTCTGTATATACTATATACCCACAGCTACTTTCTGTAGTCACACGGTCTCTTTGTTCTATGCATCTACAGCTCTCCTCTGTAGTCCCATGCTCTTTATATACTATATATCCACAGCCCCCTCTGTAGTCACACACTCTGTATATACTATATATTCACAGCTCCTCTCTGTAGTCACCTGCTCTGTATATACTATATAACCACAGCTCCCCTCTGTTATACCAACGCCATCAAAATGGACACAGACTCCACAGTCCTGATGTAATATCGATAAAGATACTTTTTTTTAATTTTTATGGGTGATCCTGTAAGGGGTGTACCGGGACCGTGTAATACTCCACTCCCTTCCCTTGTCTGATGATACTGTTGTAATTAATGTGAGGTATGTGTACGTTGTTTTTCCCTACGGTGAATATTTAACAATGCTGCTATGAGCACAATGTAATGTATATATTTGCTATTGTGTGTACCTGTTAAATAGGGAAAGCGTAGTTGTCAGGAAATGGGAAGAAGTTCTGATTACTTCAATTACACATACAGGGCTCTCAGCTGCAGTTTCCTCTGCCTGCCAGCACAAAGCTAGAATTCTAAGCCACTCTTTCTTCCTCCCCCCGGCTATAAAATTGTAATGTGAGCCCAGTATGCCCACACTGGGATCACTGCAGAATATATATGGCTTTGTGCTGCGAAAGCCGTCCCTCGCTACATCCCTCATTCCCCCTCCCACCTAATACCAGCCAAAACTGGTACAGCCTGTTCCAGAAGGCATGGGACCAGAAGGCATGGGACTGTTCTTTGAAAGTTAGGTATATTGGCACTGATCCGGGTTAGAGATATAAGGATTATGTATTTCCCGGATGTCCATCGAGAGATCAATAGCTCACGGAAATCGCTAGGAGCTAAACCCAACAAGTGCAAGGTGCGGGTCTCTCCGTAAGCGGGTCATGTAACTATGCTGTGTTTACACTTAAAAGAATCCCCCCGATGTGGTGCACATCCTGATCATTGTGTCGTTCGTATACCAGGTTCATACAGCGAGCGATGTATAAAAATGGTTTGTCCCAGCTCTAAGAAAGGGAATGATTCAGCCTCTGAGTGAGGTCACCACAGGGGGAGTGCCTTGGTTTTAGGCTTGGAAATAAGTGAGTGAAGCAGCAGTCTTCACTTGTCTTTTGTCAGGGGTCTAGCTGCTAGATAGATGTGTGGTATGCATCTAGATGTGTCAACTGAGCACATGGTCAGCCATGAGATGAGATGATATGAACTAAATCATCTGGGAAACTAAATCAAACTGGGAAAAGCGAAGTCTCCCTAAGCTAGAAGATCGTTGGGTACAGCCGGGACCAGCTGCTTGGAAAGCATCACCAAACCAGGGATTCAAGCTTGAGGAGGCTAATTTGCATATTCCAGGTGCCTTCTGGGAAAAGCGAAGTCTCCCTAAGCTAGAAGATCGTTGGGTACAGCCGGGACCAGCTGCTTGGAAAGCATCACCAAACCGCGCGCCTTACGGCAAATTTTTGCCTGTAGGACATTATTGCAAGAGAGTTTGGCTGAGTAGATTACACAAGAAGGAAAACACACAGCAAGTCAGCAGGATCTAGGAGCAACATGGCAGATGTGACAACCTACATGGTGAGCTGCAGCATGTGCTACATGTTCACAGATCGACCAGAAGAAGAATCAAATTTCACCTGTCAGAAGTGTAGACTAGTGGCCCTTTTAGAAGAAAAGGTGCGGGGTCTGGAAGAAAGAATAGCAACTTTGAAACTCATCAAAGAGAATGAAGACTTTCTAGACAGAACAGAAGCATCTCTACTGGTCACAGAAGGTGAAAAAAGTGTCAGAGAACCTCCAAAACCAGATGAGTGGAAGCATGTGACCAAAAGAAGCAAGAAGACCATGGAGAAATCACCAACCACACAACTGAAGAACCGATATCAAATCTTTGTAGAGGATGAAGATGGCACATCTAAGGATGAAGCAATACCAGCAAGCAAAAAAGAAAAGGGCACACAGCAACAAGTGACAGCAAAAAGTACAGCCAAGAAGCAACGAAGAGTGGTGGTGGTGGGAGACTCACTACTGAGAGGCACAGAAGCAGCCATCTGCAGACCGGACATAACTGCAAGAGAAGTATGCTGCCTTCCAGGTGCGATGATCAAGGATGTGACCGATAGGATACCAAAGCTCTTCAGCTCCAAGGACGTCCACCCATTTCTTCTGATACATGTTGGCACCAATGACACGGCAAGGAAGGACCTACCAACAATCTGCAAGGACTTTGAAGAGTTGGGGAAGAAAGTAAAGGAACTGGATGCACAGGTAGTTTTTTCTTCTATCCTTCCAGTAGATGGGCATGGCACCAGGAGATGGAACAGGATCCTTGATGCAAACAACTGGCTAAGACGATGGTGCAGACAACAAGGATTTGGATTCCTGGACCACGGTGTGAATTACTTGTACGATGGACTCCTCACCAGAGACGGACTACACCTCAACAAACCTGGGAAACACACATTCGCCAGAAGACTCGCTACACTTATCAGGAGGGCGTTAAACTAGAAGAAGAGGGGACGGGAAGAAAAACATTAGACTTGAACAAAGAAGACCCAGGAAAACATACTCAGATGGGAGGTAAGAACATTTCTAAAACAATCCACAGCGAGGAGATTGGAACAAAACAAAATCCTCTAAACTGCATGCTCGCAAACGCTAGAAGCCTGACAAACAAGATGGAAGAACTAGAAGCAGAGATATCTACAGGTAACTTTGACATAGTGGGAATAACCGAGACATGGTTAGATGAAAGCTATGACTGGGCAGTTATCTTACAGGGTTACAGTCTGTTTAGAAAGGATCGTAAAAATCGGAGAGGAGGAGGGGTTTGTCTCTACGTAAAGTCTTGTCTAAAGTCCACTTTAAGGGAGGATATTAGCGAAGGAAATGAGGATGTCGAGTCCATATGGGTCGAAATTCATGGAGGGAAAAATGGTAACAAAATTCTCATTGGGGTCTGTTACAAACCCCCAAATATAACAGAAATCACGGAAAGTCTACTTCTAAAGCAGATAGATGAAGCTGCAACCCATAATGAGGTCCTGGTTATGGGGGACTTTAACTACCCGGATATTAACTGGGAAACAGAAACCTGTGAAACCCATAAAGGCAACAGGTTTCTGCTAATAACCAAGAAAAATTATCTTTCACAATTGGTGCAGAATCCAACCAGAGGAGCAGCACTTTTAGACCTAATACTATCTAATAGACCTGACAGAATAACAAATCTGCAGGTGGTTGGGCATCTAGGAAATAGCGACCACAATATTGTGCAGTTTCACCTGTCTTTCACTAGGGGGACTTGTCAGGGAGTCACAAAAACACTGAACTTTAGGAAGGCAAAGTTTGACCAGCTTAGAGATGCCCTTAATCTGGTAGACTGGGACAATATCCTCAGAAATAAGAATACAGATAATAAATGGGAAATGTTTAAGAACATCCTAAATAGGCACTGTAAGCGGTTTATACCTTGTGGGAATAAAAGGACTAGAAATAGGAAAAACCCAATGTGGCTAAACAAAGAAGTAAGACAGGCAATTAACAGTAAAAAGAAAGCATTTGCACTACTAAAGCAGGATGGCACCATTGAAGCTCTAAAAAACTATAGGGAGAAAAATACTTTATCTAAAAAACTAATTAAAGCTGCCAAAAAGGAAACAGAGAAGCACATTGCTAAGGAGAGTAAAACTAATCCCAAACTGTTCTTCAACTATATCAATAGTAAAAGAATAAAAACTGTAAATGTAGGCCCCTTAAAAAATAGTGAGGAAAGAATGGTTGTAGATGACGAGGAAAAAGCTAACATATTAAACACCTTCTTCTCCATGGTATTCACGGTGGAAAATGAAATGCTAGGTGAAATCCCAAGAAACAATGAAAACCCTATATTAAGGGTCACCAATCTAACCCAAGAAGAGGTGCGAAACCGGCTAAATAAGATTAAAATAGATAAATCTCCGGGTCCGGATGGCATACACCCACGAGTACTAAGAGAACTAAGTAATGTAATAGATAAACCATTATTTCTTATTTTTAGGGACTCTATAGCGACGGGGTCTGTTCCACAGGACTGGCGCATAGCAAATGTGGTGCCAATATTCAAAAAGGGCTCTAAAAGTGAACCTGGAAATTATAGGCCAGTAAGTCTAGCCTCTATTGTTGGTAAAATATTTGAAGGGTTTCTGAGGGATGTTATTCTGGATTATCTCAATGAGAATAACTGTTTAACTCCATATCAGCATGGGTTTATGAGAAATCGCTCCTGTCAAACCAATCTAATCAGTTTTTATGAAGAGGTAAGCTATAGGCTGGACCACGGTGAGTCATTGGACGTGGTATATCTCGATTTTTCCAAAGCGTTTGATACCGTGCCGCACAAGAGGTTGGTACACAAAATGAGAATGCTTGGTCTGGGGGAAAATGTGTGTAAATGGGTTAGTAACTGGCTTAGTGATAGAAAGCAGAGGGTGGTTATAAATGGTATAGTCTCTAACTGGGTCGCTGTGACCAGTGGGGTACCGCAGGGGTCAGTATTGGGACCTGTTCTCTTCAACATATTCATTAATGATCTGGTAGAAGGTTTACACAGTGAAATATTGATATTTGCAGATGATACAAAACTATGTAAAGCAGTTAATACAAGAGAAGATAGTATTCTGCTACAGATGGATCTGGATAAGTTGGAAACTTGGGCTGAAAGGTGGCAGATGAGGTTTAACAATGATAAATGTAAGGTTATACACATGGGAAGAAGGAATCAATATCACCATTACACACTGAACGGGAAACCACTGGGTAAATCTGACAGGGAGAAGGACTTGGGGATCCTAGTTAATGATAAACTTACCTGGAGCAGCCAGTGCCAGGCAGCAGCTGCCAAGGCAAACAGGATCATGGGGTGCATTAAAAGAGGTCTGGATAAACATGATGAGAGCATTATACTGCCTCTGTACAAATCCCTAGTTAGACCGCACATGGAGTACTGTGACCAGTTTTGGGCACCGGTGCTCAGGAAGGATATAATGGAACTAGAGAGAGTACAAAGGAGGGCACCAAAATTAATAAAGGGGATGGGAGAACTACAATACCCAGATAGATTAGCGAAATTAGGATTATTTAGTCTAGAAAAAAGACGACTGAGGGGCGATCTAATAACCATGTATAAGTATATAAGGGGACAATACAAATATCTCGCTGAGGATCTGTTTATACCAAGGAAGGTGACGGGCACAAGGGGGCATTCTTTGCGTCTGGAGGAGAGAAGGTTTTTCCACCAACATAGAAGAGGATTCTTTACTGTTAGGGCGGTGAGAATCTGGAATTGCTTGCCTGAGGAGGTGGTGATGGCGAACTCAGTCGAGGGGTTCAAGAGAGGCCTGGATGTCTTCCTGGAGCAGGACAATATTGTATCATACAATTATTAGGTTCTGTAGAAGGACGTAGATCTGGGGATTTATTATGATGGAATATAGGCTGAACTGGATGGACAAATGTCTTTTTTCGGCCTTACTAACTATGTTACTATGTTACTATGTAAATGTACGGTAAGTGTTTTTCAACTTTAATCCCATTTTATTTTTTATTGGAATGTACATACGACTTGTCTACTTTTATAATACCTTTTTATACTTCTGTAAACACTGCCTACCTTTTTTGGAGCAAAATATATAAAATAATAATAATCTTTATTTTAATATAGCATTAACATATTCCACAGCGCTTTACAGTTTGCACACATTATCGCTGTCCCCGTTGGGGATCACAATCTAAACTCCCTATCAGTATGTCTTTGGAATGTGGGAGGAAACTGGAGAACCCGGAGGAAACCCACGCAAACACAGGGAGAACATACAAACTTGTGGCAGATGTTGTCCTAGGTGGGATTTGCACCCAAGTCTCCAGCGTTGCAAGGCTGCAGTGCTAACCACTGATCCACCTTGCTAGTTTTGTTTCACCTTGCTCTATAACGAACTGTCACTTTCTCTGAAGTGAATTACCCTACTTATCTGGGTTGGCTCCGGATCCGTTACTAAGTAAGAAATCAGAGCTGGTGGCAGGGGTTTTGTCCTGTGCGTTTGGGAGGTTTTGTAGCGACTGGCGGCATTGATAATTATTGTTCCCGCTTGAGTGGGAGTAGTTATATCACCCTCGTTGCAGTGTGCCCATTAGCCAGGACAAAGTAAGGCAGCCTTTCTGGTGACTAATTATCCTAGGTGCAGTACCCGATCTGATCTGAGGGTAGGGGGGTGCCAGAGAGCTGCAAGTTCCAAACCGGAACTGGGAAGTGGGATTTAGATAAATCCCCTTCAGAAAGGAATCAGGGGCAACCAAATAACCCCGGTTCATGACAAATTGGTGTGAGCGGTGAAGAAGATAAATATATCCTCTACGTGAATCATGACAGTAGTACTCATTTTTGGCCACTAGATGGGGCAATATAGTATATGTAATATAATATAGTGAAACCAGTTAGTAAACAGTTAAACATAGGAGGGGTCAGCTGCAGTTAAGATAGGGAAGACTTCCTGATTTGGGTCAGAAGAGGTGGGTGCCCAGACAGCCCACACGAGCTTAAGTGCCCAGGACGATAGCAGCTACTATGCAAAGTTCACTAAGGGAGAAGCCCAGCCATCCACACCTTCAGGCCTGATCAGCCGTAGGCCAGTACACCAGCAAGCAGGGAGACTAAAGAGAGAAACAGTGAGAGGACAGGGACGCAGGTGGCTCCAGTATGTGGCAGCTCAAAAGGCATTCAATTTTTTTCTCTCTTTTTGTTTGTGGGTTTTTTGATATATCTTTTTAAAATGAATGAAAGTCCAGAAAGAGCTCGTAAGGCTGCTCAGCTGTTTTCAATGGATCTTTCTTCCACAACTGATAGGTCTGAGTCAGACCTCTTCAGCACAGACGTTAACAAGCTGGAAAAACTCATGATAAATGAAATGAGTGTGGTGGGATTTTACTACATTGGATAACTATGTGCAAAAAGACATGATCCCAAGAGGATTGCGCATCAAAAAAATTCCCACCACCACATATTCACAGCAGTTTGTGGAAGAATGGAATACGATCCTAAGTAATTGCTCCATTAAATTAATGCAATTAATTATGAAATATGGGGACATTAAGCTGAAAAATATTCAGTCAGAAATTAATGACATTAAAACTAGCTTGGAAAAGAAAGATACCAATAAATATAATGAGGAATTAAAAAACATCAAAACATCTCTATTGAAATCAGAGGATTTAATTATGAGCCGCAAGAAAAATAAATTTCAACGTGACTTAAGAGACTATCAAAATAATCAGGTATATGAATAGGGCAGGTGGCAGAAAGCATATAAAAGCCCTTGCCCTATCCTGAAACGTACTAATTCCTCTGACACATCTGAGCGCCGAGTCTCTTTCAGCTCCTCAGACATGGATTCTATGGATAATGGGTCTAGTGAAACTGGTGGTGACGTAAACATCAATCAAAGTATGGATAACATCGATACTTACTACCGTAGACCAAGAAGAATTAATTCAAAAAACGCAAGAGGCACGGGGGCCGCAAACACCACAGGAAATTTCCGCATGGCTACCCGCAACAGAAAGTAACATCTTTTTCAGGTGATTTTTCCAATATTTTAAATATTTCTAGCTGTGATCTCTCAGTTGAACAATTGCAAGTGTTGTCTTTGGGACTTAAATATGCACCGGATCAACGATTTGATTTATTTCATACATTGATGGACATTAACAGATTTATTCGTAATTTGACAGTCAAAAGACATTTTTTTAAACAGGAATCAACTGTCACTGCGGACACTTCTGTTGTTATGAATGAATTTTGTGATCTCACATTTAATGAACAATGTCTTCTGATGAACTTGAACGAATTGAATGGTTCTAATGTATCTTTAAATCGAGATGTAAATCAAGCTGATCAATTTATAACAAAAAATCCATCATTCTACCCCATTCAATCGAGGGTAGACTGCATGGACAGATTCCAGGCTGTCATGGAACGAGATTTAAGATCTTTGGATACATATGTCCAGCAAAAAACTCACAAAGGTAATTTAAATTGGAAGCAGCGCAGAGCTCTCCATGAAATTAAAAAAATGGACGAGATCACTATAAAAAAGGCAGACAAAGGTGGCCTAATTGTGGTGATGGACACATTGGTCTACAAAGAACAAATGAATGATCTCCTAAATGACAGCACCACGTATAGAAAATTACTCTCAGATCCTACATCTTCTTACAAAAAGGAATTGTTCAGTTTGATTGATGATGGTGCAGCTCTGGGTGTTCTAACACATGTTGAATACCTAAAGGTTGATTGCCCCATTATACCTACAATATATGGCTTACCCAAGGTACATAAAGGTGTTACACCTCCACCAATGCGCCCTATATTATCAGGGATGGGCTCTCTAACAGAACATCTTAGTCAGATTCCCTCTTACAGCCATTGGTTACGAGAGTTCCAGGATTCTTGAGAGATTCGAGAGATGTTTTACATCAGCTCTCTAATATTGTATGGTGTGATGGATTTCAATGGATAAGTTGTGATGTCATCTCTCTGTACACCTGCATTCCACAAAATACTGTTATTCAAGCACTTGAATTTCATTTGCATAAGTACAGTAATTACACCATTGATTTGTGCAATTATATTTTGCAGGTTATTGTTTTTTTTTAATGACTCACAATTATTTTTTCTTTGATCAGCAGTTTTTTCTCCAATGTAAAGGAGTTTCTATGGGAGGCAAACATTCACCATCCGTTGCTAATTTGGTAATGTCATATTGGGAGGAATTATTTCTTTATTCGGATCGTAATCCATTTTTCATGGACATATTCTGGTATGGTAGATATATCGATGATTTGCTCCTCATATGGAGTGGCGATGAATCTACCATACCGGAGTTCCTCAGTTATCTCAATTCTAATGAATTTAATCTTTGTTTTACATGCAGCCATAATTCACACATGATTTCCTTTTTGGACTTGATGCTGCACAGCACTGTTGGCTCTGGTATTGCCACTTCCACATTTCATAAACCTTTATATGGTAACAGTATTTTACATGCGTCTAGCAGTCATCCTGGACACACAATCAAGTCTATACCAGTGGGTGAGCTGACTAGAATAACCAGAAATTGTAGTGATGCTAGCATTTTAAAGCAAGAGACTGATTTGTGTTGTAAAAAATTAGAAAAAAGAGGCTATTCTAATTGGTCTCTGGATAGAGCCAAAAATATAGTACAACATAAAAAACGCAGTGATATGCTGTTACCTAAAAATAAGAGTAAATTGTATCAAAATCAAAAATTTTTTTGCTCTATTAAATACAGTCCTCAATACAATAACATCAAATCTCTTATTTTGAAAAACATTCCTATTCTTTATGAGGATGAGATTCTCTCTAAAATTCTGTCTTCAGGCTGTCAGGTGATTGCAAAAAAGGCTACCACTTTGTCTGATATTCTTTCACCCAGCCTATTTAAATCTAGTAAGGGCTCCCACACATGGTTACATCATAAAGGCTTTTATCATTGTGGGGCTTCTAAATGTCGCACATGTGCGCATTCCATTGTTATGCATTCCTTTACTGATAGTAGTAACAGACAAGAACACAAAATTCAGCAATTTATTAACTGCAATAGTAAGAATGTAGTTTATATGATAATATGCATCAAATGTAATTTAAGCTATATAGGCTGCACCACTCGCATGTTAAAGACGCGCATTTCTGAACATATCACTGACATTATTGTTTTTACTAATAATAATCGCTCTGTCTCACGCCTCTAAGCATTTTATTACCAGTCATCAAAGAGATACTGCATTCCTTCAGGTTGTCGGCATTGAAAAGCTTCTGATAACAGCCAGAGGAGGAGATCTGAAAAGACGCCTAATGACGCGTGAAGCCTATTGGATGTTCTGCCTTAACACTTGCTATCCCATGGGTTTAAATGCTCGCAAGGAAATCATGTTTCATTACTGAGAGATCAATACTGTGTAGATATATTATATGTTTCTTATATTTCTTTTGTTTTTCTTCTTTGTAATATTATTGCGTTTTTATTGTATATAATTACTGATGTATCAGGTGGTGGATTAATTCACTGTGATTGGTCACAGTTGCTATTTAAACCTCATTCTGGTGCATAGTAGGCAGCTTTGAAAAAGAACCTAGTGTTCGAAACGCGTAGCATGCTGCTATCTCCTCTCCTGTGAACCATGTTTTTGGACCTTGGATTTTAACTTTAATAAATTGGATATTTTTGGAAGCTGGATTTTCTCTTCTATTTGTTCTATTGTTTCACGTGAAGACTGCACGTCATCCGGGCTTCCCCACAACAAATGCCTAGTAGGCGAGCTGGTTTTTTTCCATTTTTTCTCCTTCTGTGGCAGCTTATAGCCTGGGCAGATGCCCTCAGAACCAGTGTGAAACGGCTGAGGGAAATCTCAGAAGCAATGAGCTTGGAACAGGAGTCTGCTGTGTCAACACAAAGTACAGTACAGAAGGGCAGGTCGCTCACCAAGTGGCAATTAGCTTTGGGGACAGAAATTCTCTGGTTTGGTGCAAAACAGACTAAGAAAGGACTAACCGTAACAGAGCTGAATTGGGAGGACGCTAAGGAACCGTGCGGCACGGTCCAACCCGGGTGTGTGCTGTGTGACAGGAAAGAAAGTGCAGGGAAAGAAGAGATATGTAATGCGAATCCTGTTGTAAATGTTGTGAAGAATCTGGATGTTCTCATACACTTTATGCAGTTAATAGCCCTCTGTGTCTGTACTGCTACATACTTAGGCTGATAACTGGTTCATGCAGCTTTACATGAACACCCGAGCCTTACACTATGGCCGGTCCGAATAACTATAGCAATTGTTACCATCCACCTCTCGTGTCTCCCCTTTTCCTCATAGTTTGTACCTTGTGAGCAGCAGGGCCCTCATTCCTCTTGGTATCTGTTTTGAACTGTATTTCTGTTATGCTGTAATGTCTATTGTCTGTGCAAGTCCCCTATAATTTGTAAAGCGCTGCGGAATATGTTGGCGCTATATAAATAAAAATGGTTATATATTATTATGTGCTGCCTAAAGAAAATAGTAAAGTTGTTCATTTGAAAGTTGAAATGGACTGTGTCTAAATCTATGCAATACTGTCTAAAGGAAGCTTGCAGCAGAGCAGAGGAGACCCTGACGGCACAGAAAGCGGAGCCACAAGTATGCAAAGTAATGGACATTATTTTCATGAGATGGGAGGCCAGGGTACAGACGCCTCGGAGTCCTCGGCAATCACTATAGCCCTGGCACTTCCTCATAATCCATATTGAGAATTATCTGGTTCAGCCTTCTTCTAATCCTCATTCACTCATGAAATGGTTTTGTAGGAGCCGCTTCAGGGACATATTTCCAGTTTGTGAACCACAAGAATAGTTTCATCTTAAGGCGTCGGGAGGAATACAAGGACATTGCCTGCGAAAATACATGAGACACCAAAACCATGTTGATAGTTGCTTTAGACCTCCAAAGGAAACCCATCAAGGCGCAGTGTCTTACGCATACTGTAGATATGTCTTCATCCAGGGCTTCACACTGAGCCTCGGCCAACTCAGACATGTGTAAATCAGCAAAGTGTGGATGAATGTCGGTCTCGGGGACATTTGTAGTAAAAGGTCTCCTAATAAATATAGCAGCGGTTTGTAAGAAATTCCACATTTCTAACAAACATGTCCTTCACTGTTCGGAGTTGTAACACAGCCTTGCACCGTTATGGCGATGAACACTTTGTCAATAATTGTCTCAGCTGACTGCCAAAATCAAAATAAAATTGCCGGATAAAGAACGTGTTTCATGTGAATATAAATGTCGGAGACCCAACAAACCAAATGGCTCAGTAGCCTCAGTGTGCCTCGGTGGTAGAAGAGATGTCCCACTTCTATGTTTTAACCTTTTTAGCTTTAATGTAGTAAATGGTTCTGAATAGACTCCCACTCAGATAAGCTTGAATGTATCATAAAGCAGATAAATATAGTTACTTACCGATAACGGTAATTCTCTGACCCCATGATGGCACCACGGATAGAAGGGATCCGCCCCATCGGGACAGGAAACCTACAGATAAAAAGTCGGGACCTCTCTTCCGCATCAGTTGTTTTACAGAGCACTAAAGGAACTATCAGGTTAAAGACATCACTAATTACATTAAATACTCATATTATTACTGAACGGAAGCACCGCATGACAATTTAACTAACTGGATAACTAAACAATTGCATAGCTGGATGTGCACACCCACGCGTGAAGTGAGGGAATGTACGGGTGCCATCACGGGGTCAGAGAAATACCGTTATCGGTAAGTAACTATATTTGTCTCTCTACCCCCCATGGCGGCACCACAGAGAGAATTGCAGAGATATGCAGATTAGGGTGGGACCACCGCCCCCGTAACGCTTTTGCCAAAAGTAATATGTGAAGAGGAGGATAGATCCAGTCGATAGTGGTTAAAGAATGTAGAGGGAGAGGACCAAGTAGCGGCTCTACATATCTGTTCTATCGAGGCTCCGGCTCTTTCCATCCAGGAAGTTGCCACTGATCTAGTTGAGCGAGCCTTTATTTTCTCTGGAACGGCTGCTCCGTGAGAAGAGTATGACAGCATGATATCATCCGTTATCCACCTTGCGAGTGTACTCTTGGATGCTTTCCGCACTTTCCATGGTCCCTGAAACAGACAAAAAGAGACCTGCCCTTCCTACACTCCTGTGCTGCTGCTAGATACTGGACTATGCATCTCCTCACGTCTAGGGTGTGTAAAGCTTCCTCCCTATTATTTTTGGGGTAGGGACAGAAAGCAGGGAGAGTTATATCCTGGGCCCTGTGAAAATGAGATGTCACTTTTGGGAGGTAAGCCAAATCTATTTTAGGCTGTGTGCGCACGTTCAGTATTTTTCGCGTTTTTTCCGCTATAAAAACACATCAAAACCGTGACAAAAACGCATACATTAAGCATCCTATTAGAATGGATTCCGCAATTTTTGTGCACATGTTGCATTTTTTTCTGCAGCGGAATCGCATTCCAGAAAAAACGCAGCATGTTCATTCTTTGTGTGAAATAGCGGGATTCCGCACACATAGGAATGCATTGATCCGCTTACATTCTGCATGTGGCTATACCCACCATGTGGGAAGTAAGCGGATCATGTGCAGTTGGTACCCAGGGTGGAGGAGAGGAGACTCTCCTCCAGGCCCTGGGAACCATATACCTGTAAAAAAAAAAAAGAATTAAAATAAAAAATCATGATATTCTCACCTTCCGGCGGCCCCTGCAGCCTTCCCGCTCCTTGCTATGCTCCCGTTCCCAGGATGCTTTGCGGCAATGACCTGTGATGACGTAGTGGTCTCGCGTGATGCTACGTCATCTGGGGTCATTGCCACGAGGCATCACTGGGAATGGGAGTATCGCGAGGATCGGGAAGGCTACGGGGGCCGCCGGAAGGTAAGAATATCACAATTTTTGATCTATTGATCAAATCAACAAATGTCCCGCTAAATCTAGGGCACTTCACAATAATGAAACAACTAATCTCAAATAATATATGTATCTGTGAGAAGAAGAGATCCCAAATATTTATAAAAGCAATATTTATTAAGAATTTATTAAAAATACAAATGCAATAAAAAAGCAAAAATACCGCAGGGGACAACTCACAAAGCACAAATGTAGAGGTAGAGCTTGTCTATAACTATGATGGATGGTAACCAGGTAATCGAACAGGCTTCTTTCCTCAAAAAATATATATGTATGGGAACTAGTTATCAGATACTAGATATATGCCACAGCTAATGAGCTACCGAGCCTTATTATGTTACATATTGATGGCTAGTTTGGTGTTGTCATTGTATTGTATATGGGTAGTTTCACGGGGCCACCAGTTTTATATTTGTTAATTGTCGCTATAAGCCACTGAGCTTTATGATGGTATATATTGATGGTTAGCTGGTTGATGTGTATATTGTACAGGTGTAGTTTATCGCGTCCACTTGTTTTATATTTAGGTGGTTATGTCTAACATCAATTATATGGATGTGATTACCTGGTTACCATCCATCATAGTTATAGACAAACTCTACCTCTACCTTTACATTTGGTGCTTTGTGAGTTGTCCCCTACGGTATGTTTGCTTCTTTATTGCATTTGTATGTATTTTTAATAAATTCTTAATAAATATTGCTTTTATAAATATTTGGGATCTCTTCTTCTTCTCCTCACAGATGCATACTGTATATTATGTGAGATTAGTTGTTTCTTTTACTATTGATGCTGCATAGGCAGCATCAATAGTAAAAAGTTGGTCACACTTGTCAAACACTATGTTTGACAAGTGTGACCAACCTGTCAATCAGTTTTCCAAGCGATGCTACAGATCGCTTGGAATACGCTAGCATTCTGCAAGCTAATTACGCTTGTAAAACGCTAGTGTTTAGCAGGAATACGCATGCCAATTCCGCATGCGTTTTACCCGCAGCACAGTTGCAAAATTTCTGTGGAAATTTCAGCTGCAATTCCGGACATGTGCACATAGCCTTAAGGACCACTCTATCCTCTAAAACTTGGGTGAAAGGTGGATATGCCGATCGAGCCTGAATATCGCTGACCCTGCATGCCGAAGTTAAGGCCACTAGTAAGGAAGTTTTAAGGGACAATAGTTTCAACGAGGCTTCTGATAGGGGTTCAAAAGGGTCCTTTGTTAAAGCTGACAGGACCAAATTAGCTGAGAGCACCAAATTTAGGTCCCAGGGGGGAACACCTCGAGATAAGATGGGTTCGGATCTACTTGCAGCCTTGATAAATCTAGTTACCCATTGGTTTCCTGCCAAGTTATAATTATACAGGGCACCTAGTGCTGCAACCTGAACTTTTAGGGTATTTGTGGCCAGCCCCTGTTCTAGGCCCTTCTGTAAAAATTTTAATATAGCCGTGAGTGGAATCTCCCCATCCCAGGAAGCACTTGACACTGAGATAAATTTTTTCCAAATTCTACCGTATGTTTTGATAGTTACCGATTTTCTGCTTTTTTGGAGGGTGGCAAATAAATTTGGGGAGAATCCTTTATTGCTTAAAAGTGACCTTTCGAAAGTTTCAAGTTCCATGCTGTCAAGTGTAAGTTTTTTACTTGCGGATGTATCACAGGCCCTTGGAAAAGAAGGTCCGAAAGATCCAGAAGGACCCAAGGGTTTGAGATGGACAGTATCTTTAACCATAAAAACCATGGCCTCCTCGGCCAGAAGGGGGCTATCAAGATTACCCTCGACATTTCCTCCTGAATCTTCCTCTGGACTGCTAGTATCAGGACTTTGGGTGGAAAGGCATAAGCTAGGTGGTAATCCCAAGGTATCATGAGTGCGTCTAGAGCAACCGTGTTCCCCAGAGGATCAATAGAGCAGAAGGTGTTGACTTTATGGTTCTTGCTGTTTGCAAACAGGTCTATGGCTGGATAAACCCATGCCCTCGCAATTTGGTCTAGCACCGACTGTTTGAATTCCCATTCGCCCTGTCTTAGCTGGGTTTGACTCAGGTAATCTGCTGTTTGATTTTCTGACCCCTTTATGTGTAGTGCTGACAGGGAACTCAAGCTGTTTTTGGCAATCTGAAAAATTGACCCCGTTACCTCCATCAGAGTATTTTACAGCTAGGAGCTCCTTCATATTTGAGGATGTCAAACTCACTTCTCCTTCCCAAACCCCTTGGGCTAATTGTCCGGATAGGTGAGCCCCCCACCCTCTGGGACTTGCGTCTATTGTTAAAATTTTGGAAATTGGCAAAGTCCAGGGAACACCCCGAATTAGGTTGTCTGTGTTTGTCCACCATTGTAGTGAGAAGGCTGTTTCTGATTAAATATCTAACTGCCATTCTAAATTCCCTTTTAGGGAATTTTCTGCTGCCAATATTTCCCACTGTAGTTTCCAGGAATGGACCTGAGCCCAATGGACAGCCGGGATACAAGAATTCACAGTACCTAGGAGCAACATAGCCTTCTGCAGCGTAGTGGAGGGAAAGACTATCGCTGAAGAAGCCAGTTCCGCCATATTTTGGACCTTCCGATCTGGGATACAGCATTCCTAATTGTTTGTTTGAGTCCAGCAGTATGCCCAAGTACTTGACTTGGTACGATCTTGGATTTTGGCAAGTTCAGCATCCCACCTAGGCTTGTCAGACCCGTCATAACCTTGTTTAGTTGGTCTTTGCAGTGGCGTGGGGAATTGCCTACTATAAGAAGGTAGTCCAGGTACGGGACTATCAAAATTTTTTGTTCCCTTAGGTGAGCCATCACCTCTTGGGGCCATAGCTAACCGGAATAGAAGAGCCGCAAATTGAAAGTGCTTTATCTCCCCCTGAATCATGACTGTCACCCTGAGGAATTTTCAGTAATCCTCGTGGATGGGGACGGGGTACTACGCATCTTTTAGGTCTAACACTGTCATAAAACAGGAGGGAAACAGCATTTTTATGGCAGATTTTATTGTCACCATCTTGAAGGACTCTATATGTAAACATATGTTCAATTTTTTCAGATTTACAATTGTTCTGAAAGTCCCATCTGGCTTTTTCCTTAAAAAAAAAAAAGAGTAAAATCCCTTGCCTTCTTCTTGACGGGCAACCTACTGGAGAACATTCTTTTCTACTAGGCCTAGAATTTCCTGTTAAAGGGCCAGCTGTTCTTCTCTTGAGGGTCTTTGGGGGGTCACTATGAGAGATGAGGGAGGATGGTAAAGGAATTTTAGTTTTAGTCCTGATCTTATTATATTTATAATCCATGTGCTGTTGGATATCTTTTTCCAGGCTGGGAGAAGAAAAACTAACCTTCCCCCCACCTGGGGAACACCCTCATTGGGATTGAGTTTTGGGGGTGCTGGGTTTATTAAACATGAGCCCCTTACTTTTGTTCCGTTTTTCCCCCCATTGTTCCTGGGGACTTTCCCCCATTTTTGGGGAGGCTTCCTGTTCCCAAACTTCCTACCTCGAAAGGGCCGTTTGTATGAGTACCCAAAGAGATTAGGGAACAATTTCTTTTTATCTCTTGCTTTATCTAATATGTCGTCCAGGGTGGGCCCAAACAGGAATTCACCTTCGCAGGGGACAGAACACAATTTTGATTTAGTTTGGAGGTCCCCCAGCCAAGTTTTAAGCCCTAAGGCCCATCTAGCTGCATTTTAAAAAGAACCTGATCTAGCGGCCAGTCTGACAGAATCGACGGAGGCGTCTGCGAAAAAGGCCGCAGCCCACTCATTATATGGACTGTGTTTAGAATTGTGTCTCTAGGGGTCTTTTCCTTCAGTTGTGTTTCCAGTTGATCTAGCCATATCATTAAAGCCTTAGCTGTTCAAGTGGCTGCAACTGTAGGCTTCAGTCCACCCCCCGCTGCCCCCCAGGCACCTTTTAAGAAAAAGTCTGCTTTTTTGTCCATGGGGTCTATTTAACGATCCCATGTCTTCAAATGAGAGTGCAAATTTTTTTGGAGGCTTTAGCGACAGCCACATCTAATTTTGGGGCTTTCCCCCAGAATGAGCACAAAGGGGTATTTTCTTTTGGGGGTGAGAATGCCCTTTTTTTCTGTTTTTTTCCCATTCTTTTTTAATTAAGTCTTGGACTTTTTCATTCAATGGGAAAGATCTTCTGGATTTTTGTTCAAGCCCGCTAAACATTATGTCTTGAATAGTTTTATTTGGTCCTGAATCTACTAGACCCATAGTGGATCTAATTACCTTGATTAAGATATCTGTTTGCGCTATTGGAAAACAGCACTGACCATCCTCAGAAGAAGATGACGAAGCAGAAGAATGTGAGCTATCAGAATCTGACTCACTCCTGCTCTCTGAACTACCGGACTCAGAAACAGGGAAAATGTACTTAGTTTTCTGATGTTTTTTTTCCCTGCCTTTTTTAAGGATTTAAGGGAATCCTCCACCTGGTTTTTAATCAGGGACCTAAGGTTTTCGGCGAAGTTTGGCGCTTCCTCCGAAACTGTTTGCTGGATACAAAAGCTACACAGCCTCTTCACCCAAGTAGTGAGAAGATCTTCTTCTCATAGTGCCCATATACTGTGTTTAGTCTTGGTGGTAAATTTCTTCCCCTATAAGACAAGAGGAATAGGCTCTAATTACAGAGTGACTTTCACAAAGTCCACTTACCACCCAGCAGAGAACAGAAGGATACCGGATACGATGACCCTTTATTTGAAGATGGACTTTCCTTCCCGCTGACGACCGTGCTAGGGCTCTTACTATGTTGAGAGCCTGAACGGTTGCTGCTGCTTTGTCTATGGGAAGGATCCTTCTCCGTCCGTCTCTACTGCTGTTGTGGCTGCTATTGCTGCTGCTGTGGCTGCTGCTGCTGAAGGCTTTACCGAGAGAAACTCTGGCTGGGAGAGTGACCCAAAGGGGCCTGCTCTTCTGGGAGCTCCTAGTCGCTCATACCTGGTAGGAATGGCAACTCACTGAGAAGCGCCTGCTTGAAACTCAGAATGGATTAAAAAGCTGCTCCAGGACCTCCCTCAGCCTCCATTCCATTAAGGCAATGTTGCTTGCCTCCATTACAGTGTTCCCAGCAATGCACTGCGTGCCTGATGTCATCGGGATCCTGCACAAGGGCCGGGAGAGGTGATCTTCTGTTCCTTCTTCTGCCACCTCTCCCCGCACACCCTCAATGGCCCACTGACCCTGGTGGTGGCGCTCCGGAAACCGCCCCAGTCGAGGCAAGGAACCCCCTGCCTGCAGTGAACTGACCGTCCTCGGAATCTGCGGTGAAAGAGGTACGCTGAAGGAGCTGTATAGTTCCCTCGGGACAAGAAACCAACTGATGCAGACGAGGGGTACCGCCTTTTTATCTGTAGGTTTCCTGTCCCGACAGGGCGGATCCCCTCTCTCCGTGGTGCCGTCATGGGAGGAGAGAGAAAAGCATCTATCTGCTGGTCTTGTGTTACCACACAGCAATATACGGTAATTTGTTTGGTCTTCTATCAGTGATGGCCAAAAGGGCGTAAACTCCAAGGAGGTCGCACACCGCTCTGTGTTCAGAGAGTGCGACTGTTATGGTCCAATACACCCTGGTATCTAGAAGGATGAATCTTGAATCTCGCACAAAATCCCAGATCTCCTTTTGTCTCTTATTCATTTTTTGTTTTGTTTTTTTAAAGAGCAAAAAGTTGACTGATCATTCAAAATGTTGCACGTTGGACTTAATCTGTGCAAAAATAACATAGCACTATTTTGTACTTCACAAGGGCAATCACAAATGATGTATTGGGTTCTGGTTCACCAAAGTCATGTCTACATGAAAAACAATAATCTTACTTGGTATCGTCTCTTATCTCCTGGTGACCGACCTTCTCCTGTTAATTCCAGATCCAGTTCGCATCTCTAGCATCACCAGTAACAGCAACCAGCAGGGTGAAGACATCGCTGTGAGCGTCCAGTTCTCTGGAGAGGAGACGGCTGTGACCTGGGAGGTGGACGGGGGATTTCTCCCTGACCGATACCGGCTGATAGATGATAATAGGATGGTGATTATCCCGAGAGCCCAGAGAGACGACATTGGGAGAAGATTCCGTGTCCGGATCAAAAACCCAGTCAGTGAGGAGACTGGGGAATACCAGCTGGAGGCTACAGGTAAGAGGGTATTACTGAGGTATTATATGTACCCCACACCTTCTATACCCCATGTACTGGAGATTACAGGTAAGAGGGTATTACTGAGGTATTATATGTACCCCACACCTTCTATACCCCATGTACTGGAGATTACAGGTAAGAGGGTATTACTGGGGTATTATATGTACCCCACACCTTCTATACCCCATGTACTGGAGATTACAGGTAAGAGGGTGTAACTGGGGTATTATATGTACCCCACACCTTCTATACCTCATGTACTCGAGATTACAGGTAAGAGGGTATTACTGGGGTATTATATGTACCCCACACCTTCTATACCTCATGTACTGGAGATTACAGGTAAGATGGTATTACTGGGGTATTATATGTACCCCACACCTTCTATACCCCATGTACTGGAGATTACAGGTAAGAGGGTATTACTGGGGTATTATATGTACCCCACACCTTCTATACCTCATGTACTGGAGATTACAGGTAAGAGGGTATTACTGGGGTATTATATGTACCCCACACCTTCTATACCTCATGTACTGGAGATTACAGGTAAGAGGGTATTACTGGGGTATTATATGTACCCCACACCTTCTATACCCCATGTACTGGAGATTACAGGTAAGAGGGTATTACTGGGGTATTATATGTACCCTGTTGTGAATTCTGTGGCTGAATTCACTCCTGTGGTCACAAGTGGTACTGCAGCTTCTGAGCTTCCTCCCTCAGGTGTTCTGGTGAGCTCGTTAGCTGCTTCGTTACTTAACTCCACCTGATGCTGCTATCCCTGCTCCTTGTCAATGTTCCAGTGTTGGATCTGAGCTTCTCCTGATTGTTCCTGTGACCTGCTGCTCTGTATAGCTAAGTGCTTTTTTGCTATTTTGTTGCTTTTTTTTCTGTCCAGCTTGTCTTTTGTTTTGCTGGAAGCTCTGAGACGCAAAGGGTGTACCGCCGAGCCGTTAGTTCGGCACGGTGGGTCTTTTTTGCCCCCTTTGCGTGGTTTTTGCTTTAGGGTTTTTTGTAGACTGCAAAGTTCGCTTTACTGTCCTCGCTCTGTCTAGAATATCGGGCCCCACTTTGCTGAATCTATTTCATCCCTACGTTTTGTCTTTTCATCTTACTCACAGTCATTATATGTGGGGGGCTGCCTTTTCCTTTGGGGTATTTCTCTGGGGCAAGTCAGGCCTATTTTTCTATCTTCAGGCTAGCTAGTTTCTTAGGCTGTGCCGAGTTGCATAGGTAGTTGTTAGGCGCAATCCACAGCCGCTTTTAGTTGTGTTTAGGATAGGATCAGGTGTGCAGTCTACAGAGTTTCCACGTCTCAGAGCTCGTTCTTGTTTTTGGGTATTTGTCAGATCACTGTGTGCGCTCTCATCGCTAGGCACACTGTGTCTCTGGATTGCCTTCATAACACCTTTCATTAGCACACATAACAGTACAAGGAGCCTAACTAATGATTCTCAATAGAGGGAAAAAAAAAGTTCTGACATCATTTTTTTTTTTCTGCTCTGTGTTCATTTTTTTTTTTTCCCTAGACATTTGGGTGATTCTCGACACAGGTGTGGACATGGATATTCAGGGTCTGTGCTCTTCAATGGATAATCTCGTTATAAATGTACAAAAGATTCAAGATACTATTGATCAGAAATCCATGTTAGAACCAAGAATTCCTATTCCTGATTTGTTTTTTGGAGATAGAACTAAGTTTCTAAGTTTCAAAAATAATTGTAAGCTATTTCTGGCCTTGAAACCTCATTCTTCTGGTAATCCTATTCAACAGGTTTTGATTATTATTTCTTTTTTGCGCGGCGACCCTCAAGACTGGGCATTTTCTCTTGCGCCAGGAGACCCTGCATTGAGTAGTGTCGATGCGTTTTTCCTGGCGCTCGGATTACTGTACGATGAGCCTAATTCAGTGGATCAGGCTGAGAAAAATTTGCTGGCTTTGTGCCAGGGTCAGGATGATATAGAAGTATATTGTCAGAAATTTAGGAAATGGTCAGTACTCACTCAGTGGAATGAATCTGCGCTGGCAGCTTTGTTCAGAAAGGGTCTCTCTGAGGCTCTTAAGGATGTCATGGTGGGATTTCCTATGCCTGCTGGTTTGAATGAGTCTTTTTCTTTGGCCATTCAGATCGGTCGACGCTTGCGCGAGCGTAAATCTGTGCACCATTTGGTGGTATTACCTGAGGTTAAACCTGAGCCTATGCAGTGCGATAGGACTATGACCAGAGTTGAACGGCAGGAATACAGACGTCTGAATGGGCTGTGTTTCTATTGTGGTGATTCCACTCATGCTATTTCTGATTGTCCTAAGCGCACTAAGCGGTCCGCTAGGTCTGCCGTCATTGGTACTGTACAGTCCAAATTCCTTCTGTCCATTACCTTGATATGCTCTTTGTCGTCGTTTTCTGTCATGGCGTTTGTGGATTCAGGCGCTGCCCTGAATCTGATGGATTTGGATTATGCTAAACGATGTGGGTTTTTCTTGGAGCCTTTGCGGTGTCCTATTCCATTGAGAGGAATTGATGCTACACCTTTGGCCAAGAATAAACCTCAGTACTGGGCCCAGCTGACCATGTGCATGGCTCCTGCACATCAGGAAGTTATTCGCTTTCTGGTGTTGCATAATCTGCATGATGTGGTCGTGTTGGGGTTGCCATGGCTACAAACCCATAATCCAGTATTGGATTGGAATTCCATGTCGGTATCCAGCTGGGGTTGTCAGGGGGTACATGGTGATGTTCCATTTTTGTCGATTTCGTCATCCACCCCTTCTGAGGTCCCAGAGTTCTTGTCTGATTATCAGGATGTATTTGAAGAGCCCAAGTCCGATGCCCTACCTCCGCATAGGGATTGTGATTGTGCTATCAATTTGATTCCTGGTAGTAAATTCCCTAAAGGTCGATTATTTAATTTATCCGTGCCCGAACACGCCGCTATGCGCAGTTATGTGAAGGAATCCCTGGAGAAGGGACATATTCGCCCATCGTCATCACCACTGGGAGCAGGGTTCTTCTTTGTAGCCAAGAAGGATGGTTCGCTGAGACCGTGTATTGATTACCGCCTTCTTAATAAGATCACTGTAAAATTTCAGTATCCCTTGCCATTGTTATCTGACTTGTTTGCTCAGATTAAGGGGGCTAGTTGGTTCACTAAGATAGATCTTCGTGGTGCGTATAATCTGGTGAGAATCAGGCAAGGAGATGAATGGAAAACTGCATTCAATACGCCCGAGGGTCATTTTGAGTATCTAGTGATGCCGTTCGGACTTGCCAATGCTCCATCTGTGTTTCAGTCTTTTATGCATGACATCTTCCGTGAGTATCTGGATAAATTCCTGATTGTTTACTTGGATGACATTTTGATCTTCTCAGATGATTGGGAGTCTCATGTGAAGCAGGTCAGAATGGTTTTTCAGGTCCTGCGTGCTAATTCTTTGTTTGTGAAGGGATCAAAGTGTCTCTTCGGTGTGCAGAAAGTTTCATTTTTGGGGTTCATCTTTTCCCCTTCTACTATCGAGATGGATCCAGTTAAGGTCCAAGCCATCCAGGATTGGATTCAGCCGACATCTCTGAAAAGTCTGCAAAAGTTCCTGGGTTTTGCTAATTTTTATCGTCGCTTCATCTGTAATTTTTCTAGCATTGCCAAACCATTGACCGATTTGACCAAGAAGGGTGCTGATTTGGTTAATTGGTCTTCTGCTGCTGTGGAAGCTTTTCAGGAGTTGAAGCGTCGTTTTTGTTCTGCCCCTGTGTTGTGTCAGCCAGATGTTTCTCTTCCGTTCCAGGTCGAGGTTGATGCTTCTGAGATTGGAGCAGGGGCGGTTTTGTCACAGAGAGGTTCTGATTGCTCAGTGATGAAACCATGTGCTTTCTTTTCCAGGAAGTTTTCGCCTGCAGAGCGTAATTATGATGTGGGCAACCGAGAGTTGCTGGCCATGAAGTGGGCATTCGAGGAGTGGCGTCATTGGCTTGAAGGAGCTAGGCATCGCGTGGTGGTATTGACTGATCATAAGAACTTGACTTATCTCGAGTCTGCCAAGCGCTTGAATCCTAGACAGGCCCGTTGGTCGTTATTTTTTGCCCGCTTCGACTTTGTGATTTCGTACCTTCCGGGCTCTAAAAATGTGAAGGCGGATGCTCTGTCTAGGAGTTTTGTGCCCGACTCTCCGGGTTTATCTGAGCCAGCGGGTATCCTCAAGGAAGGAGTCATTGTGTCTGCCATCTCCCCTGATTTGCGGCGGGTGCTGCAAAAATTTCAGGCGAATAAACCTGATCGTTGTCCAGCGGAGAAACTGTTCGTCCCTGATAGGTGGACTAATAAACTTATCTCTGAACTTCATTGTTTGGTGTTGGCTGGTCATCCTGGAATCTTTGGTACCAGAGAGTTAGTGGCTAGATCCTTCTGGTGGCCATCTCTGTCACGGGATGTACGTACTTTTGTGCAGTCCTGTGGGATTTGTGCTAGGGCTAAGCCCTGCTGTTCTCGTGCCAGTGGGTTGCTTTTGCCCTTGCCGGTCCCAAAGAGGCCTTGGACACATATTTCGATGGATTTCATTTCTGACCTTCCCGTTTCTCAAAAGATGTCAGTCATTTGGGTGGTCTGTGATCGCTTTTCTAAAATGGTCCATCTGGTGCCCTTGGCTAAATTGCCTTCCTCCTCTGATTTGGTACCTTTGTTCTTTCAGCATGTGGTTCGGTTGCATGGCATTCCTGAGAATATTGTTTCTGACAGAGGTTCCCAGTTTGTTTCAAGGTTTTGGCGAGCCTTTTGTGGTAGGATGGGCATTGACCTATCCTTTTCCTCGACTTTCCATCCTCAGACTAATGGCCAGACCGAACGAACCAATCAGACCTTGGAAACATATCTGAGATGTTTTGTTTCTGCAGACCAGGATGATTGGGTGTCCTTTTTGCCGTTGGCTGAGTTCGCCCTTAATAATCGGGCCAGCTCGGCTACCTTGGTTTCTCCATTTTTTTGCAATTCTGGGTTCCATCCTCGTTTCTCTTCAGGACAGGTTGAGTCTTCGGACTGTCCTGGTGTGGATTCTGTGGTGGACAGGTTGCAGCAGATCTGGACTCAGGTAGTGGACAATTTGACCTTGTCCCAGGAGAAGGCTCAACTTTTCGCTAATCGCAGACGCCGTGTGGGTCCCCGACTTCGTGTTGGGGATCTGGTTTGGTTATCTTCTCGTCATATTCCTATGAAGGTTTCCTCTCCTAAATTTAAACCTCGTTTTATTGGTCCGTATAGGATTTCTGAGGTTCTCAATCCTGTGTCTTTTCGTCTGACCCTCCCAGACTCCTTTTCCATACATAATGTATTCCATAGGTCGTTGTTGCGGATATACGTGGCACCTATGGTTCCATCTGTTGAGCCTCCTGCCCCAGTTTTGGTGGAGGGGGAATTGGAGTATATTGTGGAGAAGATTTTGGATTCTCGTGTTTCTAGACGGAAACTCCAGTATCTGGTTAAATGGAAGGGTTATGCTCAGGAAGATAATTCCTGGGTTTTTGCCTCTGATGTTCATGCTCCCGATCTTGTTCGTGCCTTTCATGCGGCTCATCCTGGTCGGCCTGGGGGCTCTGGTGAGGGTTCGGTGACCCCTCCTCAAAGGGGGGGTACTGTTGTGAATTCTGTGGCTGAATTCACTCCTGTGGTCACAAGTGGTACTGCAGCTTCTGAGCTTCCTCCCTCAGGTGTTCTGGTGAGCTCGTTAGCTGCTTCGTTACTTAACTCCACCTGATGCTGCTATCCCTGCTCCTTGTCAATGTTCCAGTGTTGGATCTGAGCTTCTCCTGATTGTTCCTGTGACCTGCTGCTCTGTATAGCTAAGTGCTTTTTTGCTATTTTGTTGCTTTTTTTTCTGTCCAGCTTGTCTTTTGTTTTGCTGGAAGCTCTGAGACGCAAAGGGTGTACCGCCGTGCCGTTAGTTCGGCACGGTGGGTCTTTTTTGCCCCCTTTGCGTGGTTTTTGCTTTAGGGTTTTTTGTAGACTGCAAAGTTCGCTTTACTGTCCTCGCTCTGTCTAGAATATCGGGCCCCACTTTGCTGAATCTATTTCATCCCTACGTTTTGTCTTTTCATCTTACTCACAGTCATTATATGTGGGGGGCTGCCTTTTCCTTTGGGGTATTTCTCTGGGGCAAGTCAGGCCTATTTTTCTATCTTCAGGCTAGCTAGTTTCTTAGGCTGTGCCGAGTTGCATAGGTAGTTGTTAGGCGCAATCCACAGCCGCTTTTAGTTGTGTTTAGGATAGGATCAGGTGTGCAGTCTACAGAGTTTCCACGTCTCAGAGCTCGTTCTTGTTTTTGGGTATTTGTCAGATCACTGTGTGCGCTCTCATCGCTAGGCACACTGTGTCTCTGGATTGCCTTCATAACACCTTTCATTAGCACACATAACAGTACCCACACCTTCTATACCCCATGTACTGGAGATTACAGGTAAGAGGGTATTACTGGGGTATTATATGTACCCCGCACCTTCTATACCTCATGTACTGGAGATTACAGGTAAGAGGGTATTACTGGGGTATTATATGTACCACGCACCTTCTATACCCCATGTACTGGAGATTACAGGTAAGAGGATTTTACTGGGGTATTATATGTACCCCACACCTTCTATACCCCATGTACTGGAGATTACAGGTAAGAGGATTTTACTGGGGTATTATATGTACCCCACACCTTCTATACCCCATGTACTGGAGATTACAGGTAAGATGGTATTACTGGGGTATTATATGTACCCCCCATTAGGGTTGAGCGAAACGGATCGTTCATTTTCAAAAGTCGCCGACTTTTGGCAAAGTCGGGTTTCATGAAACCCGACCCGACCCCTGTGTGGAGTCGACCATGCGGTACACGACTTTCGCGCCAAAGTCGCGTTTCAATGACGCTAAAAGTGCCTTTTCTCAGCCAATGAAGGTGGACGCAGAGTGTGGGCAGCGTGATGACATAGGTCCTGGTCCCCACCATCTTAGAGAAGGGCATTGCAGTGATTGGCTTGCTGTCTGCGGCGTCACAAGGGCTATAAAGAGGCGTTCCCGCCAACCGCCATCTTACTGCTGCTGATCTGAGCATAGGGAGAGGTTGCTGCCGCTTCGTCAGAAGCAGGGATAGCGTTAGGCAGGGTCCATTAACCACCAAACCGCTTGTGCTGTAGCGATTTCCACTGTCCAACATCACCTTTTGTTTGCAGGGACAGTGGAAGCTACATTTTTTTTTCCTCAGCACTGTAGCTCATTGGGCTGCCCTAGAAGGCTCCCTGATAGCTGCATTGCTGTGTGTACGCCGCTGTGCAAACCAACTGCTTTTTTCAAAGCACAAATCCTGTTGTTCCTTCCTTTCTGCACAGCTATCTTTTTTGTTTGTCCACACTTTTTATTTAATTTGTGCAGCAGTCCACTCCTTATTGCTGCCTGCCATACATTGCTGAGATTACTGTAGGGAGATAGTAATTGTAGGACAGTCCCTGTTTTTTTTAATTCTCCCTAAAAAAATAAGTTGTGGGAGATTAAGATTGGCATTTCTGCTAGAGTGCCAGTCCTGAGTGTGCCATCTCTCTCAAATAGTGGGCCATAGAAAGCCTATTTTTTTTTTATTGGGTTTATAAATTCTCCCTGAAAAAAAAAACAGTGGGAGATTATTATTGGCCTTTGGGCTTGTGTGCCAGTCCTGAGTGTGCCATCTCTCTCAAATAGTGGGCCATAGAAAGCCTAGTGTTTTTTTTTTATTTGGTTTCTAAATTCTCCCTGAAAAAATAAAAAAAACAGTGGGAGATTAATATTGGCCTTTCTGCTTGTGTGCCAGTCCTGAGTGTGCCATCTCTCTCAAACAGTGGGCCATAGAAAGCCTAGTGTTTTTTTTCTTTAAATTTGGTTTCTAAATTCTCCCTGAAAAAATCAAAAAAACCGTGGGAGACTAATATTGGCCTTTCTGCTTGTGTGCCAGTCCTGACTCCTGAGTGTGCCATCTCTCTCAAATAGTGGGCCATAGAAAGCCTAGTGTTTTTTTTTTTTTATTTGGTTTCTATTTTTTTTTTATTGGGTTTATAAATTCTCCCTGAAAAAAAAACAGTGGGAGATTAATATTGGCCTTTGGGCTTGTGTGCCAGTCCTGAGTGTGCCATCTCTCTCAAATAGTGGGCCATAGAAAGCCTAGTGTTTTTTTTTAAATTTGGTTTCTAACTTCTCCCTGAAAAAAAAACAGTGGGAGATTAATATTGGCTTTTCTGCTTGTGTGCCAGTCCTGAGTGTGCCATCTCTCTCAAATAGTGGGCTGTTGTGAATTCTGTGGCCAGGCTCCCTCCTGTGGTCGTGAGTGGTACTTCGGCTGGTTCTGTCTATGAGCTTCCTTTGGTGGATGAGAGTGGTACTGCAGCTTCTGAGTTTCCTTCCTCAGGTGATGAGGTTAAGTCGTTAGGTGCTGCTCTATTTAACTCCACCTAGTGCTTTGATCCTGGCCTCCAGTCAATGTTCTAGTATTGGTCTTGCTTTCTCCTGGATCGTTCCTGTGGCCTGTCTATCCTGCATAAGCTAAGTTTTGCTTGTGTTATTTTTGTTTGCTATTTTTTCTGTCCAGCTTGCTATATTGGTTTTTCTTGCTTGCTGGTAGCTCTGGGACGCAGAGGGAGCACCTCCGTACCGTTAGTCGGTGCGGAGGGTCTTTTTGCCGCCTCTGCGTGGTTGTTTGTAGGGTTTTGTGTTGACCGCAAAGCAATCTTTCCTATCTTCGGTCTGTTCAGTAAGTTGGGCCTCACTTTGCTAAATCTATTTCATCTCTGCGTTTGTATTTTCATCTCAACTCACAGTCATTATATGTGGGGGGCTGCCTTTTCCTTTGGGGTATTTCTCTGAGGCAAGCTAGGCTTATTTTTCTTTCTTAGGGCTAGCTAGTTTCTCAGGCTGTGCTCGAGGCGCATAGGTCTGGTCAGGAGCGCTCCACGGCTACCTCTAGTGTGGTTGGATAGGATTAGGGATTGCGGTCAGCAGAGTTCCCACGTCTCAGAGCTTGTCCTATGTTTTTGGGTAATTGTCAGGTCACTTGGTGTGCTCTGAACTTCAAGGTCCATTGTGGTTCTGAATTGCCTGTTCATAACAGTACTGGAGGCCCAAAGTACTAATGCTGCTCAATAGAGGGAAAAGAGAAGTTCTGAGACCATTTTTTTTTCTTTGCACTGTGTTCTGTCTTTCTTTTCCCCTTTACATCAGGGTGGTTCAGAACACAGGTGTGGACATGGACATTCAGGGTCTGTGCTCTTTGATGGATAATCTCGCTATAAATGTACAGAACATTCAAGATTTAGTGGTTCAGAATCCTTTGATAGAACCTAAAATTCCTATTCCTGAGTTATTTTCTGGAGATAGAGCTAAGTTTTTGAATTTTAAAAATAATTGTAAACTATTTCTGGCTTTGAAACCCCGCTCCTCTGGTGACCCAGTTCAACAAGTTAAGATCATTATTTCTTTATTATGTGGCGACCCTCAAGACTGGGCATTTTCCCTTGCGCCAGGAGATCCTGCATTATGTAATATTGATGCGTTTTTTCTGGCGCTCGGATTGCTGTATGAAGAACCTAATTCAGTGGATCAGGCAGAGAAAAATTTGCTGGCTCTGTGTCAGGGTCAGGATGAGATAGAGATTTATTGTCAGAAGTTTAGAAAGTGGTCCGTGCTCACTCAATGGAATGAATGTGCGCTGGCAGCTATTTTCAGAAAGGGTCTCTCTGAAGCCCTTAAAGATGTCATGGTGGGATTTCCTATGCCTGCTGGTCTGAATGAGTCTATGTCTTTGGCCATTCAGATCGGTCGACGCTTGCGTGAGCGTAAATCTGTGCACCATTTGGCGGTATTATTTGAGCATAAACCTGAGCCTATGAAGTGCGATAGGACTTTGACCAGAGCTGAAAGGCAAGAACACAGACGTCAGAATGGGCTGTGTTTCTACTGTGGTGATTCCACTCATGCTATCTCCGATTGTCCTAAGCGCACTAAGCGGTTCACTAGGTCTGCCACCATTGGTACGGTACAGTCGAAATTTCTTTTGTCCGTTACTTTGATCTGCTCTTTGTCTTCCTATTCTGTCATGGCATTTCTGGATTCAGGCGCTGCCCTGAATTTGATGGACTTGGAGTATGCTAGGCGCTGTGGGTTTGTCTTGGAGCCCTTGCAGTGTCCTATTCCATTGAGAGGAATTGATGCTACGCCTATGGCCAAGAATAAGCCTCAGTATTGGACCCAGCTGACCATGTGCATGGCTCCTGCGCACCAGGAGGATATTCGCTTTCTGGTGTTGCATAATCTGCATGATGTGGTCGTGTTGGGGTTGCCATGGCTACAAGTCCATAACCCAGTATTAGATTGGAAATCTATGTCTGTGTCCAGCTGGGGTTGTCAGGGGGTACATGGTGATGTTCCATTTCTGACTATCTCATCATCCACCCCTTCTGAGGTCCCAGAGTTCTTGTTTGATTACCGGGATGTATTCGATGAGCCCAAGTCCAATGCCCTACCTCCGCATAGGGATTGTGATTGTGCTATCGATTTGATTCCTGGTAGTAAGTTTCCTAAGGGTCGACTGTTTAATTTATCTGTACCTGAGCACGCCGCTATGCGGAGTTACGTGAAGGAGTCCTTGGAGAAGGGTCATATTCGCCCGTCATCGTCGCCATTGGGAGCGGGGTTCTTTTTTGTGGCCAAGAAGGATGGTTCGCTGAGACCTTGTATTGATTACCGCCTGCTAAATAAAATTACGGTCAAATTTCAGTACCCCTTGCCGCTGCTGTCTGATATGTTTGCTCGGATTAAGGGGGCTAGTAGGTTCACCAAGATAGATCTTCGTGGTGCATATAATCTTGTGCGTATTAAACGGGGCGATGAATGGAAAACAGCATTTAATACACCCGAAGGCCATTTTGAGTACCTGGTTATGCCATTCGGGCTTTCTAATGCTCCATCAGTGTTTCAGTCCTTTATGCATGACATCTTCCGAGAGTACCTAGATAAATTCCTGATTATATACTTGGATGATATTTTGGTCTTCTCGGATGATTGGGAGTCTCATGTGAAGCAGGTCAGAATGGTGTTCCAGGTCCTGCGTGCGAATTCTTTGTTTGTGAAGGGGTCAAAGTGTCTCTTTGGTGTTCAGAAGGTTTCATTTTTGGGGTTCATTTTTTCTCCTTCTACTATGGAGATGGACCCTGTTAAAGTTCAGGCCATTTATGATTGGACTCAGCCAACATCTCTGAAGAGTCTGCAGAAGTTCCTGGGCTTTGGTAATTTTTATCGTCGCTTCATCAATAATTTTTCTAGTATTGCTAAACCGTTGACTGATTTAACCAAGAAGGGTGCTGATGTGGTCAGTTGGTCTTCTGCTGCTGTGGAAGCTTTTCAGGAGTTGAAGCGTTGTTTTTCTTCTGCCCCTGTGTTGTGCCAACCAGATGTTTCGCTTCCGTTCCAGGTCGAGGTTGATGCTTCTGAAATTGGAGCAGGGGCTGTTTTGTCGCAGAGAAGTTCTGATTGCTCGGTGATGAAACCATGCGCCTTCTTTTCCAGGAAATTTTCGCCTGCTGAGCGAAATTATGATGTTGGCAATCGAGAGTTGCTAGCCATGAAGTGGGCATTCGAGGAGTGGCGTCATTGGCTTGAAGGAGCTAAGCATCGCGTGGTGGTCTTGAGTGATCACAAGAACTTGACTTAACTCGAGTCTGCCAAACGGTTGAA
This sequence comes from Ranitomeya imitator, assembly GCF_032444005.1. NCBI lineage: Eukaryota > Metazoa > Chordata > Amphibia > Anura > Dendrobatidae > Ranitomeya > Ranitomeya imitator. The sequence goes on along the minus strand of NC_091284.1, from coordinate 12,982,874 downwards.
TCCTAGACAGGCTCGTTGGTCGCTGTTTTTCTCCCGTTTTGACTTTGTGGTTTCGTACCTTCCGGGCTCTAAAAATGTGAAGGCGGATGCCCTGTCTAGGAGTTTTGTGCCAGATTCTCCGGGTTTGTCTGAGCCGGCGGGTATTATCAAAGAGGGGGTAATTTTGTCGGCCATCTCCCCTGATTTGCGGCGGGTGCTGCAAAAATTTCAGGCTAATAGACCTGACCGTTGCCCAGCGGAGAAACTGTTTGTCCCTGATAGGTGGACGAATAAAGTTATCTCTGAGGTTCATTGTTCGGTGTTGGCTAGTCATCCTGGAATCTTTGGTACCAGAGATTTGGTGGCTAGATCCTTTTGGTGGCCGACTCTGTCGCGGGATGTGCATTCTTTTGTGCAGTCCTGTGGGATTTGTGCTCGGGCTAAGCCCTGCTGTTCTCGTGCCAGTGGGTTGCTTTTGCCCTTGCCGGTCCCGAAGAGGCCTTGGACACATATCTCTATGGATTTTATTTCGGATCTCCCCGTCTCTCAAAGAATGTCGGTCATTTGGGTGGTTTGTGATCGCTTCTCTAAGATGGTCCATTTGGTACCCTTGTCTAAATTGCCTTCCTCCTCTGATTTGGTGCCATTGTTTTTCCAGCATGTGGTTCGTTTACATGGCATTCCAGAGAACATCGTTTCTGACAGAGGTTCCCAGTTTGTTTCGAGATTTTGGCGAGCCTTTTGTGCTAGGATGGGCATTGATTTGTCTTTTTCCTCGGCTTTCCATCCTCAGACAAATGGCCAGACTGAACGAACCAATCAGACCTTGGAAACATATCTGTGATGTTTTGTTTCTGCTGATCAGGATGATTGGGTGTCCTTTTTGCCTTTGGCTGAGTTCGCCCTTAATAATCGGGCTAGCTTGGCTACTTTGGTTTCGCCGTTTTTCTGCAATTCTGTGTTCCACCCTCGTTTCTCTTCAGGGCAGGTTGAGTCTTCGGACTGTCCTGGTTTGGATACTGTGCTGGATAGGTTGCAGCAGATTTGGACTCATGTAGTGGACAATTTGACTTTGTCCCAGGAGAAGGCTCAACGTTTCGCTAACCGCAGGCGCTGTGTGGGTCCCCGACTTCGTGTTGGGGATTTGGTTTGGTTGTCATCTCGTTATATTCCTATGAAGGTTTCCTCTCCTAAGTTTAAGCCTCGTTTCATTGGTCCGTATAGGATTTCTGAGGTTCTTAATCCTGTGTCTTTTCGTTTGACTCTTCCAGCTTCTTTTTCCATCCATAACGTGTTCCATAGGTCATTGTTGCGGAGATACGTGGCACCTGTGGTTCCATCTGTTGATCCTCCTGCTCCGGTTTTGGTTGAAGGGGAGTTGGAGTATATAGTGGAGAAGATTTTGGATTCTCGTGTTTCGAGACGGAAACTCCAGTATCTGGTTAAGTGGAAAGGTTATGGTCAGGAAGATAATTCCTGGGTCTTTGCCTCTGATGTCCATGCGGCCGATCTGGTTCGTGCCTTTCATGTGGCTCATCCTGGTCAGCCTGGGGACTCTGGTGAGGGTTCGGTGACCCCTCCTCAAGGGGGGGGTACTGTTGTGAATTCTGTGGCCAGGCTCCCTCCTGTAGTCGTGAGTGGTACTTCGGCTGGTTCTGTCTATGAGCTTCCTTTGGTGGATGAGAGTGGTACTGCGGCTTCTGAGTTTCCTTCCTCAGGTGATGAGGTTAAGTCGTTAGGTGCTGCTCTATTTAACTCCACCTAGTGCTTTGATCCTGGCCTCCAGTCAATGTTCTAGTATTGGTCTTGCTTTCTCCTGGATCGTTCCTGTGGCCTGTCTATCCTGCATAAGCTAAGTTTTGCTTGTGTTATTTTTGTTTGCTATTTTTTCTGTCCAGCTTGCTATATTGGTTTTTCTTGCTTGCTGGTAGCTCTGGGATGCAGAAGGAGCACCTCCGTACCGTTAGTTGGTGCGGAGGGTCTTTTTGCCCCCTCTGCGTGGTTGTTTGTAGGGTTTTGTGTTGACCGTAAAGCAATCTTTCCTATCTTCGGTCTGTTCAGTAAGTTGGGCCTCACTTTGCTAAATTTATTTCATCTCTGCGTTTGTATTTTCATCTCAACTCACAGTCATTATATGTGGGGGGCTGCCTTTTCCTTTGGGGTATTTCTCTGAGGCAAGCTAGGCTTATTTTTCTTTCTTAGGGCTAGCTAGTTTCTCAGGCTGTGCTCGAGGCGCATAGGTCTGGTCAGGAGCGCTCCACGGCTACCTCTAGTGTGGTTGGATAGGATTAGGGATTGCGGTCAGCAGAGTTCCCACGTCTCAGAGCTCGTCCTATGTTTTTGGGTAATTGTCAGGTCACTTGGTGTGCTCTGAACTTCAAGGTCCATTGTGGTTCTGAATTGCCTGTTCATAACAGTGGGCCATAGAAAGCCTAGTGTTTTTTTTTTTAAATTTGGTTTCTAAATTCTCCCTGAAAACATAAAAAAAACAGTGGGAGATTAATATTGGCCTTTGTGCTTGAGTGACAGTCCTGCGTGTGTGGCATCTCTCTCATTTGGTGCAACAGAAAACAGAGTGTGTAACATTGTGCCTGATTTTCCTTGCGGTCTCACCCACCTGTAAAGGGATATCTAAATCATACAGAAGTTAGAGTTCACCGTGTAAGTTGTTTGACAGTAACAAATACCGTTACTTTGGTTACGTTTTTAAAACAATGAAGAAGTCTGGTGGAAGAGGTCGTGGCCGTGGGCGTTCATTGCCATCTGGTAATGATGGTAGTGGTAGTGGAGCATCATGTGGTCGTGGGAAAAAAAATATAGCACCTAAGTCTGGAGCTGTGGAGCCAGGTTCGTCGTCTGGCTACACAAGGCCTCGAACGCTCCCTTTTCTGGGAGTAGGAAAACCGCTTTTAAAGCTGGAGCAGCAAGAGCAAGTTTTGGCTTACCTTGCTGACTCAGCCTCTAGCTCTTTTGCCTCCTCTTCTGAAACTGGTAAATGTAAAAGCAGCGCGTCGTTAGTGGATGTTCACGGTCAGGGACAAGTCGCTTCCTTGTCCTCTTCAGCAAAACCAACAACAGAGAAGGATGCAGCAGGCGACACAATGGGTTACTCCATGGAGCTCTTTACACATACCGTCCCTGGATTAGAAAGTGAAACAGTTAACAGGCCATGCCCATTACTAGTTGAATCTGACATGGAGTGCACTGATGCACAGCCACAGCCAGACTACTATGCTGTTCCTTTGACTCAGACCACAACATTGCCCTCGCAGGGTACTGATCCAGAATCAGACCCTGATGAGACTATGGTGCCCTGTCACGAACGCTATACCACCGACTTACACGGTGACACAGACGAAGTTGCACACGAGATAGAAGAGGAGGTTATAGATGACCCAGTTGTTGACCCCGATTGGCAGCCATTGGGGGAACAGGGTGCAGGCGGAAGTAGTTCTGAAACGGAGGAGGAGGGGCCCGCAGCAGGCATCAACATCGCAACAGGTTCCATCTGCCGGGCCCGTATCTGGCCCAAAACGCGTGGCAAAGCCAAAACCTGTTGGAGGACAGCGTGGCCATCCGGTTAAAGCTCAGTCTGCAATGCCTGAAAAGGGATCCGATGCTAGAAAGAGTGCAGTCTGGCATTTTTTTAAACAACATCCAATTGATCAGCACAAAGTCATCTGTCAAAAATGTTCAACTACCTTAAGCAGAGGTCAGAATCTGAAAAGTCTAAATACAAGTTGCATGCATAGACATTTAACCACCATGCATTTTCAAGCCTGGACTAACTACCAAACGTCCCTTAAGGTTGTAGCACCCTCGGCCAATGAAGCTAGTCAGCAACGCTACATCCCTTCCGTCACTGTAAGGCCACCATTTTCCGCACCACCTGCAGTATCTGTGCAGGTTTCTTTGCCAGGCCAAAGCAGTCAGGGTCAGGGAATCACCAGTTTCGTAGTAGGAAACACTGCATCTAGGGCACCGGCGGAAACAATACCGTCTCCAACCGTCTCTCAGTCTGCCATGTCCACCGGCACACCCGCTAGTTCCACGATCTCCAGCTCTCCAGTCCAGCTCACCCTACATGAGATTCTCGTTAGAAAAAGGAAGTACTTATCCTCGCATCCGCGTACACAGGGTTTGAACGCCCGCATAGCTAGACTAATCTCGTTAGAGATGATGCCCTACAGGTTAGTTGAAAGCGAATCTTTCAAAGCCCTGATGGACTACCCAGTCGACACTTCTTTTCGAGAAAAGCCATCCCAGCCCTCCACCAGCATGTTAAAGAGCGCATCGTCCATGCACTCAGGCAATCTGTGAGTACAAAGGTGCACCTGACAACAGATGCATGGACCAGTAGGCATGGCCAGGAACGTTACGTGTCCATCACGGCACACTGGGTGAATGTGGTGGATGCAGGGTCCACAGGGGACATCAATTTTGGGACAGTTCTGCCTAGCCCACGGTCTAGGAAACAGTTGGCTGTAGGCATTCGCACCCCCTCCTCCTCCTCCTCGTCCTCCTGCAGAAGCGAGAGCTCGTCAACAGACCGCAGTCGCCCAACCACTCCATCCGCAGCTGCCACTGTTGCACACCAGTTGTCCCATTATGGGGCAGCTACTGGCAAGCGTCAGCAGGCTGTATTGGCTATGAAGTGTTTGGGCGACAACAGACACACCGCGGAAGTTTTTTCCGAGTTCTTGCAGAAAGAAACGCAGTCGTGGCTGGGCACTGTAGATCTTGAGGCAGGCAAGGTAGTGAGTGATAACGGAAGGAATTTCATGGCTGCCATCTCCCTTTCCCAACTGAAACACATTCCTTGCCTGGCTCACACCTTAAACCTGGTGGTGCAGTGCGTCCTGAAAAGTTACCCGGGGTTATCCGACCTGCTCCTCAAAGTGCGCGGACTTTGCTCACATATCCGCCGTTCGCCTGTACACTCCAGCCGTATGCAGACCTATCAGCGGTCTTTGAACCTTCCCCAGCATCGCCTAATCATAGACGTTGCAACAAGGTGGAACTCAACACTGCACATGCTTCAGAGACTGTGCGAACAGAGGCGGGCTGTTATGTATTTGTGGGAGGATACACATACACGGGCAGGCAGTAGGATGGCAGACATGGAGTTGTCAGGTGTGCAGTGGTTGAAGATACAAGACATGTGTCAAGTCCTTCAGTGTTTTAAGGAATGCACACGGCTGGTTAGTGCAGACAACGCCATAATAAGCATGAGCATCCCCCTAATGCGTCTGCTGATGCAAAGTTTGACGCACATAAAGGATCAGGCGTCTGCAGCAGAGGAAGAGGAAAGCCTTGATATCAGTCTGTCATTGTCTGGTCAGTGCAGTGGACAGGACGAGGTAGCGGGCGAAGAGGAGGATGGGGATGAGTATATTTTTAATGAGGAAGCTTTTCCGGGGCCATTGGAAATTGGTGGCGTGGCAAGGCCGGGTTCTGGTTTTTTGAGGGACACAAGTGACATAGATTTGCCTGAAACTGCCCCTCAACCAAGCACAACCGCAGATTTGACAACTGGAACTTTGGCCCACATGGCGGATTATGCCTTACGTATCCTCAAAAGGGACACACGCATTACTAAAATGATGAACGATGACGATTACTGGTTGGCCTGCCTCCTTGATCCTCGCTATAAAGGCAAATTGCAAAATATTATGCCACATGAGAACTTGGAACTAATATTAGCAACCAAACAATCAAGTCTTGTTGACCGTTTGCTTCAGGCATTCCCAGCACACAGCGCCCGTGATCTGTTATGTGTGCTAATGAAAGGTGTTATGAAGGCAATCCAGAGACACAGTGTGCCTAGCGATCAGAGCGCACACAGTGATCTGACAAATACCCAAAAACAAAAGAACGAGCTCTGAGACGTGGAAACTCTGTAGACTGCACACCTGATCCTATCCTAAACACAACTAAAAGCGGCTGTGGATTGCGCCTAACAACTACCTATGCAACTCGGCACAGCCTAAGAAACTAGCTAGCCTGAAGATAGAAAAATAGGCCTGACTTGCCCCAGAGAAATACCCCAAAGGAAAAGGCAGCCCCCCACATATAATGACTGTGAGTAAGATGAAAAGACAAAACGTAGGGATGAAATAGATTCAGCAAAGTGGGGCCTGATATTCTTAGACAGAGCGAGGACAGTAAAGCGAACTTTGCAGTCTACAAAAAACCCTAAAGCAAAAACCACGCAAAGGGGGCAAAAAAGACCCACCGTGCCGAACTAACGGCACGGCGGTACACCCTTTGCGTCTCAGAGCTTCCAGCAAAACAAAAGACAAGCTGGACAGAAAAAAAGCAACAAAATAGCAAAAAAGCACTTAGCTATACAGAGCAGCAGGTCACAGGAACAATCAGGAGAAGCTCAGATCCAACACTGGAACATTGACAAGGAGCAAGGATAGCAGCATCAGGTGGAGTTAAGTAACGAAGCAGCTAACGAGCTCACCAGAACACCTGAGGGAGGAAGCTCAGAAGCTGCAGTACCACTTGTGACCACAGGAGTGAATTCAGCCACAGAATTCACAACAGTGATCGTTCTCACACGAGCTGCAGGGGGCTGCAGACCAGAGGTGTTAGAGGTGCACAAATAAGAAGTGGCGTTGGACAGAGGGGTTTTCTGACCAGGTTGTGGAATGATTTTGCTATGACCGCAGACAGGACAGGTACTGCTGCATCAATTCAAAGTGGCAGGAGACAACATTTGTCCAGTATGGTTACTATTTTTCATCCCTTATCGATGTTCTCCCTCAAACGTCATTCCCATTTGATTACTGGGCATCCAAATTAGACACCTGGCCAGAATTGACAGAATATGCATTGCAGGAGCTTGCTTGCCCGGCAGCTTGTGTCCTATCAGAAAGAGTATTCAGTGCTGCAGGTTCAATATTAACCGAAAAAAGGACTCGTCTGGCTACCCAAAATGTTGATGATCTAACCTTCATTAAAATGAACCACAACTGGATTTCGAATTCTTTTGCCCCACCTTGCCCGGCTGACACCTAGCTTTCCTATGAAAATGTCATGCCTGTGGACTACTCTGACTGACTTTTCCAATCTCATAATTTGCAGCAGCTGATTGTCCAGCATACGACATGTTTACGACAAAAAGAAAAAAAGGTCGAGCTGCACAGCCTTATCTTTCAGCAGATCAGCGGCGATGATTCACAGCAATCAGCCTTCAGTGCAGGGGGTGCTCGCATGGAAAACAACTGTGTACATATGACTAAGAGCAGAAAAATGCGGCAGCACTCACCCTGTAGTGGTCCAATGCTTTTATTCAAGACATGAGGATTTACAGCTTCACGGTCCGAGGGAGTGCAGGTGAACGGGAGGTGAGCAGGGAACGACGACGGCCGTTTCACGCTGATCAAGCGCTTCAACAGGGCCGTCGTCGTTCCCTGCTCACCTCCCGTTCACCTGCACTCCCTCGGACCGTGAAGCTGTAAATCCTCATGTCTTTAATAAAAGCATTGGACCACTACAGGGTGAGTGCTGCCGTATACGACATGTTTACACCTCCCTAAATGGCCAAACTCCCCACACGGGGCCGTGGTATCGCCACTTGGCGCAAGCACCCGTGAGAGTGCCGTTTGTCTGAAGAGGTGGGTGTGCCCGCTTTTGGTCGACGGCACTGCCACTGGGTCCCTCATAGTACAATAAAGTGTCTCTGGCGGTGGTGGTGCGCACCCAACGTCAGACACACTGTTGTAACATGAGGGGCCCTGGGCCTGTACCGCCGGCCACAAGAGAGTTCACCCACCCCCAGCTTAAACGTTGCTCTACCACTTGCACAATTATCTCTCACAGTTCCACCAATGTTTAGTCTATGCGCGGACATCCGTAAATTACTGCCACTGACAATACCATTGTGTTGACATGTATGATGGTACTTAGCATAGTCAGGGGCAGTGTCCTATATTTACACAAGTAAATACTTAGCGCCAAATTACTAGGTCTGAAACTACGCAGAGGATCCCACCCCTGTACCTAATGATTGCACCCTTTTATGTTTTCGTTTTGTTGTAATGCGAGACCTTAACATGTATTTATTTTTTGGGAGTACTAACTGGCAGACACTCATTACAATCGGCCTCCGCTGACAACACCAATGCTGCCTGTGTACCCCTGCAAGAGAATTCCAAGTGTCTACAGCCCACTTTTGTTATGTTAGGCCTTCTAAGCCTGTCTGCGGTCCCTCCTTCCACTAGGCCTCCACTGACCAGACCACTGCTGCCCGTGTTCCCCTGGAACCAATTTTAAAGTGCCTACAGCCAAATTTTATTATGTTAGGCCTACTAAGCCTGTCTGCGGTCCCTCCTTCCACTAGGCCTCCACTGACCAGACCACTGCTGCCCTTGTACCCCTGGAACCAATTTTAAAGTGCCTACAGCCATATTTTATTATGTTAGGCCTACTACGCCTGTCTGCAGTCCCTCCTTCCACTAGTCCTCCACTGACCAGACCACTGCTGCCCGTGTACCCCTGGAACCAATTTTAAAGTGCCTACAGCCATATTTTATTATGTTAGGCCTACTACGCCTGTCTGCGGTCCCTCCTTCCACTAGTCCTCCACTGACCAGACCACTGCTGCCCGTGTTCCCCTGGAACCAATTTTAAAGTGCCTACAGCCATATTTTATTATCTTAGGCCTACTAAGCCTGTCTGCGGTCCCTCCTTCCAATAGTTCTCCACTGACCAGACCAATGCTGGCCGTGGACCCCTGGAACCCAGCTGAAAGTGCATAGAGCCTACTTTTTTTCTTTATTTTATATTTATAAAGCCCAGATGAACTACGCTGTACCACGGTTCAAGCTACCCATTCGACACTTCTTTTGCGAGAAAAGCCATCCCAGCCCTCCACCAGCATGAAAAAGTCTGCATTGTCATAGCACTCAGGCAATCTAACAGTAGAAAGGTGCACCTGACAACAGACGCATGGACCAGTAGACATGTCCACGAAACGTTACGTGTCCATTACGGCGCACTGGGTTAATGTGGTGGATGCATGGTCCACAGGGGACAGCCTACTAAGTCTGTCTGCAGTCCCTAATTCAAATTGTCCTCCGCTGACCACACCACTGCAGCCCGTGTACCCCTGGAACCAATTTTAAAGTGCCTACAGCCTAATTTTGTTATGTTAGGCCTACTAAGCCTGTCTGCGGTTCCTCCTTCAAATACTCCACCACTGACCTGACCACTGCTGCCCGTGGACCCCTGGAACCTATTTTTAATTGCATAGAGCATCCTTTTTTTTAATAGTAGGCGTACAAAGTCTGTCTGCGGTCCATAATTGAAATTGTCCTCCAATGACCAGACTAATGCTGCCTGTGTACCCCTGTAACCTTTTTTAAACTGCATTGAGCCACATTTTTGGTTTAAGGCCTACTACCTGTGTCTGTCTGCGCCACTCAATACAGCTGTCCTCCTTTGAAAAAAGCTGAGCGTCAATAGTCTGGTTTTCAGCCTATAGGAATTTGAAAACTGCATTGGGGCTACTACTTCGGTACGGCCTACTAACGGTGTCTGCCGCTCCAAGGTGTTCTCCAGGTTTCCTCTCCATTGCTTCAATCTTCTGGCTCTCGTTTAGTAGTTGTTGAAAACAACACTGCATTAGGCCTACAAATTGGGTATGGGGTGTAGAGACGGTGTGTTCCACTCCAAGGTGTTCCCCAGGTTTCGTCTCCATTGCTTTGATCTTCTGGCTCTTCTTAAGTAGTTGTTGAAAACAACACTGCATTAGGCCTACAAATTCGGTATGGGGTGTAGAGACGGTGTGTTCCACTCCAAGGTGTTCCCCAGGTTTCGTCTCCATTGCTTCGATCTTCTGGCTCTTCTTAAGTAGTTGTTGAAAACAACACTGCATTAGGCCTACAAATTGGGTATGGGGTGTAGAGATGGTGTGTTCCACTCCAAGGTGTTCCCCAGGTTTCGTCTCCATTGCTTCGATCTTCTGGCTCTTCTTAAGTAGTTGTTGAAAACAACACTTCATTAGGCCTACAAATTGGGTATGGGGTGTAGAGACGGTGTCTTCCACTCCAAGGTGTTCCCCAGGTTTCCTCTCCATTGCTTCAGTCTTCTGGCTCTTCTTAAGTAGTTGTTGAAAACAGCACTGCATTAGGCCTACAAATTGGGTATGGGGTGTAGAGACGGTGTCTTCCACTCCAAGGTGTTCCCCAGGTTTCCTCTCCATTGCTTCAATCTTCTGGCTCTTCTTAAGTAGTTGTTGAAAACAACACTGCATTAGACCTTCAAATTGGGTATGGGGTGTAGAGACGGTGTGTTCCAGTCCAAGGTGTTCCCCAGGTTTCCTCTGCATTGCTTCAATCTTCTGGCTCTCGTTTAGTAACATAGTAACATAGTAACATAGTTAGTAAGGCCGAAAAAAGACATTTGTCCATCCAGTTCAGCCTATATTCCATCATAATAAATCCCCAGATCTACGTCCTTCTACAGAACCTAATAATTGTATGATACAATATTGTTCTGCTCCAGGAAGACATCCAGGCCTCTCTTGAACCCCTCGACTGAGTTCGCCATCACCACCTCCTCAGGCAAGCAATTCCAGATTCTCACTGCCCTAACAGTAAAGAATCCTCTTCTATGTTGGTGGAAAAACCTTCTCTCCTCCAGACGCAAAGAATGCCCCCTTGTGCCCGTCACCTTCCTTGGTATAAACAGATCCTCAGCGAGATATTTGTATTGTCCCCTTATATACTTATACATGGTTATTAGATCGCCCCTCAGTCGTCTTTTTTCTAGACTAAATAATCCTAATTTCGCTAATCTATCTGGGTATTGTAGTTCTCCCATCCCCTTTATTAATTTTGTTGCCCTCCTTTGTACTCTCTCTAGTTCCATTATATCCTTCCTGAGCACCGGTGCCCAAAACTGGACACAGTACTCCATGTGCGGTCTAACTAGGGATTTGTACAGAGGCAGTATAATGCTCTAATCATGTGTATCCAGACCTCTTTTAATGCACCCCATGATCCTGTTTGCCTTGGCAGCTGCTGCCTGGCACTGGCTGCTCCAGGTAAGTTTATCATTAACTAGGATCCCCAAGTCCTTCTCCCTGTCAGATTTACCCAGTGGTTTCCCGTTCAGTGTGTAATGGTGATATTGATTCCCTCTTCCCATGTGTATAACCTTACATTTATCATTGTTAAACCTCATCTGCCACCTTTCAGCCCAAGTTTCCAACTTATCCAGATCCATCTGTAGCAGAATACTATCTTCTCTTGTATTAACTATTTAGTAGTTGTTGAAAACAACACTGCATTAGCCTACAAATTGGGTATGGGGTGTAGAGACGGTGTGTTCCACTCCAAGGTGTTCCCCAGGTTTCCTTTCCATTGCTTCAATCTTCTGGCTCTCGTTTAGTACTTGTTGAAAACAACACTGCATTAGGCCTACAAATTGGGTATGGGGTGTAGAGACGGTGTGTTCCACTCCAAGGTGTTCCCCAGGTTTCGTCTCCATTGCTTCGATCTTCTGGCTCTTCTTAAGTAGTTGTTGAAAACAACACTGCATTAGGCCTACAAATTGGGTATGGGGTGTAGAGACGGTGTCTTCCACTCCAAGGTGTTCCCCAGGTTCCCTCTCCATTGCTTCAATCTTCTGGCTCTTCTTAAGTAGTTGTTGAAAACAACACTGCATTAGGCCTACAAATTGGGTATGGGGTGTAGAGACGGTGTGTTCCACTCCGAGGTGTTCCCCAGGTTTCCTCTCCATTGCTTCAATCTTCTGGCTCTCGTTTAGTAGTTGTTGAAAACAACACTGCATTAGGCCTACAAATTGGGTATGGGGTGTAGAGACGGTGTGTTCCACTCCAAGGTGTTCCCCAGGTTTCGTCTCCATTGCTTCGATCTTCTGGCTCTTCTTAAGTAGTTGTTGAAAACAACACTGCATTAGGCCTACAAATTGGGTATGGGGTGTAGAGACGGTGTGTTCCACTCCAAGGTGTTCCCCAAGTTTCCTCTCCATTACTTCAATCTTCTGGCTCTCGTTTAGTAGTTGTTGAAAACAACACTGCATTAGGCCTACAAATTGGGTATGGGGTGTAGAAACAGTGTGTTCCACTCCAAGGTGTTCCCCAGGTTTCGTCTCCATTGCTTCGATCTTCTGGCTCTTCTTAAGTAGTTGTTGAAAAGAACACTGCATTAGGCCTACAAATTGGGTATGGGGTGTAGAGACGGTGTCTTCCACTCCAAGGTGTTCCCCAGGTTTCCTCTCCATTGCTTCAATCTTCTGGCTCTTCTTAAGTAGTTGTTGAAAACAACACTGCATTAGGCCTACAAATTGGGTATGGGGTGTAGAGACGGTGTGTTCCACTCCAAGGTGTTCCCCAGGTTTCCTCTCCATTGCTTCAATCTTCTGGCTCTCGTTTAGTAGTTGTTGAAAACAACACTGCATTAGGCCTACAAATTGGGTATGGGGTGTAGAGACGGTGTGTTCCACTTCAAGGTGTTCCCCAGGTTTCCTCTCCATTGCTTCAATCTTCTGGCTCTCGTTTAGTACTTGTTGAAAACAACACTGCATTAGGCCTACAAATTGGGTATGGGGTGTAGAGACGGTGTCTTCCACTCCGAGGTGTTCCCCAGGTTTCCTCTCCATTGCTTCAATCTTCTGGCTCTCGTTTAGTAGTTGTTGAAAACAACACTGCATTAGGCCTACAAATTGGGTATGGGGTGTAGAGACGGTGTGTTCCACTCCAAGGTGTTCCCCAGGTTTCCTCTCCATTGCTTCAATCTTCTGGCTCTTCTTAAGTAGTTGTTGAAAACAACACTGCATTAGGCCTACAAATTGGGTATGGGGTGTAGAGACGGTGTGTTCCACTCCAAGGTGTTCCCCAGGTTTCCTCTCCATTGCTTCAATCTTCTGGCTCTCGTTTAGTTGTTGTTGAAAACAACACTGCATTAGGCCTACAAATTGGGTATGGGGTGTAGAGACGGTGTGTTCCACTCCAAGGTGTTCCCCAGGTTTCCTCTCCATTGCTTCAATCTTCTGGCTCTCGTTTAGTACTTGTTGAAAACAACACTGCATTAGGCCTACAAATTGGGTATGGGGTGTAGAGACGGTGTCTTCCACTCCAAGGTGTTCCCCAGGTTACCTCTCCATTGCTTCAATCTTCTGGCTCTTCTTAAAGGGAACCTGTCACCCCGTATTTTCAGATTGAGCTATAAATACTGTTAAATAGGGCCTGCGCTGTGCGTTACTATAGTGTATGTAGTGTACCCTCATTCCCCACCTATGCTGAGAAATACATTACCAAAGTCGCTGTTTTCGCCTGTCAATCAGGCTGGTCAGGTCGGATGGGCGCTCTTTTCTTCCCCAGCTTTCCGTTGGTGGCGTAGTGGTGTGCGCATGTCCAAGTTCCAAATTCCCTGCGCCCACGTGAAGACACAGCGCGCGATCTGCGCTGTCATCCGTTTCATCGGTGGGGGCGGCCATCTTCCTGGGGCCGCGTGTGCGCAGATGGAGTGCTCCGCTGCACGGGGCTTCAGGAAAATGGCCGCGGGATGCCAGCGCGTGCGCACAAGAGATCGCGACGGCCATTTTCCCAAAGCCGAGATGCAAACTCGGCTTTGGGAAAATGGCCGCCCCACCGATGAAAGGGATGACAGCGCAGATCGCGCGCTGTGTCTTCACGTGGGCGCAGGGAATTCGGAACTTGGACATGCGCACACCACTACGCCACCAACGGAAAGCTGGGGAAGAAAAGAGCGCTGTGAACACACCCATCCGACCTGACCAGCCTGATTGACAGGCGAAAACAGCGACTTTGGTAATGTATTTCTCAGCATAGGTGGGGAATCAGGGTACACTACATACACTATAGTAACGCACAGCACAGGCCCTATTTAACAGTATTTATAGCTCAATCTGAAAAAATGGGGTGACAGGTTCCCTTTAAGTAGTTGTTGAAAACAACACTGCATTAGGCCTACAAATTGGGTATGGGGTGTAGAGACGGTGTGTTCCACTCCAAGGTGTTCCCCAGGTTTCCTCTCCATTGCTTCAATCTTCTGGCTCTTCTTAAGTAGTTGTTGAAAACAACACTGCATTAGGCCTACAAATTGGGTATGGGGTGTAGAGACGGTGTGTTCCACTCCAAGGTGTTCCCCAAGTTTCCTCTCCATTGCTTCAATCTTCTGGCTCTCGTTTAGTAGTTGTTGAAAACAACACTGCATTAGGCCTACTATTTGGGTTGGGGCCTTCTATCTGTGTCAGCCGCTCCTTGCTGTTCTCCTACAGTGAACAAAGCTGTGCCGCCGGTTTACTACTGTTGCCAATTTGGAACTGCATTTAGAATACTTACTGATTTGGGCCTACTCTCTGTGTCAGCCTCTCATTCCAGTTGTCCTCCACTGAACAAAACAATGCCCCCTGGTTAGTCCTGTTACCAATTTTGAACTGCATTTAGCCCACTTTATTCTTTGGGCCCATATCTGTTTCCCCCTCATCCTGCCCATTGTCCAGCCAGTGATAGATGAGTCTGCTGGTACATTGACCCATAACGCAACATTCCCCGTGCACGCTACACTGCAAGATTGTGACCCTGCTGAAAGTCAGGTCCCCCTTCCCGCATACCATACCACCTTACACGGGGACAAAGAGGAAGGTGCAGATGAAGGTGCAGGTTCCTTCATCAGGTAGGGGGAGGAATACTCGTTGGCGATGTCACTGGCACAGGGCCTCTCATAGTACGCAAAAGTGTTGCTGCCGGTGGGAGGCGCCCCCGCCGTGCAAACACACCGCTGTACTTTGAGGGGCCCTGTGCCAGTGCCAATGCCAATGAGTGGGCCCCCCTGCTTTCTCAGTATCACAGCACTTGCAAAGTTTAAATACTTACCTCTCCCTGCTCCACTGCCGTGACGCGGTCCAGATTTCCTGGGCCCACTAATTACTTGAACCAGCCCTACCCCCCACAACTTTAGCCAAATGACCCCCAATTTCAAATGCCTTACAATTATTATAAGCTAAATTACGATTGACAAGCTTCAGTAACAAGAATAGATGTTTTTGCCAATACAATGGGCTCTGTACATGATTTCCTGGCCTCTTCTCACTGCCGACTATGCTCTCCCATTGACTTGCATTGGGTTGTGTTTCGGTCGATCCCCGACTTTTCGCGATAATCGGCCGATTCCACTCGACTCGACTTTTGAGATAGTCGGGTTTCGCGAAACCCGGCTCGACTCTAAAAAGGTCAAGGTCGCTCAACCCTACCCCCCACCTTCTATACCCCATGTACTGGAGACTACAGGTAAGAGGGTATTACTGGGGTATTATATGTACCCCCAACCTTCTATACCCCATGTACTGGAGACTACAGGTAAGAGGGTATTACTGGGGTATAATATGTACCCCCCACCTTCTATACCCCATGTACTGGAGATTACAGGTAAGAGGATATTACTGGGGTATTATATTTACCCCCCACCTTCTATACCCCATGTACTGGAGATTACAGGTAGGAGGGTATTACTGGGGTATTATATGTACCCCACACCTTCTATACCTCATGTACTGGAGACTACAGGTAGAGGGTATTACTGGGGTATTATATGTACCTCACACCTTCTATACTCCATGTACTGGAGATTACAGGTAAGAGGATATTACTGGGGTATTATATGTACCCCCCACCTTCTATACCCCATGTACTGGAGATTACAGGTAAGAGGGTATTACTGGGGTATTATATGTACCCCACACCTTCTATACCTCATGTACTGGAGACTACAGGTAGAGGGTATTACTGGGGTATTATATGTACCTCACACCTTCTATACTCCATGTACTGGAGATTACAGGTAAGAGGATATTACTGGGGTATTATATGTACCCCCCACCTTCTATACCCCATGTACTGGAGATTACAGGTAAGAGGGTATTACTGGGGTATTATATGTACCCCACACCTTCTATACCCCATGTACTGGAGATTACAGGTAGGAGCGTATCACTGGGGTATTATATGTACCCCCCACCTTCTATACCCCCTGTACTGGAGACTACAGGTAAGAGGGTATTACTGGGGTATTAAATGTACCCCGCACCTTCTATACCCCATGTACTGGAGATTACAGGTAAGAGGGTATTACTGGGGTATTATATGTACCCCACACCTTCAATACTCCATGTACTGGAGATTACAGGTAAGAGGGTATTACTGGGGTATTATATGTACCCCACACCTTCTATACCTCATGTACTGGAGATTACAGGTAAGAGGGTATTACTGGGGTATTATATGTACCCACACCTTCTATACCCCATGTACTGGAGATTACAGGTAAGAGGGTATTACTGGGGTATTATATGTACCCTACACCTTCTATACCCCATGTACTGGAGACTACAGGTAAGAGGGTATTACTGGGGTATTATATGTACCCCACACCTTCTATACCTCATGTACTGGAGATTACAGGTAAGAGGGTATTACTGGGGTATTATATGTACCCCACACCTTCTATACCCCATGTACTGGAGACTACAGGTAAGAGGGTATTACTGGGGTATTATATATGTACCCCCCACCTTCTATACCCCATGTACTGGAGACTACAGGTAAGAGGGTATTACTGGGGTATTATATGTACTCCACACCTTCTATACCCCATGTACTGGAGATTACAGGTGTCGGGGTCGTCACGACAATACCCTTCATCCACCAGTCATTCCAAATCAGATTTAAAGCAGTGGTACCGGAGTGAAGAATGAGTCAGACAAAATGCTGGTTCAAACTCAATGCCTGCTTATGCTTCCACACGTAGTGGTAACCTCACAGCAACTGAACTCTTTATTTCATATACACAACATTATATGGTCCATTGGGGGAAGGTGTGCAGAGGGCGGGGTTAGGCGGGGTTTAAGCAATGTATCTAGTATTCAGTCCCTCTGGTTGGCCTGACATCATCTGATGAATCTTCCTTTGTCCACATCTTGTTAAGTTTCCATTTCTCCAGAAACGATACTTTAGCTTCAGAAACGAAAGTAGATTCTTGGCAAGTACAAAAACTAAGGCAAAGGTGAATACTGGCAGCCATCTTAAATACAATTACATATGCATTTGGCAAGCAAAGGGGAAAAGCTTATTGTTTCACAGCATAAGAATATATATATGTACAAAAGTGTATAAAGATATATATTTTCACCTTGACAATCCCCCCTAAACACTAAGTTTTTCCCTAAAAAGAAAGATCCTTCGAGACTGTCCATGTGATGGGGAAAGGGGAGGTGGATTTCTTCATCCAGACACCTCAGAAGCTCTCCCCTTGTGAGAGGCCTCCAGGCAGCTGAACCCTTCACTAGCTTCACATAGAGTTCTCCCGCTGTCCCTAAACTAAATCTCTTAGCATCATGTGAGAGTAAGGGGTATTGTCTATCTTCTTGAGGGGGACATACTTAGGGATTTCCCCCGGATCAGTGCCATCGCACTCTAGTGGGTCTACTTCTTGGTTAAGGAAGGTGCCAGTCGGAGTTGCCTCAGTAATAACCTTTTTATACAGGGGAATAACACAACAGAGGATTATCGATCCAACCACAAGGAGAGCAATCAGTACTAGACAAGCTTGTTGAAGGAATCCTTTGAGCCCACCCAACCAGCCGGAAAAGAAAGATGTGTCTACTCCAGCATTAGATTTTAATTCTGCTGCTAACCCATTTATCTTTTTAAGGGCTATCATGGTCTTTCCATTTACCCCAGAGTTCTGAGGGATATAGGTACAACATTCCTCTCCCACCATCCCACAAACTCCTCCTTTCTCAGCTAAAATCATATCGAGGGCTAGTCGGTTTTGGAGGGTCATTCTAGTGTTAGGGCCCAATTCCTCTACTATACCTTGGAAGGCATCACAGGTAAAATTGACAAACCTTTGTTCACTGTAATATATATATATAATTGATCCAAACAACATTTTTATTAATCTGCACTTGTGGATTAAAGAAGCAAAGCCAGCATAGATCTGATTCTGGGCCTTAAATTGGTCAGGCACCCCCCTTGGCACTCCAATGCCATCGACATATACTAATGGATCTTTTTCATAACTCATATGGAGCTGATCAAGTTTTCTCCTCTTTCGGGTATATTCATCAGGTGTCTCTGGATCCCAAGGTAAAATCTTGAACTGCACAGCTAGTTTAACAAGGGTGCATTGACCTGTCCAGGCATTAGGCAACCTAGATGGAGCTTACCATCTCCACATAATCAATAAATATCGTACATATACTGTGTATGATTAGCTAGCAAGTCAGTATCTAGCGAACTGTTCTCTTTGCAGAAACCTGTCTCGAAGACCCCTACTGGTGTACCTGTAGTGTCGTGGGAATTATAGCAGGTATAATTATCAGCTAATACGGTTATTCCCCCTGGGACCTTTAGTTTAGGTGCTTCATGAATTAGTGGGACATAATCTGAGCAATCAGTGGACTTTAAATCCTTCAACAGATTCATAACACAGGCAGTAGTATTGTCATCAGGAAAAAAACAATGCATGTGTGTATAGATGTGTATTCGCTGCAGCACAAGCAATACATCCTACAGAGATATTCTGGACTCGTACATTGTATCTTACCCATTCTAACCATAAATTTGTCCTTGGGGCTGTTTGTGTTTCTATGGAGAAGACTTCTTGCCAACTAAGACCTGGAATGGGGATTACTTCGTTAAATATATTTTACAAACGTTCACCTGGGCCTGTTTTAGCTGTACTGGTAACGGGGGCCTTGGTTGGTCTGAGGCTAATATCCTGGAGCTGTATATGGCCTAAATTCCCATAGTATCCACTATTAAACACATTATGAAAATATCTTCCCAGCACAATTGTTATCTCTGGTAACACATATATAAAACTGGATAATTCCCTCTACCACCCGCTGAGTCTCGGGGCACTTGACTACATTGCAGAAATCAAATCACCAGATATTTACCGGGGCCGTTAGATTTACCCAGAGAATAGTGGCACCGGAATTCTTATTTACAATAGGGGCCGGGGAGGTAGGGGCGAGGATGGCCCCCAGCCTCAGGCCCGAAAACAACAGCAACATTTTTCTTTAATCACTGCTGCGACTAGGCGCTGGTCCGGTCTCCTTTGCAGTGTGAAGCGTGGATTCAGGTGCTCTTTCCTTCAAGTTTTACTGACATAGCTTTTCATGACCATAAGACCACCTGGCTTCAAATTGTGACCAATATCAGTTTCTGCTGAATCTGGAAGGGAAAAAGAAACTAAAACATGGGTGTTAGCAACATTTTTTACTAAACTGAATAACATATTGAACAGCACGGTCAGTTTCTTCTGACAACTACTGAGACTGGAAATTTGCAACTGAGAACCTAGCACCAAACAATATCTCATATGGGGACAGGCTATATTTTGAAATAGGGGTAGTACGAATGTGTAAGAGCCCTGGCCATGGAGGTGTAGTCTCCTGCATCATTTTGGTCAATTGTCCCCTCAGTGTGCCGTTCAGCCTCTTAACTTTCCCACTAGATTGTGAATGGCACGGAGTATGGAGGGCTACAGTGGATCCAAGCATTGTCAGAACCTCCTGATACACATGAGAAGGAAAGTCCGGGCCTTGGCCACTTTCAGCAACTTCTGGAACACCATATCTGCATATAACTTCCATCACCAGTTTCTTTGCTGTGGTCTTTGTAGTCACGTTGGTAACGGGGAATGCTTCTGGCCAACTGGAGAACATGTCGACAACCACCAGACAATATTCATACCTTCCAGACTTCGGCAATGTGATGAGGTCCACCTGGAGCCTTTGGAAAAGATAGTCGGGCTTAGCAAGGTGCTTCGGGGGTACACGTTGAAGTTGACTGGGATTGCAGGTCTGACAGATACCTCGATGTGTGGGCCCATGCGCCCACGTGGCAATAGCAGGGTACATCTGCTTAGGGAGACACACAAGTTGGTCCTTTTTCCAGCGAGCATGTCCATACGTGCTCCATCAGCCTTTCACTGCTTCACTTCTTCCTTTGGAGACATTCTCTGCATCGTCATTAAGCGGTCTCGCGGGGTCCGGTAGAAAACCTCAGTCTGTCATAGATCATCAGGTTCCTGTAGAGTCAGTGTTTCTTGTAACTGTTTACGCTGAGAGCGTGTGGTCACCATAGCTGGTATGGTCTGTTCAACGGGTAGAAGAGCAACGGGTAGAAGAGCAGCGGCTTTTGCTTGCATATCCGCAAAGGTGTTACCAACAGTCTGTGGCCTGTTCCATGGTACCGTGCTCCTTAACTTTGATAATGGCCACCTGAGTAGGTAATTTGATTGAGTCCATGAGGGTTTTAACAGCTTCAGCATTCTTCACTGAGTCCCGGCAGTAGTAACAAATCCTCGATTGGCTCATAGGGCTCCGAAATCATGAGCAATACCAAATGCTTACAGTGAGTCCGTGTATTTATTAGCCCGCCTGTCCTTGGCCAAAGTACATGCAGTAGACAGAGCCTGACGTTCTGCTTCTTGTGCTGACAGGATGGGAGGGAGTGAGTGCAGCTCCGTGTACTACAGTGTCTTCCGTAGTAACAACTTATCCGGTGTGGAGTCTGCCAAAATCATCACCATATCTTGAACAGTCTTTCAGGGCATTGTAGAGAAATTGCATTATGCAGGATGCGTCAGGTATCCACTGACAACAATAAGTACATAGTCCAAGGAAACGCTGGAGCTCAGTCTCATCTTTTGGGAATGGAAGGGAGCTGACGGCTATTTTTCTTTCTTCTGTGAGGTGTCTGGCACCCTGAAGGAGACAGTGACCCAAAAATATCACTTGACCAAGGCAGAACCAAAGTTTCGAGGCCGAAGCCCGACAGTTCAGATCTGCCAGATACTTGCGAAAACTAACAGTGGCAACAATGGCTTCCTGCTCTGTCTGTGCACACAACAAAAAACAAAAAAATTACCCACATACTGAAGCAGCATAACATAAGGATATTCTAACTGCCAGGGTTAGAGACACTATCCCCCCTATTGTTTTTAATTTATTTTTTTTAACTGATTGGGAAAGGACATGTAAGATACACATATCATTATATTCATCTGCATAGGGGTTATATAACATAAATACCATCTGACCATCATCTTGGCTCACCAACTCTCTAGGTCTGCTCAGGTGCACTTATACGTCCATCATATTGTCTTTGTCTGTAAAATGGGAAAGGTTTGTTCTCAGGGTCAGCCAATTATTTTAGCGTAGCTAGCTAGTCAGAGGGCTTCCAGGGATAATACTCCTGTATCTGTCTTACACTACCTGATATGGTTGGTTCTCTGGTGGTGGGGGTGACTAGATGACCGGTTGGGTGTGACATGACATGCTGGTCTACAGCTCCTTCCCAAAAGGATTACTGTCAGCCTACTCCCAAAGTTAATATCCCCAATACCCACAATCCTGTGTCAGCTTCTTATGTCACTACATGTGATCTTATCTGGACAGGAATCAGTGTAATTCACTTAGATTGGGTTGCAGCACAGATTATATAAGTATTTCTCCAGTCTGGGTTTGTCTGACCTCAATATTTACAAATCCATCTGTCCTTTCTTGGTCTGAGAATTAACATGGCGAGAGAGATTTCCAGACACAGGGTTAAAATGAATATTGGAATATGAGACTAGATTTGTGTAAGGGAGGGGGAGCTGGAGCTGAAGTCTTCTGCTTCTTGGGCCACTGATAAGGAACCGAGCTGCGAGCTGTGTGTCCTTGAAGCTGCGGGGGCTAGAGAGCGGTGGGGGCCAGAGAGCAGTGGGGCCAGAGAGCGAGTGAGGATCGCTGCAGCTGCTGATACAGACTGGGTTAAGTTCTTCTGAAAACTTTGGCCCCCCTTTCTCTGGCCCGCAGCACAAAGAGGAGAAGTCAAAAAACAATTCGCGCAGGGGTTCACCCCTCCCATCAGCTACGAACACAGAAATAAAAATTTACAGCATTCCTCAACACAAAAGAAGAAAAACAACAACGCAGCTATTTGACTCCCCCCTCCCATCGGGTGTCTCGGAAAACCACAGTAACGGAATACAGCAATTCTCAGACTCAATTTCTACAAAACCTTCACACAATTCCTATGCCAGAACACCTCAGAAAAACCAATGATTGAGATATTTTATAACCAAACACAGGCTCTGCATCCTTTCATCTTTCCTCTCCATCAACCTTTTTCCTCGTTCTTTAAACCTCGCGCAACTCGCAGATGAGCTTGCACTTGTTCTAACAGTCCTTCATCTTTCAACATTCTTGACTGCCTTCTTGCCCTCCCGTGACTCTACTATTGTCTTGACTTCCACAGCATCCTCATCTAACTCGTGGGGCACGGACTTCTTCTGCCATAAGAGACGCAACATGACTCACAGAATACTACGCCCTTCTGCAGTAGGCCGCTGACAGCGATAACAACACTGGTTTCCCATCGAAAAAAAACACGGAGCCTCGCGTTCGACGTGTTGTCCCTAACCCCATGAACACCAGTGATTAACAGTCTACCCTGTCACGATATTCTAACCAGTCGGGAGGCGGTCTCCTAGTGAGAGCCCTCCACAGAAAAACAGGTGGTCCCCTCTCGGGACGTCTTAATTACCTAGTTGGTACAATATCACAGAGGCTGCATCTCCTATCCCTTTCTCAAAGCCGCCCCCAATCCACAAACTTCCTCAATCTTTCACTCTATCACTACTACACAATAGTCACGGGTAGGGTGGTTGAATGGAATACAATGACCGGTGGAGGAGGTGTGGTGTACACGAGGACGCGCAGAGTGCGACGTCTCTCAGTTGCTGGTTCGAAGCGTGGCACGGGATCGTGCTCGGTCTCACCACTCGACCGTTCACTCCCCAGACCCAAGGAGACCACAGACTAACCAATAACGGCTGAAACACTAGCAAGTGTGACACATACATAGTATGTGATCTCCACTTACCGTGCTTAGAGGGTGATCAGTCCTCGGGGTCAGCCACTACGGGTGTCGTCCACGGACGTCCAGGCATGGGTCCAGGGGGTCTCGAATCGCGGGCCACGCCCCACGTTGGTTGCGCCAAATTGTCGGGGTCATCACGACAATACCCTTCATCCACCAGTCATTCCAAATCAGATTTAAAGCAGTGGTACCGGAGTGAAGAATGAGTCAGACAAAATGCTGGTTCAAACTCAGTGCCTGCTTATGCTTCCACACGTAGTGGTAACCTCGCAGCAACTGAACTCTTTATTTCATATACACAACATTATATTGTCCATTGGGGAAGGTGTGCAGAGGGCAGGGTTAGGCGGGGTTTAAGCAATGTATCTAGTATTCAGTCCCTCTGGTTGGCCTGACATCATCTGATGAATCTTCCTTTGTCCACATCTTGTTAAGTTTCCATTTCTCCAGAAACGATACTTTAGCTTCAGAAACGAAAGTAGATTCTTGGCAAGTACAAAAACTAAGGCAAAGGTGAATACTGGCAGCCATCTTAAATACAATTACATATGCATTTGGCAAGCAAAGGGGAAAAACTTATTGTTTCACAGCATAAGAATATATATATGTACAAAAGTGTATAAAGATATATATTTTCACCTTGACACAGGTAAGAGGGTATTAATGGGGTATTATATGTACCCCACACCTTCTATACCCCATGTACTGGAGATTACAGGTAAGAGGGTATTACTGGGGTATTATATGTACCCCACACCTTCTATACCCCATGTACTGGAGACTACAGGTAAGAGGATATTACTGGGGTATTATATTTACCCCCCACCTTCTATACCCCATGTACTGAAGATTACAGGTAAGAGGGTAATACTGGGGTATTATATGTACCCCACACCTTCTATACCCCTTGTAGTGGAGATTACAGGTAAGAGGATATTACTGGGGTATTATATGTACCTCACACCTTCTATACCCCATGTACTGGAGATTACAGGTAAGAGGGTATTACTGGGGTATTATATGTACCCCTCACCTTCTATACCCCATGTACTGGAGATTACAGGTAAGAGGGTATTACTGGGGTATTATATGTACCCCGCACCTTCTATACCCCATGTACTGGAGATTACAGGTAAGGGGGTATTACTGGGGTATTATATGTACCCCACACCTTCTATACCCCATGTACTGGAGATTACAGGTAAGAGGGTATTACTGGGGTATTATATGTCCCCCACACCTTCTATACCCCATGTACTAGAGATTACAGGTAAGAGGGTATTACTGGGGTATTATATGTACCCCACACCTTCTATACCTCATGTACTGGAGATTACAGGTACGAGGATTTTACTGGGGTATTATATGTACCTCACACCTTCTATACCCCATGTACTGGAGATTATAGGTAAGAGGATATTACTGGGGTATTATATGTACCTCACACTTTCTATACCCCATGTACTGGAGATTACAGGTAAGAGGGTATTACTGGGGTATTATATGTACCCCCCACCTTCTATACCCCATGTACTGGAGATTACAGGTAAGAGGATATTACTGGGGTATTATATGTACCCCACACCTTCTATACCCCATGTACTGGAGATTACAGGTGAGAGGGTATTACTGGGGTATTATATGTACCTCACACCTTCTATACCCCATGTACTGGAGATTACAGGTAAGAGGGTATTACTGGGGTATTATATGTACCCCACACCTTCTATACCCCATGTACTGGAGATTACAGGTAAGAGGGTATTACTGGGGTATTATATGTACCCCACACCTTCTATACCCCATGTACTGGAGTGTTATGAAAGGTAATTCAGTACCACAATGGACATAGAGGTCAGCGCACATACAGTGACCTGGCAATAACCCAAAAAACAAGAACGAGCTCTGAGACGTGGGAACTCTGTTGACCGCAATCCCTAATCCTCTCCAACCACACTAAAGGCAGCCGTGGATTGCGCCTAACGCTCCCTATGCAACTCGGCACGGCCTGAGAAACTAGCTAGCCTGAAGATAGAAAATAAGCCTACCTTGCCTCAGAGAAATACCCCAAAGGAAAAGGCAGCCCCCACATATAATGACTGTGAGTTAAGACGAAAAGACAAACGTAGAGATGAAATAGATTTAGCAAATTGAGGCCCAACTTTCTGAACAGAGCGAGGATAGGAAAGGTAACTTTGCGGTCAACACAAAACCCTACAAAAACCACGCAAAGGGGGCAAAAAGACCCTCCGTACCGAACTAACGGCACGGAGGTACACCCTCTGCGTCCCAGAGCTTCCAGCAAGCAGAAAAAAACAAATTGACAAGCTGGACAGAAAAAAACAGCAAACAAATAGCAAAGAGGAACTTAGCTATGCAGAGCAGCAGGCCACAGGAACGATCCAGGAGGAAACAGGTCCAATACTAGAACATTGACTGGAGGCCAGGATCAAAGCACTAGGTGGAGTTAAATAGAGCAGCACCTAACGACTTCACCACAGCACCTGAGGAAGGAAACTCAGAAGCCGCAGTACCACTTTCCTCCACCAACGGAAGCTCACAGAGAGAACCAGCCGAAGTACCACTTGTGACCACAGGAGGGAGCTCTGCCACAGAATTCACAACAGTACCTCCCCTTGAGGAGGGGTCACCGAACCCTCACCAGAGCTCCCAGGACGACCAGGATGAGCCATATGAAAGGCACGAACAAGATCGGGAGCATGGACATCAGAGGCAAAGACCCAGGAATTATCTTCCTGAGCATAACCCTTCCACTTAACCAGATACTGGAGTTTCTGCCTTGAAACACGAGAATCCAAAATCTTCTCCACAATATACTGCAACTCCCCCTCCACCAAAACCGGGGCAGGAGGATCAACAGATGGAACCATAGGTGCCACGTATCTCCGCAACAATGACCTATGAAATACGTTATGTATGGAAAAAGAATCTGGAAGGGTCAGACGAAAAGACACAGGATTAAGAACCTCAGAAATCCTATACGGACCAATAAAACGAGGTTTAAACTTAGGAGAGGAAACCTTCATAGGAATATGACGAGAAGATAACCAAACCAAGTCCCCAACCCGAAGTCGGTGACCCACACAGCGTCTGCGATTAGTGAAACGTTGAGCCTTCTCCTGGGACATAGTCAAATTGTCCACTACATGAGTCCAAATCTGCTGCAACCTGTCCACCACAGTATCCACACCAGGACAGTCCGAAGACTCAACCTGCCCTGAAGAGAAACGAGGATGGAACCCAGAGTTGCAGAAAAACGGTGAAACCAAGGTAGCCGAGCTGGCCCGATTATTAAGGGCGAACTCAGCCAAAGGCAAAAAGGACACCCAGTCATCCTGATCAGCAGAAACAAAGCATCTCAGATATGTTTCCAAGGTCTGAATGGTTCGTTCGGTCTGGCCATTAGTCTGAGGATGGAAAGCCGAGGAAAAAGACAAGTCAATGCCCATCCTACCACAAAAGGCTCGCCAAAACTTCGAAACAAACTGGGAACCTCTGTCAGAAACGATATTCTCTGGAATGCCATGTAAAAGAACCACATGCTGGAAAAACAATGGCACCAAATCAGAGGAGGAAGGCAATTTAGACAAGGGTACCAAATGGACCATCTTAGAGAAGCGATCACAGACCACCCAAATGACTGACATCTTTTGAGAGACAGGAAGATCTGAAATAAAATCCATAGAGATATGTGTCCAAGGCCTCTTCGGGACCGGCAAGGGCAAAAGCAACCCACTGGCACGAGAACAGCAGGGCTTAGCCCGAGCACAAATCCCACAGGACTGCACAAAAGTACGCACATCCCGTGACAGAGATGGCCACCAAAAGGATCTAGCCACTAACTCTCTGGTACCAAAGATTCCAGGATGACCAGCCAACACCGAACAATGAACCTCAGAGATAACTTTATTCGTCCACCTATCAGGGACAAACAGTTTCTCCGCTGGGCAACGATCAGGTTTATTAGCCTGAAATTTTTGCAGCACCCGCCGCAAATCAGGGGAGATGGCAGACACAATTACTCCCTCTTTGAGTATACCCGCCGGCTCAGATACACCCGGAGAGTCGGGCACAAAACTCCTAGACAGAGCATCCGCCTTCACATTTTTAGAGCCCGGAAGGTATGAAATCACAAAGTCAAAACGGGCAAAAAACAACGACCAACGAGCTTGTCTAGGATTCAACCGCTTGGCGGACTCGAGATAAGTCAAGTTCTTATGATCAGTCAAGACCACCACGCGATGCTTAGCTCCTTCAAGCCAATGACGCCACTCCTTGAATGCCCACTTCATGGCCAGCAACTCTCGATTGTCCACATCATAAATTCGCTCAGCAGGCGAAAACTTCCTGGAAAAGAAGGCGCATTGTTTCATCACCGAGCAATCAGAACTTCTCTGCGACAAAACAGCCCCTGCTCCAATCTCAGAAGCATCAACCTCGACCTGGAACGGAAGCGAAACATCTGGTTGACACAACACAGGGGCAGAAGAAACACGACGCTTCAACTCTTGAAAAGCTTCCACCACAGCAGAAGACCAATTGACCAAATCAGCACCTTTCTTGGTCAAATCGGTCAATGGTTTAGCAATACTAGAAAAATTGCAGATGAAGCGACGATAAAAATTAGCAAAGCCCAGGAACTTTTGCAGACTTTTCAGAGATGTCGGCTGAGTCCAATTATGGATGGCTTGGACCTTAACAGGGTCCATCTCGATAGTAGAAGGGGAAAAGATGAACCCCAAAAATGAAACCTTCTGAACACCAAAGAGACACTTTGATCCCTTCACAAACAAAGAATTAGCACGCAGGACCTGAAACACCGTTCTGACCTGCTTCACATGAGACTCCCAATCATCCGAGAAGATCAAAATGTCATCTAAGTACACAATCAGGAATTTATCCAGGTACTCTCGGAAGATGTCATGCATAAAGGACTGAAACACTGAGGGAGCATTGGCAAGTCCGAATGGCATTACTAGATACTCAAAATGGCCCTCGGGCGTATTAAATGCAGTTTTCCACTCATCGCCTCGCTTAATACGCACAAGATTATACTCACCACGAAGATCTATCTTGGTGAACCAACTAGCCCCCTTAATCCGAGCAAACAAATCAGATAACAATGGCAAGGGGTACTGAAATTTAACCGTGATCTTATTTAGAAGGCGGTAATCTATACAAGGTCTCAGTGAACCATCCTTCTTGGCTACAAAAAAGAACCCTGCTCCTAATGGCGACGATGACGGGCGAATATGCCCCTTCTCCAAAGACTCATTCACATAACTCCGAATAGCGGCGTGCTCAGGCACAGATAAATTAAACAGTTGACCTTTTGGGAATTTACTACCAGGAATCAAATCGATAGCACAATCACAATCCCTATGCGGAGGTAGGGTATCGGACTTGGGCTCATCAAATAAATTCCGGTAATCAGACAAGAACTCAGGAACCTCAGAAGGGGTGGATGACGAAATAGTCAGAAATGGGACATCACCATGTACCCCCTGACAACCCCAGCTGGACACAGACATGGATTTCCAATCTAATACTGGATTATGGACTTGTAGCCATGGCAACCCCAACACGACCACATCATGCAGATTATGCAACACCAGAAAGCGAATAACCTCCTGATGTGCAGGAGCCATGCACATGGTCAGCTGGGTCCAGTACTGAGGCTTATTCTTGGCCAAAGGCGTAGCATCAATTCCTCTCAATGGAATAGGACACTGCAAGGGCTCCAAGAAAAACCCACAACGCCTAGCATACTCCAAGTCCATCAAATTCAGAGCAGCGCCTGAGTCCACAAATGCCATGACAGAATACGATGACAAAGAGCAGATCAAAGTAACGGACAGAAGAAATTTTGACTGTACCATACCAATGGTGGCAGACCTAGCGAACCGCTTAGTGCGCTTAGGACAATCAGAGATAGCATGAGTGGAATCACCACAGTAGAAACACAGCCCATTCAGACGTCTGTGTTCTTGCCGTTCATCTCTGGTCAAAGTGCTATCGCACTGCATAGGCTCAGGTTTAAGCTCAGGTAATACCGCCAAATGGTGCACATATTTACGCTCGCGCAAGCGTCGACCGATCTGAATGGCCAAAGACATAGACTTATTCAGACCAGCAGGCATAGGAAATCCCACCATGACATCCTTAAGGGCTTCAGAGAGACCTTTTCTGAAAATAGCTGCGAGCGCACCTTCATTCCACAGAGTGAGTGCGGACCACTTTCTAAATTTCTGACAATATACCTCTATTTCATAGTAACATAGTAACATAGTTAGTAAGGCCGAAAAAAGACATTTGTCCATCCAGTTCAGCCTAACCCTGACACAGAGCCAGCAAATTCTTCTCTGCCTGATCCACAGAATTAGGCTCATCGTACAGCAATCCGAGCGCCAGGAAAAATGCATCGATATTACTTAATGCAGGATCTCCTGACGCAAGAGAAAATGCCCAGTCCTGAGGGTCGCCACGCAAAAAAGAAATAACGATCCTAACTTGTTGAACTGGGTCACCAGAGGAGCGAGGTTTCAAAGCCAGAAATAGTTTACAATTATTTTTGAAACTCAGAAATTTAGTTCTATCTCCAAAAAACAAATCAGGAATAGGAATTCTCGGTTCTAACATAGAATTCTGAACCACAAAGTCTTGAATACTTTGTACTCTTGCCGTGAGCTGATCCACACATGAAGACAGACCTTTAATGTCCATTGCTACACCTGTGTCCTGAACCACCCAAATGTCTAGGGGGAAAAAAAAGGCAAAACACAGTGCAGAGAAAAAAAAATGGTCTCAGAACTTCTTTTTTCCCTCTATTGAGAATCATTAGTACTTTTGGCCTCCAGTACTGTTATGAAAGGTAATTCAGTACCACAATGGACATAGAGGTCAGCGCACATACAGTGACCTGGCAATAACCCAAAAAACAAGAACGAGCTCTGAGACGTGGGAACTCTGTTGACCGCAATCCCTAATCCTCTCCAACCACACTAAAGGCAGCCATGGATTGCGCCTAACGCTCCCTATGCAACTCGGCACGGCCTGAGAAACTAGCTAGCCTGAAGATAGAAAATAAGCCTACCTTGCCTCAGAGAAATACCCCAAAGGAAAAGGCAGCCCCCACATATAATGACTGTGAGTTAAGATGAAAAGACAAACGTAGAGATGAAATAGATTTAGCAAGGTGAGGCCCAACTTTCTGAACAGAGCGAGGATAGGAAAGGTAACTTTGCGGTCAACACAAAACCCTACAAAAACCACGCAAAGGGGGCAAAAAGACCCTCCGTACCGAACTAACGGCACGGAGGTACACCCTCTGCGTCCCAGAGCTTCCAGCAAGCAGAAAAAAACAAATTGACAAGCTGGACAGAAAAAAACAGCAAACAAATAGCAAAGAGGAATTTAGCTATGCAGAGCAGCAGGCCACAGGAACGATCCAG
This sequence comes from Ranitomeya imitator, assembly GCF_032444005.1. Classification (NCBI taxonomy): domain Eukaryota; kingdom Metazoa; phylum Chordata; class Amphibia; order Anura; family Dendrobatidae; genus Ranitomeya; species Ranitomeya imitator. The sequence goes on along the minus strand of NC_091284.1, from coordinate 12,952,487 downwards.
GAGGAAACAGGTCCAATACTAGAACATTGACTGGAGGCCAGGATCAAAGCACTAGGTGGAGTTAAATAGAGCAGCACCTAACGACTTCACCACAGCACCTGAGGAAGGAAACTCAGAAGCCGCAGTACCACTTTCCTCCACCAACGGAAGCTCACAGAGAGAACCAGCCGAAGTACCACTTGTGACCACAGGAGGGAGCTCTGCCACAGAATTCACAACACTGAAGATTACAGGTAAGAGGGTATTACTGGGGTATTATATGTACCCCACACCTTCTATACCCCATGTACTGGAGATTACAGGTAAGAGGATATTACTGGGGTATTATATGTACCCCACACCTTCTATACCCCATGTACTGGAGATTACAGGTAAGAGGGTATTACTGGGGTATTATCTGTACCCCACACATTCTATACCCCATGTACTGGAGATTACAGGTAAGAGGGTATTACTGGGGTATTATATGTACCCCACACCTTCTATACCCCATGTACTGGAGATTACAGGTAAGAGGGTATTACTGGGGTATTATATGTACCTCACACCTTCTATACCTCATGTACTGGAGATTACAGGTAAGAGGGTATTACTGGGGTATTATATGTACCCCACACCTTCTATACCCCATGTACTGGAGATTACAGGTAAGAGGGTATTACTGGGGTATTACATGTACCCCACACCTTCTATACCTCATGCACTGGAGATTACAGGTAAGAGGGTATTACTGGGGTATTATATGTACCCCACACCTTCTATACCCCATGTACTGGAGATTACAGGTAAGAGGGTATTACTGGGGTATTATATGTACCCCACACCTTCTATACCCCATGTACTGGAGATTGCAGGTAAGAGGGCATTACTGGGGTATTATATGTACCCCACACCTTCTATACCCCATGTACTGGAGATTACAGGTAAGAGGTTGTGAGGCAGTGAGGAGAATAGAATGCGATGGCCGGTATGTGTCCCCCAGGATGTGGGTAGACACATATTAAACCTGCTGGAGTGCATTGTGATTATAGCAAATGTGTGTGATTACAAGGCGGAATAAAAGTGAGTGTGGATGTGGTCAAACTAGTTGTGCTTAATTGTATATATTCTGTTTTATAACAGTTCTGCTTTTGGGATTTATTTGTGCTTGATTTCTTATTGGGATGTTCTTTGTGGGTAAAGCACTTTGATGTTGATGTACATCTTTATATTTGTCCTGTGTGAGAGTCTGGTAGTGGTTCTTCAGCGGTATGGGTGCTGACAGCCTCTTCTTCCACCGGCTTCTTGGGTTCACATGCTTCCATTTCTCTTCTTCTGCGGGTAGATAGAAAGCTGCTTCTCTCTGAGCATCCTGAATAGTTATCTCTACTCTGTCATTATCTTCTACAGGAACACTGAAAAGTTCTTCTCTCGCCATATTCTGAAGAGATTATTCTGCTCTGCACTTCTCCTGTAGACAGATGATTCCTTGTTTTCATTAGAGAACCCCTGTAAGTGCATCTTGTTCCAAGTGTCTAATGAAAATAAAGAATCTTTCCCTAATTAATATCAGGGAGGACAAATAACTTCCATACACAGTACAATCCACCAAGACCAATACTACCACATACAAGGGAGAAATACAGCCACACCATGACCAGACCACATAACCGAATAATACTACATTCAATGGACACACACTGCCACACGGTGACCAAACCACATAGTGATGAAATAATGCCACGCACAGGGATAAATTCCACATCATGACCAAACCACATATTACAACATAGTGACCGAATTTTACCACACTGATCATTAATAAAGACAACAATACTAACAACACTGTTATTACCATTGGTTACATAACACAGAGCAGCTCTGTATATAGTATGCACTGTGTAGTGTAAGTGTACAGTGACTCACCAATTACATTATACAGAGGAGCTCTGTATATACTATATATAGTGTATAAGTAATACAGGGATCACCAGTTATATTACACACAGAAGTATACAGTGTCAGTGTACATGTAATACAGTGATCATCAGTGACATAATACACAGTAGCTCTGTATATAGTGTATAGGTAATTCAGTGATCACCGGTCACATTACACACAGGAGCTCTGTATAAAGTGTCATTGTACAGGTAATACATTGACATTATACTCAGGAGCTCTGTATATAGTGTATAGTGTACAGGTAATACAGTGATCACCATTGACATTATACACAAAAGCTCTGTATGTACTGTCTGTGTACAGGTAATACAGGGATCAACAATGATAATATGCACAGGAGCTCTGTATATAGTGTACAGGTTATTATCAGTGATCACCAGTGACATTATACAGAGGAGCTCTGTATATAGTATTAGTGTACTTGTTTCTGCAGAAAATATCACACAGACATCTCTAGCTGATAGCTTTTATGGCACATTCCTCAACTTATACACTATACTAGATGAAGAAAAAAGCTACATATTGCCGCCGTGCACAGTAATCAGGACCCCCCCCCCCTTTTGTTCCCCCATGGAAAACAGTATTCTGAAAAGTAAATTATAGCACAGCAATCCAACACCCTAAGATTCCAGCTGAACCCCTCTATGTTCCTGGCACTGATTTCTCCCCAACCCCCCTATATCCTTGGTCGCATATCAAGCAGCAAGCGTAAAAGGAGAGGGGGAAAAAAAAAGATTCTTCCTCAGACACACATTCAGTTGAAACCAATCGGCCCCCTCTATGTCCTACTCGTGGGCCTGCCAAGGACACTGGCCCATCAGAGAATTCTCCTGTGTCCCAGTGGGCCAGTACAACCCTGCTTACAGCCGCCTTTACCCAGCACATGCAGTTTGTCCACAGCTGTCACACTTGCTTCCTAGGGATCTTGCCTGCATTCTCCTCCATCTGTGTTAAATTGGCTCACTTGGCTCCACATAGAGGTAGACACAGGAACGCTGTCTCTTTACGCCTTCCACTGGTTTATTAAAGATACTGCATAAACCAGTGCAAAGTTAGCAATATAAACAACCTTCCTGGCCTAACAGGGAAACAAAACATGACATATGGCACAGTCCTTGTTGCTGCGGGAATCTGCCTCCTTCAGGAACAAACAACAAAAGGTTCAGCTTTCTTTGGAGGGAACCTGTCACCCCCAAAATCGACAATGAGCTAAGCCCACCAGCATCAGGGGCTTATCTCCAGCATTGTGTAATGCATTCTGTAATACTGTAGATAAGCCCCCGATGTAACCTGAAAGATAAGAAAAAGAGGTTAGATTATACTCACCAGGGGCGGTCCCGCTGTGGTCCGGTCCAATGCCTCCCAACTTCTTACGATGACGTCCTCTTCTTGTCTTCACGCTGTGGCTCCTGCACAGGCGTACTTTATCTGCCCTGTTGAGAGCAGGGCAAAGTACTGCAGTGCACAGGTGCCGGGAAAGGTCAGAGAGGCTCAGCACCTGCGCACTGCAGTACTTTGCTCTGCCCTCAAGAGGACATATCAGTACGCCGGAGCCGCAGCGTGAAGACCAGAAGAGGACGTCATTGTAAGAAGATGGGAGGCCCCAGACTGTGACGCCCATGGGATTGGACCGCAACGGGACTGCCCCTGAGTGAGTATAATCTAACCTCTTTTTCTCCTCTTTCAGGTTACATCGGGGGCTTATCTACAGCATTACAGAATGCATTACAGAATGCTGTAGATAAGCCCCTGATGCCGGTGGGCTTATCTCACCTTCGATTTTGGGGGTGACAGGTTCCCTTTAACATCAAAACTACAGCTCCTGAGTCTTCACCTCCAGACACCCCCAACACTGAACGTATTTATCTGGACTCCTCCCAGTCTACAACTGTTCAATCAACCTATCACTAAACATGGCTGATTATCCCCTCTCAGCACTTAGTATGCTGGAGCATTTTCCTATGTCCATATCACTAAAGCTAACACCCTCAGTGAAACATACCTCCCCTCCAGTTTTTTGCCAGTGACTTTGTCACAATATACAGTGTATATTTTGTTTACGTAATTCCTCTATAGGACTTTAACTTTTATTACTCAGGTAACTGGTGTAATGCTTTATACCTGTTAGTGTTACACTAACAGAAGCCTCTTAGACTGTGTTCCTGGCATGGTCTAACAGGTCTCCATAGTGGAGTTCATCATTTGATTTTGGGTTGCCATAACAACTATTGGCAGTCTGCGATTACGTCTTCTAAATACTGCGATCACTATTGATCGGAGCTTTGAGAGGGTTAAACAGCCGGGGCCGTGCAGCATAATGCACGATCCCCATGAAGTACTGGTACGTTCAATTTCAAGAAGGGCATAAGCATAATTGATGTCATTATATCTGTAAAAGTCCAGTCTATCAAAGTGTATATTTTTTTACCATATCCTGAACCTCCCCAAAACCCTTCAAATGCTAGATTTGTTTTTTTCAGACAGTTTTTCACAAAAAAAAAATCATTTTTTTTACTGAATAAAAAAAGTAAGAAATCTATCTAAGTTTGCCACTCACCTAGCCGGATCTCTTACTTTGCACTGCTGAGGGTCAATATTCCAAAACACCTCATCTGCAAATTCAGTTTCTGATTTGGCTTATATGCCAGGTCATAATACAAGGCTCGTCAAAGGGTCGATAATGATTTGTAGAATCGCTGCTTCCAACAGGTGACACTAGAGTTCTAGTTCTCTTCCTCTCTGAAGAGGCAATTTGCATATTCCATTTCCCAGAGGACATTGCATGGTGAATAAGCCTCCTCACCTTGGCATGCCAGAGCCGGTACGTCAGTCTCCACGAGGAGAAACGTTACTCCTTAGACCTCTATCCAAGTTTTGTATTGCTGTAATTGTACGGAGCTGTTTCCACGTCCTTTTTACTGCACGATGGACTCTGTAAAAACAAGATCCAATAAACAATTGTGGAATTGCAGTTTTTTCACAAGCTCATTCCACTTGGAGTTTTTCCCCATTTTTCAGTGCCCTGTCTGGTTGAATGAATGACTCAGAACTACAACTCATCGCGCAGTATCCAAGGCCCGATGTTGGGATGATAAAATCTGTTGGCCATGAAAGGGTTATTTGCTGTGCAGGTGTAGCCCCTTCTGTGGACCCGCAACCATTAGTGGAATTAATTAGTGTAATGTGTTGTTTCCTATTCTCTGATGTTATAACCGGGGGCGTCTTGTGGTCGTAGAAATCTGGTGGTTGTAGTAGATTCTGTTGTCTTCGTGTCTCCGGCCGCTCTGATTCGTCTTCTTTCTCCCATCAGCAGATTTTCCTGTTGTTGCTGTGGTCGTTCCTGTTGTTTTCGTGCTTCTGTTATCGCTGATCACCTTTGTTGTGATCTTTAAGGTAAGTCGGTTTTGGGCAATTTCATGGATACATATAAGATATCAATCTATAGAGGAGACGTGGGATCTACTAGATCTGTGATCTCTTATATTTCTAGTCTAAGAGGAAAAATGTTTTTCTATCTACTGGCACGGTACAAAGATATATATCTTTCCTGTAGTGTAAGAGGAAGAAGAAGAGATCGGAGTCCAGGACTGAGGATCTGGAGATGAACGGTCAAGGAAATTATTGTCCCGCCCCGTCACCCACCCCTGGAGCCAGTCCCGCAGGTGCCGTTATGTTCATGATTATTTTACAGTTTATCTGATGCTACATTCCCACTACCATTACCACTAACATTCACACAGAATAGCGGTGGTCGTCACATGACTGATCGGAGGGACGCCGGCTCCAGGAGTCACCGGCAGAACTAGTAGAATTGTCAGTATAAGGAGGCTTTCACCATGTACATTGATTATCTCCTGGGCCTGTCCAATGCCGGCAGACACCAGACGCCACAATCTGATGGACACATGTTCTTCTCCTTTCATCTCAGACCCCTGAAGATGCCACATGGTGAAACAAGTCAGGGTGGCCGATACCACATGTTAAATATATATATATGGCCACCTCTGGTCGGGGGTTGTTTTCTTGGGTCAGACAACAGGTACCTGAGACGTCTCGATGGAGGACAACTCTTTATATCTACCTGCAAAATATAAGAAAGTGTTACAATCCTACAGATCGGTCCTCCATATTGTATCATAGTCGGGGGTCAGCGGCTGGATGTCCGTCCTCGCCTGGATCATGTTACTGGCAGCCGGATGTGCACAGTGTGAGGAGTGAGAACAGCGCCATACACTAGGTAGTGGCCATTGTCAGTACTGCAGCTCTGCTCCTATGGAAGTAAATATGATCTGAGCTGCAGAACATCTGACTTCCAGAGCTGCTAACAGGTGTCAGACGCCCATGTATCTGAAATTAAGGACTTTTTCCTAAGGATAGGTCATGAATAAGAAATTAGCACATACCCCTTATACCAACCTTTCTTACCTTGAGAGTCACATTCAACTCTGTGAGATGATCGCAGCCACATCCTGTCCCCCACTGTAATGACTATCAGAATCCACCATTACCTCTGATGGCCGCAGAAATGACATAGAGGCCATGTGTCTCCCTTCACTTATAAGCAGTATGTTACCTCCAGGTGTTAACACTTGTCCCCATTAGGTGTTCCTGTATCAGGCACTCTCTCCATACAATGGCCTCCAGCTTCAGGCTCCCTCTGACTAGTATCATCCGATCTCCAGCTTACAATGCTTATTTCTCCCTGCCAGTATCTGCACACCCAGATCTGCTATTCTGTGCAGAGCGACTCACAAACGTCACCATCTGGAGACCATCGCTTCATAGTACGCTGCCAGCGTGATGCACCAGATCTAGCAGACAACCACAAGCCGCACGTCTAGGGCCCCGAGCCGCAGGTTGGAGACCCCCGCATTATAGTGATAGAAACTACACCATGTTCCAAATTATTATGCAAATTATATTTTTCTCGTATTTTCCTAAATGATCGGTGCTAATGTCAGTCAGTCTAATAAAAGTCATCACCCGTTAGATTATACATCGAATGTTATTGAAGAAACCTCCCAATGATAACAGTATAATCTCCAAAATGAATAAAAACTCAAAATGCACTGTTCCAAATTATTAGGCCCAGTAGAATTTCTAAACATTTGATGTACTGTAAAGAACTGAAAATGCTCATTTGTGGAATTTGCAGCATTAGGAGTAGGCTGTCATGATCCCAATGGCAGGGGATCACTAAAGGACAAGCACAGATACAAACAAGCTCTAGGGCGATGGAACCTGAGCTGACCGCGACCCTGAACCTAACACACAAATAAAAGTAGCCGGGGAACGTGCCTACGATGATCCTAGACGTCTCGCTCCAGCCGAAGATCTAACTTCCCCTATTAGAAGAAACACAGACCTCTCTTGCCTCCAGAGAAATCCCCCACAGAAATAGCAGCCCCCCACATATAATGACGGTGAAATGAGAGGAAAGCACATACGCAGTATGAAAACAGTTTCAGCAAAATGAGGCCCGCTAAAGCTAGATAGCAGAGGATACAAAAGTGAACTGCGCGGTCAGCGAAAAACCCTTCAAAAAACCATCCTAAAATTACTTGAACTCATGTGCCAACTCATGGTACATGAGGAGCAATTTCAGCCCACTAGAGCAACCAGCAGCAAGAATCACATATCTGCAGGCTGGACTAAAAACCAAATAAAGCAAAACACCAAAACAGGAAAATCCAAACTTAGCTTGACCAGAAGGTTCTAGGAGCAGGGAGCAGAGGTAACAAGACACACTGGATACATTGATAACCGGCGAGGAAATGCCAGCAAAGCCAGGTTAAATAGGAAACTCCCATATACTGATGGAACAGGTGGAACCCAGAAACCCAGGAAAGACAAGTCACCCAGTACCATCAGTAACCACCAGAGGGAGCCCAAAAACAGAACTCACAACAGTACCCCCCCCTTGAGGAGGGATCACCGAACCCTCACGAGAACCACCAGGGCGACCAGGATGAGCCCTATGAAAAGCGCGAACCAAATCATCAGCATGAACATCCGAGGCAACCACCCAAGAATTATCCTCCTGACCATAACCCTTCCACTTGACCAAATACTGGAGTTTCCGTCTGGAAACACGAGAATCCAAGATCTTCTCCACAACATACTCCAATTCTCCCTCCACCAGCACTGGAGCAGGAGGCTCAAGCGAAGGAACAACAGGTACCTCATACTTCCGCAACAACGACCGATGGAACACATTATGAATAGCAAACGATGCCGGGAGATCCAAACGAAACGACACAGGGTTAAGAATTTCCGAGATCCTATAGGGACCGATGAACCGAGGCTTGAACTTAGGAGAAGAGACCTTCATAGGAACAAAACGAGAAGACAACCACACCAAGTCACCAACAAGAAGTCGAGGACCCACGCGGCGACGGCGATTAGCAAACTGCTGAGCCTTCTCCTGGGACAACTTCAAATTGTCCACCACATGACTCCAAATCCGATGCAACCTATCCACCACCATGTCCACTCCAGGACAATCAGAAGGTTCCACCTGACCAGAGGAAAAACGAGGATGAAACCCCGAATTACAAAAGAAAGGAGAAACCAAGGTAGCAGAACTAGCCCGATTATTAAGGGCAAACTCGGCCAGCGGCAAAAAGGTAACCCAGTCATCCTGATCAGCAGAAACAAAACACCTTAAATAAGTTTCCAAGGTCTGATTAGTTCGTTCAGTCTGGCCATTCGTCTGAGGATGGAATGCAGACGAAAAGGACAAATCAATGCCCATCTTAGCACAGAACGTCCGCCAAAATCTAGACACAAACTGGGATCCCCTGTCAGAAACGATGTTCTCAGGAATCCCATGCAAATGAACCACATTCTGAAAAAACAGAGGGACCAACTCAGAGGAGGAAGGCAACTTAGGCAAGGGTACCAGATGAACCATTTTAGAAAAGCGATCACACACAACCCAGATGACGGACATTTTTTGAGAGACAGGGAGATCCGAAATAAAGTCCATGGAAATGTGCGTCCAAGGCCTCTTCGGGATAGGCAAAGGTGACAACAATCCACTGGCCCGAGAACAGCAAGGCTTAGCCCGAGCACAAACCTCACAAGACTGCACAAAAGAACGCACATCCCTCGACAAGGAAGGCCACCAAAAAGACCTGGCCACCAAGTCTCTAGTACCAAATATTCCAGGATGACCTGCCAACACAGAAGAATGGACCTCAGAGATGACTCTACTGGTCCAATTATCCGGAACAAACAGTCTCTCAGGCGGACAACGATCAGGTTTACCCGCCTGAAACTCCTGCAAAGCACGTTGCAAGTCTGGGGAGACAGCAGACAAAATCACCCCATCCCTAAGGATACCAGAGGGCTCAGAATTTCCAAGGGAGTCAGGCACAAAACTCCTAGAAAGAGCATCCGCCTTCACATTCTTTGAACCTGGCAGGTATGAAACCACAAAATTGAAACGAGAGAAAAACAGTGACCAACGAGCCTGTCTAGGATTCAGACGCCTGGCAGACTCAAGGTAAATCAAATTTTTGTGATCAGTCAAGACCACCACACGATGTCTAGCACCCTCTAGCCAATGACGCCACTCCTCAAATGCCCACTTCATGGCCAAAAGTTCCCGATTACCAACATCATAATTCCGCTCAGCCGGCGAAAACTTTCTAGAAAAAAACGCGCATGGCTTCATCACTGAGCCATCGGAGCTTCTCTGTGACAAAACCGCCCCCGCTCCAATCTCGGAAGCATCAACCTCAACCTGAAAAGGGAGCGAAACATCTGGCTGACGCAACACAGGAGCAGAAGAAAACCGGCGCTTAAGTTCCTGAAAGGCCTCCACAGCCGCAGGAGACCAATTAGCAACATCAGCACCCTTCTTAGTCAAATCCGTCAAAGGCTTAACAACACTAGAAAAATTAGTTATAAAACGACGATAGAAATTAGCAAAGCCCAAGAACTTCTGTAGACTCTTAAGAGATGTAGGCTGCGTCCAGTCACAAATAGCCTGAACCTTGACGGGATCCATCTCAATAGTAGAAGGGGAAAAAATATACCCCAAGAAAGAAATCTTCTGGACTCCAAAGAGACACTTTGAGCCTTTTACAAACAAGGAATTGGCCCGCAGGACCTGAAACACCTTCCTGACCTGCTGAACATGAGACTCCCAGTCATCAGAAAAAACCAAAATATCATCCAAATACACAATCATAAATTTATCCAGATATTCACGGAAAATATCGTGCATAAAGGACTGGAAGACTGAAGGAGCATTAGAAAGTCCAAAAGGCATTACCAAATACTCAAAATGGCCCTCAGGCGTATTAAATGCGGTTTTCCACTCATCACCTTGCTTTATTCGTATAAGATTATACGCACCCCGAAGATCAATCTTAGTGAACCATTTAGCCCCCTTAATGCGAGCAAACAAATCAGTCAACAATGGCAAAGGAAACTGATATTTTACGGTAATCTTATTCAAAAGACGATATACGTACGCTACTCACCTGGTAGCAGTGTTTTTTCAGGAGCCATGACAGCACAACGAGAGAGGGGATCCGCCCTTCAGGGACAGGAAACCTCAGACATAAAAGGGCGGCACCTCACTCCCCCGCCAGTTGGTTTACAGAGTATGAAAGGACCTTCTAGGTTAGTAGCACATAAACAATATTAATATATGGTACAATTCACCCAGTGAATAAACTTAGGAATTTCTCTAAAGGAAGTGTTAAACCCATAAACAAAGAGGGTAGGGAATATAAGGGTGCTGTCATGGCTCCTGAAAAAACACTGCTACCAGGTGAGTAGCGTACGTATTTATTCAGTCGCCATGACAGCACAACGAGAGACTTTCAGAGAAGTGAAAAGGTGACTAGGGAGGGATAATAGCTTCCAGCACCCTTCTCCCAAACGTGAGGTCGGAGGAGCCACCTAGATCTAATCTATAGTGTCTAAGAAAGGTGGATGGAGAAGACCATGTGGCCGCCTTACAGATGTCCTCAATCGATACTTCTGCTCTCTCAGCCCAGGATGTGGCCACCGCACGAGTAGAGTGAGCCTTTATACCTTCTGGGATTTCCACGCCACCTGCGGTATAAGCAAGAGATATCGCCTCCCTAATCCATCTGGCTAGGGTATTTTTTGATACTTTAAGTCCCTTCCTAACCCCCTGGTAGGATAAAAATAAAGCGTGGTCTTTTTTCCAGGTGTCTGTTACTGAAATGTATTTGAGAAGGCACCTACGTACGTCCAAACAATGAAATCTCTGCTCCTTATTGTTAGAGGGATTAGGACAAAATGAAGGTAGGATCACCTCCTGGGATCTATGAAATTTTGAGGCAACCTTTGGAAGATAAAGAGGGTCAGGTCTCATCACCACTCTATCTTCCAAAAATTGCATATACGGACGCTGCCTGGATAATGCCTGAAGATCACTAACCCTTCTTGCCGATGTAAGGGCAACTAAGAGGGCTGTTTTGACCGACAGGATCTTGATCGGGACAGAGTCAATGGGCTCGAACGGAGCTTGTGTTAGAGCCGAGAGCACAAGATTTAGGTCCCATGGAACTATTCTCGGTTTAATAACCGGCCTGGATCTGGTGACCGCTTTGAAAAACCTTGTTATCCAGTGATTATTGGCTATGTTGGAATTATATAGTGCCCCTAGAGCTGAAACCTGAACTCTAAGGGTGCTGGTGGCTAAGCCTAACTCTAGGCCCTTCTGTAAAAACTCTAGGATTTGAGCAATATCAGGTTTTTGATCGATCTGTGCTCCTGAACTTGATAGGAACTTCCTCCATACCCTAACATAAATGTTAGTCGTGGAGGCTTTCCTACTTTTAAGTAGAGTATCTACAAGATTCTGGGAGAATACTTTTCTTTTCAGAAGTGACCTCTCAAGTTCCACGCTGTCAGGTGCAAGTTGGTTACTCGCGGATGGAAGACTGGACCCTGGGAAAGGAGGTCCGGTATTTCTGGGAGGATCCATGGTTGGGAAATGGACATGCTTCTCAACCATGGGAACCAAGACCTTCTGGGCCAGAATGGGGCTATTAAAACCACTCGGGCTCCGTCTTCCCGAATTTTTCTCAGAACTAGAGGAATGAGATTCAGAGGAGGGAAAGCGTAGGCGAGATTGAAATTCCAGGGGATCAGAAGAGCGTCGACTGCGTATGGATTGTCCCTTGGGTCTAGGGAACAGAATTGATGGAGTTTCTTGTTTTCTCGACTGGCAAACAGATCTATCTCTGGATATCCCCACAACCGCACGATCTGGTTGAAGACAGCCGGTTTTAGAGACCAGTCCCCTTGTTTGAGCTCGTTGCGGCTTAAGTAATCGGCCATGGTATTTAGATTTCCCTTTATATGAAGGGCCGTAAGGGAGAGCAGGTGATTCTCGGCCATCTGAAAGATATGATTCGTAACGTTCATTAATGACCTAGATCGTGTACCTCCTTGGTGGTTCACATAAGCAACGGTCACCTGGTTGTCAGAGAGTAGCCTAACATGTCTACCCTGCAGAGGTATAAGAAACCTATCTAAGGCGCGTTCCACCGCCATCAATTCCTTCAGATTGGAGGACGTGTCTCGCTCAGAATGGGACCACAGACCCTGAACGCAATTGCCTTCCCAGTGTGCTCCCCACCCCGTGGGGCTAGCATCCGTTGTTATTACCCGTGATATTTGATATGTCCAAGGTACCCCTCTACGCAGATTAGGGATGTGTGTCCACCACCTTAGTGAACCCGTGGCCTCTACAGATAGGGAAAACTTTTTGTCAAGGTTAGCGCCCAGACGCCGAAAATTATGCAGAACATCCCATTGCAGAGCCCTGGAGTGAAACTGAGCCCACATCACCGCCGGAAAACAAGAGGTAAGTGAACCTAAGAGTGACATAGCACTTCTTAAGGAAACTACGGGATTACTAATTGCTCTGGAGGCCAGCCGGTGAATAGTATCAACTTTTGAGTCTGGCAGGCGACATTCCTGCTGAGCTGAATCCACAGTAAGACCCAAGAACTGCTGTGATGTCGAGGGCTGAAGACGCGACTTTTTGAGATTGATAATCCATCCTAAGTTGTGTAACGCCGCCATCACTTTCCCCAACTGTTCCTTACAGTGTATCTCTGAGCGCCCAACGATCAATAAATCATCTAGATAGGGAATTACTAGTATATTTTGCTCATGAAGGTGTGCCATAACCTCCACCATAATCTTAGTGAACACCCGAGGTGCGACTGCAACACCAAAGGGGAGTGCCCGGTATTGAAAGTGCTCCACTGTGCCGGCAAGAGAAATTGCTACCCTGAGAAAGCGCTGATGAGTTGCATGTATCGGGACATGATAATAGGCGTCTTTCAGATCCAAGACAACCATGAAGCAATTGTGAAAAAGAAGCTTTATTGCCGATTTCACAGATTCCATTTTAAAGGATGGGACCAGCAGGAATACATTCAGACCCTTCAGATTGATGATGGTACGATAAGATCCATCTGGCTTCTTTACCAGGAATAAAGGGGAGTAAAACCCCGTACCTTGTTCCTCCGTAGGTACTTTAACGAGAACCCCCTTTTTTTGGAGATCTCGAACCTCTGACTCCAACGCCAACTGTTCTGCGGGAGAAGAACGGATAGGAGTTAATTTGAATTTGTCCAGGGGGGTATGGTGAAATTGGAACTTTAGCCCCTCTTTAATGATACTGAGTATCCATGGACTATTGGTGATTTTTACCCAGGCTGGGTAGAAGGCCAAAAGCCTACCGCCCACCTGGGCCGCCAGTCATTGATGCTTTTTAGAGTCTGTAGAAGAGTTAAACATGTAACCTCTACCTCTTCTCCTGTAAGAGTTGTATCTGGTCGATTCTCTATTTGAATCCCTGTCCGATCTTCGGCGATATGGCCCTCCTCTGTTATAGTCCCGTCTATAGAAGGGTCTTGTTAGGAGAGGGAAACGCTTTTTACTGTCGCCTGCTTTCTCTAGAAGCTCATCCAGTACCGGGCCAAACAAATGAACCCCCTCACAGGGGATGCCACATAGTTTTGATCTGGCCTGCAAGTCTCCTGGCCAGCATTTTATCCAAAGAGCCCTACGGGCCGCATTGGACAGTGCTGATGACCTTGCCGCTAGCCTAACGGAATCGGCTGACGCATCCGAGAGGAAGGCTGCTGCATCCTGAATCATAGACATGGATGATAGGATCTCGGCCCTAGGAACCTTATCCTTGAGCTGGTCTTCTAGATTACCCAGCCATACCATCAACGACCGGGCAGTGCAGGTGGCCGCAATCGCCGGTCTCAGGGAACCCGCTGATGTTTCCCAAGCTCCTTTAAGGAATACCTCAGCCTTCCTATCAAGCGGGTCTTTTAGGCTCCCCAGATCCTCAAACGGGAGAGACGTCTTTTTACACGCTTTAGCCACTGCCGCATCTAATTTCGGAACCTTGTCCCAGGATGAAGAAGCTTCCTCCTCAAAGGGGTATCTTCTTTTGAACGCTGGTGGGAGAGACCCCTTCCTTTCGGGTTTTTTCCATTCTTTCGTAATCAGAGACTTAACTTTATCGACTACGGGAAATACTCTTCTGGATTTGCGATCTATGCCTTTAAACATTATATCCTGGATGGAACTTTCCGCCTGGGTCTCCTCAATGCCCATAGTACTGTTGACAGCTTTGACTAAGCGGTTAACCCTGTCCAGTGATAGACAGGTTCGACTAGTTTCCGCGTCCTCTGATGATGATGACGGATGGGAATCTGAACTCACACCACCCGTGTCTGAATCCACATCCGAGGCTGGGGATAATATTTCCCTCCTGTTTTTTGAGACTGTCTTCTGAGACCTTATGGAATCTCTGACCTCCTGTCTAACCAGATCCCTAAGAGTAGACGTAAGGTCAGGGGTCTCGTCCTTAATTAATTGTTGAATGCAGATGCTGCACAATTTCTTTTTATGTCCATCCGGAAGAGGTTCCGTACAGATGGCACACTCTCTATGTTTGGATTTGGACACAGATTTCCTCCCCTAATAAGGAGAGAGGGAATACAAGGAGGGACAGCTATCAGAAATGTACTTTCACGAAGCTCACTTACCCATCCCTGCAGCGAAAGGTACCGTGATCGGGGGGTCCTTCTTAGCCGGAGATTCCTTACGGCCAGAGGACTTAGTTGACTTCTGAGTTTCTTTGGCTCTACCAGCGCGACTACTGCCACTAGAACGCCGCTGGGAACTGCTCAAAGGTTGTTCAGGTGACTGCTGCTGCTCACCGCCCAGCTGCGGTGTTCCTTCCAGAGACTCCATTCCAAAATGGTGGACAGGAACAATGTTGAGCCTCAGTGCAGCGTTTAAATGTATCCCCCTGGGTACCACCCCCGGATGGGGGGTCAGCAGGGACATCCCTCGGTGCACCGCTCATTGGTACTGCCCCCGCTAGCGCCCGTAGAGCGCCAGACACCCTGAGGCCGAAATCCCCCCCCCTGCGACGCCGGGCGCCGCCATTAGCCAGAATAAGACGCTACTGCGCATGCGCGGCCGCGTCATCGCCCCGCGCCGCACCCGCGTCATCAGGACACGCCCCTTCTGGACGCGGCCGCGGCGCTGAGAGCAGACGCGCCGACAAGGACGGCAGCGCTCACCTAGCCACCGCAGACGCCAGCACCAGCGGCGGACCGACCCCAAAGGCTCCGGCAGATGCGCATATGGGCCCCATGTACCAGGTGACTAGCGGCATCACAGAAGTCAAGCCCTCCGCTTAGGGCTGCTTCCTCCTGCTGTCACCTACACAGACAGTCCCCCTGCCGTGTGGTGCTTCCATCCCCCTGATCAGGCCGAGGTAGGGGACCCCCGCTACCTGCATCGGCCTGTCAGGAGTGGGATAGCTTCTATCTTCGACCCTCTTCTCTGGGCCTGTCTGAAGAGGTTCCGCTGTCAGGGACAGGAAACCAACTGGCGGGGGAGTGAGGTGCCGCCCTTTTATGTCTGAGGTTTCCTGTCCCTGAAGGGCGGATCCCCTCTCTCGTTGTGCTGTCATGGCGACTGAATAAAATCTATACAAGGCCTCAAGGAACCATCTTTTTTGGCCACGAAAAAAAAAACCTGCTCCCAAAGGGGACAAAGATGGACGGATATGTCCCTTTTCCAAGGACTCCTTAACATAATCCCGCATAGCAGTATGCTCTGGCACTGACAGATTGAACAAACGACCTTTAGGAAATTTACTGCCTGGAATTAAATTTATAGCACAATCGCAATCCCTGTGAGGAGGAAGCGAACTGAGCTTAGGCTCCTCAAAAACATCCCGATAGTCAGACAAAAACACAGGAATCTCAGAAGGAGTAGATGAAGCGATAGAAATCGGAGGTGCATCATCATGAACCCCCTGACAACGCCAGCTTAACACAGACATTGATTTCCAGTCAAGGACTGGATTATGAGTTTGTAACCATGGCAGACCAAGTACTAGAACATCATGCAAATTATACAGTACCAGGAAGCGAATCACCTCCTGATAAACGGGAGTCATACGCATGGTCACTTGTGTCCAGTACTGAGGTTTATTCATAGCCAAAGGTGTAGAGTCAATTCCCTTCAAAGGAATAGGGACTTCCAGAGGCTCCAGACTAAACCCACAGCGATTGGCAAATGACCAATCCATAAGACTCAGGGCAGCGCCTGAATCCACATAGGCATCGACGGAAATGGATGATAATGAACAAATCAGAGTCACAGACAGAATGAACTTAGACTGTAAAGTACTAATGGCAACAGACTTATCAACCTTTTTTGTGCGTTTAGAGCATGCTGATATAACATGAGCTGAATCACCACAATAAAAGCACAACCCTTTTTTCCGCCTATACTTTTGCCGTTCACTTCTGGACTGAATTCTATCACATTGCATTATCTCAGGTGACGGTTCAGACGACACCGCCAAATGATGCACAGGTTTGCGCTCCCGTAAACGCCGATCAATCTGAATAGCCATAGTCATAGACTCATTCAGACCAGCAGGCGCAGGGAACCCCACCATAACATCTTTAATGGCCTCAGAAAGGCCATCTCTAAACTTTGCAGCCAGAGCGCACTCATTCCACTGAGTAAACACCGACGACTTCTGAAATTTTTGACAATAAATTTCTGCTTCATCTTGCCCCTGAGAGAGGGCCAACAAAGCTTTTTCAGCCTGAATCTCTTGGTTAGGTTCCTCATAGAGCAAACCCAATGCCAGAAAAAACGCATCCGCATTAAGCAACGCAGGGTCCCCTGGTGCCAATGCAAATGCCCAATCCTGAGGGTCACCCCGCAGGAAAGATATAATTATCTTGACTTGCTGAGCAGGGTCTCCAGAGGAGCGAGATTTCAAAGAAAGAAACAACTTGCAATTGTTCCTAAAATTCAGAAAACGAGATCTATCTCCAGAAAAAAACTCTGGGACAGGAATTCTAGGTTCAGACATAGGAGCATGTACAACAAAATCCTGTATATTTTGAACCTTAGTGGCAAGATTATTCAGGCTGGAAGCCAAACTCTGGACGTCCATGATAAACAGCTGGGATCAGAGCCATTCAAAGATTAAGAGGAGGAGGAAGTAGCCAGGCTGCAATAAGGCTAGGCAGCAAACTCTGAGGGAAAGAGAAAGAAAAAAAAAAAAAACTTCCTCAGACTACTTATCCTCCTACTTCAGCCAATACAATTAACACTTTGTGGTCCGGTTATACTGTCATGATCCCAATGGCAGGGGATCACTAAAGGACAAGCACAGATACAAACAAGCTCTAGGGCGATGGAACCTGAGCTGACCGCGACCCTGAACCTAACACACAAATAAAAGTAGCCGGGGAACGTGCCTACGATGATCCTAGACGTCTCGCTCCAGCCGAAGATCTAACTTCCCCTATTAGAAGAAACACAGACCTCTCTTGCCTCCAGAGAAATCCCCCACAGAAATAGCAGCCCCCCACATATAATGACGGTGAAATGAGAGGAAAGCACATACGCAGTATGAAAACAGTTTCAGCAAAATGAGGCCCGCTAAAGCTAGATAGCAGAGGATACAAAAGTGAACTGCGCGGTCAGCGAAAAACCCTTCAAAAAACCATCCTAAAAATACTTGAACTCATGTGCCAACTCATGGTACATGAGGAGCAATTTCAGCCCACTAGAGCAACCAGCAGCAAGAATCACATATCTGCAGGCTGGACTAAAAACCAAATAAAGCAAAACACCAAAACAGGAAAATCCAAACTTAGCTTGACCAGAAGGTTCTAGGAGCAGGGAGCAGAGGTAACAAGACACACTGGATACATTGATAACCGGCGAGGAAATGCCAGCAAAGCCAGGTTAAATAGGAAACTCCCATATACTGATGAAACAGGTGGAACCCAGAAACCCAGGAAAGACAAGTCACCCAGTACCATCAGCAACCACCAGAGGGAGCCCAAAAACAGAACTCACAACAGTAGGCTTGACGAAACGGATTGGACAAATTCAAAAGTCGCCGATTTTTGGCAAAGTCGGGTTTCATGAGAGGGGGGAGAGAGAGAGAGAGAGAAAAATCCCACTGACTTTGCATTGGGTTTCGTGTTTCGGTCGATCCCCGACTTTTTGCGATAATCGGCCGATTCCACTCGACTCGACTTTTGAGATAGTCGGGTTTCGCGAAACCCGACTCGACCCTAAAAAAGTAAAAGTCGCTCAACCCTAATTAGGAGGTCACATTCACTGAACAAGAAAGCTATTTAACTCCAAAACCTCCTAACAGGCCAAGTTACATGTTACATAGGAGCCTTCTTTGATATCACCTTCACAATTCTTGCATCCATCGAACTTGTGGGTTTTTGGAGAGTTCTTCTTGTATTTCTTTGCCTCCAGAGCTGCTGGTTTGATGTGAACGGCCTCCCACCCTCATAGATCTTTGACTTGATGATTCTCCAAAGGTTCTCTATAGGGGTGAGGTCAGGGGAAGATGGTGGCCACACCGTGAGTTTATCTCCTTTTATGCCCATAGCAGCCAATGACTCAGAGGTTTCTTTGCAGCATGAGATGGGGCATTGTCAGCATGAAGATGATTTTGCTCCTGAAGGCACGTTTCTGCTTTTTTGACCATGGATGAAAGTTGTCAGTCAGAAACTCTAAATACTTTGCAGAGGTCATTTTCACACCTTCAGGAACCTTAAAAGGCCCTTAAAGGGTCTGCTGCTAGAACTCTGTGAGGCATTGACCTGGTCTCTAATCTGAGCTGCTGTTAACCTGCGATTTCTGAGGCTGGTGACTCAGATAAACATCCTCAGAAGCAGAGGTGACTCTTCGTTTTCCTTTCCTGGGCGGTCGTTATGTGAGCCAGTTTCTTTGTAGCTCTTGATGGTTTTTAGCACTGCACTTGGGGACACTTTAAAAGTTTGCCCAATTTTTCGGACTGACTGACCTTCATTTCTTAAAGTAATGATGGCCACTCATTTTTCTTTGCTTAGCTGCTTTTTTCTTGCCATAATACAAATTCTAACAGTCTATTCAGTAGGACTATCAGCTGTGTATCCACCAGACTTCTGCTCAACCCCATTTATAAGGCAAGAAATCTCACTTATTAAACCTGACAGGGCACACCTGTGAAGTGAAAACCATTCCTGGTGACTACACAGAGTATAATGCAGCCACCCCACAGAGTATAATGTAACCCCCACAGAGTATAGTGTAACCTCCCCATAGAATATAATGCAGCCCCCCATTATAGTATAATGTAGCCCCCTCATACAGTATAATGCAATCACCCCTCATAGAATATAAATATAATACAGCCCACCTCCCCATAGAATATAATGTAGCCCCATCAAAGAGTATGATGCAATCATCCCTCATAAAATCTAATAAAAACCCCCACAGAATATAATGCAGCCCCCCAGAGTATATAACACAGCCTCCTCCATAGAATATAATGTATAATGTACACCCCAAATATATAACACAGCCACATAGTATATAACACAGCCTCCCCCATAGAATATAATATACCCCATAGTATACAGCACTGCCCACACAGTAGTATACAGCACTGCCTACACAGTAGTATACAGCACAGCCCACACAGTAGAGTAGTATACAGCACTGCCCACACAGTAGAGTAGTATACAGCACTGCCCACACAGTAGTATACAGCACTGCCCACACAGTAGTATACAGCACTGCCACCACAGTAGAGTAGTATACAGCACTTCCCACACAGTAGTATACAGCACTGCCCACACAGTAGCATACAGCACTGCCCACACAGTAGTATACAGCACTGCCCACAAAGTAGAGTAGTAAACAGCACTACCCACACAGTAGAGTAGTAAACAGCACAGCCCACACAGTAGAGTAGTATACAGCACTGCCCACACAGTAGTAAATAGCACTGCCCACACAGTAGTATACAGCACAGCCCACACAGTAGAGTAGTATACAGCACAGCCCACACAGTAGTATACAGCACTGCCCACACAGTAGTATACAGCACAGCCCACACAGTAGTATACAGCACAGCCCACACAGTAGAGTAGTATACAGCACTGCCCACACAGTAGTATACAGCACTGCCCACACAGTAGTATACAGCACAGCCCACACAGTAGAGTAGTATACAGCACAGCCCACACAGTAGAGTAGTATTCAGCACTGCTCACACAGTAGTATACAGCACTGCCCACACAGTAGTATACAGCACTGCCCACACAATAGTATACAGCACTGCCCACACAGTAGCATACACACAGCCCACACAGTAGTATACATCACTGCCCACACAGTAGCATACATCACTGCCCACACAGTAGTATACAGCACTGCCCACACAGTAGTATACAGCACTGCCCACACAGTAGCATACAGCACAGTCCACACAGTAGAGTAGCATACAGCACTGCCCACACAGTAGTATACAGCACAGTCCACACAGTAGAGTAGTATACAGCACAGTCCACACAGTAGAGTAGTATACAGCACTGCCCACACAGTAGTATACAGCACTGCCCACACAGTAGTATACAGCACTGCCCACACAGTAGAGTAGTATACAGCACTGCCCACACAGTAGTATACAGCACTGCCCACAAAGTAGCATACAGCACTGCCTACACAGTAGTGTTATGACCTGGTGGTTAGGACAATAATGGACCTGGTGGTTAAGAGCACCCGGAAAGACCTGATAGCTACAAAAACACAGGACAAGCTCTGGGAAGTGGGAACTCTGCTGACCGCAATCCCTAATCCTATCACACACATTAGAAATAGCCGTGGATTGCTCCTAACGCTCCCTATGCAACTCTTCACAGCCTCAGAACTAGCTAGCCCTAAAGATAGGAAAATAAGCCTACCTTGCCTCAGAGAAATTCCCCAAAGGAAAAGGCAGCCCCCCACATATATTGACTGTGAGTAAAGATGAAAATCAGAAACACAGAGATGAAATAGATTTAGCAAAGAGAGGCCCGACTGACTGAACAGACAGAGGATAGGAAAGGTCACTTTGCGGTCAGCACAAAAACCTACAAAAAGCCACGCAGAGTGTGCAGGAAAAAAAACCTTCCGCACCGACTCACGGTGCGGAGGCGCCACTCTGCATCCCAGAGCTTCCAGCAAGCAAGGCAATATTCACAATAGCAAGCTGGACAGAAAAAATAGCAAACAAGAAAATAGCAAGGAGGAACTTAGCTAGCTTCTGCTGGAGTAAACAGGTAACCAGAACGATCCAGGAGCAAACTAGACCAATAGTACAACATTGACAGCTGGCATGGGACAGAGATCTAAGTGGAGTTAAATAGAGCAACCCGCTAACGAATTAGCCTCGTCACCTGTGGAAGGAAACTCAGAAACACCCACAGCCACCAGAGGAAGTCCATGGACAGAACCAGCCGGAGTACCATTCATAACCACAGGAGGGAGCTTGACAACAGAATTCACAACAGTACCCCCCCCCCCTTGAGGAGGGGTCACCGAACCCTCACCAGAGCCCCCAGGCCGACCAGGACGAGCCAAATGAAAGGCACGAACCAGATCGGCAGCATGAACATCAGAGGCAAAAACCGAGGAATTATCCTCCTGACCATACCCCTTCCACTTGACCAGGTACTGGAGTTTCCGTCTCGAAATACGAGAATCCAAAATCTTCTCCACCACATACTCCAACTCCCCCTCAACCAACAACGGGGCAGGAGGATCAACGGATGGAACCACAGGCGCCACGTATCTCCGCAATAACGACCTATGGAACACATTATGGATGGCAAAAGAAGCTGAAATGGCCAAACTAAATGACACAGGATTGATAACCTCAGAAATCTTATACGGACCAATGAAACAAGGCTTAAACTTAGGAGAGGAAACCTTCATAGGAACATAACGAGACGACAACCAAACCAAATCCCCAACACGAAGTCGGGGACCGACACAGCGCCGGCGGTTAGCGAAACGTTGAGCCTTCTCCTGGGACAATGTCAAATTGTCCACCACATGAGTCCAAATCTGCTGCAACCTATCCACCACAGTATCTACACCATGACAGTTCGAAGACTCAACCTGCCCTGAAGAGAAACGAGGATGGAAACCAGAATTGCAGAAAAACGGTGAAACCAAAGTAGCCGAGCTGGCCCGATTATTAAGGGCGAACTCAGCCAACGGCAAAAAGGACACCCAATCATCCTGATCAGCAGAAACAAAGCATCTCAGATATGTTTCCAAAGTCTGATTAGTTCGTTTGGTTTGGCCATTTGTCTGAGGATGGAAAGCCGAGGAAAAAGACAAATCAATGCCCATCCTACCACAAAAGGATCGCCAAAACCTCGAAACAAACTGGGAACCTCTGTCCGAAACTATGTTCTCCGGGATACCATGTAAACGAACCACATGCTGGAAAAACAATGGCACCAACTCAGAGGAGGAAGGCAATTTAGACAAGGGTACCAAATGGAGGCAGACCTAGCGAACCGCTTAGTGCGCTTAGGACAATCAGAGATAGCATGAGTGGAATCACCACAGTAAAAACACAGCCCATTCCGACGTCAGTGTTCTTGCCATTCAGCTCTGGTCAAAGTCCTATCACATTGCATAGGCTCAGGCCTATGCTCAGATAATACCGCCAAATGGTGCACAGCTTTGCGCTCACGCAAGCGCCGATCGATCTGAATGGCCAAAGACATAGACTCATTCAGACCAGCAGGCATGGGAAACCCCACCATGACATCCTTAAGGGCTTCAGAGAGACCCTTTCTGAAGATTGCTGCCAGGGCACACTCATTCCACTGAGTGAGCACAGACCACTTTCTAAACTTCTGACAATATATCTCCGCTTCATCCTGACCCTGACACAGAGCCAGCAAGATTTTCTCTGCCTGATCCACTGAATTAGGTTCGTCATAAAGCAATCCAAGCGCCAGGAAAAACGCATCAACATCACGCAATGCCGGATCTCCTGGCGCAAGGGAAAATGCCCAGTCTTGAGGGTCGCCACGTAACAAAGAAATAATAATCCTTACTTGTTGAACAGGGTCACCTGAGGAGCGAGGTTTCAAAGCAAGAAACAATTTACAATTATTTTTGAAATTCAGGAACTTAGATCTATCACCAAAAAACAAATCAGGAATAGGAATCCTAGGCTCTGACATCGGATTCTGAACCACAAAATCTTGAATGTTTTGTACCATAGTAGTGAGATTATCCATCCAAGAGGACAGACCTTGAATGTCCATGTCTACACCTGTGTCCTGAACAACCCAGAGGTAAAGAGGAAAAGAGAGACAAAACACACTGCAATGAAAAAAAATGGTCTCAGAACTTCTCTTATCCCTCTATTGAGATGAATTAATACTTTGGGCTAGCTGTACTGTTATGACCTGGTGGTTAGGACAATAATGAACCTGGTGGTTAAGAGCACCCGGAAAGACCTGATAGCTACAAAAACACAGGACAAGCTCTGGGAAGTGGGAACTCTGCTGACCGCAATCCCTAATCCTATCACACACACTAGAAATAGCCGTGGATTGCTCCTAACGCTCCCTATGCAACTCTTCACAGCCTCAGAACTAGCTAGCCATAAAGATTGCAAAATAAGCCTACCTTGCCTCAGAGAAATTCCCCAAAGGAAAAGGCAGCCCCCCACATATAATGACTGTGAGTAAAGATGAAAATCAGAAACACAGAGATGAAATAGATTTAGCAAAGAGAGGCCCGACTGACTGAACAGACAGAGGATAGGAAAGGTCACTTTGCGGTCAGCACAAAAACCTACAAAAAGCCACGCAGAGTGTGCAGGAAAAAAAACCTTCCGCACCGACTCACGGTGCGGAGGCGCCACTCTGCATCCCAGAGCTTCCAGCAAGCAAGGCAATATTCACAATAGCAAGCTGGACAGAAAAAATAGCAAACAAGAAAATAGCAAGGAGGAACTTAGCTAGCTTCTGCTGGAGTAAACAGGTAACCAGAACGATCCAGGAGCAAACTAGACCAATAGTACAACATTGACAGCTGGCATGGGACAGAGATCTAAGTGGAGTTAAATAGAGCAACCCGCTAACGAATTAGCCTCGTCACCTGTGGAAGGAAACTCAGAAACACCCACAGCCACCAGAGGAAGTCCATGGACAGAACCAGCCGGAGTACCATTCATAACCACAGGAGGGAGCTTGACAACAGAATTCACAACAGTACCCCCCCCCCCCTTGAGGAGGGGTCACCGAACCCTCACCAGAGCCCCCAGGCCGACCAGGACGAGCCAAATGAAAGGCACGAACCAGATCGGCAGCATGAACATCAGAGGCAAAAACCGAGGAATTATCCTCCTGACCATACCCCTTCCACTTGACCAGGTACTGGAGTTTCCGTCTCGAAATACGAGAATCCAAAATCTTCTCCACCACATACTCCAACTCCCCCTCAACCAACACCGGGGCAGGAGGATCAACGGATGGAACCACAGGCGCCACGTATCTCCGCAATAACGACCTATGGAACACATTATGGATGGCAAAAGAAGCTGAAATGGCCAAACTAAATGACACAGGATTGATAACCTCAGAAATCTTATACGGACCAATGAAACAAGGCTTAAACTTAGGAGAGGAAACCTTCATAGGAACATAACGAGACGACAACCAAACCAAATCCCCAACACGAAGTCGGGGACCGACACAGCGCCGGCGGTTAGCGAAACGTTGAGCCTTCTCCTGGGACAATGTCAAATTGTCCACCACATGAGTCCAAATCTGCTGCAACCTATCCACCACAGTATCTACACCATGACAGTTCGAAGACTCAACCTGCCCTGAAGAGAAACGAGGATGGAAACCAGAATTGCAGAAAAACGGTGAAACCAAAGTAGCCGAGCTGGCCCGATTATTAAGGGCGAACTCAGCCAACGGCAAAAAGGACACCCAATCATCCTGATCAGCAGAAACAAAGCATCTCAGATATGTTTCCAAAGTCTGATTAGTTCGTTTGGTTTGGCCATTTGTCTGAGGATGGAAAGCCGAGGAAAAAGACAAATCAATGCCCATCCTACCACAAAAGGATCGCCAAAACCTCGAAACAAACTGGGAACCTCTGTCCGAAACTATGTTCTCCGGGATACCATGTAAACGAACCACATGCTGGAAAAACAATGGCACCAACTCAGAGGAGGAAGGCAATTTAGACAAGGGTACCAAATGGAGGCAGACCTAGCGAACCGCTTAGTGCGCTTAGGACAATCAGAGATA
Source organism: Ranitomeya imitator (assembly GCF_032444005.1). Classification (NCBI taxonomy): domain Eukaryota; kingdom Metazoa; phylum Chordata; class Amphibia; order Anura; family Dendrobatidae; genus Ranitomeya; species Ranitomeya imitator. The sequence continues at coordinate 12,926,850 of NC_091284.1, read as the reverse complement.
GCATGAGTGGAATCACCACAGTAAAAACACAGCCCATTCCGACGTCAGTGTTCTTGCCATTCAGCTCTGGTCAAAGTCCTATCACATTGCATAGGCTCAGGCCTATGCTCAGATAATACCGCCAAATGGTGCACAGCTTTGCGCTCACGCAAGCGCCGATCGATCTGAATGGCCAAAGACATAGACTCATTCAGACCAGCAGGCATGGGAAACCCCACCATGACATCCTTAAGGGCTTCAGAGAGACCCTTTCTGAAGATTGCTGCCAGGGCACACTCATTCCACTGAGTGAGCACAGACCACTTTCTAAACTTCTGACAATATATCTCCGCTTCATCCTGACCCTGACACAGAGCCAGCAAGATTTTCTCTGCCTGATCCACTGAATTAGGTTCGTCATAAAGCAATCCAAGCGCCAGGAAAAACGCATCAACATCACGCAATGCCGGATCTCCTGGCGCAAGGGAAAATGCCCAGTCTTGAGGGTCGCCACGTAACAAAGAAATAATAATCCTTACTTGTTGAACAGGGTCACCTGAGGAGCGAGGTTTCAAAGCAAGAAACAATTTACAATTATTTTTGAAATTCAGGAACTTAGATCTATCACCAAAAAACAAATCAGGAATAGGAATCCTAGGCTCTGACATCGGATTCTGAACCACAAAATCTTGAATGTTTTGTACCATAGTAGTGAGATTATCCATCCAAGAGGACAGACCTTGAATGTCCATGTCTACACCTGTGTCCTGAACAACCCAGAGGTAAAGAGGAAAAGAGAGACAAAACACAGTGCAAAGAAAAAAAAATGGTCTCAGAACTTCTCTTATCCATCTATTGAGATGAATTAATACTTTGGGCTAGCTGTACTGTTATGACCTGGTGGTTAGGACAATAATGAACCTGGTGGTTAAGAGCACCCGGAAAGACCTGATAGCTACAAAAACACAGGACAAGCTCTGGGAAGTGGGAACTCTGCTGACCGCAATCCCTAATCCTATCACACACACTAGAAATAGCCGTGGATTGCTCCTAACGCTCCCTATGCAACTCTTCACAGCCTCAGAACTAGCTAGCCATAAAGATAGCAAAATAAGCCTACCTTGCCTCAGAGAAATTCCCCAAAGGAAAAGGCAGCCCCCCACATATAATGACTGTGAGTAAAGATGAAAATCAGAAACACAGAGATGAAATAGATTTAGCAAAGAGAGGCCCGACTGACTGAACAGACAGAGGATAGGAAAGGTCACTTTGCGGTCAGCACAAAAACCTACAAAAAGCCACGCAGAGTGTGCAGGAAAAAAAACCTTCCGCACCGACTCACGGTGCGGAGGCGCCACTCTGCATCCCAGAGCTTCCAGCAAGCAAGGCAATATTCACAATAGCAAGCTGGACAGAAAAAATAGCAAACAAGAAAATAGCAAGGAGGAACTTAGCTAGCTTCTGCTGGAGTAAACAGGTAACCAGAACGATCCAGGAGCAAACTAGACCAATAGTACAACATTGACAGCTGGCATGGGACAGAGATCTAAGTGGAGTTAAATAGAGCAGCCCGCTAACGAATTAGCCTCGTCACCTGTGGAAGGAAACTCAGAAACACCCACAGCCACCAGAGGAAGTCTATGGACAGAACCAGCCGGAGTACCATTCATGACCACAGGAGGGAGCTTGACAACAGAATTCACAACACAGTAGTATACAGCACTGCCCACAAAGTAGTATACAGAACAGCTCACACAGTAGAGTAGTATACAGCACTGCCCACACAGTAGTATATAGCACTGCCCACACAGCAGTATACAGCACTGCCCACACAGTAGTATACAGCCCAGCCCACACAGACGCCGGTATAGTTCAATGCGGTGGGGGAGTTGGCACTGGAGGCAGGCGGGCCCCCCTGCCTCACAGAGGCCCCATAGCGGCTGCGTGACTTGCCGCTAGCTGGGGACCCCTGGGGTCTGCCTGCCCCTAACACCAGCCCTGGAAGACGGATGAGGATCAGAGGAACATAAATGTCTATAGAATCTGGACAATAAAAAGTATTTAGAGAGGGAAGATGTGACCTAGAGAATATTTAGCACAGGTTGTTAGAAGAGAAAATATTGTGTGAGAAGAATAATCACTGTTACTTGTATCTATCGACCATCAGTCCGTCACACTTAGGCTATGTGCACACATTGCAGATTTGTTGTGGATCCGCAGCGTTTTTTCTGCGCAGAATTGCACCAAATCCACAAAGTACTGCTCAAGCAATGTTAATCAATGGGAATCCAGAATTGGTGTGCACATGCTGCGGAAAATTCCATCCTGATTCACAGCATTTAAATTTTCCACAGCATGTGATTTCTTTTTGCAGATCTGCAGCATTTCTGCACCCATTGACTTCCATTGAGCCAGTCAAATGCGGAGCAAAACCGCAGGTGTAAAAAGGACTGTGGATCTGCCTGCCAAAAACACTGCAGAAAGGAAATGATGTCAGAAGGAGGAAGAGTGAGCGGAGAATATGTGCGTGTCTGTCTGTCTGCGGGTGAGTGTGTACCCAGGTGTCGTCTGATGGGACTACTACTCCCATTCGAATATGTCTGCTGTCACATATAACAATGACAGCATGAGCCGATGATGGGAGAATAATCTCATCATCCGGTGACTGTGTTCAATTGTAAAAAAAATAAAATAAAAACATTTACAGAATTACATACAATGTACATCACCAAACACCTAATCCAAGACATCCGAGTCTCCTGTAAACAATCAAAAGTAATAAACCAACATACCCCCTGTCCGCCGTAGTCCATTCAATACTGAGTGTCTCACGATGATCTCATTTGTCACATCTCGCTCTACCTGTCCACTGGCGATACACTGACAGGTAATTGTTCCTGTATAAGGGGGTTGACTGAAGCCATGAAATGTTATGTTTATTTAATATTTATTTATGCTTTAAAATCTTGTATTGTTTCTAACATGTATTAGGGAGAGCGTAGTACCCTAGCTGACCCACTAGATGGGGGTGGAGAGTTATTCAGCTTGTAAATAGTTAAGTGGGCGGAGCTAATGGCAGTTAACCTGAGAAACATCTGGAAATTTGAATCAGTTGGGCAGGAGCGCCCTGTCAGGGCAGTCAGCTCTGCATAAGTCCAAGGTCCAGTCAGACAGCATCAGGGCCAGGAAGGCCACGAGAGAGAAAGAAGGAAGGCACTGACAGCGCAGTATAAGTGGGACTGTATCTGACAGGGAGGAAAGAACTAAGCAGTACGGATAGGTCACTCCGAATGTGGCGGCTTGCTAAGTGGATGGATGTACTCGGGACCATGGCGAAATGGTTTAGAGGAATCCATACTAAAGTAAGACTGGGCACAGAGGACACTGGAGGACCAATAGGCACAGAGGACGATGAGCACAGTCAGTTCCGGAAGCGAGCTTAGTAAAGATGAAGGAAAGGCAGAGAAAGAGGAGAAGCTGTATAAAGCAAAGCCAGACATAAATGCTGACAAGTAAAGAGAGGAGACAGGGACAGAGAAGGAAACTGTTTAATGTAAAGCCTGCTGTAAATGCTGAAGAGAACCGTTAAGTGCTCGTCTTTAGTAAAGTTTATTGTTCATGCGTTCAGTGGGACTGTGACTGTTTATTCTACTTCGGCTGAGGAGAACGTGCAGTGCATTACAGGAAGCCCCAGAAGTAAAGCAGCAGCAGGTATGCTGACTAGGAGTCGTGGAGTGTATGTGAGGGGAGGTCAAGGTGTGCAAGAGACTTTTACCTCAGCCACGACTACCGCCCTGGTTTACCCTTACACCTGCAGTGTATCTCTGCACCGCCGTGAGAGTTCACCGGAGTTCATCAGCTGATCAGCTCCGGTGCTCTCACTCGCGGCACCACTGCGTGAGAAAATTCTCACGCAGCAGTGCCATAAGTGACAGCACTAGAGCTGATGAACTCCGGTGAACGCTCAGTGATACACTGCAAGAGCAATTACCTCCTGTCACAAATCCGTGGTGTCACTAATTCGTCACGTGTCCGCTCTCACACGTGACTTGGGGTTGTGCCTGCAAGGGTAATCTATCTCCTCACTCTCAGTCCAGCAGCATTCAACCTCTGTCCTATGCTGTAATGGGAGCATAAATCACACACCGACCCAGGCCACACACCCGCTCATACACGCTGCCACCACTCACCGAATACACGAGCGATGAGTCCCGGACTATTATTATTATTATTATTTAATTTATATAGCACCATTAATTCCATGGTGCTGTACATGAGAAGGGGTTACATACAGGGTTATAAATATCGTTTACAGTAAAACAAGTTTACAGTGACAGCCTGGTACAGAGGGGAGAGGACCCTGTCCTTGCTGACTTACATTCTATGGGATAGTGGGGAAGAGACAGAAGGTCAGGGCGAGGCGGCGGCTCTGACGATGGAGAGGCGGCGGCTCTGGCGATGGCGGCTCTGGCGATGCAGCAGAATGGTTATTGCAGGCTGTAGGCTTTCTTGAAGAGATGGGTTTTCAGGTTCCGTCTGAAGTAGCCGAGGGTGGTGGATAGTCAGACGTGTTGAGGCATGGAATTCCAGAGGATGGGGGATATTCTGGAGAAATCTTGGAGGTGGTTGTGTGAGGAACGAATAAGTGTGGAGGAGAGTAGGAGGTCTTGGGAGGATCGGAGATTACGTGACGGAAGATACTGGGAGATTAGTTCAGAGATATAGGGAGGGGACAGGTTGTGGATGGCTTTGTAGATCAGTGTTAGTAGTTTGAACTGGATTTGTTGGGGAATTGGGAGCCAGTGGAGGGATTTGCAGAGGGGAGAAGCAGGGGAGTAGCGAGGAGAGAGGTGGATTAGCCGGGCAGCAGAGTTGAGGACAGACTGGAGTGGTGCAAGAGAGTTAGCGGCGAGGCCACAGAGGAGGGTGTTGCAGTAGTCGGGGGGGGGAGATGATGAGGGCATGCACAAGAGTTTTGGTAGATTGTGGGCTGAGGAAGGAACGGATTCTGGCAATATTTTTGAGTTGGAGGTGACAGGAGGTGGCAAGAGTTTGGACGTGCGGTTTGAAGGACAGAGCAGAGTCGAGAGTAACCCCTAGGCAGCGGATTTCAGGTGTGGGAGAGAGCGTGATGCCGTTTACCATAATAGATAGGTCAGGTAGGGGGGATACGTGAGATGGGGAAAGATGAGGAGTTCGGTTTTGTCTACATTGAGTTTTAGGAAGCGAGAGGTGAAGAAGGAGGATATGGCTGACAGACACTTTGGGATTCTGGACAGCAGAGAGGTGACATCTGGGCCAGAGAGGTAGATCTGAGTGTCGTCCGCATACAGGTGGTACTGGAATACTAATATTGTCTACCACTCATAAGGCTCACACACCTTAGCCTATGGATTCTTTTAGAACATTCAAGGTTCAACTTGTTAAAGTTTTATGCTTTAATACGAAAAAGTTTCAGTGCCTACTATAAGAAAAGGTATACAATATGATAATAAAAAGACATACAACTTGTGCAAAACAGTATAAAAAAATAAACAAGAGAAACTTCCAGAAATTATCTAACTGGTATTTGCTTTCTGCTCCCTGAGGGTAGGACGAATGTAGATTGGATCACACCAGCTTCTCAGGCTGCCCCCATTATGTGAACACAATTCTCTATACAGCCTTAATTTATAGCTTGGTCTAGAGGTCAGGTTTCTGGACCGCCCCTTAGGTTAATATCATAATTGCTGAATATATTATTTTTTTCTTGAGACACCCTGTGTAACGGTTCTCACGGATAGATACCATCAGACCGCAATTAACATCTTCCCTCCAAGAGCTAGGAGGTGTCAAATGTTACCTTTCTTCTTGGCTCTAGCTAGACCCCCTGGTGAGATTTTTAGACAGAGGTCTACTTGTCTCAGGGAAGTACATATTAACACCTGGGTGTGACATGCAGCTTTTCAAGACATATGTTACATTATTGCCAGTGACACAATAAATCTATACATAGTCCGCTGCACACATTGATTATATATATATATGTATATATATATATATATATATATATATATACTGTATATATACACACACACACACACATATTTCACCACATCTCCTGTAAGTGTATCACCGGAGGCAGGGTAGAGCAAGATGTGACTGTTCTACGCATGAGATCGTCATGGGACACTCGGTAATGGCCTACGTCGGACAGGATAATATTATATGTCGCTTTATTTTATTTTTGTTGCAGGAGATGAGGGCGTCGGGGATTAGGCGTTCAACAAGTATGGTAAATTTAGATTCAATAAAGGAGTCTGTAATTATTTCAAATAAAGGACTTTATTCTGGCTGTTACCATGTAACTATGGGGTTAGTAATGTTTAGGTGTCTTATAGACGCCTCTCCATTACTAATCTGTGGGCTTGGTGTCACCTGACCATACAAAGGTGACATCAACCCCACAAATATGAACCCCACATGCTACCGCTACAGGGCAAGTGGGAAGAGCGAGGCTAAGTGCCAGAATTGGCGCATCTATAAGATGCGCCATTTCAGGGACAGCTGAGAGCTGATGTTTTTAGCCTGGGGGGTGCCAATATTCATGGCCCTTTCCCAGGCTATTAAAGTAATAGCTTAGTAAAGGCTAAGTAAACAGCTGTGAGCTGATATTAATAGCCTGGGAACCTTTATGGCTCTTGTCTCCTTCCCAGAATATTAACATCTGCCCTCAGCCGTCGGCTTTCCCTCTGCTGGTTAATAAAATTATGTGGGAGCCCACACAATTTTTTAACTTTTTATTTTGAAAAATAAACAGATATTGCATTTCCCACAGATTTCTGACTGTTGCTTTTTTGTTACAGCATATGTAAGTTAATTATGTTAATGTTCCTACATAGGCTGGTGTGTGTGTGTGTCTTCATTTAATATTAATGAGGGTATCTGGTGAAAGAGGTTGAACAAGGAAATGGCATCTCAATTTTTTTTTTTTATAATATATCTTTGTTTACAAAAATGCCTGAAAATCTGCTTCAAAAATGCATCAAATCCACATAAAAACGGCGCAGATTTTCAACTGCGTTTTCTGCATAGAGAGGCAGATACTGCACAGAATTTTACACATGCAAATCCGCAACGTGTGCACATAGCCTTAGGTTATGTTTCCACGGACCGGATTACATCCGGATTAGTTGCGGATTGAATGCTGAGTACAACCGCAGCGTTCAACCCGCAGTGTCCAGATGTTACAGCATAGTGGAGGGGATTTTATAAAATCTCGTCTCCACTATGCATGCAAACACGCATCCGGCGGCCCTGCGTTTATGGACATGCGGCGCGTCTTTTTAGAATGCTGCTCCGTCGCCGCAAGATAAATCACACTGCCCTATGCATGGGGTGCAGAAATTCCAGATGTGTGCAATGAACACATCCGGAATCACCTCGCGTACAGAAAGGGGCGGAGCGGGTTTTGCGCTCCGTTCAAAGCGCCGTCATTATGGACCGTGAACACGCACCGTCACCGTGTGTCTATAGACCGTCAGTTAGGCACATTTACAATGTATCTATAGATCTCTCAATATCTTCCCTCACGTAATCTCCGGTCCTCCCAAGACCTCCTTCTCTCCTCCACACTTATTCGCTCCTCACCCAATCGCCTCCAAGACATCTCCCGAATATCCCCCATCCTCTGGAATTCTGTGCCCCAACACATCCGGTTATCCACCACATTTAGATCCTTCAAAACAAACCTGAAAACCCATCTCTTCATAGAAGCTTACAGTGTGTAATGACCACACGGCCACCTCAACACCATCGGAGCTACTGCAACCCTCGACCTACTGTCTCCTTCCCCATAATCCTGTAGAATGTAAGCCCACAAGGGCAGGGTCCTCGCCCCTCTGTACCAGTCTGTCATTGTTAGTTTTGTTTACTGTAAGTGATATTTGTATTTTGATGTAACCCCTTCTCATGTACAGCACCATGGAATTAATGGTGCTATATAAATAATAATAATAATAATAATAATAATAATATACATTCAGCCCAGCAAACTTACCACGTATTTGTAGTCCGTCAGTCTGGCACACGTACCGTGTATCTGTAAGGTACCGGAGGGCGGTAACCTTGGACAAACTGCTCTTCCATCACTCCCTGGCACTTTACAGGAAAATCTTGTCCCAATCCCAATGTGACGCTGAGTGTGGGTTGTGTGACAATCACTTGTAGGCCGCAGGCCTCTGGTGTCTTCCAGTCTCCATCTCCAGGAGCCGCTGCACATAAATCAGGGGACTTCCAGTACGTTTCAGCACACAAAAGTTTACTGGACAGTTCCAGTTCATCAGATTGTTACACGCTGTATCGGGCGGCAAATATCTCATGTCTTGTTTCCTTAATACAGTACAATTTCAGCATTCCTTTTCATTCCTCCTGGACTATCCCTACGTTTACTGATTTTTGTCAGCCTCAGGGATTTCCCGTCCAGTTCTGCACTACACACGAGATCCGCTACCTTCCCTCAGAGCTCCCACCAGGAATTTCAGGGCCAACGTTTTTGGGCCCCCATGAGAATGCACTCAGGCTCTACCCCAGCTCCTCCTCCAGGCCTCGAACCTTCCACAGTCCCAACTCCACTTCTTCACTACGTCCTCACCAATCACACATTAACAGTTCCCATCAAACAGCAGATCACATACATAACCATACACTTGTTCTGCATGACAATGTGACATTATACACAGAAGTTCTGTATATAGTGTCAGTGTGCAGGTAATACAGTGACCACCAGTGACATTATACACAGGAACTTTGTATATAATGTACAGATAATACAGTGGTGTGCGGTGACATTATGCACATGACCTCTGTATATAGTGTTCAGGTAATACCGGAATCACCGTTGTCCTTATACACAGGAGCTTTGTACATAGTATACAGTGTATAGTGTCAGTGTACAGGTAACACACTGGGTCACTGGTGATGTCTGTAGTTGAAGTCCTTCATCTTTCCTTTTCTTTTTCATCCAGCGCAGACCGCCATCAATTCTTCAATCCAGGACTTGAAAATCAGTTATTTAGAGCAAATTCCCCATTTTTTCCCAACTTTTACAGTGTGTCACCCTGCACAGTAAGAGGACCTCCCCCTCACTGAAAATAGTATCCTCACAAATAAAATACATCTGTCACAAGGCAGAAATAGCAAAACAGGAGATGAGGTATCTGGGCCCCTGAACTGCCCCTCAGGCTAGGGGAAGCCCTGTCTTTCCTTAACTTGGGGGTACCCTTGAATGTAGGGAGGCCCAAGTCACCAACCTATCCCTGTCTCCTGTTAAACCCTGAATTAAACCCCCAACCCCCACCCCAGGAGGTGAACAGTGTAAACAGCACCACAAAGCAAATAAATAGGAATAAACAATATGAGAGTGAGGGGAACAAGATACCACAAGGTGAATGCACAAACTACAAAGGGACAAAGAAACAATAACACCACACTTAGCTTTCTCTGCTGCAATGCACCGCACAGCAGAGTAAGGCACCAGGAATAAGTATTCAGCTGTAGAACAACAGCACTCAGCAAGCTCCTATTCCAGCAAGGTTGGTATTCAAAGGACCTATATAACCAACAGTCAGCTGATTCACCAGGTGACCTTATAAATAATAATAATCTTTATTTTTATATAGCGCTAACATATTCCGCAGCGCTTTACATTTTGCACACATTATCATCACTGTCCCCGATGGGGCTCACAATCTAAATTCCCTATCAGTATGTCTTTGGAATGTGGGAGGAAACCGGAGTGCCCGGAGGAAACCCACGCAAACACGGAGAGAACATACAAACTCTTTGCAGATGCAAACTCGGCTTTGGGAAAATGGCCGCCACGATCTCTTGTGCGCACGCGTGGCATCCCGCGGCCATTTTCCTGAAGCCCCGTGCAGCAGAGCACTCCATCTGCGCACACGTGGCCCCAGGAAGATGGCCGCCCCCACCGATGAAAGGGATGACAGCGCAGATCGCGCGCTGTGTCTTCACATGGGCGCAGGGAATTCGGAACTTGGACATGCGCACACCACTACGCCACCAACGGAAAGCTGGGGAAGAAAAGAGCGCTGTGAACACGCCCATCCGACCTGACCAGCCTGATTGACAGGCGAAAACAGCGACTTTGGTAATGTATTTCTCAGCATAGGTGGGGAATCAGGGTACACTACATACACTATAGTAACGCACAGCACAGGCCCTATTTAACAGTATTTATAGCTCAATCTGAAAAAATGGGGTAACAGGTTCCCTTTAAGTAGTTGTTGAAAACAACACTGCATTAGGCCTACAAATTGGGTATGTGGTGTAGAGACGGTGTGTTCCACTCCAAGGTGTTCCCCAGGTTTCCTCTCCATTGCTTCAATCTTCTGGCTCTCGTTTAGTAGTTGTTGAAAACAACACTGCATTAGGCCTACTATTTGGGTTGGGGCCTTCTATCTGTGTCAGCCGCTCCTTGCTGTTCTCCTACAGTGAACAAAGCTGTGCCGCCGGTTTACTACTGTTGCCAATTTGGAACTGCATTTAGAATACTTACTGATTTGGGCCTACTCTCTGTGTCAGCCTCTCATTCCAGTTGTCCTCCACTGAACAAAACAATGCCCCCTGGTTAATCCTGTTACCAATTTTGAACTGCATTTAGCCCACTTTATTCTTTGGGCCCATATCTGTTTCCCCCTCATCCTGCCCATTGCCCAGCCAGTGATAGATGAGTCTGCTGGTACATTGACCCATAACGCAACCTTCCCCGTGCACGCTACACTGCAAGATTGTGACCCTGCTGAAAGTCAGGTCCCCCTTCCCGCATACCATACCACCTTACACGGGGACAAAGAGGAAGGTGCAGATGAAGGTGCAGGTTCCTTCATCAGGTAGGGGGAGGAATACTCGTTGGCGATGTCACTGGCACAGGGCCTCTCATAGTACGCAAAAGTGTTGCTGCCGGTGGGAGGCGCCCCCGCCGTGCATACACACCGCTGTACTTTGAGGGGCCCTGTGCCAGTGCCAATGCCAATGAGTGGGCCCCCCTGCTTTCTCAGTATCACAGCACTTGCAAAGTTTAAATACTTACCTCTCCCTGCTCCACTGCCGTGACGCGGTCCAGATTTCCTGGGCCCACTAATTACTTGAACCAGCCCTACCCCCCACAACTTTAGCCAAATGACCCCCAATTTCAAATGCCTTACAATTATTATAAGCTAAATTACGATTGACAAGCTTCAGTAACAAGAATGGATGTTTTTGCCAATACAATGGGCTCTGTACATGATTTCCTGGCCTCTTCTCACTGCCGACTATGCTCTCCCATTGACTTGCATTGGGTTTTGTGTTTCGGTCGATCCCCGACTTTTCGCGATAATCGGCCGATTCCACTCGACTCGACTTTTGAGATAGTCGGGTTTCGCAAAACCCGGCTCGACTCTAAAAAGGTCAAGGTCGCTCAACCCTACCCCCCACCTTCTATACCCCATGTACTGGAGACTACAGGTAAGAGGGTATTACTGGGGTATTATATGTACCCCCAACCTTCTATACCCCATGTACTGGAGACTACAGGTAAGAGGGTATTACTGGGGTATTATATGTACCCCCCACCTTCTATACCCCATGTACTGGAGATTACAGGTAAGAGGATATTACTGGGGTATTATATTTACCCCCCACCTTCTATACCCCATGTACTGGAGATTACAGGTAGGAGGGTATTACTGGGGTATTATATGTACCCCACACCTTCTATACCTCATGTACTGGAGACTACAGGTAAGAGGGTATTACTGGGGTATTATATGTACCTCACACCTTCTATACTCCATGTACTGGAGATTACAGGTAAGAGGATATTACTGGGGTATTATATGTACCCCCCACCTTCTATACCCCATGTACTGGAGATTACAGGTAAGAGGGTATTACTGGGGTATTATATGTACCCCACACCTTCTATACCTCATGTACTGGAGACTACAGGTAAGAGGGTATTACTGGGGTATTATATGTACCTCACACCTTCTATACTCCATGTACTGGAGATTACAGGTAAGAGGATATTACTGGGGTATTATATGTACCCCACACCTTCAATACTCCATGTACTGGAGATTACAGGTAAGAGGGTATTACTGGGGTATTATATGTACCCCACACCTTCTATACCTCATGTACTGGAGATTACAGGTAAGAGGGTATTACTGGGGTATTATATGTACCCAAACCTTCTATACCCCATGTACTGGAGATTACAGGTAAGAGGGTATTACTGGGGTATTATATGTACCCCACACCTTCTATACCCCATGTACTGGAGACTACAGGTAAGAGGGTATTACTGGGGTATTATATGTACCCCACACCTTCTATACCTCATGTACTGGAGATTACAGGTAAGAGGGTATTACTGGGGTATTATATGTACCCCACACCTTCTATACCCCATGTACTGGAGATTACAGGTAAGAGGGTATTACTGGGGTATTATATGTACCCCACACCTTCTATACCCCATGTACTGGAGACTACAGGTAAGAGGGTATTACTGGGGTATTATATGTACCCCCCACTTTCTATACCCCATGTACTGGAGACTACAGGTAAGAAGGTATTACTGGGGTATTATATGTACTCCACACCTTCTATACCCCATGTACTGGAGATTACAGTTGTCGGGGTCGTCACGACAATACCCTTCATCCACCAGTCATTCCAAATCAGATTTAAAGCAGTGGTACCGGAGTGAAGAATGAGTCAGACAAAATGCTGGTTCAAACTCAGTGCCTGCTTATGCTTCCACACGTAGTGGTAACCTCGCAGCAACTGAACTCTTTATTTCATATACACAACATTATATTGTCCATTGGGGAAGGTGTGCAGAGGGCAGGGTTAGGCGGGGTTTAAGCAATGTATCTAGTATTCAGTCCCTCTGGTTGGCCTGACATCATCTGATGAATCTTCCTTTGTCCACATCTTGTTAAGTTTCCATTTCTCCAGAAACGATACTTTAGCTTCAGAAACGAAAGTAGATTCTTGGCAAGTACAAAAACTAAGGCAAAGGTGAATACTGGCAGCCATCTTAAATACAATTACATATGCATTTGGCAAGCAAAGGGGAAAAACTTATTGTTTCACAGCATAAGAATATATATATGTACAAAAGTGTATAAAGATATATATTTTCACCTTGACAATCCCCCTAAACACTAAGTTTTTCCCTAAAAAGAAAGATCCTTCGAGACTGTCCATGTGATGGGGAAAGGGGAGGTGGATTTCTTCATCCAGACACCTCAGAAGCTCTCCCCTTGTGAGAGGCCTCCAGGCAGCTGAACCCTTCACTAGCTTCACATAGAGTTCTCCCGCTGTCCCTAAACTAAATCTCTTAGCATCATCTGAGAGTAAGGGGTATTGTCTATCTTCTTGAGGGGGACATACTTGGGGATCTCCCCTGGATCAGTGCCATCGTACTCTGATGGGTCTACTTCTTGGTTAAGGAAGGTGCCAGTCGGAGTTGCCTCAGTAATAACCTTTTTATACAGGGGAATAACACAACAGAGGATTATCGATCCAACCACAAGGAGAGCAATCAGTACTAGACAAGCTTGTTGAAGGAATCCTTTGAGCCCACCCAACCAGCCGGAAAAGAAAGATGTGTCTACTCCAGCATTAGATTTTAATTCTGCTGCTAACCCATTTATCTTTTTAAGGGCTATCATGGTCTTTCCATTTACCCCAGAGTTCTGAGGGATATAGGTACAACATTCCTCTCCCACCATCCCACAGACTCCTCCTTTCTCAGCTAAAATCATATCGAGGGCTAGTCGGTTTTGGAGGGTCATTCTAGTGTTAGGGCCCAATTCCTCTACTATACCTTGGAAGGCATCACAGGTAAAATTGACAAACCTTTGTTCACTGTAATATATATATATATAATTGATCCAAACAACATTTTTATTAATCTGCACTTGTGGATTAAAGAAGCAAAGCCAGCATAGATCTGATTCTGGGCCTTAAATTGGTCAGGCACCCCCCTTGGCACTCCAATGCCATCGACATATACTAATGGATCTTCTTCATAACTCATATGGAGCTGATCAAGTTTTCTCCTCTTTCGGGTATATTCATCAGGTGTCTCTGGATCCCAAGGTAAAATCTTGAACTGCACAGCTAGTTTAACAAGGGTGCATTGACCTGTCCAGGCATTAGGCAACCTAGATGGAGCTTACCATCTCCACATAATCAATAAATATCGTACATATACTGTGTATGATTAGCTAGCAAGTCAGTATCTAGGGAACTGTTCTCTTTGCAGAAACCTGTCTCGAAGACCCCTACTGATGTACCTGTAGTGTCATGGGAATTATAGCAGGTATAATTATCAGCTAACACAGTTATCCCTCCTGGGACCTTTAATTTAGATGCTTCATGAATTAGTGGGACATAATCTGAGCAATCAGTGGGCTTTAAATCCTTCAACAGATTCATAACGCAGGCAGTGGTATTGTCATCAGGAAAAAACAATGCATATGTGTATAGATGTGTATTCGCTGCAGCACAAGCAATACATCCTACAGAGATATTCTGGACTCGTACATTGTATCTTACCCATTCTAACCATAAATTTGTCCTTGGGGCTGTTTGTGTTTCTATGGAGAAGACTTCTTGCCAACTAAGACCTGGAATGGGGATTACTTCGTTAAATATATTTTACAAACGTTCACCTGGGCCTGTTTTAGCTGTACTGGTAACGGGGGCCTTGGTTGGTCTGAGGCTAATATCCTGGAGCTGTATATGGCCTAAATTCCCATAGTATCCACTATTAAACACATTATGAAAATATCTTCCCAGCACAATTGTTATCTCTGGTAACACATATATAAAACTGGATAATTCCCTCTACCACCCGCTGAGTCTCGGGGCACTTGACTACATTGCAGAAATCAAATCACCAGATATTTACCGGGGCCGTTAGATTTACCCAGAGAATAGTGGCACCGGAATTCTTATTTACAATAGGGGCCGGGGAGGTAGGGGCGAGGATGGCCCCCAGCCTCAGGACCGAAAACAACAGCAACATTTTTCTTTAATCACTGCTGCGACTAGGCGCTGGTCCGGTCTCCTTTGCAGTGTGAAGCGTGGATTCAGGTGCTCTTTCCTTCAAGTTTTACTGACATAGCTTTTCACGACCATAAGACCACCTGGCTTCAAATTGTGACCAATATCGGTTTCTGCTGAATCTGGAAGGGAAAAAGAAACTAAAACATGGGTGTTAGCAACATTTTTTACTAAACTGAATAACATATTGAACAGCACGGTCAGTTTCTTCTGACAACTACTGAGACTGGAAATTTGCAACTGAGAACCTAGCACCAAACAATATCTCATATGGGGACAGGCTATATTTTGAAATAGGGGTAGTACGAATGTGTAAGAGCCCTGGCCATGGAGGTGTAGTCTCCTGCATCATTTTGGTCAATTGTCCCCTCAGTGTGCCGTTCAGCCTCTTAACTTTCCCACTAGATTGTGAATTGCACGGAGTATGGAGGGCTACAGTGGATCCAAGCATTGTCAGAACCTCCTGATACACATGAGAAGGAAAGTCCGGGCCTTGGTCACTTTCAGCAACTTCTGGAACACCATATCTGCATATAACTTCCATCACCAGTTTCTTTGCTGTGGTCTTTGTAGTCACATTGGTAACGGGGAATGCTTCTGGCCAACTGGAGAACATGTCGACAACCACCAGACAATATTCATACCTTCCAGACTTCGGCAATGTGATGAGGTCCACCTGGAGCCTTTGGAAAAGATAGTCGGGCTTAGCAAGGTGCTTCGGGGGTACACGTTGAAGTTGACCGGGATTGCAGGTCTGACAGATACCTCGATGTGTGGGCCCATGCGCCCACATGGCAATAGCAGGGTACATCTGCTTAGGGAGACACACAAGTTGGTCCTTTTTCCAGCGACCATGTCCATACGTGCTCCATCAGCCTTTCACTGCTTCACTTCTTCCTTTGGAGACATTCTCTGCATCGTCATTAAGCGGTCTCGCGGGGTCCGGTAGAAAACCTCAGTCTGTCATAGATCATCAGGTTCCTGTAGAGTCAGTGTTTCTTGTAACTGTTTACGCTGAGAGCGTGTGGTCACCATAGCTGGTATGGTCTGTTCAACGGGTAGAAGAGCAGCGGCTTTTGCTTGCATATCCGCAAAGGTGTTACCAACAGTCTGTGGCCTGTTCCATGGTACCGTGCTCCTTAACTTTGATAATGGCCACCTGAGTAGGTAATTTGATTGAGTCCATGAGGGTTTTAACAGCTTCAGCATTCTTCACTGAGTCCCGGCAGTAGTAACAAATCCTCGATTGGCTCATAGGGCTCCGAAATCATGAGCAATACCAAATGCTTACAGTGAGTCCGTGTATTTATTAGCCCGCCTGTCCTTGGCCAAAGTACATGCAGTAGACAGAGCCTGACGTTCTGCTTCTTGTGCTGACAGGATGGGAGGGAGTGAGTGCAGCTCCGTGTACTACAGTGTCTCCCGTAGTAACAACTTATCCGGTGTGGAGTCTGCCAAAATCATCACCATATCTTGAACAGTCTTTCAGGGCATTGTAGAGAAATTGCATTATGCGGGATGCGTCAGGTATCCACTGACAACAATAAGTACATAGTCCAAGGAAACGCTGGAGCTCAGTCTCATCTTTTGGGAATGGAAGGGAGCTGACGGCTATTTTTCTTTCTTCTGTGAGGTGTCTGGCACCCTGAAGGAGACAGTGACCCAAAAATATCACTTGACCAAGGCAGAACCGAAGTTTCGAGGCCGAAGCCCGACAGTTCAGATCTGCCAGATACTTGCGAAAACTAACAGTGGCAACAATGGCTTCCTGCTCTGTCTGTGCACACAACAAAAAACAAAAAAATTACCCACATACTGAAGCAGCATAACATAAGGATATTCTAACTGCCAGGGTTAGAGACACTATCCCCCCTATTTTTTTTTATTTTTTTTTTTTAACTGATTGGGAAAGGACATGTAAGATACACATCTCATTATATTCATCTGCATAGGGGTTATATAACATAAATACCATCTGACCATCATCTTGGCTCACCAACTCTCTAGGTCTGCTGAGGTGCACTTATACGTCCATCATATTGTCTTTGTCTGTAAAATGGGAAAGGTTTGTTCTCAGGGTCAGCCAATTATTTTAGCGTAGCTAGCTAGTCAGAGGGCTTCCAGGGATAATACTCCTGTATCTGTCTTACACTACCTGATATGGTTGGTTCTCTGGTGGTGGGGGTGACTAGATGACCGGTTGGGTGTGACATGACATGCTGGTCTACAGCTCCTTCCCAAAAGGATTACTGTCAGCCTACTCCCAAAGTTAATGTCCCCAATACCCACAATCCTGTGTCAGCTTCTTATGTCACTACATGTGATCTTATCTGGACAGGAATCAGTGTAGATTGGGTTGCAGCACAGATTATATAAGTATTTCTCCAGTCTGGGTTTGTCTGACCGCAATATTTACAAATCCATCTGTCCTGTCTTGGTCTGAGAATTAACATGGCGAGAGATTTCCAGACACAGGGTTAAAATGAATATTGGAATATGAGACTAGATTTGTGTAAGGGAGGGGGAGCTGGAGCTGAAGTCTTCTGCTTCTTGGGCCACTGATAAGGAACCGAGCTGCGAGCTGTGTGTCCTTGAAGCTGCGGGGGCTAGAGAGCGGTGGGGGCCAGAGAGCAGTGGGGCCAGAGAGCGAGTGAGGATCGCTGCAGCTGCTGATACAGACTGGGTTAAGTTCTTCTGAAAACTTTGGCCCCCCTTTCTCTGGCCCGCAGCACAAAGAGAAGAAGTCAAAAAACAATTCGCGCAGGGGTTCACCCCTCCCATCAGCTACGAACACAGAAATAAAAATTTACAGCATTCCTCAACACAAAAGAAGAAAAACAACAACGCAGCTATTTGACTCCCCCCTCCCATCGGGTGTCTCGGAAAACCACAGTAACGGAATACAGCAATTCTCAGACTCAATTTCTACAAAACCTTCACACAATTCCTATGCCAGAACACCTCAGAAAAACCAATGACTGAGATATTTTATAACCAAACACGGGCTCTGCATCCTTTCATCTTTCCTCTCCATCAACCTTTTTCCTCGTTCTTTAAACCTCGCGCAACTCGCAGATGAGCTTGCACTTGTTCTAACAGTCCTTCATCTTTCAACATTCTTGACTGCCTTCTTGCCCTCCCGTGACTCTACTATTGTCTTGACTTCCACAGCATCCTCATCTAACTCGTGGGGCACGGACTTCTTCTGCCATAAGAGACGCAACATGACTCACAGAATACTACGCCCTTCTGCAGTAGGCCGCTGACAGCGATAACAACACTGGTTTCCCATAGAAAAAAAACACGGAGCCTCGCGTTCGACGTGTTGTCCCTAACCCCATGAACACCAGTGATTAACAGTCTACCCTGTCACGATATTCTAACCAGTCGGGAGGCGGTCTCCTAGTGAGAGCCCTCCACAGAAAAACAGGTGGTCCCCTCTCGGGACGTCTTAATTACCTAGTTGGTACAATATCGCAGAGGCTGCGTCTCCTATCCCTTTCTCAAAGCCGCCCCCAATCCACAAACTTCCTCAATCTTTCACTCTATCACTACTACACAATAGTCACGGGTAGGGTGGTTGAATGGAGTACAATGACCGGTGGAGGAGGTGTGGTGTACACGAGGACACGCAGAGTGCGACGTCTCTCAGTTGCTGGTTCGAAGCGTGGCACGGGATCGCGCTCGGTCTCACCACTCGACCGGTCACTCCCCAGACCCAAGGAGACCACAGACTAACCAATAACGGCTGAAACACTAGCAAGTGTGACACATACATAGTATGTGATCTCCACTTACCGTGCTTAGAGGGTGATCAGTACTCGAGGTCAGCCACTATGGGTGTCGTCCACGGACGTCCAGGCATGGGTCCAGGGGGTCTCGAATCGCGGGCCACGCCCCACGTTGGTTGCACCAAATTGTCGGGGTCGTCACGACAATACCCTTCATCCACCAGTCATTCCAAATCAGATTTAAAGCAGTGGTACCGGAGTGAAGAATGAGTCAGACAAAATGCTGGTTCAAACTCAGTGCCTGCTTATGCTTCCACACGTAGTGGTAACCTCACAGCAACTGAACTCTTTATTTCATATACACAACATTATATGGTCCATTGGGGGAAGGTGTGCAGAGGGCAGGGTTAGGCGGGGTTTAAGCAATGTATCTAGTATTCAGTCCCTCTGGTTGGCCTGACATCATCTGATGAATCTTCCTTTGTCCACATCTTGTTAAGTTTCCATTTCTCCAGAAACGATACTTTAGCTTCAGAAACGAAAGTAGATTCTTGGCAAGTACAAAAACTAAGGCAAAGGTGAATACTGGCAGCCATCTTAAATACAATTACATATGCATTTGGCAAGCAAAGGGGAAAAACTTATTGTTTCACAGCATAAGAATATATATATGTACAAAAGTGTATAAAGATATATATTTTCACCTTGACACAGGTAAGAGGGTATTACTGGGGTATTATATGTACCCCACACCTTCTATACCCCATGTACTGGAGACTACAGGTAAGAGGGTATTACTGGGGTATTATATTTACCCCCCACCTTCTATACCCCATGTACTGGAGATTACAGGTAAGAGGGTAATACTGGGGTATTATATGTACCCCACACCTTCTACACCCCTTGTAATGGAGATTACAGGTAAGAGGATATTACTGGGGTATTATATGTACCCCACACCTTCTATACCCCATGTACTGGAGATTACAGGGAAGAGGGTATTACTGGGGTATTATATGTACCCCCCACCTTCTATACCCCATGTACTGGAGATTACAGGTAAGAGGATATTACTGGGGTATTATATGTACCCCGCACCTTCTATACCCCATGTACTGGAGATTACAGGTAAGGGGGTATTACTGGGGTATTATATGTACCCCACACCTTCTATACCCCATGTACTGGAGATTACAGGTAAGAGGGTATTACTGGGGTATTATATGTCCCCCACACCTTCTATACCCCATGTACTAGAGATAACAGGTAAGAGGGTATTACTGGGGTATTATATGTACCCCACACCTTCTATACCTCATGTACTAGAGATTACAGGTAAGAGGATTTTACTGGGGTATTATATGTACCTCACACCTTCTATACCCCATGTACTGGAGATTATAGGTAAGAGGATATTACTGGGGTATTATATGTACCTCACACTTTCTATACCCCATGTACTGGAGATTACAGGTAAGAGGATATTACTGGGGTATTATATGTACCCCACACCTTCTATACCCCATGTACTGGAGATTACAGGTAAGAGGGTATTACTGGGGTATTATATGTACCCCACACCTTCTATACCTCATGTACTGGAGATTACAGGTAAGAAGGTATTACTGGGGTATTATATGTACCCCACACCTTCTATACCCCATGTACTGGAGATTACAGGTAAGAGGGTATTACTGGGGTATTATATGTACCCCACACCTTCTATACCCCATGTACTGGAGTGTTATGAAAGGTAATTCAGTACCACAATGGACATAGAGGTCAGCGCACATACAGTGACCTGGCAATAACCCAAAAAACAAGAACGAGCTCTGAGACGTGGGAACTCTGTTGACCGCAATCCCTAATCCTCTCCAACCACACTAAAGGCAGCCATGGATTGCGCCTAACGCTCCCTATGCAACTCGGCACGGCCTGAGAAACTAGCTAGCCTGAAGATAGAAAATAAGCCTACCTTGCCTCAGAGAAATACCCCAAAGGAAAAGGCAGCCCCCACATATAATGACTGTGAGTTAAGATGAAAAAACAAACGTAGAGATGAAATAGATTTAGCAAAGTGAGGCCCAACTTTCTGAACAGAGCGAGGATAGGAAAGGTAACTTTGCGGTCAACACAAAACCCTACAAAAACCACGCAAAGGGGGCAAAAAGACCCTCCGTACCGAACTAACGGCACGGAGGTACACCCTCTGCATCCCAGAGCTTCCAGCAAGCAGAAAAAAACAAATTGACAAGCTGGACAGAAAAAAACAGCAAACAAATAGCAAAGAGGAACTTAGCTATGCAGAGCAGCAGGCCACAGGAACGATCCAGGAGGAAACAGGTCCAATACTAGAACATTGACTGGAGGCCAGGATCAAAGCACTAGGTGGAGTTAAATAGAGCAGCACCTAACGACTTCACCACATCACCTGAGGAAGGAAACTCAGAAGCCGGAGTACCACTTTCCTCCACCAACGGAAGCTCACAGAGAGAACCAGCCGAAGTACCACTTGTGACCACAGGAGGGAGCTCTGCCACAGAATTCACAACACTGGAGATTACAGGTAAGAGGGTATTACTGGGGTATTATATGTACCCCACACCTTCTATACCCCATGTACTGGAGATTACAGGTAAGAGGGTATTACTGGGGTATTATATGTACCCCACACCTTCTATACCCCATGTACTGGAGATTGCAGGTAAGAGGGCATTACTGGGGTATTATATGTACCCCACACCTTCTATACCCCATGTACTGGAGATTACAGGTAAGAGGTTGTGAGGCAGTGAGGAGAATAGAATGCGATGGCCGGTATGTGTCCCCCAGGATGTGGGTAGACACATATTAAACCTGCTGGAGTGCATTGTGATTATAGCAAATGTGTGTGATTACAAGGCGGAATAAAAGTGAGTGTGGATGTGGTCAAACTAGTTGTGCTTAATTGTATATATTCTGTTTTATAACAGTTCTGCTTTTGGGATTTATTTGTGCTTGATTTCTTATTGGGATGTTCTTTGTGGGTAAAGCACTTTGATGTTGATGTACATCTTTATATTTGTCCTGTGTGAGAGTCTGGTAGTGGTTCTTCAGCGGTATGGGTGCTGACAGCCTCTTCTTCCACCGGCTTCTTGGGTTCACATGCTTCCATTTCTCTTCTTCTGCGGGTAGATAGAAAGCTGCTTCTCTCTGAGCATCCTGAATAGTTATCTCTACTCTGTCATTATCTTCTACAGGAGCACTGAAAAGTTCTTCTCTCTCCATATTCTGAAGAGATTATTCTGCTCTGCACTTCTCCTGTAGACAGATGATTCCTTGTTTTCATTAGAGAACCCCTGTAAGTGCATCTTGTTCCAAGTGTCTAATGAAAATAAAGAATCTTTTCCTAATTAATATCAGGGAGGACAAATAACTTCCATACACAGTACAATCCACCAAGACCAATACTACCACATACAAGGGAGAAATACAGCCACACCATGACCAGACCACATAATAGCCAAATAATACTACATTCAATGGACACACACTGCCACACGGTGACCAAACCACATAGTGATGAAATAATGCCACGCACAGGGATAAATTCCACATCATGACCAAACCACATATTACAACATAGTGACCGAATTTTACCACACTGATCATTAATAAAGACAACAATACTAACAACACTGTTATTACCATTGGTTACATAACACAGAGCAGCTCTGTATATAGTATGCACTGTGTAGTGTAAGTGTACAGTGACTCACCAATTACATTATACAGAGGAGCTCTGTATATACTATATATAGTGTACAAGTAATACAGGGATCACCAGTTATATTACACACAGAAGTATACAGTGTCAGTGTACAGGTAATACAGTGATCATCAGTGACATAATACACAGTAGCTCTGTATATAGTGTATAGGTAATTCAGTGATCACCGGTCTCATTACACACAGGAGCTCTGTATAAAGTGTCATTGTACAGGTAATACATTGACATTATACTCAGGAGCTCTGTATATAGTGTATAGTGTACAGGTAATACAGTGATCACCATTGACATTATACACAAAAGCTCTGTATGTACTGTCTGTGTACAGGTAATACAGGGATCAACAATGATAATATGCACAGGAGCTCTGTATATAGTGTACAGGTTATTATCAGTGATCACCAGTGACATTATACAGAGGAGCTCTGTATATAGTATTAGTGTACTTGTTTCTGCAGAAAATATCACACAGACATCTCTAGCTGATAGCTTTTATGGCACATTCCTCAACTTATACACTATACTAGATGAAGAAAAAAGCTACATATTGCCGCCGTGCACAGTATCAGGACCCCCCCCTTTTGTTCCCCCATGGAAAACAGTATTCTGAAAAGTAAATTATAGCACAGCAATCCAACACCCTAAGATTCCAGCTGAACCCCTCTATGTTCCTGGCACTGATTTCTCCCCAACCCCTCTATGTCCTTGGTCGCATATCAAGCAGCAAGCGTAAAAGGAGAGGGGAAAAAAAAAAAGATTCTTCCTCAGACACACATTCAGTTGAAACCAATCGGCCCCCTCTATGTCCTACTCGTGGGCCTGCCAAGGACACTGGCCCATCAGAGAATTCTCCTGTGTCCCAGTGAGCCAGTACAACCCTGCTTACAGCCGCCTTTACCCAGCACATGCAGTTTGTCCACAGCTGTCACACTTGCTTCCTGGGGATCTTGCCTGCATTCTCCTCCATCTGTGTTAAATTGGCTCACTTGGCTCCACATAGAGGTAGACACAGGAACGCTGTCTCTTTACGCCTTCCACTGGTTTATTAAAGATACTGCATAAACCAGTGCAAAGTTAGCAATATAAACGACCTTCCTGGCCTAACAGGGAAACAAAACATGACATATGGCACAGTCCTTGTTGCTGCGGGAATCTGCCTCCTTCAGGAACAAACAACAAAAGGTTCAGCTTTCTTTGGAGGGAACCTGTCACCCCCAAAATCGACAATGAGCTAAGCCCACCAGCATCAGGGGCTTATCTCCAGCATTGTGTAATGCATTCTGTAATACTGTAGATAAGCCCCCGATGTAACCTGAAAGATAAGAAAAAGAGGTTAGATTATACTCACCAGGGGCGGTCCCGCTGTGGTCCGGTCCGATGGGCGTCGCGGTCCGGGGCCTCCCAACTTCTTACGATGACGTCCTCTTCTTGTCTTCACGCTGTGGCTCCTGCACAGGCGTACTTTATCTGCCCTGTTGAGAGCAGGGCAAAGTACTGCAGTGCACAGGTGCCGGGAAAGGTCAGAGAGGCTCAGCACCTGCGCACTGCAGTACTTTGCTCTGCCCTTAAGAGGACATATCAGTACGCCGGAGCCGCAGCGTGAAGACCAGAAGAGGACGTCATTGTAAGAAGATGGGAGGCCCCAGACCGTGACGCCCATGGGATTGGACCGCAACGGGACTGCCCCTGAGTGAGTATAATCTAACCTCTTTTTCTCCTCTTTCAGGTTACATCGGGGGCTTATCTACAGCATTACAGAATGCATTACAGAATGCTGTAGATAAGCCCCTGATGCCGGTGGGCTTATCTCACCTTCGATTTTGGGGTGACAGGTTCCCTTTAACATCAAAACTACAGCTCCTGAGTCTTCACCTCCAGACACCCCCAACACTGAACGTATTTATCTGGACTCCTCCCAGTCTACAACTGTTCAATCAACCTATCACTAAACATGGCTGATTATCCCCTCTCAGCACTTAGTATGCTGGAGCATTTTCCTATGTCCATATCACTAAAGCTAACACCCTCAGTGAAACATACCTCCCCTCCAGTTTTTTGCCAGTGACTTTGTCACAATATACAGTGTATATTTTGTTTACGTAATTCCTCTATAGGACTTTAACTTTTATTACTCAGGTAACTGGTGTAATGCTTTATACCTGTTAGTGTTACACTAACAGAAGCCTCTTAGACTGTGTTCCTGGCATGGTCTAACAGGTCTCCATAGTGGAGTTCATCATTTGATTTTGGGTTGCCATAACAACTATTGGCAGTCTGCGATTACGTCTTCTAAATACTGCGATCACTATTGATCGGAGCTTTGAGAGGGTTAAACAGCCGGGGCCGTGCAGCATAATGCACGATCCCCATGAAGTACTGGTACGTTCAATTTCAAGAAGGGCATAAGCATAATTGATGTCATTATATCTGTAAAAGTCCAGTCTATCAAAGTGTATATTTTTTTACCATATCCTGAACCTCCCCAAAACCCTTCAAATGCTAGATTTGTTTTTTTCAGACAGTTTTTCACAAAAAAAAATCATTTTTTTTACTGAATAAAAAAAGTAAGAAATCTATCTAAGTTTGCCACTCACCTAGCCAGATCTCTTACTTTGCACTGCTGAGGATCAATATTCCAAAACACCTCATCTGCAAATTCAGTTTCTGATTTGGCTTATATGCCAGGTCATAATACAAGGCTCGTCAAAGGGTCGATAATGATTTGTAGAATCGCTGCTTCCAACAGGTGACACTAGAGTTCTAGTTCTCTTCCTCTCTGAAGAGGCAATTTGCATATTCCATTTCCCAGAGGAGCATTGCATGGTGAATAAGCCTCCTCACCTTGGCATGCCAGAGCCGGTACGTCAGTCCCCACAAGGAGAAACGTTACCCCTTAGACCTCTATCCAAGTTTTGTATTGCTGTAATTGTACGGAGCTGTTTCCACGTCCTTTTTACTGCACGATGGACTCCGTAAAGCAAAATCCAATAAACAATGATGGAATTGCAGTTTTTTTCACAAGCTCATTCCACTTGGAGTATTTCCCCATTTTTCAGTGCCCTGTCTGGTAGAATGAATGACTCAGAACTACAACTCATCCCGCAGTGTCCAAGGCCCGATGTTGGGATGATAAAATTTGTTGGTCATGAAAGGGTTATTTGCTTTGCAGGTGTAGTCCCTGATGTGGACCCGCAACCATTAGTGGAATTAATTAGTGTAATTTATTGTTTCCTATTCTCTGATGTTATAACCGGGGGGAGTCTTGTGGTCGTAGAAATCTGGTGGTTGCAGTGGATTCTGTTGTCTTCCTGTCTCCGGCCGCTCTGATTCGTCTTCTTTCTCCCATCAGCAGATTTTCCTGTTGTTGCTGTGGTCGTTCCTGTTGTTTTCGTGCTTCTGTTATGGCTGATCGTTTTTGTTGTGATCTTTAAGGTAAGTCGGTTTTGGGCAATTTCATGGATAAATATAAGATATAAATCTGTAGAGGAGACGTGGGATCTACTAGATCTGTGATCTCTTATATTTCTAGTCTAAGAGGAAAATGTTTTTCTATCTACTGGCACGGTACAAAGATATATATCTTTCCTGTAGTGTAAGAGGAAGAAGAAGAGATCGGAGTCCAGGACTGAGGATCTGGAGATGAACCGTCTTCAAAATTATTTTACCGCTCCCTCACTCTCACCCAGCCTCGGCGCTGATCTTGCAGGTGTCGTTATGTTCATGATTATTTTCCTGTTTATCTGATGCTGCATTCCCACTACCATTACCACTAACATTCGTACAGACTAGCGGTGGTCGTCACATAAGGCTACTTTCACACTAGCGTCGGAATCTGCCCGTCGAAATGCGTCGGGCAGAGATTCCGACGCTAGCGTTTGATGCGCCGCACAACGGGTGTAGCAGATGCATTTCTCCGGCACATCCGCTGCCCCATTGTGAGGTGCGAGGAGGTGGGGGCGGCGTTCCGGCCGCGCATGCGTGATCGGAAAAAGCGGTCCGTCGGCAGCAAAAAACGTTACATTTAACGTTTTTGCTCCCGGCGGTCCGCCACAACACGGCGCAACCGTCGCACGACGGTTGCTACGTGTGGCAATGCGTCGCTAATGTTAATCTATGGGGCAAAAACGCATCCTGCAAACAACTTTGCAGGATTCGTTTTTTGCCATAAACGACGCATTGCGACATGTTAAAAAAAACGCCAGTGTGGAAGTAGCCTTACAGATCATGTGATCAGAGGGACGCCGGCTCCAGGAGTCACTGGCAGAACTAGTGGAACTGACAGTATATCGAGGCTTTCACCATGTACATTGATTAACTCCTGGGCCTGTTCAATGCCGGCAAACACCAGACACTACAATCTGATGGACACATGTTCTTCTCCTTTCACCTCAAACCCCTGAAGATGCCACATGGTGAAACATGTTGGGGCAGCCGATGCTATGTGTTATATATATGGCCACCTCTGGTCGGGGGATGTTTTCTTGGGTCAGACAGCAACTACCCGAGACGTCTAGATGGAGGACAACTCTTTATATCTACCTACAAAATATAGGAAAGTGTTACAATCCTACAGATCGGTCTGTTGTGAGTTCTGTTTTTGGGCTCCCTCTGGTGGTTACTGATGGTACTGGGTGACTTGTATTTTCTGCGGTCTCTGGGTTCCACCTGTTCCATCAGGATATGGGAGTTTCCTATTTAACCTGGCTTTCTTGTCATTTCCTGGCCGGCTATCTATGTTATCAGTGTGTCTTGTTGCCTCTGCTACTGGCTTCAGTAATCTTCAGGACAAGCTAAGTTTTTGTTTTTTCTGTTCCACGTTTTGCTTAATTTTGGTCTTAGTCCAGTTTGCAGATATGTGATTCTTTGCTGCTGGTTGCTCTAGTGGGCTGTAATTACTCCTCATGTTCCATGAGTTGGAACATGAGATCAAGTAATTTCAGGATGGTTTTTTGAAGGGTTTTTTGCTGACCGCGCAGTTTACTTTTGTATCCTCTGCTATCTAGCTTTAGCAGGCCTCATTTTGCTGAATCTGTTTTCATACTACGTATGTGCTTCCCTCTCATTTCACCGTCATTATATGTGGGGGGCTGCTATTTCTGTGGGGTATTTCTCTGGAGGCAAGAGAGGTCTGTGTTTCTTCTAATAGGGGAAGTTAGATCTTCGGCTGGTGCGAGACGTCTAGGATCATCGTAGGCACGTTCCCTGGCTATTGCTATTTGTGCGTTTAGGTTCAGGGTCGCGGTCAGCTTAGGTTCCATCACCCTAGAGCTCGTTTGTGTTTGTCCTTTTGTGATTCCCTGCCATTGGGATCATGACATCGGTCCTCCATATTGTATCCTAGTCGGGGGTCAGCGGCCGGATGTTCGTCCTGGCCTGGACCATCTGTTACTGGCAGCCGGATATACACAGTCTGAGGAGTGAGAACAGCGCCATACACTAGGTAGTGGCCATTGTCAGTACTGCAGCTCTGCTCCAATGGAAGTAAATGTGATCTGAGCTGCAGAACATCTGACTACCACCAGAGCTGCTAACAGACGTCAGACCCCCGTCTATCTGACATCAAGGGCTTTTTCCTAAAGATACGTCATGAATAAGAAATTATCGCATACCCCTTTATAGCAGCGGACCCCAACCTTTCTTACCTTGAGGGTCACATTCAACTCTGTGAGATGATCACAGCCAGCCTCGGACTGGCCCACCGGGAAATCGGTGGATCCCCCGATGGGCCCCTGACTCTGACAGTGTCTGGCTTCTCAGCCTCGCTGCATGCACGATTTAAGCCACGCCCATGGTGTGGAACACAATTGTGAAGTTGAACGAAATTTATTGGTTACTTTAAATTTTTGTGGAAATTCAAAAACTGAAAAGTTTGTTTGTGAACAAAATACAAAAGAAAGTGCTGGAAGTGAATGATGGCCTCTGTCTGCGGCACTGCTGTCAGCCAAGCTCTAAGCTCTGTCGTCGGCACTGTCAGGAGGGGGAGGGGAGGCTCAGGAGGAACGCGGGCCTGAAGGGAGTACTGGAGCTTCCTGTTTGTCTCTATCCATTCCTGACTCTCTCCTGTCCTCCATCCCAACAAAAGCTGTTTTTTCCTGTTTGCTGTGCTCTCTCTGCCCCCTCTACCCTGCCTTGTAGTTGATGATATCACAATACCTTCCTCCACTGCTGTTCTGTGATGGTGACTGGGGGTCCCATCTTCTTCATGGCGCTTGCTGCCAGAGATCCATCTTACTTCGTAGAAGGGTATGTTTCCACGCTCAGTATTGGCAGCGCTTTGTACGCACGGTGATTCCGCACGTGTTCATTGAACCGTGCAGAATCTCCGCAAGATAAATAGACATGCTGCGGTCTGGAAAGACGCGCCGCATGTCCGTGTACGCAGGGAAGCCGGAGGCGTCCATACATGCATAGTGGAGATGGGATTTCATAGAATCTCATCCACTATGCTGTAACATCTGGAGGCTTCGGATGTACGCAGCGTCCAACCCGCAGCGTTTCCTGACCGTGGAAACATACCCTAAGGTGTACAAATCACATATATACACTATAAGGCCGACGTCACACTCAGCGTATAAAAATACGGTCCGTAATTTACGGCCATAATACGCAGGAAAGTCCCCAAAATAGTGGTTCGTAGCTCCTCCGTAGGCAGGGTGTCAGCGTATTTTGCGCATGGCATCCTCCGTATGTAATCCGTATGGCATCCGTACTGCGAGATTTTCTCGCAGACTTGCCAAACCGACATATGGACATACAATGGATCCATGTGCTCCCAAAAACATAAAAACATATGTACTGTCTATATATATATTGTCAGTGAGACACATATATGTATATATATTAATATTTCATCCAGCGCGAGATAGCTTTAAAGCCGGTAATTCAATTGCCGGCTTTTGCTTTCTCCTTCCTAAACCCGACATGATATTAGACATAGTTACATACAGTAAACCATCTCATATCCCTTTTTTTTTTTTGCATATTCCACACTACTAATGTTAGTATTGTGTATGTGCAAAATTTGGGCTGTCTAGCTATTAAATTAAAGGGTTAAATGGCGGAAAAAATTGGCGTGGGCTCCCACGCAATTTTCTCCGCCAGAGTAGTAAAGCCAGTGACTGAGGGCAGATATTAATAGCCTGGAGAGGGTCCACGGTTATTGCCTCCCCCCCCTGGCTAAAAACATCTGCCCCCAGCCACCCCAGAACAGGCACATCTGGAAGATGCGCCTATTCTGGCACTTGGCCGCTCTCTTCCCATTCCCGTGTAGCGGTGGGATATGGGGTAATGAAGGGTTAATGTCACCTTGCTATTGTAAGGTGACATTAAGCCAGATTAATAATGGAGAGGCGTCAATTATGACACCTATCCATTATTAATCCAATAGAATGAAATGGTGAAAAAAACACACACAATATTGCAAAGTATTTTAATGAAATAAATACACAGGTTGTAATATTTTATTCCACTCTCAATCCACCTGAAGACCCTCGACCTGTAACAAATTAAAAATAATAAACCAACAATATCTCATATCTTCCGTCGATATGTCCCACGATGTAAATCCATCTGAAGGGGTTAAATTATTTTACAGGCAGGAGCTCTGCTATAATGCAGCTGTGCTCGTGCCTGTAAAACCTCGGGGAATGAATGGAATGTAGGTCATTGACCTGTAGTTACCTCGAGTTGCGGTGATGCGCCCTCTGCTGGATGTCCTCATATGACCTCGAGCGTGGGAACTTTTCTGAATATTTTCCCACGCTCGATGTCATAGGCAGCAGTTTTCCCTGAGTTGTACAGTACCATGTAAGCCTATGGAAGACAAAATCTGTAGTGCACATGCTGCAGAAAAAACTGCGCAGAAACGCAGCGGTTTATATTCCGCAGCATGTCAATTCTTTGTGCGGATTCCGCAGCAGTTTACACCTGCTCCATAATAGGAATCTGGAGCGCCCCCACGTTGCGCAGGGCAGCGGGGTACTCGGCACCGGGTCTCTCTCTCTGTCTCGGTTCGTTCCGGGGATGTCACGGTGGCCCTGCAGAGGGGCGTCCACTTAAAGAGGATTAATTAGTAGTTTGTTTGTCAAGTGTTCATGACGCCACCTGTGGTATTTGGTCAGGGTGACCGACGCTGCTAGGGGTCCGCTGGGGTGATGGAATGGCAGCTAGATGGTATACCTTCCCACAGGTGAAGTATGTCCCCAGGGCTTCCCTTGATGTGTAGGTGGTGATGGTGGATGTTGTAAGGCGCAATGAATAACGAGGACACAATGGGTGCAGTCTCTTTACCTTTTACTGAAGACTTCAGCGTCCACAGTCCAGAGTACCGTTCACAGGGTAGGCAGAGTCCGGCCGGTCCGAAGGCACATCCAGAGTCCCCTTAGCCAGGAAGAAATCAGTAGCCTTCCTACTAGCACCTGTGTGTTGTAGAACCTCCCTGCTGAGCACCACGGGAAAGTCCTCACAACCTTTGTAGATGTTTCTCTCTCTGTCCCCCAGATGGTATGGATAGGACAAACCCGTATGACGGGGTAGGCCTGGAGTTAATTTATAGGGACCCTAGTGATGCCCCTCTCCCACAATTGCCTCTGTTGTCTTCATTAGGTTATTAGATTGGACAGCCAACTTGGAATTAACTGCCCTGCCGTTGTTTGGAGTAATGCGTAGAGTCAGTACTCCCTCGGTGTTCCGGCCACCGGCTACGCGCCTCAGAAGGATGTTGCCACGATCTTACGGCAGGACTCTTCTAGTGTTATCTTCTTGTGATGTGACTTCGGTTCTCACTCTCCACAATATACTTTGCTTCTTGTCCTTTCTTAGGAGGCTGCCGCAATCAGGTGCAGGCGCAGCTCCGTAACGATCTATCTCGTGCTAGGCCGCTGTCAGGATCCCACCCCTGACAGGTCCTCCCTGGGTCTCCCCAGTCAGCTTTCTCTTCTGACTCGATGTTACTTGGGCAGAGCCCAGTCTGCAAACTCTCTAACTTCCTATCCGACTCCCAGTTTTACCCGTGTGTGAGGAGTGGCCTAATAGATAGAACCCTTTGCTCCCCCTGGTGGCCGGAGTGTGAAATGTAGTGTGTGACTGTGATACCTGGCAAGGTGAACTCCTTTAGTGCAATCAGACGTACCATCACTCCCCCTATTGGAGGTGTAAAACCTGTAGGTGGAATCCGCGGGAAAAAATGCGATAAATCCACGGTAAATCCGCAGTGTGGTTTACCTGTGGATGTACCAAAATTAGAGCGGAAAAATCCACACACCATTCCGCAGCGTGTGTACATAACCTGAGATTTAGGGTATGTGCACTCGCTGCGGAAAGGTGTGCGGATTTTTCCGCACTGATTTTGGTAAATCCGCAGGTAAACCGCACTGTGGATTTACCGCAGAATTACAGCGGATTTTCTGCGGTTTTACACCTGCGGATTCCTATAATGGAACAGGTGTAAACCGCTGCAGAATCCGCACAAAGAATAGACATGCTGCGGAATGTAAACAGCTGTGTTTCTGCACAGTTTTTTCTGCAGCATGTGCATTGCGGATTTTGTTTTCCATAGGTTTACATGGTGCTGTACACCGAATGGAAAACTGCTGCGAATCCGCTGCGGCCAATCCTCTGTGGACCATTCCCGGTGACTACCTCTTGAAGTTCATCAAGAGAATGCCAAAAGTGTGCAAAGCAGTCATCAAAGCAAAAGGTGGCTACTTTGAAGAACATAGGATATAAGACATTGTTTTCAGTTGTTTCACACTTTTTTGTTAAGTATATAATTCCACATGTGTTAATTCATAGTTTTGATGCCTTCAGTGTGAATGTACAATTTTCATAGTCATGAAAATACAGAAAAATCTTTACATGAGAAGGTGTGTCCAAACTTTTGGTCTGTACTGTAGTTCAAGTAGACAACTAAACCTTATACCTAAAAAACTGCTTGAACACTAGAATCAAAGCATAATACAAAAAATCATATTCATAATAGCCAGGGCCCCTGTTGAGTGTACAAGGTTTGCTATGCATGAGGGGGGCGGCCGAATCGAATGTTGCTGTTATTGTGGTGTTATAAAAAGAGGCAGCAGCGTCTGTGTCATGGAGGGAAGCTATGTCTGTGAGAGGGAGAAGGGACTCAGAGAGAGATTGTAAATTGTGGTGTTTGAGATTTCGGTGAGGGTGAGTGAGTTTGTGGAGTGGGGGTTGCGCACTAGGGGAGAGGGAAGAAAATGACAGTAGGTTGTGGTCAGACAGGGGGAGAGGTGAATTAGTGAGATTAGTAAAGCAACAGAGGCGGGTGAAGATAAGGTCCAGCATGTGATCATCTTTGTGAGTGACTTCAGAGAACCATTGAGTGAGGCCGAAGGAGGCAGTGAGCAATAAAATTTTAGAGGCAGCTGAGGTGGAAGTGTCAATGGGGATATTGAAGTCACCCGTGATGATTGTGGGGATGTCAACAGAGAGGAAATGAAGTAGCCAGGTGGTGAAGTGGTCGAGAAAGGTGGAGATGGCTAGTTCTGGGGGGCGGTAGATGACACCAGATGGAGGCTGGAGGGGGAATAGATGCGGACAGAGTGCACCTCAAACGAGGGAAGAGTAATGGAGGGTGGTAGTGGGATTGGAGTAAAGGAGCAGGTGTCGGACAGGAGCAAACCAACCCCTCCACCACGTTTGATGCTGGGGCGAGGGGTGTGAGAGAGGTGGAGTCCGCCATAGGAAAGTGCAGCTGGAGAGTTTGTTGGTGATGAAGAGGTCAGGGATAAATGTCAGTTTGTTGCAGACGGAGCGTGCGTTCCATAGTGCTCAAGGTAGTGGGATCGGAGGAGTGGGGGCTGGATGGATGGGTATGAGGTTATCATGGTTGAGAGAACGTGTAGAGGATCGTGGTAGGGGGTTAGAAATGAGTGTGGGGATGTGTTGAGGAGGGCAGGGATTTGGGGATATGTCACCAGAAATGAGGAGTAGTAGAGAGAGCGTTAGAAGGTGGGAGCAGGATAGGACACGATGGGGCCGTGTGTCTCTGGAGAAAGAGGATTGTATGTGGAGGAACAGCTGTGAGGAGGATGGAGGGTGAAACTACTTGTTCCTTACTGGGTGGGGGGATTGCAGGTGGTAGGGAAAAATATAGAGTAGTATAGGTTTGAAAGTGAAAAGAAACTGAAACATTGTAGTGGTTTGATATTTGAAAGATACATGGATTAGACTAAAATCTGGATCAGACCCATGGTTCAGGCTATATCTGGGATTAACCCCTTTTATGACATTAGACGTACTATCCAGTTATGGTGGGGTGGGCCCCTATGACCACCGACGGGATAGTACGTCATACGCGTTTGGCCACGCTCACGGTGGGAGCGCGGCCGAGTGTCAGCTGCCTATCGCAGCTGACATCCGGCACTATGTGCCAGGAGCAGCCACGGACCGCTCCCGACACATTAACCCCCGGCACACCGCGATCAAACATGATCGCGGTGTGCTGGCGGTACAGGGAAGCATCGCGCAGGGAGGGGGCTCCCTGCAGGCTTCCCTGAGCCCCCCGCAGCAACGCAATGTGAGCGCGTTGCTGCGAGGGTCTCCTCACCTCCCTCCCTGCTCCAGGCCCGGATCCAAGATGGCTGCGGTATCCGGGTCCTGCAGGGAGGGAGGTGGCTTCACAGAGCCTGCTCAGAGCAGGCACTGTGAAGCCTGCAGTGCTGCAAGTCAGATCAGTGATCTGTGATGTCCCCCCCGGGACAAAGTTAAAAAAAATTTTTCCAAATGTGAAAAAAAAAAAAATCCTAAATAATGAAAAAAAAAAAAATAGATATTATTCCCATAAATACATTTCTTTATCTAAATAAAAAAACAAAACAATAAAAGTACACATTTAGTATTGCCGCGTCCGTAAGGACCCGACCTATAAAACTGTCCCACTAGTTAACCCCTTCAGTAAACACCGTAAGAAAAGAAAAAACGAGGCAAAAAAACGCTTTATTATCATACCGCCGAACAAAAAGTGGAATAACACGCGATCAAAAAGACGGATATAAATAACCATGGTACCGCTGAAAACGCCATCTTGTCCCGCAAAAAACGAGCCACAATACAGCATCATCAGCAAAGAAATAAAAAAGTTATAGTCCTGAGAATAAAGCGATGCAAAAATTATTATTCTTTCTATAAAAATAGTTTTTATCGTATAAAAGCGCCAAAACATAAAAAAATTATATAAATGAGGTGTCGCTGTAATCGTACTGACCCGAAGAATAAAACTGCTTCATCAATTTTACCAAACGCGGAACGGTATAAACGCCTCCCGCAAAAGAAATTCATGAATAGCTGGTTTTTGGTCATTCTGCCTCACAAAAATCGGAATAAAAAGCGATCAAAAAATGTCACATGCCCGAAAATGTTACCAATAAAAACGTCAACTCGTCCCACAAAAAACAAGACCTCAAAGGACTCTGTGGACTCAAATATGGAAAAATTATAGCTCTCAAAATGTGGTAACGCAAAAAATATTTTTTGCAATAAAAAGCGTCTTTCATTGTGTGACAGCTGCCAATCATAAAAATCCGCTAAAAAACCCACTATAAAAGTAAATCAAACCCCCCTTCATCACCCCCTTAGTTAGGGAAAAATTAAAAAAATGTATTTATTTCCATTTTCCCGCTAGGGTTAGGGCTAGGGTTAGGGCTAGGGTTAGGGCTAGGGTTAGGGCTAGGGTTAGGGCTAGGGCTACGGTTAGGGTTAGGGCTAGGGTAGGGCTAGGGTTAGGGCTACGGTTAGGGTTGGGGCTAAAGTTAGGGTTAAGGCTACAGTTAGGGTTGGGGCTAAAGTTACAGTTAGGGTTTAGATTACATTTACGGTTGGGAATAGGGCTGGGATTAGGGTTAGGGGTGTGTCAGGGTTAGAGGTGTGGTTAGGGTTACCGTTGGGATTAGGGTTAGGGGGTGTGTTAAGATTAGGGTTTCAGTTATAATTGGGGGGTTTCCACTGTTTAGGCACATCAGGGGCTCTCCAAACGCGACATGGCGTCCGATCTCAATTCCAGCCAATTCTGCGTTGAAAAAGTAAAACAGTGCTCCTTCCCTTCCGAGCTCTCCCGTGTGCCCAAACAGGGGTTTACCCCAACATATGGGGCATCAGCGTACTCAGGACAAATTGGACAACAACTTTTGGGGTCCAATTTCTCCTGTTACCCTTGGGAAAATACAAAACTGGGGGCTTAAAAATAATTTTTGTGGGGAAAAAAAAGATTTTTTATTTTCACGGCTCTTTGTTATAAACTGTAGTGAAACACTTGGGGGCTCAAAGTTCTCACAACACATCTAGATAAGTTCCTTAGGTGGTCTACTTTCCAAAATGGTGTCACTTGTGGGGGGTTTCTACTGTTTAGGTACATTAGGGGCTCTGCAAACGCAATGTGACACCTGCAGACCATTCCATCTAAGTCTGCATTCCAAACGGCGCTCCTT
Organism: Ranitomeya imitator; assembly: GCF_032444005.1. NCBI lineage: Eukaryota > Metazoa > Chordata > Amphibia > Anura > Dendrobatidae > Ranitomeya > Ranitomeya imitator. The sequence goes on along the minus strand of NC_091284.1, from coordinate 12,890,803 downwards.
CCCTTCCGAGCTCTCCCATGCAGCCAAACAGTGGTTCCCCCCCACATATGGGGTATCAGCGTACTCAGGACAAATTGTACAACAACTTTTGGGGTCCAATTTATTCTCTTACTCTTGGGAAAATAAAAAATTGGGGGCGAAAAGATAATTTTTGTGAAAAAATATGATTTTTTATTTTTACTGTTCTGCATTATAAACTTCTGTGAAGCACTTGGTGAATCAAAGTGCTCACCACACCTCTAGATAAGTTCCTTAGGGGGTCTACTTTCCAAAATGGTGTCACTTGTGGGGGTTTCAATGTTTAGGCACATCAGGGGCTCTCCAAACGCAACATGGCGTCCCATCTCAATTCCTGTCAATTTTGCATTGAAAAGTCAAACGGCGCTCCTTCGCTTCCGAGCTCTGTCATGCGCCCAAACAGTGGTTTACCCCCACATATGGGGTATCGGCATACTCAGGACAAATTGTACAACAACTTTTGGAGTCCATTTTCTCCTGTTACCCTTGGTAAAATAAAACAAATTGGAGATGAAGTAAATTTTTTGTGAAAAAAAAGTTAAATGTTCATTTTTTTTAAACATTCCAAAAATTTGTGTGAAACACCTGAAGGGTTAATAAACTTCTTGAATGTGGTTTTGAGCACCTTGAGGGGTGCAGTTTTTAGAATGGTGTCACACTTGGTTATTTTCTATCATATAGACCCCTCAAAATGACTTCAAATGAGATGTGGTCCCTAAAATAAAATGGTGTTGTAAAAATGAGAAATTGCTGGTCAACTTTTAACCCTTATAACTCCCTAACAAAAAAAATTTTGGTTCCAAAATTGTGCTGATGTAAAGTAGAGATGTGGGAAATGTTACTTATTAAGTATTTTGTGTGACATATCTCTGATTTAATTGCATATAAGTTGGAAAATTGCTAAATTTTCAAAATTTTCGCCAAATTTCCATTTTTTTCACAAATAAACGCAGGTAATATCAAAGAAATTTTACCATTGTCATGAAGTACAATATGTCACGAGAAAACAATGTCAGAATCACTGGGATCCGTTGAAGCGTTCCAGAGTTATAACCTCATAAAGGGACAGTGGTCAGAATTGCAGAATTGTAAAAATTGGCCTGATCATTAATGTGCAAACCACCCTTGGGGGTAAAGGGGTTAACACTGCTCAGCTGTGAGAGAATCTGGGTGTGTGGGGCCAGAACACATGTTCACATTTAAACAAAGGCCATAAAAAGGGTGGAGAGGTTACACTGACCACTCAGATATGCCTGCAGATACCGGAGCAGTGAAATACATAGTGGATACATAGTGATGGGTAAGCACAGCATACCATAGAAAATCAATGCAATATACCGATACATTCAGGAACCAGGGAGAGCTGGGGAAAGTCATTGCATCCCTGTGGGAACAGCTCGATTAGATGGTTCAGATGATGATGATGATAATATTGTAGCAGTGATGAGAGGCCAAATGCATTGTAGAATTCAAGTCTAATTCAGAGTAATGTAATTAGAAATCTGTAATTTGAAAGATACATGGATCAGACTAAAGTCTGGATCAGACCCATGACTCATCATATATCACATTGTATGTGATTGATAAAGGGGGATATTTTGTTTAGGTCTTTTCCTCAGTAATGGGAACCTGTCACCATGAAATGTCGTCCAGTCTGCAGGAGGAGCAGACAGTGAAGGGAACGGCCAAAAATCCCAGAGCAGAGCATTAGATGATTAATGCACGGGTTATACTGAATATGGACTCATGAAATAATCAATCTGCTCAGCTCCCCGGTCTATGACATGGGCTGCACATTGGACAGCAGTTACATTAAGAGGCTCCAGGCTGATAACTGTATTGGATTATCTTCCCTGGAATATTTGGTTGTCGGTATCTGGGGTATGACTGTGCACCCATAGTAGGAGCTCACTGACAAGCATTTATAGTTCTTATGTGAGCACTGGTACTCTCCATTACATGTGGACGTAACCATATTTTGCTCTAACACACTCGTATATATTCTCTCCCTTATATTGAGGAATAATACCTTCTGACACCACTTAGTGGAGACATTGTATCACTAACTCCTTTTTCAGTCAGTATTGGAGAATGTATATACATAAACACATTTTCTCCATATGGATCCACTTAACTGTGTTGTAAACTGTTGAACATTTCTTGTGAAATGCGTTTTATTTGTTTTTATATAGTCTTTTTTGCTGTGGAATTTTTTCAATAAAGATATACTGAGTTAATATACGTTTTACATTGGAGAATTTCTGCGGGCTGCACATTTTGATGGTGACAGGTTCCCAAAGAATCTTGTCAGCGGGAATTTGTTATGTAATCTGAGAGGAGCGTGATGTAGGGGCAGAGACGCCGATAGTAGAAATGTGTCACTTAGGCTACATTCAGACTAGCGTTGTGCGCCGCTGCGTCGGCGACGCGACGCACAACGCACCGAAAAACGCGGCAAAACGCACGCAAAAACGCTGCGTTTTGCGACGCGTGCGTCGGTTTTTGCCGAAAATCGGACGCAAGAAAAATGCAACTTGTTGCGTTTTCTTGGTCCGACGCTTGCGGCAAAAAAGACGCATTTGTTGCAAAACGCAACAAGCAAACACGCATGCGTCCCCCATGTTAAACATAGTGGCGCATGACGCGTGCGTCGCCGCTGCTTCGCCCGACGCGGCGCCGACGCACACTAGCACAACGCTAGTCTGAACGTAGACTTAATGAGCTGCTTCCTGTAGTTTTGATAAAATCCTTGTTTTATCTGCTGTAGATATAGGAGTGCTCAGAATGCAGAGCTCTGTATAACCCCGCCCTCAACACTGATTGGCAGCTTTCTGCCTATACACAGTGTACACAGAAAACTGCCAATCACTTCTGTGGGTTATACAGAGAAAGCTCCCAATCACTGGTGGGGACGGGGTTATACAGAGCACATGAATGTGGAGTAGGGTTGAGCGAAACGGGTCGGCCATTTTCAGAAGTCGCCGACTTTTGGCAAAGTCGGGTTTCATGAAACCCGACCCGACCCCGTGTGGGGTCGGCCATGAGGTCGGCGATCTTCTGAATCTGGAATCGGAATTCCGATACCGATTCCCGATATGTTTAAGATATCAGGAATTGGTATCGGAATTCAGATTTAAGTGTAAAATAAAGAATAAAAATAAAAAATATCGCTATACTCACCCTCGGACGAGCCCTGGTTGTAACCGGGAGCCTTCCTTCCTAAGAATCAGCGCTTGCAGGACCTTTCGATGACGTCACGGCTTCTGATTGGTCGCGTGACGCCCATGTGACCGCTCACACGACCAATCACAAGCCGTGACGTAATCGAAAGGTCCTGCAAGCGCTGATTCTTAGGAAGGAAGGCTCCTGGTTACAACCAGGGCGCGTCCGAGGGTGAGTATGGCAATATTTTTTATTTTTATTCTTTATTTTACACATTAATATGGATCGCAGGGCCTGAAGGAGAGTTTCCTCTCCTTCAGACCCTGGGAACCATTAGAAACCCAATGCACTGCATTGGGTTTCGTGTTTCAGCCGACCCCGACCCGACTTTTCTATAGGATCAACCGATTTCACTCGACCCGACTTTTGAAAAAGTCGGGTTTCGTGAAATCCGACCCGATCCTATAAAAACAAAAGTCGCTCAACCCTAATGTGGAGGACTACATAGCCGTGTCTAGTGATCTGCTGATAACAAAACAGCAAGCAGCCCAATAATTGACACATTGCTGGAAGCAGGGTCTCTGTCTCTACATCAAGTTGCTCTCAAATTAGAGGGCAAAAACCTGCTGACATATTCCCTTTTGAAGAACGGGTCTTCTGTATATTGTGACATCGCTGTGATGATGGATCTGATTGTTTCCTTCAGATCTCATGAGGACGGATGATGACCAGGATTAGGTACGGACTGGGGATGAAATTCAGCCCAATATTTCTAATGATACCCGTGGCTGCTCCATCACAACTCTTAACAGTATGGGTGTCTTGAGAACACCGATTCTGTTAACAACATAGCAGACAAGGCGACCTATGACCAGACAGGCCCTTCTGGCATTTGCCAGAATTGCCAGATGGCCAGTCCGGCTCTGACCAGGATCCTATGATGACAGATGAAGATCAAAGGTACTGTACGTAAATGTCTATAGGATCCAGACAATAAAAAGCATTTAGAGAAGGAAGATGTGACTTAGAGAATATTTAGCACAAGTTGTTAGAAGAGAAAATATTGTGTGAGGAGAATAATCACTGCGTTACTTGTATCTATAAACCATCAGTCCGGCACACTTAGGCTATGTGCACACGTTGCGGATTTGTTGCAGATCCGCAGCATTTTTTTCTATGCGGAATTACACCAAATCCACAAAGTATTGCTCAAGCAATGTTAATCAATGGGAATCCAGAATTGGTGTGCACATGCTGCGGAAAATTCCATCCTGATTCACAGCGTTTTATTTTCCACAGCATGTCAATTCTTTTTGCGGATCTGCAGCGTTTCTGCACCCATTGACTTCCATTGAGTCAGTCAAATCCGCAGCAAAACTGCAGGTGTAAAAATGACCAAAAACTCCGCAGGAAGGAAATGTCAGAAGGAGGAAGAGTGTGTGGGCGGAGAATATGTGCGTGTCTGTCTGTGTCTGTGTGTGTGTGCATCTGTCTCAAGGTGTCTGCGTGTGCGTTTGTCTGCGGGTGTGTGTGTGTACCCAGGCATCGTCTGATGGGACTACTACTCCCATCCGAATATGTCTGCTGTCACTTATAACAGTGACAGCATGAGCTGATGATGGGAGAGCAGTCCCATCATCCGGCGACTGTGTTCAATTGTAAAAAAAATAAAAACATTTACATAATGACATACAATATACATACTCACCAAGCACCTAATCCCAGACGCCCGCGTCTCCTGCAAACAATCAAAAATAATAAACCAACATATACTCCCTGTCTGCCGTAGTCAGGGGCGGATTATCAGAGGGTCAATATGGGCGGTAGCCCAGAGCCCAGTGGTCTGGGGGGGCCCTGGGCTACCGCACAGATTGACCCTCCACTAATTGTCTGAATGCCCGCCGGCATTTGTGTGCCCCCGAACCCGGTGGGCAGAGAGAGGGGGCCCGCATTGGTTGGGAGGTGCGTGTATCAGCCAGTCAGCTGAGAGCTCCGAGTCCCTGCACCAGGCCTGCACAGCAGCACACCACATAATGGCTGCTCTGTGCACAGGACCTGTGATGAGGTCACAGGATGGGAGGAGTCAGGGGTCACATGATCGGGAGGAGGACCTCCGTGTACAGGACTTTGCCGGTTGCCATGGCGCCGGAGGAGGGTAAGGCAGCGTATGTGTGAGGTCAGGAGGTGTTTACAGGGTGGATGTAGCAGAGCCGTGTGTGTACGAGGTGTATGGATCAGAGCAGCGTGTGAAAGGTCTATGGAGCGGAGTCGTGTGTGTACGATGTGTACGGAGCCGTGTGCATGAGGTGTACGGAGCGCAGCCGCGTGTGTACGAGGTGTACGGAGCAGAGCAGCGTGTGTATGAGGTGTACGGAACGGAGTTGTGTGTACAAGGTGTACGGAGCACAGCCGCGTGTGTATGAGGTGTACGGAGCGCAGCCGCGTGCGTACGAGGTGTACGGAGCGGAGCCGTGTGTACGAGGTGTACGGAGCAGAGCAGCGTGTGTATGAGGTGTACAGAGCGGAGCCGTGTGTACAAGGTGTACGGAGCACAGCCGCGTGTGTATGAGGTGTACGGAGCGCAGCCGCGTGTGTATGAGGTGTACGGAGCGGAGCAGCATGTGAAAGGTGTACGGAGTGGAGTCGTGCGTACGAGGTGTACGGAGCGGAGCCGTGTGTACGAGGTGTACGGAGCACAGCCGCGTGTGTATGAGGTGTACGGAGCGGAGCAGCATGTGAAAGGTGTACGGAGCGCAGCCGCGTGTGTATGAGGTGTACGGAGCGCAGCCGCGTGTGTATGAGGTGTACGGAGCGGAGCAGCATGTGAAAGGTGTACGGAGTGGAGTCGTGCGTACGAGGTGTACGGAGCGGAGCCGTGTGTACGAGGTGTACGGAGCACAGCCGCGTGTGTATGAGGTGTACGGAGCGGAGCAGCATGTGAAAGGTGTACGGAGCGCAGCCGCGTGTGTAGGAGTAGCTATGTGTGGCCATTATCATGTGCGGCCAATATACTGTATAGAGCATCATGTGTGGCCATTATACAGTATGGAGCATCATGTGCGGTCATTATACAGTATTATTGAGCATCATGTGCGGTCATTATACAGTATGGAGAATCATGTGTGGCCATTATACACTATGGAGCATCATGTGCGGTCATTATACAGTATGGAGCATCATGTGCGGTCATTATACAGTATGGACCATGATGTGCAGTCATACAGTATGGAGCATCATGTGCGGCTATTATACAGTATGGAACATCATGTGTGGTCATTATACAGTATGGAGCCTCATGTGCGGTCATTATAAAGTATGGAGCCTCATGTGCAGTCATTATACAGTATGGAGCATCATGTGCGGCTATTATACAGTATGGAACATCATGTGTGGTCATTATACAGTATGGAGCCTCATGTGCAGTCATTATACAGTATGGAGCATCATGTGCGGCTATTATACAGTATGGAACATCATGTGCGGTCATTATACAGTATGGAGCATCATGTGTGGCCATTATACAGTATGGAGCATCATGTGCGGTCATTATACAGTATGGAGCATCATGTGCGGTAATTATACAGTATGGAGCAATATGTGTGGCCATTATACAGTATGGAGCATCATGTGGGGCCATTATACAGTATTGAGCATCATGTGGGGCCATTATACAGTATTGAGCATCATGTGGGGCCATTATACAGTATTGAGCATCATGTGGGGTCATTATACAGTATTGAGCATCATTTGTGGCCTTTATACAGTATTGAGCATCATGTGGGGTCATTATACAGTATTGAGCATCATGTGTGGCCATTATACAGTATGGAGCATCATGTGTGGTCATTATACAGTATTGAGCATCATGTGGGGCCATTATACAGTATTGAGCATCACGTGGGGTCATTATACAGTATTGAGCATCATGTGCGGCCATTATACAGTATGGAGCATCATGTGTGGCCATTATACAGTATGGAGCATCATGTGTGGTCATTATACAGTATTGAACATCATGTGCGGCCATTATACAGTATGGAGCATCATGTGTGGCCATTATACAGTATGGAGCATCATGTGTGGCCATTATACAGTATGGAGCATCATGTGTGGTCATTATACAGTATTGAACATCATGTGTGGCCATTATACAGTATTGAGCATCATGTGGTCATGTGGGGTCGTTATACAGTATGGAGCACTGTGTGGCCATTATACAGTATGGAGCACTGTGTGGCCATATTTTTTTTTTATAATTATTCTTTATGAACAGTGTGATCAGCAGTGCTAAATGGGTGTGGTTGAGACATGGATATGGGTGTGACTAGTGAATGGGTGTGGTCAGAGGTGTGGCCTAAAATTTGCTGCGGCGCGCAACGCGCCGCAAACTTTGTCCCTCTTCCCCAATTTCAAAAGTTGGGAGGTATGGTAATATGTGGTCTGGAAATGGTGCGGTGGTATTTGTCCCTTGTATGTGATATTATTGGTCAAGATATACCTAAATTGTATTGCAGATTTTAACAAATATTTCCTAGGTTACAGTAGAATAGGGCCCGGCCCTTTTTCTGGAATAATCTGGTTCGGGTGTATCATGACCCCCGTCACATGACCCCCGTCACATGACCCCCGTCACATGACCCCCGTCACATGACCGGGGGGCCCACAGTGTGTGAACAGCCCGGGGCCCTGGCTACCCTTAATCCACCCCTGGCCGTAGTCCATTTAATACTGAGTGACCTCACGTGTAGAACAGTCACATCTTGCTCTACCTGTCCACAAGCGAAACACTGACAGGAGGTAATCGCTCCTGTGTAAGGGGGTAGACTGAAGCCATGAAATGTTATGCATATTTAATATTTATTTATGCTTTAAAATCTTGTATTGTTTCTAACATGTATTAGGGAGAGCGTAGTACCCTAGTTGACCCACTAGATGGGGTAGAGAGTTATTCAGCTTGTAAATAGTTAAGTGGGCGGAGCTAATGGCAGTTAACCTGAGAAACATCTGGAAATTTGAATCAGTTGGGCAGGAGCGCTCTGTCAGGGCAGTCAGCTCTGCAGAAGTCCAAAGTCCAGTCAGGCAGCTTCAGGGCCAGGAAGGCCACGAGAGAGAGAAAGAAGGAAGGCACTGACAGCGCAGTATAAGTGGGACTGTAGCTGACAGGGAGGAAAGAACTAAGCAGTACGGATAGGTCACTCAGAATGTGGCGGCTTGCTAATTGGATGGATGTACTCGGGACCAGGGCGAGTTTAGATGGTTTAGAGGAATCCCTACTAAAGTAAGACTGGGCACAGAGGACCAATAGGCACAGAGGACGATGAGCACGGTCAGTTCCGGAAGGGAGCGTAGTAAAGATGAAGGAATGGCAGAGAAAGAGGAGAAGCTGTATAAAGCAAAGCCACACATAAATGCTGACAAGTAAAGAGAGGAGACAGGGACAGAGAAGGAAACTGTTTAATGTAAAGCCTGCTGTAAGGCTGGTTTCACATTTGCGTTTGCCGCTGCGTTTTAGCGCAAAAAACATGCGTTTCTTTTCCTATACTTAACATTAAAAACGCATGCGTTTTTTTGCATGCGTTTTGCCGCATTTGACGATGCATGCGTCGTTTCTATGCTTGCGTTTTGTTGCGGAAATGCAACATGTAGTAATTTCTAGAGGCTTTTTTTGCGGCAAAAAAACGTATTGCTGTCTATGTAAACGCATGCGTTTTTAAGCACATGCGTTTGGTTGCATTAAAAACGCATGCGTTTTCATAGAAAAAAAAAACAAGAATACACACTTATAAGCCACCCCCCACCATAAAGGTGATAAAGGGATCCTAACCCTAACCCTAGCTATTTCTGTTTATAGTGGGTTTTCTAGTTGATTTTGATGATTGGCAGCTGTCACACACTTCTCATCTTGCGTTTCAAAAACACAAACGCATGAAAAAACGCATGTAAATGCGTCAAAACGCTGCATTTTTTTACCACATGTAAAAACGTATGCGTCTAAAAAATGCAGCGTTTGCACGCGTTTACATGCGTTTTTTTCACCACCTGCGTTTGCGTTTTAAACGCTGCGTTTTTAAACGCAAATGTGAAACTAGCCTAAATGCTGAAGAGAACCGTTATGTGCTCGTCTTTAGTAAAGTTTATTGTTCAAGCGTTCAGTGGGACTGTGACTGTTTATTCAACTTCGGCTGAGGAGAACGTGCAGTGCATTACAGGAAGCCCCAGAAGTAAAGCAGCAGCAGGTATGCTGACTGGGAGTCGTGGAGTGTATGTGAGGGGAGGTCAAGGTCTGCAAGAGACTTTTACCTTAGCGACTACTACCGCCCTGGTTTACCCTTACACCTGCAGTGTATCTCTGCACCGCCATGAGAGTTCACCGGAGTTCATCAGCTGATCAGCTCCGGTGCTCTCACTTGCGTGCCGCCGTGGGCAGAGTCGAGAGTTACCCCGAGGCAGCAGATTTCAGGTGTGGGAGAGAGCGTGATGCCGTTTACCATAATAGATAGGTCTGATAGTGGGGATATGTGAGATGGGGGAAAGATGATGAGTTCGGTTTTGTCTACATTGAGTTTTAGGAAGCGAGAGGTGAAGAAGGAGGATATGACTGACAGACACTTCGGGATTCTAGACAGCAGAGAGGTGACATCTGGGCCAGAGAGGTAGATCTGCGTGTCGTCCGCATACAGGTGGTACTGGAATACTAATGGAATACTAATATTGTCTACCACTCATAAGGCTCACACACCTTAGGCTATGGATTCTTTTAGAACATTCAAGGTTCAACTTGTTAAAGTTTTATGCTTTAATACTAAAAAGGTTCAGTGCTTACAATAAGAAAAGGTATAAAATATGATAATAAAAAGACATACAACTTGTGCAAAACAGTATAAAAAAACAAACAAACAAGAGAAACTTCCAGAATTTATCTAACTGGTAGTTGCTTTCTGCTCCCTGAGGGTAGGATGAATGTAGATTGGATCACACCAGCTTCTCAGGCTGCCCCCATTATGTGAACACAATTCTCTGTATACAGCCTTAATTTATAGCTTGGTCTAGAGGTCAGGTTTGTAGACCGCCCCTCAGGTTAATATCATAATTGCTGGCTTTTTGATTGGGCCACGGCCGCGCTACTAATGAATATATTATTTTTTTCTTGAGACACCCTGTGTAAAGGTTCTCATGGAAAGATACCATCAGGCCGCAATTAACATCTCCCCTCCAAGAGCTAGGAGGTGTCAAATGTTACCTTTCTTCTTGGCTCTAGCTAGACCCCCTGGTGAGATTTGTAGACAGAGGTCTACTTGTCTCAGGGAAGTACATATTAACACCTGGGTGCGACATGCAGCTTTTCAAGACAGATGTTACATTATTGCCAGTGACACAATAAATCTATACATAGTCCGCTGCACACAATAATATATGTATATATATATCTCAGAACGAAGAAAATGGAGCGCACTCGCCGATCATCTAGTGCAGGTATCTTTATTCAAAAGCTGTGCTATACATCTTCACGACCGGGGGTGCTGAACAAAGATTGCGGCAAAGCTGGACGACGGCCGTTTCGCGCCTGGCTGGCCCCCAGCTCCTCCTCCACGCCTTGAACCTTCCACAGTCCCAACTCCACTTCTTCACTACGTCCTCACCAATCACACATTAAAACAGTTCCCATCAAACAGCAGATCACATACGTAACCATACACTTGTTCCGCATGACAATGTGACATTATACACAGAAGCTCTGTATATAGTGTCAGTGTGCAGGTAATACAGTGATCGCCAGTGACATTATACACAGGAGCTTTGTATATAATGTACAGGTAATACAGTGGTGTGCGGTGACATTATGCACATGACCTTTGTATATAGTGTTCAGGTAATACCGGAATCACCATTGTCCTTATACACAGGAGCTCTGTACATAGTATACAGTGTATAGTGTCAGTGTACAGGTAACACACTGGGTCACTGGTGATGTCTGTAGTTGAAGTCCTTCATCTTTCTTTTTCATCCAGCGCAGACCGCCATCAATTCTTCAATCCAGGACTTGAAAATCACAGTTATTTAGAGCACATTCCCCAATTTTTTCCTAACTTTTACAGTGTGCCAGATAGAGAAAAAAAGCGACAGTGTCACCCTGCACTGTAAGAGGACCTCCCCCTCACTGAAAATAGTATCCTCAAAAATAAAATACATCTGTCACAAGGCAGAAATAGGAAAACAGGAGATGAGGAATCTGGGCCCTTGAACTGCCCCTCAGGCTAGGGGAAGCCCTGTCTTTCCTTAACTTGGGGGTACCCTTGAAGGTAGGGAGGCCCAAGTCACCGACCTGTCCCTGTCTCAGGTTAAACCCTGAACTAAACCCCCAACCCAGGAGGTGAACAGTGTAAACAGCACCACAAAGCAAATAAACAGGAATAAACAATATGAGAGTGAGGGGAACATGATACCACAAGGTGAATGCACAAACTACAAACAGACAAAGAAACAATAACACCACACTTAGCTTTCTCTGCTGCAATGCACCACACAGCAGAGTAAGGCACCAGGAATAAGTATTAAGCTGTAGAACAACAGCACTCAGCAAGCTCCTATTCCAGCAAGGTTGGTATCCAAAGGACCTGTATAACCAACAGTCAGCTGATGCACCAGGTGACCTTATAAAGGATGGTGGGAGTGGTCACAAACATCAGCTGACCCAGCAGCAATGCAATAACACCAGCGGCCACCGGGGGGAGAAAACTGCATTAACCTCCAATGACCAGAAAGGAAAAAAGGTTTAAATCTGAGGGAAACCAGATCTGCCACAGATCCAAACATGGATCGTGACAGTACCCCCCTTTCAATGAGTGGCCTCTGGACACAACATCAGACCTCACCACATAACAACCTATGGTGAGGACGCCTCGATCCACCAATGTTCACCTCAGCAGTCACCTGACTCAGGTTTACGGCAAACGTGGCCTGATGAAAATGCCACCAGTGAGGGCTCCGGAGGCGCCACAAACCTCCAGAGGGCCGACCTGGGGAATGAGTTGTGTATATGCATAACTGGGGGTAACTCCAACTGATAAGTCCCTGGGCTGAGAGTGGCCGACACCTGATATGGCCCAATCACCCTGGAACTCCAGGACCCAGTTGCACACTGCCACCTGATGTTTTTGGTGGAAACCCATACATACTCATTCATACCCAGGTCCGGACCTGAACGTTTATTTCCATGCATGCGTCTGGCACAAGATGGTGAATTCCTAGAGGAATTGACAACAGAGGCGTCTCCCTGTGTCACTAAACTCACACCCCCATTATGCTCAGAGGGAACCACCACCCTCCTCTGACCCCTCCACCTAAGAGGTCTCTGACACACCAGGTTAGCATGTAGTGAGGGACGAGTCTTGCCCCCACTCTCTGACAGCATCTCTGCTGCCCCCATTGGAGAGAAAGGGGTAGGTTGTAGAAGGACGGCAGAGACAGTTGCCCCTGGGCAGCAGCCCTCACATGACTGATACCAGCTGACCACTTCCCTTGACCGCCAATCTATGACCGGGTTGTGTTTTTTCAACCAAGGGAGTCCTAAAACGATGGTTGTTGGTATTCCCCCCAAGACATAGCACAACAGGAACTCCTCATGATGAGTCCCTATACGCAGGTGTATATCATCCACGACTTGGGTCACCCACCCCTGGCTGAGTGGTACGGAGTCAATGGCCTGTACGCTTAGGGGTTTAGTTAGTGTTCTACACCTCAGGCCATGGGTCATAGGCTGAACTGGATGGACAAATGTCTTTTTTCGGCCTTACTAACTATGTTACTATGTTACTATGTTACTATGGGTCTGGACAAAATGAGCATCCACCAGATTGACACCTGCTCCACTGTCCACAAGCACCGGTATACACTCAGTTACCCCGCCAACCACTACTTCAGCTGACAGGTTACACTGAGGAGATATGGAGGAAATATACACTCCCTGGTCGCCTCCCTCCACACGACCAGGGGAATGCGGCTTCTTAGGTGGTACAGGTATTTTGGCGCAAGCCGGGCAGACACCGATAAAATGACCGGTCTGCCCACAGTAAAAACATGCCCCCACACCACGGCGAACCGCAGGCAACCCCATTTGAGAAACCACTCCTCCCACCTGCATGGGTTCATCCACCCGCTCAGGTGTGTCCTCCTCCCTAGCAAGGACTACCAGAGACACATTAGGTGTATGTCTCTCCCTCAAGCGTCTATCTACCCGGATGGCAAGGGACATGGCGGCCTCCATTGACCCGGGGGCTGCATACTGCACAAGAGCATCCTGCAACCTTCGAGACAGACCCTGCCTAAAATGGCTCCTAAGGGCAGGGTCATTCCACTGTGTGTCAGTAGCCCATCTCCTAAACTCCGAGCAGTACTCTCCCTGCTCAATAACAGTGTAAACAGCACCTCAAAGCAAATAAACAATATGAGAGTGAGGGGAACACGATACCAAAAGGTGAATACACAAACTACAAAGGGAAAAAGAAACAATAACACCACACTTAGCTTTCTCTGCTGCAATGCACCGCACAGCAGAGTAAGACACCAGGAATAAGTATTCAGCTGTAGAACAACAGCACTCAGCAAGCTCCTATTCCAGCAAGGTTGGTATCCAAAGGACCTGTGTAACCAACAGTCAGCTGATGAACCAGGTGACCTTATAAAGGATGGTGGGAGTGGTCACAAACATCAGCTGACCCAGCAGCAATGCAATAACACCAGCGGCCACCGGGGGGAGAAAACTGCATTAACCCCCAATGACCAGAAAGGAAAAAAGGTTTAAATCTGAAGGAAAACAGATCTGCCACAGATCCAAACATGGATCGTGACAACATCACAGCAGTAATAATATCTCTTAATCAGCCCCTACAGTAATAATATCCCACATCCTGCTCCCATATGTATTCCATTCTGGAGCCCACACGTCTCATTCCTGGCCCCTTGTGGTGTCTCTTTCTTGGCCTCATATGTTATCATCCTGCCTCCATGTCTCTCCACACTGCCATTATGTAGTCTCCATTCTGTTCTCATGTCTCTCTATACTGCCCCCATGTCTAAACCAAACCGCATACCCAACTTAGGATCTCAATAATACAAATACAATAAAACAAGTTGGCCTGTGCAAAATTTTCGCACATTGGTTGCCGGGGGCGCAGGCAATTTCAGGAAAATCAAGCTGGTCAAATGTAAATGTATGTAATGAGATGATGAACACAGAGAGGTATGTGTCTCATATATATATATATATATATATATGTATATATATATATATATATATATATATATAGACTGTATATATGTTTTCACGAATATTTGAGCCCATGGATCCATTATATGTCCATTTTGCAAGCCGGCGATAGAATCTCGCCATATACTGTAGATGCCATACGGATGTCACACGGAGGCTTACATGCGAGAAAATCGCAGCCTCGCACTGCACAAGGATGACACACGGATCACTGTTCAAGAACATTTCTGAGATTCTGGTCTGTGTAAAACGGACCGATTTGTTTTATATGTTGTGTGTGACTCCAGCCTAAAGGAGATCCCTCAACATTAAACATAATGGTATTTTATTTACTGATCAGAAGGGGTCTGATTGTCAGGACCTTGCAAAAGAACAGGGGCAGCAGCATTTTTCCCCCTCCACAGCAGCACTGCCATCTATCTGCAGTGTAGGGAAGTGCAGCACAGCCCTATGTATGTGAACGGAGCAGCTCCCTGTACAGCAGTGCCTCATAGACAGTAAAAAAGATGAAGGAGAATTGACCCATAACTCAGCGTATTTACACCATTGTATAATAATTGGGAATATCCCTTTAAAAAAGTAATATCTGCAGATTATTTTACCTTTTTTTTTCCTATGGTTGGATTTTTTTTTTCAATTTTTGCAAGGTTGTTTCCACCAATCTGTTTCATTGGGAAACAATGTACAGTCTGAGTTCTGTCAACACTGCAGTTTTTTACTTGGAACCAGAGGTGACTCCAGGTCACCAATAAGCTGCAAGGAAGGAAAATAGACTTTTCAATGACTGTCCAATAATAAGGAAAATCTGATGGTTCAGAACCTGTCCGATCCCTTTTAGGCTTCATTTATATCTTCAGTTTTAAAGCTGAAGTCTTAAACAGAGACAAGAGGAGAAATGATCCAGCTGAAGGCGGAGGCGATTCAAACTTTGTGAAACTTTATTGGACAACTAAAACAATATAGCGTTCTTCAAAAGAATCTATACATAGCGAACACCTAGGCACACCAGTGAGGACGATCAACGCGTTTCAACTATGGAGTCTTACTCATGATCTACCTGCTAGTGCATTGAAAACATATATATAATGTGCACGTGACATTGATTGGACGAACAATTAAAAATGCAAAAAAACATGTATAAATGTAGAAAGAAGTAATTACCGGTTAAGAATATCATGGAAAAAACTTAAATTGACATAATATATACCCTTAAGGAACATTACTTAAACATTAATTAGTATTGTTTAATTAAATCTTGTCTAGCATTGAGACCAAAGGGGATACGTGTGTCAAGCATGAACATCCAGTATGTTTCTCGATTGAAAAGTTTCTGCTGTAAATTCCCTCCTCTCGGAGGTTTGTAAACCTTTTCTATTCCACAGAATCTAAGACTAGTTAAATTAATAGTTAAATTACCTTTGTGCACATTGTAAAAGTGTCTGGACACAGCTGAGGCAGAGAGGGCTTTAGAATTTATGGCATCTGATAGGTGTCATCTAACTCCTACTTTTAGCAGACATGTGGTGCAGCCTATGTACTGGACTTTACATTAATTAAGCAAAAACAGGACTAAAGTCAGCATAGTAAGGGATCCCTAAAGAGAAATCAGAAAATAAAAGATATAACAATGCTGATAAAGATAAGGACACAATAAACGAACTAGTCACTGATATACAATAGAGAGGAGTGGGTCAAAAGACCCCAAAAGTTCCAAAAATAACAACAAAAACTAATAATTTAATATAATTTTATTAATAAAAAAATAGCAAACAGGTAGGGACATGGCGCCGCATAGCGTACAAAAACACCGCACAGTCGTGTATAAATAATAATAATAGTAATAATTTTTATTTATATAGCGCCAACATATTCCGCAGCGCTTTACAAATTATAGAGGGGACTTGTACAGACAATAGACATTACAGCATAACAGAAATCTCAGTTCAAAACAGATACCAAGAGGAGTGAGGGCCCTGCTGCTCGCAAGCTTACAAACTATGGGGAAAAGGGGAGACACGAGAGGTGGATGGTAACAATTGCTATAGTTATTCGGACCAGCCATAGTGTAAGGCTCGGGTGTTCATGTAAAGCTGCAAATGTAAATACTAAGGGCGTACGGAGCCGGGGAATCAACACACCTATATACTTTTCAAGATCTCCACATATCGTTTGGCATTGTTGCCAAAAAGTTCGATTTTGGTTTCATTTGACCAGAGCACCTTCTTCCACATGTTTGGTGTCTCCCAGGTGGCTTGTTGCAAATTTTAAACAACACTTTTTTTTGGATATCTATGAGAAATGGCTTTCTTCTTGCCACTCTCCATAAAGGCCAGATTTGTGCAGTGTACGACTGATTGTTGTCCTATGGACAGACTGTCCCACCTCAGCTGTAGATCTCTGCAGGTCATCCAGAGTGATCATGGGCCTCTTGGCTGCATCTCTGATCAGTCTTCTCCTTGTGTGAGATGAAAGTTTAGAGGGACGGCCGGGTCTTGGTAGATTTGCAGTGGTATGATACTCCTTCCATTTCAATATGATCGCTTGCACAGTGCTCCTTGGGATGTTTAAAGGTTTGGAATTCATTTTGTATGCAAATCCGGCTTTAACCTTCTCCACCACAGTATCACGGACCTGCCTGTTGTGTTCCTTGGTCTTCATGATGCTCTCTGTGCTTCACACAGAACCCTGAGACTATCACAGAGCAGGTGCATTTATACAGAGACTTGATTACACACAGGTGGATTATATTTATCATCATTAGGCATTTAGGACAACACTGGATCATTCAGAGATCCACAATGAACTTCTGCACTGAAAGTAAAGGGGACGAATAATATTACACGCCCCACTGTTCAGTTTTTGAATTTCCACAAAAGTTTAAAATAACCAATAAATTTCATTCAATTTCACAATTGTGTTCCACTTGTTGTTGATTCTTCACCAAAAATTTACATTTGGTATCTTTATGTTTGAAGCACGATATGTGGGAAAAGGTTGAAAAGTTCCAGGGAGCTGAATGATTTCGCAAGGCACTGTGTGTATGTGTATATATATATATATATATTGTAGTGCAGCGGTAGCACACGTGCGCAGTGCAGAGGCAGTGACCCACAAAGTTCCAGCACTAAGTCTCTTTCATGTGTTACTGCACAGAGTCTATCCCTCACAAGTACATAGATTTTATGTTTAGTTGACATAAACATTGCACTACATAATACACGGCATCTTCCAAGTCACAGTCCCTACACACGCCGGACTTCTCTTTGCCCAGTTTCCGTGGGGTGACTGCAGGTTGTGACCAAGTCTGTTACACACACAGCTTCATATGTTGCAGACACTACACGCCACTCCGCCTCTGACTAGTTCCCGTGGGTGTCCTGCACCGCTGTATCACAGTCTCTTTACTCACACAGCTTCTATTCACAACTCCATTGGTTTGTGGCCACTAAACACGCTGGTCCTCCTCTGACCAGTTCCCGTGGCTGGTGGCAGCGCTGTGTTAGCTGTAGATGCCAGGCGTCTCAGCTCCCCTGGCTGCTTGGCTTCGCTCTGTCCTGTGTCACTGCACACCGACAAAGCTCCGCAGAGCCTCTTGCTCTGTCCTCCTTCAAACACCAGCCGGACACTGACTCTGACCCTGACATCTTACATAGTTACATAGTTATTAGGGTTGAAGGAAGACTATAAGTCCATCTAGTTCACCCCATAGCCTAACCTAACATGCCCTAACATGTTGATCCAGAGGAAGGCAAAAAAGAAACATGTGGCAAAGAGTAAGCTCCACATTGGGGAAAAAATTCCTTCCCGGCTCCACATACGGCAATCAGACTAGTTCCCTGGATCAACGCCCTAACAAGGAATCTAGTGTATATACCCTGTAACATTATACTTTTCCAGGAAGGTATCCAGTCCCCTCTTAAATTTAAGTAATGAATCACTCATTACAACATCATACGGCAGAGAGTTCCATAGTCTCACTGCTTTTACAGTAAAGAATCCGCGTCTGTTATTATGCTTAAACCTTTTTTCCTCCAACCGCAGAGGATGCCCCCTTGTCCCTGTTTCAGGTCTATGATTAAAAAGATCATCAGAAAGGTCTTTGTACTGTCCCCTCATATATTTATACATTAAAATAAGATCACCCCTTAGTCTTCGTTTTTCCAAACTAAATAGCCCCAAGTGTAATGACCTATCTTGGTATTGCAGACCCCCCAGTCCTCTAATAACCTTGGTCGCTCTTCTCTGTACCCGCTCCAGTTCAGCTATGTCTTTCTTATACACCGGAGACCAGAACTGTGCACAGTATTCTAAGTGTGGTCGAACAAGTGACTTGTATAGAGGTAAAATTATGTTCTCCTCATGAGCATCTATGCTTCTTTTAATGCATCCCATTATTTTATTTGCCTTCGTAGCAGCTGCCTGACACTGGCCACTGAATATGAGTTTGTCATCCACCCATACACCCAGGTCTTTTTCATTGACGGTTTTGCCCAGAGTTTTAGAATTAAGCACATAATTATACATCTTATTACTTCTACCCAAGTGCATGACCTTACATTTATCCCCATTAAAGCTCATTTGCCATTTATCAGCCCAAGCTTCTAGTTTACATAAATCATCCTGTAATATAAAATTGTCCTCCTCTGTATTGATTACCCTGCAGAGTTTAGTGTCATCTGCAAATATTGAAATTCTACTCTGAATGTCCCCTACAAGGTCATTAATAAATATGTTAAAAAGAAGAGGGCCCAATACTGACCCCTGTGGTACCCCACTGCTAACCACTACCCAGTCCGAGTGTGCTCCATTAATAACCACCCTTTGTTTCCTATCCCTGAGCCAGCTCTCAACCCACTTACACATATTTTCCCCTATCCCCATTATTCTCATTTTATGTATCAACCTTTTGTGTGGCACCGTATCAAAAGCTTTTGAAAAGTCCATATACACTACATCCACTGGGGTCTGACACACCCTTACCCTTTACTGCAGGGTTTTTAACAAACAAACCTGTGGCTTCCTGCCACATGGAAAACCCGGACCAGAAATAAAACGGACTGCACCATTAACATACTGAAGTCAGTTTCATAACACAAAACCCAGAGCAGCCTTCCCTAAATCTGTGTTGGACAAACAGTATGTCCAAGACTAACCTTATTTATTATTACATTTATCCTGCATTGCAGTCAATGCTACGCCCGTGACTGCCATGCACAGCTATGGACTTCAAACGCCTCCATGCACAACCTGGGGAGAACACACAGCGACCCCCTGTGACATTGGTCACTACTTCATCATTGCAATCACAGCTACACCTGCAATTGCAATACCCCCTCATGGCCTCACTACGCCTCTGTGCGCATTCTGGGGAGCATATACATACAGTACAGACTAAAAGTTTGGACACACCTTCTCATTTAAAGATTTTTCTGTATTTTCATGACTATGGAAATTGTACATTCACACTGAAGGCATCAAAACTATGAATTAACACATGTGGAATTATATACTTAACAAAAAAGTGTGAAACAACTGATATTATGTCTTATATTCTAGGTTCTTCAAAGAAACCACCTTTTTCTTTGATGACTGCTTTGCACACTCTTGGCATTCTCTTGATGAGCTTCAAGAGGTAGTCACCGGGAATGGCCTTCCAACAATCTTGAAGGAGTTCCCAGAGATGCTTAGCACCTGTTGGCCCTTTTGCCTTCACTCTGCGTCCAGCTCACCCCAAACCATCTCGATTGCGTTCAGGTCTGGTGACTGTGGAGGCCAGGTCATCTGGCGTAGCCCCCATCACTCTCCTTGTTGGTCAAATAGCCCTTACACAGCCTGGAGGTGTGTTTGGGGTCATTGTCCTGTTGAAAAATAAATGATGGACCAACTAAACGCAAACCAGATGGAATAGCATGCCGCTGCAAGATGCTGTGGTAGCCATGCTGGTTCAGTATGCCTTCAGTTTTGAATAAATCCCCAACAGTGTCACCAGCAAAGCCCCCCCACACCATCACACCTCCTCCTCCATGCTTCACGGTGGGAACCAGGCATGTAGAGTCCATCCGTTCACCTTTTCTGTGTCGCACAAAGACACGGTGATTGGAACCAAAGATCTCAAATTTGGACTCATCAGACCAAAGCCCAGATTTCCACTGGTCTAATGTCCATTCCTTGTGTCTTTAGCCCAAACAAGTCTCTTCTGCTTGTTGCCTGTCCTTAGCAGTGGTTTCCTAGCAGCTATTTTACCATGAAGGCTGCTGCACAAAGTCTCCTCTTAACAGTTGTTGTAGAGATGTGTCTGCTGCTAGAACTCTGTGTGGCATTGACCTGGTCTCTAATCGGAGCTGCTGTTAACCTGCGATTTCTGAGGCTGGCGACTCGGATAAACTTATCCTCAGAAGCAGAGGTGACTCTTGGTCAGGGCCGGACTGGGACTAAAATTCTGCCCTGGCATTTGTAGTTACACAGGCCCACTTGTCACAAGGTGACTGTATAATATCTTTGTACACTTGTAGGCAGGGCCGGTTTTAGGCAAAGTGGGGCCCTAGGCAAAGTTTAAAATGGGGCCCAAAATGCTAACATATTGCACATCACACAAAAGCATTTCGGTTGTATTTACATGCGCTGAGTTCAGGCCGCTAAGTGAGTTTGATCGACAATACTGAAGTTGTTCAACACTTGTTTCCCGGCCTCTTTCCACCAGCTGAGGAATAATGATGGGACAGAACCATCACTAATAGATCACTAACAGATCACCATACAGTATCATGTTATCAGCAGCACATCTACAGTTTACAGCAGCAATGTGCTGCTGAGAACAAGGATTTTTGTTCCGGCAAAAACAATCTGAATATGCAGCATTTTACTTATTTAGTAAAATACACCCCATAGTCCTCCATATATTATAATGTGCACCACAGTCCTCCATATAGTATAATACACTCCCTATAGTCCTTCATATATTAAAATACACTGCTCAGTCCTCCACATAGTATATTACACTCCTCATAGTCCTTCATACAGCATAATACACTCCTCATAGTGCTCCATATAGTATAATGCTCCGACATAGTCATCCATGTAGTACAATTCACTTCCCAGAGTATAATGCACCCCATAGTTCTTCATATAGTATAACGTATTCCCCATAGTCCTCAATACAGTATAATGCAGCCCACATATAGTATAATGCAGCCACCACCCTACAGAGTATAATGCAGCCACACCAGAGTATAATGCAGCCACACCAGAGTATAATGCAGCCACCCCAGAGTATAATGTAACCCTCAAAGAATATAATGCAGCCCCCCATAGAGTATGATGCAATCACCCCTCATAGAATATAAATATAATACAGCCCCCCCATAGAATATAATGTAGCCCCGAATAGAATAGAATACAGCCCACCTCCCCATAGAATATAATGCAGCCCCATCAAAGAGTATGATGCAATCATCCCTCATAAAATCTAATACAGCCCCCTATAGAATATAATGCAGCCCCCCATAGTATATAAGACAGCCTTCCCCATAGAATATAATATACCCTCCATAGTATATAACACGGCCTCCCCCATAGAATATAATATACCTCCCATTGTATATATCAAAGCCCGCATATAATAGCACAACTTGCATAGTATATAGCACAGCCTGCATAATATAGCACAGCCCGTGCAGTAGTATACAGCACAGCCCGCGTAGTAGTATATACAGCACAGCCCGCGTAGTAGTATATACAGCACTGCCCACGTAGTAGTGTACACAGCACAGCCCACACAGTGGTATATACAGCACAGCCCACACAGTGGTATATACACAGCACAGCCCACACAGTAGTATATACACAGCACATCCCACACAGTGGTATATACACAGCACAGCCCACACAGTGGTATATACACAGCACAGCCCACACCGTGGTATATACACAGCACAGCCCACACAGTGGTATATACACAGCACAGCCCACACAGTGGTATATACACAGCACAGCCCACACAGTGGTATATACACAGCACAGCCCACACCGTGGTATATACACAGCACAGCCCACACAGTGGTATATACACAGCACAGCCCACACAGTGGTATATACACAGCACAGCCCACACAGTGGTATATACACAGCACAGCCCACACCGTGGTATATACACAGCACAGCCCACACAGTGGTATATACACAGCACAGCCCACACAGTGGTATATACACAGCACAGCCCACACAGTGGTATATACACAGCACAGCCCACACAGTGGTATATACAGCACAACCCACATCTCATCCCCCCGATAATGGCTCCACACTCTCCTCACCTTTCCTCTTGCCCACGCTGCTCCTGTCTCCTGTCTCGGTGGCTGCAGTCTGCCCGGGACACAGCAGGTGCGCGATGATATGACGTCAATGCACACCCGCAGTGTCAGAGGCAGAGCGGGGAATGATGGGAGAGGGAGCGTCAGCGGACGCTCTCTCCTCCATCATTGCATTGAACTATACCGGCGTCATACTGGCACCGGCCCTTCTGGCATTTGCGAGAAGTGCCCGATGGCCAGTCCAGCCCTGCTCTTGGTCTTCCTTTCCTGGGGCGGTCCTCATGTGAGCCATTTTCTTTGTAGCACTTGATGGTTTTTGCCACTGCCCTTGGGGACACTTTCAAAGTTTTCCCAATTTTTCGGACTGACTGACCTTCATTTCTTAAAGTAATGATGGCCACTCGTTTTTCTTTACTTAGCTGCTTTTTTTCTTGCCATAATACAAATTCTAACAGTCTATTCAGTAGGACTATTATCACGCTACAGAGAGAAGGGAACAACCCGGGAGTGGATCCTCTGGGTCACGGCCCCAGAGCCCCCAAAGGCGAGCAAACCTGGTGGATGCGCCCCCTATACAGGGAGCGTTAGGAGCAGGCCCTAGGAAGATGGAACCGCAACTGCCAGAGCCAAAGGGACGAATGGGTCAAGACGAGGTAGCAGAACGAAAGGAAATATGCAGGAACCAACGAATAGCTGAGTCGGAGAGCTGTAAATGAAACATAAACAGTAAATAACAGTAACACAGAGGACAAACAGACACAGGGTAGGACCATAGGACATGGACAGTACGAGATAGGGAAATGGCGGAAATACTGAAGGCACAGGAGTGGTAACAACCTAACAAAAAGGACAAGGGCATGTAGACTGATAACAGAGAGAACAGGAAGGGCCTGAGGACGACGAAGGGACACCTAAACAAAAGGCGTCACAGCAGCGAAGATTCGCAGGCGACTTACCTGGGTAAGCGCCGGACAGAAATACACGGTGGGCACCGCCATATTGGAGGCGGAGCCACCGGGTCACAACCTCCCAGAATCCCAGGCGGCGGAAGAAGCGCTATGGCTCATGCGCGAACCGCCGAAGCACTTGGAGCCGGAGAAGCCAGGCAGAATGCGACCAGGAGAGACATCGGGAGCACACCGGCCGGACAGGTAAGTATGAGCGGTCGTGACAGTACCCCCTCTCTTACTCCCCCTCTTTTTAAAGCTGGAAAGAAACCTCTTCAAAATATGGGGAGCATTGATATTCTCCCGGGGTTCCCATGACCTTTCTTCAGGACCAAATCCCTTCCTGTCAACTAAAAACAAAGTCCGACCCCTAACAGTCTTTTGGGCAAGAATACCCTTAACCTCGAATATATCATCAGTAGTGGAAAATGAGAGGAACTGAGTTTGGGACGAGTGAAAACGATTGAAGACTGCGGTTTAAGAAGCAAAACATGAAAAGTATTGGGAATTCGCAAAGAGGTAGGCAACTTCAACCTATAGGCCACATCGTTGATCCGACTAGAAATTTCGAAGGGACCAAAGAAACGAGGACCTAGTTTTTGAGAGGGAATCTTTACTCTAATGTAACGAGAAGAAAGCCAGACCTTATCCCCCGGTTGATATGGAGGAGCCTCAAGACGTTTCTTGTCGGCATACTTTTTCATACAATTACCAGCTCTGATAAGAGCTTCTTTAGTGTTAGGTGTCGAGTTCCCGCTTCTGCACAAGGGGAATCTCGAGCCATCTCCGCTGCGGTCTCCCATTCTTCTCCAGCCACAGTGGAGTCTGCTCAGAGGAGACGTCAGTCCCAGCGTCTTGCTCAGTCTCACTCTGTACAAAGAGTTACTGCTGCTTTTCCTGCTTCTGCCATTGAAGTCAGTGTTGGGCAGCAGAGAGCAGATGCTTTTGGGACTAAGTCCTGTTTTTCTCTTTCTGAGCATGCCCAGGGCAAGATCTCCCGTTGGAGATCGAGGGTCACATGCTCAGGTACTGCAGCACATCCCATTGGTCCTCCAGGAAGGTCCTGAAAGGGCAAAACTTCGGTAGCAGCTTCCCATTGGTCCTTTATTGGAAGGTCCTGAACGTGCTGCAACTATATAAGCTGCGCATGACCACACGGCCATGCACTAGTATAGACTTGATAATTGTGTGTGTGTTGTGAGTGAAAGTCGTTCATTAAAATCCCCTCCCTATTGGATGTCTGTTCGCGGAAGGTGGGTGATTGCTATCTAGCGCCCGACTCAGCTACCAGCACGTTACACACTATTCAGCGTCTATTGCTGTGACCACCAGTGCGGCACCGTGCGCTTTCACAGCGCTTTCCTGACCCAAGCCTGGGTGGTTAGTGGCGTCCGCCAGAGCGGCACCGCATGCACTCTCGTGCATATTTTATTATTACTTTGGTTACGCTAACACCCCATTAGCGGTGTTGAGCGCAAGTAGTCTAGTCGGACTCGGATCCCAAGTCTTGGGTCTGAGTTTGGTGACTCCTTGATTGCGCTCTTGTGTGCGGTACCATGGCCCTGTGACTTATCAGGGTTCGCTTCCTTCACACAGGGTGAAGTTAACCCGTGTGTGTATTCACATTGTACCGCCATATAGTCCGTCATTACTTGGCAGCAGGTTTTATCTCTGCACGGTGGACCCCGGGCTGCGAACGCACCTTATCTTATTATTTGGTGTGTTCCGCTAGCCCTAACATTATACTAGCGCCAGGGTCTGGCTAGTAATGACGGACAAACAGCAATCCTTGCGGTATATCCAGCAGCTGGAGGGTAGGTTGGCGGCTCTCGAGAGCTCAACCTCAGCTGTGGATGTTACCGCAGTTGCTGTACAGGCTGCTAGCGTGGCTGCAGCAACCTTGTCCATTGCCACCCCTGTTCCGACATTATCTCGCCTCCCGCTGCCAGAAAAATTTTCTGGTGATAGCAAATTTTGTAGGGGATTCGTGAGTCAGTGCTCTATTCACCTCGAGCTCCTGGCTGCACGGTTTCCCACAGAGCTGGCTAAGGTGGGATTTATAGTGTCTCTCTTGTCGGACAGGGCTACGCCGCTGTGGGAGCGTGGCGATCATGTGGTGCAGAGTGCTCCGCTGTTCCTGAGCACTCTGAAACAGGTCTTTTTAGGACCTCAAGTCACCCATGATACTGCGCTCCAACTGCTGGCATTAACTCAGGGTGAGTCCTTGGTCAGTCATTTTGCCGTCCAATTCTGCACTTTAGCTTCTGAACTGGAGTGGTCGGATAAAGCCCTTATCCCCATATTTTGGAGGGGCCTGGCTGATCACGTTAAGGACGCTCTGGCCACTAGGGAGATTCCTGCCACACTGGAGGAGTTAATAACTGTCTCTACTCGAATTGACCTCCGATTTAACGAGCAGAGGTTAGAGCGAGCCCAGTGTAGGCAGAGGTTTCGGCTGGCTCCTACTTTCGCCAAACCTCTGGAATCTCTGGTCCTGGTTCCTGAGTCACATGAGGCCATGGAAGTATCACGAGCGGGATCTAAGTCCCGGACCGCTTGTGCACTCAAGGTCTGTCATGTTTGCCAGCAGTCAGGACATCTAGCCACCAGATGTCCTCAGCGGTCGATGAAACGTCAGCGTCTAGTGGTAGTAGGTGGAGGTACACTAGACACGGCGACGTTTGCCTCCAAATTGTCCTTTAAGGTGACAATTATTATAGGCTCATTCTCCCACTCGGTAGAGCTCTGCGTGGATTCTGGGGTGGAGGGCAATTTTATGTCTTCTGCCTTCGCCCAACGTCACGCAATACCCCTGGTTATGCTAGCTCAACCAGTAACGGTACGAGTGGTGAATGGGTCGACACTGCCCTCACAGATAACACAGCAGACCATCCCTTTTACTCTGTCCATGTCACCATCTCATCAGGAGATTATTTATCTGCTCATCATTCCTGAGGGAATTGATGAGGTCCTGTTGGGAATACCTTGGCTACGGTACCACTCTCCTCATATCGAGTGGTCCTCAGGCAGAATTCTGGGATGGGGCGAATCTTGTGGGGGTAGGTGTCAGAGGGAGTGCGTTCAGGTTGCTACTACAGAGGTACCCGCAGATCTATCTTCTCTCCCCAAGCAGTATCGGTCTTTTGCAGACGTGTTCTCCAAAAAGGCGGCGGAGACCCTTCCGCCCCATCGCCCCTATGACTGTCCTATTGATCTCTTGCCTGGTGCTGAGCCTCCCCGGGGTCGAGTCTATCCGTTATCTCTCCCGGAGACGGAGGCAATGTCACAGTACATCCAGGAAAATCTGGCAAGAGGATTCATTAGGAAGTCAGTGTCACCTGCTGGGGCAGGGTTCTTCTTCATGCAGAAGATTGGGGAACTACGTCCATGCATAGACTACAGGGGTCTTAACGCCATCACCGTTAAGAATAAGTATCCTTTGCCCTTGATATCTGAGCTCTTCGATAGGCTTCGGGGAGCAAGGGTATTTACTAAATTAGATCTGCGGGGTGCTTACAACCTGATTCGCATCCATGAGGGGGACGAATGGAAGACGGCTTTTAACACCAGGGGTGGGCACTATGAATATCTGGTGATGCCCTCCGGGCTCTGTAATGCCCCAGCCGTTTTCCAAGACTTTGTGAATGACATCTTCCGGGATATGCTTTCCACCTCGGTCGTAGTCTATCTGGATGATATTCTCATCTACTCTCCAGATATTGACTCCCACCGGAGAGATGTTTGCAAAGTCTTCGACCTCCTACGGGCAAACTCCCTCTATGCCAAGTTGGAGAAGTGTATGTTCGAGCAGGAGTCCTTACCTTTCCTATGCTATATCATCTCTGCCCAGGGATTGGCTATGGATCCTGCCAAACTACAGGCTGTGATGGACTGGCAGGAACCCCATTCTCTTAAAGCGGTGCAGCGCTTTATGGGGTTCATTAATTATTATCGCCAGTTCATTCCACACTTCTCAACTTTGGTAGCTCCCTTGGTTGCCCTCACCAAGAAGGGGGCAAATCCCAAATTGTGGTCTGAGGAGGTCTCCAAGGCCTTTAACTCCATAAAGTCACACTTCGCTAGCGCTCCCATCCTACATCGCCCCGATGTAGATAAGCCATTTATCATGGAGGTGGATGCCTCTTCTGTTGGTGCTGGAGCAGTCCTCTTCCAAAAGGATGCTCAAGGGCGGAAGCATCCTTGCTTCTTCTTTTCTAAGACCTTCTCACCAGCAGAGAGGAATTATTCCATCGGGGACAGGGAGTTGCTAGCCATGAAGTTGGCTTTCTCGGAGTGGAGACATCTCTTGGAGGGAGCTCGTTTTCCCTTCCAAGTCTTCACAGACCATAAAAATTTGGTGTACCTGCAGACAGCCCAGCGGTTGAATTCTCGCCAGGCCAGATGGTCCTTATTCTTCTCCCGGTTTCATTTCACCCTCCATTTTCTTTCTGGGGAGAAGAACATTCGGGCCGACGCTCTCTCTCGCTCCGTTGTGTCATCTGCGGAGGAGGAAGAGGAGCCTCGGCTTATTGTCCCCACCGAAAGCTTGAGAACTGTGGCCCCGATTTCGCTAGTCTGTGCCTCCGGGCAAGACTTGTACCATCGAGTTTGCGACCAGAGGTTCTCTCTTGGGCACACTCGTCCAGGGTGGGTGGACATTTTGGTTCCAAAAGGACATCTGAGTTACTGGCGAGGACATGCTGGTGGCCGCATATGGCTCGTGATGTCGCAGAATATGTTCGGGCGTGTGTCTCTTGCGCCAAGAACAAGTCACCTCGGCAACGGCCAGCTGGTTTGCTTTACCTTCTGCCGGTGGCTGACAGGCCCTGGGAGATGGTCGGGATGGACTTTGTGGTGGGCTTACCCAAGTCTCGTAACTGCATAATTATCTGCGTGATCACCGACCATTTTTCCAAAATGGTGCACTTGGTGCCTCTTCCACGGCTACCTTCTGCACGGGCTTTGGCTGTCTTGTTCATCAAACATATCTTTCGCCTACACGGTATGCCAGACCAAATTGTTAGTGACCGGGGTCCCCAGTTTGTGTTTCGATTCTGGAGAGAGCTTTGTCGTCTACTCAGTATTGAGTTGAATCTCTCTTCGGCATATCATCCCGAGACGAATGGGTTGGTAGAGAGGGCCAACCAGACCTTGGTCACATATTTACGACATTTTGTTTCTGCCAGGCAGGATGACTGGGCATCCTTGCTACCGTGGGCAGAGTTTGCGCTTAACAACGCCGTAGCCGACTCCACAGGTCAGACTCCATTCCTCCTAAATTACGGCCAGGATCCGCGTGTCTCTGTGCCCATGCCTGTGTCTTCCGCTGACTCCAGGGTGGCAGACTGGGCTGTGGAGGCACGGGACCGCACTCAGGATGCCATTCGGGCCTCCAAGGAGAGAATGAGGTCCTTCGTCGATGCTCATCGGCGCCCTGCTCCAACCTTTGCTCCTAGCGACTTAGTGTGGCTCTCTGCCCGTAACATCAGGCTGCGTGTTGAGTCCACTAAGTTTGCACCTCTCTACGTGGGTCCCTTCAAGGTCCTCGAACAGGTTAACCCTGTGGTCTACTGTCTGGCCCTTCCTCCACGCTTGGGTATCACCGACACCTTTCATGTGTCCCTCTTGAAACCCGTATACATGTCCCAGTTTTCCGAGTCATCTTCCGGGACATCGGGTTCGTCTACGGACGATTACGAGGTGAACGCTATTTTGGGGTGCAAGGTGGTATGTGGCAAAAAGTTCTATCTGGTGGATTGGAAGGGTTATGGCCCAGAGGACAGGTCCTGGGAGCCTGCTGAAAACATTCGGGCCCCACAGCTCATTGCTGCCTTCGAGCGTAGCGAGGTCCAAGGAGGGGGAGGTCCTAGGAGGGAGGGTAATGTTAGGTGTCGAGTTCCCGCTTCTGCACAAGGGGAATCTCAAGCCATCTCCACTGCGGTCTCCCATTCTTCTCCAGCCGCAGTGCAGTCTGCTCAGCGGAGACGTTGGTCCCAGCATCTTGCTCAGTCTCGCTCTGTTCAAAGAGTTACTGCTGCTTTTCCTGCTTCTGCCATTGAAGTCAGTGTTGGGCAGCAGCGAGCAGATGCTTTTGGGACTAAGTCCTGCTTTTCTCTTTCTGAGCATGCCAAGGGCAAGATCTCCCATTGGAGATCGAGGGTCACATGCTCAGGTACTGCAGCACATCGCATTGGTCCTCCAGGAAGGTCCTGAAAGGGCAAAACTTCGGTAGCAGCTTCCCATTGGTTCTTTATTGGAAGGTCCTGAACGTGCTGCAACTATATAAGCTGCGCATGACCGCACGGCCATGCGCTAGTATAGACTTGATAATCGTGTGTGTGTTGTGAGTGAAAGTCGTTCATTAAAATCCCCTCCCTATTGGATGTCTGTTCGCGGAAGGTGGGTGATTGCTATCTAGCGCCTGACTCATCTAACAGCACGTTACACACTATTCGGCGTCTATTGCTGTGACCGCCAGTATGGCACCGTGCGCTTTCACAGCGCTTTCCTGACCCAAGCCTGGGTGGTTAGTGGCGTCCGCCAGAGCGGCACCGCATGCACTCTCGTGCATATTTTATTATTACTTTGGTTACGCTAACACCCCATTAGCGGTGTCAAGCGCAAGTAGTCTAGTCGGACTCGGATCCCAAATCTTGGGTCTGAGTTTGGTGACTCATTGCTTGCGCTCTTGTGTGCGGTACTGCGGCCCTGTGACTTAACAGGGTTCGCTTCCTTCACACAGGGTGAAGTTAACCCGTGTGTTTATTCACATTGTACCGCCATATAGTCCGTCATTACTTGGCAGCAGGTTCCATCTCTGCACGGTGGACCCCGGGCTGCGAACGCACCTTAATCTATCTTATTATTTGGTGCGTTCCGCTAGCCCTAACATTTAGTCTCTTGCCAAATTTTGGAGAACTCCAAGGACAGAGAATCCGCCGCCGGTATGCCAGAGGTGCAAAGAATGGGAAGAGGAATGCCGGGGTGTTGCCCAAAGACCACAAAAAATGGAGACTTGAAAGAGGATTCGCTGGGATGATTATTGTAAGCGAATTCTGCCCATTGAAGCAAGGAAACCCAATCATTCTGATGAGCATTGGAGAAATGTCGTAGATAGGATGTGAGAACTTGGTTAACATGCTCAACTTGACCATTAGACTGAGGATGATAAGCGGAGGAGAAGTCAAGAGTCATTTTCATTAGACCACATAAAGTCCTCCAGAATCGAGCTGTAAACTGGACTCCTCGATCTGAAACAATATGCAGAGGGAAGCCATGAATTTGGAAAATATAATGGACGAAGATTTTTGCCAATTCAGGAGCAGACGGTAGTCCAGATAAAGGAATGAAGTGGGCCATCTTGGAAAACCGGTCCACAACTACCAAGATAATGGTGCAGTTCGAGGAAGATCCGTGATAAAATCCATAGCAATATGACTCCATGGAACTGAGTGCACAGGAAGCGGATGCAGTAGTCCAGAAGGTAACTGTCGTGGAACCTTGTTTCTGGCGCAAGAGGCGCATGAAACGGTGAAATCCAGGACATCTTGGCGAAGAGTCAGCCACCAATAATGACGTGAAATGAGAGAGGGTCTTCTTACCTCCTGCGTGCCCAGCAAACTTGGAGGAGTGACCCTACTGCAGAACTCTCATTCTGTCACTGCTTGCCACAAAGGTCTTCCCTGGAGGAGGAGAAACAACATTTAAAGGAGCCTAGCAGGATCAATAATATGTGCAGAATCCTCCACTTCATCCAAAGGCTGAAAGGATCTTGAGAGAGCGTCGGCCCTGATGTTTTTATCACCAGGACGAAAGTGGAGCTCAAAGTCAAAACGTCCAAAAAACAGTGACCATCTGGCTTGCCGAGGGATTAGCCTTTGGGAAGACTGAATGTACGCCAGATTTTTATGATCCGTGAAAATGATGAAGGGATGGATAGCCCCTTCGAGAAGATAACGCCACTCCTCTAAAGCCAACAGTTCTTTGTCACTGATGGAATAATTACATTCAGAGGAGGAGAAGGATTTAGAGAAGAAGCCACAGGTGACGATGCGTCCGGAATGGGACTTTTGTAGAAGAACTGCTCCAACTCCTACGGAAGAAGCATCCACCTCAAGAACAAAGGGTTTGTTGGCATCCGGACGGTGCAACGCTGGGGCGGCAGCAAATCTTTGTTTCAGAGTTTGGAAAGCGTCCTCTGCCTCCTGAGGTCAGTTGTTAGAATCGACTCCCTTGCGGGTGAGAGCAGAGATGGGCCTGGTTAAGGAGGAGAAATTAGGAATAAATTGTCTGTAATAATTGACAAAGCCAAGGAAACGTTGAATGGCCTTTACCCCAACGGGCCGTGGCCAATCGAGAACAGCAGACACCTTAGAAAGGGTACACTAGACTGCTCAAAAACACACTTCTCGATCTTGGCGAAAAGATGATTCTCCCTCAGACGTTGTAAGACTAGACGAACGTCACGTCGATGAGTGGAGAGATCCGGAGAGAAGATGAGAATGTCATCCAGATAGACTACGACACTAGAATACAGACAATCTCTGAAGATATCGTTGACGAACTCTTGAAAAACAGCAGGAGCGTTACAGAGACTAAAAGGCATGACTAAGTATTTGTAGTGACCATCACGGGTGTTAAAGGCGGTCTTCCACTCATCCCCTGCACAGATACGAACGAGATTGTAGGCTCCTCGAAGATCAAGCTTAGTAAATATTCGTGCCCCTCTAAGACGGTCAAAAAGCTCGGAGATTAACGGTAATGGGTATTTATTTTTCACTGTAATGTTATTTAAACCTCTGTAATCTATACAAGGACGAAGAGAGCCATCCTTCTTTTTGACGAAAAAGAAGCCGGCACCGGCAGGAGAAGAGGATTTCCGAATGAAGCCTCTGGCGAGATTCTCTTGAACATACTCAGACATGGCTTGAGTCTCTGCTGGCGAACGAGGATAAATTCTTCCTCTCGGAGGCATAGTTCCCGGAAGAAGTTCTATTGGGCAATCGTAGGTGTGATGCGGAGGAAGATTCTCTGCTTCTTTTTTATTGAATACATCAGAAAAGGAACTGTAAACAGAAGGCAAACCAGAAGGATTGAGGGAAGGGCGAGAAACACCAACAAGACGCACCGGCAGCAGATACCGAGCCCAACAGGAATCTCCCCAACGAAGAATGTTGCCATTATGCCAATCCAAAGCGGGTTTGTGGGTCCGCAGCCAAGGTAGGCTGAGGAGTACTGGATGCGACATATTGGCCAAAACATAGAACGTAATTTTCTCTTTGCAGGACCCCTACCTGAAGTTCAACTACCTGCGTAATTTGGGTTACAGTCTCCTGCAGAGGTTTGCCATCCACGGAGGCGAGGAAGAGGGGATTTTCTAAGGTCCTAACAGGCACAGAGAACTTAACTGCCTCTTTCTAGCCTAATAAAATTCCCCGCAGCACCCGAGTCAATATAGGCTAGCAAGGAAAAACGTTTACCATAAACGTGCAGTAAAACAGAAAGAGTGAGGGGTAGAGAGGTATCACATGCACCTAGGGAGGCCTCTCTTACCTGGCCTAGGCGGAGGAGTTTTCCGGACAATCCGGGCAAGCACGAAGAAAATGGGAGGCACTGCCGCAGTAAAAACAAAGACCTTGGGTGCGTCTCTCCTGGCGACGTTGCTCAGACAATTTGAGCCGGTCTACTTGCATTGGTTCCGAGGCCGGTACGGAGGTGGACACCCAGGAACGAGGACTAGGTGGTCTACGAGAAGGCTGGGAAGGCCAAGGATTCCTCCTCTCACGGGCTTGCTCCTGAAATCGAAGGTCAATACGGGGTAGCCAAAGAGATGAGATCCTCTAAATTAGTTGGTGTATCGCGACCCGCTAACTCATCTTTTTTTTTAATCAGATAAATTTTTATTGAACATAATAAATGTTATCTACTTATACAACAAGGTGCATTTGTGTTTTTTATTTTAACAAGAAAATATACCCCTTCTCCCCCCTCCCTCCCTCAGATAACCAACCCCAACTTTCCCCCCCTCCTCCACAAGAAGATCTTCTTTATTACAAACATATTGTATTATTAACATTGTTTTCCACAACCTCTTAATCATTCCCATTTAGCCATGGCTGCCATAGCTTTTGAAAAAACCCCATCCTATTCCTCTTGGTATAGATGCTTTTTTCGAGCTGGACAATATGATTCACTTGTGCAACAAACTCTCGTCTGGTTGGAGGTTCCTCCCTAATCCAGTATCTCCCAATCACTTTCCTTGCAACGAAGAGCAATCTAGCTATTGCCATTTTGGCAGTTTCATCGGCCGACAATTCCTCCACATACCCAAGTATACAAACCACTGGATCCATGGGAACCGCACATCCATAAAGCACCCCAATTTGGTTCAACACTGCTACCCAATACGAAAAGAGCCTGGGGCACACCCACAACATGTGAAGCATACCCGCCTCAGTCTGAGTGCACCTAGGGCACTCCGAATCCAATCTCACTCCGGCTTTGAACAACAAGTCTGGTGTCTTATAGGCCCTATTAACCACATACAGTTGCGACAGTCTCCCAGGCTCACTCATTGACAATTTAGGTATGTATTCCAGAATAGACCCCCATTTATCATCGTCTATTTCCCCCAGTTCGGCCTCCCATTTCTCTCTAGCTTTAATCGGGTAATCCTCCAAGAATGTGTGTAGTAAATCCCCATATACTTCCGATATAGCCCCCTTTGTTCCATTATTATTTAGTATACAATCTAGCATGAGATCCTTCTGAATCACTATGGGCCCCCTTCTCCTCTGTGCCTGAAAAGCGTGCTGAACTCTCCTATATTGATACCATTTCAACCCCGGAAACTGAAATTCCTGCTGCAGCGCATCATAAGACCTAAGACTCCCATTGTGAATCAATTGTCCTAATAGTCTAATGCCCTTTTCTCTCCATTCTCCCATTCCTTCCATATGGTTAAATTCTTGAAGAGATGAGTTATCCCAGATAGGTGAAAATTCCGTGAATCCCCCAATTCCCCTAATTCGCTTCAGCATCTGCCATACTCTATGAATTAAATACATGGTGGGACATCCAGTCCCCAATTTCCTAAATAGTCCTGATTCCAAACCCAAACTCAAGGGCCACACCCCGCTGATATGCGCCAGACTACTGTGACCCATTTCTTCCTCTAACCCTTTCCCCCATCCCCTAAGATGTTGGCTCTGTGCAGCCAGAAAGTACAACCATGGGTTGGGTAACGCAAGCCCCCCCTCATCTTTGGGTCTCTGCAGAGTCTCCTGCCTAATCCTCGGGCTCTTCTTTCCCCACACCAACTCTCCGAATAACGATCTCAGCTTACGGAATGTTCTCATCGGGATCCATACCGGAGAATTATGTAGGACATATAAGATCTGAGGCATCACCACCATCTTGAGGAGATTTACTCTTCCTACCACCGACAAATTTAGTTTACTCCAAGCTGAGATCTTAGTGCGTATCTTAGTTATTAAAGGCTCGAGATTAAGTTCCTCAAATCTGGTTAAGGGAAGAGCTACTTGAATCCCCAAATATTTAAATTGCGTGACCACCCTTAATTTTGTACTTTCTTCCACCTCCCTTGTACAATCCACTTCTCTATCTACCTGCAAAACGCTCGATTTGTCCCAATTAATAACTAGCCCTGAAATTTGCCCAAATCTCTCAATTAATGCTATTACGTTCCTCAATGGTTCCCCAGAGCTCTCAAGAAAAAGCAGTATGTCATCTGCATATAGGGCGATTTTTTCCTCCATCTTCCCATATAAAAACCCCTTCACCATTTGAGACCGTCTGATAGTCGCTGCCAGTGGTTCCACCGCCAAAGCAAACAGTAGCGGGGACAACGGGCACCCCTGCCTTGTACCTCTAGAAAGCTGAAAGCTGTCTGACATCATATTGTTCACCTTGATTTTGGCCACCGGAGACGAGTATAGGAGTCTCACCCATGACATAAAGACTGGCCCAAACCCACAACGACCCAGCACCGACCACAGGTATTGCCATTCTATACTATCAAAGGCCTTATGTGCATCGAGGGAAACCACCACTCTCCTGCCAGCATTATCAGCCGGTATTTGCATATTGAGAAATAGCCTTCTTAAATTAATGGCGGTTGATTTATTAGGCATAAAGCCTGATTGGTCCGAATGAACCACTTTTTCTATCACCCGGGTCAGCCTGTTCGCCAGGGCCTTAGCCAGAATCTTGACATCTGTCGTCAGGAGTGATATCGGTCTATATGACTCCGGTAACCGTGGGTTTTTATCTGGTTTGGGGATGACCACAATAATGGCCTCCCTCATGGAATTAGGCAATATACCTCTCTCCAGCGACTCCTCAAAGACCCCCAACAACTGAGCCATCAGCTCCTCAGCAAGGTCGCCATATATTTCGACAGGAATGCCGTCCGCCCCCGGCGCCTTCCCTCCCGCCATGGATCTCAAGGCCCCCTCCAATTCCTCCACCGTAAACGGCCTATCCAACCAATCTCTATCCTCTGTCTCTATTCTAGGTAAGTCTGCCTCCTCTAGGAACCTGTCAATTCCTTCTTCTCCCTGTTCCAGTCGTGATGTATATAATTTGCTGTAAAATCCCTTAAATCCTTCCACAATTTGGGCCCCCTGTGTGACAATACTGCCATTCTCCAATTCTAGGGCATGTACATGTGCCGATTCCCTTTGCGCCGATGCCACCACCGACAGCAGATGACCCACTTTCTCTCCCTCCGCATAAAATGTGTTATGTCTGCTAATGAAAGGTGTTATGAAGGCAATCCAGAGACACAGTGTGTCTAGCGATCAGAGCGCACACAGTGCTCTGACAAATACCCAAAAACAAAGAAACGAGCTCTGAGACGTGGAAACTCTGTAGACCACACACCTGATCCTATCCTAAACACAACTAAAAGTGGCTGTGGATTGCGCCTAACAACTACCTAGGCAACTCGGCACAACCTAAGAAACTAGCTAGCCTGAAGATAGAAAAATAGGCCTGACTTGCCCCCAGAGAAATACCCCAAAGGAAAAGGCAGCCCCCCACATATAATGACTGTGAGTAAGATGAAAAGACAAAACGTAGGGATGAAATAGATTCAGCAAAGTGGGGCCCGATAATCTTAGACAGAGCGAGGACAGTAAAGCGAACTTTGCAGTCTACAAAAAACCCTAAAGCAAAAACCACGCAAAGGGGGCAAAAAGACCCACCGTGCCGGACTAACGGCACGGCGGTACACCCTTTGCGTCTCAGAGCTTCCAGCAAAACAAAAGACAAGCTGGACAGAAAAAAACAACAAAATAGCAAAAAAGCACTTAGCTATACTGAGCAGCAGGACACAGGAACAATCAGGAGAAGCTCAGATCCAACACTGGAACATTGACTAGGAGCAAGGATAGCAGCATCAGGTGGAGTTAAGTAACGAAGCAGCTAATGAGCTCACCAGAACACCTGAGGAAGGAAGCCCAGAAGCTGCAGTACCACTTGTGACCACAGGAGTGAATTCAGCCACAGAATTCACAACAGTACCCCCCCCTTGAGGAGGGGTCACCGAACCCTCACCAGATCCCCCAGGCCTACCAGGATGAGCCGCATGAAAGGCACGAACAAGATCGGGAGCATGAACATCAGAGGCAAAAACCCAGGAATTATCTTCCTGAGCATAACCCTTCCATTTAACCAGATACTGGAGTTTCCGTCTAGAAACACGAGAATCCAAAATCTTCTCCACAATATACTCCAATTCCCCCTGCACCAAAACCGGGGCAGGAGGCTCAACAGATGGAACCATAGGTGCCACGTATCTCCGCAACAACGACCTATGGAATACATTATGTATGGAAAAGGAGTCTGGGAGGGTCAAACGAAAAGACACAGGATTGAGAACCTCAGAAATCCTATACGGACCAATAAAACGAGGTTTAAATTTAGGAGAGGAAACCTTCATAGGAATATGACGAGAAGATAACCAAACCAGATCCCCAACACGAAGTCGGGGACCCACACGGCGTCTGCGATTAGCAAAAAGTTGAGCCTTCTCCTGGGACAAGGTCAAATTGTCCACTACCTGAGTCCAGATCTGCTGCAACCTGTCCACCACAGAATCCACACCAGGACAGTCCGAAGACTCAACCTGTCCTGAAGAGAAACGAGGATGGAACCCAGAATTGCAAAAAAATGGAGAAACCAAGGTAGCCGAGCTGGCCCGATTATTAAGGGCGAACTCAGCCAACGGCAAAAAGGACACCCAATCATCCTGGTCTGCAGAAACAAAACATCTCAGATATGTTTCCAAGGTCTGATTGGTTCGTTCGGTCTGGCCATTAGTCTGAGGATGGAAAGCCGAGGAAAAGGATAGGTCAATGCCCATCCTACCACAAAAGGCTCGCCAGAACCTTGAAACAAACTGGGAACCTCTGTCAGAAACAATATTCTCAGGAATGCCATGCAACCGAACCACATGCTGAAAGAACAAAGGTACCAAATCAGAGGAGGAAGGCAATTTAGCCAAGGGCACCAGATGGACCATTTTAGAAAAGCGATCACAGACCACCCAAATGACTGACATCTTTTGAGAAACGGGAAGGTCAGAAATGAAATCCATCGAAATATGTGTCCAAGGCCTCTTTGGGACCGGCAAGGGCAAAAGCAACCCACTGGCACGAGAACAGGAGGGCTTAGCCCTAGCACAAATCCCACAGGACTGCACAAAAGTACGTACATCCCGTGACAGAGATGGCCACCAGAAGGATCTAGCCACTAACTCTCTGGTACCAAAGATTCCAGGATGACCAGCCAACACCGAACAATGAAGTTCAGAGATAAGTTTATTAGTCCACCTATCAGGGACGAACAGTTTCTCCGCTGGACAACGATCAGGTTTATTCGCCTGAAATTTTTGCAGCACCCGCCGCAAATCAGGGGAGATGGCAGACACAATGACTCCTTCCTTGAGGATACCCGCTGGCTCAGATAAACCCGGAGAGTCGGGCACAAAACTCCTAGACAGAGCATCCGCCTTCACATTTTTAGAGCCCGGAAGGTACGAAATCACAAAGTCGAAGCGGGCAAAAAATAACGACCAACGGGCCTGTCTAGGATTCAAGCGCTTGGCAGACTCGAGATAAGTCAAGTTCTTATGATCAGTCAATACCACCACGCAATGCTTAGCTCCTTCAAGCCAATGACGCCACTCCTCGAATGCCCACTTCATGGCCAGCAACTCTCGGTTGCCCACATCATAATTACGCTCAGCGGGCGAAAACTTCCTGGAAAAGAAAGCACATGGTTTCATCACTGAGCAATCAGAACCTCTCTGTGACAAAACCGCCCCTGCTCCAATCTCAGAAGCATCAACCTCGACCTGGAACGGAAGAGAAACATCTGGCTGACACAACACAGGGGCAGAACAAAAACGACGCTTCAACTCTTGAAAAGCTTCCACAGCAGCAGAAGACCAATTAACCAAATCAGCACCCTTCTTGGTCAAATCGGTCAATGGTTTGGCAATGCTAGAAAAATTACAGATGAAGCGGCGATAAAAATTAGCAAAGCCCAGGAACTTTTGCAGACTTTTCAGAGATGTCGGCTGAATCCAATCCTGGATGGCTTGGACCTTAACTGGATCCATCTCGATAGTAGAAGGGGTAAAGATGAACCCCAAAAATGAAACTTTCTGCACACCGAAGAGACACTTTGATCCCTTCACAAACAAAGAGTTAGCACGCAGGACCTGAAAAACCATTCTGACCTGCTTCACATGAGACTCCCAATCATCTGAGAAGATCAAAATGTCATCCAAGTAAACAATCAGGAATTTATCCAGGTACTCACGGAAGATGTCATGCATAAAGGATTGAAACACTGATGGAGCATTGGCAAGTCCGAACGGCATCACTAGATACTCAAAATGACCCTCGGGCGTATTGAATGCAGTTTTCCATTCTCCTTGCCTGATTCTCACCAGATTATACGCACCACGAAGATCTATCTTAGTGAACCAACTAGCCCCCTTAATCCGAGCAAACAAGTCAGATAACAATGGCAAGGGATACTGAAATTTAACAGTGATCTTATTAAGAAGGCGGTAATCAATACACGGTCTCAGTGAACCATCCTTCTTGGCTACAAAGAAGAACCCTGCTCCCAGTGGTGATGACGATGGGCGAATATGTCCCTTCTCTAGGGATTCCTTCACATAACTGCGCATAGCGGCGTGTTCGGGCACAGATAAATTAAATAATCGACCTTTAGGGAATTTACTACCAGGAATCAAATTGATAGCACAATCACAGTCCCTATGCGGAGGTAGGGCATCGGACTTGGGCTCTTCAAAAACATCCTGATAATCAGACAAGAACTCTGGGACCTCAGAAGGGGTGGATGACGAAATCGACAAAAATGGAACATCACCATGTACCCCCTGACAACCCCAGCTGGATACCGACATGGAATTCCAATCCAATACTGGATTATGGGTTTGTAGCCATGGCAACCCCAACACGACCACATCATGCAGATTATGCAACACCAGAAAGCGAATAACTTCCTGATGTGCAGGAGCCATACACATGGTCAGCTGGGCCCAGTACTGAGGTTTATTCTTGGCCAAAGGTGTAGCATCAATTCCTCTCAATGGAATAGGACACTGCAAGGGCTCCAAGAAAAACCCACAACGTTTAGCATAATCCAAATCCATCAGATTCAGGGCAGCGCCTGAATCCACAAACGCCATGACAGAAAACGACGACAAAGAGCATATCAAGGTAATGGACAGAAGGAATTTGGACTGTACAGTACCAATGACGGCAGACCTAGCGGACCGCTTAGTGCGCTTAGGACAATTAGAAATAGCATGAGTGGAATCACCACAGTAGAAACATAGCCCATTCAGACGTCTGTATTCCTGCCGTTCAACTCTGGTCATAGTCCTATCGCACTGCATAGGCTCAGGTTCAATCTCAGGCAATACCGCCAAATGGTGCACAGATTTACGCTCGCGCAAGCGTCGACCGATCTGAATGGCCAAAGACAAAGACTCATTCAAACCAGCAGGCATAGGAAATCCCACCATGACATCCTTAAGAGCCTCAGAGAGACCCTTTCTGAACAAAGCTGCCAGCGCAGATTCATTCCACTGAGTGAGTACTGACCATTTCCTAAATTTCTGACAATATACTTCTATATCATCCTGACCCTGGCACAAAGCCAGCAAATTTTTCTCAGCCTGATCCACTGAATTATGCTCATCGTACAGTAATCCGAGTGCCAGGAAAAACGCATCGACACTACTCAATGCAGGGTCTCCTGGCGCAAGAGAAAATGCCCAGTCTTGAGGGTCGCCGCGCAAAAAAGAAATAATAATCAAAACCTGTTGACTAGGATTACCAGAAGAATGAGGTTTCAAGGCCAGAAATAGCTTACAATTATTTTTGAAACTTAGAAACTTCGTTCTATCTCCAAAAAACAAATCAGGAATAGGAATTCTTGGTTCTAGCATATATTTCTGATCAATAGTATCTTGAATCTTTTGTACATTTATAACGAGATTATCCATTGAAGAGCACAGACCCTGAATATCCATGTCCACACCTGTGTCCAGAAACACCCAAATGTCTAGGGGAAAAAAAAAAAATGAACACAGAGCAGAGGAAAAAAAAAAAATGATGTCAGAACTTTTTCTTTCCCTCTATTGAGAATCATTAGTGGCTCCTAGTACTGTTATGTCTGCTAATGAAAGGTGTTATGAAGGCAATCCAGAGACACAGTGTGCCTAGCGATCAGAGCGCACACAGTGCTCTGACAAATACCCAAAAACAAAGAAACGAGCTCTGAGACGTGGAAACTCTGTAGACCACACACCTGATCCTATCCTAAACACAACTAAAAGTGGCTGTGGATTGCGCCTAACAACTACCTAGGCAACTCGGCACAACCTAAGAAACTAGCTAGCCTGAAGATAGAAAAATAGGCCTGACTTGCCCCCAGAGAAATACCCCAAAGGAAAAGGCAGCCCCCCACATATAATGACTGTGAGTAAGATGAAAAGACAAAACGTAGGGATGAAATAGATTCAGCAAAGTGGGGCCCGATAATCTTAGACAGAGCGAGGACAGTAAAGCGAACTTTGCAGTCTACAAAAAACCCTAAAGCAAAAACCACGCAAAGGGGGCAAAAAGACCCACCGTGCCGGACTAACGGCACGGCGGTACACCCTTTGCGTCTCAGAGCTTCCAGCAAAACAAAAGACAAGCTGGACAGAAAAAAAACAACAAAATAGCAAAAAAGCACTTAGCTATACTGAGCAGCAGGACACAGGAACAATCAGGAGAAGCTCAGATCCAACACTGGAACATTGACTAGGAGCAAGGATAGCAGCATCAGGTGGAGTTAAGTAACGAAGCAGCTAATGAGCTCACCAGAACACCTGAGGAAGGAAGCCCAGAAGCTGCAGTACCACTTGTGACCACAGGAGTGAATTCAGCTACAGAATTCACAACAAAAATGCCTCTCTTTGGAAATTCCTTGTCCTTTCTGCTCTACGTAAGTGTAACTTATTCACCTCCTCCTGAGCCTTCTTCATACGTTCTATGGTGTCCTGTGAGCGCAGATCATTCAGTGCAGCCTCCGCTACCCTCAATTCTTCCATTATTGCTTTATCAGATTCCCTTGTTCGTGTTTTGTGCCTAGATATCTCTCTAAATAATATCCCCCTCAAGAATGCCTTCATGGTATCCCACACCACGTATTTCGCTGCACTACCGTTATTAATTTGAAAGAACTCCTCCAGCTCCTCCCCTATCTTTCCCATATCCAGAATTTGCAACCAGAAAGGGTTAATTTTCCACCCCCGTTTAGCTATCTCCCCCTGGCTTTCAATTTTCAGTGTTACCACCAGCGGACTATGGTCCGAGATTACCCTAGTCATGTATTCCACCTCCTCCACTAGCCCGTCCATTCCTTCATTACCTAGGGCCATATCGATGCGAGACAACGAGCCATATGTCGCCGAATAGCAGGAAAAGCAGTATGTGTCAATGTTACGGACTCTCCACAGATCCCTCCATGCCACTTCTTTCAAATAACTGCCAAACGCTGTCTCATTCCCTTCCGCCCTCAGCGGTGCGTGTTGACCCTTATCCCAGTGATCATTAATAATATTGTTGACGTCTCCTATTATAAGCAAAGGAACTCCTCCCCATCTACCGGCTATATTAAGGATTTCCTGCAATTTTTTCCCCGAGTACGGTGGAGGAGTATATACCGACACTACACATAGCAATTTAGCAAATACTTTACATACTAGGAATACATACTGTCCATCACTGTCTATCACCACCTCCACCTCCTCAAACGGTACGCTCGTGTGCACCAGAATTGACACCCCTCTAGCGTCGGCCGAGAATGTCGCGTGGTACGCCTTCCTCACCCATCTTTTATGCAGTATATCCACTTTTTCTTTTACTAAATGGGTTTCCTGAAGGCATATCAGCGAGGGCCTTTGTTTCAAGATATATTGCAAAATCGCCATACGCTTTGTATTTTTTGATAGACCTCTAATGTTCCAGCTCAAAATTTTTACTTTATCTCCCATCATATTGCCAAACAATGAAAATATTCTTCTCCCATCTTTTGATCTTCTTCCCCCCCCCTAAACTGACCCCTCCCACCCCAAACCTCCCTCCAATCCCTCATTATTGCAAAATAACCTGAACCTTACCTCTCCCTCCCTCAATAACCTCCTTCCTCGCAGAACTCCTACTCCCTCTCTATATGAGAAAAAGGGGAACGTATTAACACTCCTACCAGTGACTCAAAAGCTGACACTCACCCACAATAAATTTCCCACTATCCAACAGTCGTTCCCCTCCCCCCGCCCATCTGAAACATAATGTAAAAACAGTTGCGCCGCCGAACACAACCATAGCGCACTAGTCCTACAAAACAAGTTACTCCAGTATTTTGTCACAGTGAACCCGTAAC
Source organism: Ranitomeya imitator (assembly GCF_032444005.1). Taxonomy (NCBI): domain Eukaryota; kingdom Metazoa; phylum Chordata; class Amphibia; order Anura; family Dendrobatidae; genus Ranitomeya; species Ranitomeya imitator. Next base: position 12,847,103 of record NC_091284.1, on the reverse strand, counting down.
TCAGTTAATTCTGTCAGATGAACACTTTAGACAGAAAATCACTCCTGGTCCTCCTCAGCGGTTCTTTTCCGCTCCAATACGCTTCGCGTTCAGGTCCAGCCAGTGTGACACTTCCTCAGGGCTCTGGAAAAAGTGGACCCTATCCATAGCCACCACGCGTAGTTTTGCCGGATACAACATAGAATAAGCCAGGCCCAGTTCACGCAGACGTCTTTTAGCCTCTCCAAACTTCATCCTAAGCCTCTGCACAATTGTGGAATAGTCAGGATAGATAGATACTCGATTGCCATCGACGGTTAATTCCTCCATATTCCTGGCCTTCCTCATCAGAATATCTCGGTCTCTATAATTCAGGATTTTAGCCAGAAAGGTCCTTGGAGGGGATCCAGGGGGCAGAGGTCTGGACGGCACCCTGTGCGCTCTTTCAACCGCGAATAATTTAGTGAGACTATCTCCTCCCACCTTAGTTTTCAACCATGTCTCAATGAATTCCGTGGGGTTGTTTCCTTCTGCCTTTTCAGGCACACCAACAATTCTCAAGTTATTTCTCGCTAACTCATCTTTAATACGCCCGGATAAGCCCCGCCAAAATGCTCCCACCAAAGCTTCGTTATTCCAGCCTAAATCGGAGGCTACAGTGCGGAATTGAATGGCGTACTGACCCACAGTTAAAGACCCCTGCTGTAAATTAAATAGGGACTCAGTAGTAGAGGCCAGACAACCAGGTTTGTCAAATACTCGATGGAAGGTCTCAAAAAAGTTAGCTAAATGCAAAATTACAGGATCATCATGCTCCCAGAGAGGATTCACCCATGCCAGCGCATCCCCCTCCAGATGAGAAATTATGAAAGCTATCTTGGCCCGATCAGTGGGGTACTGTAAAGGCAGAAGCTCAAAATGGAGGCGGCACTGATTTAAGAATCCCCAACATAATTTGGGATCCCCGTTATAGCGTGGTGGTTTGGCCAGATGGGGAGGAGGGTGAGGAGCCGAGGGAGGAGCGGCAGCAGATGCAGTAGTCTGCATGAGAGAAGTCGAGTATCTACGGAAGCAATGTAACTTAAAATATGAGCCTGAGTGTCTCGCTGTTGCGCCAGCTCTTGTTGTAAGCTGGCCAACTGAGAAGCATTACTGGGGTCAGAAGTCTGAAGAGCGGACAGACGAGAGTCCATGGACTTCATAAAAGACATCATACGGGACTGGTTTTCACGTAAAAAGACTAACTCTTTTTGAGCGGCTGAGGCTCCAGCGGGATCCATGGACTGCGAATACTATCACGCTACAGAGAGAAGGAAACAACCCGGGAGTGGACCCTCTGGGTCACGGCCCCAGAGCCCCCAAGGGCGAGCAAACCTGGTGGATGCGCCCCCTATACAGGGAGCATTAGGAGCAGGCCCTAGGAGGATGGTACCGCAACTGCTGGAGCCAAAGGGACGACTGGGTCAAGACGAGGTAGCAGAACGAAAGGAAATATGCAGGAACCAACGATTAGCTGAGGCGGAGAGCTGTAAATGAAACATAAACAGTAAATGACGGTAAGGGCTTGTTTCCATTTGCGAGAAACACGTCCGTGTCTCGCATGTGGAAACGAAGCTCTGGTGCTGGCACTCCGGAGCGGAGCGTGCGGCACCATGTGTTGCTATGCGGCCGCACGCTACACTCCGGAGTGCCGGCACCAGAGCTTCGTTTCCACATGCGAGACACGGACGTGTTTCTCGCAAATGGAAACAAGCCCTAAAGCCGGCCTCACACTAGCGAGTTTTACGGACGTAAGAGAGGTGCTGAAAATACGGATTGCATACGGTACAATGCTTCTCTATGCCCCTGCTCCTATCAGCCGTATTTTACTGATCCGTATTATACGGTCTTCTACGGCCGTAGAAAATCGCAGCATGCTGCGTTTGTCACCGTATTGCGCAAAAAATCCACCAATGAAAGTCTATGGGGGCCAGAAAAATACGGATTACACACGGACCAGCAGTGTGACTTGCGAGAAATACGCAGCGGTGTTACAGAGAAAAGCCGGCAATTCAGCGCGGAGTACAGTAAAATCACACTGACAGCTTACAATAGAATATGTAGAATGTGTACACATAGAATAGGTATGTATATATATATATATATATATATATATATATATATATATATATATATATGTCATTGAGACACATATATGTATATATATTATTTAATACAGCGCTAGATAGCTTTAAAGCCGGTAATTCAATTGCCGGCTTTTGCTATCTCCTTCCTAAACCCGACATGATATGAGACATGGTTTACATACAGTAAACCATCTCATATCCACATTTTTTTTGCATATTCCACACTACTAATGTTAGTGGTATGTATGTGCAAAATTTGGGCGCTCTAGCTATTAAAATAAAGAGTTAAATTCTGGCACTTGGCCACTCTCTTCCCATTCCCGTGTAGCTGTGGGATATGGGGTAATGAAGGGTTAATGTCACCTTGCTATTGTAAGGTGACATTCAGCCAGATTAATAATGGAGAGGCATCAATTATGACACCTACCCATTATTAATCCAATTGTCTGAAATGGTTAAAAAAAACACACACACATTATTAAAAAGTATTTTAATGAAATAAACCCACAGGTTGTTTTAATATTTTATTGCTCTCTCAATCCACCTGAAGACCCTCGCTCTGTAACAAAGGAAAAATAATAAACCAATAATATACATACTTTCCGATGATCTGTAACGTCCCACGCTGTAAATCCATCTGAAGGGGTTAAAATATTTTACAGGCAGGAGCTCTGCTATAATGCAGCTGTGCTCTGGCCTGTAAAACCCCGGGGAATTAAGGTAATGTAGGTCAATGACCTATAGTTACCTTCAGTCGCGGTGATGCGCCCTCTGCTGGATGTCCTCATATGACCTCGAGCCTGGGAGCTTTCCAGGAACGTTCCCACGCTCGAGTTCATATGAGGACAACCAGCAGAGGGCGCATCACCGCGAATGAAGGTAACTACAGGTCATTGACCTACATTACCTTAATTCCCTGGGGTTTTACAGGCACGAGCACAGCTGCATTATAGCAGAGCTCCTGCCTGTAAAATATTTTAACCCCTTCAGATGGATTTACATCGTGGGACGTTACAGATCAACGGAAGGTATGTATATTATTGGTTTATTATTTCTCCTTTGTTACAGAGCGAGGATCTTCAGGTGGATTGAGAGAGCAATAAAATATTAAAACAACCTGTGTGTTTATTTCATTAAAATACTTTTTAATAATGTGTGTGTGTATTTTTTAACCATTTCGGACAATTGGATTAATAATAGATAGGTGTCATAATTGACGCCTCTCCATTATTAATCTGGCTGAATGTCACCTTACAATAGCAAGGTAACATTAACCCTTCATTACCCCATATCCCACTGCTTCACGGTAATAGGAAGAGAGTGGCCAAGTGCCAGAATAGGTGCATCTTCCAGATGTGCCTTTTCTGGGGTGGCTGGGGGCAGATGTTTTTAGCCAGGGGGGGGCAATAACCATGGACCCTCTCCAGGCTATTAATATCTGCCCTCAGTCACTGGCTTTACTACTCTGGCAGAGAAAATTGCGCGGGAGCCCACGCCAATTTTTTTCGCCATTTAACCCTTTATTTTAATAGCTAGAGCGCCCAAATTTTGCACATACACACTACTAACAGTAGTGTGGAATATGCAAAAAAATGGGGATATGAGATGGTTTACTGTATGTAACCATGTCTCATATCATGTCGGGTTTAGGAAGGAGATAGCAAAAGTCGGCAATTGAATTACCAGCTTTCTGCTATATCGCGCTGAAGTAAATATAAATATATATATATATATATATGTGGCTCAATGACATATATATATATATATATATATATATACACAGTTAGGTCCATATATATTTGGACAGAGACAACATTTTTCTAATTTTAGTTATAGACATTGCCACAATGAATTTTAAACAAAACAATTCAGATGCAGTTGAAGTTCAGACTTGCAGCTTTCATTTGAGGGTATCCACATTAAAATTGGATGAAGGGTTTAGGAGTTTCAGCTCCTTGACATGTCCCACCCTGTTTTTTAAAGGGACCAAAAGAAATTGGACAGATTCAATAATTTTAAATAAAATGTTAATTTTTAGTACGTGGTTGAAACCCCTTTGTTGGCAATCACTGCCTGAAGTCTTGAACTCATGGACATCACCAGACGCTGTGTTTCCTCCTTTTTGATGCTCTGCCAGGCCTTCAGTGCGGTGGTTTTCAGTTGCTGTTTGTTTGTGGGCCTTTCTGTCTGAAATTTAGTCTTTAACAAGTGGAATGCATGCTCAATTGGGTTGAGATCAGGTGACTGACTTGGCCATTCAAGAATATTCTACTTCTTTGCTTTAATAATCTCCTGGGTTGCTTTGACTTTATATTTTGGGTCATTGTCCATCTGTAGTGTGAAACGATGACCAATCAGTTTTGCTGCATTTGGCTGGATCTGAGCACACAGTATGTGTCTGATTACCTCAGAATTCATTTGGCTGCTTCTGTCCTGTGTCACATCATCAATAAACACTAGTGACCCAGTGCCACTGGCAGCCATGCATGCCCGCGCCATCACACTGCCTCCGCCGTGTTTTACAGATGATGTGGTATGCTTTGGATCATGAGCTGTACCGCGCCTTCACCATACTTTCCTCTTTCCATCATTCTGGTAGAGGTTGATCTTGGTTTCATCTGTCCAAAGAATGTTCTTGCAGAACTGTGCTGGCTTTTTTAGATTTTTTTTAGCAAAGTCCAGTCTAGCCTTTTTATTCTTGATGCTTATGAGTGGCTTGCACTGTGCAGTGAACCCTCTGTATTTACTTTCATGCCGTCTTCTCTTTATGGTAGATTTGGATATTGATACGCCTACCACCTGGAGAGTGTTGGTCACTTGGTCGGCTGTTGTGATGGGTTTCTCTTCACCATGGATATTATTCTGCGATCATCCACCACTGTTGTCTTCCAAAAAAGAAAAAAAAAAAAAAAGAGCATGAACCGCACATCCCAAAATCATACGTTGATCTAAAGCCGCTAGGCAAAAATTAATATAACTGAATATGAGGTTTTCAGTTTAACATTCTGATCAGACTGTATGAAGCCCACTGCCCCTTCACGGCAAACCTCGTAGTGGGTCCTATCGCCCTAACGGAGCGGAGCCGTGCGGCGCCCACCGCCACAGCGGCCATGCACCAGCAGGGCGGACGGCCTGTTGCCCCACAGCACCATGCTGCAAGACTGAGTCCCCAAGACTCCAGACCGCGCTGCCCCACCAGCACAAAGCCACAGCAACAATGGCCGCCACACAGCACCAACACCAAAATGAAAGGAGCACTTAAACTCACCTTCCTCCAGCTCTTCAGTGAGAGCCAAAATGGGCTAGACCCCTTACTTTGCAGTCTCCTGTTGTCTTCCGTTGGCGCCCAAGTCTTTTTGCATTGATGAGTTCACCAGTGCTTTCTTTCTTTCTCAGGATGTACCAAACTGTAGATTTTGCCACTCCTAATATTGCAGCAATTTCTCGGATGCGTTTTTTCTGTTTTCGCAGCTTAAGGATGGCTTGTTTCACCTGCATGGAGAGCTCCTTTGACCGCATGTTTACTTCACAGTTAAACCTTCCAAATGCAAGCACCACACGTCAAATCAACTCCAGGCCTTTTAACTGCTTAATTAAGAATGACGTAACGAAGGGATTGCCCACACCTGTCCATGAAATAGCCTCAGAGTCAATTGTCCAATTACTTTTTGTCCCTTTATAAACAGGGTGGCACATGTTAAGGAGCTGAAACTCCTAAACCCTTCGTCCAATTTTAATGTGGATACCCTCAAATGAAAGCTGAAAGTCTGAACTTCAACTGCATCTGAATTGTTTTGTTTAAAATTAATTGTGGTAATGTCTGTAACCAAAATTAGAAAAATGTTGTCTCTGTCCAAATATATATGGACCTAACTATATATATATATATATATATATATATATATATATAGACAGTATATATGTTTTTATGATTTTTTGAGAACATGGATCCATTGTATGTCCGTATGTCGGTTTTGCAAGCCTGGATAAAATCTCGCAGTACGGATGCCATACGGATTACATACGGAGGATGCCATGCGCAAAATACGCTGACACACCCTGCCTACGGAGGAGATACGGACCTCTATTTTGGGGACTTTTCTGCGTTTTACGGCCGTAAATTACGGACCGTATTTTTATACGCTGAGTGTGACGCCGGCCTAACACAGAGGAAAAACACACAGGGTAGGACCATAGGATATGGACAGTACGAGATAGGGAAAGGGCGGAAATAGGGAAGGCACAGGAGTGGTAACAATCTAACAAAAAGGACAAGGGCACGTAGGCTGATAACAGAGAGAACAGGAAGGGCCTGAGGACGACGAAGGGACACCTAAACAAAAGGCGAGTAAAAAGATCAGTGCAGCCCTATTATATCCCATATGGAAACGTCAGCCGGTGCCCAACATTCGGTCTACACTTAGTCTCTGCCATTACGCATTACACAGCCTCATCTAATATGGTGACCATATTTTCTCTTATGACGTCCGGTGCCCCACTTCCGGTTCGTCATATCCGGTCCCTTCCTACTATTACATAAACTAAAGCCTTATCCAATATGGCGACAACACCTTTCCATATGACGTCCGGTGCCCCACTTCCGGTTCGTCATATCCGGCTTCTGCCCGCTCGTTCGGCATGTTTACACAGAGCGGCTAGCATTATCAGCCATAGCGCGTCACTTCCACCCTATTTTGGACGTTGACGCTTCCCGATCCTGACATTTCCGGCAGTTATCCCGCCCTCTGGGCTTATATGCCCTATCCACACAGTTCTTGTTACTTCTACAGCGGTGGACACCGCGGTATCAGCTCTCCTGAAGGTACTGTATTATGGATATTACACCTACTACACACCGACTAGGGCACCTGTTCCCTGACCTCCCTCTCCCCTTTCTCTAGGCTGCATTTAAGAGACTCTCATTTAAGATAGACGCTGTACTCTGGATAACACTGGTAGGCCACAATTGATATGCTTCCCACTGACTTTTACTCCTCACTTTACCAGGACTTACTGGTTCTAGCCATATTTTCACTTTCATTTTAGGCAGCACCTATAGCCATTGGCATTTATGTACCATCCCATTCTTTGGTATGTATCTTTTTTACATCCTCCCACCTACTTTTTGTCTTCTTACCTCACCGGGGCTAACCGGTTATTTGCCATGTTCTCACCTTCATTTTAGGCAACGTATTTAGCCATCAGTATATATCTACTATCCAAACCTTTGGTATGTATCTCTCTACATCTCCCTCTTCACTCACTGTGCCATTATAGTCTTATAGCTCTCATATATCACATACGCTCCACAGACATATTATCTCTCTTGTTTGCCATATACATGTACGGGTGTCCATGTTTATGTTGTATATACTTCATTTATTATTTATGTATTATTTATGATTTGTATATCCCATTTTTTTGTACCTTATTTTGATGTATTATTTTGACAGTCACTGACGAAGGTCACATGTGTGACCGAAACGTTTGAATTATGCGTTGGGATTAAATAAAGTACCCAATTTTCTTCTCACAACAAGTTGAGTGCTGGGTTTTGTAATTAAGTTAACCTAAACAAAAGGCGTCACAGCAGCGAAGATTCGCAGGTCGCCTTACCTGGGTTAGCGCCGGACAGAAATACCCGGTGGGCCCCGCCATATTGGAGGCGGAGCCACCGGGTCACGACCTCCCAGAATCCCAGGCAGCGGAAGAAGCGCTACGGCGCATGCGCGAACCTCCAAAGTGCCTGGAGCCGGAGAAGTCGGGCAGAATGCGACCAGGAGAGACGTCGGGAGCGCGCCGGCCAGACAGGTAAGTATGAGTGGTCGTGACAACTATCAGCTGTGTATCCACCAGACTTCTGCACAACACAACTGATGGTCCGAACCCCATTTATAAGGCAAGAAATCCTACTTATTAAACCAGACAGGGCACACCTGTGAAGTGAAAACCATTCCGGTGACTACCTCTTGAAGTTCATCAAGAGAATGCCAAGAGTGTGCAAAGCAGTCATCAAAGCAAAAGGTGGCTACTTTGAAGAACCTAGAATATAAGACATATTTTCAGTTGTATCACACTTTTTTTGTAAAGTATATAATTCCACATACGTATGTTAATTCATAGTTTTGATGCCTTCGGTGTGTATGTGCAATTTCCTGAAAATACAGAAAAATCTTTAAATGAGAAGGTGTGTCCAAACTTTTGGTCTGTACTGTACATACAGTGGGGCAAAAAAGTATTTAGTCAGTCAGCAATAGTGCAAGTTCCACCACTTAAAATGATGAGAGGCGTCTGTAATTTACATCATAAGTAGACCTCAACTATGGGAGACAAACTGAGAAAAAAAAATCCAGAAAATCACATTGTCTGTTTATTTAACATTTTATTTGCATATTATGGTGGAAAATAAGTATTTGGTCAGAAACAAACAATCAAGATTTCTGGCTCTCACAGACCTGTAACTTCTTCTTTAAGAGTCTCCTCTTTCCTCCACTCATTACCTGTAGTAATGGCACCTGTTTAAACTTGTTATCAGTATAAAAAGACACCTGTGCACACCCTCAAACAGTCTGACTCCAAACTCCACTATGGTGAAGACCAAAGAGCTGTCAAAGGACACCAGAAACAAAATTGTAGCCCTGCACCAGGCTGGGAAGACTGAATCTGCAATAGCCAACCAGCTTGGAGTGAAGAAATCAACAGTGGGAGCAATAATTAGAAAATGGAAGACATACAAGACCACTGATAATCTCCCTCAATCTGGGGCTCCACGCAAAATCCCACCCCGTGAGGTCAGAATGATCACAAGAACGGTGAGCAAAAATCCCAGAACCACGCGGGGGGACCTAGTGAATGAACTGCAGAGAGCTAGGACCAATGTAACAAGGCCTACCATAAGTAACACACTATGCCACCATGGACTCAGATCCTGCAGTGCCAGACGTGTCCCACTGCTTAAGCCAGTACATGTCCGGGCCCGTCTGAAGTTTGCTAGAGAGCATTTGGATGATCCAGAGGAGTTTTGGGAGAATGTCCTATGGTCTGATGAAACCAAACTGGAACTGTTTGGTAGAAACACAACTTGTCGTGTTTAGAGGAAAAAGAATACTGAGTTGCATCCATCAAACACCATACCTACTATAAAGCATGGTGGTGGAAACATCATGCTTTGGGGCTGTTTCTCTGCAAAGGGGCCAGGACGACTGATCCGGGTACATGAAAGAATGAATGGGGCCATGTATCGTGAGATTTTGAGTGCAAACCTCCTTCCATCAGCAAGGGCATTGAAGATGAAACATGGCTGGGTCTTTCAACATGACAATGATCCAAAGCACACCGCCAGGGCAACGAAGGAGTGGCTTCGCAAGAAGCATTTCAAGGTCCTGGAGTGGCCTAGCCAGTCTCCAGATCTCAACACTATAGAAAACCTTTGGAGGGAGTTGAAAGTCCGTGTTGCCAAGCGAAAAGCCAAAAACATCACTGCTCTAGAGGAGATCTGCATGGAGGAATGGGCCAACATACCAACAACAGTGTGTGGCAACCTTGTGAAGACTTACAGAAAACGTTTGACCTCTGTCATTGCCAACAAAGGATATATTACAAAGTATTGAGATGAAATTTTGTTTCTGACCAAATACTTATTTTCCACCATAATATGCAAATAAAATGTTAAAAAAAACAGACAATGTGATTTTCTGGATTTTTTTTTCTCAGTTTGTCTCCCATAGTTGAGGTCTACCTATGATGTATATTACAGACGCCTCTCATCTTTTTAAGTGGTGGAACTTGCACAATTGCTGACTGACTAAATACTTTTTTGCCCCACTGTATATATATATATAGGGTCTTTGAAGCTCCCAAAATCTGGTGATTAACAGTAACAACATATTTAGTGAACAAATAACGGACCATAAATTACTCCCAGCCGTTAACCCACTGGCTCGGGAGCACCATTACCCCACCGGGGTTCAATTGTCCACTTAAACCCTGGAGATCTGGCACCACTGCTGAAATCCCCCCAAAATCACCAGACCAAAACCATATAATAACAATTTAGGAATCCATATCCCCATGGATCCCCAAAACAAATTTAACACCAACTTCAAGACCCCCTCAACCGCCACAACGATGGCATTTGAACACCTCAAATGCCAGAGACCCCACCAGCACGAAATGCTATGTCCCTTTCAATACCATCCTGCAGACCCAGAGCCCATAAATACGATGCCCACAGCATTCAAATGCACTCCGTCTGCTAACCAAAACTCGCCATCCCTTTTTTCCAGATCAAAATGACAAACAGCAACACCCCTACTCCTAACCACAAAACTGGATACAGCTCAATTAACCTTGATTCGCGCCTTGTTAATTTTCTCAATTGACCTCGCGTTGCTCCAACATTTACGTGGAACAATCTCTGACCAAACCACAGTCAATCCTTTTTAAAGATAACCATAACCTAAGCAAATCATGCTTAACGTCCTTTACTAATTCCCGAAACGGACGAACCACCAAATCATTCTCCCCAACATGAAGAACCAATATATCCGGTGACTTATCCAGCCGGGCGCTACCATGTACCTCCTGCAATACTCGGCTCCAACCCATCCCCCTAAACCCCAGCCACCTGATCACCGCCAAGCTTCTGGAAAACCAGAGCTGCCTCCCTTCACGCCGCATGTCTGAATGGCGGGCTCCCCAGTGGACCTAACAGTGGCCCAAAATCCAGACCAACAATGGAACGGAACCTACAATGAAAAAACACAGCAATTTAACACCATAAACTTTTCACAACCGAAATGAAACAACACCCTTCACAAGCGCAGATCAGCCTCAGCCCCTTGAGGCCGAATATAAGACCTATAATGCCTGGAATCCCATCTCCCGATACGCTGAACTATATCAGAACCAAAGCAACCAGCCGCTGCTTCTATTGCCGCCCCGATTCTGAAAGAATGAGACGCAAACCTTGAAGCATCTAAACACAGACACACCAAGGACTCTCGGAACACTAAAACAAACTGGAACCGCGATAAAAAGGAATCATCAGCATGACACAACAATGGCCCATTGCGACAAGGCTGAAAAACATATCCCCGTAAGCAGTGCACTGGACACAACAAGGATCCCTGGACCGAACCTAGCACAACCCGCTTAGCCTTTCCTTTCTGATTGGTTTTTGATCGCCTGATCCAAAACACCAAGCCTCCGTTGACAATCAACACGTCCTTGGCCAGGAGACCTCCCCCTTGTTTCTACTGGGAGACACGAGTTCGCCAACCCGCAATGCCCCAAAGAAGGCAAGGGAAAAAGCGAAATGAAAAAGACAAGCCTCAAAAACTGAAACAAAAACCGTATCCAAACACCCACCTAACCGTTCTAGAATACTAAAAGACACCGGGCGCCCTAAATTTGAGAGCTTGTTTAACCAAAAAATTTTTTGTCAAGTCATCCTGACCCCTAAATTTGAAACCAAAAGCCAACCCCGCACATACCTGCGAGACTTTCAGCACAGACCAACCCTCAGCCGCCCCTTAACTCGACCACAATAAAGCTCCTACCTGATCTGAAACAGAACCCCCAACCTTACATGCCACCAACCATTTCTCCCAGGAACACCACTGTTCTGTCTTCCTCCACGTAGGATGCTGTGTGAATTCCAACATACGGCTAAACCTTCATCCACATCCCAGTAAACAGACTGTGTTGATGCTTAAGTCTTATTTATTAGGGTGATGATAACCAAAACTATAACGTTGAACAACAATGGTGGACGGTATTCATAGTAGATGATCGAATAGTGAATGATGTTGATGTACAAAGAGGATGTTCAGTGAATAATCATAGTGGATGACTGATCATAGTGAATGACTGATCATAGTGGATGACTGGTGAAAAACTGTAAAGAATAACAGCATATCAGTATATGCACATACAGGGTGCAATGACATAAATAACTGGGACATTACAGCAGAAATCATACAGAGTGCATTACACAGTAATTCTGCAGCACTGCCCTATTCTATACAAAGATGCATCTATCTAAATGCAGAGTACACATTAACCTAACTGCAAGCTGCAAAGCACAATCTGCCTAAACTATATTTGACTATAGGAGCTGCATAAGGCTTAAATACTAACACAAACATAAGATGCATTAAACCTTTATAAACGTACCGAGATCCGTTAGGACAGGGGTAAGAAAGTAAGCGAGACAGGAGCACGTGTGCTTATCTCCAGACCAGAGGAAAATGGCTACTGAAGCTTGTCTTCCACAAAAAGAATGAGGGCGGAACTTACCCAGAAGACATTGCTGTTCTAAGTGAAAGATTGGTAAACAACATGAAAAGTAGGTAACTGATGACCTCCAGTGGCCACAACTTGAATAACAAGATAATAAACTCTCTGCACATTAAGATGGGCAGAACACTCCCCGCTTGGCGTCAACAGATGCCACAATTAGGTTCTTTTGGGGAAAATAATAATACAAGCTCGGTAGCGGGCCTGAGGAACAGTTTGTTTTCTCCAAGCTTGCACACTCTGACCTCTACTTTCCGTACTTTCCCATCTTTACTGGGAAGGGTCTTAACGACTAGGCCGAGTGGCCACTCGTTCCGATGTGACTGACTGTCCTTGACGAGTACAACATCGCCAGATTGAATGATTGAATGTTTGGGCGGTCTTTCTGCCACTTTGTCCTGGTTTGCAGAGTGGAGAGATACTGTTTCCTCCATCTATTCCAGAAGACGTTGGACACGCTTTGTACTTGCCTCCATTGTCGTCTGTAGAGGTCTTTGTCATCGAATTCTCCGAGTGGAGCTTTCAGGACACAGGTTTTCTGTGTGAGTAACATTGCAGGAGTAAGGATGGATGGATCTCCAGAATCACTAGAAAGTGCTGTCAGTGGCCTGGCATTCATGATGGCTGAGACCTCTGCCAAGAACGTGGATAAACTCTCTTGTGTAAGTCTGGTGTTAGCTTGCAAGAAGATAGAGTCTAATATTCTGCGTGCTATCCCTATCATCCTTTCCCACGCACCTCCCATGTGCGAAGAGTGTGGTGGATTGAAGGTCCAGGTACATCCTTGCTCACCTAGATACCTTTCCACATTATCGATGTCCAGATTGGAAGGGATTTGGAGTTCTCTTGCCGCTCCGACGAAATTCGTACCTCGGTCAGAACGAATATGCTTCACAAGGCCTCTGATTGCGATGAAGCGTCGAAGTGCATTTATAAAACTTGATGTGTCCATCGATTCGATTACTTCGATATGAACGGCTCTGACGGACAGACACGTGAATAGAACTGCCCAACACTTTGCTTCCGTAAGTATTTTTCTAGTCCGTCGTGTAGCCACAGACCAAGGACCGAATACATCTAGTCCAACGTTGGTGAAGGAAGGTTCAGAACTGAGTCTGTCGGGTGGAAGATTGGCCATCTTCGGATTTTGGAATGTGCCCCGGAGTTTGCGACACGTAACACAGTCGAAGATGAGTTTGCTCACTCTTCTCTTAGCTCCAACTATCCATAGTCCAGCTGCCCTTAGGTTTCCTTCAGTGAACAAACGACCTTGGTGTCTCACCAAGACATGATGGTGTTGAATCAGCAGGGTTGCTACGTGATGACGTCCAGGAATTATCACCGGGTGCTTCTCTGAAACTTCTACCTCAGCTTCTTGAAGACAACCACCGACTCTCAGCAGCCCTTCTTGATCGACAATCGGATCGAGCTTCCTCAGCCCACTGACCTCAGGAATGGGTTGTCCCTTGTTGAGGTTGTCTATTTCTCTGCCATAGGTTTCTCTTTGTACGGCACGAAGTATTATAACCTTGGCTCTTTCCAGGTCGGGAGCAGTAAACGCAAGCCTGCAGTGATGCCAACCTTTACAACGTCTCTGGCTATCAGGTAGTGCTGACTTGTAGGACTGGGTTACATGAAATAGACAAGCTATAGCTCGAACAAGTGACTTCCATGTGGAGAACCTGCTGAACCGGTGAGATTCGAGGTGGCAGCTTGAAATCTCTGTATGTAGAGCAGACACTTGAGGTCGGATCTCTTCGTCTGTGTCTGGACCCACTAGTTCGAAAGTTTCAGGCCTGCTGATGTGGGACATCGAACGGTACAAAGAGGTAGGACCTGTGAACCATGAAGTGTCCTTCAGATGACTGGGTGCAATGGATCTAGTCGCGTGGTCCGCAGGATTGTGGTGAGTAGGTACGTAGTGCCACTGATTAGGGTCGGTGGATCTTCTTACCCGAAGTACCCGGTTGCTGACGTAGACGTAGAAGCGTCGTGTCTCGTTACAGATGTACCCCAGTACCACCTTGCTATTGGTGTAGAACTCTGCATCCTTGATCTTCAGGCTCATCGCATCCGAGATCAGTTCGGCCAACTCAACTGCGAGGACAGCAGCACAGAGTTCCAGTCTGGGTATCGTGTGTTCACGAAGTGGCGCCAATTTCGTCCGGCTCATAACGAACCCGATATGGCATTGTCCGCTTACGTCTGTGGATTTGAGGTACGCTACTGCTGCAATCGCTTTGACTGATGCATCACAGAAAATACAAAGTGTTCGCGTTTTCACCTCTGTGGATGGCACAGGAGCATACGGTCGTTTCACACGAAGGTTGGTCAGGGCTTCAAGAGACTTCCTCCACTCTGCCCACAGGTCAGCCTTTCCCGCTGGAAGTGGATCATCCCAATCAGTAGTGTCTTGGGTGAAGTCCTTGAGCATCAGCTTCCCTTGGATGGTTACTGGAGCTACGAACCCCAAGGGGTCGTATAAACTATTCACGAAGGAAAGAACTCCTCTGCGCGTGAAGGGTTTCTCATCCTTGCTGATCTGAAAGGTGAAGGTATCTGTCTTCAGGTCCCACAGCAATCCAAGGCTCCGTTGCATGGGAAGGGGGTCGATGCTGAGGTCTAAATCCTTTAGATCGCTGGAATAGTCTTCAGAGGGAAAGGCTTCCATCAACTCTCGGCTGTTGGAAGAAATCTTGTGTAACCTTAGGTTAGACTGAGCGAGCATGTCTCGAGTCCTCTTTAGTAGACTGATTGCGGCCTCACTTGTCGGTGTGGACTTCAAACAGTCATCCACGTAAAAATCCTTTTCCACAAAGGACCTGACGTCCGAGCCATACTCTTCTTCACTCTTTTTGGCAGAATGTCGGAGGCCGTAGATTGCGACCGCTGGGGAAGGACTGTTCCCAAAGATGTGTATCCGCATCCGGTACTCTGCGATGTCTTCGTCCGGGTCGTTGTCCCGGTACCAGAAGAACCTCAGGTAGTTTCTGTGTTCCTCTTTGACGAGAAAACAGTGGAACATCTGTTGTATGTCAGCCATAAATGCCACTGAATCTCTACGGAAACAGAGTAATACGTCCAGAAGTCTATTGTTGAGGTCTGGGCCCGCCAGTAAGACATCATTCAATGACACGTCTTCGCATTTGGCACTTGAGTCGAATACCACTCTAATTTGACCTGGCTTCTTAGGATGGTACACTCCGAAGATGGGCAGGTACCAACACTCCTCTCCGTGTCGAAGTGCAGGTGCAATCTCTGCGTGGTTGTTCTGGAATATCTTTCCCATGAAGGCAAAGAAATGTTCCTTCGTCTCAGGTGACTTCTGAAGCTTGTGTCTTAGGGAGATGAATCTGCTGTAGACCAATTCCTTGTTGTTGGGTAGGCGTCTCCTCTGAGGTCGAAATGGTAGAGGTGCGACCCAACTATTCGACGTATCCTTGACTATTTGTTCGTCCATGATGTCCAGGAATATCTTGTCTTCTATAGACATAGCTACCTTGTTGTCTTCCTTCGTCCTGTGGAAGACTGTACATCCTATGTGGTCTTGTTCACCTTCACAGGCGTGGTCTTCGTTGATAGGAACTGAGAAAGGGCAAGGTAGGGGAGTGCTGCTCGGTAGTTCCTTTACCAGCAGACTATTGTGACACGGCTGGAAGAGAGATGGACGTCCATTTTCTAGTGTGCTGGTAAGCATACTGTTGACTGAGACCGGCTTGTGTGCTCCTCCTAGACAGACATCTCCTACAATGACCCATCCAAGGTCTTGCCTCTGCGCGTATGGAGCATTCCGTGAGCCGTTGATATATTCTCTAGTCTTGTGGACTCGTAGTATATCTCTTCCCAGAAGTAAAGCTATTGGGGCTTCTGGTTCCAACTCAGGTATCAGGTGGGCTATACTCTTCAGGTGGGGGTGATACGTTGCCACCTCTGGTGAAGGTATCTCAGACCTGTTGTCAGGAATCTGGTTGCACTCCAGGATGGTCGGTAGTGACAGACAGGTCTGGCCATCCATGGACTCCACTTTGTATCCGGTTGCTTTCCTCCCCGCCGTCTCGACGGTACCTGAACATGTCCTAAGGGAGTAGGGAGAACCGGGGCCTACAATGTTGAAGTTGTCAAAGAAGATGGACCTGGCTAAAGACCTATTACTTTGGTCATCTAGGATTGCATATATCTTGAGCGCTTTGTCTCTGTGGCCTGTTGGATAGACTCGGACAAGGCAGATTTTTGAGCAGGATCTTCCTCCCGTGAGTCCCTTACAGATCTCCGTACATTGAGCGATGACCGCAGGGGTGTCTTCTTCGGTGTTCTTCTGCTTCTCATCGTGCTCCTCTGCTTGTGACAACACTCCTGGAGGTGGTCCAGGATGCAAGGCTGTATTGTGATCCGTGCTGCTGCATTCTGCACATTTCACGCTAGCTCCACAGTTCCTGGCGAAGTGAGAGGTTGTAGCACAGCATTTGAAGCAGATGTTGTTTTCCTTGAGGAAACCTTTGCGATCCTCTAAAGTCTTCTCCCTGAAGGCTCTGCACTTTAGTAAAGGATGTGGTTTCCTGTGTAGAGGACACTGCTTACTGACATCCTGAGGTTTGCTCTCTTCCGTAGGGGGCTTAGTTGTCTTGTGTGGAGGACCTGTGGAATCAATATCAGTTTTATGGACTGCCACGGGTGTCTTACTGGGTTTGACACCAGGGGTAGTGGAACATGACAGAGTGAAATCAAAACTAGGGTCATTTCTGATCTTGGCTTGTTGGGTGACAAACTCAACAAATACAGTAAAAGGAGGGAATGGTACGTTATGAATTTGTTTATACCGTGAACCATGTATAATCCACCTTTCTTGAAGATTGTAAGGAAGTTTTTGTACTATTGGATTGACACCCCTAGCAGTGTCTAAGAATGCCAATCCAGCCAAGTGACCTTCCTTCTGGGCGACCTGTAACTCTATCAATAAATCACTCAATTCTCTAAGTCTTTGATAACCCTTGGGCCCTATCTTAGGGAAATCATCAATTCTTTTGAATAAAGCATTCTCTATTACTTCTACGGACCCATAGCATTCGTCAAGTCTTTCCCAAACTTTACGTAAACCTATGTGTGGGTATTCTATGTTAATGTCTCTTAGTCTTTTAGCATGCTCGACCGATTCAGTTCCAAGCCACTTTACCAGGAGATCTAACTCCTCACTACTAGAAAGGTCCAGTCCCTGAATGGCGTTCTGGAACGAAGCTCGCCACGACCTGTAGTTTTCGGCTTTGTCAGTGAACTTTACAAGTCCTTTTGTTACCAGTTCTCGGCGGGCAAAGAACTTTGCCAAGTCTATGGTGGCTTGATCAGTGTTGGTACGAGCCGGTATGTTATAGCCATGTCTAGTGTGTGGTGCATCACCATACCTGTGAGACGCTCTTGGCTTCGGAGAGTCTGCATAGTACCTTTCTAGTGAAGAAGATGTCTCTTTAAGGCGAGGTGGGAGCTGTACCTTCTTCTCAGTGGAATGGTAGCTGTGGTCGACTCCTCTTTGTTGGATGTCTTCTTGTTTGTAGTAGTGAAGTTCGGGGTTGGATCGATGATAATCGGCGTAGGCTGATCGTTGTAGTCTGTCGAGGGTGTTGTCCATGCTGGAGTGTCGATGAACGTACTCTGCGACGCGCTGAGCTGGATCTTGCTGCTCTAGATCTGTTCCAAGAACGTTGCTGCGTCTCTCATAATCAGGATCCTTCATGGCTTCCAAGCACTCTGCCTTAGCTATTGCAGCTGCTGCCTCTTTGTCTACCATAAGTCTTTCTAGAGACACTTGCAGGCGCGCACCTTCTGCTTCTTGCTCTGCCCGCAAACGTGCGGTTTCAGCCTGCAAACGTGCATTTTCTGCTTCATGCTCTGCTTGTCTCAGCTTTAGATGCATTTCTTTCTCGGCGAAGGAAGACCTCGCTTTGGTTGCTTCAGCTTCAGCACGAGCGACAGCAGCCAGCTCTGCTAATGATGACCTGCTTGAGCTTGCTCGTGACCTCGTCTTGAGTGAGGATGTGCTGTTTCGAGACATTGTGCACTTAGCTGCGTACTGCTGAGTGTTTTGGCGGGAAACTGAGTCTATGTGCGGTGAGCTTCCGCGTGGCGGGAATGATGTAGCTCTTCTTGGCGGGCTGCAGTATAGTCCTGCGGCTGTATGGCGGCTGCTGTAGTACCCAAATGCGGAGCAGTGTGGGTGTTAGCGGTTCCGTACAGTCTGATCAACTACAGCCTGCGACCGGCTATCAGTTTCACTGAAGGCAGCTAATCTGTTCTTACTTTACAAACACCGCCTGCGACTGGCGGTCTCGTTTTTCACTGTTCTGTCTTCCTCCACGTAGGATGCTGTGTGGATTCCAACATACGGCTAAACCTTCATCCACATCCCAGTAAACAGACTGTGTTGATGCTTAAGTCTTATTTATTAGGGTGATGATAACCAAAACTATAACGTTGAACAACAATGGTGGACGGTATTCATAGTAGATGATCGAATAGTGAATGATGTTGATGTACAAAGAGGATGTTCAGTGAATAATCATAGTGGATGACTGATCATAGTGAATGACTGATCATAGTGGATGACTGGTGAAAAACTGTAAAGAATAACAGCATATCAGTATATGCACATACAGGGTGCAATGACATAAATAACTGGGACATTACAGCAGAAATCATACAGAGTGCATTACACAGTAATTCTGCAGCACTGCCCTATTCTATACAAAGATGCATCTATCTAAATGCAGAGTACACATTAACCTAACTGCAAGCTGCAAAGCACAATCTGCCTAAACTATATTTGACTATAGGAGCTGCATAAGGCTTAAATACTAACACAAACATAAGATGCATTAAACCTTTATAAACGTACCGAGATCCGTTAGGACAGGGGTAAGAAAGTAAGCGAGACAGGAGCACGTGTGCTTATCTCCAGACCAGAGGAAAATGGCTACTGAAGCTTGTCTTCCACAAAAAGAATGAGGGCGGAACTTACCCAGAAGACATTGCTGTTCTAAGTGAAAGATTGGTAAACAACATGAAAAGTAGGTAACTGATGACCTCCAGTGGCCACAACTTGAATAACAAGATAATAAACTCTCTGCACATTAAGATGGGCAGAACAACCACCCTGAATTACATGTTGGGAACCAAGGATGCCCGGATCAAAGGTTCTGCAGCCCGGAGGCCACATCCCAAAGCCCAGCCGGGCATTCCAAACTGTCTTCCTCTGCATCCGGGGCCAGAGACCGAAAGCGTTCCCACTGCAAACGAGATAAAGAATCAGCAATTGAATTCTTAGCACCCAGCACATGGGAGACAGTCACATGCGCATTCAAAGACAAACATGTCAAAACCAATTGCCATAAAACACGAATCACAGGAGGCGAAGAAGCATTCAGACTGTTAATAGCACACAATACCCCCATATTGTCACAGTTAAAACGAACCCTCCTGTCCTGAAACTCCTTCCTCCAAAGATACATAGCCAACAGAATCGGAAACCATTCCTCAGGCCACCTAGCTGTGCACCATTGACCTCTGAAATATGCCTTAAAGCCGACACCACCAGATGTATCCGTAAACAAATCCATTTCAACACTTTTAACTGCCTCTGCCATGAGCAACGAACGGCCATTGTACTGTTCCAAGAATCTATCCCACACCTCCAAATCCGCCCTGTGTTCACTGGACAACCACACAAAATGATGTGGAGCGCGGACACCAGCAGTGGTGCTTGCCAAGCACCGAGAAAATACTCTGCCCATCGGGATGATGCTACATGCGAAATTCAACTTCTCTAAAAGCGACTGGAAATCGTGCAATGACAACTTTTTGAGATGCTGGACCCGAGCCACCTCTTCGCAATCTGAATTCCGATGCAACCGAATCTGTCACGATTCCCAAAAATGAAAGGCACGTACAAGGCCCCTCCGTCTTCCCCGGAGCCAACAAGACACCAAAGAGATCCGCCACAAATTCAACCGCCCTCAGAATCCTCTCGCAACACCCTGAATCACCAGGACTTATACACAAAAAATCGTCCAGATAATGTATCAAGGAATCAAAACCAGACACTTCACGGATGACCCATTCGAGAAACGAGCTGAAGGCCTCAAAAAATGCACACGATAAAGAACAACCCATCGGCAAACATCTGTCAACAAAAAACTCCCATCCCCAATAACAACCCAACAATTTAACACTATCTGGATGAACCGGTAGCAATGTAAAAGCAGATTCAATATCTGTCTTAGCCAAAAGCGCCCCTCTTCCACAAGCCCGAACCCAACGTGCTGCTTCGTCAAAAGATGTATAGACCACAGAGCAAAGCTCTGGATCAATCCCATCGTTCACGGACCTCCCACGAGGAAAAGACAAATGATGAATTAGCCTAAATTTATTCGGCTCTTTTTTAGGAACAACTAGCGGAGAAACAACTAAATCCTCAAACGGAAGGGCACTAAATGGACCAGCCATACGACCTAGCATGACCTACTTACTAAGTTTTTCTGACACAACCTCCGCAAATTGGCTAGCTGACCGAAGATTCTTAAGCACCCGAGGTATTTCTAAAGGAGGAGCAGGAATTCTAAAACCATCCCGAAAACCCGACAACAACAATTCCGCCAAAACACTATCCGGATGTCTACTTAGATAAGGGGGGCTAGTTTCACTGGAAACTCCCCCTTTGGGATTACTACTGTCTGCCTTAGCATTGCCTTTTCTAAAACATCTGGCTGCGCCGTGCGATGAACCACTGCAGTGTGAGCACATGTGTTTGAACTTGCAGCTGGCTCCAAATTTGCACTGCCCCTCAATAAATTGCTAGCAGAGACGGGCTTCTGTATTCTGAGCTGCCCAACCTGTCCGCCTGCCCTGTGAGAATTCCCCTGGTTGGTATGCTGCCCCCCCCCCCCCCCCCGTCCCCCAGGAAAGGACTGGCCAAACCTAGTCTGCGCCATAACCCTCAGCCACAAACCAATGTCTTTCTGATCCCACCTTATCGCCGGACGAACAGCCTTCCTCTGTTGAAACTGCTCGTCATAACGAAGCCATGCCTGACCCCCGTATACCCTATGAGCCTCCCCGATAGAATCCATATAGCAAAAAAGAGGAGAGCAATTCTCAGGCGCTTTCTCCCCAATCACACTCGCCAAAATCGCAAACGCCTGCAGCCAATTTGCAAACGTCTGAGGGATCAGGCGCCACCTACGCTTCTCTTCATCCTCTTTTTTGCTATCATACTTTTTCCCTTTATCTAAATTAAACTCAACGTATTCATCTTTCCATATTTTCTCGCACACCTTCTTAAGATGAGCCTCCAATGGACCCTCAAAACAAATGTAAACCTCGCCATGCGCCCTGTCATTTAAATGAATACAAACTGCAGGAGGTGTGGGTTAAATCCACGCTGCCTTAATGATGAAGTTCCAAGGATACTAAATTTAAAAGGTGGTTTATTCAACGCGTTTCAAGGTCAGTGCTACCTCTTCTTCAGGAAATTCCACATACAACATACATGTTGTATGTGGAATTTCCTGAAGAAGAGGTAGCACTGACCTTGAAACGCGTTGAATAAACCACCTTTTAAATGTATTATCCTTGGAACTTCATCATTACGGCAGCGCGGATTTAACCCACACCTCCTGCACAGTTTATATTGTCATACGGCCGTTGATCGGCTTGTGGATCAGCAGCAGCCGAAATCGCTACATGCTCTTCATTCAACAAAATCAGGTGAGCAATTCTAAGAAAGCTCTCTTGGTTATCTAGAGGATAAGACCCTATTTTGCGCTTTGTGTCTCCAATTTTTTTTCCTATAGCATCTAAATGAATACGACATTCCTTCTCTTTCTCCGTCTGCACCGAAACCAACACCGGGTCCAAAACTCTACTTGGCGCGCAAGGACCCCCATTAGCCAGACCTGGACCCAGATATTGTGAACCCATCCACGCGGCTAAAAGCGCCGGAGACATTCTCCCACCTTCCAAACGAGCCAGTAACTCCCTAAGATTCCTAAGGATCTCACTAATCCTATCAACCCCTGGCAAAATGTGAGCCCCCACATCTTGTCCCGCTGCAACCGACTGCAACCCACTACCGCCCCCAATTACTGGGGATCTAACAACAGGGGGAAACACACAAGACATGGAATCATACCAGGCTGTGAGGAAGCTGTGATCCCTCCAGCCACAAATCCCGCATCCTGTGCTGCTCCTTCCCACTGTATCCTCTGGGACCAGAGATCCGAAGCTCCTGGCTCCCACGGGTGCTGCCGAAACTCTACTGGTCTGTTCCAATCCTGACTGTACATGTCCGCTGACAAATCCCAGGCTAGCCAGCTGAACCCGTGAAGGTAAACCCCCAGGTGTCAATCTGCCACCAGATCAAAATACCGACTACTGAGGATGAAGGCTCTCCTGTGCCCCCACAGCTCCTGAAGCAGCACCTGCAGCCCAGGAAAGGGCCGGTAACCTCAGCTGCGGAGGGGTCCCGCCCTCCACTGCGACATCCTGGATAATCCCATTGTCTGTAGCAGAGAAGGCAGGCCGCCGGACTAGGACCTCACCGTGGCGACCCGCCGTGACGTCACCGGAAGTCGCCGTTCTAGCGCATGTAGGCCCCGCCCCTTTTCCGCTCTGAGGCGAAGGCCTACATACCGCCGCGGGACCCAGCCTGGCTCGTGGATTCCTCCCTGCGCGGGACCAGGAACCGCGTGTGGCCAAGAACCTGCGCTGGAGGGTCCCTAGAGGGGCTCCTGCGCCGACGCTGGGTCCGAGGAGCTGTGTCCGGGGATAACCGCTCTGGGGGCCTAGCTTGGCGTGAACACCGCAGACCGGGGGAATCCTCTGGCCTCACACCACTGGCATCGCCCAAGATCCTCGACACCTGCAGCTCCAACCAGCCAGAAGGCTGTGGCTCCGCCGCTGCTCTGAGCCTCTCCAGGATTTGGGCCACAGATCCCATGACGGCAAGACAAGGGGACTGCTCATGAAATCACCGGAGCGGGAACTGAGGTACCCTCCCCAGCAACCAATCTTAAAATACCCCCCAAATTTACATACCCCTCCCTTCTACCCACTACCCCACCCCCTCCAAACCCCTGTCATGCAGGCCTTTGCTTACACCGCAGGGGGAGGGGGCGGTTCGCTCAGGCCTTTCCTGTAGAGCACTTGCATCAATACCTACCACCGCAATAACTCAGGTAGGTGTCTAGACAAGCAATTACACCTAGGGCTAGGTCACTCTTTTCTGCACGTCGGTTGTGAGTGTGTATATCTACCCAAGAATATTTTCACTATTCTATATCAAAGGTACTGTCAATAGTTTTGAGGTATTTTTCTGGGCATACCCCTGTTTACCCTTATTATGGCAGGGGTCTTTCTAGTATTCCTATGTTTTGGTTACTAATTATGTAGATAGCTGAGCTTCAATCTATTATTCTCAGCATCTCTTGTCGTTTTTGGGCCCAGGTTATCAGGCAATTTTTTCAATAAAGAACGATCCCATTTTTAGGTTTTTTTTTAGCATTGGTATATTTAATAAAGATATTTACGTTTTAGGTGTTTTTTTTTAGGTAAGCACCACAATAACTCAAACTAATAATCTGATCTATGAGACTGCCTCAGCAATCATGGAAATGCTTAGCTACACAACCAGCAAGAACAACAGAAGTACGTGCCCCCCTTGGAAAGGAAGACAGGAGACCAAGATCAAGGTGACACAAAGGGAAGTCAGCCAACTAACAGAAATACAGAAGGGTGTAAAGATCAAAAAGATCAAGTTAGACAAGTACAAAGGCCTGACCCCAACTGAAGCCCTAAAGACTGCTAAACAAAGGCTCATAGCACTCGCTGAAAGACTAGGGAGATACACTAGAGAAGCTGAGGCCAAGAAGATAAATGCCCTGTTCTCCAAAGAACCATCCAAGGTGTACGCCCAACTACAGAGTAACAGCACAAAGGCAGCAACTCCACCAATAGCAGAGACTGAACAATACTGGAGGAACATAGGGGAGAAGGAAAAAATACACAACACCAGTGCAATGTGGCTGAAAGATCTGAGAATGAAACACAGCAACCACCTAGAGCAAGAACCAGTCACCATTACAGAAGCAGACATCCAGCAGCGCGTCAAGAACTTGAAGAGATGGACAGCACCTGGCCCAGACATGATCCACATTTACTGGCTAAAGAAATTAACAGCGGTACATGAACATATGGCAAAGCAGATGAACCAACTGCTAGAGGTAGACCACCACCCAGCTTAGCTAACACAAGGAAGAACAGTGCTGATCATGAAGGATCTTCACAAAGGAACAGTTCCATCCAACTACCGCCCAATAACCGGCCTTACAACAACATGGAAACTCCTGTCAGGCAGCATAGCCACCAAGCTACAGAACCATATGAACCAGTACATGAATCCAGCTCAGAAAGGCATTGGGACCAACACCAGAGGCTCTAAGCACCAGAGCAGTCACTCAAGACTCAAGATCCAGACAGACAAAACTCAGCAGAGCCTGGATTGACTACAGGAAAGCCTATGACTCAATGTCACACACATGTATCTGTGAATGCCTGGCTCTCTACAATGTCAACAGGAAATTAAGAACCTTCCTCAAAAACTCAATGGGGCTTTGGAGAACAACATTGGAAGTCAACTCAAGACAACTAGCACAAGTGACCATCAAATGCGGCATACACCAAGGTGACGCACTGTCCCCATTGCTGTTCTGCATAGGCTTGAATCCCCTCAGTCAGATAATTACAGAGTCTGGCTATGGATACAAGTTCAAGAGTGGAAGCCCCATCAGCCACCTCCTCTACATGGATGACATCAAGCTGTATGCGAGAAATGAACAAGAAATCAATTCACTGATCCACCTGACAAGGATCTACAGCGAAGACATCGGGATGTCCTTTGGACTAGAGAAGTGCGGCTGGTTGGTAATAAAGAGTGGGAAGGTAGTCAAGACTGATGCAGTGAAATTATCAGCAGGGCACATAGCAGATGTACAGACAAGCTACAAGTACCTCAGCATCCCACAGGGATACGGTAACCATGATGAGGAGGCAAGGAAAGCAACAACATCCAAATACCATCAAAGGTAAGACAGATCCTGATGAGGCAGCTCAATGGGAAGAATAAAATTTGCGCCATCAATGCATATGCCCTACCAGTTATCAGATACCCTGCTGGCATAGTCTGCTGGCCAAAAGAAGAGATGGAAGCTGCAGATGTGAAGAGTGAAGAGACGAAAGCTCCCCACAATGCATGGAGGTCTTCACCCTAAGTTAAACACACAAAGATTATATGCCAACAGAAAGGAGGGTGCATGAGGCTTGATAGGCATCCAAACCACCATCACAGATGAAACAAGGAGTATCCAGGAATACATCAGAAAAATGGCACCAAAAGATGAGATGCTGACAGAAAGCCTAAGGCAGCAACAACAACAGATCAGGAAGTAACAGGAACATGAAGTGCCATGGCAAGACAAGCTGCTGCATGGTATGTACCATCAACAGATAATGGAGGTGGCTGACATGGAGAAATCCTACCAATGGCTGGAGAAAGCTGTACTCCGAGAGAGCACAGAGGCACTAATCACAGTGGTACAAGAGCAAGCACTAAGTACCAGATCCATAGAAGAAGGTATCTACCACACAAGACAAGACCCAAGATGCAGTCTATGCAAAGAAACCTCAGAAACCGTTCAACACATTGTGGCAGGATGCAAAATTCAAGAACAGCGTATACGGAATGCCACAACCAAGTAGTGGGAACCAACCAGACATTGTGATAGTAGACAAGAAGACAGAAAAGATAATAGATGTGGCAGTGCCAAGTAACAGCAACACCAGAAAGAAGGAATATGAGAAGCTGGAGAAACACCAGGGCCTCAAAGGAGAACTGGAGAAGATGTGGAAGTTGAAGGCAACAGTGATTCCAGTGGTGATAGGAGCACTTGAAGCAGTGACCCCCTAAGCTGGAAGAATGGCTACAATAGATCCCAGGGGTGACCATCTGAGCTCTCTGTCCAGAAAAGTGCAATGCTTGGAACAACTAAGATCCTGCGCAGAACCCTCAAACTCCCAGGCCTCTGGTAGAGGACCCGAGAATGGGAATGGACAACAAATACCACCCCAATTGGGGGTGAGAAGGAAGTATATATATATATATATATATATATATATATAATGTTCTGTCTTCATACACGTTGACACTTTACAACGAATAGAAAAGTATACAGGATGATGCAACTTCTACATATAACTACATACGCTAAGTCCCTGGTAATCACATTTCCTGTGTACTGGCTGCTATACAGTTAATCACATTCTGTACAACACTACATTGCAAGAACAGGGAAAATGATCTTACCGGATAAACTTAAGCGGGATGGCAAGTAAGTGAGGTAGTTCCAACACAACAGAAGAACACATGTGTCCAGGAAGAACACAGAAAATGGAGGTTCCTCATCCCAAAATGCCTTGGTGCAATCCCACAATGCAACACTCTAATTATTACTGAAAAACACAGGTAATAATTTTAACCCCCACTGGGTGGTGCTATAACACAACAAACCAACACTATAGTACCAAACTTTAATGCATCATCCAAAACCCCTGTCCTTCATTAGGATGGACAGAACACTCCCCGCTTGGCATCAACCGATGCCACTTACAGGTTCTTTTGGTGAAAACAGTAAGACAAGTTCTGCCACTGGTCTGAGGAATAGTCTACTCTCCCCGGACTTGCCTACTTTGACCTCAACCTTACGCACCCTCCCATCTTTGCTAGGGAATATTTTAGTGATGAGGCCTAATGGCCACTCATTGCGGTGAGACTGGCTGTCTTTCATGAGAACAACATCGCCGGTTTTGATGTTAGGTTTGTCGGCCTGCCACTTCTTCCTTGGTTGTAAGGTGGAGAGGTACTGCTTCCTCCATCTGTCCCAAAAGGTATTGGAGAGACTTTGAACTTGTCTCCATTGTCGTCTGTAGAGATCCTTGTTGCTAAATTCTCCAGGTGGAGCGCTGAGAACACTGGCTTTCTGAGTAAGTGTTACACGCGGTCTGTTTACTGTACCTCTCTGTCAGGACTCTCGCTCTGTGCCGGCTTCAGGCTGCCTGGACGCAGCCCCCATCTCTCCTTCCCCTCCTGCTTCCTGGCGTGCAGCCAGCAGGTTCCCTGGAAGGGTTCTTAGGACACACGCGCGCCTGCTCCCGGTCTCTTAAAGAGACAGTGTGCATTTTTCAAATGTTGCCTCTAACCAATGGTGTGTGTTTGTCTATTATTTCTAGCCTTTCCACCATAGGGAGGGCGCCGGAGCAACAAGTGTCTACTGTTGCTAACTTCCGGTTCCTGTTATTCTGTGCTTCTGTTTCTGAAGTATCTGCAAGGAACTCCGCTTATTCTGTCTGTTTCCACATATTGTCTGCTACCAGTTACCCGGTTAATCTGGACTGCATCCACAGTATCTACTCTGGACCTGTCTTTTCCTGCCAGTCTGCCAGCCTCACTTCCGAACCACGCCAGTACCACCGGCACCAGCTTCTACACCTGGTATCCTCCAGTCAACTCTGCAATTTATTATTATTATTATACATTTTTATAGCGCCATTTATTCCATGGCGCTTTACATGTGAATATGGGGCAAATATAGACAAATACATTAAACATGAGCAGATAACAAGGCACACGAGTACATAAGGAGGGAAGACCCTGCCCGCGAGGGCTCACAGTCTGCAGGGGATGGGTGAGGATACACTAGGAGAGGGAAGAGCTGGCTGTGCGGCTGTTCAGTAGGTTGAGGATCACTGTAGGCTGTAGGCTTGTCGGAAGAGATGAGTCTTCAGGTTCTTTTTCAAGGTTTCTATGGTAGGCGCGAGTCTGATGTGTTGGGGTAGAGAGTTCCAGAGTATGGGGGAAGCACGGGAGAAGTCTTGGATGCGGTTATGGGAAGAAGAGATGAGAGGGGAGTAGAGAAGGAGGTCTTGAGAGGATCGGAGGTTGCGTGTAGGTAGGTATCGGGAGACCATGTCACAGATGTATGGAGGAGACAGGTTGTGGATGGCTTTGTATGTCAGTGTGAGGGTTTTGAACTGGAGTCTCTGGGCGATAGGAAGCCAGTGAAGGGCTTGGCAGAGAGGAGAGGCCGGGGAATAGCGGGGGGACAGGTGGATTAGTCGGGCAGCAGAGTGTAGGATGGATTGGAGCGGTGCCAGAGTGCTAGAGGGGAGTCCAGAGAGTAGGAGGTTGCAGTAGTCGAGGCGGGAGATGATAAGGGCATGTACTAGAGTTTTTGCAGTGTTGCGGTCAAGGAAAGCACGGATCCGGGAAATATTTTTTAGTTTGAGACGACAGGAGGAGGCAAGGGCTTGGATATGTGGCTTGAAAGAGAGGACAGAGTCGAGGATCACCCCGAGGCACCGGGCGTGTGGGACTGGGGATAGTGAGCAGCCATTGACATTGATGGATAGGTCTGGTGGAGGGGTAGAGTGAGATGGGGGAAAGATGATGAATTCTGTTTTGTCCATGTTCAGTTGTAGAAAGCGAGCAGAAAAGAAGGCTGAAATGGCAGACAGACAGTGCGGGATTTTGGTAAGCAAGGAGGAGAGGTCAGGTCCAGAGAGGTAGATCTGCGTGTCGTCAGCGTAGAGATGGTACTGCATACTGTGGGATTCTATGAGCTGTCCCAGGCCGAAAGTGTAGATTGAGAAAAGTAGGGGTCCTAGAACAGAGCCTTGAGGAACACCGACTGACAAGGGGCGAGGTGAGGAGGTGGTGTGGGGGAGGGAGACACTGAATGTTCGGTCTGTCAGGTATGACGAGATCCAGGAAAGGGCCAAGTCTGTGATGCCAAGAGATGAGAGGATTTGTAGCAAAAGGGAGTGGTCAACAGTGTCAAAGGCAGAAGACAGGTCCAGGAGAAGGAGGATAGAGTAGTGTCGCTTGCTCCTGGCAGTTAGTAGGTCATTGGTGACTTTAGTTAGGGCAGTTTCAGTTGAGTGATGGGAACGGAAGCCTGATTGTAACCGATCAAAGAGGGAGCAGGAGGAGAAGTGGGAGGACAGTTCAAGATGGACGTGTTGCTCCAGCAATTTGGAGGCATAAGGGAGAAGAGATATTGGGTGATAGCTAGACACAGAGGATGGGTCGAGGGAGGGCTTTTTGAGGATGGGTGTGATCTTGGCATGATTGAAGGATGAGGGAAAGACACCTGTTGTGAGTGAGAGGTTGAAGAGGTGCGTTAGGGTTGGGATGAAGACCGTGGAAAGGTTAGGGATGAGGTGGGATGGGAGCGGGTCAAGCGTGCAGGTGGTGAGGTGTGATTTTGACAGGAGGGTGGAGAGCTGATCTTCTGTCATGGTGGAGAAGCTGGTTTTTGAGGAGCAGGATTGAGCAGCTAAGAGGGGCAGTGGGCGCTGTGGGCCAAAGCTTTCTCTGATCGTATCGATCTTCTCTTTAAAGAAAGAGGTGAAGTCATCAGCAGAAATGAGGGGGGAGGGAGGAGGTGCGGGGGGACAGAGTAGAGAATTGAAAGTGTTGAAAAGCTGTTTAGGGTTGTGGGACAGGGAGGATATGAGAGATGAGAAGTAAGTTTGTTTTGCGGCAGTGAGCACAGACTTGAAGCTGGCGAGGGACTGCTTGTATGCGGTGAAGTGGTCGGCAGAGTGGGATCGCTTCCATCTCCGCTCAGCAATCCTGGAAGCCCGTCTCAATTCTTTGGTCAGGCTGGTCAGCCAGGGCTGCCTGTTAATTCTACGAGTTTTACTATGCATGAGCGGGGCAGCCGAATTGAGTGTTGCTGTTATTGTGGTGTTATAAAAAGTGGCAGCAGCATCTGTGTCATGAAGGGAAGCTATGTCTGTGAGAGGGAGAAGGGACTCTGAGAGTGATTGTAGGTTGAGATGTTTGAGATTTCTGCGAGGGTGAGTGAGTTTGTGGAGTGGGGGCTGCACACTAGGAGAGGAGAGGGAAGAGAATGTCAGTAGGTTGTGGTCAGACAGGGGGAGGGGTGTGTTAGTGAGATTAGTAAGTGAGCAGAGGCGGGTGAAGATGAGGTCCAGCGTGTGGCCATCTTTATGGGTGGCCTCAGAGGACCATTGAGTGAGGCCAAAGGAGGCAGTCAGTGATAAAAGTTTAGAGGCAGCTGAGGTGAAAGTGTCAATGGTGACATTGAAATCACCCATGATGATAGTGGGGATGTCAACAGAGAGGAAATGAAGTAGCCAGGTGGTGAAGTGGTCAAGAAAGGTGGAGATGGCTAGTTCTGGGGGGCGGTAGATGACAGCCAGCTGGAGGTTGGAGGGGGATTAGATGTGGATGGATTGCACCTCAAATGAGGGAAGACAAGCGGAGGGTGGTAGCGGGATTGGAGTGAAGGAGCAGGTGTCAGACAGGAGCAAGCCAACTCCTCCACCACGTTTGTTGCTGGGGCGAGGGGTGTGAGAGAGGTGGAGTCCGCCATAGGAGAGCGCAGCTGGAGAGGCCAAGTCAGAGGGGGTGAGCCAGGTTTCGGTGAGGCCGAGGAAGGAGAGCTTGTTGGTGATGAAGAGGTCATGGATAAATGGCAGTTTGTTGCAGACGGAGCGTGCGTTCCATAGTGCTCCAAGTAGGGGGAGCGGGGGCTGGATGAATGGGTATGAGGTTGTCATGGTTGGGAAAACGTGCAGAGGATCGTGGCAGGGGGTTAGAAATGAGTGTGGGGATGAGTTGGGGAGGGCCGGGATTTGGGGATATGTCACCAGCAATGAGGAGTAGCAGACAGATCATTAGAAGGTGGGAGCAGGATAGGACATGATGTGGCCGTGTGTGTCTGGAGAGAAAGGATTGTATGTGGAGGAACAGTTCTGAGGAGAAGGTGAGATGGCTGGGGAGGATGGAGGAAGAAATGACTAGTTCCTTACTAGGTGGAGGGATTGCAGGAGATTGTAAAAAGGAAAGTAGTATGGGGGTGAAAGAGAAAAGAAACCGAAACATTGTAGTGGTCGGTGTTCTGTTACCTTCCAGTCAATTCCAGTCCAATTCCGTCTAATTCAGAATCATAATTAAAAAGATGGAATTTAAAAGATGATTTGCAGCAGACTGAGTCTATAGCAGACTCCTGCATGTGAATATATCCCCAGTTAAGGGCAATCAGGTGTGAATGAGGGGGTGGCTGGGTATGGGAGAGCAGATGTAGAGAGTTAAGCAAAGGTCATAAAGAGAGGGAGGGGTAAGACTGACCACTCAAAGAGATTCCAGGATCACACAATGAGATACATGAAAACAGGTCATGGAAAACAAGCTGATAGGTAAATAAGCATACTAAAAGGATTATATGTGCTGCACCAAGACACTCAGATCTAGGGGAGGCATAGAAAAGTCAATGCAATATACAGAGACATTCGGGAGCCAGGGAGAGCTGGGTAAAGTCAGTGCATACCATGGAAAATCAATGCAGTACACAGAGACATTCGGGAGCCAGGGAGAGCTGGGTAAAGTCAGTGCATACCATGGAAAATCAATGCAGTACACAGAGACATTCGGGAGCCAGGGAGAGCTGGGTAAAGTCAGTGCATACCATGGAAAATCAATGCAGTACACAGAGACATTCGGGAGCCAGGGAGAGCTGGGTAAAGTCAGTGCATACCATGGAAAATCAATGCAGTACACAGAGACATTTGGGAGCCAGGGAGAGCTGAGTAAAGTCAGTGCATACCATGGAAAATCAATGCAGTACACAGACATTTGGGAGCCAGGGAGAGCTGGGTAAAGTCAGTGCATACCATGGAAAATCAATGCAGTACACAGAGACATTCGGGAGCCAGGGAGAGCTGGGTAAAGTCAGTGCATACCATGGAAAATCAATGCAGTACACAGAGACATTCGGGAGCCAGGGAGAGCTGGGAAAAGTCAGTGCATACCATGGAAAATCAATGCAGTACACAGAGACATTCGGGAGCCAGGGAGAGCTGGGTAAAGTCAGTGCATACCATGGAAAATCAATGCAGTACACAGAGACAGTCAGGAGCCAGGGAGAGCTGGGTAAAGTCAGTGCATACCATGGAAAATCAATGCAGTACACAGAGACATTCGGGAGCCAGGGAGAGCTGGGTAAAGTCAGTGCATACCATGGAAAATCAATGCAGTACACAGAGACATTCGGGAGCCAGGGAGAGCTGGGTAAAGTCAGTGCATACCATGGAAAATCAATGCAGTACACAGAGACATTCGGGAGCCAGGGAGAGCTGGGTAAAGTCAGTGCATACCACGGAAAATCAATGCAGTACACAGAGACATTCGGGAGCCAGGGAGAGCTGGGTAAAGTCAGTGCATACCTGTGGGAAGAGGAGAACAGCTCGATTAGATGGTGCAGATGATGATAATATTGTAGTAGTGATGAGTAGCCAAATGCATTCTAGAATTCAGTCTAATTCAGAATCATAATTAAAAAGATGTAATTTAAAAGATGGAAGATAAAAGATGAATTGCAGCAGACTGAGTCTATAGCAGACTCCTGCATGTGAATATATCCCCGCTAACCTTGCTGGCCCGTCTGTTCCGCTGGGACAGCCGCCACGAGTACGGGGTCTAACTGAAGGTAGCACCCGTGTGATCCAGGCATTCCATTCTGTCCCTGTTCGAGGGGACTTACTATGGGTGTCTGGGGCTCACGCAGTAACGCCCCCTTCGGAGCCCCCCGGACTGTGGTCTAGTGGTTCCACATCAAACCTTATTAAATACGAATGTGGACTTCTACATCTGTGCCTCCGTTTCCATTCGTTACAGTAAGTAACATGGCAGGAGTGAGAATGTTCGGATCCCCAGAGTCACTAGAAAGTGAAGTCAATGGTCTAGCATTAATGATGGCCGAAACTTCTGCCAAGAATGTGGTCAAACCTTCATGTGTAAGTCTTGCGCTACCTGCTTGCAAGAAAATGGAGTCAAGGATTCTGCGTGACTTTCTTATCATCCTCTCCCAAGCACCTCCCATGTGAGAAGAGTGTGGCAGATTGAAAGTCCAGGTGCATCCCTGCTCATTCAAGTATCTTTCCACACTGGTGGTGTCTAGGTTGGAAGGAATTCGAAGTTCTTTCACAGCTGCTACAAAGTTGGTACCTCTATCGGAGCGTATGTGCTTCACGGGGCCTCTGATGGCGATGAAACGTCGGAGTGCGTTTATAAACCCTGGAGTGTCCATGGACTCAATTACTTCAATGTGGACTGCTCTGATGGACATACAGGTGAACATAACTGCCCAGCATTTGGCGTTGGCTTGGACTCTTCTAGTGTTCCGTGCAACCACAGACCATGGCCCGAACACATCCAGTCCGACGTTGGTAAAGGGACGTTCTGTACTAAGTCTGTCCGATGGGAGATTGGCCATCTTCGGCTTTTGAGTCCCTCCACGGAGTTTGCGACAAATTACGGAATTGTAAATGAGTTTACTCATGCATCTTTTAGTTCCAACTATCCATAGTCCAGCAGTACGTAGATTCCCTTCGGTGAACAGTCGGCCCTGATGTTTCACCAAAACGTGGTGATGTTGCACAAGCAAGGTCATGACATGATGATGTCCGGGAATAATTACAGGGTGTTTCTCCCCGAATTCCACTTCAGCTTCTTGAAGACGACCTCCAATTCTTAACAGCCCATCTTGATCGATGATTGGATCAAGCTTCTTCAAAACACTGTCTCTAGGAACAGGTTGGCCTTTATTGAGGTTATCTATTTCTTTGGTGTAACATTCACGTTGTATGGCACAAATTATAACCTTCTTGGCATTTTCCATGTTTGGAACGGTAAACGCAAGGTTGCAGTGGTGCCAACCTTTGCAAGGTTTCTGAATGGCAGGTGATGTTGACTTGTAGGATCGAGCCACATGAATTAAACAAACGAAGGCACGAACAAGCGAGTTCCAAGTTGAGAACCTGTTGAAACGGTGGGATTTGAGGGGATTGTCTTTAGTCACCGTATGTAGAACGGATACCTGAGGATGGATTTCCTCATCTGCCTCTGGATCTACCAGTTCAAAGGTGTTTGACTCGTCGATGTATGGCATCGAACGGCATAAGAATGTAGGGCCAGTAAACCAGGTTGTGTTTTTAAGATGTCTTGCTTCAATGGATCTGGTTGCATGGTCCGCAGGATTGTGGTGTGTGGACACATAGTGCCACTGTTTAGGGTCCGTGGATCTCCTGATCCTTAGCACTCGATTGCTGACATAGACATAAAAGCGACGAGTTTCATTGCAAATGTACCCCAGTACTACCTTGCTGTCAGTGTAGAACTCGACTTCTTTGACGTCCAGGTCCATTTCTGTCAAGATAAGTTCAGCTAACTCTACCGCTAGCACAGCTGCACAGAGTTCCAGTCTGGGTACTGTGTGTTCACGGAGTGGGGCCAGTTTTGTCCGGCTCATAACAAGCCTTACATGGGATTGTTCGTTGATGTCGGTAGTTTTCAAATACACTACTGCTGCAATTGCTTTGGTTGAGGCATCGCAGAAGATACAAAGCCTTTGCATCTTGACTTCTGTTGATGGCACAGAAGCATATGGTCGTGCCACGTAGAGACTTGACAGGGCTTCTAAAGAGTTCTTCCATCTTACCCATAAGTCTCTTTTCTCGCTGGGAAGCGGATCATCCCAATCGGACGTCTCTTGGGTGAAGTCTCTCAACAACATTTTACCATGGATAGTTACAGGAGTTACAAATCCCAGAGGATCATACAAGCTGTTTACTACGGACAGGACACCTCTGCGAGTGAAGGGTTTCTCTTCTTCGCTGATCTGGAAGGTGAATGCATCCTTTTTCAAATCCCAGAGTAAACCAAGGCTCCGTTGCATGGGAAGGGAGTCCGTGCTTAAATCCAAGTCTTTTAAGTCGGTTGAGTAATCTTGAGAGGGAAAGGCTGCCATTAGTTTTTTATTAGTTGGAAGCAATTTTGTGCAACCTCAGATTGGACAAAGCGAGCATTTCTTGTGCCCTTTATAGGAGACTGACTGCTGACTCATCTGTGGGTGTGGATCTCAGGCAGTCATCTACGTAGAAATCCTTTTCTACAAACGATCTTACATCCGATCCATACTTTGCTTCACCCTCTCTGGCTGAATGTCTAAGGCCATAGATAGCGACAACAGGGGAGGGGCTGTTCCCGAAGATATGTACCTGTTACGGAGAAGCGGGGTCAGTGGGTGCTCTTGTCCGCTGGCCCGGCTGTCTTTAGCAAGACTGCATGGACCACGGCTCATACCACTGAATGCCCACTCTATCTCCCAGTGGGCAATACACTACACAAACAACACAGGGTTAAGGTAAAACAGTGTGGCAATACTTTATTGAACCACAGCTCACAATAGCAAACAGAGCATTCCCAACATGCCTGGAATTGTATGGGTACATGGGCGCATATAAAATATCACTGCGTCTCCACGTATTTCTAGTATGACACGATGTCAGAGCTCCCAGGGTCGCTACTCCATCTGTGGATGAACGCACAGAGAAGGGGTAACGACAAGCATAGGGAGATGACCAAGAACTGTCCATAGAGTCCATACAAGTTCCAAAGCCAGTCGACACGAGAGTCACCACCTGTCTTATCGGACCATCTCCATGGAACCAGGCGGCCAGCGGGTCCCAACCCTGGCTTTCTCCAAACATATCCATGGTGCAGAGATGGTCACTGGATCAAATCTGTGTCCTTCAAACCGGAGCCGAAAACTCCTAGGTTGTATCCTATAGAATCCTAGACCAGTGTCCCTCATGATGGTGCCATGATGAATTGGCTGCAGTCCTTCTGTCTGTAGTGTGGTTTGCAGAATGTCCGGCTGGTAGCTCTGTATTACTTCAGACTCCCAGGATGTGATCTCAGTCAATTTATACCCAAGGCATGTAAGCTATTTTTAGAATTACCCAGGGTCTTTCAGTCCAACATCAAGATAAGGTAAACAATGGTGATGGGATTAAGTAGCACTATTAGCATATAAGCACACATCAATAAACAAAGCTTAACCCACTCAATGTACAGTCACTATTACAGACTTACACAGTATGTTAGATAGTATATCAGTGGGCAGTCTGTCTTTTTGACCCACCAGACATAAACACCTAAATTCACAAGCCAATCTACAGATTAAAAAAAAACAGTTCTTTTGTTTATGCAAAAAATGTAGCTGTCTGGGTAATTAAGATACAATCTGGTTTCTTCACAGTACCTTCATATGATATTCCAAGATGTCCTTGTAGGGGTCATTATCGTGGTACCAGAAGAACCTCAAGTAGTTTCTGTGTTCTTAACAAGGAAGCAGTGGAACATCTGTTGTATGTCGGCCATAAATGCTACTGCATCTTTGCAGAAACGAAGAAGTACTCCCAGAAGTCTGTTGTTAAGGTCTGGACAAGACAAGAAGACATCGTTTAAAGAGACACTTTCGTATCTGGCACTTGAGTCAAATACTACTCTTATCTGACCTGGTGGATGATACACACCGAAAATAGGTAAGTACCAACATTCCTCAGAATCTTGAAGAACAGGTGCAATTTCCGCGTGGCCACTCTGGAATATTATCTCCATGAAGGTAAAGAAGTGTTCCTTTGTCTCTGGTGTCTTCTGCAGTTTGCGTGTAAGGGAGACAAATCGACTGTAGACAAGTTCTCTGTTGTTGGGTAAGCGTTGCCTCTGTGGTTTGAATGGTAAAGTTGCAACCCAACTCTTTGATTCATCTCTTACTATCTCTCGCTCCATGATGTCCAAGAACAGTCTGTCCTCTATGGACATTGCTACCTGGTTGTCTTCTCTTGTCCTGTGGAAAACTGTGCACCCTATATGATCTTCTTCACCGTCACATGCATGGTCTTCACAGGAAGGATCGGCTAACGGACAAGGTGGAGGGACGTTGTGTGGCAATTCTTTAATCAGGAAACTGCCCTCGCATGGCTGGAAGAGAGACGGACGTCCATTTTCAAGAGTATTGGTGAGCATATTGTTGACTGATGTCGGCCTGTGTGCTCCACCCAAACAGACGTCTACCACGATGACCCATCCTAGGTCAAGTCTCTGAGCATATGGGGCATTTTGTGGGCCATTAATCTGTCCTCTAGCCTTGTGGACCCGTAGTATGTCTCATCCGAGGAGTAAGACGATTGGAGCTCCTTGGTCCAGTTCCGGTATCAGGTGAGCTATACGTTTCAAGTGGGTATGATGAGCTGCTACCTCTGGTGTAGGTATCTCAGACCTGTTGTCGGGAATCTGGTTGCACTCCAGTATTGATGGCAAGGATAAGCAGGTTTGACCGTCCATAGACTCTACTTTGAATCCGGTCGCTTTCCTCCCCGCCGTCTCAACAGTACCTGCACATGTCTTCAAGGAGTACGGAGAGCCGGGACCAGCAATGTTGAAGGTGTTGAAGAAAAAGGACTTAGCTAGAGACCTGTTGCTCTGATCGTCCAAGATTGCATATACCTTGATTGCCTTATCCTGTTGGCTCGCTGAGAATACTCTGACAAGACAGATCTTCGAGCAGGATCTTCCTGCTACAAGTTCCTTGCAGATCTCTGTACACTGAGAAGTGACCACTGGGGTGACTATGTCAGTGTCCATCTGTTTTTCGGCAGACTCTTCTACTCGCGACGATACCCCTGAGGGTGGCCCGGGGTGTAAGGGTGTGTTGTGCTCCACACTACTACATTCGGCGCATTTCACACTGGTTTCACAGTTCTTGGCGAAGTGTGAGGTCGTCGCGCAGCATCTGAAGCATATCTTGTTTTCCTTTAGGAAACTCTTACGGTCTTCTAGAGACTTCTCCCTGAAGGCTCTACATTTTAGTAGAGGATGAGGTTTCTTGTGTAGGGGGCAGTGTTTGCTGAGATCCTGAGGTTTGTCCTCTTCTGGAGAGGACTTACTTGCCCTGTAAGGAAACCCTGTGGAGGTAACGTTAGTTTATGGACTGCCACTGGTGCTTTACTGGGTTTTTCACCAGAGGCAGTGGTACATGACATAGTGAAATCGAAACTGGGGTCATTTCTAACTTTAGCCTGCTGAGCAACAAAGTCTACAAACACCCTGAAAGGAGGAAATGCTACCTTATGAGCCTGTTTGTAACGGGACCCGTGACTGACCCACTTTTCTTGTAAGTTGTAAGGGAGTTTTTGGACAATCGGGTTGACACCCCTGGCGATGTCCAGGAATGCCAACCCTAGTAGGTCACACTCTGCCTGAGCAGCATGTACCTCCATTAACAAGTCGCTCAGTTCCCTGAGCTTTTGGTAACCCTTCTTTGCTATCTTGGGAAAATCGTCAATTCTTTTATACAAAGCGTTTTCTATAGCCTCTATTGACCCATAACATTCTTCAAGTCTCTCCCACACCATACAAAGTCCTGTGTGTGGGTACTTTATGGTAATGTTCCTGATTCTTTTGGCATGTTCAGCTGACTCGTTCCCAAGCCACTTTACCAGTAAATCTAACTCTTCACTACTGGAAAGTTCCAAGTCTCTGATGGCGTTCTGGAAGGAGGCTCGCCATGCTCTATAGCTTTCAGCTCGATCAGTGAACTTTACAAGTCCCTTGGTCACCAGCTCCTGGCGGGTAAAGAACCTTGCAAAGTTCATAGTGGCCGGGTCAGTGCCGACATGAGCTGGTGTGCTGTTGTCATGCGGTGTGTGTGGTGCGTCCTCATACCTGGTTGGAGCTTCTGGCTTAGGAAAGTCTGTATAAAACCGTTCCGAAGCGAAGGGTGTCCCTGTCAGTCTTGGAGGAGGCCGTACCTTCTGTTCTATAAGACGGTAGTGGTGGTCGACGTCGTTTCGCGGTGTTCCTTCCTGCTTCCAGTTCGACTTTTGGAGGAAGGATCTCTGGTAATCTGTATAGGCTGGTTGGTGTAACGGGTCGGAGTTATCGTCTATTCTAGAATGTTGGTGGACATATTCTGAGACGCGTTGAGCTGGGTCCTGTCGATCAAGGTCTGGTACAAGTACGTCGCTGTCTCGCTCAGATTCCGGAAACTCCACGGCTTCTAAGAACTCAGCTTTGGCTAATGCGGCTGCTGCTTCTTTTTCAGCGGAAAGTCTTTCTAAGGTCGCTTGCAGGCGGGCTCTTTCTGCTTCCTGTTCTGCTTGCAGGCGGGCTCCTTCTGCTTGTCTTAATTTTAACTGCATCTCTTGTGCAGTGTAGGAAGATCTTACTTTCGCCGCCTCAGCTTCTGCACGGGCGAGAACGGCAGACTTTTTCGATGACGACTTGCTAGAGCGGCTTGTTTGGGACCTCGTCCCTAGTGAGGATGTAGGACGTCTCAGATCGGGTAGGAATGACCTCAGCATGGACTGAGACGTGTCATGCTTGGTGGGCTGTACTCTCGGTACTTGTGGCTATATGGCGGCCGCTGCGGTATCTGCAGGCAGTGCGGTGTGGTACAAGCGGCTGCGTAAGTGGTCTTTGTTATTGCTGGCGTCCAGCCTGGTTTTACTAGCTACCGCTGGCGTCTAGCCTCCGTTTTACTGTTCTGTCTTCATACACGTTGATACGGTTTGTGATCCAACATACAGCATAAACCACTTTCTGTCCTTAATGGGTCTGAGGTCGAAGGCTTCTCTTCCATGAACCCTTGTGATCGGGGTATAAGGGCTGCTTCTTGGACTGGCACCTCCTTAGGGGACTGTGATGTACTCTCTGGCCAGGATGCCATCAGAGCCATCAGGCGATCTGCCTGCCACAGGGCCTCAGCCACACTGACATGGTCGCCTCCACCTCTGAGCCAGACTCTGAGTCAGGACCTTCGGTGAGACCTCTGGTGACATCACCTAGTAGTGCTCACAGGGCATCCAGTGTACAGCAGATCTAGTAGTGCTCACAGGGCATCCATTGTACAGCAGATCTAGTAGTGCTCATGGGGCGTCCATTGTACAGCAGATCTAGTAGTGCTCACAGGGTGTCCAGTGTACAGCAGATCTAGTAGTGCTCATGGGGCGTCCAGTGTACAGCAGATCTAGTAGTGTTCACAGGGGGTCTAGTGTACAGCAGGTCTAGTAGGGCTCACAGGGTGTCCAGTGTACAGCAAATCTAGTAGTGCTCATGGGGCATCCAGTGTACAGCAGATCTAGTAGTGCTCATGGGGCATCCAGTGTACAGCAGATCTAGTAGTGCTCATGGGGCGCCCAGTGTACAGCAGATCTACTAGTGCTCATGGGACGTCCAGTGTACAGATTTACTAGTGCTCATGGGGCGCCCACTGTACAGCAGATCTACTAGTGCTCATGGGGTGTCCAGTGTACAGCAGATCTAGTAGTGCTCACAGGGCGTCCAGTGTACAGCAGATCTACTAGTGCTCATGGGGTGTCCAGTGTACAGCAGATCTAGTAGTGCTCACAGGGCGTCCAGTGTACAGCAGATCTACTAGTGCTCATGGGGTGTCCAGTGTACAGCACATCTAGTAGTGCTCACAGGGCGTCCAATGTGTACAGCAGATCTACTAGTGCTCACAGGGGTCCAGTGTACAGCAGATCTAGTAGTGCTCACAGGGGTCCAGTGTACAGCAGATCTAGTAGTGCTCACAGGGCGTCCAGTGTACAGCAGATCTACTAGTGCTCATGGGGTGTCCAGTGTACAGCACATCTAGTAGTGCTCACAGGGCGTCCAATGTGTACAGCAGATCTACTAGTGCTCACAGGGGTCCAGTGTACAGCAGATCTAGTATTGCTCATAGGGGTCCAGTGTACAGCAGATCTAGTAGCGCTCACAGGGTGTCCGGTGTACAGCAGATCTAGTAGTGCTCACAGGGTGTCTAGTGTACAGCAGATCTAGTAGTGCTCACATGGTGTCCAATGTATGCTGTATGTCCACTCTGCACTAAGTGCTGCTTTTCTTATATGTGCATCCCCCACCCTCGGATATAGGATCGGCCATTCTAGTCACCTTCGTCCACACCAGTCCCCCCGGCGCTGGCTGCTAGTAGATGTTAGCAGCAGTCAATAATGCCTGTAGAGGGCCGGTCATTGTGACCATACAGGCTGTACACCGGAGCGCCCCCTAGTGTTATATTCCTACACACGGTCCTCCCGCTGCTGGAGATGGGACAACGGTGACCAGTGCGGCGGTTGCACCAGGTGCCGTCCCTGATCTGAGCCGTAATGTAGCCGTAATGTACGATTATTTTTTCTGCTTATATAGCGCCATCATATTCCACAGCGCTGTACAGGAGGAAACCGGGAAACCCCGCAAACATGGGGAGAACATACGAACTCCTCGCAGATGTCGTCCTTGGTGGGATTTGATCCTAGGACTGAACCAGCGAGAAATATATGTCCTCTACCCCATTATTTCTAGGGTCTTACTAACCCTCGGTCATTAACCCTTCCTTCCCTGACAGTTCATGCTTGTGGAGCGTTATCACATTCAGGCTTCTGTAACTTATCATTTCCTTACAGATCGTCCGGAATAGAAGAAAAGATGAAGGGATGAAGAGGATGACATCTATGTAACCAGGCAGCACATTATAGAACTGTTTGTGACTGGCTACATGTATCTGCACAGTGGGGGGGATTCTGCTCTGTGATCTCTCCCCAGTCTCAGGGACACTTCTATCCATATGCACTCAAGCACCTTACTGCAGTTGGGTCATTCCATGTCAAGTGAACCAAAGATTTTTCCTCTATATTTTTAATTCTTTTGAGATTTTGTTATTTGGTAATAGTGTGTCAGAGAATACAAAATGTGAAGAAAAAAATTATATATATATATATATATTTTTTTTATTGGTTTTCAAAATTCGGAAAAAGTGTGAATTTCGGTGTTGCCTGCCTTTACATTTGTCCTCATAACTCAGGCTAGAATAAAGATAGAGAAACAAAATAAACACTATTCTACTCAGAACTGTACAGGCTTTCACCAGATATGTCAGAAGAGTATCTTTGTTAATATTTTGTGTAAATCTTTTTATTGATATAAGTTGTATAAGATTATTCATTACAGATCAGATCATCATTAAACAAATACATAGTGAAATAGTTTTCATTGTAAGCACTTTTGAACAATAAAATGCATTGAAATTTGAAATAAACCTGAGTGGCGATATTCCTTTTGTCTTCCTTAATGTAGATATATAGAATTGGTTAAGGTTCGAGAACTGGAACATCTATGTTGTAGCATCATATAAAAACCTTGAGATAGCTTAAACTTTATTTATGTTTAAGAAGAGAGAGAGAAGATAAGAGATAGAAGAGGGGGAGAGGAGAGGGTTCGGTTCCTGGTTTCCTGTCTACAATCAACTGTTTCTGGTATGCTTATAAAGGTCCTGGGTATAAGTAAGTGTAATTCAAAAAATTTAGTCAGTCAACCCATCCAAGACATCAAGTCCGGAGTCTCTGAACATAATCCATGGAGACCATATGTTTAGAACTTTGTCCAAGGTTCCAGTATCTTGTCGAATCAATTGCTCCATTCTGTATATATGGTTCAATTCCAGGACAAGATTGGAGCGTGAAGGAGATTTTGATTGTTTCCAATAACGGGGTATTAGGTTGCGTGCGGCTGTGAGAAAGTGTCTAAGAAGGCTTCCATTAAATGTGGCAATGGAGAGATCGCATATAGATAGTAAGGCTAGTTCCATTGTAGGCTGTATCTTGTAAAAGGATAATTTATTGTGGAGATCGAAGACGTCCCCCCAAAATTTATGTATAGGTGGGCAAGACCACCAAATATGTGAGTACGATCCCTTCTCTGTCCAACACCTCCAGCATAGATCTGGGGTTGAGGGAAACATGTTGTGGATACTGTCCGGGCATCTATACCATCGGGTCAGTAGTTTATAACTTCTCTCTTGATGGTCAGCACATAGTGAAGATCTGAAGGTGTGAAGGAGGCTCTTGGATCTATCCTCCAGTGATGTTTTATTTAAATCATTCTCCCATTTCACAAAGAATGCAGGAGAGCCAAGTGCTGTTATTTGCTGGTCTTGGAACATCTTGTATAAGAACGATACTAAGTGCGTAGGAGGGTTCGCACCCAAGCAGGCCGACTCGAAGGGAGTGAGGGATCTAAATATATTAGTCTGTTTAGATATCTTGTTAATGTAACTCTTAATCTGTTCATATAAGAGCCATGTGCCAGGAGGTGGGTCTGATTCGGCAAAGAGGGACCGTAAGGGTTTTACTGTGGATTGAGTTACCGTATATACTCGAGTATAAGCCGAGATTTTCAGCCCAAATTTTTGGGCTGAAAGTGCCCCTCTCGGCTTATACTCGAGTCACGGTAGCGGTGGGGTCGGCAGGTGAGGGGGAGAGGGCGCTGAGGCATACTTACCTAGTCCCAGCGATCCTCGCGCTGTCCCTGCCGTCCCACGGGCTTCTGTGCTGCAGCTTCTTCCTCTCTTCAGCGGTCACCGGCACTGCTCATTACAGAAATGAATAAGCGGCTCCACCTCCCATAGGGGCGGAGCCGCCTATTCATTTCTCTAATCAGCGGTGCCGGTGACCGCTGACAGGAAGAGGCTGCAGCACAGAAGACGGGGAGGAAGGCAGGGACAGCGCGAGGATCGCCAGGACTAGGTGAGTATGTTATATTCACCTGTCCACGTTCCAGCCGCCGGGCGTCGCTCCATCCTCCCGGCGCCTCCATCTTCCCGGCGTCTGCGCTCTGACTGTTCAGGTCAGAGGGCGCGATGACGCATATAGTGTGCGCGGCGCCCTCTGCCTGATCAGTCAGAGCAGAGACGCCGGGAAGATGGAGGCGCCGGAACGAGACGCTGGGAGCTGCAATCAAGGGAGGTGAGTATGTGTTTTTTTTTTTTTTTTTTATTGCAGCAGCAGCAGCGGCCATGGCACAGATATATGTGCAGCATCTATGGGGCACAGTGAACGGTGCAGGGCACTATATGGGGGCAGTATGAA
The DNA here is from genome assembly GCF_032444005.1 of Ranitomeya imitator. Lineage (NCBI taxonomy): Eukaryota > Metazoa > Chordata > Amphibia > Anura > Dendrobatidae > Ranitomeya > Ranitomeya imitator. Next base: position 12,802,809 of record NC_091284.1, on the reverse strand, counting down.
CGGCACACAGCACTATATGGGGGCAGTATGAACGGCACACAGCACTATATGGGGGCAGTATGAACGGCACACAGCACTATATGGGGGCAGTATGAACGGCACACAGCACTATATGGGGGCAGTATGAACGGCACACAGCACTATATGGGGGCAGTATGAACGGCACACAGCACTATATGGGGGCAGTATGAACGGCACACAGCACTATATGGGGGCAGTATGAACGGCACACAGCACTATATGGGGGCAGTATGAACGGCACACAGCACTATATGGGGGCAGTATGAACGGCACACAGCACTATATGGGGCATCTGTGCAGCATTTATGGGGCAGTATGAACGGCACACAGCACTATATGGGGCATCTGTGCAGCATCTATGGGGCAATATGAACGGCACACAGCACTATATGGGGCATCTGTGCAGCATCTATGGGGCAGTATGAACGGCACACAGCACTATATGGGGCATCTGTGCAGCATTTATGGGGCAGTATGAACGGCACACAGCACTATATGGGGCATCTGTGCAGCATCTATGGGGCAGTATGAACGGCACACAGCACTATATGGGGCATCTGTGCAGCATCTATGGGGCAGTATGAACGGCACACAGCACTATATGGGGCATCTGTGCAGCATCTATGGGGCAGTATGAACGGCACACAGCACTGTATGGGGCATCTGTGCAGCATCTATGGGGCAATATGAACGGCACACAGCACTATATGGGGCATCTGTGCAGCATCTATGGGGCAGTATGAACGGCACACAGCACTATATGGGGCATCTGTGCAGCATCTATGGGGCAATATGAACGGCACACAGCACTATATGGGGCATCTGTGCAGCATCTATGGGGCAGTATGAACGGCACACAGCACTATATGGGGCATCTGTGCAGCATTTATGGGGCAGTATGAACGGCACACAGCACTATATGGGGCATCTGTGCAGCATCTATGGGGCAATATGAACGGCACACAGCACTATATGGGGCATCTGTGCAGCATCTATGGGGCAATATGAACGGCACACAGCACTATATGGGGCATCTGTGCAGCATCTATGGGGCAATATGAACGGCACACAGCACTATATGGGGCATCTGCAGCATCTATGGGGCAATATGAACGGCACACAGCACTATATGGGGCATCTGTGCAGCATCTATGGGGCAATATGAACGGCACACAGCACTATATGGGGCATCTGTGCAGCATCTATGGGGCAATATGAACGGCACACAGCACTATATGGGGCATCTGCAGCATCTATGGGGCAATATGAACGGCACACAGCACTATATGGGGCATCTGTGCAGCATCTATGGGGCAATATGAACGGTGCAGAGCACTATATGGCACAGCTATGGGGAAATAATGATCTATTTTTATTTTTGAAATTCACCGGTAAATGCTGCATTTCCACCCTAGGCTTATACTCGAGTCAATAAGTTTTCCCAGTTTTTTGTGGCAAAATTAGGGGGGTCGGCTTATACTCGGGTCGGCTTATACTCGAGTATATACGGTATATAATCATAGATTATCGGGCAACTATCTTTGCGTTTGTGTAAAAAGGAGACTTTATCCCGTCCAGCGGGAAAATCCTGGTTGTCAATACCCGGAGTCATAGGGCCAGGTATCGAGGTAATGTTAAGTTTTTGGTTACAATTTTTAATGAAAAAAACTAGATTTCTTGTGAGAAAGGGAAGGTCCTCTTTCAATTCCTGTGCGTTTTTCTTTTGCCAAATGTTTGCAATGGGATTAGTCGATGAGAGCTTAGATTCTAGGCTTACCCATTTTTTGCTACATGTGTGATGAAAAAGATCCAAAACACATATTCCTAGAGATGCGTAGTTATAGAATTGGAAGTTTGGAAGGCTTAGTCCTCCTGTCCGTTTAGACCTGCTTAGGAGCTGGTATGATATACGTGAGAGCGCTTGCCAGACCAGATATATCGTGTGATTATAGTCTTAAGTCTGGAGAAGAAGGAAGGCGGGAGAGCCATAGGGATAGTCTGGAAAAAATAGAGGAGGCGTGGCAGCAAGTCCATCTTGATGGAATTAATCCTATCCAGCCAGGATAAGTGTAGTTTGCTCCACTTTTCCAGATCCATCTCTGCTCTGCGGAGGGCTAATCTATAATTGGCCTCATATAACTATGTTGTTTTTGAGGTTAGTGTTATGCCCAAGTATCTAAGGGAGTCCGTTCACCATCTGAACGGAAAGGAGGAGTGCAGCTGAGAGACCAGAGAGGGCGAAAGTGAGATATTTAGTACTTCCGATTTATGTGAATTTATTTTGAAATTGTTCAGAAATCCAAATCTCCGCAACTCTGAGATGATGTTAGGAATAGTAGTTATGGGGGAGGTAATGTATACAAGCACATCATCAGCGAACAGGGCTAATTTGTGTTCTTCTGACTGGATCTCTATTCGCTTTATAGATGGATTATTGCGAATCGCAGTGGCTAAATGTTCCATAGTTAATACGTACAATAAGGGTGAAAGGGGACACCCCTGCCTAGTGCCATTACGAATATGTATAGGGTACGACAGAGACCCATTCACTTTGATCTGTGCCGAGGGGGCTTCATAGAGCGCCATGATACTCCTCAGCATTTTCTTTTTCAACCCAATGCCCTCTAGTGTTCTGTGCATGAATTCCCACCCCACCCTATCGAATGCTTTTTCGGCGTCAATTGAAAATATACACATGGGGTCACCGCCTCTGTTGGCCCTATCAATCAGAGAAATAGATCTTATAGTGTTGTCTCTCGCCTCCCTTCCTGGAATGAAACCGACCTGGTCCTGATTGATTAAATGGGGTAAAATATCGTTTAATCTTTTAGCTATCATTTTGGCGTAAATTTTCATGTCTATATTGATAAGTGAGATGGGGCGATAACTGCTACACAGTGCAGGGTCTTTCTCCGTCTTTGAGACGACCGTTATATGTGCAGCTAGGGCTTGTGGTGGAAAGGACTCTCCTGAGGCTACGAAATTACAAGAGGTTAAAAGCGGAGAACATAGCAGATCCGAGAACTGTTTGTAAAAGCTAGCTGTAAAACCATCGGGTCCAGGGCTTTTACCTAGTTTCAGATCCTTAATCACAGAGGAGACCTCTGCTAATGAAAAATCGTCCTCCAGATCTGCCAGGGACTCCTCTGAAATAGTAGGTAATTGGTTTGACTGGATATAGGACTTGATTTTATCTTGAAGTGAGTGCGAGGGAAGATCTTTAAAGTGACCCTTTATGTTATATAGAGAATTATAATAGTCATGGAAGCCAGAGAGTATGTCCTGCGTGCTATAAACTTTTTTACCCTTGGCGTTTTTGATATATGGAAAGAATGTTTGTGGGCCTCGTGGATGGAGGGCTCTTGCTAAAAATTTGCCACTTTTGTTACCTAGGTGATAGAAGCGACTCTTTATTTTCTCTCGTAAACACCGGGATTTCTGATCTAGAATAGTGAGTAATTTTTGTCTGGCCGTGGACAGGCTTGACAGAGTGAGCGGTGAGAGATCCTGTTTATGCTGCGTTTCTAGTTTGTATATTTGGGAGGAGAGCTCAGCAATTTCTGCAGTGCGTTCTCTTTTAAGGCGAGCACCGTGTGATATGAATACACCCCTTAAGATACACCTTAGGGTCTCCCATTTGATCGAAGGAGACGTGAGGTCGTCAGCATGGTCCGCCACAAAACGTTTCACTTCCGAAACACAGGTCGGATCCTGTAGTAGATTCTCATTTAATCTCCACGAGAACCTGGATCTCACAAGGGGATCCAGCTGTATCGAAAAATAAATAGGTGCATGATCAGACCACAGGACCGACCCCACGTCAGCCTCCACCCCGCGATCCAACAAAGAGTGTGAGATGAAAAAATAGTCAATTCTGCTATATGTAAAATATATTGGAGAATAAAAGCTTTAGTCTTTCACGTCTGGGTGCAACACCCTCCACACATCCATCAACCGCAAATCACTCAACTGCTTCTTCACTTTTTTGATAGAGGATAAGGGGTATGAGGACTTACCCGATGACACATCAATTAGAGGATTCATTGGGAGGTTGAAGTCACCGCCAAGGATTATCGGCGAGTCTCCTGCAAATTTTTCTAGAAGCTTTTTGCATGTAGAGCCAAATTTGTGCTGACCCTGATTAGGGAAATAAACATTTGCTAATATGAATTCACGAGATCTCCAAGCCAGTTTGAAGAAGATAAATCTCTCTTCTGTATCAACTACCGAATCGAGAATCTCTGGGAGGAAAGACTTGTGGAAACCTATAGATTTTGAGTAAGGGTTCGTACTATGGAACCATTTGGGGTAATAATACGATGTACAGTTAGGAGTCACTCCCGTCTTAAAGTGAGTCTCCTGTAGCATTAGTATTGAGACACGTTGCTTGTGGCTAGAGTACAGTACCTGTCTTCTTTTTCCCGGTATGTTAAGCTCTTTGGCATTAAAAGAGCAAAATTTAACTCTAGCCATAATCAGGATGTTGGTTGGATAATTGATTATGAGAACAGTGAAACCAGGTCCATGGTAGGTCCATGTATGTTTTTTGGACGGGGAGTGGGTTAAGGAATTGGGAGAGGAAAACTATGAAGAGGAGGAGAAAGGAACCTACAGAGTATAGGCTAAGAAAGAAAAGTGAAAGTATAGTGATTGAACACCTAAAGGAGGAAATCTTGGTGCGGTGATGCACTTAGATGCCACCACTCGCATCAATTTGGGTGAGGGAGAGCCAAAGGCGAGGCTCGGTCTCCCCGTCACCCCCACGGTCTAAGGGACATATCAACAATTGAATAACATTGTGTAGGATCAAACATCAGATATTGATAACTATACCTGTTTGGGTTAAACTAGAGCTCTAACTAGATAATACAAATGTTGAAGAAGAAAATTAGATTAATAAAACCTCAGTATTATACCAAACATCAATGACAGACACTTAAATTTAACTTGTATGAAGACGGTTCATATAACGGAACATGGCTAATTCCCATCACATAGCAAGCCCAGAGTTAGACCGGCTCAGTAGGGTAAGAGTGATTAATTTAAATCACATTAAGAGCAAACAGGATATAGAAAGCAGACCCTCAGGTCTGATCAGAGGGCGAGTCATGTTTCTTATGTTGCTTGGAGCGTTGGACCTGTAACCATCTCGGTGATATATCTGGAAGCTGAGGGGAGCTTGGCCAGTCAGGCAGGGCAGTCATCGGCAGCTCGAAAGTACCTAGAAAGTTGGCCAGATCACCCAGGTTACGAAAAGTAGCTGTTTTCCCTCCTTTAAAGGCTATCAGTTGGAATGGAAAGCCCCATTTGGAAGGGATGTCTTTTCCCTGGAGGAGAGACAGTAGTGGTCGCAGAGCTCTTCTCAATTGCAGAGTTCGCCTGGATAAATCTGAGAGTATTAGAATCTGCGTTCCACAGAAATGAATTGTGCCCTTCTGTCTAGCAGCCAGCATTATAGATTCCTTAGTTTTATAGTAGCGTACTCTGCAAATGACGTCCCTGGACCTTGAGTCTGATTGTGGTTTTGGGCCAAGGGACCTGTGGATCCGGTCAAATTCTATGGAACCTGTCCCCTCTTCATTTAGGATTTCAAGAAATAATTTCTGAACTGTGGGGTCTAGTTCAGATGGACCTATGAACTTTGGTAGACCACGGATCCTGATGTTGTTACGTCTGTTACGATTTTCTAGGTCCTCCGTTCCAGTTGCTAATTCTTCCAGTCTCAAAGTATGACTTGTTATAACCTCCCTGTGAGTTTGTAGCTTTGGAATACGAGTTCCTGAGTTTTCTCTACCTCTTCCACTCTAGTTGTAAATTCTGATTTTAGAGCATGGAGCTCCTTTTTATAGGAGTTTTCTATTGTAGAAGCAAATTTCTCCAAGTCTATTTTGGTGGGGAGGGTTCTCATAAATTTACTGAGATCCTGTACGTTCAGGTCCTCAGGAAGTTCGTTGCTATCATCGCCTTCCTCTGTTGCCCTTTCAGGAGAGCTGTGTGAGGTCCATTGAGTCTTGTGAGAATAAACGGTCCTCTGAGATCTTAGTGGAGGACTGAGATCTGGTGTTTCTGTGTTGCTTATTAGCAGTTAAGAAGCGATCCATATCTGTAGAGTGGGCTGTAGAGTCCAGAGGTACCTCCGAGCATTTTTTGGATTTGCCCATGAACATTAGCAATTTTTATAAGCTAATAGTTGGCCGTGGGGGGTACTCATGAGACCTGAGGAGCTACATCAAGTATCTCACTCCTCACTTAGCAGAAACCTCTCCCCAGGGAAATTTCCCCTTTATTTATTTAGGGGGATAGTCTGGGGCCTTACAGGTGGTGGGCAGCACAACCAATCCGGCGCTGCACCCAGGGACAGTTCAATGTCCTTGTGGAGGGGCTAAGCTAGCTCCTGTATGTAATGGCGTCGTTTGGTGCCAAAAAGAGGGCTTGGGAAGGAGGGGGGACCAGGACAACCACCGCTCCGGTCTTCCACAGAACTCTGCTCTACACCTGCGCCTGGCAAGAGCGATATGGAGGAGGTAAGCGTGAGGGGACGATAGGGACAGGCAGCGTGAGTGTCCTCGCTCTGCGTGCCGTCTGAGTCACGGCGGCCTCTATGTGAAGATGGCCACCGATGTAACGGGCGGTCTCCCCCTGCTCCGCCGGTGTTCCCAGACTCACCGGGTCCTTCTGCGTTGTGCCGCAATCCCCCTCCTTGCCTCACGTCTCTATGTCCGCTCCGGGGTTCTGTCTCCCGCCGCTCCTTCAACACAGGAGCTCCACGGGGGAGCAGTAATGGCGCCTTCTACCTGAGGTGCTGCGGGCTCCGGCCGGCGACTCCTCCTCAAGAAGCTTCCCTCAGCACGGGGTTCAGGTAGCGCTGGGTGAAGATCTCTGTGTTCTCCAAACTTGTGGGCTTTTTGGAGATTTAGGTGCAGGTTTGGAGCTCCCAGTCTAGGAAATCTGGGGGGCTCGTACCAGCCACGTCTGCTCCGTTCAGTATCTTTGTTAATATTTTACCTATGCGAGCTCAAACGCTAAATTTTAACCCCTTTACCCCCAAGGGTGGTTTGTACGTCAATGACCAGGCCAATTTTTACAATTCTGACCACTGTCCCTTTATGAGGTTATAACTCTGGAACGCTTCAACGGATCCTGGTGATTCTGACATTGTTTTCTCGTGACATATTGTACTTCATGATAGTGGTAAAATTTCTTTGATAGTACCTGCGTTTATTTGTGAAAAAAACGGAAATTTGGCGAAAATTTTGAAAATTTCGCAATTTTCAAACTTTGAATTTTTATGCCCTTAAATCACAGAGATATGTCACACAAAATACTTAATAAGTAACATTTCCCACATGTCTCCTTTACATCAGCATAATTTTGGAACCAAATTTTTTTTTTGTTAGGGAGTTATAAGGGTTAAAAGTTGACCAGCAATTTCTCATTTTTACAACACCATTTTTTTTTTAGGGACCACGTCTCATTTGAAGTCATTTTGAGGGGTCTATATGATAGAAAATGCCCAAGTGTGACACCATTCTAAAAACTGCACCCCTCAAGGTGCTCAAAACCACATTCAAGAAGTTTATTAACCCTTCAGGTGTTTAATAGGAATTTTTGGAATGTTTAAATAAAAATGAACATTTAACTTTTTTACACAAAAAATTTACTTCAGCTCCAATTTGTTTTATTTTACCAAGTGTAACAGGAGAAAATGGACCCCAAAAGTTGTTGTCCAATTTGTCCTGAGTACGCTGATAGCCCATATGTGGCAGTAAACCACTGTTTGGGCGCATGGGAGAGCTCGGAAGGGAAGGAGCGCCGTTTGATTTTTCAATGCAAAATTGACAGGAATTGAGATGGGACGCCATGTTGCGTTTGGAGAGCCACTGATGTGCCTAAACATTGAAACCCCCCACAAGTGACACCATTTTGGAAAGTAGACCCCCTAAGGAACTTATCTGGATGTGTGGTGAGCACTTTGACCCACCAAGGGCTTCACAGAAGTTTATAATGCAGAGCCATAAAAATAAAACAAAATTTTTTTCCCACAAAAATTATTTTTTAGCCCCCAGTTTTGTATTTTCCCTAGGGTAACAGGAGAAATTGGACCCCAAAAGTTGTTGTCCAATTTGTCCTGAGTACGCTGATACCCCATATGTGAGGGGGAACCACCGTTTGGGCGCATGGGAGGGCTCGGAAGGGAAGGAGCGCCATTTGGAATGCAGACTTAGATGGAATGGTCTGCAGGCGTCACATTGCGTTTGCAGAGCCCCTAATGTACCTAAACAGTAGAAACCCCCCACAAGTGACACCATTTTGGAAAGTAGACCCCCTAAGGAACTCATCTTGATGTGTTGTGAGAGCTTTGAACCCTCAAGTATTTCACTACAGTTTATAACGCAGAGCCGTGCAAATAAAAAATATTTTTTTTTCCACAAAAATTATATTTTAGCCCCCAGTTTTGTATTTTTCCAAGGTTAGCAGGAGAAATTGGACCCTAAATGTTGTTGTCCAATTTGTCCTGAGTACGCTGATACCTGATATGTGGGGGGGAACCACCGTTTGGGCGCATGGGAGGGCTCGGAAGGGAAGGAGCATCATTTGGAATGCAGACTTAGATGGATTGGTCTGCAGGCGTCACATTGCGTTTGCAGAGCCCCTAATGTACCTAAACAGTAGAAACCCCCCACAAGTGACCCCATATTGGAAACTAGACCCCTCAATGAACTTATCTAGATGTGTTGTGAGAACTTTGAACCCCCAAGTGTTTCACTACAGTTTATAACGCAGAGCCGTGAAAATAAAAAATCTTTTTGTTTTCCCACAAAAATTATTTTTAGCCCCCAGTTTTGTATTTTCCCAAGGGTAACAGGAGAAATTGGTCCACAAAAGTTGTTGTCCAATTTGTCCTGAGTACGCTGATACCCCATATGTGAGGGTAAACCCCTGTTTGGGCACATGGGAGAGGTCGGAAGGGAAGGAGCACTGTTTTACTTTTTCAACGCAGAATTGGCTGGAATTGAGATCGGACGCCATGTCGTGTTTGGAGAGCCCCTGATGTGCCGAAACAGTGGAAACCGCCCAATTATAATTGAAACCCTAATCCAAACACACCCCTAACCCTAATTCCAACGATAACCTTAACCACACCTCTAACCCTGACACACCCCTAACCCTAATCCCAACCCTATTCCCAACTGTAAATGTAATCTAAACCCTAACCGTAACTTTAGCCCCAACCCTAACTGTAGCCCCAACCCTAACTGTAGCCCCAACCCTAACCCTAGCCCTAACCCTAATCCTAGCCCTAACCCTATTCCCAACTGTAAATGTAATCTAAACCCTAACCCTAACTTTAGCCCCAACCGTAACTGTAGCCCCAACCCTAACCCTAGCCCTAACCCTAGCCCTAACCCTAGCCCTAATGGGAAAATGGAATACATTTTTTTTTTATTTTTCCCTAACTAAGGAGGTGATGAAGGGGGGTTTGATTTACTTTTATAGCGAGTTTTTTAGCGGATTTTTATGATTGGCAGCCGTCACACACTGAAAGACGCTTTTTATTGCAAAAAATATTTTTTGCAATACCACATTTTGAGAGCTATAATTTTTCCATATTTTGGTCTACAGAGTCATGTGAGGTCTTGTTTTTTGCGGGACGAGTTGACGTTTTTACTGAAAACATTTTCGGGCACGTGACATTTTTTGATCGCTTTTTATTCCGATTTTTGTGAGGAAGAATGACCAAAAACCAGCTATTCATGAATTTCTATTGGGGGAGGCGTTTATACCGTTCCGCGTTTGGTAAAATTGATAAATCAGTTTTATTCTTCGGGTCAGTACGATTACAGCGATACCTCATTTATATCATTTTTTTATGGTTTGGCGCTTTTATACGATAAAAACTATTTTACAGAAAAAATAATTATTTTTGCATCGCTTTATTCTCAGGACTATAACTTTTTTATTTTTTTGCTGATGATGCTGTATGGCAGCTCGTTTTTTGCGGGACAATATGACGCTTTCAGCGGTACCATAGTTATTTATATCTGTCCTTTTGATCGCGTGTTATTCCACTTTTTGTTCGGCGGTATGATAATAAAGCGTTGTTTTTTGCCTCGTTTTTTTTTTTTTCTTACGGTGTTTACTGAAGGGGTTAACTAGTGGGACAGTTTTATAGGTCGGGTCGTTACGGACGCGGCGATACTAAATATGTGTACTTTTATTGGTTTCTTTTTTTATTTAGATGAAGAAATGTATTTATGGGAATAATATTTTTTTTTTTTTCATTATTTTGGAATATTTTTTTTTTTTTTTTTTTACACATTTGGAAAAATTTTTTTTTACTTTTTTACTTTGTCCCAGGGGGGGACATCACAGATCAGTGATCTGACAGTTTGCACAGCATTCTGTCAGATCACTGATCTGACATGCAGCGCTGCAGCCTTCACAGTGCCTGCTCTGAGCAGGCGCTGTGAAGCCACCTCCCTCCCTGCAGGACCCGGATCCGCGGCCATCTTGGATCCGGGGCTGGAGGAAGCAGGGAGGGAGGTGAGACCCTCGCAGCAACGCGATCACATCGCGTTGCTCCGGGGGTCTCAGGGAAGCCCGCAGGGAGCCCCCTCCCTGCGCGATGCTTCCCTGCACCGCCGGCACATCGCGATCATGTTTGATCGCGGTGTGCCAGGGGTTAATGTGCCGGGGGCGGTCCGTGACCGTTCCTGGCACATAGTGCCGGATGTCAGCTGCGATAAGCAGCTGACACCCGGCCGCGATCGGCCGCGCTCCTCCCGTGAGCGCAGCCGATCGGCTATGACGTACTATCCCGTCCAGGGTCAGATAAGCCCAGGGCACCTCGACGGGATAGTACGTCTAAGGTCACAGAGGGGTTAAAATGCATTTCCGAAAGAAACGTTTTATTTAAAAATTTCAAAAACTGCACATGTGCCTGCTGTGCTCCTAGCAACATCTGTACCAAATTAAAAGCTGGGATCAGATTTAAAAAAATAAAATTATTACAATGTCAATTCGAAAATCTTGTATTCAGATCTGTTGAGCCTGTGGTGTATAAGTGCGGGGTCCATATTTTCCCAATAATCCATGATTGTTAGATATTACTGTATTATGTTACATCTTAGAAGCAGGAGAGGACAGAGGAGAAGCTTTGTTAGGGCTGAGAATGAGCAGGAGTAGACGGTGACTGCAGAGCAGATGACGGCCGGCAGCTCCAGTCTCCAGAGGCCACATTCACACCAAATCTTATCACCCAGGAAACTCCTCAAATGGAGGGAGAAAAATATTCTTAACATCCAGTTCATGTATTGTACAAACCAGGACTACGAAGAGGAGGAGAGTTTGTGAAAACATCGGTTGCAGGAAGCAGATCCCATCACAGAGACTCCGCAATACCGGACTGTCAGTCCACGTAGTGACACAGAAATAAAAACAAAGACAGTGAAGTCCATGCAGTGGTAGAAGGCGGCACAAGATCGGCCATGGATGACAGAACTGGTGATGTGACCTGTGAATATGATAGGCGCTGGTGGCGGCTCCTGTACTGCTATATGGATTTCCATAATGTCTTCACCGACTGATCTCAGCTGTGTTACCACCTCCATCATGGAGTTCATATGCTCCTGCATGAATAGTTAGTGATTTAAGCTGGATCTTTCATGTCGCTTTCTCAATGCTTCCCACATTCCCTTTGTGGTGTTCTCATTTATTATGTGGATTAATTGACCATCCTCCAATAATTGGGTCTGCCTGCAGTGATTATTACCTCCCATAAATCATCTTTAGACAATAACGTCTCCACTTTGAACTTCCATAACTGATAGTTCTTATTGTTCAGCTTAGCTACTGTGAGTCTCAGCTCTGAACTGCTGCTCATCTTTAACCTATTTGTCTTACTTGTTTGGAGAGAAGTGCTGTTACAGAACCCCCAGCACCAAGAATATGCTATGCTATATATATATTCTGTATAATAGTTTCCATGTGAAATGCATCAGTCCACAGGCTGCGCCCCTGGACAAGATATTCTCTTTCTGACTTCCCCCACCTTTGTAATTCCCACAGTAAATACCAGCAGGCTCCGGCCCCCTGCGGCTATTGTAATGTATGTCTGGCCTGCTTTTTCTATTGGCCTGCCCCGTGTATCTGTGTTATATATTCTGTGTGTTGTAAATAAAGTGTGTTCTTTAGACTGGAAATACGTGGAGAAGCAGTCAGCTTTTATATGCTCCCATGTAGTCAAGAAATTCTAGCCAGCGTCCTTCATTCAGAATCCAAGAAAAGCAGAGTGGACATCATGAAACACGGGGGGTGCTGAAAGAGGTACTACAGCACAGTAGACCCCGTTACAAGTGCTCTGAAGTATTCCTTTGCATTCACCAAGTCCTTTTTGTCTTCTATACTCAGGCCCATAGCCTGCTGCTTAGTTTGGTTGCAGAAGAAACTTGTGAGAGTAGATTATATGGGGTAATTCATCATTTATCTACATAGAACATGAGGTACATGCATCAGCTTCTTAATACAGCATAACAGGAAGGACTTTTTACTAGAGAGAAAGTGAAACCAAAGTACAACAAGTACATGCATTATATTCAACTAAGCATACAACAGTAACAACATCGCCATCTACTGTCAGAAAAGTGTAAACTCCTCCTGCACACAAATAGGTCTGTATCTGTTGTATATCTGCCAACAAGGTTATCACTTAAGTTGTGATTTTAAAAAAAATCCTGAAGGGCTGAGGACATCCCACAACACACCACATGTGAGGTCATCAACGGGGAAAGAGGGGGTATCACAGGTCCTGATAGAATATCAAGGAAAGTGCTGATGTGTGTTCAATGCTGAGGAAGATACATAGTATAGGCTTGATCCCATTAACCAGACATTTTCAATTGGATAGCTTCCATCTGCTAGCTCAGCCATCTCTGTGGTCGGCATAGTAAGTTTTTTATGTCTTATCCTTTTATTTCATGTAATTGTATATGATGTATTATTTTGCTCCTTTGTATGATGTTTTGTATATTTTTATAAACACTGCCTATTGTTTGGATTAAATATAAAATTTAATAGTTCTATTCCTTTTTTTCTGTAAACCGCGCCTCGAAACCATATGCTACCTACCAGGAATCCAGTCGGCTTGAATATAAAAAATGACTGGTGGTGGCAGCTAATGATCTGTCTGAGGTTATTGTGGTGTTCCAGTGACCGTATCTGGGGTACATACTTATATTCCAGGCGTTTGAATCAGAGGTGTATGTTCCATGTTATCACTGTTAGTTTCCCGATAACCAGACTAGAAACAGCCCATGGCCTCCTCCGTTAATTGTTGGTCAATTGGGTAATTGTCTGGACAATAGGGGGCAGCAGAGAGCTGTTTGCTCACAAGATAACAGCGGGTGGGTTAAGTGATGACCCCCTAGATGTAAACAAAAAAATTAAGATATATATGTATAATATCTTCCATAAAAGTTTTATCTTCCAAAGAATAAAGATGTTTAGCCCATACGGTAAACTCCGTAAACAAAAAGGTTGAAACCCCAAAAGTTGCCGCATCTAAAATGGAATAAGAAGTGAACAAATCATATGTACTTCAATAATAAAGTCAGCTCATCACACAAAATAAGTCCTCACAGCCCCACCAAAAGAATGATACAGGTCTTAGAAAATGGTGACACAGAAACATTTAAAAAAAAATCTGAAGTTTTTCACTGCCTAAAAAAAATAAACTATACAGGTTTGCAATTGCAGTAACTGCACTGACCTGTAAAATCACAGGAGCAGGTCACTTTTACCGCACAATGAACACCGGCTCTCTGCTTCTGTTGTGCACTGTGACGAGTCGGACCGCACTTTGTGGAGCAGAACTCGCCGCGGTGTAATCCTACCAGGACTTTGATGTTTGTCCCATTGTCCAGTATGGAGATCGCGACCTTCTATAATCTAACCAGTCACAGTGCGGGTCCCATGGTGCAGAAAACGGGTCCCACACTGATAGAAGGGAATGTGGTGATGAATAAGTATATGAACAACAGCACATTATACATAGTAACAAAGGGAATAAACGTTACATAATTGTGGTCTAAGAAAAAGAGCAACACACGGACTGCAGGTGTAATTGGGCACTGTCTGTCTGTTTCCAGTATAGAAACAAAGGCCCCATTCACCATGATGTTTATATTGTGGTCTAAATCAACTTCAAATGGCGCAATATGATGTCACAACATAAATACATATATTCTGCGGCGTTTGTCTCCATTTATTTCCTGCTCCTCTGATATCGGTGGAGCTGTGGGGGGACGGGTTGTGGCCACTCCTGTGTTACAAATTTACTTAATGTTGTGGTGTACCTTACTACAGAAGAATTATTCCAGTAACATTCCTACCTGCACACCAGTGACTAGATGTCCATTATTCATTAAGTGACTGACATCTATTACTGATTTCGATGCCTCTCATTCCTGCACGCCTCATTCAGACTGGGGTAAGAGACGCCGGTATTAAAGAGGTCGTCTACTGCTCTATCACTGATTGGTCCTTATCATAGGTCATCACTGTCTGGTCACTTGGGATCCAGCACCCCACACCCTGCCAATCCGCTGTTATTGGTATTCAGATCAATAGGAGGCCGATGTGCAGCACCCGGCCACGGACACTATCAGAAGATGGAACCGCTCCGTAATTGAGCATTTCCGGACATGGAGAACAGCAGATCGGCATGGGAGACGGGTGACGGACTCAGACTGATCAGATATTGATGTCCTACCAATTGGGAGAAATATAACCAAAATATTATTTTAGGAAGAACAACTCCATGAATCCACAAAGATGCGAAACCCAGACCAGGATCCTGATGAGCCGCAGGTCTCCTGTAAGAATGACGGTCTGGGCCTGAACGTCCATGTGAGCGGACGGGTGATAGAGCGCTCCCGCTGCTAACGCTGACATTATCCTTATAAGCCGCAGCTGAGCGGCGATTCAAGGCGCTTACCGGCTGCAGGAGAGTCCCGGGAGTGCGGCGGTGTATAGAGGCGGCCCCGAGGTCAATGAGTATGACCAGGAGGAGGCAAAGAGATGCAGGAGCCGGCGAGGCTGGGATCAGCCAAGATGGCGCCGACGCCAGAGAGAAGGCGGAGAAGGACAACGCGGCATGCCAGAAGAGAATGGCGGCGGCGGCAAAGCTCCAGCAGTTTGCTAGAGTGGAGGCCGCAGGGAACTCAGGAAAAGCAGAGGAGGACGCCGGAGCAGACACAGACACAGAAGGAGAGGAGGAAAGTCCAGCAGAGGAACAGGAGGTACAACAGGGGAGCAGGGATGGTGATATGGCGGTGGTAGTAGGGGGATCTGAAGATAAGGAGCCAGGAGCAGAGCCCACCCTTAGAGATGTCTTTGCACTGGTATCATCATGCAAACAATCCCTGACCCAGCAGCTACAGGAGGTTAAGGGGGACACAGCCCAGATAAATGCAGCCCTGCAGAAGATTGACAAACGTGTGGGGGCTGTGGAGGAAAGAGTGAGCACTGCAGAAGACCATATAGTGCAGCTGCAGAAAGCGGAGAGGAAGTTTACTCAGGCAATATCGGAGCTGGCTGCAAAAAATGAGGATCTGGAGAATAGGTCCAGAAGAAATAACATTCGCATAGTGGGTGTCCCTGAAAAAACTGAGGGGAGGAATCCAACGGAATATATTGAAAGCTGGCTCCTTGAGACTTTTGGTGATGCAGCACTGACAAAAGTATTTGCGGTAGAAAGAGCCCACAGGGTCCCACCGAAACCACCTGTCCCTGGAGCAAGTCCCCGTACCATGCTTGCCAAAATCCTAAACTACAGAGACAGAGACATTATCCTGAGGAAGGCTAGAGACATGACAGATCTGACAATTGGAGGTCAAAGAATCGCTATCTACCCCGACTATTCCGCCCTGGTACAGAAACAACGGATGATGTTCACGGGTATCAAGAGACGGCTGAGAGAACTGGGAGTGCAATACTCCATGATGTTTCCGGCACGACTGAGAGTGGTAGCGATGGATAAGATTCACTTTTTCCAGACGCCGGAGGACGCTACCCAGTGGATAGATCTTAACGCTAAAAAGCTTAAAGGGAAAGGAGATTGAAAATGTGGGGCGGGTTAGTCGGGAGGTATTTTAATTCTTTCAAAAAGGAGAAAAAGAGTTTGACTGACAGTACATTGGTAATTGAAATGTGCAGGTTGGAGGGTGGAGCTGGGCATTATTCAGGGAATGCACTGGGTGTGCTGATGCGGCGGAGAAGTACGAGGGAGGAATGGGGTGCAGCGTACTAAAAGTTTATTTAGTTTCTTGTAGTTGTAATGTAATACAGGTTGAATTATATTGTTCTTCTAAGAATTGCGCCGAATTCTGTTATAAACGGTAGCGGGAGGCGGAAGGAGAAGGTTACGTTAACAAGAGTGTTCGCAATGGGTGATGGTGCCCCACTCTTGATAAGAGGCAGAATGTATAGTAATGGGGGTGTGGGGGAGGGGGGGGGGGGTGGGGGAAGGGTGGGAAGGGAAGTTAGACAGCTCAGAACCGGGAGTAACGACATAATTAAAGATGATGAGTCACATAATAGGGGACCGCTTTAAGATATTGAGCTGGAATGTGAGAGGCCTGGCGGATAGGTCCAGGAGAGCTGTGAGCCTGCAGTATGCGAAGGATTAACGGGCCTCTATGATATGCTTGCTAGAGACGCACTTGATACAGGAGAAAGTGGATGTACTGAATAGACGGTGGATACAGAAAGGGTATCATTCTACCTTTTCGACGTACTCAAGAGGGGTGTCAGTGTTGGTGCTGATGGGAGTGCAGTATGAAGAGGTGAAAGTATGCGTGGATGCTGAGGGTCAGTATGTGGTGATACAATGTATATTGTATGGAGTGAGATTGTGTGTTGCGGCAATGTATATTCCACCTCCATATTCAAGTAAGAAGATCAGGGAGGTGTTGGAGAAGGTGGAACGATGGGAACCACTACCACTCTTAATTATTGGGGATTTGAACAATATCTGTGACGACTTTTGGGATAAAAATAAGAACACCCAGAACAGGTCGGAGGGGCACACTACAACATTTGGTACCTATGTGCGTGAAATAGGCATGATTGATTTATGGAGAGTCAGACATGTTGGGGAGAGAGGGTACTCGTGCTACTCGCCGGCTCATGCTACGCTATCCAGAATTGATATGGCGCTGGGTAACCGCCTGTTGGACACAATGGTGGGAGAGGTGCGTTATCTGTCGAGGGCCCTTTCGGATCACAGTCCAATTGAGGTGGAGGTTAGGTTGTTGGGGACACGGACCGCAAGTGGGAGAGAATGGAAGATCCATCCTAACTGGTTACAGAGTATTGACTTGGACGGTATAGGGAAGGAGGTGACGGAATTCTTTGCTTTAAATGATGGGAGTGCAGATGCTCTAACTGTTTGGGATGCAATGAAAGCGTACCTGAGAGGGTTACTATTTAGAGACATTAGTAGGTGTAAGAGGAGGACAAGGGAGGCGGAGAGGGTGGCGATGGAGGAGCTGAAAGCCGCAGAGGACGAGATGGTAGTGCTGGGGACTTCCGAAGCAGAGAAAAGGTTGAGAACAGCGCAAACTCATATGGAGAAGATTCTGTTGGGAAAAGCTGAAAGGAAGCGGGAGTTTCAGAGGGTGACTTATTTTCAGGAGGGAGAAACAATGGGACACATGCTATCGGTGGTAGCCGCGGCTCAGCGTAGTACCTCGTATGTACACTCGTTGGTTTCAGATGGGGGGAGAAGGGTATCTGAAACACCTGAAATTATAAAGGTCTTTGCGGACTTTTACGCGGACTTATATTCCTCCAGGGTCAATGAGTCAGCCGGAGATACGGAGACTTTCCTTGAGAGTCTGGGTCTTCCGAAATTGAGTGAGGAGGATAGGGTGAGCCTAGATGCCCCTATCACCGAGGAGGAACTGAGTCGGGCGCTGAAGTCTATGGCCAATGGGAAGGCACCTGGGGTTGATGGGTTACCAGCTGAAATCTATAAAAGTCTGGAGGAAGTGCTGATTCTAGATTAAAGTTAGTACTGGAGGAGGCTGGACGCCGGGGGTATCTCCCAGCATCTATGAGGGAGGCCACTATAGTGGTTATTCCGAAGGAGGATAAGGATCTGGGGAAGCCTGAGTCATATCGGCCAATCTCTCTGTTAACCATCGATGTCAAGCTCTTGGCCAAGGTGTTAGCTACCCGTCTGTCCAGTGTCATTACTAACCTTGTACATTCGGATCAGTCTGGTTTTATGCCTGACAGGTCTACAGCGGTTAATCTACGGAGGCTGTATATGAACCTGCAGCTGAAGTCTGACAACTGTGGCCGAAGGCAGATGAATAAAACTTGGCACTCAATTTGAGAAGAAAAGCTTCTTAGTTTATTGATGCATCCAGACAAACAAAAGTGCTAAACGTTTTCGGTCCACACCGGACCTTCGTCAGAGCGTTTCTTTGACATTGACTGGATGAGGAAGCCAGAAAGCCTGGATGAGCGTTAGCAAGAACAGAAAATCCAAGAGCTGCAGTATGCTGGAGGATCACAATGGAGAGTGCCGCGTCATGAAAAGGCACAGAGCCTGAGGGGAGTAGCGGCGCTGGATCCTAAGCGCTCAGTGGAGCAGGGCAGAGAGGAGCCCACTGTCGCCCCTTCTGTTTGCCTTAGCTGTGGAACCACTGGCCGCCAAGATACGACAATCGGATGAGGTCCCTGGGTTCAGATATGGGAGTGTTGAGGAGAAGATCGCGTTATATGCAGATGACATCTTACTGTTCCTGGCGGACCCGGATGAAGCCTTGAATGGGGCTATCGAGATCATTGGGAAATTTGGAGACTTGTCGGGATTGAGGATAAATTGGGATAAATCGGTCCTCTTTGAGGTGGATGGGGTGGAGGAGAGCAGAAGTGAGCCATTGGGAGAGGGGCGGCTTAAGGTGGCATCCCTTTTCAAATACCTGGGAATATGGATCTCGATGCCAGTTACGGAGTTTTTGTGTAGGAATTTGACTCCTCTCATGGGCGCCCTTAAAGCAAAAGTGGATGCGTGGAATAAATTGCACCTATCGGTGGTGGGTAGGGTTAATCTCATTAAAATGGTTCTGATGCCCAAATTACTTTACGTCCTACACAATGCGCCAGTTTGGATTCCACGTGGGAAATTCCGGCAGATTAGTGCTCTTTTTAGAAGTCTGATATGGGGGAGGCGGTACCCACGTATTCGCCTGGAGACGCTTCAGCGGCCCAAGGAAGATGGAGGATTGGCTTTACCCAATCCTGAGTTATATTTTCTTGCAGCCCAGAGTCAACATTTGAAGGGCTGGGCGCGGGAGGCGTCTGCCAGTGCGGTACAGCACTTGATGGAGAGGGTGACAGACCGACGACCGGTGGCGCAGTGTCTGGAGGATGGCTCCTTGAAAGTATTGGGGAAATTATACCCAACTATGTTTTTGATACATAAATTATGGACCAGACTGCGACAGATTCGAGGGGGTTACGGGGCTGACTAAATTTACACCGATATGGTTTAATAATAATTTGGTTGAGTTTGCGGCCCTTGGAGTGCTGGCGGAGTGGCAGGCCAAAGGAATCCACTTGGTGGCTCAGATAGTTCAACAACGAGGATTAAAGTCCTTTTCACAGCTGCAAGGGGAGTTTGGATTGAGACCGGCTGGGGAGTATCAATATGCTCAGATGAAACATGCTTTTAAAGCTCAAAACAGGGGCGGTGGTGTTGAGATCCAAGAGGACATAGTTCTGGAATACGTGTGTGGGGAAGGGTCCACAAGGGGAGTCATTACCACCCTTTATAAGGACCTTCTACATGCATATTTTCTAGACTTCCCCCTAAAAGCGAGAGTGAAATGGGAAAGAGATTTAGGCCCAATGGAGGATGAAACCTGGGAGTCGGTGTTGGAGTGGGTTCCACGAGTGTCACTGAGCGAGCCGTATAGACTATCGCAGCTGTACATCTTGCACAGAGTCTATAAATCACCGGAAGTGTTGTGTAGAGCAGGGTTGCGTGCTGACTCTGAATGCCCGAGATGTAAGACTGAGAATGCAGGAATGCAGGAATGCAGGAATATACCATGTCGTGGACATGTCCAAGACTGGCTGCTTTCTGGCTGGTTGTGATGAGCCGGGTGGAAGGGGCGTATAAATGCAGAGTGCCGAGAGATCCGATAGTGTGTATACTAGGATATGTAGAGGAAATTAGAGTGGATAACACCTGGAAGATAGCAATAGCTAGGCTATTATACATGGCAAGGAAGGTAATAGCAAGGAACTGGATCAAGGAGGAACCGCCTACAAGGGGTGAATTCCTGAAGTATGTTAAACATGGTCTCAATCTGGAAAAGGGGGTCTACAAAAGACGTGGGAAAATAGAAACGTTTGATAAAATGTGGTCTCCGTGGCTCGAGCTAGGATGAGTAGTTATGGGAAATGGGAGGATGAGGGCCTCTGAAAGGAAGAGAGTGCTAAAGGAACAAGCGGACATAAGTGAGTCAAATGGCTCAAAGAATCATCAATACTGGTAACAAAAGTATAAATGGCTATGAGCTGTCAGGGGAGGGGGAGGTTTGGGTTTTGTTGGGATTGGAAAATGTAAAAATTTTGTAAAATAATGGAAAAATGCATAAATTGTATTGTTCATATTCGACTTTAATAAAAACCTATTTTATAAAAAAAAAAAAGAATGACAATCTGATGCAATCTGCATATAACAAATATAAGAATATACAGAACATTGCACCAGAGGATCTACTGTGCAGGAAGTAATCAGATGAGAGTGATCAAGTGCGGACAAAAATGGATCAATCCCATCTCAGCAATAAGAGTCACCACACGTATCACCGATTGTGGCGCTTCATCAGGGGTGAGAGCCAAATGAGCACAGGACCCTTTTATTATACAGCTGCATATACATAATGTGTTTACACTTATTAATTCATTCACATCAATTAGCCCCATAACATCTTACATAATATGGAGCAGCGTGTTCAGGTCTCAGGCGTCGGCTCAGCGTCCAGAACTAGTGTAACGCCCAGGTCATATCCGCCGTACGCCTGCGCATAGTGACGACCAGTGTTACCAAGCAGATCACCGCAAGTAGGCACAGACAGGAGAATCTGTAATACTACGTCTGATGAATAATAATCCAGCGATCATTACATGAATAGATCCTGAATCTCTGGTTCTGTCTCATTACAGCGACTGACAAGTAGTGACACTTGTGTCATGTGATGGAGAAATCTGAATCCGCCATCCGTGTACACTGTGGGGTCATCTCCGCTGTGGATGATGGTGGTTCTTATACTATAGGGACCCCCATGTGCCTGAGATGATGGTAACGGGGGCTCCCTGGAGACTTCATAAGTTCATGGTTCTTTGTCTTTTGGACTTTGTTCCCACCTTGTGTATTTTCTCTGTATCACAATTGCAGCGTCTCACAGTCCAGTAAAGTGGATGGAGTCATAGAAATCTTCTGTCCTCCGGGTTTATTCAGCATATTCTGACTCGCGAACTTCACATCCGCAGCTCGTCACTTTCTCTTGTGGATACGCTGAGTTTTATGTGCAGATTTTTCCAATAGATTTACATTAAATATGGAAAATCCATTCGTACAAACACATTTAATCCGCACATGACCGTAGCCATAAAGGTTTGTCAAAGACAAATACCAGGAAGCATCAAAAACAAAGAAGCTTTATTTTAAGAAAAAAAAAAGAGATAAAAACCATATAAAAAACAAAAACGCGATATTAAAGCGTGTAAAGAAAAACGCACAAAAAAACTACAATGAATAAAACACAATTTACCTTCTTTACATCGTATGTGCAGAAATGGTCCAAAAAAATCTGCAACACTGGAAATTCACCAAGTTCTGATCATCGGAACGTCGCCTGGAAAAAAAATCAGAAGTTATTTCTGCTGATATGGGATAAATCCCGATCACTGGACACGAGCACAAACGACCTCCGACTAATGACTGCACCGCCATAAATACAGTAATGTCAGGAGTCAGGTATTATACATGCTGCGTCTCATAACGTCCATCAATATAATGGGTGCATATAATACATACAGTACAGAATACTGACAATATGGCGCCTGTTCATAAAGGATCCATTTGAGTTAACCTCACACCGCGCACCCCCATCCATCAGCCGTTACCAGACCCCGCGGCGTCCAGGTGTAAGCAGTGGACGGGGCAGAACCTCACAGCTCCACACACTGTAGTGGCCGCTCCCGGGTGCTGCAGATCAGCTCCAGTCATACTCGCCCACCACATCCCTGTAGATCTCATGACTTCTTTTTGTGGCGATGGTGACAGGTGACCGCTGCAGACAATTCCTGAAAGAATCCGCAGCGATCAGACAGAGGCATTGACTTCATTGGGGTAAACAGAGCACAAAACATCAATTCTTGGCCTCCATTCATCATGACGCATTGTCAGTCTATTAGGATGAACATGATGGGAAATGTATAAGGTGAATAAATGAAGTGTGACCATAAGGCTGTGTGCACACGTCAGGATTGTCTGCAGAATTTTCCTGAACAAAACCAGAATTTTTCTGCAGGAAATCTGCATCCGGTTTATAATGAGAAGCTAATTACTCCTGGAGGTTCATTATGAGTGATGTCAGCAGTGTGACTCAGTATTTTCTTTATAAATAAAGCTACATCTACATGGATCATCTTCAGGAACCACATCAATTCCAGAAAGCAGAACTCACAGTAGATCTGTTCCCGGCTGTGATCTGTTGTATCTAACAGTGAATCTTTGGGAAGACGACACGGCGATGGCTCTCGGGATCCTCGGGCTGACGGCCGTTTATTCCTCAGGTACCTCCATCCTGTGCTCTCTATGTGCTGTGTGTACGGGGTCCTGTGTGGATTTTTTCCATCTGATCATTAGATTACCGGCTGTGATAACGATCTGCAGTATTAATGTATCAGTGATCCGCTCTTTGGTTGGGGCAGATGATGCGGAATATCCGGCCGTATCCATCACTTCTCCACTTTGTTGGTTTCACTTATTATTGAGGAGACAAAGAATCTTCCCCTGACACCTCATTCTCACCTCTGTGTTCCTTGTATTTTTCTCACAGATAGAACACGTTCCCTTTATTATCTACGGTGCTGTTCACATCTGTAGGGTTTTTTTTTATCAGAATGGATGACAAGGGGCCAAACAAGTCTGTGGAAAACACGACAAGGATGACATTAGTGTACGGTCTGTACGTCCTGTGTGTAACATTGCAACGGAACGAAGAAGTCTTGTGTTTTATTTGAATAGTATTTAGGGTACAATGAATGGTGGCCCTGACCACGAGCTGCGGTTATCACCGTCCTTTACTCCAGCGTCCGTGTCCAGAGATGCCGCACTCCCCCCACTGCTCCTCCGGACATGTACGCTGCAATAAAGGACGGTGATAACCGCAGCTCGTGGTCAGGACCACCATTCATTGTACCTAAATACTACACAGGTTGTTTCCTATTGTGAAGCACCAAGAAATATTCCTGCATTTGGCTATTTGTTTCATACACGAGGACTGAGTACACAGATGAGATATAGGACCGAGTATACAGAAGAGATATAGGACCGTGTACACAGATGAGATATAGGACTGAGTACACAGATGAGATATAGGACTGCGTACACAGATGAGATAGAGGACTGAGTACACAGATGAGATATAGGACTGCGTACACAGATGAGATATAGGACTGCGTACACAGATGAGATATAGGACTGTGTACACAGATGAGATATAGGACTGAGTACACAGATGAGATATAGGACTGCGTACACAGATGAGATATAGGACTGCGTACACAGATGAGATATAGGACTGCGTACACAGATGAGATATAGGACCGCGTACACAGATGAGATAGAGGACTGAGTACACAGATGAGATATAGGACCGCGTACACAGATGAGATATAGGACTGTGTACACAGATGAGATATAGGACTGCGTACACAGATGAGATATAGGACTGCGTACACAGATGAGATATAGGACTGCGTACACAGATGACATATAGGACTGCGTACACAGATGACATATGGGACCGTGTACACAGATGACATATAGGACCGTGTACACAGATGACATATAGGACCGCGTACACAGATGACATATAGGACTGCGTACACAGATGAGATATAGGACTGCGTACACAGATGAGATATAGGACTGAGTACACAGATGAGATATAGGACTGAGTACACAGATGAGATATAGGACTGAGTACACAGATGAGATATAGGACCGAGTATACAGATGAGATATAGGACTGCGTACACAGATGAGATATAGGACTGCGTACACAGATGAGATATAGGACTGAGTACACAGATGAGATATAGGACTGCGTACACAGATGAGATATAGGACCGCGTACACAGATGAGATATAGGACCGCGTACACAGATGAGATATAGGACCGCGTACACAGATGAGATATAGGACTGCGTACACAGATGAGATATAGGACTGAGTACACAGATGAGATATAGGACTGCGTACACAGATGAGATATAGGACTGCGTACACAGATGAGATAGAGGACCGCGTACACAGATGAGATATAGGACCGCGTACACAGATGAGATATAGGACCGAGTACACAGATGAGATATAGGACCGCGTACACAGATGAGATATAGGACTGCGTACACAGATGAGATATAGGACTGAGTACACAGATGAGATATAGGACTGCGTACACAGATGAGATATAGGACTGCGTACACAGATGAGATAGAGGACCGCGTACACAGATGAGATATAGGACCGCGTACACAGATGAGATATAGGACCGCGTACACAGATGAGATATAGGACCGTGTACACAGATGAGATATAGGACCGCGTACACAGATGAGATATAGGACCGTGTACACAGATGAGATATAGGACCGCGTACACAGATGAGATATAGGACCATGTACACAGATGAGATATAGGACTGCGTACACAGATGAGATATAGGACTGCGTACACAGATGAGATATAGGACCGTGTACACAGATGAGATATAGGACCGTGTACACAGATGAGATATAGGACTGCGTACACAGATGAGATATAGGACCGTGTACACAGATGACATATAGGACTGCGTACACAGGTGAGATATGGGATATAAAAAAACCCAAGACATATATTCATGTCGCAAAGCACTTAGGACCCCTTGCATTAATAACAACTGTGCAAAACTCAATAGATTCATCTTTAGTTTTAAATACAGTCTGGACAAAGTGAGACGTTCTGCTATAATTAAAAATCGTCACGTCCTAAGTTCAGATAAAGATGTAAGGCTGGAAACACACGAGAGAGTTTAAAATCGGTCCGGTTTTGATGCAGGAGAGTCGGACGAGTGTCATGCGTTTTTTATGCGAGTATAATCTGATTTTTCACACCTAGCATCCGATTTACATCCGAATACCGTGTGATTGCTATTAGACTGCAATGCGATTTTAACATGAAAAAATACAAAAATATTGAAGGATAGCGGCGCTGTTACGTTTGACAGGGGTGGACTGCAGCAGGTGGACCCTTATATCACTTATAGGGTGAAAGGCTAAAAAGATAAGAACAAATATACACAATAAGTGCATACACACCCGCGCAATGTCCTACGTTGCTTTTAAGTAATCACACTACCGATATGACATTTACCTGCTCGATGAAGTATGTTGGATGATTTTGATAGTGGCACAAATCAAATCAGGGATAATATAAATGTATTTACTAAAAGAAAAAAGTGAGGATATATATTAGACTAGCTGAAGAGCCCGGCGTTGCCTGGGCATAGTAAATATCTGTGGTTAGTTATAGCATCTCACTTCTCTTATTTTCCCATCACGCCTCTCATTTTCCCCATCACATCTTTCATTTTCCCCCTCATATCTCTCATTTTCTCCCTCACTCCTCTCATTCCCCCCTAACACTTGTCATTTCGACCTCACATCTGTCATTTTCCGATCACTCCACTATTTTCCCTCACTCCTCTCATTTTGCACTCACACCTTTTCATTGTCACCTCAGTATATACATGTTTGTCATCTCCCTTATATATAGTATACACCTGTATGTCATCTCCTGTATATAGTATATACCTATATGTCATCTCCCCTGTATATATAATCTACCTGCTGCGTGTCATCTCCCCTGTATATAGTATATACCTGTATGTCATCTCCTCCTATATATAGTATATACCTGTATGTCATCTCCTTCTATATATAGTATATACCTGTATGTCATCTCCTCCTGTATATAGTATATACCTGTGTGTCATCTCCCCTGTATATAGTATATATCTGTGTGTCATCTCCTCCTGTATATAGTATATACCTGTATGTCATCTTCTATATATAGCATATACCTGTATGTCATCTCCTCCTGTATATAGTATATACCTGTAGGTCATCCGCTCCTGTATATAGTATATACCTGTGTGTCATCTCCTCCTGTATATAGTATGTACCTGTATGTCATCTCCTCTATATAGTATATACCTGTGTGTCATCTCTCCTGTATATAGTATATATCTGTGTGTCATCTCCCCTGTATATAGTATATACCTGTGTGTCATCTCCTCCTGTATATAGTATGTACCTGTATGTCATCTCCTCTATATAGTATATACCTGTGTGTCATCTCTCCTGTATATAGTATATACCTGTGTGTCATCTCCCCTGTATATAGTATATATCTGTGTGTCATCTCCTCCTGTATTAGACCTCGTTCACACATTATTTGCTCAGTATTTTTACCTCAGTATTTGTAAGCTAAATTGGCAGCCTGATAAAGCCCCAGCCAACAGGAAGCCCTCCCCCCTGGCAGTATATATTAGCTCACACATACACATAATAGACAGGTCATGTGACTGACAGCTGCTGTATTTCCTATATGGTACATTTGTTGCTCTTGTAGTTTGTCTGCTTATTATTCTAATTTTTATTTTTGAAGGATAATACCAGACTTGTGTGTGTTTTAGGGCGAGTTTCGTTTGTCAAGTTGTGTGTGTTGAGTTGCGTGTAGCGACATGCATGTAGCGACTTTTGTGAGATGAGTTTTGTGTGGCAACATGCATGTAGCAACTTTTTGTGTCGAGTTGCATGTGACAGGTTAGTGTAGCAAGTTGAGTGCAGCAAGTTTTGCGCATGGCGAGTTTTGCGCATGGCGAGTTTTATGTGTGGTGCCTTTTGAGTATGTGCAAGTTGTGTGTGAGGCAACTTTTGCATGTGCTGCAACTTTTGTACATGTGGCAATTTTTCCGCATGTGCAAGTTTTGCGTGTGGCGAGTTTTCCATGAGGTGAGTTTTGCACTTGTTGCGAGTTTTGTGTGAGCCTAGTTTTTGCATGTGGCGAGTTTTGCGCGTGGCGAGTTTTGAGCGCCGACTTTTGTGTTTCGACTTTTATGTGGCGAGGTTGGTGTATGTGTGGTGAAATGTGTGCTGAGGGTGGTATATGTGTTCAAGCACGTGGTAGTGTGTGGCGCATTTTGTGTGTGTCCATATCCCCGTGTGTGGTGAGTATCCCATGTCGGGGCCCCACCTTAGCAACTGTACGGTATATACTCTTTGGCGCCATCGCTCTCACTCTTTAAGTCCCCCTTGTTCACATCTGGCAGCTGTCAATTTGCCTCCAACACTTTTCCTTTCACTTTTTCCCCATTATGTAGATAGGGGCAAAATTGTTTGGTGAATTGGAAAGCGCGGGGTTAAAATTTCGCCTCACAACGTAGCCTATGACGCTCTCGGGGTCCAGACGTGTGACTGTGCAAAATTTTGTGGCTGTAGCTGCGACGCCTCCAACACTTTTCATTTCACTTTTTCCCCATTATGTAGATAGGGGCAAAATTGTTTGGTGAATTGGAAAGCGCGGGGTTAAAATTTCACCTCACAACGTAGCCTATGACGCTCTCAGGGTCCAGACGTGTGACTGTGCAAAATTTTGTGGCTGTAGCTACGAAGCCTCCAACATTTTTCCTTTCACTTTTTTCCCCATTATGTAGATAGGGGCAAAATTGTTTGGTGAATTGGAACGCGAGGGGTTAAAATTTCGCCTCACAACATAGCCTATGACGATCTCGGGGTCCAGACGTGTGATTGTGCAAAATTTTGTGGCTGTAGCTGCCAATCCCGGACATACACACATACATACATATACACACACATTCAGCTTTATATATTAGATATGGATACTAAAATAATCTGTATAGGAACGCTATTATTTTTACACACATTGATAGCGTTGTTCTGCAATCAAGAGCTGGATTGCTCGAATTCAGGGCACTTGTTTTTGCAAAAAATGTAATCTGAAAGAAAAGAAAACTTCTATATACTCCTTAATAGAAATAGCATACTTTTCCCGTTATATGGTTTAAGGGTTAATAGATACCTGTACTTAGCATGAGATAGTGCACATTTCCCAGATCATGGGCTGCTTCATGTAGTTCAATGGGTTAATGTGGAATACACAGAGCTTCAGACAGCGCTATAGTGATGACTCAGAAAACAGTCTGGCATGCGGCACAGCTGCTGATCGCTGTTTAGTGCTGGTACACTGTGGCTAAATAACGGAGTATGGAATGCAGGAGTCTCAGTGGGCGCTGAGGAAGCAGTCAAGCAGACGGTGAAGTGTATGAGATAGAGCTACTTAGCTGAAAAGTTGCTGCTTCCTCCTTGTTCCTTTCGGTAGCTGTATGTGGGAGTCTTCAGCACACGCTGTCCCGGCCGGTGACAGGCGTGTGCATAACTCAGAGATGAACGCCGGGAGTTGAGAAAGACCTGCAGGAGGACCTTCGGTATCCGGGTAACTGAGTCACGTGATCACCAGTCACGTGATGCTTCTCTCTCGAGGTACGGAGCGTGGTGGAAGCCAATAACCTACGCGTTTCGGAATTTCTACGGATTCCTTCCTCAGGAAGTCACCTGTCCCGGACGTCACCAGCGCGGGTGTGTATGCACTTATTGTGTATATTTGTTCTTACGATTTTAACATGAGCTTTTACATAGAGAAATTCTCTAAGTCATTTACACATCATTTTCAAAGGAAATATTCTTCAAAACATATAGATAATAATAATAATTTTATTTATATAGCGCCAACATATTCCGCAGCGCTTTACAAATTATAGAGGGGACTTGTACAGACAATAGACATTACAGCATAACAGAAATACAGTTCAAAACAGATACCAGGAGGAGTGAGGGCCCTGCTCGCAAGCTACAATCTATAGGAAAAGGGGAGACACGAGAGGTGGATGGTAACAATTGCTTTAGTTATTCGGACCAGCCATAATGTGAAGGTACCGTCACACTAAGCGACGCTGCAGCGATACCGACAACGATCCCGATCGCTGCAGCGTCGCTGTTTGGTCGCTGGAGAGCTGTCACACAGACAGCTCTCCAGCGACCAACGATCCCGAGGTCCCCGGTAACCAGGGTAAACATCGGGTAACTAAGCGCAGGGCCGCACTTAGTAACCCGATGTTTACCCTGGTTACCAGCATGAACGTAAAAAAAACAAACACTACATACTTACATTCTGCTGTCTGTCCTCCAGCGCTGTGCTTCTCTGCACTCCTCCTGCACTGGCTGTGAGCGCCGGCCAGCCGGAAAGCAGAGCGGTGACGTCACCGCTCTGCTTTCCGGCTGCTGTGCTCACAGCCAGTGCAGGAGGAGTGCAGAGAAGCACAGCGCCGGGGACAGACAGCGGTAGGTAAGTATGAAGTGTTTTTTTTTTTTTTTTTTACTTTTACGCTGGTAACCAGGGTAAACATCGGGTTACTAAGCGCAGCCCTGCGCTTAGTTACCCGATGTTTACCCTGGTTACCAGTGAAGACATCGCTGGATCGGTGTCACACACGCCGATCCAGCGATGTCAGCGGGAGTCCAGCAACGAAATAAAGTTCTGGACTTTCTTCAGCGACCAACGATCTCCCAGTAGGGGCCTGATCGTTGGTCGCTGTCACACATAACGATTTCCTTAACGATATCGTTGCTACATCACAAAAAGCAACGATATCGTTAAGTGTGACGGTACCTTAAGGCTCGGGTGTTCATGTAAAGCTGCATCACCTAAGTATGTAGCAGTACAGACACAGAGGGCTATTAACTGTATAAAGTGTATGAGAACATGATGGAGGAACCTGATTATGGTTTAAGTTTTTTGAATAGGCCACAGGGATAATTAGGTTAATGCGTTGAGGCGGTAGGCCAATCTGAACAAATGCGTTTTAGGGCATGGTTAAAACTGTGGGGATTGGGGATTAATTGTATTAACCTGTGTAGTGCATTCCAGAGAATCGGCGCAGCATGTGTAAAGTGTTGGAGACAATAGATAGATAGATGAAAAGACAGCATTTCATATGCGGGTACAGTAAAATTACACTGACAGATTAGAATAGCATAGATATGTATAAACATAGAATACACACGTGTGTATATATATATATATATATATATATATATATATATATATATATATGTATCCTAGTCAGAAAAAAGCTGAGGGCACTCACCAGTCTTCAAAGGTCACTTCTTTATTAATATCTGTGCTGCAGGCACAGCGCGAAACGGCCGTCGTCCTCCCCTGCTCACACGAGCTTCGGCTCCTTCTCCACCGGCCATGAATTTTATCTGGAGTTGATATTAATAAAGAAGTGACCTTTGAGGACTGGTGAGTGCCCTCAGCTTTTTTCTGACTAGGATACATGGACAAAAGTTTTTTTTCCCTGAAGGAGCACCCGATGTTCTGGGTCAGCGGCGTGTGGATCAGTTTCGTCTAGTGGCAGACCCTGGGTGTTTTGGTCTCGTGGCATCGTTGGATGTGGGTCTGTGCCGCTCGCATTTTTGTTTCTGTTGCGGGATATATATATATATATATATATATATATGCTGTACATGTCAGTGACACAGTGACACACACACATGCACCGTGTCCCAAATTATTATGCAAATTGGATTTGTGTCATAAAG
This sequence comes from Ranitomeya imitator, assembly GCF_032444005.1. Taxonomy (NCBI): domain Eukaryota; kingdom Metazoa; phylum Chordata; class Amphibia; order Anura; family Dendrobatidae; genus Ranitomeya; species Ranitomeya imitator. The sequence goes on along the minus strand of NC_091284.1, from coordinate 12,771,747 downwards.
ATTTATTTGCTTTGTTTTTCAAATAAATTTGTGGATGGTATTGTGTCTCAGGTCTCAATGGATCACTGAAATCAATCTTAAACACATGTGATAATTAGTTTTCCAGGTGATTCTTATTAAAGGAAAACTACTTAAAAATTATGTTCCACATTATTAAGCAGCCACAGGTTTCAAGCAATATTGGAAATAAAAAGGATCTCTCTGCTGCCGAAAAGCGTTAAATTGTGCAATGTCTTGGTCAAGGTATGCAAACATTAGATATTTCACGAAAACTTAAGAGTGATCATCATACTGTGAAGAGATTTGTGACTGAATCTGAGCACAGACAGAGTTCATGCAGATAAAGGCATAATGAGGAAGGTTTCTGCCAGACAAATTCATTGGATTAAGAGAGCAGCTGCCAAAATACCATTATAAACCAGCAAACAGATATTTGAAGCTGCTGGTGCCTCTGGAGTCCATCAAACCTCAAGGTGTAGGATCCTTCAAAGGCTTGCCTTGGTGCATAAACCTACTATTCGGCCACCCCTAAACAGTGTTCACAAGCAGAAACGGTTGCAGTGGGTCCAAACATACATGAAGACTAATTTTCAAAGAGTCTTGTTTACTGACGAGTGTCGAGCAACCCTGGATGGTCCAGATGGATGGAGTAGTGGATGGTTGGTGGATGGCCACCATTAGTGATGAGCGAACGTGGGCCTACTAACTGTGTTTCCTTCTCATCCTGCCCATTGCCCAGCCACTGCTAGATGAGTCTGCTGGTACATTGACCCAGACCACTACATTCCCCTTGCACTCTACACAGCCAGAATCTGACCCTGCTGAAAGTGAGGTTCCCCTTCCCGCATACTATACCACCTTTCACAGGGACAAAGAGGAAAGTGCAGATGAAAGTGCAGGTTCCTTCATCAGGTCGGGGGCATACTCGTTGGCGACGTCACTGGCACAGGGCCCCTCATAGTACGCAAAAGTGTCTCTGCCGGTGGGAGGCACCACCCGCCGTCAAACACACCGCCGTACTATGAGGGGCCCTGTGCCAGTGCCAATGCGAACGAGTGGGCACCCCTGCTTGCTCAGGATCACAGCACTTGCAAAGTTGAAATACTTACCTCTCCCGCCTCCACTGCCGTGATGTAGTCCGCGTTTCCTGGGCCCACGAAAAACTTGAACCAGACCTACCCCCCACAACTTTAGCCAAATGACCCCCAATTTTCAATGACTAACTATTATTATAAGGTAAATTAAGATTGACAAGCTTAAGTAACAAGAATTGATGTTTTTGACATTAAAATGGGCACTGTAGGTGTTTTCCTGTCCTCCACTCACTGCCGACTTTGATTCCCCATTGACTTGCATTGGGTTTCGTGTTTCGGTCGGCCCCCGACTTTTCGCAATAATCGGCCGATTTCACCCGACCCGACTTTTGAGAAAGTCGGGTTTCACGAAACCCGACTCGATCCTAAAAAAGTAAAAGTCGCTCAACTCTTCTCTTCCCTTCTAAGCATCGGTACGCTATCAATGACCCTAAATCTCAATTGACTCACTGAATGTTTATTATCGATAAAATGTTTAGGGATTGGTAATTCCACCAATTTAGTCCTGATGGTACTTTTATGTTTACCAACACGTGTTTTACCTTCCATAGTTGTCTCGCCCACATAAGTGAGCCCACATGGGCATACAATCATATACCCTACAAAGCTGGAAGTACATGTGTATCTATCGTTGATATAGATCTTCCTCCCAGTGTGTGGATGATGGTAAAAATCACCTTTCAACATATTGCCTCACCAGGCACACCCAAGACAGGGGAAATTTCCACATCTTGGGGGCCCAATGTCCACTGTACAGAAACCCTTTCATGGCCTATATCTAATTTGACAAGCCTGTCCTTCAGATTCCGTCCCCTTTTAAATGAAAAAATAGGAGGCTGAGTAAATTCATCTATATCTGGAAGACCTTGATGTAACACATGCCAATGTTTAGTAAGAATACCATTAGTGTGACCACTAGCTGTACTAAACGTAGAAACAAAAGGAATGCGCTTATCCTTACTTTTAGCCTTCTTCCTTCTAACATCCAATCTTGTCAAACTCTTTACCTTATTCTTGTAGTCTATCACTTCATTATCAGGATAGCCTCTGTTGGTAATTTTTTGCACATCTCATCCAATCTAGGATCAAGTAATGAGTCATCTGCTATTATTCACCGAACCCTCATCATTTGGCTCCAAGGCAGTGACTCAACCATCTTCCTCGGATGGTGACTGTTAAAATGCAACAAGCTGCTCCTGTCAGTATTTTTGACAAACAAATCAGTCTTCAATGATAGCCCCTCTTTGTAAACCATAGTGTCCAAAAATTGGACAAGTTCACTGGAGTACGTCAATGTAAAATCCAATTCAGTTCCCGATGGAACTCAAGGAGCTCACTCGATTCACCTCCCCACACTACAAAGACATCATCAATGTAGCGCCACCAGGCCCGGACATGGACCAAAAACTGGAGCTGTACACGTACCGGTGCTCTAATACCACCATGTAGATGTTGGCATATGTGGGGGCCACATTTGCCCCCATGGTGGTACCCCTCAACTGTAAGTAGTAATCATCCCCAAAGAGGAAATAATTCCTCCTGAGGATGAACTCAAGCAGTGAGAGGACCAGCCGTGCACACCCCAGTTCCATGTCCGAGCCGGATAGCACCACATCGACCGACGCAAAGCCTCTTGCGTGTTCAATCGAGGTATATAAAGAGACGACATCGAATGACACCAATATCGTATTAGTTGTTACAGTCAAGTTATCAATCTTATCCAAAAAGTCATTAGTGTCTTTGATATATGACTGTGCGGATAAAGCAAATTTAGACAGAATTTTATCCAGAAAAATGGCTACTTTATTAAATATAGAGCCCCTGCCTGACACAATCGGGCATCCTGGGGGGTTAAAATAGTCTTTATGTATCTTGGGCAGAATATATATCAAAGGTCTAATTGGACAATTGACCAATAAATATTTTGACAGCTTAAGGTCAATGAGACCATCTGACAAGGCCTCATTGACAAGAAGCTGTAATTCTTTCTGAAAACGAATCGTAGGATCACCAGACAATTTACAGTATACATTCTCATCAGCCAATTGGCGTAATATCTCCACTTTATATTTAACACTATCCATCACAACCACTGCTCCACCTTTATCCACAGCCTTTATTGTAATGGAAGTGTTCATGGAAAGGCTGTCTATAGCTCTCTTCTTATCAGAGGTTAAATTATGTCGATCACGATTTCTAAAGTTCTTTCTTAATAGTTCAAAATCTCTCTCAACCAATTGAACATACGCCTCCAGAAAAGGGTTCTTAATAGGAGGTTGAAAATTACTCTTATTGTAGAAACCTACGCTTTGAAGAGAAAAATCTACAGAATTACTCATCAATCCAACACTCTCTTATTGTTTATCTGAAAGGACACCTCCTAAAAAAAGAAAATAAATCAGTCTCAAGTTCAAACCAGTCTGGTAAATTAGTCGGACAAAAATATAATCCCTTTTCTAGAACACTCAGTTCAAATTCAGACAGTGCAGTAGATTAAATATTTACCACAGTCTTTTCAGATAATTGTTGATCTTCCGTTTCTTCTCCGTGTTCTTCATTTTCATCGTAGTATTGCGTGTTGCCCTCTGATCTTGTGTTGGCCTTTTTCCTTTTATGTTTCCCCATGTATGCCAACATCTACATGGCGGTATTCGAGGACCGGTACAGCCCCAGTTTTTGGTTCCATGTCCGGGCCTGGTGGCGCTACATTGATGATGTCTTTGTAGTGTGGAAGGTGAATCGAGTGACAGGAACAGCTTGTTGCATTTTAACAGTCACCATCCGAGGAAGATGGTTGAGTCACTGCCTTGGAGCCAAATGATGAGGGTTCGGAGAGTAATAGAAGATGAATCATTACTTGATCCTAGCTTGGATGAGATGTGCAAAAAATTTACCAACAGAGGCCATCCTGATAATGAAGTGACAGACTACAAGAATAAGGTAAAGAGTTTGACAAGATTGGATGTTAGAATGAAGAAGGCTAAAAGTAAGGATAAGCGCATTCCTTTTGTTTCTACGTTTAGTACAGCTAGTGGTCAAATTAATGGTATTTTTACTAAACATTGGCATTTGTTACATCAAGGTCTTCCAGATATAGATGAATTTACTCAGGCTCCAATTTTTTCATTTAAAAGGGGACGTAATCTGAAGGACGGGCTTGTCAAATCAGGTATAGGCCCCGAAAGGGTTTCTGTACAGAGGATGTTGGGGAGGAGATAGAATTAAATTGTTAAAACAAAAGGAACTCAGGTTGATATCTAGGTTGGGATGACCTGGCCCCCCTGCCCCTGCTCGCCCTTATTGAATCTGTCAAATTTGTGATTTGTGTTATTAGGTGTCTCATATTATATTGTGCTGTTCTTTTCCCTCTTTTCCCCTTCTTTTTTCTACATAAGTTGACTATATAGTGTGGTCTGTCATTATACTTTTTATAAAATGTAAATAGTACGAGAGTACGAGTGCTGCTGTTATATACTTTGTACGGAGCGCAAATAAAATCTCGTTATATGCTATACTGATCTGTAGACATTAGGCAATGGTTGCCATGGATATGGCTATATACTTTAGCCGATAGGTTTAAGTGATGTGCTAGGAGGTTTGCGTGCCCTCCGCGTTGTTGTGGCGGCTTTGCGTGGTTGGCATGTGATGTTCTCCTTCTCTTGTGAGTTGAGATACTAGCGCGCCTGTGTGCGGTTGCCGGGGACACAATAGCAGGCGTGTGTGATCTCCCTTGCTGTAGTGACGGTATCACGTGGTTAGCCATGTGGTGTTGTTTACTCCTACGGGTGATCTCATCAGCGCGCCTGCGCACGTGTGCCGGTGATGTACTAGTAGGCGTGCGTGATCTTTCTCGCTGGGGAGGCGGCATCTCCTGGTTGACCATGTGAAGTTGTTTACATTCTTGAGATGAGACTCAGGCGCCTGCGCTTGTATATGCCTGTTACAGATCGGGTTTTGTGATTGGATGATAGCGCTGCATTTAGGTAACATCTATTGGTTTTTAGACATGTGCAGTTTTGGCGCTTAAGTTTTGCAGCCCATCTATTGGTGGAGCAAGTACGTTTACAATATATCCTATGAGACATCTGAAATGATTGGTTCTTGTATACAATGACACACTTTGGAGAAGGTGGTGATTGGCCTTGATGTGCTGATTATATATTGGTGGGATTTTGACATGTGGGCTTCCATTGTGGGAAGGAGTACTTCATTGGTTGACAGCTTATTAGTGTTGAGCATTTCAATACCGCAAGTATTGGGTATTGGCCGATATTTGCGGTATCGGAATTCCGATACCGAGTTCCGATATTTTCAGTATATCGGATACCGGAATGGGAAGTTCCCATAATTCAAAGAGCCAGAATTCAGCCAATGAGGAATGCTTAGAAGTGTAGGCACATCCTGTTCTGCATGGTAGGCATGTAACTACTGGCATGGCTGTGATTGGCTGCTAAAATTATGTCATGATGCACTATAAAAGTCGCCGCCGCCATTTTGGGCTCACTCTGCTGTGAATTCAGTTAGGGACAGGATGCTGTGTTCTGACTGAGGGCCAGTTTAGAGATAGCGATTTGCTTCATTGTCCTTTACCCAGGCTAATTTAGCAGCCGCTGTGTGAGAACCTTGTTTTTGCTTTGCAGCGCTGTTCAAAGCTGTCTGCAAGGTCTCTGTGTGTGTGAGTGCAGCTCACTCTGTCCACAGCCACAGCCGGTTGTGGTCAGCTCAGGGTGCGTCACTGCCTCATACTGTTCAATCCATTGTCCTTTTTTGCAATTAGTGCAGCCTGCTGCACATTTTTTCAAATAATTCCTATTAGTGGCTTTCCATCTGTATCCTGCTAGATTGTGGAAAAACACTATATAGGGTTACATAGAGGAGCTTGTTTTGGCCTTGCAGTGCACGGTCTGTGTGAGTGCAGCTCACTCTGTAGTCAGTTCTGCCAAAAAAAATAAATAAATAAAGTTCACCAAACACACCACTTTACAGTTGTGTAGGCCACATTAGCTCATATTAAAGTCTAGTCCACACTTTAGAAAATTAGTGTTTCTTATACCTGTTAGGAGCTGTTCAGGAATAAGTACAATAAGCCCTTAGTACTTTTCTGCTTATCTTTATCAGTCAACCAAGATGAAGAAGGCAGGGAGTAAAGTGTTCTGATTAGGTAATTCAGAACCACAATGGACTTTGAAGTTCAGAGCACACCAAGTGACCTGACAATAACCAAAATACACAAGACGAGCTCTGAGACGTGGAAACTCTGCTGACCGCAATCCTAATCCTATCCAACCACACTAGAGGCAGCCATGGATTGCGCCTAACGCTACCTATGCAACTCGGCACAGCCTGAGAAACTAGCTAGCCCTAAGAGGAAAATAAGCCTACCTTGCCTCAGAGAAATTCCACAAAGGTAAAGGCAGCCCCCCACATATAATGACTGTGAGTAGAGATGAAAGTACAAACGCAGAGATGAAATAGATTTAGCAAAGCGAGGCCCAGCTTACTGAATAGACCGAGGATAGGAAAGATTGCTTTGCGGTCAACACAAAACCCTACAAACAACCACGCAGAGGGGGCAAAAAGACCCTCTGCACCGACTAACGGTACGAAGGTGCTCCCTCTGCGTCCCAGAGCTTCCAGCAAGCAAGAAAAACCAATAAAGCAAGCTGGACAGAAAAAATAGCAAACAAAACAACACAAGCAAACTTAGCTCATGCAGGAAGACAGGCCACAGGAACGATCCAGGAGGAAGCAGACCAACACTAGAACATTGACTGGAGGCCAGGATCAAAGCACTAGGTGGAGTTAAATAGAGCAGCACCTAACGACCTAACCTCATCACCTGAGGAAGGAAAGTCAGAAGCCGCAGTACCACTCACATCCACCAACGGAAGTCCATAGACAGAATCAGCCGAAGTACCACTTGTGACCACAGGAGGGAGCTCGACCACAGAATTCACAACAGTACCCCCCCTTGAGGAGGGGTCACCGAACCCTCACCAGAGCCCCCAGGCCGACCAGGATGAGCCATATGAAAGGCACGAACAAGATCGGCAGCATGGACATCAGAGGCAAAGACCCAGGAATTATCTTCCTGACCATAACCCTTCCACTTAACCAGATACTGGTGTTTCCGTCTCGAAACACGAGAATCCAAAATCTTCTCCACTATATACTCCAACTCCCCCTCCACCAAATCGGGCAGGAGGATCAACAGATGGAACCATAGGTGCCACGTATCTCCGCAACAATGACCTATGGAATACGTTATGGATGGAAAAAGAATCTGGAAGGGTCAAACGAAAAGACACAGGATTAAGAACCTCAGAAATCCTATACGGACCAATGAAACGAGGCTTAAACTTAGGAGAGGAAACCTTCATAGGCATATGACGAGATGACAACCAAACCAAATCCCCAACACGAAGTTGGGGACCCACACAGCGTCTGCGATTAGCGAAACCTTGAGCCTTCTCCTGGGACAAGGTCAAATTGTCCACTACATGAGTCCAAATCTGCTGCAACCTGTCCACCACAGTATCCACACCAGGACAGTCCGAAGACTCAACCTGCCCTGAAGAGAAACGAGGATGGAACCCAGAATTGCAGAAAAACGGCGAAACCAAGGTAGCCGAGCTGGCCCGATTATTAAGGGCGAACTCAGCCAACGGCAAAAAGGACACCCAATCATCCTGATCAGCAGAAACAAAGCATCTCAGATATGTTTCCAAGGTCTGATTGGTTCGTTCAGTCTGGCCATTTGTCTGAGGATGGAAAGCCGAGGAAAAAGACAAATCAATGCCCATCCTAGCACAAAAGGCTCGCCAAAACCTCGAAACAAACTGGGAACCTCTGTCAGAAACGATGTTCTCTGGAATGCCATGTAAACGAACCACATGCTGGAAGAACAATGGCACCAAATCAGAGGAGGAAGGTAATTTAGACAAGGGTACCAAATGGATCATCTTAGAGAAGCGATCACAAACCACCCAAATGACCGACATTTTTTGAGAGACGGGGAGATCCGAAATAAAATCCATAGAGATATGTGTCCAAGGCCTCTTCGGGACCGGCAAGGGCAAAAGCAACCCACTGGCACGAGAACAGCAGGGCTTAGCCCGAGCACAAATCCCACAGGACTGCACAAAAGAACGCACATCCCGCGACAGAGACGGCCACCAAAAGGATCTAGCCACTAAATCTCTAGTACCAAAGATTCCAGGATGACCAGCCAGCACCGAACAATGAACCTCAGAGATAACTTTACTAGTCCATTTATCAGGGACAAACAGTTTCTCCGCTGGGCAACGATCAGGTTTATCAGCCTGAAATTTTTGCAGCACCCGCCGCAAATCAGGGGAGATGGCAGACACAATTACTCCCTCTTTGAGAATACCCGCCGGCTCAGACAAACCCGGAGAGTCGGGCACAAAACTCCTAGACAGGGCATCCGCCTTCACATTTTTAGAGCCCGGAAGGTACGAAACCACAAAGTCAAAACGGGAGAAAAACAGCGACCAACGAGCCTGTCTAGGATTCAACCGTTTGGCAGACTCGAGATAAGTCAAGTTCTTGTGATCAGTCAAGAACACCACGCGATGCTTAGCTCCTTCAAGCCAATGACGCCACTCCTCGAATGCCCACTTCATGGCCAGCAACTCTCGATTGCCAACATCATAATTTTGCTCCGCAGGTGAAAACTTCCTGGAAAAGAAGGCGCATGGCTTCATCACCGAGCAATCAGAACCTCTTTGCAACAAAACAGCCCCCGCTCCAATTTCAGAAGCATCAACCTCGACCTGGAACGGAAGCGAAACATCTGGTTGACACAACACAGGGGCAGAAGAAAAACGACGCTTCAACTCCTGAAAAGCCTCCACAGCAGCAGAAGACCAATTGACCACATCAGCACCCTTCTTGGTCAAATCGGTCAATGGCTTAGCAATACTAGAAAAATTACAGATGAAGCGACGATAAAACTTAGCAAAGCCCAGGAACTTTTGCAGACTCTTCAGAGATGTCGGCTGAGTCCAATTATAAATGGCCTGGACCTTAACAGGGTCCATCTCGATAGCAGAAGGGGAAAAAGTGAACCCCAAAAATGAAACCTTCTGAACACCAAAGAGGCACTTTGATCCCTTCACAAACAAAGAATTAGCAAGCAGGACCTGGAACACCATTCTGACCTGCTTCACATGAGACTCCCAATCATCCGAGAAGACCAAAATATCATCCAAGTATACAATCAGGAATTTATCCAGGTACTCTCGGAAGATGTCATGCATAAAGGACTGAAATACTGATGGAGCATTGGCAAGTCCGAATGGCATAACTAGGTACTCAAAATGACCCTCGGGCGTATTAAATGCAGTTTTCCATTCATCGCCCCGCTTAATACGCACAAGATTATATGCACCACGAAGATCTATCTTGGTGAACCAACTAGCCCCCTTAATCCGAGCAAACAAATCAAATAGCAGCAGCAAGGGATACTGAAATTTGACCGTGATTTTATTTAGAAGGCGGTAATCAATACAAGGTCTCAGCGAACCATCCTTCTTGGCCACAAAAAAGAACCCTGCTCCCAATGGCGATGACGACGGGCGTATATGACCCTTCTCCAAGGATTCTTTTACGTAACTCCGCATAGCGGCGTGCTCAGGTACAGATAAATTAAACAGCCGACCCTTAGGAAACTTACTACCGGGAATCAAATCGATAGCACAATCACAATCCCTATGCGGAGGTAGGGCATTGGACTTGGGCTCATCGAATACATCCCGGTAATCAGTCAAGAACTCTGGAACCTCAGAAGGGGTGGATGATGAGATAGACAGAAATGGAACATCACCATGTACCCCCTGACAACCCCAGCTGGACACAGACATAGATTTCCAATCTAATACTGGGTTATGGACTTGTAGCCATGGCAACCCCAACACGACCACATCATGCAGATTATGCAACACCAGAAAGCGAATATCCTCCTGGTGCGCAGGAGCCATGCACATGGTCAGCTGGGTCCAATACTGAGGCTTATTCTTGGCCAAAGGCGTAGCATCAATTCCTCTCAATGGAATAGGACACTGCAAGGGCTCCAAGAAAAACCCACAATGCCTAGCATACTCCAAGTCCATCAAATTCAGGGCAGCACCTGAATCCACAAATGCCATGACAGAATAGGATGACAAAGAGCAGATCAAAGTAACGGACAAAAGAAATTTCGATTGTACCGTACCAATTGTGGCAGACCTAGCGAACCGCTTATTGCGCTTAGGACAATCAGAGATAGCATGAGTGGAATCACCACAGTAGAAACACAGCCCATTCTGACGTCTGTGTTCTTGCCGTTCAGCTCTGGTCAAGGTCCCATCGCACTGCATAGGCCCAGATTTACGCTCAGACAACACCGCCAAATGGTGCACAGATTTACGCTCACGCAAGCGTCGACCGATCTGAATGGCCAAAGACATAGACTCATTCAGACCAGCAGGCATAGGAAATCCCACCATGACATCCTTAAGGGCTTCAAAGAGACCTTTTTTGAAAATAGCTGCCAGCGCACATTCATTCCATTGAGTGAGCACGGACCACTTTCTGAACTTCTGACAATAAATCTCAATCTCATCCTGACCCTGACACAGAGCCAGCAAATTTTTCTCAGCCTGATCCACTGAATTAGGTTCATCGTACAGTAATCCGAGCGCCAGAAAAAACGCATCAACATTACATAATGCAGAATCTCTTGGAGCAAGGGAAAATGCCCAGTCCTGAGGGTCGCCACGTAATAAAGAAATAATGATCTTTACTTGTTGAACTGGGTCACCAGAGGAGCGAGGTTTCAAAGCCAGAAACAGTTTGCAATTATTTTTGAAACTCAGAAATTTAGCTCTATCTCCAGAAAACAAATCAGGAATAGGAATTCTTGGTTCTAACATAGAATTCTGAGCCACAAAGTCTTGAATCTTTTGTACTCTTGCAGTGAGATGATCCACACATGAAGACAGACCTTTAATGTCCATCACTACACCTGTGTCCTGAACCACCCAGATGTCTAGGGGGAAAAAAGGCAAAACACAGTGCAAAGAAAAAAAAATGGTCTCAGAACTTCTTTTTTCCCTCTATTGAGAAGCATTAGTACTTTTGGCCTCCAGTACTGTTCTGATTAGGTAATTCAGAACCACAATGGACTTTGAAGTTCAGAGCACACCAAGTGACCTGACAATAACCAAAATACATAAGACGAGCTCTGAGACGTGGAAACTCTGCTGACCGCAATCCTAATCCTATCCAACCACACTAGAGGCAGCCGTGGATTGCGTCTAACGCTACCTATGCAACTCGGCACAGCCTGAGAAACTAGCTAGCCCTAAGAGGAAAATAAGCCTACCTTGCCTCAGAGAAATTCCCCAAAGGTAAAGGCAGCCCCCCACATATAATGACTGTGAGTAGAGATGAAAGAATAAACGCAGAGATGAAATAGATTTAGCAAAGCGAGGCCCAGCTTACTGAATAGACCGAGGATAGGAAAGATTGCTTTGCGGTCAACACAAAACCCTACAAACAACCACGCAGAGGGGGGCAAAAAGACCCTCCGCACCGACTAACGGTACGAAGGTGCTCCCTCTGCGTCCCAGAGCTTCCAGCAAGCAAGAAAAACCAATAAAGCAAGCTGGACAGAAAAAATAGCAAACAAAACAACACAAGCAAACTTAGCTCATGCAGGAAGACAGGCCACAGGAACGATCCAGGAGGAAGCAGACCAACACTAGAACATTGACTGGAGGCCAGGATCAAAGCACTAGGTGGAGTTAAATAGAGCAGCACCTAACGACCTAACCTCATCACCTGAGGAAGGAAAGTCAGAAGCCGCAGTACCACTCACATCCACCAACGGAAGTCCATAGACAGAATCAGCCGAAGTACCACTTGTGACCACAGGAGGGAGCTCGACCACAGAATTCACAACAGTAATGGTACCTTCACACATAACGATATCGTTAACGATATCGTTGCTTTTTGTGACGTAGCAACGATATCGTTAACAAAATCATTATGCGTGACAGCGACCAACGATCAGGCCCCTGCTGGGGCTCAGGACTTTATTTTGTCGCTGGATCACCCGCTGACATCGCTGAATCGGCGTGTGTGACGCCGATTCAGCGATGTCTTCACTGGTAACCAGGGTAAATATCGGGTTACTAAGCGCAGGGCCGCGCTTAGTAACCCGATGTTTACCCTGGTTGCCATTGTAAAAGTAAAAAAAAAACACTACATACTCACATTCCTGTCACGTCCCTCAGCGTCAGCTTCCCTGCGTCCCCCAGTGTCAGCGCCGGCCGGCCGTAAAGCAGAGCACAGCGGTGACGTCACCGCTCTGCTTTCCGGTCAGCGCGCTTACACAGTGCAGGGAAGCTGACGCTGGGGGACGCGACAGGAATGTAAGTATGTAGTGTTTTTTTTTTTTACTTTTACAATGGTAACCAGGGTAAACATCGGGTTACTAAGCGCGGCCCTGCGCTTAGTAACCCGATGTTTACCCTGGTTACCCGGGGACTTCGGCATCGTTGGTCGTTTGAGAGCTGTCTGTGTGACAGCTCTCCAGCAACCACACAACGACTTACCAACGATCACGGCCAGGTCGTATCGCTGGTCGTGATCGTTGGTAAATCGTTAAGTGTAACGGTACCTTAAGGGTATACTATCATTAACCCTTAAAGTGCTAATCAACAGTTTCCTTATCTCTCTCTACACATGCAGGACTATCTGTCTATCCCCACGGGCCTACTGCATTTTCTTTTTGTAAAACCTAGCATTTAATTTAACTTCAATTTTATTCAAAGTACATCTCTTTAAATTATTTCCTATTCTAAACATCAAACATTCTATACTAACTAGCTTCTAGCCACATACCATCTGCTATGTGAACATTATTACCCTTTAGCAAGGTGCAACAAGTAAACATTCCCTTTAAGAGGGAAACTGAAGTCTTTGTCGAGGTAGTGCAAACAATCAACAAGTCATTTATCACTTTTAAACAGCAAAACTTTCACGAAGTCCTCAGGAACAGTTTCTTTGCAAGGGCTTCTTTTTGTAAAACCAGTAGAGAGCACCTTTAAGGTGCAAACTATGTACAACAGACTGTTTGTGAACCATTCATCGTCCATGATTCCAATGTTCTTTAGAAACAATGATCAACTTGTACAAAACTTGAAACAATAGGGATCCCGGGTAAACAAAGGGATCCCTTTAAGTGTTAACCCAGGACGGGTTTTAAAGCAAAGAAACAGGGAAAGTTTTAAAAGAACTATTTACATTTTCAGGGTTTCGAGGTTTATTGGAGTTCTCGAGGTAGCAATGGTCGAGGTAGCCCGGCTGGATACTGGCGGCTACCAGGTGCTACATAGGGGGCTCCCTCACTCCAGCTGGGGGTTTGCGTGCCCACAGTCTTCTGTTTAGGAGCAGCTGGAGCACAGGCCATCACCGAAGTCAACTCTTTGGCCACCACAGTGCTAGTAGTGGTGACGGTACATGTCGTGGTCCTGATGATGGTACACGTCGGGGAAACGGTTGTGGTCTTCGTAATAGCAGTAGTCTGGACGCAAGGTGGCACTGTTGCCACAGGAGACGATTGGGCTGGAGCTTTGGCATGGTGCACCGCAGGGTTTCTCTTTTTGTGCACGTTTAAGGCGAACCAGCCCTTCTCACCTCGCCTCCTGAGGAAGAACTGCGAAACGCGCGTCGGAGCACCAGGTTGGGGTCCAGGTCTCTGTTTGGAAGTAAGTTAAAGTTGGATATATTTGGAACTTGGAGTTCTGTTAGCACTAATAGCGGGATTATTACGCTGCACTGGCAGCTTATTTTTCAGCCTCCTAGTTGCTGTAATTAGCATTTGGGATAAACTTAATGTTATACAAGTATCCTTGCCACTCTTACTTACTTCCTCTTAAAGGGCCAGACACAATTTTCGGTTTCCTATAGTTTACAGCAACTTTGCACAAAAATTGATACGGATATATATGAAACCTTATTTATGGTCTGGGCATTTATGTTTACTGTATATAATAATATTTATTAAATTTTGATGGTATGAATTGCCTTTTGTAATATACCTGGTTCTATTCCCCTGTAAACCTGTTTGGTGGGTGGTACTCTACTTCCATATAAGTGAATTTTGTCTATGTATAATAAAGTATTTATATTGAAAAAAACTCTTTACCTCATTGATTAATATACAATTGGGGTTTTAGTGTTATAGTTTATTTAGAGTTAAATTGATATCTAATTGTGAGATCCTATGGTATTTAACTTTTCACCAAAGTGCCTGGTGTAGGTGACGGTGTCTCCCAGGTAAAGATCTCGGTCTGGATGGCCTTCCCAAAGGTGGGATTCCACGTCCCTCCTATTTACAAAGACCTCGGCGTACAGTCCTTGCTCTTTGATGAAGCCCCATCCTCCTCGGAGTTTGAAGGCTACAACTGTGCCCGGCTTACGCGGGGCCTGGTGAGTGTTGCGGTCCTTGCGGGCCTGGGTCTTGACTGCTAGGTCCCGTTGGTCATGAGCCTGGCGTTGGGCCTGGTATTCCTCCTTCTCCTCCCACTTTTGGGCAAGTTGGGCCTGGTAATCCTCCTAACTTAGAACTTCCACCGTCTCTCCCTTTTGTTGTTCTGCCCCGGGGAACCCCATGAAATTTGATCCGGGATTCACCCAGCGGTACACAGTCCGCTCCGCATAGACCTCACCCGGCAGGGTGGTGGGTGAAATTGGGGCCTTCAGGAATTGCTCCATGCCCGTGGTCTGGTCCCAGGGCTCGAGGCACTGGAGGCGGTGAGCACCGCGGGAAGGTGGCGCTGCGAAAGGGCCCACTAGCAGGTCCTCAGTTACCGGGCAAGGTGCAGCGTCCTTACCTGCCACCACAGTGTCCTGGGTGTCGACTGGCTCTGCCGGCGGCAGTGTCCGCGATGGTGTCGGTAGCAGCTCCGGTAGCGGTGCAGGGAGTGATGTCAGCGCCGGTGGATCTTCTACAGGCGCCACCTGGTAGGAGGCCCTGGTCTTCACCTGCAGCTGCAGGAGTTGGTCTATCAGCTCCTCCATCCCAATCTGCAGGGAGTCAGCGTCAGCGGTGAAGGTTTGGCTGCGGTGCCCTTCCGGGTAGCTGGGGGAGTCCTCTGCTTCGACCCCACGCTCTGGCTCCGGGGTGCTGGCCAAGGCGTCCTCCACATGGCTCACTTCCTTGTCCTTTTCCCGCTCTCTCCTCCGAGGGCGGTTCCTGTTTTGTTGTCTCCGCCCGCCATTGAGGATCAGGAGGCGGATCTCGGCTGCTGACGGACATGTCCTCAAGGTACAGAGATATTTAGACTTGGTGGCCATTGTTTTTTGCGCTTCTTGTCGGGGTCGTCACGACAATACCCTTCATCCACCAGTCATTCCAAATCAGAATAAAGCATGTTGGTACCGGATAAGAATGAGTCAGACACAATGCTGGTTCAAACTCATAGCATGCTCGTGTGTAACGTCACAGCAACAACTGAACTTTATTTCCTGATACACAACATTACATGATCTATTGGGGGAAGGTGTGCAGAGGGCAGGGATAGGCGGGGTTTAAGCAATGTATCTAGTATTCAGTCCTTCTGGTTGGCCTGACGTCATCTGATGAATCTTCCTTTGTCCACATCTTGTTAAGTTTCCATTTCTCCAGAAATGATACTTGTCCTTCTGGAATGCGAAACTTTCTTTCTTCAGCAGAGCGAATCTGGGACAAAGGTGAATACTGGCAGCCATCTTAAATACAATTACATATGCATTTGGCAAGCAAAGGGGAAAAACTTATTGTTTCACAGTATAAGAATACATAAAGTACAAAAGAGTATAAAGACATATATTTTTACCTTGACAATCCCCCCTAAACACTAAGTTTTTCCCTAAAAAGAAAGTTCCTTCGAGACTGTCCATGTGATGGGGAAAGGGGAGGTGGATTTCTTCATCCAGACACCTCAGAAGCTCTCCCCTTGTGAGAGGCCTCCAGGCAGCTGAACCCTTCACTAGCTTCACATGGAGTTCTCCCGCTGTCCCTAAACTAAATCTCTTAGAATCATCTGAGAATAAAGGGTATTGTCTATCTTCTTTTTTTTTTAACCAATCAAATTTTTATTGTAGAAAGGATTTACAATAATAACATAAGGAAAGACAGGGAAAGGGGAATAAGAGGGAAATACCACCATTAACAGTTTACAAAAATGCGGCAAGAATAGAGATACTTGAGATACATATGAGTACATTATTATAAACAGCATTAAACATAAGACAATACTACTAATTTGTAGGTCTGGGCAGTAGATCGCTGGGTAATGACATCAGAGGAGAGGTAATCCAAGGATCCCACCAGGTGAGGACCTTATTCTTTTTGAAAAGGGAGCCAGCTGTGATCAGTTCATAGCTGAAGTGTAGGTTGATTCTCGCAACTAGTTCAATTTTGGAGGGAACTATAAGGGATTTCCAATATTTTGTGATACAATATCTGGCTGCAATAAGGATGTTGGAGGTTATGGGTTGGAGGGGCTTGGGGAGAGTCAGAAGCGAAATCCCCAAAACAGCTAATGGGCCAGTTAAGTCAAGAGGGAGATGGGTGACCTCTGATATAATGGACTCAACCTGACGCCAGAACAATTGAATACGCGGACATTCCCACCATACATGAGCTAGGGAACCATTGGAGTTACAACCTTTCCAACATTGGGGAGAGGAGGAGAGGTGAAATTTGGCCAATTTGATAGGAGTAAGGTACCACTGTAGGTGTATTTTTTTGATTTGTTCTAAATGTCCGATACAGGAGGAGAATTTGGATGGGTGTATCATAGCAAAGTGCCAGTCGTCTGGGGATGCCGAAAATGAAAGGGCAGCTTCCCAAGAGGACATAAAGGGGAGTTTATCCGCCATGTCATGAGACAGAAGAGCTTTGTAAATGATTGAGATACCATGGGGAATCAAGGTATTTGGCCTGAAAAATCTTTGGATTGGAGTTTCCTTTGCCAGGATGGAGGTGAGCGCCCCGAATAGACCGGAGCTTTTCAAAAGGCTACGCAATTGAAAATATTGGAAGAAACACCTACCAGATAGAGAGTACCGGGTAGCTAGCTCCGAGAATGGTATCAAGCCATTGGAATCGTATAGATCCCGTATCCATAGTAACATAGTAACATAGTTAGTAAGGCCGAAAAAAGACATTTGTCCATCCAGTTCAGCCTATATTCCATCATAATAAATCCCCAGATCTACGTCCTTCTACAGAACCTAATAATTGTATGATACAATATTGTTCTGCTCCAGGAAGACATCCAGGCCTCTCTTGAACCCCTCGACTGAGTTCGCCATCACCACCTCCTCAGGCAAGCAATTCCAGATTCTCACTGCCCTAACAGTAAAGAATCCTCTTCTATGTTGGTGGAAAAACCTTCTCTCCTCCAGACGCAAAGAATGCCCCCTTGTGCCCGTCACCTTCCTTGGTATAAACAGATCCTCAGCGAGATATTTGTATTGTCCCCTTATATACTTATACATGGTTATTAGATCGCCCCTCAGTCGTCTTTTTTCTAGACTAAATAATCCTAATTTCGCTAATCTATCTGGGTATTGTAGTTCTCCCATCCCCTTTATTAATTTTGTTGCCCTCCTTTGTACTCTCTCTAGTTCCATTATATCCTTCCTGAGCACCGGTGCCCAAAACTGGACACAGTACTCCATGTGCGGTCTAACTAGGGATTTGTACAGAGGCAGTATAATGCTCTCATCATGTGTATCCAGACCTCTTTTAATGCACCCCATGATCCTGTTTGCCTTGGCAGCTGCTGCCTGGCACTGGCTGCTCCAGGTAAGTTTATCATTAACTAGGATCCCCAAGTCCTTCTCCCTGTCAGATTTACCCAGTGGTTTCCCGTTCAGTGTGTAATGGTGATATTGATTCCCTCTTCCCATGTGTATAACCTTACATTTATCATTGTTAAACCTCATCTGCCACCTTTCAGCCCAAGTTTCCAACTTATCCAGAGAATCCCACACTCCCCCCAGGCAGAGAGAGACAAACCATCAACAGCAGATTCAAGGGCATGGAGGGATAAATAATGGGAAAGATTTGCGAGGTGAGTGGGACCAAGTTCCAACCAAATTTTTGTAGCGGAGAACATTGATTTAAGGAAGGAGCCACGTGGAATAGAACGGAGCAAACCGAGTTCCAGCAAATTTTTAAGGGACCGACTAGGAGCAAAGTGTGATTCGATGCTAAACCATCTGAGCGAAGAGCCTCCCTCCCACCAAATTTTGAGGGGTTCTAGGAGAGCGGCTTTATGGTACGATTGAATTTTGGGGGCTCCAAGACCCCCTTGTGAGTATGGGAGTGACATTAAAGAACGTTTAATTCTATAGGGTTTACCGTTCCAGATGAATCGATCAATCAGTGATTGGAATGCTGAGATATATTTAGATGGGATAATGAGGGGGAGGCATCTAAAAAGGTAAATAAGTTTGGGAAGAATTAGCATTTTACAGGTTTGAATTCTAGCCATCCAGGAGAGATGAGAATTAGTAAGTTGGTCTATCTCTTTTTTAATCTCTGATAGGGATGTGTCACAATTAACACGTACGATGTTGTTGGTGTGCGTTATTTGAATACCTAAATAGGTAAATCCGAGGGGAGACCAGATAAAAGGAAATTTAGCTTGGATATGTTGTTGGAGAGGAGTTGGGAGGAACAGAGGGAAGATTGTAGACTTGGATAAGTTTAGTTTATAATATGAGGCCGCAGCGAATTGGGTAAGGATATTGGAAATCGCATTAAGGGAGTCAAGGGGGGCTGAGCAGGTCAGAACCACGTCGTCTGCATATAGACCGATTTTATGTTCATGGTCTCCCACACTTATTCCCCGCACTTCCGGACACTGTCTCACAATGGCGGCGAGAGGTTCCATGATGAGAGCAAAGATGATGGGGGAGAGAGGACAGCCCTGACGAGTGCCATTAGAGATAGGAAAGGTTCTAGATTTAAAACCAGCTGAGCGGACAGAGGCACAAGGATTAGAATAAAGGGCCATAATAGCTCTAATAATTTGGCCAGATAGGCCGAATTTTTGAAGGGTAAGTTCGATATACCCCCAGTGCACTCTGTCGAACGCTTTTTCTGCGTCAAGGGATAGGAACACACAGGGAAGACTCCTCCTCTCCACCACATCCAGCAGGTCAATCAAGCGCCTCGTGCCATCTCTAGTTTGTCTTCCGGGAACAAACCCAACCTGGTCTGGATGGACCAGGGAGGGAAGGATCGACATAAGCCTATTAGCCCAGATCTTGGCATAGATTTTAACGTCGCAATTTAAAAGAGCTATAGGGCGGAAATTCCCTGGAGAGGTCAAAGGTTTCCCCGGTTTAGGGAGGGTTGTGTTATGTCTGCTAATGAAAGGTGTAATGAAGGCAATCCAGAGACACAGTGTGCCTAGCGATCCGAGCGCACACAGTGATCTGACAAATACCCAAAAACAAAAGAACGAGCTCTGAGACGTGGAAACTCTGTAGACTGCACACCTGATCCTATCCTAAACACAACTAAAAGCGGCTGTGGATTGCGCCTAGCAACTACCTATGCAACTCGGCACAGCCTAAGAAACTAGCTAGCCTGAAGATAGAAAAATAGGCCTGACTTGCCCCCAGAGAAATACCCCAAAGGAAAAGGCAGCCCCCCACATATAATGACTGTGAGTAAAATGAAAAGACAAAACGTAGGGATGAAATAGATTCAGCAAAGTGGGGCCCGATAATCTTAGACAGAGCGAGGATAGTAAAGCGAACTTTGCAGTCTACAAAAACCCCTAAAGCAAAAACCACGCAAAGGGGGCAAAAAAGACCCACCGTGCCGAACTAACGGCACGGCGGTACACCCTTTGCTTCTCAGAGCTACCAGCAAAACAAAAGACAAGCTGGACAGAAAAAAAGCAACAAAATAGCAAAAAAGCACTTAGCTATACAGAGCAGCAGGTCACAGGAACAATCAGGAGAAGCTCAGATCCAACACTGGAACATTGACAAGGAGCAGGGATAGCAGCATCAGGCGGAGTTAAGTAACGAGACAGCTAACGAGCTCACCAGAACACCTGAGGGAGGAAGCTCAGAAGCTGCAGTACCACTTGTGACCACAGGAGTGAACTCAGCCACAGAATTCACAACAGTACCCCCCCCTTGAGGAGGGGTCACCGAACCCTCACCAGAGCCCCCAGGCCGACCAGGATGAGCCGCATGAAAGGCACAAACAAGATCGGGAGCATGAACATCAGAGGCAAAAACCCAGGAATTATCTTCCTGAGCATAACCCTTCCATTTAACCAGATACTGGAGTTTCCGTCTAGAAACACGAGAATCCAAAATCTTCTCCACAATATACTCCAATTCCCCCTCCACCAAAACCGGGGCAGGAGGCTCAACAGATGGAACCATAGGTGCCACGTATCTCCGCAACAACGACCTATGGAATACATTATGTATGGAAAAGGAGTCTGGGAGGGTCAAACGAAAAGACACAGGATTGAGAACCTCAGAAATCCTATACGGACCAATAAAACGAGGTTTAAATTTAGGAGAGGAAACCTTCATAGGAATATGACGAGAAGATAACCAAACCAGATCCCCAACACGAAGTCGGGGACCCACACGGCGTCTGCGATTAGCGAAAAGTTGAGCCTTTTCCTGGGACAAGGTCAAATTGTCCACTACCTGAGTCCAGATCTGCTGCAACCTGTCCACCACAGAATCCACACCAGGACAGTCCGAAGACTCAACCTGTCCTGAAGAGAAACGAGGATGGAACCCAGAATTGCAAAAAAATGGAGAAACCAAGGTAGCCGAGCTGGCCCGATTATTAAGGGCGAACTCAGCCAACGGCAAAAAGGACACCCAATCATCCTGGTCAGCAGAAACAAAACATCTCAGATATGTTTCCAAGGTCTGATTGGTTCGTTCGGTCTGGCCATTAGTCTGAGGATGGAAAGCCGAGGAAAAGGATAGGTCAATGCCCATCCTACCACAAAAGGCTCGCCAAAACCTTGAAACAAACTGGGAACCTCTGTCAGAAACAATATTCTCAGGAATGCCATGCAACCGAACCACATGCTGAAAGAACAAAGGTACCAAATCAGAGGAGGAAGGCAATTTAGCCAAGGGCACCAGATGGACCATTTTAGAAAAGCGATCACAGACCACCCAAATGACTGACATCGTTTGAGAAACGGGAAGGTCAGAAATGAAATCCATCGAAATATGTGTCCAAGGCCTCTTTGGGACCGGCAAGGGCAAAAGCAACCCACTGGCACGAGAACAGCAGGGCTTAGCCCTAGCACAAATCCCACAGGACTGCACAAAAGTACGCACATCCCGCGACAGAGATGGCCACCAGAAGGATCTAGCCACTAACTCTCTGGTACCAAAGATTCCAGGATGACCAGCCAACACCGAACAATGAAGTTCAGAGATAAGTTTATTAGTCCACCTATCAGGGACGAACAGTTTCTCCGCTGGACAACGATCAGGTTTATTCGCCTGAAATTTTTGCAGCACCCGCCGCAAATCAGGGGAGATGGCAGACACAATGACTCCTTCCTTGAGGATACCCGCTGGCTCAGATAAACCCGGAGAGTCGGGCACAAAACTCCTAGACAGAGCATCCGCCTTCACATTTTTAGAGCCCGGAAGGTACGAAATCACAAAGTCGAAGCGGGCAAAAAATAACGACCAACGGGCCTGTCTAGGATTCAAGCGCTTGGCAGACTCGAGATAAGTCAAGTTCTTATGATCAGTCAATACCACCACGCGATGCTTGGCTCCTTCAAGCCAATGGCGCCATTCCTCGAATGCCCACTTCATGGCCAGCAACTCTCGGTTGCCCACATCATAATTACGCTCAGCGGGCGAAAACTTCCTGGAAAAGAAAGCACATGGTTTCATCACTGAGCAATCAGAACCTCTCTGTGACAAAACCGCCCCTGCTCCAATCTCAGAAGCATCAACCTCGACCTGGAACGGAAGAGAAACATCTGGCTGACACAACACAGGGGCAGAACAAAAACGACGCTTCAACTCCTGAAAAGCTTCCACAGCAGCAGAAGACCAATTAACCAAATCAGCACCCTTCTTGGTCAAATCGGTCAATGGTTTGGCAATGCTAGAAAAATTACAGATGAAGCGACGATAAAAATTAGCAAAGCCCAGGAACTTTTGCAGACTTTTCAGAGATGTCGGCTGAATCCAATCCTGGATGGCTTGGACCTTAACTGGATCCATCTCGATAGTAGAAGGGGTAAAGATGAACCCCAAAAATGAAACTTTCTGCACACCGAAGAGACACTTTGATCCCTTCACAAACAAAGAATTAGCACGCAGGACCTGAAAAACTATTCTGACCTGCTTCACATGAGACTCCCAATCATCTGAGAAGATCAAAATGTCATCCAAGTAAACAATCAGGAATTTATCCAGATACTCACGGAAAATGTCATGCATAAAAGACTGAAAAACAGATGGAGCATTGGCAAGTCCGAACGGCATCACTAGATACTCAAAATGACCCTCGGGCGTATTGAATGCAGTTTTCCATTCATCTCCTTGCCTGATTCTCACCAGATTATACGCACCACGAAGATCTATCTTAGTGAACCAACTAGCCCCCTTAATCCGAGCAAACAAGTCAGATAACAATGGCAAGGGATACTGAAATTTAACAGTGATCTTATTAAGAAGGCGGTAATCAATACACGGTCTCAGCGAACCATCCTTCTTGGCTACAAAGAAGAACCCTGCTCCCAGTGGTGATGACGATGGGCGAATATGTCCCTTCTCCAGGGATTCCTTCACATAACTGCGCATAGCGGCGTGTTCGGGCACGGATAAATTAAATAATCGACCTTTAGGGAATTTACTACCAGGAATCAAATTGATAGCACAATCACAATCCCTATGCGGAGGTAGGGCATCGGACTTGGGCTCTTCAAATACATCCTGATAATCAGACAAGAACTCTGGGACCTCAGAATGGGTGGATGACGAAATCGACAAAAATGGAACATCACCATGTACCCCCTGACAACCCCAGCTGGATACCGACATGGAATTCCAATCCAATACTGGATTATGGGTTTGTAGCCATGGCAACCCCAACACGACCACATCATGCAGATTATGTAGCACCAGAAAGCGAATAACTTCCTGATGTGCAGGAGCCATGCACATGGTCAGCTGGGCCCAGTACTGAGGTTTATTCTTGGCCAAAGGTGTAGCATCAATTCCTCTCAATGGAATAGGATACCGCAAAGGCTCCAAGAAAAACCCACAACGTTTAGCATAATCCAAATCCATCAGATTCAGGGCAGCGCCTGAATCCACAAACGCCATGACAGAAAACGACGACAAAGAGCATATCAGGGTAATGGACAGAAGGAATTTGGACTGTACAGTACCAATGACGGCAGACCTAGCGGACCGCTTAGTGCGCTTAGGACAATCAGAAATAGCATGAGTGGAATCACCACAGTAGAAACACAGCCCATTCAGACGTCTGTATTCCTGCCGTTCAACTCTGGTCATAGTCCTATCGCACTGCATAGGCTCAGGTTTAACCTCAGGCAATACCGCCAAATGGTGCACAGATTTACGCTCGCGCAAGCGTCGACCGATTTGAATGGCCAAAGACAAAGACTCATTCAAACCAGCAGGCATAGGAAATCCCACCATGACATCCTTAAGAGCCTCAGAGAGACCCTTTCTGAACAAAGCTGCCAGCGCAGATTCATTCCACTGAGTGAGTACTGACCATTTCCTAAATTTCTGACAATATACTTCTATATCATCCTGACCCTGGCACAAAGCCAGCAAATTTTTCTCAGCCTGATCCACTGAATTAGGCTCATCGTACAGTAATCCGAGCGCCAGGAAAAACGCATCGACACTACTCAATACAGGGTCTCCTGGCGCAAGAGAAAATGCCCAGTCTTGAGGGTCGCCGCGCAAAAAAGAAATAATAATCAAAACCTGTTGAATAGGAGTAGTGTATAATAGCCAGGTTTCGTCAAACTCAATCTGACAGGTGCCCCGCCCCTATCAAAGTGTATCAAAGTGTGTAACCCCTCCCCTCCCCTTGTCTGACGGCTGGTATCCAGCTGTCCCTCCTTGTTTGATTTTCCCTTTTGATATAGTTTAATATAGTTTAATTTGTTGTAGTTTTGATATTATTCCCGTATTTTGTGGAATAACACATGTTTATAATTATAGCCTAGTCGTGTATTTATTTTACACGTGGTTTATAACACCTTTCTCATTTGTTTTATAATAGATTTTATACGTAGCCCCGAGTTTGATTCTGTAAGCTTTTGTTTTATTCACAGTGTATCCATATAGTGAATAGGGCTGATGTTTCTGTATGCAATCCTACATCCTGTTATGTGAAAAGTATTCTCAAACACTAACTAAATGGTGAACATTACCTAAATTAGGTTAACTGTGGGTCAGAGGTTTATAGCACCTAGGTCAAGCAATTGTTGTTGTATTTGCGTACCCCATAAATGTTTATTCTCACAAACAGAAAAGTTATTGTGTCCTGAAGATGGCATCTGAGGTTATTTGTTTTTTGTATTAGCTTTCTCAGAAAACAGCTGTGTTATCTGAGGGTCAGATATTTTTGTACAAACTCATGCTGTTTGGTGATCTTTGTGAAGCAGAACTTTGTTTTATAACACATTTGTACTTGTATTGTACCTGAATTGATATTTGCTTTCTCTTTTTTGTGTCCTGAAGAATCACATTGTAGCAGATTTTCCCCTTGTGGCTGCCTTATATACACAGAAGCGATATGCACCAATGTCACAACACAAGTTATAATATGACCCAATGTTACAACACAAGTAAAACCAAAGACACGATATTGTAAAAAATTTAAAAAGATTTATTTCTCACAATAAAACAGCATCTCAAAGACATTTCATTACTATAAAAATTCATACAGAATATAAAAAGTAAAAACATTAAAATAGTACAATGAACATTCATCATTACACTTCTTACAAAATAATTAATATAGAGTTACAAGGCAAGTACAGCATTTTAGCCAGTACATTCTTTACATCGTGAGCCACATGGTTTGCAGCATCGGTAGAGACCTTTTTTAGGTAGCAGAGTTCCACGTGTGGTACCTAATGACGGGGAATGTAAAGATTGAATTGTACGGGGAACCGCCGCTAACTTCAGCGGTGTAGATACAGAGCGTGTCTCACTGTTGGTAATTTTTAATTCATCTAAAAGTTTCCTAGTAGCGGTGTTACCCACAACTGTAGACGGCATATTTAGTTCGGCCATAGCCTGCATAAATGAATCCCAACCCGGTGGTAAATTTCTACTGTTCAGAGCATGGCTCTGCGTTGTACTACGTACCAAATCCAGTAAGTTAGACCCTGGTATTACGGATCCTTTGAAAATAAATTCAGCATTATTATTCCATGCTGTGACATTTTTATTCTGCAGCAGCCTGCTTAGTAAAAATTCAGCATTCTTTTTATATCTCTGGTTTATATGGCTGACAATTTCAGCGATCTCATGATTTTTATCAGAGTCGGTATGATTTTTATCAGAGTCGGTATTTGGCAATTGATATATATATATATATATATATATATATATATATATATATAAAATATGACCCAATGTTACAACACAAGCAAGTAAGAAGCGGTATGTTTTATACGAATAAAAAAACCAAAGACACGATATTGTAAAAATATAAAAAGATTTATTTCTCACAATAAAACAACAGCTCAAATTTTAACATGAAATAGACATTTAGGACTTATTTATGTTATTATCTTTATGCACGTTGCCTGTGCTGTCTATAATTTGACTCTATCCTTGTTTTGTTGAAAATAACTGGACATACATAAGAAACCGGGCAATATATCTTTATAGAAATAACACTTCTGCACTCTTTGTGCATTTCTATCAGTTTTATTCATGCATTTATAACACACCATGTTTGATATTGGTAATTTGATTCTGGGAACACATTTTAAGTTACTTCTGCACATGTATTACTGTTTTTTAGGCCATATAAATAGAAAATTATGTAGAAACCCAAAGTTTTGATAAGTGTATGAAAATACACCAATATTAACTATTTGTGCTATTTTAGGCGTAAATTTGTGCTATATGTATAGCAGTCAGGAGTTGGGGCGATGAAATATGTGTTACAAGCGTAGTGAATTGCAGATATATTCTACAGTGTATGTCATTTTGAGAAATGTGTGGCATAACTAATTACCTATTACGGACACATTTCTATGCAGTGTATTTTAGAACCAGTGTTTCTGGCTGCAGACTGTAATGTGTAAGGTATTCTCATTTTTATATATTGTATTTTATAACACACCATGCCGTTTATATAATAATCACAGTTGTGTCTCTACAGGACAACGTGGCTTACAAAGACATTTCATTAATATAAGTGTGAAACTGACAGACAAGCACAGCTGTGTCTCTACAGGACATGCTGGTCACTAGACAGCCAGAGTTTCTGTGGGGGAGATATACTAACAGAGGTTCTGTTGACCCAATAAACCGGTGTAGAACGTACACAGAGAGCAACTTACAATATTTACTAAGGTAGCGGAAATGAGTTTACTGCAGTTATCAGAGCATTGTATTTTATTTGACAGCCACAAGTCACACAGGTCATGATGATAGTGTATCTGCAGCATGTTATTTGGAAATAAAGAAGCCTTTTTTGTATTCGCCCGCATTTTATATAAAATCTGCATAAAAAAAATCTTCTTGGCTACACCAAAACACGTAAGAAACAAATGTATAACTTTTAGATCTACCGCATCCACAGATATTATTTCAGCGTTCTTTAATTCTACATTATTTTAGCACATATTAATTTCACAACTTTTATATGATATTTATAACACTCATTTTATATGAGTTTTCTAACACATTCTCACGGGAATATTATATATATATATTTTGTGTTTTGCGCAATTATTTGACACTGTAATTCGCATTTTATATAAAATATGCATAAAAAAATCTTCACATTCTCACGGGAATATTATATATATATTTTGTGCTCTGCATCATTATTTGACACTGTAATTCGCATTTTATATAAAATCTGCATAAAAAATCTTCTTGGCTGCACCAAAACACGTAATAAACAAATGTATAACTTTTAGCGCTGTCGCATCCGCAGATATTATTCCAGCGTTCTTTAATTCTATATTATTTTATCACATATTCATTTCACAACTTTTATATGATATTTATAACACATTCTCATTTATAAGGGATTTATAACACAATATTGTAAAATCATTTATTGGTTCGCGGCCTTACTAATATCCTTTGAAAATAAATTCAGCATTATTATTCCATGCTGTAACATTTCTATTCTGCAGCCTCCTGTTTAGTAAAAATTCAGCATTCTTTTTATATCTTTGGTTTATATTATATTAGCTTTTTGATAATCCCGGGAGTGCCATCTATCTAGCCCTAGTATTTTTGTTATCTCAAAAGGGTGTGACACAGTCCCATATATTATTCCAGCATTCTTTAATTCTACATTATTTTAGCACATATTAATTTCACAACTTTTATATGATATTTATAACACTCATTTTATATGAGTTTTCTAACACATTCTCACGGGGATATTATATATATATATACAGTGGGGCAAAAAAGTATTTAGTCAGTCAGCAATAGTGCAAGTTCCGACACTTAAAAAGATGAGAGGCGTCTGTAATTTACATCATAGGTAGACCTCAACTATGGGAGACAAACTGAGAAAAAAAAATCCAGAAAATCACATTGTCTGTTTTTTTAACATTTTATTTGCATATTATGGTGGAAAATAAGTATTTGGTCAGAAACAAACAATCAAGATTTCTGGCTCTCACAGACCTGTAACTTCTTCTTTAAGAGTCTCCTGTTTCCTCCACTCATTACCTGTGGTAATGGCACCTGTTTAAACTTGTTATCAGTATAAAAAGACACCTGTGCACACCCTCAAACAGTCTGACTCCAAACTCCACTATGGTGAAGACCAAAGAGCTGTCAAAGGACACCAGAAACAAAATTGTAGCCCTGCACCAGGCTGGGAAGACTGAATCTGCAATAGCCAACCAGCTTGGAGTGAAGAAATCAACAGTGGGAGCAATAATTAGAAAATGGAAGACATACAAGACCACTGATAATCTCCCTCGATCTGGGGCTCCACGCAAAATCCCACCCAGTGGGGTCAGAATGATCACAAGAACGGTGAGCAAAAATCCCAGAACCACGCGGGGGGACCTAGTGAATGAACTGCAGAGAGCTGGGACCAATGTAACAAGGCCTACCATAAGTAACACACTACGCCACCATGGACTCAGATCCTGCAGTGCCAGACGTGTCCCACTGCTTAAGCCAGTACATGTCCGGGTCCGTCTGAAGTTTGCTAGAGAGCATATGGATGATCCAGAGGAGTTTTGGGAGAATGTCCTATGGTCTGATGAAACCAAACTGGAACTTTTTGGTAGAAACACAACTTGTCGTGTTTGGAGGAAAAAGAATACTGAGTTGCATCCATCAAACACCATACCTACTGTAAAGCATGGTGGTGGAAACATCATGCTTTGGGGCTGTTTCTCTGCAAAGGGGCCAAGACGACTGATCCGGGTACATGAAAGAATGAATGGGGCCATGAATCGTGAGATTTTGAGTGCAAACCTCCTTCCATCAGCAAGGGCATTGAAGATGAAACGTGGCTGGGTCTTTCAACATGACAATGATCCAAAGCACACCGCCAGGGCAACGAAGGAGTGGCTTCGTAAGAAGCATTTCAAGGTCCAGGAGTGGCCTAGCCAGTCTCCAGATCTCAACCCTATAGAAAACCTTTGGAGGGAGTTGAAAGTCCGTGTTGCCAAGCGAAAAGCCAAAAACATCACTGCTCTAGAGGAGATCTGCATAGAAGAATGGGCCAACATACCAACAACAGTGTGTGGCAACCTTGTGAAGACTTACAGAAAACGTTTGACCTCTGTCATTGCCAACAAAGGATATATTACAAAGTATTGAGATGAAATTTTGTTTCTGACCAAATACTTATTTTCCACCATAATATGCAAATAAAATGTTAAAAAAACAGACAATGTGATTTTCTGGATTTTTTTTTCTCAGTTTGTCTCCCATAGTTGAGGTCTACCTATGATGTAAATTACAGACGCCTCTCATCTTTTTAAGTGGTGGAACTTGCACTATTGCTGACTGACTAAATACTTTTTTGCCCCACTGTATATTTTGTGTTATGTACCATTATTTGACACTGTAATTCGCATTTTATATGCCGCTGCTTTTTCTTGTTTTTTGTGTAAAAATCTCTGGCAGACAGGCACAGCTGTATCTCTACAAGACATGCGGGACACATCAGAGACATTGGAAATTGGGGGTTATAATGTCGAATTCAGAAAATAACCATTTTATATTGAATGACTAATGATTTCTATAGGCCTACTTTACTATGAAATTATGCATAAAAAATCTTCTTGGTTAACCCAAAACCGTAAGAAACAAACGCATAACTTTTAGCTCGAGCACATCAGCATATATTATTACAGTTTTTTGCTGAATTAAAAATTATACAGTTATTTCATATTTTTGGGGCTTCATGACAGGAGAAATTATTGATAGAAACCCAGAGTTTTGATACGTGTATGAAAATACACCAATATTAACTATTTGTGCTATTTTTGGCACAAATTTGGTCTATATGCATAACAGGCAGGAGTTGGGGCGAAGAAATATGTGTTACATGCGTAGTGAATTGCAAATATATTCTGAAGTGTATGGCATTTTGAGAAATGTGTAGCATAACCAATTACCTATCACGGTCACTAGATGGCAGAATATCATATTAATTATACATTGGGGTTTACTTTTGGAAGCTTATAAAGGCGGTGTGTATGTGCACAGGATGACTTATTTTGTTTTTATAGTCACTAATATCCATATTAAATGACTCTTTAGCTTTATGAGTAAGAGACAACATACAAATAGAATCCTTTTCCCTAGTAGTTTTATATTCTATGTCTGATATATTTCTACACAAAGCTACAAAACTATTTTGTAGTTTATAATGTATCACAGTAGTTTCATGTGAAGTTACATCTTAGGTTCTGTTCAGACTATTGTAATATCTATAGCTTAAAATAGAGCCAAATAGCTACTTTCAAACACGGACATACACCATTGATTTTCGTCACAAATGGATCCAATATATCTCGTGTCACGGTTTATTTTTACCGCGTTGCGGTTTAAAGTTATAAGCATTTAAATAATAATTTTCTCATTAGACATGTGACTCGCGATATTTATTTGCTTAGGTTAGATCATTTTCAGTTTAACAATACATTTTATCACAAAAATGACCTTATCTGGGGCCCTAGAAACAACATAGCAGCATTAGTAAGCCCCTTTCTTTTTAGATTATCAAGAATCCTTGGGTTAAGATAACGTAAGTTTATATGCATAAAGCATTTAATATAGTGCACCAAACATGATATGGTTTTTGATTTCTATGAACTGTCGCGGTCTAAAATGTAATCGCACTATACACTATGTGTGTTGTGTGTGATGCATGTGTTGTATGTGTTCTGTGTGTTGTGTGTGTGTGTGTATGTTTGTCGTGTGTGTTGTATGTGTTGTGTGTGTTTTGTATGTTGTGTGTTTGTTGTGTGTGTGTGTGTTCTGTATGTTGTGTATGTATGTTTGTTGTATGTGTTGTGTGTGTGTGTTTTGTATGTTATGTGTGCTTGTGGTGTGTGGGTTCTGTGTTGTGTGTGTGTGTGTGTGTTCTGTATGTTGTGTATGTATGTTTGTTGTATGTTATGTGTGTTTGTTGTGTGTGTGTGTGTGTGTTCTGTATGTTGTGTGTGTGTGTGTGTGTTCTGTATGTTGTGTATGTATGTTTGTTGTATGTGTTGTGTGTGTGTGTTTTGTATGTTATGTGTGTTTATGGTGTGTGGGTTCTGTGTTGTGTGTGTGTGTGTGTTCTGTATGTTGTGTATGTATGTTTGTTGTATGTGTTGTGTGTTTTCTGTATGTTATGTGTGTTTGTTGTGTGTGTGTGTTTGCCTGCAGCCATCTCCTTTCTGTAATTCTCCTCTCTCTTTACAGCTCCATAAATCTATAATGGCCAATTCATTTACCCATATTTATATAGAAAAGGTAAAAATCACAACTGAGGAAGAAACCAGTAGTACATGAACAAAAGTAACACCCGGAAAATAAAATACTGTAAACAATAGTAAAACATTATATTCAATAATAGTGTTCTGTATGTTGTGTATGTATGTTTGTTGTATGTGTTGTGTGTGTGTGTGTTTTGTATGTTATGTGTGCTTGTGGTGTGTGGGTTCTGTGTTGTGTGTGTGTGTGTTCTGTATGTTGTGTATGTATGTTTGTTGTATGTTATGTGTGTTTGTTGTGTGTGTGTGTGTTCTGTATGTTGTGTGTGTGTGTGTGTGTTCTGTATGTTGTGTATGTATGTTTGTTGTATGTGTTGTGTGTGTGTGTTTTGTATGTTATGTGTGTTTGTGGTGTGTGGGTTCTGTGTTGTGTGTGTGTGTGTGTTCTGTATGTTGTGTATGTATGTTTGTTGTATGTGTTGTGTGTTTTCTGTATGTTATGTGTGTTTGTTGTGTGTGTGTGTTTGCCTGCAGCCATCTCCTTTCTGTAATTCTCCTCTCTCTTTACAGCGCCATAAATCTATAATGGCCAATTCATTTACCCATATTTATATAGAAAAGGTAAAAATCACAACTGAGGAAGAAACCAGTAGTACATGAACAAAAGTAACACCCGGAAAATAATATACTGTAAACAATAGTAAAACATTATATTCAATAATATTCATATTTTTAACCTTATATGATTTGTTTGCGACAGTTCATAGAAATCAAAAACCATATCATGTTTGGTGCGCTATATTAAATGCTTTATGCATATAAACTTACGTTATCTTAACCCAAGGATTCTTGATAATCTAAAAAGAAAGGGGCTTACTAATGCTGCTATGTTGTTTCTAGGGCCCCAGATAAGGTCATTTTTGTGATAAAATGTATTGTTAAACTGAAAATGATCTAACCTAAGCAAATAAATATCGCGAGTCACATGTCTAATGAGAAAATTATTATTTAAATGCTTACAACTTTAAACCGTAACGCGGTAAAAATAAACCGTGACACGAGATATATTGGATCCATTTGTGACGAAAATCAATGGTGTATGTCCGTGTTTGAAAGTAGCTATTTGGCTCTATTTTAAGCTATAGATATTACAATAGTCTGAACAGAACCTAAGATGTAACTTCACATGAAACTACTGTGATACATTATAAACTACAAAATAGTTTTGTAGCTTTGTGTAGAAATATATCAGACATAGAATATAAAACTACTAGGGAAAAGGATTCTATTTGTATGTTGTCTCTTACTCATAAAGCTAAAGAGTCATTTAATATGGATATTAGTGACTATAAAAACAAAATAAGTCATCCTGTGCACATACACACCGCCTTTATAAGCTTCCAAAAGTAAACCCCAATGTATAATTAATATGATATTCTGCCATCTAGTGACCGTGATAGGTAATTGGTTATGCTACACATTTCTCAAAATGCCATACACTTCAGAATATATTTGCAATTCACTACGCATGTAACACATATTTCTTCGCCCCAACTCCTGCCTGTTATGCATATAGACCAAATTTGTGCCTAAAATAGCACAAATAGTTAATATTGGTGTATTTTCATACACGTATCAAAACTCTGGGTTTCTATCAATAATTTCTCCTGTCATGAAGCCCCAAAACTATGAAATAACTGTATAATTTTTAATTCAGCAAAAAACTGTAATAATATATGCTGATGTGCTCGAGCTAAAAGTTATGCGTTTGTTTCTTACGGTTTTGGGTTAACCAAGAAGATTTTTTATGCATAATTTCATAGTAAAGTAGGCCTATAGAAATCATTAGTCATTCAATATAAAATGGTTATTTTCTGAATTCGACATTATAACCCCCAATTTCCAATGTCTCTGATGTGTCCCGCATGTCTTGTAGAGATACAGCTGTGCCTGTCTGCCAGAGATTTTTACACAAAAAACAAGAAAAAGCAGCGGCATATAAAATGCGAATTACAGTGTCAAATAATGGTGCATAACACAAAATATATATATATATATAATATCCCCGTGAGAATGTGTTAGAAAACTCATATAAAATGAGTGTTATAAATATCATATAAAAGTTGTGAAATTAATATGTGCTAAAATAATGTAGAATTAAAGAATGCTGGAATAATATATGGGACTGTGTCACACCCTTTTGAGATAACAAAAATACTAGGGCTAGATAGATGGCACTCCCGGGATTATCAAAAAGCTAATATAATATAAACCAAAGATATAAAAAGAATGCTGAATTTTTACTAAACAGGAGGCTGCAGAATAGAAATGTTACAGCATGGAATAATAATGCTGAATTTATTTTCAAAGGATATTAGTAAGGCCGCGAACCAATAAATGATTTTACAATATTGTGTTATAAATCCCTTATAAATGAGAATGTGTTATAAATATCATATAAAAGTTGTGAAATGAATATGTGATAAAATAATATAGAATTAAAGAACGCTGGAATAATATCTGCGGATGCGACAGCGCTAAAAGTTATACATTTGTTTATTACGTGTTTTGGTGCAGCCAAGAAGATTTTTTATGCAGATTTTATATAAAATGCGAATTACAGTGTCAAATAATGATGCAGAGCACAAAATATATATATAATATTCCCGTGAGAATGTGAAGATTTTTTTATGCATATTTTATATAAAATGCGAATTACAGTGTCAAATAATTGCGCAAAACACAAAATATATATATATAATATTCCCGTGAGAATGTGTTAGAAAACTCATATAAAATGAGTGTTATAAATATCATATAAAAGTTGTGAAATTAATATGTGCTAAAATAATGTAGAATTAAAGAACGCTGAAATAATATCTGTGGATGCGGTAGATCTAAAAGTTATACATTTGTTTCTTACGTGTTTTGGTGTAGCCAAGAAGATTTTTTTTTATGCAGATTTTATATAAAATGCGGGCGAATACAAAAAAGGCTTCTTTATTTCCAAATAACATGCTGCAGATACACTATCATCATGACCTGTGTGACTTGTGGCTGTCAAATAAAATACAATGCTCTGATAACTGCAGTAAACTCATTTCCGCTACCTTAGTAAATATTGTAAGTTGCTCTCTGTGTACGTTCTACACCGGTTTATTGGGTCAACAGAACCTCTGTTAGTATATCTCCCCCACAGAAACTCTGGCTGTCTAGTGACCAGCATGTCCTGTAGAGACACAGCTGTGCTTGTCTGTCAGTTTCACACTTATATTATTGAAATGTCTTTGTAAGCCACGTTGTCCTGTAGAGACACAACTGTGATTATTATATAAACGGCATGGTGTGTTATAAAATACAATATATAAAAATGAGAATACCTTACACATTACAGTCTGCAGCCAGAAACACTGGTTCTAAAATACACTGCATAGAAATGTGTCCGTAATAGGTAATTAGTTATGCCACACATTTCTCAAAATGACATACACTGTAGAATATATCTGCAATTCACTACGCTTGTAACACATATTTCATCGCCCCAACTCCTGACTGCTATACATATAGGACAAATTTACGCCTAAAATAGCACAAATAGTTAATATTGGTGTATTTTCATACACTTATCAAAACTTTGGGTTTCTACATAATTTTCTATTTATATGGCCTAATTAGCAATACTATTCAGTTACATTCTGAGATATATATATATATTAATGTACACTCTGCACGCCATCATGCCTGAACAAAACAGAAATGTAGATTTTTTGCGAATTTATTAAAAAGAAAACTGAAATATCACACGGTCATAAGTATTCAGACCCTTTGCACAGTATTGAGTGCAATATTACACTCAGTCATTCCGCCTGTTACTGTATACATTGGTTATGCCACACATTTCTCAAAATGACATACACTGTAGAATATATCTGCAATTCACTACGCTTGTAACACATATTTCATCGCCCCAACTCCTGACTGCTATACATATAGCACAAATTTACGCCTAAAATAGCACAAATAGTTAATATTGGTGTATTTTCATACACTTATCAAAACTTTGGGTTTCTACATAATTTTCTATTTATATGGCCTAAAAAACAGTAATACATGTGCAGAAGTAACTTAAAATGTGTTCCCAGAATCAAATTACCAATATCAAACATGGTGTGTTATAAATGCATGAATAAAACTGATAGAAATGCACAAAGAGTGCAGAAGTGTTATTTCTATAAAGATATATTGCCCGGTTTCTTATGTATGTCCAGTTATTTTCAACAAAACAAGGATAGAGTCAAATTATAGACAGCACAGGCAACGTGCATAAAGATAATAACATAAATAAGTCCTAAATGTCTATTTCATGTTAAAATTTGAGCTGTTGTTTTATTGTGAGAAATAAATCTTTTTATATTTTTACAATATCGTGTCTTTGGTTTTTTTATTCGTATAAAACATACCGCTTCTTACTTGCTTGTGTTGTAACATTGGGTCATATTATATATATATATATATATATATATATATATATATCAATTGCCAAATACCGACTCTGATAAAAATCATACCGACTCTGATAAAAATCATGAGATCGCTGAAATTGTCAGCCATATAAACCAGAGATATAAAAAGAATGCTGAATTTTTACTAAGCAGGCTGCTGCAGAATAAAAATGTCACAGCATGGAATAATAATGCTGAATTTATTTTCAAAGGATCCGTAATACCAGGGTCTAACTTACTGGATTTGGTACGTAGTACAACGCAGAGCCATGCTCTGAACAGTAGAAATTTACCACCGGGTTGGGATTCATTTATGCAGGCTATGGCCGAACTAAATATGCCGTCTACAGTTGTGGGTAACACCGCTACTAGGAAACTTTTAGATGAATTAAAAATTACCAACAGTGAGACACGCTCTGTATCTACACCGCTGAAGTTAGCGGCGGTTCCCCGTACAATTCAATCTTTACATTCCCCGTCATTAGGTACCACACGTGGAACTCTGCTACCTAAAAAAGGTCTCTACCGATGCTGCAAACCATGTGGCTCACGATGTAAAGAATGTACTGGCTAAAATGCTGTACTTGCCTTGTAACTCTATATTAATTATTTTGTAAGAAGTGTAATGATGAATGTTCATTGTACTATTTTAATGTTTTTACTTTTTATATTCTGTATGAATTTTTATAGTAATGAAATGTCTTTGAGATGCTGTTTTATTGTGAGAAATAAATCTTTTTAAATTTTTTACAATATCGTGTCTTTGGTTTTACTTGTGTTGTAACATTGGGTCATATTATAACTTGTGTTGTGACATTGGTGCATATCGCTTCTGTGTATATAAGGCAGCCACAAGGGGAAAATCTGCTACAATGTGATTCTTCAGGACACAAAAAAGAGAAAGCAAATATCAATTCAGGTACAATACAAGTACAAATGTGTTATAAAACAAAGTTCTGCTTCACAAAGATCACCAAACAGCATGAGTTTGTACAAAAATATCTGACCCTCAGATAACACAGCTGTTTTCTGAGAAAGCTAATACAAAAAACAAATAACCTCAGATGCCATCTTCAGGACACAATAACTTTTCTGTTTGTGAGAATAAACATTTATGGGGTACGCAAATACAACAACAATTGCTTGACCTAGGTGCTATAAACCTCTGACCCACAGTTAACCTAATTTAGGTAATGTTCACCATTTAGTTAGTGTTTGAGAATACTTTTCACATAACAGGATGTAGGATTGCATACAGAAACATCAGCCCTATTCACTATATGGATACACTGTGAATAAAACAAAAGCTTACAGAATCAAACTCGGGGCTACGTATAAAATCTATTATAAAACAAATGAGAAAGGTGTTATAAACCACGTGTAAAATAAATACACGACTAGGCTATAATTATAAACATGTGTTATTCCACAAAATACGGGAATAATATCAAAACTACAACAAATTAAACTATATTAAACTATATCAAAAGGGAAAATCAAACAAGGAGGGACAGCTGGATACCAGCCGTCAGACAAGGGGAGGGGAGGGGTTACACACTTTGATACACTTTGATAGGGGCGGGACACCTGTCAGATTGAGTTTGACGAAACCTGGCTATTATACACTACTAATAGGATTACCAGAAGAATGAGGTTTCAAGGCCAGAAATAGCTTACAATTATTTTTGAAACTTAGAAACTTAGTTCTATCTCCAAAAAACAAATCA
Source organism: Ranitomeya imitator (assembly GCF_032444005.1). NCBI lineage: Eukaryota > Metazoa > Chordata > Amphibia > Anura > Dendrobatidae > Ranitomeya > Ranitomeya imitator. Next base: position 12,734,188 of record NC_091284.1, on the reverse strand, counting down.
GGAATAGGAATTCTTGGTTCTAACATAGATTTCCGATCAATAGCATCTTGAATCTTTTGTACATTTATAACGAGATTATCCATTGAAGAGCACAGACCCTGAATATCCATGTCCACACCTGTGTCCAGAATCACCCAAATGTCTAGGGGAAAAAAAAAAATGAACACAGAGCAGAAAAAAAAAATGATGTCAGAACTTTTTCTTTCCCTCTATTGAGAATCATTAGTTTGGCTCCTTGTACTGTTATGTCTGCTAATGAAAGGTGTAATGAAGGCAATCCAGAGACACAGTGTGCCTAGCGATCCGAGCGCACACAGTGATCTGACAAATACCCAAAAACAAAAGAACGAGCTCTGAGACGTGGAAACTCTGTAGACTGCACACCTGATCCTATCCTAAACACAACTAAAAGCGGCTGTGGATTGCGCCTAGCAACTACCTATGCAACTCGGCACAGCCTAAGAAACTAGCTAGCCTGAAGATAGAAAAATAGGCCTGACTTGCCCCCAGAGAAATACCCCAAAGGAAAAGGCAGCCCCCCACATATAATGACTGTGAGTAAGATGAAAAGACAAAACGTAGGGATGAAATAGATTCAGCAAAGTGGGGCCCGATAATCTTAGACAGAGCGAGGATAGTAAAGCGAACTTTGCAGTCTACAAAAAACCCTAAAGCAAAAACCACGCAAAGGGGGCAAAAAAGACCCACCGTGCCGAACTAACGGCAGGGCGGTACACCCTTTGCTTCTCAGAGCTACCAGCAAAACAAAAGACAAGCTGGACAGAAAAAAAGCAACAAAATAGCAAAAAAGCACTTAGCTATACAGAGCAGCAGGTCACAGGAACAATCAGGAGAAGCTCAGATCCAACACTGGAACATTGACAAGGAGCAGGGATAGCAGCATCAGGCGGAGTTAAGTAACGAAGCAGTTAACGAGCTCACCAGAACACCTGAGGAAGGAAGCTCAGAAGCTGCAGTACCACTTGTGACCACAGGAGTGAACTCAGCCACAGAATTCACAACAGGGTTGCAATAGAGGCTTCCAGGCCTTCGCTTTTGATGTCGCCTGTAGAAAGCCAGTGATTAAAAAGGCGTAGAAGATAAGGGGACAGAGTTGGGAGAAACTGAGCATAATAGGGAAGGGAAAAGCCATCCGGGCCAGGGGCCGAACGTTTCTTTGCCTCCTTAATGATTTGAGCTATTTCAGAGGGCACAATCGGGGCATTAAGGAAGGATAGTTGATCTGAAGTAATTGAGGGAAGGTCCGCTTTGTCCAAAAAAGAGGCTATGGAAGCCTGGGACGGTTGAGGAATATTGGGATCTGATTTAAGATTATACAGGGAGGAGTAATATGATGCGAATTCCTCTGCTATATGGATGGGATTATAGATACGAGAACCATCTGATCTTTGTATATAATGTATCTTAGACTGAACCTCCTTTTTTTTTTGACACGTTTGGCCAGCAACGCACCCGCCCGATCACCCATTGAGTAGAATTTGGCTTTAGATTTCCTGAGTGCATGTTCAGTTTTACAGAGGAGCAGTTGGCGGAGGTGAAGACGGGATGTAGAGAGGTCTGTGAATAATTGCGGAGATGGAAGTAGCTTGTGCTGGGCCTCTAGGAGGCCTATCTTATTCAGGGCCGCAAGTAGACTCGCGTTATATTTCCGTTTAGCAAGAGTAGCCATTTTAATAAAGTGGCCACGAATCACCGCCTTGTGAGCAAACCAGAGAGAGTCATCACGTATTTCCGCAGAGTCATTTAAGGGGAAAAACTCCTTTAGAGATGCCTCTATTACTTGTGAATTCGATTGGTCGTTTAGGAGAAGCTCATTAAGCCGCCACTGTGAGGGTGCTCTAATTGCCATAGGGTCACTCAGGGAGATCGAGACAGGCGCGTGGTCGGACCAAGTAATATTGCCTATTTCCGCAGAGATACATTGGGGGAGGGCTACATCATCTACCAAAATGTAATCAATTCTGCTATAAGAACTATGTCTGGGGGACCAGAATGTATAATCGCGCTCGTTGCAGTGGAAGTATCTCCAGACATCATGTAGATTAGAGGTGCTAATGAGTTGAGCGGCTTCGCCCCTGGATAGTGAGGCGGACGAGCAGTCCAGATTTTTAGATACGGGAATGTTAAAGTCGCCTGCGATCAACTTATAACCATGATTAAAACCATTCAGTGTCTGAAAGAATGCCGTTAGAAATTTGATTTGACCGAAGTTAGGGGCATAGACTGAAGCAATAGTATAGGGGGAGTTGTTAATTAGACACAGTACTATAAGGAATCTGCCCATAGGGTCAGCTACAGATTTGATCAATTGGAAAGAGTTCGCTTTGCTGAAAAAGATGTTGGCAAAGAATTGATGTGGAAATAGGTCTGAGTGCATTCTAAAGTTGTCGCACTCAAGCAAGTGGGTTTCTTGAATGCATATGATGTCGTGGCGGGTCTTAAAAAGTTGGCGCCAAACCAGCGACCTCTTCCCAGGAGAGTTAAGGCCGTTGACATTAATAGAATAGAGTGAGATACTCATTATCAGTGTTAAGGGGGATGCTAATTATGTTTTGTACTCTGGTGAGATGTGAAATCTTATAACAGCAAAGCGGACCAACCAGGTTTACCAGCAAATAGAATGGTGGGTTGGGGGTAGGAAGGGAGGAAAGGAGGGAAGGATGTAATAACAGGGTAAACATCAGAACATGAAAGTCCATTCAGGCACAACCTGAATCCAAAGGTGAAAATCTACAAACAGTCCACCTGTGGGGCAAAAAAACTGAGGTAGACCCAGCAGAGAGCTACTCTCAGTAGTGAAAAAAGTTTAAAAGGGGGAATGGGAAGCAAATAAAGGAAAAATAAGAAAATGTGAAGAAAAAAGAAAAACAAAAGTTATGCGGGAAGAGGAAAAAAAGAATTCCAGCCAGGAACCAATATGAATGAGAAGTCAGGCGACCTTCCAGTCAGGGATGATCCGGCGTCTTCCAGGTTTAGCGCCTCCGGGCCCAGGAGTAGCCGAGGAAGGAGGAGGGTTGGGAAGATTTAGTCCCCATTGGGCTAGGGTCTTCGCAGCTTGAGCAGGGCTTGAACACGTGGTAACTGAGCCATCTTTGCGGATGCAGAGTTTAGTGGGAAAACCCCAACGGTATAAAATGCCATTTTCTCTCAGGGCTGTAGTATAGGGCAAGAAGGCTTTACGCTGAGCCAGAGTTCCGGGGGACAAGTCTGGGAAGACGGAGATGCTGGCAAACCGTTCCGGGAGTGTTGGTTTGCCTCTTAGTGCTTGTAGAAATTCCTCCTTCATGATGAAGAAATGTATACGAGCCAGCACGTCTCTGGGAACGGTGGGTCCTAGTCCTGAAGGCTTGGGGATCCGGTGGATGCGATCAATGATAATGCCCTCTTTAGTTGCATTAGGGAGGACTGCTAGTATAAAATCTTGTAAGAAGGATCTAAGGTCTTCTGAAGGCACTGCTTCATCAATGCCTCTGAGCTTAACATTGTTTCTTCTGGATCTGTCCTCCAAGTCCAGAGTTTTAGAATACATTTTAGTGGCAAGAGAAGATAATTCTTCATGAGCATCCCATAGCTCATTGTGTGAGGCCACAAGCTCTGTCATTTTTTGCTCTAAGTGATCTGTGCGACCTCCCAGCTCCTCCACCTCCCCTTTAAGGTCTGCCAGCATGGCGCGCATATCTTCCTGCAAGGAAGTGCGGAGGTCTCCCAGCATGTCCCTCATCAAGGATGCTGTGATCGGAGCGTCGGCGGGGTCGGCTGCAGCCACGCTCGAGGAGGAGGATTGTGAGCTCCGCCGCGCTGAGCGGGAAGATCTGGGTGACAGCGGCGCCATCTTGGATTTCTGGCGCTGCTGGGGAGAGGCGGCGAAGAAATCCACAATGCGCCTGGCAGGGTCCCGGGAATCAGCCTTCGCTTTCCCCATGTACTCACAGGCGGGTGAGGGACTGGAGCGGGCAGCAGCAGGACCGGAAGGGCCAAGGGTATGTCGTTATGTGCCGCTTGGTTCTATCTGGCAGTGGAGCTCCCGCGCTATGCGACCTGCTCCATCAGCGGTCAGGCCACGCCCCGGTATTGTCTATCTTCTTGAGGGGGACGTACTTAGGGATCTCCCCTGGATCAGTGCCATCATATTCTAGTGAGTCTACCTCTTGGTTGAGGAAGGTGTCAGTCGGAGTTGCCTCAGTGATAACCTTTTTATACAGGGGAATAACACAACAGAGGATTATCGATCTAACTACAAGGAGAGCAATCAGTACTAGACAAGCTTGTTGGAGAAATCTTTTGAGCCCACCCAACCAACCGGAAAAGAAAGATGTGTCTACTCCAGCATTAGTTTTTAATTCTGCTGCTAACCCATTTATCTTTTTAAGGGCTATCATAGTCTTTCCATTCACCCCAGAGTTCTGAGGGATATAGGTACAACACTCCTCTCCCACCATCCCACAGACTCCTCCTTTCTCAGCTAAGATCATATCAAGGGCTAGTCGGTTTTGGAGGGTCATTCTAGTGTTAGGGCCCAATTCCTCAACTATACCTTGGAAGGCATCACAGGTAAAATTGACAAACCTTTGTTCACTGTAATATCTATAATTGATCCAATCAACATTTTTATTAATCTGCACTTGTGGATTAAAGAAGCAAAGCTAGCACAGATCTGGTTCTGGGCTTTAAATTGGTCAGGCACCCCCCTTTGCACTCCAATGCCATCGACATATACCAATGGATCTTCTTCATAACTCATGTGGAGCTGATCGAGACTTCTCCTCTTTCTGGTTTATTCATCAGGTGTCTCCGGATCCCAAGGTAAAATCTTGAACTGCATAGCTAGTTTAACAAAGATGCATTGACCTATCCAGGCATTAGGCAACCTAGGATGGAGCTTACCATCTCCACATAACCAATAAATGTCGTACATATACTGTGTATGATTAACTAGCAAGTCAGTGTGTAGGGAACTGTTCTCTTTGCAGAAACCTGTCTCGAAGACCCCTACTGGTGTACCTTTGGTGTCCTGGGAATTATAGCAGGTATAATTATCAGCTAATACGGTTATCCCCCCTGGGACCTTTAGTGTGGGTTCTTCATGAATTAGTGGGACATAATCTGACATTGTATCTTACCCATTCTAACCATAAATTTGTCCTTGGGGCTGTTTGTGTTTCTATGGAGAAAACTTCTAACCAACTAAGACCTGGAATGGGGATTACTTCGTTAACTATATTTTGCACCTGGAGCTGTATATGGCCTAAATTCCCATAGTATCCACTATTAAACACATTATGAAAATATCTTCCCAGCACAATTGTTATCTCTGGTAACACATATATAATACTGGATAATTCCCTCTACCACCCGCTGAGTCTCGGGGCACCTGACTACATCGCAGAAATCAAATCACCAGATATTTACCGGGGCCGTTAGATTTACCCAGAGAATAGTGGCACCGGTATTCTTATTTACAATAGGGGCCGAGGAGGTAGGGATGAGGATGGCCCCCAGCCTCAGGACCAAAAACAACAGCAACATTTTCCTTCGATCATCACTGTGACTAAGCGCTGGTTCGGTCTCTTTTGCAGTGTGAAGCGTAGATCCAGGTGCTCTTTCCTTCAAGTTTTACTGACATAGCTTTTCACGACCATAAGACCACCAGACTTCAAGTTGTGACAAATATCGGTTTCTGCTGAATCTGGAAGGGAAAAAGAAACTAAAACATGGGTGTTAGCAACATTTTTTACTAAACTGAATAACATATTGAACAGCACGGTCAGTTTCTTCTGACAACTACTGAGACTGAAAATTTGCAACTAAGAACCTAGCAAACAATATCCTATGGGGACAAGCCATGTTTTGCAATAGGGGTAGTACGAATGTGTAAGAGCCCTGGCCATGGAGCCGTAGTCTCCTGCATCAATTTGGTCAATTGTCCCTTCAGCGTGCCGTTCAGCCTCTTAACTTTCCCACTAGACTGTGGATGGTACGGAGTATGGATGGCTACAGTGGATCCAAGCATTGTCAGAACCTCCTGATACACATGAGAAGAAAAGGCCGGGTCTTGGTCACTTTCAACAACTTCTGGAACACCATATCTGCATATAACTTCCATCACCAGTTTCTTTGCTGTGGTCTTTGCAGTCACGTTGGTAACGGGGAATACTTCTGGCCATCTGGAGAACATATCGACAACCACCAGACAATATTCATACCTTCCAGACTTAGGCAACGTGATGTGGTCCTCCTGGAGCTTTTGGAAAGGATAGTCGGGCTTAGCAAGGTGCTTCGGGGGCACACGTTGAAGTTGACCGGGATTGCAGGTCTGACAGATACCTCAATGTGTGGGCCCATGCGCCCACGTGGCAATAGCAGGGTACATCCGCTTAGGGAGACACACAAGTTGGTCCTTTTTCCAGCGACCATTGTCCATACGTGCTCCATCAGCTTTCCAGTGCTTCACTACTTCCTTTGGAGACATTCTCTGCATCGTCATTAAGCGGTATCGCGGGTTCCGGCAGAAAACCTCAGTCTGTCGTAGATCATCAGGTTCCTGTAGAGTCAGTGTTTCTTGTAACTGTTTACGCTGAGAGCGTGTGGTCACCATAGCTGGTATGGTCAGTTCAACGGGTAGGAGAGCAGCGGCTTTTGCTTGCATATCCGCAAAGGCGTTACCACCAGTCTGTGGTCTGTTCCATGGTACCGTGCTCCTTAACTTTGATAATGGCCACCTGAGTAGATAATTCGATTGAGTCCATGAGGGCTTTAACAACTTCAACATTCTTCACTGGAGTCCCGGCAGTAGTAACAAATCCTCGATTCGCTCATAGGGCTCCGAAATCATGAGCAATACCAAATGCATACTGTGAGTCCGTGTATTTATTAGCCCGCCTGTCTTTGGCCAGAACACATGCAGTAGACAGATCCTGACGTTCTGCTTCTTGTCCTGACAGTGAGGGAGGGAGTGCAGCTCCGTGCACTACAGTATCTTCCATAGTAACAGCGTATCCGGTGTGGAATCTGCCAAAATCATCAGCATATCTTGAACAGTCTTTCAGGGCCTTGTAGAGAGGTTGCATTATGCGGGATGCGTCCGGTATCCACTGACAACAATAAGTACATAATCCAAGAAAACGCTGGAGTTCAGTCTCATCTTTTGTAGCTGACGGCTATTTTTCTTTCTTCTGTGAGGTGTCTGGCACCCTGAAGGAGACAGTGACCCAAAAATATCACTTGACCAAGGCAGAACCGAAGTTTCAAGGCCGAAACCCGACAGTTCAGATCTGCCAGATACTTGCGAAAACTAACAGTGGCAACAATGGCTTCCTGCTCTGTCTGTGCACACAACAAAAAACAAAAAAAATTACCCACATACTTTAGCAGCATAACATAAGGATATTCTAACTGCCAGGGTTAGAGACACTATCCCCCCTATTTTTTATTTTTTTAAACTGATTGGGAAAGGACATATGAGATACACATCTCATTATACTCATCTACATAGGGGTTATATATAACGTAAATACCATCTGACCATCATCTTGGCTCACCAACTCTCTAGGTCTGCTCAGGTGCACTTATACGTCCATCATATTATCTTTGTCTATATATTGGGAAAGGTTTGTTCTCAGGGTCAGCCAATTATTTTAGCGTAGCTAGCTAGACAGAGGGCTTCCAGGGATAATACTCCTGTATCTGTCTTACACTACCTGATGTGGTTGGTTCTCTGGTGGTGGGGGTGACATGATGACCGGTTGGGGGTGACATGACATGCTGGTCTACAGCTCTTTCCCAAAAGGATTACTGTCAGCCTACTCCCAAAGTTAATGTCCCCACTACCCACTATCCTGTGTCAGCTTCTTATGTCACTACATGTGATCTTATCTGGACAGGAATCAGTGTAATTCACTTAGGTTGGGTTGCAGCACAGATTATACAAGTATTTCTCCAGTCTGGGTTTGTCTGACCGCAATATTTACAAATCCATCTGTCTTGTCTTGGTCTGAGAATTAACATGGCGAGGGAGATTTCCTGACACAGGGTTAAAATAAATATTGGAATATGAGACTGGATTTGTGTAAGGGAGGGGGGCTGGAGCTGAAGTCTTCTGCTTGGGCCACTGATAAGGAATGGAGCTGCCAGTGGTGTCCTTGAAGCTGCGCGGTGGGGGCTAGAGAGCGGTGGGGGCCAAGAGCGCAGCTGCTGATACAGAATAGGTTAAACTCCTCTGGACTCAGCGCGTACTGAACCAAGGACAGAATATACACAACTCCATATTCTTCAGCGCAGCTGGCCCCCCTTTCTCTGGCCCGCAGCACAATTTACAGCATTCCTCAACACAGAAGAAAAACAACAACGCAGCTATTTGACTCCCCCCTCCCATCGGGTGTCTCGGAAAACCACAGTAACGGAATACAGCAATTCTCAGACTTAATTCATTTCTACAAAACCTTCACACAACTCATATACCAAAACACCTTAGAAAAAGTAATGATTGAGATATTTTATAACCAAACACGGGCTCTGCATCCTTTCATCTTTCCTCTCCATCAACCTTTTTCCTCGTTCTTTAAACCTCGCGCAACTCGCAGATGAGCTTGCACTTGTTCTAACAATCCTTTCTCTTTCAACATTCTTGACTGCCTTCTTGCCCTCCCGTGACTCTACTATTGTCTTGACTTCCACAGCATCCTTACTTAACTCGTGGGGCACGGACTTCTTCTGCCATAAGAGACGCAACATGACTCACAGAATACTACGCCCTTCTGCAGTAGGCCGCTGACAGCGGTAACAACACTGGTTTCCCATCGAAAAAAACACGGAGCCTCGCGTTCGACGTGCTGTCCCTAACCCCATGAACACCAGTGATTAACAGTCTACCCTGTCACGATATTCTAAACGTTGGGAGGCGGTCTCCTAGTGAGAGCCCTCCACAGAAAAACAGGTGGTCCCCTCGTCTTAATTACCTATCTGGACAATATCACAGAGGCTGCGTCTCCTATCCCTTTCTCAAAGCCGCCCCCAATCCACAAACTTCCTCAATCTTTCACTCTGTCACTACTAGGCAACAGTCATGGGTAGGGTGGTTGAATGGAGTACAATGACCGGTGGAGGAGGCGTGGTCTACACGAGGACGCGCAGGGTGTGACGTCTCTCAGTTGCTGGTTCGAAGCGTGGCACGGGATCGCGCTCGGTCTCACCACTCGACTGGTCACTCCCCAGACCCAAGGAGACCACAGACTAACCAATAACGGCTGAAACACTAGCAAGTGTGACACATACATAGTATGCGATCTCCACTTACCGTGTTTGGAGGGTGATCAGTCCTCGAGGTCAGCCACTACGGGTGTCATCCACGGACGTCCAGGCATGGGTCCAGGGGGTCTCGGATCACCGGCCACGCCCCACGTTGGTTGCGCCAAATTGTCGGGGTCGTCACGACAATACCCTTCATCCACCACTCATTCCAAATCAGAATAAAGCATGTTGGTACCGGATAAGAATGAGTCAGACACAATGCTGGTTCAAACTCATAGCATACTCGTGTGTAACGTCACAGCAACAACTGAACTTTATTTCCTGATACACATTACATGATCTATTGGGGGAAGGTGTGCAGAGGGCAGGGATAGGCGGGGTTTAAGCAATGTATCTAGTATTCAGTCCTTCTGGTTGGCCTGACGTCATCTGATGAATCTTCCTTTGTCCACATCTTGTTAAGTTTCCATTTCTCCAGAAATGATACTTGTCCTTCTGGAATGCGAAACTTTCTTTCTTCAGCAGAGCGAATCTGGGACAAAGGTGAATACTGGCAGCCATCTTAAATACAATTACATATGCATTTGGCAAGCAAAGGGGAAAAACTTATTGTTTCACAGTATAAGAATACATAAAGTACAAAAGAGTATAAAGACATATATTTTTACCTTGACATTCTCAGTTCGTTCACGCCCACAACTCCACGCCCTTTTTTTTCTCCAGCGTTCCTCGTGGCGCGGTAATGGCGGTGATTTTGGCGGGAATTTTTGGCGGTAAATAGCAATACACAGTCGTTAAGCACAAACAGTTCAAACACAATTCTGGCACAGTTCTTAGGCGCACATGACCCAATTTTCAGGCTTAAGTAGATCCTGTTCATGATGCCAAACTTGGATCGCCCCCACGTTAGGGCAATGGGGTACTCGGTACCGGGCCCCTTCTGTAGTCGGTGGAGATGTCACAGTGGCTGGACCCGGCTCGTGGCCCTTTAAAGGGCGTCCAATAAAAGGACAACAGTTTATAGGATAGTGTTCATGACGCCACCTGTGGTATTCGGTCAGGGTGACCGACGATGCTTAGGGGTCCACTGGAGTGATGTTATGGCAGCTAGATGGTATACCTTCCCACAGGTGAAGTATGTCCCCAGGGCTTCCCAGAGTGTAGATGGTGGATGGTGCAGGGTGCAGTGAATAACGAGGACACAAGGGTGCAGTCTCTTTACCTTTACTGAAGGCTTCAGCATCCACAGTCCAGGGTAGGCACCACAGGGTAGGCAGAGTCCGGCAGGTCTGAAGGCAAATCCAGAGTCCCCTTATCCAGGAGGAATTCAATAGCCTTCCCCTAGTGCACAGTAACACAGTAGGCCCCTACTTGCATAAGCTCCAATAAGGTCCTCACTGTTATTAATCCTCTCTGTCCCCCAGCTGGTGTGGATAGGACAAACCCGTATGACTGATGGCCTGAGGCTTTTTATAGGGACCCTAGAGACGCCCCGACCCCCACAAGTTGCCACCGTGTCTTCTTAGGTATTAAGGTCGGGCAGCTAATGTGGAATTAACTGTCCTGCCAGCCTCTGAAGTAACGGCATAGAGCTCTTTACTCCCTCTGTGTTCTGGCCACTGGATCTGCGCTTCAGATAGAGGCAGCCTGCTTCTAGCTGGTCTCCCACTGATGTTTCACTCCTGTTGCTATGACTTCTTTTCTCACTCACTACAGCACAATTCTCTTCGTGTCCTTTCCTGGGATGCTGCCGCATGGGATGCAGGCGCAGCTCCATGTACCCTCGTCCTCCTCAGACCGTAGTCTGGATCTGACTGGACATCACTCTAGCGAAACAGCCGGTTCCTATATATAATAAAACTTAGCTTTTATTAAATACTCATAAAAGAAAAAATACCAAACACAATAGTGCAAAAAAGTGCCAGGTGCAAACAGACAGACACAAAATACGCTAAAAGATCACCGCCAAGGAATTATAACCGCTATAGTATTATTTTTCGGTTATTCCAATACCACATTTTTTTGGTAACTTACTATATATTTAGCAGGGTCCCCAGCCCTTAGTTTTCATCATGTTTCGCTATAAAGATTTTTGGTTCTTATACCATTGAGAGTCTAGCTGCTAATTGACATCACTCTAGCCAGCTCGACCTGGAGACCTTTTCTCGTCGGTCCCCAGCCAGAAACTCTCTAACTTCTTCCCCAACCTACCAGTTTTACCCTAGTGTGAGGAGTGGCCTAATAGATAGAACATTTGCTCCCCCTGGTGGACTGGAGTGTGAAGTGTGTGTGTGGCTGTGATACCTGGACAGAAGATCTCCTTCATTGCCTTCAGACGTAACATCACTCCCCCTGGTGGAAGAATAACATTACTGCAACGAACCAGGACTCTGGGGCGCTGCAGTTGCTGCCCGGAAGTGCTGTTTGCACAGAGAAAAACACTCGCTCCTGTGTTAGTGGGGTTCAGTAACGCCAGCTGCTCCCCTGCTGTGTATCTGGCAGTGTGTACTGCGACCGCCATGCTGACACTCCAACAGATGTTAAACTGTGTCAAGTGCAGGCTTCGGCCTACACTCTGCTCCTCCTGCTGACCCTGGGCTCCAACACCGCTGGTTGCTGCCTGGAAGTGCTGTTTGCACAGAGAAATACACTTGCTCCTGTGTTAGTGGGGTTCAGTAACGCCAGCTGCGCCCCTGCTGTTTGCGGCAATAACTCTAGCCTGCTCCTCCTGCTGTCCCTGGGCTCCAACACCGCTAGTTGCTGCTCAGAAGTGTCTTTGGCACAGGTACTCCCTCCTGCCCAGCCCGGTTACAGCACGCCAGCTGTTTCCGGGTAGTGTCGAGGTCACTTGGCCGCCAACACGTTGTCCTGTTGGGTTGAGGTCAGGTTAGCCGACTCCATGGTGCCTGCAGTTTAGGTGCTTCCTATGTGGACTGCAGGAACTGGCAATCAAGGCTGGTTCAGTAGTGCCAATAGGACAAGCTCCCCTTTTAGGACTGTGGATTTTTGGTAACCACGGCCGGCTCGCGGCCTAGCTACTTTTGTTTTTCCAGTGGCCCTTCTTCTGCCTATCTGAGTTCCAGCACCATTAGCTGGTTCTTAGGAAGACAATCTTGAATAGGTCCCCCTGGATCCACTACCGTCCGCTGGTTCCGGGCAAATCCTTTGGCTTAGGTGCCTCCTCCTGGGTATCCGAGTTCCACCAACATCAGGTGGTCCTTGGTAGTGCTTTTTGGCACTGGTACCTCCTGCTTAGTAACCAGGTTCCAATACCGTCAGCTGGTCCTCGGTTGTTCCATTGGCTCTTTTACCTTCTGCTACCCATTCCGGGTTCCAGTACCGTCAGCTGGTTCTCGGCAGGGTCTTTTGCTCTTGTACCTTCTGCTCCCCATCCTGATTCCTGTACCGTCAGCTGGTTCTGGGCAGAACCTTTGGCTTAGGTGCCTCCTTCTGGGTATCCAAGTTCCACCAACGTCAGGTGGTCCTTGGTAGTGCTTTCTGGCACGGGTACCTCCTGCTTAGTAACCGGGTTCCAGTATCGTCAGCTGGTCCTCGGTAGTTCCATTGGCTCTTGTACCTTCGGCTAGCCATCCGGGTTCCAGTACCGTCAGCTGGTTCTTGGCAGTGCCTTTTGCTCTTGTACCTTCTGCTACATTTCCAAGTTCAAGACCCTAAAGATGACGACCCTGAAGACCGAGAAGCAGAAGAACAAGAAGCTGCAGAACAAAAAGCTGAAGAACATTAAGCATAAGACTATAATAACTGTAATAACCTGCAGGTACTGAGTATGTCACCACGGAACAGACAGACAAACAGTTGAAGGGTTTAATAACAGTAATAAGGTTCTTCTCGCAGGGAGGAAGCAATGGGGAAAATAACTAGCAATAAAACAGTGCAAAAATATGGGAGTCAAACAGTGTAACAGAATTAAGCAGGATTTTCTTGAGAAAAGAGCACTTATCCGTCTGATGAGGACTTGCTTGAAGGGTCGTCTTCTCCAACGTAGGCGCCGAGAAACAGCAGCACTTGTCGTCCCTCTGTTGTCCGTGGGTTGAGTAGTCTCTAGGAGCCTGCTGCCTGGGGTTTTCGGGAGTTAATGTGATATGCACAGGCTCTGAGTCTTTAGATTTTACAGAACAGCAGGAATCAGGGGCTCTGCACTGTTAAGTCTCTGTACCAGGAATCAGGGGCTCTGCACTGTCGAATCTCTCACCAGGAATCACAGTCTCTATATGGGCGAATGTCTCTACATGGGTCTCAAAGCGCCCCTCACCAGTCACAGCAGAGTCTGCTTTCAGGTACTCACAAGATGCAGTCTTTCCTGTCTTCTGAGAACTGGAAACTCTGGGGTTAAACCTGTGCAGTCTTTTCTCTTCAAAGTGAAATTGGAACCAGGAAGTAGCACAGTCTCGTCAGTCACTGCTGCAGGATTCTCTGTAAGCCTGGCAGCTTCTCTGTAGTAAAGATGTCACACACACACTGGGCAGTTACTTATTACACTCAAGGATCTTTGCTTGTCACTGCGGTCACCAGGGCTGCGGTCACCAGGGCTGCACTCGAGTCACTGTCTCTGCACTGTCAGGGGAAGAGTCTTCTCAGATTATGGAGGCTTCCAAGTCCCCACTCTCACTCCAGCCTTAGTGCCCTCACGGGGAGCACTCTGTCATGGGGAGCACTCTGTCATGGGGAGCACTCTGTCATGGGGAGCGCGACGCTGCAGCCTGCCCTCTTTCTGTGCAGCTGTCCCCTCTGTCTGGCGCGCTCTGCTCTCCCGCACTTTTCTGACCACACCTCCCTCTCTTCCTCCCTGCCCCAGCCGTCACATGGTCTCTAGTGTCCAGAGCAGAAAGTCTTCCCCCGGACAACCCAGCTGTCTGACTAAGTTGTTCCAGGTAAGGAGCAGGGACAGCAACCTCCTTACAGTGCCCCTGGATAAAGCCTGCTGCTGCAGGCCAAACTGAACGCGGACAAATACTGTTGTAACTCTTTTGTGACAGGCAGAACGGAAGGTGTAATCTTCAAACTTTTATAGATAACAACTACAGGAATGCCTGTCACAAATAAGAATATGATGAAGAAGTAGAATATGAAGAATAATAATTGAATAAAAAGAATATGAAGAATGTAACAAAAAAGAATAATAGGTGGAAGATGAAGAAGAATGTGAATAAGGTGAAGAAGAAGTTGATGTAAAAGATGCTGCTGCTGAGGATGATGAAGAAGAAAGTGTGGGAGAAGTAAAAAAGAAGGTGAAGAGCATGGAAGTAGTGAATCATCAATATCTGACAAAAAATAAAAAATCTTAACATAGTCAATATCTTTGTAACTCCGAACGTCTTAAAAAAAATAAAAATCCTGCTATTCCATTTGATTGGGCTAAACCTCTATGCCTTTAATGTCTCCTCCACCTCCCCCAATACATCCTACATTATTCTTAGTTGTTTTCCTTCATGTAGAATTAACCTACAAGGAAAGAAAGGGTTTATTTTAATTCCGATATTTTGGTCCCATTGACTTGCATTGGTATCGGGTATCGGCGATATCCGATATTTTTTGAATATCAGCCGATCCAATCCGATACCGATACTTTTGGATATCGGAAGGTATCGCTCAACACTACAGCTTATGCATATATGAGACAGATATACCCCACATTGGTGAAACTACATCCTTGATGGGAAACACTTCACATTTGTGTACCTTAAAGAGCTCACTTCAAAAGCTCCATTTTGTGTTGCCTGGTTGCTCAAATTGGACACAATACACCATATAAATTTGTTAAAGCACTGCTGTTAGTTTGGCTCAGTAGTTGATTAAAAATAGAGCTTTGTCCACTATATTAGTTTCTCTCCTTGCGAGCCTTAACTTTAGCTGCCTCGAATGTACAAATGGAGAATGTACAAATGGCGATTTGTAAACAAGATTGAAATACTGTATACCGAATGTATTCAGACAATCACATAGCTGCATTACTTGTAAAACATTTACAGATGTGACAGACAATGCTCATAGTGACACAATCTTGATAAATGTTTGTTTACTCACTTCACAAACAGTTCAAAGTCTCTATATGTTTGCTGTTTGTCATTGTAAAACATTAAGGTTTACTGAAACTATGCCGGTGGTGGCTTTTATTTTCTTGGGGTTTATGGCCCCTTGTCTGATGACTCCATGATATGTCAGTTTCATACAACCTTGAAAAGTGGCCACTTGAAGGTGTGGGTGAAACTAGAGTTAGTACATAGTGTTATTCAGTATATAATACCAGAGAAACATGACTAAGACAGATGCCAAAACTGGGGTACCTGTACATGTACAGTGTGCTGATACCTGCATAATTTGGGATGCCCATGCAGTGTAGGTAATCTCCCAGAGGTTCTCTGTCTTGGTGTTGCTTCTCGGATATTTCAGACGGATGATGCTTAAAAGCCTCTTGGTGATGATCTAAGTGTACTGTATGTAGTTAATCTTCATATATACGTAATCACTATATTTATTTAATCCTTATATGTACTTATTATTAACCTTTGCATGTTATTGTTAACATATACAAAAATGTACACACTCACACTATTCAATCTTAATTATCCTTGAATTTTGTAGTTTGCAATTAAATTGCTTTGTATTGCAAGGATTTGCCTTTTTATCTGAACCTTAGTGTTAAAAACATGGCAAACACAATTGCCAAATTCTCCTGTAAATAATTCTGCAAAGAAGGAACCATCATACCATTAAAAAAATACGAGTTAATTTTCCTGGGCACATCCAGTATGTGGGTTCCAAGGCCTAATGGGGTGCATATGACTGACTATGCAGCAGGGCTCGCCTTCCTGCCAATGTGTAAAACAAAGAAGTACAGGAGCACAAAATGCATATTGTGAAGTGGATTTTCATGGGCCCATCCAGTATGTGGGTTCCAAGGCCTATTGGAGTCCATATGACTATGCAGCAGGGCAGGCCTTGCTGCCATTGTGTAGAACAAAGGAGTACAGGAGCACAAAATGCATATTGTGAGTTGATTTTCATAGGCCCATCCAGTATGTGGGTTCAAAGGCTTATTGGGGGGCATATGAATTAGTAGCAGGGCAGGCCTTGAATTCAATGCAACACTTTTTCAGGAGTCCCCCCTGGACATCTTATGACAGGAGTATTGTGGAGCGTCGTAATTCTTGGCAGCCCATCCACTCACAGCTCATAGGCTACAACAGCTTAGGAGACCCACTGTTTAATAATGGCCCTTTAAGAAGATTAATGCCGCCTGATGCACCAGTAAAAATAGGCTCTGTGATTTTAAGAGTCCCTCCTTCGTACATGAAACAAGATGGGTCTGCTTATGTGTCACACACCACATGGCCAGCTAGGGGGGTTACATGTTACAATGACATTTCCCAGTGAATACATTTGTAGTGGTTGAAAGCATTTCTAAAGTTGAAAAACGCTTCAAAAATGCTGCGTCTGAACTAAGCCTAAGTGGGAGAGGGAATTTTCGTTCGGGGTTATATTTGGCCTTAGAGGCAAGTCATTAACCTGCAAAGGATGTACCTTGACATATTTCCCAGCAAAACCGTTTTGGTTTCGTTCTCATGTGCTTTTTGTGGCACCGGGAAAAATTGCATGAATCTTGGAAAAAAATTATTAAAGCTGTGAACTAGGAGTCAGGCATGCTTCCAGGGGCAATCCCCATGAGGTCCCTGTGTCATTTGAGCAGTGTTTCCATCATTTTCAGACGTTTTTAGACCTTAAAAGGACCCCCGGGGAGATCGCGGTAAAAATACTCGGGTCTCCCATAGACTTACATTGGGCTCATTGTTCTGGCCGAGTACCCGAGTATTCCAATCTGCTAATTATTTTTTCTATAAAAGTTTTTATTGTATAAAAGCGCCAAAACATAAAAAAATGATATAAATGAGGTATCACTGTAATCATACTGACCCGAAGAATAAAACTGATTTATCCATTTTACCAAATGCGGAACGGTATATACGCCTTCCCCCAAAAGAAATTCATGAATAGCTGGTTTTTGGTCATTCTGCCTCACAAAAATCAGAATAAAAAGCGATCAAAAAATGTCACATGCCTGAAAATGTTACCAATAAAAACGTCAACTCGTCCCGCAAAAAACAAGACCTCACATAACTCTGTGGACCAAAATATGGAAAAATTATAGCTCTCAAAATGTGATAATGCAAAAAATATTTTTTGCAATAAAAAGCATCTTTTAGTCTGTGACGGCTGCAAATCATAAAAATCCACTAAAAAAGCTATAAAAAGTAAATCAAACCCCCATTCATCACCCCCTTAGTTAGGGAAAAATTAAAAAATTAAAAAAATGTATTTATTTCCATTTTCCCATTAGGGTTAGGGCTAGGGTTAGGGCTAGGGTTAGGGTTGGGGCTACAGTTAGGGTTGGGGCTAAAGTTAGGGTTAAGGTTGGTGCTAAAGTTAGGGTTAGGGTTTAGATTACATTTACGGTTGGGAATAGGGTTAGGGGTGAGTCAGGGTTAGAGGTGTGGTTAGGGTTACCATTGAGATTAGGGTTAGGGGTGTGTTTGGATTAGGGTTTCAGTTATAATTGGGGGGTTTCCACTGTTTAGGCACATCAGGGGCTCTCCAAACGCAACATGGCATCCGATCTCAATTCCAGCCAATTCTGCGTTGAAAAAGTAAAACAGTGCTCCTTCCCTTCCGAGCTCTCCCGTGTGCTCAAACAGGGGTTTACCCCAACATATGGGGTATCAACGTACTCAGGACACATTGTGTTAGGGCTAGCGGAACGCACCGAGAAAATAGAGATGTTTATTATAAATGGTGCGTTCGCAGCCCGGGGTCCACTGTGCAGGAGGAACCTGCTGCTAGCGAATGGCGGCACTGTTTGGCGGTATAGACTAGCTCTGTTACTCCACAGAGTAGCCGTGAAAGGGAAGCACTGCGCCCTGTTAGCCTCACAGGAGCACAAGCTTACTGCCAAGCTGATAACAGTCAGTGGTTATGCGACATGCAATCTCCTTACCGGAGAAGCCGGTATTCTAGGGGCTTATTTCAGCCGGGTCCCTGAACACACTCATGCATAACCACACTGGCGCAAAGCACATATATGAATTGACACTAGCGCATGGCCGTGCGGCCATGTGAGCCTTATTTAGCTGCAGCAAGTAAAAGACCTTCCTAGAAGGACCAATGAGAGACTGCCATACCTGAGAATGTGACCCTAAATCTCCACTGAGAGATCTTGCCCTGGGCATGCTCAGTTTGTGCAAAGCAGGACTTAGTCCTAGCACTTAAAGGACCTTCCTGAAAGGACCAATGGACTTAGCTGCAGTATCTGACCATGTGACCCTCGATCTCCACTGAGAGATCTTACTCAGGGCATGCTCAGAACAAGAAAAGCAGGACTTAGTCCCAGAAGCGTCTGCTCGCCGCTGCCCAGCAGTAGTGACTTCAATGGCAGAAGCAGGAAAAGAAGCAGTAACTCTTTGTACAGAGTGGGACTGAGCAAGACGCTAGGACCGACGTCTCCGCTGAGCAGGCTCCACTGCGGCAGGAGAAGAATGGGAGACCGCAGCGGAGATGGCCTGAGATTTTCCCTGTGCAGAGGGGGGAACTCGACCCCTAACATTACCCCCCTCCTAGGGCCCCCCCCCTCCTTGGGCCTCGCTACGCTCAAAGGCGGCAATGAGCTGCGGAGCCCGAATGTGCTCAGCAGGCTCCCAGGACCTGTCCTCAGGACCAAAACCCTTCCAATCCACCAAATAAATTTTTTTGCCACGTACCACCTTGCACCCCAAAATAGCATTCACCTCGTAATCGTCCGTAGACGAACCCAATGTCCCAGCAGATGACTCGGAAAATCATGACATGTATACGGGTTTCAAGAGGGACACATGAAAGGTGATACCCAGGCGTGGCGGAAGGGCCAAACGATAGACCACAGGATTAACCTGTTCGAGGACGTTGAAGGGACCCAAGTAGCAAGGTGCAAACTTAGTGGACTCGACCCGCAGCCTGATGTTATGGGCGGAGAGCCACACCAAGTCGCCAGGAGCAATGGTCGGAGCGGGGCGCCTATGTGCATTGGCGGAGGACCTCATTCTCTCCTTGGAGGCCCGAATGGCATCCTGAGTGCGGTCCCAAATATCCCGTGCCTCCACAGCCCAGTCTGCCACCTTGAAGTCGGCGGAAGACACGGGCATAGGCACAGGTACCCGCAGATGCTGACTATAGTTGAGGAGGAATGGGGTTTGTCCAGTGGAGTCGGCTACGGCGTTGTTCAGTGCAAACTCTGCCCATGATAGCAAGGATGCCCAGTCATCCTGCCTGGCTAAGACAAAATGTCGCAGATATGTGACCAAGGTCTGGTTGGCCCTCTCTACCAACCCTTTCGTCTTGGGATGATATGCGGAAAAGAGATTTAACTCAATGCTGAGAAGACGACAAAGCTCTCTCCAGAACCGAGACACAAACTGGGGACCCCGGTCACTGACAATTTTGTCTGGCATACCATGTAGGCGGAAGATGTGTTTTATTAACAACGCTGCCAAGGCCCGTGCAGAAGGTAACCGTGGTAGCGGCACCAAATGCACCATTTTCGAGAAATGATCGGTGATGACCCAAATGATGGTACAACCGCGAGACTTGGGTAAACCCATAACAAAGTCCATCCCGACCATCTCCCAGGGCCAGTCTGCCACCGGCAAGGGATAGAGTAACCCAGCTGGCCGTTGACGAGGAGATTTATTTTTGGCGCAGGAGACACTTGCCTGAATATAATCTCTGACATCCCGGACCATATGTGGCCACCAGTACGTCCTCGCCAGCAGCTCAGATGTCCTCTTTGTCCCAAAGTGTCCACCCACCCTGGACGAATGAGCCCAAGAGAGAACCTCCGGTCGCAAATTAATGGGCACAAAAGTCTTGCCCGGTGGCACAGACTCTAGCGAATCCGGCGCTACGGTTCTCAGGCTCTCTGAAGGGACAATAAGCCGAGGCTCCCCTTCCTCCTCCTCAGATGACACAACAGAGCGAGAGAGAGCGTCAGCATGAATGTTCTTCTCCCCAGCGAGATAATGAAGGGTGAAGTGGAACTGAGAGAAGAACAAGGACCATCTGTCCTGGCGAGAATTTAGCCGCTGGGCTGTTTGCAGATATAACAAATTTTTGTGGTCCGTGAAGACTTGAAAGGGAAAACGAGCCCCCTCCAAAAGATGTCTCCATTCTGAGAAACCCAGCTTCATCGCTAGCAACTCCCTGTCCCCAATGGAATAATTTCTCTCCGCAGGTGTGAAGGTCTTGGAGAAGAAGAAGCACGGATGCTTCCGACCTTGAGCATCCTTTTGGAAGAGGACTGCTCCTGCCCCAACGGAAGAGGCATCCACCTCCATTATGAACGGCTTATCAACATTGGGACGATGTAGGATGGGAGCGCTAGCAAAATGGGACTTAATAGAAGAAAAGGCCCTGGAGACCTCTTCAGACCACAATTTGGGATTTGCTCCCTTCTTGGTGAGGGCTACCAAGGGAGCTACCAAAGTTGAGAAGTGGGGAATGAACTGGCGGTAATAATTAATGAACCCCATAAAGCGCTGCACCGCTTTAAGAGAATGGGGTTCTTGCCAGTCCATCACAGCCTGTAGTTTGGCAGGATCCATAGCCAATCCCTGGGTGGAAATAATATAGCCCAGGAAAGGTAAAGACTCCTGCTCAAACATACACTTCTCCAACTTTGCATAGAGAGAATTTGCCCATAAGAGGTCGAAGACTCTGCCAACATCTCTCCGGTGGGCGTCAATATCTGGAGAAAAGATGAGAATATCATTCAGATAGAATAGACTACAACCGAGGTGGAAAGCATATCCCGGAAGATGTCGCTGACAAAGTCTTGGAAAACGGCTGGGGCATTACAGAGCCCGAAGGGCATCACCAGATACTCATAGTGCCCATCTCTGGTGTTAAACGCCATCTTCCATTCGTCCCCCTCACGGATGCGAATCAGGTTATAAGCACCCCGCAAATCTAATTTGGTAAATACCGTAGCTCCCCGTAGCCTATCAAAAAGCTCAGAAATCAGGGGCAGCGGATACTTATTCTTAACGGTGATGGCGTTAAGACCCCTGTAATCTATGCAAGGACGTAATTCTCCGTTCTTCTTCTGCACGAAGAAGAACCCTGCCCCTGCTGGTGACACTGACTTCCTAATGAACCCTCTTGCCAAATTCTCCTGGATGTATTGGGACATAGCCTCCATTTCCGGGAGAGAGAGGGGATAGACACGTCCCCGAGGAGGTTCTGCTCCAGGCAAGAGATCTATGGGACAGTCATAGGGATGGTGAGGTGGAAGGGTCTCCGCAGCCTTTTTGGAGAAGACGTCTGCATAGGACCAATAGTATTTGGGAAGAGAAGAGAGATCTGCGGGTATCTCAGTGGTGGAAACCTGAACGCACTCTTTCACACATCTGCCCTTACAGGATTCACTTCAACCCAATATCCTCCCAGAGGTCCACTCAATATGTGGGGAGTGGAAACAGAGCCAGGGTATTCCCAGCAGAATCTCATCCATTCCCTCGGGAAGGACAAGAAGGGAAATTATCTCCTGGTGGGATGGGGACATAGCTAACGTGAAAGGGACAGTCTGGTGTGTGATCTGAGATGGAAGTGTTGACCCGTTCACTACTCTAACAGTCACCGGTTTGGCGAGCATCACCAGAGGTATTGCATGGCGCAGAGCAATAGCCGAGGACATGAAATTCCCCTCTGCTCCAGAGTCTACACAAAGCTCGACTGTTAGAGAGTAAGAGCCTAATATGATTGTTCCCTTGAAGGACAGCTTGGAGGAAAATGCCGTTGTGTCTAGAGAACCTCCTCCAACGGTTACTAGACGCGATCGTTTACCCAATCGCCGTGAACATTTATTGGCATAATGTCCTTCTTGTTGGCAATTTCTGCAAACCACATGTACTCGAGCGGTCCAAGACTTAGGTCCCGCTCGAGAAACCTCCATGGCCTCATGGGAGTCGGACGCCTGAACGGAAGATTCTAGAGGTCTGGCAAAGGTGGGAGCCAGCCGAAACCTCTGCCTACACTGGGCCCGCTCCAACCTCTGCTCGTTAAAACAGAGGTCGATGCGGGTAGATATAGAAATAAGCTCCTCCAGTGTGGCGGGAATCTCCCTGGTGCCAAGGCGTCCATCACATGGTCTGCCAGTCCTCTCCAGAACACCGGAATAAGGACTTTATCCGGCCACTCCAGCTCAGAGACCAGAGTCCGGAATTGGACGGCGAACTGGCTGACCATGGACGAACCCTGGGTTGTTGCCAACAATTGGAGCACGGTATCGTGGGTGACACGATGTCCCAAAAAGACCTGTTTCAGAGCGTCCAGTAAGAGAGGAGCACTCTGCACCACATGATCATTGCGCTCTCATAGCGGCATTGCCCACTCCAACACTCTGACCGACAAGAGGGATAAAATAAATACCACTTTCGCCCGTTCCGTAGGAAAACGTGCAGCCAGAAGCTCAAGATGTATGGAGCACTGACTCACGAGTCTCCGACATTGCTTACGGTCACCAGCAAACTTGTCTGGAAGCGGGAGACGGGATAAAGTCGGAGCAGGGGTGGCAGAGGACAAACTGGCTGCAGCTACACTTGCTGCCTGAACAGCGACTGCGGTAACATCCACAGCTGAGGTTGTGCGCTCGAGAGCCGCCAACCTACCCTCCAGCTGCTGGATGTACCGCTGTAAACGCTGATCGTCCGCCATTTACTAGCCAGACCCTGGCACTAGTGTACTGTTAGGGCTAGCGGAACGCACCGAGAAAATAGAGATGTTTATTATAAATGGTGCGTTCGCAGCCCGGGGTCCACCGTGCAGGAGGAACCTGCTGCTAGCGAATGGCGGCACTGTTTGGCGGTATAGACTAGCTCTGTTTCTCCACAGAGTAGCCGTGAAAGGGAAGCACTGCGCCCTGTTAGCCTCACAGGAGCACAAGCTTACTGCCAAGCTGATAGCAGTCAGTGGTTATGCGACATGCAATCTCCTTACCGGAGAAGCCGGTATTCTAGGGGCTTATTTCAGCCGGGTCCCTGAACACACTCATACAATCTCCTCACCGGAGGTGCCGGTATTCTAGGGGCTTATTTCAGCCGGGTCCCTGAACACACTCATGCATAAGAAAGTCAATCTCCAAGAAACGCAGTAGCCCGCACCACCTCCTAATTGCACAGCTGAGCTCTCACGCCTGAAACAGGGATGTGACCGCCGGACCTCGGGTGCTTCTGCCGACAACACATTCCAATAGATCCGATAAAGATAAAGAAAGGCAGCACTCACCGATCCTTCCAACTGACCTGTAGAAGCGCCAGGAGGGCGCGAAACGGCCGTCGTCAGGCCTGCTGCACTCTATTCATCTGTACCCCCGGCCGTGAAGACTTTTAATGTTACAATAAAGATACCTGTCTTGGAAGGATCGATGAGTGCTGCCTTTCTTTATCTTTATCGGATCTACACTCATGCATAACCACACTGGCGCAAAGCACATATATGAATTGACACTAGCGCAAGGCCGTGCGGCCATGCAAGCCTTATAAAGCTGTAGCAAGTAAAAGACCTTCCTAGAAGGACCAATGAGAGACTGCCATACTTGAGCATGTGACCCTAAATCTCCACTGAGAGATCTTGCCCTGGGCATGCTCAGTGTGTGCAAAGCAGGACTTAGTCCTAGCACTTAAAGGACCTTCCTGAAAGGACCAATGGACTTAGCTGCAGTATCTGACCATGTGACCCTCGATCTCCACTGAGAGATCTTACTCAGGGCATGCTCAGAATGAGAAAAGCAGGACTTAGTCCCAGAAGCGTCTGCTCGCCGCTGCCCAGCACTGACCTCAATGGCAGAAGCAGGAAAAGCAGCAGTAACTCTTTGTACACAGTGAGACTGAGCAAGACGCTGGGACCGACGTCTCCGCGGAGCAGACTCCACTGCGGCAGGAGAAGAATGGGATACCGCAGCGGAGGTGGCCCGAGATTCCCCCTGTGCAGAGGTGGGAACTCGACCCCTAACACATTGGAGAACAACTTTTGGGGTCCAATTTCTCCTGTTACCCTTGGGAAAATGCGAAACTGGGGGCTAAAAAAAAATTTTTGTGGGGAAAAAAAGGATTTTTTTATTTTCACGGCTCTGCGTTATAACCTGTAGTTAAACACTTGGGGATTCAAAGTTCTCACAACACATCTAGATAAGTTCTTTGGGGGGTCTAGTTTCCAATATGGGGTCACTTGTGGGGGTTTCTACTGTTTAGGTACATTAGGGGCTCTGCAAACGCAATGTGACGCCTGTAGAACATTCCATCTAAGTCTGCATTCCAAATGGCGCTCCTTCCCTTCCGAGCTCTCCCATGCGCCCAAACGGTGGTTCCCCCACATATGGGGTATCAGCGTACTCAGAACAAATTGGACAACAACTTTTGGGGTCCAATTTCTCCTGTTACCCTTGGGAAAATACAAAACTGGGGGCAAAAAAATAATTTTTGTGGGAAAATTTTTATTTTTTTATTTTCACGGCTCTGCGTTATGAACTGTAGTGAAATACTTGGGGGTTCAAAGCTCTCACAACACATCTAGATGAGTTCCTTAGTGGGTCTACTTTCCAAAATGGTGTCACTTGTGGGGGGTTTCAATGTTTAGGCACATCAGGGGCTCTCCAAATTCAACATGGCATCCCATCTCAAGTCCAGTCAATTTTGCATTGAAAAGTCAAATGGCGCTCCTTCCCTTCCGATCTCTCCCTTGCGCCCAAACAGTGGTTTACCCCCACGTATGGGGTATCAGCGTACTCAGGACAAATTTTACAACAACTTTTGGGGTCCAATTTCTTCTCTTACCCTTGGTAAAATAAAAAATTGGGGCGAAAAGATAATTTTTGTGAAAAAATATGATTTTTTATTTTTACGGCTCTGCATTAAAAACTTCTGTGAATCACTTAATGGGTCAAATTGCTCACCACACATCTAGATAAGTTCCTTAGGGGGTCTACTTTCCAAAATGGTATCACTTGTGGGGGGTTTCAATGTTTAGGCACATCAGGGGCTCTCCAAACGCAACATGGTTGTCCCATCTCAATTCCAGTCAATTTTGCATTGAAAAGTCAAATGGCGCTCCTTCCCTTCCGAGCTCTGCCATGCACCCAAACAGTGGTTTACCCCCACATATGGGGTATCGGCGTACTCAGGACAAATTGTACAACTTTTGGGGTCCAATTTCTCCTGTTACCCTTGGGAAAATACAAAACTGGGGGCTAAAAATAATTTTTGTGGGAAATTTTTTATTTTCACGGCTCTGCGTTATGAACTGTAGTGAAACACTTAGGGGTTCAAAGCTCTCACAACACATCTAGATGAGTTCCTTAGGGGATCTACTTTCCAAAATGGTGTCACTTGTGGGGGGTTTCAATGTTTAGGCACATCAGTGGCTCTCCAAATGCAACATGGCGTCCCATCTCAAGTCCAGTCAATTTTGCATTGAAAAGTCAAATGGCGCTCCTTCCCTTCCGAGCTTTGCCATGCGCCCAAACAGTGGTTTACCCCAACATATGGGGTATCAGCGTACTCAGGACAAATTGTACAACAACTTTTGTGGTCCATTTTCTCCTTTTACCCTTGGTAAAATAAAACAAATTGGAGCTGAAGTAAATTTGTTGTGAAAAAAGTTAAATGTTCATTTTTATTTAAACATTCCAAAAATTCCTGTGAAACACCTGAAAAGTTAATAAACTTCTTGAATGTGGTTTTGAGCACCTTGAGGGGTGCAGTTTTTAGAATGGTGTCACACTTGGTTATTTTCTATCATATAGACCCCTAAAAATGGCTTCAAATGAGATGTGGTCCCTAAAAAAAAATGTTGTAAAAATGAGAAATTGCTGGTCAACTTTTAACCCTTATAACTCCCTAACAACAAAAATTTTGGTTCCAAAATTGTGCTGATGTAAAGTAGACATGTGGGAAATGTTACTTATTAAGTATTTTGTGTGACACATCTCTGTGATTTAATTGCATAAAAATTAAAAGTTGGAAAACTGCAAAATTTTCAAAATTTTTGCCAAATTTCCATTTTGTTCACAAATAAACGCAGGTAATATCAAAGAAATGTTACCACTATCATGAAGTACAATATGTCACGAGAAAACAATGTCAGAATCACCAGGATCCGTTGAAGCGTTCCAGAGTTATAACCTCATAAAGGGACAGTGGTCAGAATTGTAAAAATTGGCCCGGTCATTAACGTGCAAACCACCCTTGGGGGTAAAGGGGTTAAGGTTCCTGAAGGTGTGAAAATGACCTCTGCAAAGTATATAGAGTTTCTGACTGACAACTTTCTTCCATGATCTAAAAAGCAGAAACGTGTCTTCAGGAGCAAAATCATCTTCATGCTGACAATGCCCCATCTCAGGCCGGCGTCACACACAGCGTATGAAAATACGGTCCGTATATTACAGCCGTAATACGCTGAAAAGTCCCGAAAATAGTGGTCTGTAGCTCCTCCGTAGGCAGGGTGTGTCACCGTTTTTTGTGCATGGCATCCTCCGTATGTAATCCGTATGGCAACCGTAATGCGTGTTTTTATCGCAGGCTTGCAAAACCGACATACGGCTATACAAGGGATCCATGTGTAAAAAAATAAATAAAATAAAATATATATATATATATATATATATATATATAGACAGTATATATATGTCAGTAGACACATATATGTATATATATATTAATATTTCATCCAGCGCGATATAGCAGAAAGCCGGTAATTCAATTACCGGCTTTTGCTTTCTCCTTCCTAAACCCGACATGATATGAGACATGGTTACATACAGTAAACCATCTCATATCACCATTTGTTTTGCATATTCCACACTACTAATGTTAGTAGTGTGTATGTGCAAAATTTGGCTATTCTAGCTAGTAAATTAAGGGGTTAAATGGCGGAAAAAATTGGCGTGGGCTCCCGCACAATTTTCTCCGCCAGAGTAGTAAAGCCAGTGACTGAGGGCAGATATTAATAGCCTGGAGAGGGTCCACGGTTATTGGCCCCCCCCTGGCTAAAAGCATCTGCCCCCAGCCACCCCAGAAAAGGCACATCTGGAAGATGCGCCTATTCTGGCACTTGGCCACTCTCTTCCCATTCCCGTGTAGCGGTGGGATATGGGGTAATGAAGGGTTAATGCCACCTTGCTATTGTAAGGTGACATTAAGCCTAATTAATAATGGAGAGGCGTCAATTATGACACCTGTTGTGGGTTCTGTTTTTGGGCTCCATCTGGTGGTTACTAATGGTACTGGGTGACTTGTGTTCTCTGCGGTCTCTGGTGTCCACCTGTTCCATCAGGTTATGGGAGTTTCCTATTTAACCTGGCTTTTTTGTCATTTCCTCGCCGGCTATCAATGTAATCAGCGTGTCTTTTTACCTCTGCTACCTGCGTCTGTTATCTTCAGGACAAGCTAAGTTTTGATTTTCCTGTTCCACGTTTTGCTTAATTTTTGTCTTAGTCCAGCTTGCAGATATGTGATTCCTTGCTGCTGGTTGCTCTAGTGGGCTGAAATTACTCCTCATGTTCCATGAGTTGGCACATGAGTTCAAGTAATTTCAGGATGGTTTTTTGAAGGGTTTTTCGCTGACCGCGCAGTTCACTTTTGTATCCTCTGCTATCTAGCTTTAGCGGGCCTCATTTTTGCTGATTCTATTTTCATAACTACGTATGTGCTTTCCTCTCATTTCACCGTTATTACATGTGGGGGGCTGCTATTTCTGTGGGGTGTTTCTCTGGAGGCAAGTGAGGTCTGTGTTTCTTCTAATAGGGGAAGTTAATCCTTTGGCTGGCGCGAGACGTCTAGGAATCATCGTAGGCACGTTCCCCGGCTACTGCTAGTTGTGTGTTTAGGTTCAGGATCGCGGTCAGCTCAGGTTCCATCACCCTAGAGCTTGTTTTGTTTTTGTGCTTGTCCTTTTGTGATCCCCTGCCATTGGGATCATGACAGTATAGCCGGCCCGAAAAAATTTGTCATCGTTTTGGCTGAAGTAGGAGGAAAAGTAGTCTGAGGAAGTTTTTTTTTTTTTTTCCCCCTCCTCAGTGTTTGCTGCCTAGCCTTAATTGCAGCTTGGCTGCTTCTTTCCTCCTCTTAATCCTTGAATGGCTCTGACCTCAGCTGTTTATCATGGACGTCCAGAGTTTGGCTTCCAGCCTGAATAATCTTGCTGCTAAGGTTCAAAATATACAAGATTTTGTTGTACATACTCCTATGTCTGAACCTAGAATTCCTATCCCAGAGTTTTTTTCTGGAGATAGATCTAGTTTTCTGAATTTTAGGAGCAATTGCAAGTTGTTTCTTTCTTTGAAATCTCGCTCCTCTGGAGACCCTGCTCAGCAGGTCAAGATTGTTATATCTTTCCTGCGGGGTGACCCTCAGAATTGGGCATTTGCATTGGCACCAGGGGATCCTGCGTTGCTCAATGTGGATGCGTTTTTTCTGACATTGGGTTTGCTCTATGAGGAACCTAACCTAGAGATTCAGGCTGAAAAAGCTTTATTGGCTCTCTCTCAGGGGCAAGATGAAGCAGAAATATATTGTCAGAAATTTCGGAAATGGTCGGTGCTTACTCAGTGGAATGAGTGCGCTCTGGCTGCAAAATTCAGAGATGGCCTTTCTGAGGCCATTAAAGATGTTATGTGTTATGTCTGCTAATGAAAGGTGTAATGAAGGCAATCCAGAGACACAGTGTGCCTAGCAATCAGAGCGCACACAGTGATCTGACAAATACCCAAAAACAAAGAACGAGCTCTGAGACGTGGAAACTCTGTAGACTGCACACCTACCTATCCTAAACACAACTAAAAGCGGCTGTGGATTGCGCCTAGCAACTACCTATGCAACTCGGCACAGCCTAAGAAACTAGCTAGCCTGAAGATAGAAAAATAGGCCTGACTTGCCCCCAGAGAAATACCCCAAAGGAAAAGGCAGCCCCCCACATATAATGACTGTGAGTAAGATGAAAAGACAAAACGTAGGGATGAAATAGATTCAGCAAAGTGGGGCCCGATAATCTTAGACAGAGCGAGGATAGTAAAGCGAACTTTGCAGTCTACAAAAAAGCCTAAAGCAAAAACCACGCAAAGGGGGCAAAAAAGACCCACCGTGCCGAACTAACGGCACGGCGGTACACCCTTTGCTTCTCAGAGCTACCAGCAAAACAAAAGACAAGCTGGACAGAAAAAAAGCAACAAAATAGCAAAAAAGCACTTAGCTATACAGAGCAGCAGGTAACAGGAACAAGCAGTAGAAGCTCAGATCCAACACTGGAACATTGACAAGGAGCAGGGATAGCAGCATCAGGCGGAGTTAAGTAACGAAGCAGTTAACGAGCTCACCAGAACACCTGAGGGAAGAAGCTCAGAAGCTGCAGTACCACTTGTGACCACAGGAGTGAATTCAGCCACAGAATTCACAACAGTACCCCCCCTTTGAGGAGGGGTCACCGAACCCTCACCAGAGCCCCCAGGCCGACTAGGATGAGCCGCATGAAAGGCACGAACAAGATCGGGAGCATGAACATCAGAGGCAAAAACCCAGGAATTATCTTCCTGAGCATAACCCTTCCATTTAACCAGATACTGGAGTTTCCGTCTAGAAACACGAGAATCCAAAATCTTCTCCACAATATACTCCAATTCCCCCTCCACCAAAACCGGGGCAGGAGGCTCAACAGATGGAACCATAGGTGCCACGTATCTCCGCAACAACGACCTATGGAATACATTATGTATGGAAAAGGAGTCTGGGAGGGTCAAACGAAAAGACACAGGATTGAGAACCTCAGAAATCCTATACGGACCAATAAAACGAGGTTTAAATTTAGGAGAGGAAACCTTCATAGGAACATGACGAGAAGATAACCAAACCAGATCCCCAACACGAAGTCGGGGACCCACACGGCGTCTGCGATTAGCGAAAAGTTGAGCCTTCTCCTGGGACAAGGTCAAATTGTCCACTACCTGAGTCCAGATCTGCTGCAACCTGTCCACCACAGAATCCACACCAGGACAGTCCGAAGACTCAACCTGTCCTGAAGAGAAACGAGGATGGAACCCAGAATTGCAAAAAAAATGGAGAAACCAAGGTAGCCGAGCTGGCCCGATTATTAAGGGCGAACTCAGCCAACGGCAAAAAGGACACCCAATCATTCTGGTCAGCAGAAACAAAACATCTCAGATATGTTTCCAAGGTCTGATTGGTTCGTTCGGTCTGGCCATTAGTTTGAGGATGGAAAGCCGAGGAAAAGGATAGGTCAATGCCCATCCTACCACAAAAGGCTCGCCAAAACCTTGAAACAAACTGGGAACCTCTGTCAGAAACAATATTCTCAGGAATGCCATGCAACCGAACCACATGCTGAAAGAACAAAGGTACCAAATCAGAGGAGGAAGGCAATTTAGCCAAGGGCACCAGATGGACCATTTTAGAAAAGCGATCACAGACCACCCAAATGACTGACATCTTTTGAGAAACGGGAAGGTCAGAAATGAAATCCATCGAAATATGTGTCCAAGGCCTCCTTGGGACCGGCAAGGGCAAAAGCAACCCACTGGCACGAGAACAGCAGGGCTTAGCCCTAGCACAAATCCCACAGGACTGCACAAAAGTACGTACATCCCGTGACAGAGATGGCCACCAGAAGGATCTAGCCACTAACTCTCTGGTACCAAAGATTCCAGGATGACCAGCCAACACCGAACAATGAAGTTCAGAGATAAGTTTATTAGTCCACCTATCAGGGACGAACAGTTTCTCCGCTGGACAACGATCAGGTTTATTCGCCTGAAATTTTTGCAGCACCCGCCGCAAATCAGGGGAGATGGCAGACACAATGACTCCTTCCTTGAGGATACCCGCTGGCTCAGATAAACCCGGAGAGTCGGGCACAAAACTCCTAGACAGAGCATCCGCCTTCACATTTTTAGAGCCCGGAAGGTACGAAATCACAAAGTCGAAGCGGGCAAAAAATAACGACCAACGGGCCTGTCTAGGATTCAAGCGCTTGGCAGACTCGAGATAAGTCAAGTTCTTATGATCAGTCAATACCACCACGCGATGCTTAGCTCCTTCAAGCCAATGGCGCCATTCCTCGAATGCCCACTTCATGGCCAGCAACTCTCGGTTGCCCACATCATAATTACGCTCAGCGGGCGAAAACTTCCTGGAAAAGAAAGCACATGGTTTCATCACTGAGCAATCAGAACCTCTCTGTGACAAAACCGCCCCTGCTCCAATCTCAGAAGCATCAACCTCGACCTGGAACGGAAGAGAAACATCTGGCTGACACAACACAGGGGCAGAACAAAACCGACGCTTCAATTCCTGAAAAGCTTCCACAGCAGCAGAAGACCAATTAACCAAATCAGCACCCTTCTTGGTCAAACCGGTCAATGGTTTGGCAATGCTAGAAAAATTACAGATGAAGCGACGATAAAAATTAGCAAAGCCCAGGAATTTTTGCAGACTTTTCAGAGATGTCGGCTGAATCCAATCCTGGATGGCTTGGACCTTAACAGGATCCATCTCGATAGTAGAAGGGGTAAAGATGAACCCCAAAAATGAAACTTTCTGCACACCGAAGAGACACTTAGATCCCTTCACAAACAAAGAATTAGCACGCAGGACCTGAAAAACCATTCTGACCTGCTTCACATGAGACTCCCAATCATCTGAGAAGATCAAAATGTCATCCAAGTAAACAATCAGGAATTTATCCAGATACTCACGGAAGATGTCATGCATAAAAGACTGAAACACAGATGGAGCATTGGCAAGTCCGAACGGCATCACTAGATACTCAAAATGACCCTCGGGCGTATTGAATGCAGTTTTCCATTCATCTCCTTGCCTGATTCTCACCAGATTATACGCACCACGAAGATCTATCTTAGTGAACCAACTAGCCCCCTTAATCCGAGCAAACAAGTCAGATAACAATGGCAAGGGATACTGAAATTTAACAGTGATCTTATTAAGAAGGCGGTAATCAATACACGGTCTCAGCGAACCATCCTTCTTGGCTACAAAGAAGAACCCTGCTCCCAGTGGTGATGACGATGGGCGAATATGCCCCTTCTCCAGGGATTCCTTCACATAACTGCGCATAGCGGCGTGTTCGGGCACGGATAAATTAAATAATCGACCTTTAGGGAATTTACTACCAGGAATCAAATTGATAGCACAATCACAATCCCTATGCGGAGGTAGGGCATCGGACTTGGGCTCTTCAAATACATCCTGATAATCAGACAAGAACTCTGGGACCTCAGAAGGGGTGGATGACGAAATCGACAAAAATGGAACATCACCATGTACCCCCTGACAACCCCAGCTGGATACCGACATGGAATTCCAATCCAATACTGGATTATGGGTTTGTAGCCATGGCAACCCCAACACGACCACATCATGCAGATTATGTAGCACCAGAAAGCGAATAACTTCCTGATGTGCAGGAGCCATGCACATGGTCAGCTGGGCCCAGTACTGAGGTTTATTCTTGGCCAAAGGTGTAGCATCAATTCCTCTCAATGGAATAGGACACCGCAAAGGCTCCAAGAAAAACCCACAACGTTTAGCATAATCCAAATCCATCAGATTCAGGGCAGCGCCTGAATCCACAAACGCCATGACAGAAAACGACGACAAAGAGCATATCAAGGTAATGAACAGAAGGAATTTGGACTGTACAGTACCAATGACGGCAGACCTAGCGGACCGCTTAGTGCGCTTAGGACAATCAGAAATAGCATGAGTGGAATCACCACAGCCCATTCAGACGTCTGTATTCCTGCCGTTCAACTCTGGTCATAGTCCTATCGCACTGCATAGGCTCAGGTTTAACCTCAGGCAATACCGCCAAATGGTGCACAGATTTACGCTCGCGCAAGCGTCGACCGATTTGAATGGCCAAAGACAAAGACTCATTCAAACCAGCAGGCATAGGAAAACCCACCATGACATCCTTAAGAGCCTCAGAGAGACCCTTTCTGAACAAAGCTGCCAGCGCAGATTCATTCCACTGAGTGAGTACTGACCATTTCCTAAATTTCTGACAATATACTTCTATATCATCCTGACCCTGGCACAAAGCCAGCAAATTTCTCTCAGCCTGATCCACTGAATTAGGCTCATCGTACAGCAATCCGAGCGCCAGGAAAAACGCATCGACACTACTCAATGCAGGGTCTCCTGGCGCAAGAGAAAATGCCCAGTCTTGAGGGTCGCCGCGCAAAAAAGAAATAACAATCAAAACCTGCTGAATAGGATCACCAGAAGAATGAGGCTTCAAGGCCAGAAATAGCTTACAATTATTTTTGAAACTTAGAAACTTTGTTCTATCTCCAAAAAACAAATCATGAATAGGAATTCTTGGTTCTAACATATTTTTCCGATCAATAGCATCTTGAATCTTCTGTACATTTAAAACGAGATTATCCATTGAAGAGCACAGACCCTGAATATCCATGTCCACACCTGTGTCCAGAATCACCCAAATGTCTAGGGGAAAAAAAAAAAAATGAACACAGAGCAGAGAAAAAAAAAAAAAAAAAAAATGATGTCAGAACTTTTTCTTTCCCTCTATTGAGAATCATTAGTTGGCTCCTTGTACTGTTATGTCTGCTAATGAAAGGTGTAATGAAGGCAATCCAGAGACACAGTGTGCCTAGCAATCAGAGCGCACACAGTGATCTGACAAATACCCAAAAACAAAGAACGAGCTCTGAGACGTGGAAACTCTGTAGACTGCACACCTACCTATCCTAAACACAACTAAAAGCGGCTGTGGATTGCGCCTAGCAACTACCTATGCAACTCGGCACAGCCTAAGAAACTAGCTAGCCTGAAGATAAAAAAATAGGCCTGACTTGCCCCCAGAGAAATACCCCAAAGGAAAAGGCAGCCCCCCACATATAATGACTGTGAGTAAGATGAAAAGACAAAACGTAGGGATGAAATAGATTCAGCAAAGTGGGGCCCGATAATCTTAGACAGAGCGAGGATAGTAAAGCGAACTTTGCAGTCTACAAAAAACCCTAAAGCAAAAACCACGCAAAGGGGGCAAAAAAGACCCACCGTGCCGAACTAACGGCACGGCGGTACACCCTTTGCTTCTCAGAGCTACCAGCAAAACAAAAGACAAGCTGGACAGAAAAAAAGCAACAAAATAGCAAAAAAGCACTTAGCTATACAGAGCAGCAGGTAACAGGAACAAGCAGTAGAAGCTCAAATCCAACACTGGAACATTGACAAGGAGCAGGGATAGCAGCATCAGGCGGAGTTAAGTAACGAAGCAGTTAACGAGCTCACCAGAACACCTGAGGGAAGAAGCTCAGAAGCTGCAGTACCACTTGTGACCACAGGAGTGAATTCAGCCACAGAATTCACAACAGTTATGGTGGGGTTCCAGGCGCCTACAGGTCTGAATGAGTCCATGACTATGGCTATTCAGATTGATCGGCGTTTACGGGAGCGCAAACCTGTGCACCATTTGGCGGTGTCTTCTGAACAGGCACCTGAGATAATGCAATGTGATAGAATTCAGTCCAGAAGTGAACGGCAAAATTATGGGCGGAAAAATGGATTGTGTTTTTATTGTGGTGATTCAGCTCATGTTATATCAGCATGCTCTAAACGCACAAAAAAGGTTGATAAGTCTGTTGCCATTAGTACTTTACAGTCTAAGTTCATTCTGTCTGTGACTCTGATTTGTTCATTATCATCCATTTCCGTCGATGCCTATGTGGATTCAGGCGCTGCCCTGAGTCTTATGGATTGGTCATTTGCCAATCGCTGTGGGTTTAGTCTGGAACCTCTGGAAGTTCCTATTCCTTTGAAAGGAATTGACTCTACACCTTTGGCTATGAATAAACCTCAGTACTGGACACAAGTGACCATGCGTATGACTCCCGTTCATCAGGAGGTGATTCGCTTCCTGGTACTGTATAATTTACATGATGTCTTAGTGCTTGGTCTGCCATGGTTACAAACTCATAACCCAGTCCTGGACTGGAAAACAATGTCTGTGTTAAGCTGGGGATGTCAGGGGGTTCATGATGATGCATCTCCGATTTCTATCGCTTCTTCTACTCCTTCTGAGGTTCCGGTATTTTTGTCTGATTATCGGGAGGTTTTTGAGGAGCCTAAGCTCAGTTCGCTTCCTCCTCACAGGGATTGTGATTGTGCTATAGATTTGATTCCTGGCAGTAAATTCCCTAAAGGTCGTTTGTTCAATCTGTCAGTGCCAGAGCATACTGCTATGCGGAATAATGTTAAGGAGTCCTTGGAAAAGGGACATATCCGTCCATCTTCGTCCCCTTTGGGTGCAGGTTTTTTTTTCGTGGCCAAAAAAGATGGTTCCTTGAGGCCTTGCATAGATTATCGTCTTTTGAATAAGATTACAGTCAAATATCAGTATCCTTTGCCATTGTTGACTGATTTGTTCGCTCGCATTAAGGGGGCTAAATGGTTCACTAAGATTGATCTTCGGGGTGCGTATAATCTTGTGCGGATAAGGCAGGGTGATGAGTGGAAAACCGCATTTAATACGCCTGAGGGCCATTTCGAGTATTTGGTGATGCCTTTTGGACTTTCTAATGCTCCTTCTGTCTTCCAGTCTTTTATGCACGATATTTTCCGTGAATATCTGGATAAATTTATTATCGTGTATTTGGATGATGTTTTGGTTTTTTCTGATGACTGGGAGTCTCATGTTCAGCAGGTCAGGAAAGTGTTTCAGGTCCTGCGGGCCAATTCTTTGTTTGTAAAAGGTTCTAAATGTCTCTTTGGAGTCCAGAAGATTTCATTTTTGGGGTATATTTTTTCCCCTTCTACTATTGAGATGGATCCCGTCAAGGTTCAGGCTATTTGTGACTGGACGCAGCCTACATCTCTTAAGAGTCTACAGAAGTTCTTGGGCTTTGCTAATTTTTATCGTCGCTTCATAACTAATTTTTCTAGTGTTGTTAAGCCTTTGACGGATTTGACTAAGAAGGGTGCTGATGTTACTGATTGGTCTCCTGCGGCTGTGGAGGCCTTTCAGGAACTTAAGCGCCGGTTTTCTTCTGCTCCTGTGTTGCGTCAGCCAGATACGTCGCTTCCTTTTCAGGTTGAGGTTGATGCTTCCGAGATCGGAGCGGGGGCGGTTTTGTCACAGAGAAGCTCCGATGGCTCAGTGATGAAGCCATGTGCGTTCTTTTCTAGAAAATTTTCGCCCGCTGAACGGAATTATGATGTTGGTAATCGGGAGCTTTTGGCCATGAAGTGGGCATTTGAGGAGTGGCGTCATTGGCTTGAGGGTGCTAGACATCGTGTGGTGGTCTTGACTGATCACAAAAATCTGATGTACCTTGAGTCTGCCAAGCGTCTGAATCCTAGACAGGCTCGTTGGTCACTGTTTTTCTCCCGTTTCAATTTTGTGGTTTCATACCTGCCAGGTTCAAAGAATGTGAAGGCGGATGCTCTTTCTAGGAGTTTTGTGCCTGACTCCCCTGGAAATTCTGAGCCCACTGGTATCCTTAGGGATGGGGTGATTTTGTCGGCTGTCTCCCCAGACTTGCGACGTGCTTTGCAGGAGTTTCAGGCGGATAAACCTGATCGTTGTCCGCCGGAAAGACTGTTTGTTCTGGATAATTGGACCAGTAGAGTCATCTCCGAGGTCCATTCTTCTGTGTTGGCAGGTCATCCTGGAATATTTGGTACTAGAGACTTGGTGGCCAGGTCTTTTTGGTGGCC
Source organism: Ranitomeya imitator (assembly GCF_032444005.1). NCBI lineage: Eukaryota > Metazoa > Chordata > Amphibia > Anura > Dendrobatidae > Ranitomeya > Ranitomeya imitator. The sequence goes on along the minus strand of NC_091284.1, from coordinate 12,697,115 downwards.
TTCCTTGTCGAGGGATGTGCGTTCTTTCGTGCAGTCTTGTGGAGTTTGCGCTCGGGCTAAGCCTTGCTGTTCTCGGGCCAGTGGATTGTTGTCACCTTTGCCTATCCCGAAGAGGCCTTGGACGCACATTTCCATGGACTTTATTTCGGATCTCCCTGTCTCTCAAAAAATGTCCGTCATATGGGTTGTGTGTGACCGCTTTTCTAAGATGGTTCATCTGGTACCCTTGCCTAAGTTACCTTCCTCCTCTGAGTTGGTCCCTCTGTTTTTTCAAAACGTGGTCCGTTTGCATGGCATTCCGGAGAACATCGTTTCTGACAGGGGATCCCAGTTTGTGTCTAGATTTTGGCGGACGTTCTGTGCTAAGATGGGCATTGATTTGTCCTTTTCGTCTGCATTCCATCCCCAGACGAATGGCCAGACGGAACGAACTAATCAGACTTTAGAAACTTATTTAAGGTGTTTTGTTTCTGCTGATCAAGATGACTGGGTTTCCTTTTTGCCGCTTGCCGAGTTTGCCCTTAATAATCGGGCTAGTTCTGCTACCTTGGTTTCTCCTTTCTTTTGTAATTCGGGGTTTCATCCTCGTTTTTCCTCTGGTCAGGTGGAGCCTTCTGATTGTCCTGGAGTGGACATGGTGGTGGATAGGTTGCATCAGATTTGGAGTCATGTGGTGGACAATTTGAAGTTGTCCCAGGAGAGGGCTCAGCAGTTTGCTAATCGCCGTCGCCGCGTGGGTCCTCGACTTCTTGTTGGGGACTTGGTGTGGTTGTCTTCTCGTTTTGTTCCTATGAAGGTCTCTTCTCCTAAGTTCAAGCCTCGGTTCATCGGTCCCTATAGGATCTTGGAAGTTCTTAACCCTGTGTCGTTTCGTTTGGATCTCCCGGCATCGTTTGCTATTCATAATGTGTTCCATCGGTCGTTGTTGCGGAAGTATGAGGTACCTGTTGTTCCTTCGCTTGAGCCTCCTGCTCCGGTGCTGGTGGAGGGTGAATTGGAGTATGTTGTGGAGAAGATCTTGGATTCTCGTGTTTCCAGACGGAAACTCCAGTATTTGGTCAAGTGGAAGGGTTATGGTCAGGAGGATAATTCTTGGGTGATTGCCTCTGATGTTCATGCTGCCGATTTGGTCCGTGCTTTTCATAGGGCTCATCCTGGTCGCCCTGGTGGTTCTCGTGAGGGTTCAGTGACCCCTCCTCAAGGGGGGGTACTGTTGTGGGTTCTGTTTTTGGGCTCCCTCTGGTGGTTACTGATGGTACTGGGTGACTTGTGTTCTCTGCGGTCTCTGGTGTCCACCTGTTCCATCAGGTTATGGGAGTTTCCTATTTAACCTGGCTTTTTTGTCATTTCCTCGCCGGCTATCAATGTAATCAGCGTGTCTTTTTACCTCTGCTACCTGCGTCTGTTATCTTCAGGACAAGCTAAGTTTTGATTTTCCTGTTCCACGTTTTGCTTAATTTTTGTCTTAGTCCAGCTTGCAGATATGTGATTCCTTGCTGCTGGTTGCTCTAGTGGGTTGAAATTACTCCTCATGTTCCATGAGTTGGCACATGAGTTCAAGTAATTTCAGGATGGTTTTTTGAAGGGTTTTTCGCTGACCGCGCAGTTCACTTTTGTATCCTCTGCTATCTAGCTTTAGCGGGCCTCATTTTTGCTGATTCTATTTTCATAACTACGTATGTGCTTTCCTCTCATTTCACCGTTATTACATGTGGGGGGCTGCTATTTCTGTGGGGTGTTTCTCTGGAGGCAAGTGAGGTCTGTGTTTCTTCTAATAGGGGAAGTTAATCCTTCGGCTGGCGCGAGACGTCTAGGAATCATCGTAGGCACGTTCCCCGGCTACTGCTAGTTGTGTGTTTAGGTTCAGGATCACGGTCAGCTCAGGTTCCATCACCCTAGAGCTTGTTTTGTTTTTGTGCTTGTCCTTTTGTGATCCCCTGCCATTGGGATCATGACAGACACCTATCCATTATTAATCCAATACTAGTAAAGGGTTAAAAAAACACACACACATTATTAAAAATTAATTTAATGAAAAAAACACAAAGGTTGTTGTATTAATTTATTCTACTCTCAATCCACTCACTGAAGACCCTCGATCTGTAAATCAAAGAGCTCGAGATCATAAGAGGGCACCCTCTGCTGGTTGTCCTCATATGAACTTGAGCCAGGGAGCTTTCTAGGAAAGTTCCCACGATCTAGGAACAGCCAGCAGAGGGCGCCTCACCGCAAATGAAGCTAAATATAGGTCATTGACCTACTTTACCTTCATTCGCTGGGGTTTTGCCGGCAGGAGTAGCGCTGCATTAGCAGAACTCCTGCCTGCAAAATATTTAACCCCTTCAGATGGATTTACATCGTTGGACCTTACAGATCCTCAGAAGGTATGTATATTCTTGGTTTATTATTTTTTTTTTATTTACAGATCGAGGGTCTTCAGTGAGTGGATTGAGAGTAGAATAAATTAATACAACAACCTTTGTGTTTTTTTTCATTAAATTAATTTTTAATAATGTGTGTGTTTTTTTTTAACCCTTTACTAGTATTGGATTAATAATAGATAGGTGTCATAATTGACGTCTCTCCATTATTAATTAGGCTTAATGTCACCTTACAATAGCAAGGTGACATTAACCCTTCATTACCCCATATCCCACCACTACACGGGAATGGGAAGAGAGTGGCCAAGTGCCAGAATAGGCGCATCTTCCAGATGTGCCTTTTCTGGGGTGTTTTTAGCCAAGGGGGGGCCAATAACCATGGACCCTCTCCAGGCTATTAATATCTGCCCTCAGTCACTGGCTTTACTACTCTGGCGGAGAAAATTGTGCGGGAGCCCACGCCAATTTTTTCCGCCATTTAACCCCTTAATTTACTAGCTAGAACGGCCAAATTTTGCATATACACACTACTAACATTAGTAGTGTGGAATATGCAAAAAAAATGGGGATATGAGATGGTTTACTGTATGTAAACCAGGTCTCATATCATGTCGGGTTTTAGGAAGGTGAAAGCAAAAGCCGGTAATTGAATTACCGGCTTTCTGCTTTATCGCGCTGGATGAAATATTAATATATATACATATATGTGTCTCAATGACATTATATATATATATATATATATACCTATTCTATGTGTACACATTTATTCTACCTATTCTACTATAAGCTGTCAGTGTGATTTTACTGTACACCGCACTGAATTACCGGCTTTTCTCTCTAACACCGCTGCGTATTCCTCGCAAGTCACACTGCTGGTCCGTGTGTAATCCGTATTTTTTGGGCTTCCATAGACTTTCATTGACATTTTATTTGCGCAATACGGTGACAAACGCAGCATGCTGCGATTTTCTACGGCCGTAGAAAGCCGTATAATACTGATCAGTTTAATACGGCAGATAGGAGCAGGAGCATAGAGAATAATTGTGCCGTATTTTTTGCGAGTTTTACGGACGTAGTTTCTGCGCTCTTACGTCCGTAAAACTCGCAAGTGTGACGCCGGCCTCATGCTGCAAAGAAACCTCTGAGTCATTGGCTGCTATGGGCATAAAAGGAGAAAAACTCATGGGGCGGCCATCATCTTCCCCTGACCTCAACCCTATAGAGAACCTTTGGAGTATCATCGAGCAAAAGATCAATGAGGGTGGGAGGTCGTTCACATCAAAACAGCAGCTCTGGGAGGCAAAGAAATACAAGCAGAAACTCTCCAAAAACTCACAAGTTTAGTGGATGCAAGAATTGTGCAGGTGAAATCAAAGAAGGCTCCTATGTTACATGTAACTTGGCCTGTTAGGAGGTTTGGAGTTTCAGTGGAATTTCAGCTTTTTTGTTCAGTGAATGTGACCTCCTAATGCTGCAAATTCCACAAATGAGCATTTTCAGTTCTTTATATCAAATGTTTAGAAATTCTACTGCGAGTAATAATTTGGAACAGTGCATTGTGGGGTTTTATTCATTGTGGAGATTATACTGTTATCATTGGGAGGTTTCTTCAATAAAATTTGATGTATAATCTAACGGGTGATGACTTTTATTAGACTGTCATTTGCACCGATCATTTAGGAAAATCTGAGAAAAATGTCATCTGCATAATAATTTGGAACACAGTGTATATGTATATATATTACATAGATAGAAGAAAAGCCGGTAATTCAGCACCCGCTGTAGTGTAAAATCACTGCAGGATCCGACAGGATAGAAGAAATGCATCACACACAGTAAATAAATATAGAATAGGTAGATATATAGATGTCAGTGACAAAATACAATTAGTACATTGCGTGTGCAAATTACTGTACATGTATTTGTCATGATATGTACTTTTGCCCTGTCCTGTATTTGAATAATATGCCATTTGATGTATGTAACTGTTCTCTGGTTTCTATTAGCTGTAATTTATGTATTTTCTTGTGCTGGGAGTTCACCTGTAACAATATGTCTCCTTCCCCCAATACTTGCAGCCCTAAGCTATAATGTAATTAAGCTTTGTCAACATCACTAGTGGAGGAATAGCCATTCTTCCTCACAGCAGGTGGCTAGTCAAATGTACATACTACATAGACTAAGCAGAGCCCACCAGTCTAGAACCTTCTGGTGGACCCAACCATTGAATAGAAGGTGTGACCCCTACCCCCCTTCATGGGCGGATCCCAGGAGCTCAGACAATCCATTCTTATTTTGAGATCAGATGTGAGTTGATCCTTAAAGGAGAAGGAGTGGGGATTCTTAGCTGAGGAAAGACCCCATGTTCATCTGTGACTGCGGAAGCGAACGGTGCGAGACTTGAGCCGAGGACATATCTCGTCGTTCATGGGATTGTTTTGGGATCCCTTGGACTCGTGTGGACTATTGCTTTGTTAGCTGGCACAAGGATTATCGGGAGGTGCCCCCGAATCTGTTCCGTTGGACTAATTGTGGACTCTGTAGATCTACCTGCATGTGTTGTTCCAGCGTTCTTGATGATAAATCTGTTGAATCATCCCTCGGCCTGTTGTCCCTTCTTGCTCTGCCGTACACCCCGTCACAAACTGGTTGGCAGCAGAGGGATCAGAGCAGAAGGAATGGAGGACAATGGCCCAACATTGGGAACCAACACCGCAGAGTACAAGAACTGGACTTTGGGGAGCCTCCAATCAAAGGCCCGTGAAGTAGGCGTCCGTTTTAAAGGACTCTCCAAGGAGCAGCTAATTGAGGCTTTGGAAGGAGTTCGCCTGCAAGATGACGCTGAGGAAGGATCCTCACAGCAAATGGAGGAAGGACTGCAGCCAGAGGTAAATACCCAAAAAAGTCAGTGGGTTGTGTGGTACGAGGAGGAGTTGGCATTGCTGGGAGAAGAGGCTACCATAGACGATAAGAGGGAGGCCATTCACAGAGCCGAGGAGAGGGAGGCCATTCACAGAGCTGAGGAGAGGGAGAGGGAGGCCATTCACAGAGCCGAGGAGAGGGAAAGGTGTTATGATCCGGTGACCTTGGAGCCGCATGAATAACTTTCACTGGAGTAGGTGGTAACTGTACTGACCGCAAATCCTGATCAAAAACTCTGGAATTTCAGAAGAGGAAGAAGAGGAGATTGACATCAAAGGAACATCATTATGAACGCCCTGACAACCCCAACTAGTCACAGACATGGACTTCCAATCCAACACAGGATTATGTACCTGCAACCACGGAAATCCCAGCACGATAGCATCCTGCAAATTATGCAACACCAGAAATCGACAATCTTCCTGATGGGCTGGCGACATGCGCATGGTCACCTGTGTCCAAAACTGGGGCTTATTTTTAGCCAAGGGTGTAGCATCAATGCCCCTTAAAGGAATAGGGTTTTGCAAAGGCTGCAAGGGAAAACCACAACGCCTGGCAAACTCAAAGTCCATTAAGTTCAAGGCGGCACCTGAATCCACAAACGCCATGACAGAAAATGATGACAATGAGCAGATCAAGGACACAGATAACAGAAATTTAGGTTGTACAGTGCTGATGGTAAATGAACTAGCGATACTCTTTGTCCGCTTAGAGCAGACTGAAATGACATGAGAAGCGTCGCCACAATAATAACACAACCTATTCTGACGTCTGAATCATAGTAACATAGTAACATAGTAACATAGTTAGTAAGGCCGAAAAAAGACATTTGTCCATCCAGTTCAGCCTATATTCCATCATAATAAATACCCAGATCTACGTCCTTCTACAGAACCTAATAATTGTATGATACAATATTGTTCTGCTCCAGGAAGACATCCAGGCCTCTCTTGAACCCCTCGACTGAGTTCGCCATCACCACCTCCTCAGGCAAGCAATTCCAGATTCTCACTGCCCTAACAGTAAAGAATCCTCTTCTATGTTGGTGGAAAAACCTTCTCTCCTCCAGACGCAAAGAATGCCCCCTTGTGCCCGTCACCTTCCTTGGTATAAACAGATCCTCAGCGAGATATTTGTATTGTCCCCTTATATACTTATACATGGTTATTAGATCGCCCCTCAGTCGTCTTTTTTCTAGACTAAATAATCCTAATTTCGCTAATCTATCTGGGTATTGTAGTTCTCCCATCCCCTTTATTAATTTTGTTGCCCTCCTTTGTACTCTCTCTAGTTCCATTATATCCTTCCTGAGCACCGGTGCCCAAAACTGGACACAGTACTCCATGTGCGGTCTAACTAGGGATTTGTACAGAGGCAGTATAATGCTCTCATCATGTGTATCCAGACCTCTTTTAATGCACCCCATGATCCTGTTTGCCTTGGCAGCTGCTGCCTGGCACTGGCTGCTCCAGGTAAGTTTATCATTAACTAGGATCCCCAAGTCCTTCTCCCTGTCAGATTTACCCAGTGGTTTCCCGTTCAGTGTGTAATGGTGATATTGATTCCCTCTTCCCATGTGTATAACCTTACATTTATCATTGTTAAACCTCATCTGCCACCTTTCAGCCCAAGTTTCCAACTTATCCAGATCCATCTGTAGCAGAATACTATCTTCTCTTGTATTAACTGCTTTACATAGTTTTGTATCATCTGCAAATATCGATATTTTACTGTGTAAACCTTCTACCAGATCATTAATGAATATGTTGAAGAGAACAGGTCCCAATACTGACCCCTGCGGTACCCCACTGGTCACAGCGACCCAGTTAGAGACTATACCATTTATAACCACCCTCTGCTTTCTATCACTAAGCCAGTTACTAACCCATTTACACACATTTTCCCCCAGACCAAGCATTCTCATTTTGTGTACCAACCTCTTGTGCGGCACGGTATCAAACGCTTTGGAAAAATCGAGATATGCCACGTCCAATGACTCACCGTGGTCCAGTCTATAGCTTACCTCTTCATAAAAACTGATTAGATTGGTTTGACAGGAGCGATTTCTCATAAACCCATGCTGATATGGAGTTAAACAGTTATTCTCATTGAGATAATCCAGAATAACATCCCTCAGAAACCCTTCAAATATTTTACCAACAATAGAGGTTAGACTTACTGGCCTATAATTTCCAGGTTCACTTTTAGAGCCCTTTTTGAATATTGGCACCACATTTGCTATGCGCCAGTCCTGCGGAACAGACCCTGTCGCTATAGAGTCACTAAAAATAAGAAATAATGGTTTATCTATTACATTACTTAGTTCTCTTAGTACTCGTGGGTGTATGCCATCCGGACCCGGAGATTTATCTATTTTAATCTTATTTAGCCGGTTTCGCACCTCTTCTTGGGTTAGATTGGTGACCCTTAATATAGGGTTTTCATTGTTTCTTGGGATTTCACCTAGCATTTCATTTTCCACCGTGAATACCGTGGAGAAGAAGGTGTTTAATATGTTAGCTTTTTCCTCGTCATCTACAACCATTCTTTCCTCACTATTTTTTAAGGGGCCTACATTTTCAGTTTTTATTCTTTTACTATTGATATAGTTGAAGAACAGTTTGGGATTAGTTTTACTCTCCTTAGCAATGTGCTTCTCTGTTTCCTTTTTGGCAGCTTTAATTAGTTTTTTAGATAAAGTATTTTTCTCCCTATAGTTTTTTAGAGCTTCAGTGGTGCCATCCTGCTTTAGTAGTGCAAATGCTTTCTTTTTACTGTTAATTGCCTGTCTTACTTCTTTGTTTAGCCACATTGGGTTTTTCCTATTTCTAGTCCTTTTATTCCCACAAGGTATAAACCGCTTACACTGCCTATTTAGGATGTTCTTAAACATTTCCCATTTATTATCTGTATTCTCATTTCTGAGGATATTGTCCCAGTCTACCAGATTAAGGGCATCTCTAAGCTGTTCAAACTTTGCCTTCCTAAAGTTCAATGTTTTTGTGACTCCCTGACAAGTCCCCCTAGTGAAAGACAGGTGAAACTGCACAATATTGTGGTCGCTATTTCCTAAATGCCCAACCACCTGCAGATTTGTTATTCTGTCAGGTCTATTAGATAGTATTAGGTCTAAAAGTGCTGCTCCTCTGGTTGGATTCTGCACCAATTGTGAAAGATAATTTTTCTTGGTTATTAGCAGAAACCTGTTGCCTTTATGGGTTTCACAGGTTTCTGTTTCCCAGTTAATATCCGGGTAGTTAAAGTCCCCCATAACCAGGACCTCATTATGGGTTGCAGCTTCATCTATCTGCTTTAGAAGTAGACTTTCCATGCTTTCTGTTATATTTGGGGGTTTGTAACAGACCCCAATGAGAATTTTGTTACCATTTTTCCCTCCATGAATTTCAACCCATATGGACTCGACATCCTCATTCCCTTCGCTAATATCCTCCCTTAAAGTGGACTTTAGACAAGACTTTACATAGAGACAAACCCCTCCTCCTCTCCGATTTTTACGATCCTTTCTAAACAGACTGTAACCCTGTAAGTTAACTGCCCAGTCATAGCTTTCATCTAACCATGTCTCGGTTATTCCCACTATGTCAAAGTTACCTGTAGATATTTCTGCTTCTAGTTCTTCCATCTTGTTTGTCAGGCTTCTGGCGTTTGCGAGCATGCAGTTTAGAGGATTTTGTTTTGTTCCAATCTCCTCACTGTGGATTGTTTTAGAAATGTTCTTACCTCCCTTCTGAGTATGTTTTCCTGGGTCGTCTTTGTTCGAGTCTAATGTTTTTCTTCCCGTCCCCTCCCGAATCCTCGTCGTTCCGTTCTAGACAGAATCCTATCACACTGCATTGGCTCAGGAATCTGCTCTGAGGACAACGACACAGCGCGCACAGTTCTGCGCTCCCGCAAGCGCCGGTCAATCTGAATGGCCAGAGACATAGAATCACTCAGACCGGAAGGCATGGGAAACCCCACCATAACATCTTTAACGGATTCAGAAAGACCCTTTCTGAAAATTGCCGCCAAAGCATCATTATTCCATTTAGTCAACACAGACCATTTTCTGAATTTCTGACAATACAATTCTGCCGCCTCTTGACCCTGAGACAGGGCCAACAAGGTCTTCTCAGCTTGATCCACAGAATTAGGTTCATCATATAATAATCCTAAAGCCTGAAAAAAGGAGTCTACATTAAGCAAAGCCGGATTCCCAGATTCCAGGGAAAACGCCCAATCCTGCAGATCGCCACGCAGCAGGGAGATGACGATTTTAACCTGCTGAATGGAATAACCGGAGGATCGAGGTCTCAGAGCAAAAAACAGTTTACAGTTGTTTTTAAAACTCAAAAATTTGGACCTGCCATTAAAAAACAAATCAGGAGTAGGAATCTTCGGTTCTAAAACAGGAGTCTGAACAATATAATCAGAAATACCCTGTATCCTAGCAGCAAGCTGGTCTACACGAGAAGCTAATTCCTGAACATCCATGCTAGCACAAGGCTCCTCAGCCACCCAGAGATAAAGAGGGAAGAGAAGATAAAGCAGACTGCAGAGAAAAAAAAATGGCTCAACACCTTTCTTCCCTTCTTCTGAGATGCATTTAACTCATTATTGGCCAGTTGTACTGTTATGATCCGGTGACCTTGGAGTCGCATGAATAACTTTCACTGGTGTAGGTGGTAACTGTACTGACCGCAAATCCTAATCTAACACCGCAACTAGAAGTAGCCATGGGGTGTGCCTAACAAACCCTAGACACCTCGTCATAGCCGGAGGACTAAATACCCCTATAGATGGAAATAGGAATACTATCTTGCCTCAGAGCAGAACCCCAAAGGATAGGCAGCCCCCCACAAATATTGACTGTGAGTAGGAGAGGAAAGACACACACAGGCAGAAAACAGGATTTAGCAAAAGAGGCCACTCTAGCTAAAATAGGAAAGGATAGGACAGAATACTGTGCGGTCAGTATTAAAACCCTTCCAAAAATATCCACAGCAGATTATACAAAAAATTCCTCCATCTAACTAAAGACGTGGAACGTATGTCTGCAACTCCAGAGAATCCTACACACAGAGCAGAAATACAATCAAAAATCCAGCACACAGCATGTGTGCCAAAGAAAAAAAAACCAGACACTTATCTTTGCTGAATTGGCAGCTAAGCAGGAGAAACCAGACAGAGGTCCAACACCTCCCAATAACCATTGACAACTGGCAAGGACTAATGAATCCTGCAAACCTAAATACCCCAGTCAGAATTGCAATCAGCAGATACACCTGACCAGGACTACAGTCCAGGGACAACTGCATTACCACCTACAACCACCGGAGGGAGCCCAAAAGCAGACTTCACAACAGTACCCCCCCTTGAGGAGGGGTCACCGAACCCTCACCAGAGCCCCCAGGCCGATCAGGACGAGCCAGATGAAAGGCACGAACCAAATCAGCGGCATGGACATCAGAGGCAAAAACCCAAGAATTATCCTCCTGGCCATAACCCTTCCATTTGACAAAGTACTGAAGCCTCCGCCTCAAAAAACGGGAATCCAAAATCTTCTCAACAACATAATCTTCTCAACAACAATTATCTTTCACAATTGGTGCAGAATCCAACCAGAGGAGCAGCACTTTTAGACCTAATACTATCTAATAGACCTGACAGAATAACAAATCTGCAGGTGGTTGGGCATTTAGGAAATAGCGACCACAATATTGTGCAGCTTCACCTGTCTTTCACTAGGGGGACTTGTCAGGGAGTCACAAAAACATTGAACTTTAGGAAGGCAAAGTTTGAACAGCTTAGAGATGCCCTTAATCTGGTAGACTGGGACAATATCCTCAGAACCAATAATACAGATAATAAATGGGAAATGTTTAAGAACATCCTAAATAGGCAGTGTAAGCGGTTTATACCTTGTGGGAATAAAAGGACTAGAAATAGGAAAAACCCAATGTGGCTAAACAAAGAAGTAAGACAGGCAATTAACAGTAAAAAGAAAGCATTTGCACTACTAAAGCAGGATGGCACCATTGAAGCTCTAAAAAACTATAGGGAGAAAAATACTTTATCTAAAAAACTAATTAAAGCTGCCAAAAAGGAAACAGAGAAGCACATTGCTAAGGAGAGTAAAACTAATCCCAAACTGTTCTTCAACTATATCAATAGTAAAAGAATAAAAACTGAAAATGTAGGCCCCTTAAAAAATAGTGAGGAAAGAATGGTTGTAGATGACGAGGAAAAAGCTAACATATTAAACACCTTCTTCTCCACGGTATTCACGGTGGAAAATGAAATGCTAGGTGAAATCCCAAGAAACAATGAAAACCCTATATTAAGGGTCACCAATCTAACCCAAGAAGAGGTGCGAAACCGGCTAAATAAGATTAAAATAGATAAATCTCCGGGTCCGGATGGCATACACCCACGAGTACTAAGAGAACTAAGTAATGTAATAGATAAACCATTATTTCTTATTTTTAGTGACTCTATAGCGACAGGGTCTGTTCCGCAGGACTGGCGCATAGCAAATGTGGTGCCAATATTCAAAAAGGGCTCTAAAAGTGAACCTGGAAATTATAGGCCAGTAAGTCTAACCTCTATTGTTGGTAAAATATTTGAAGGGTTTCTGAGGGATGTTATTCTGGATTATCTCAATGAGAATAACTGTGTAACTCCATATCAGCATGGGTTTATGAGAAATCGCTCCTGTCAAACCAATCTAATCAGTTTTTATGAAGAGGTAAGCTATAGGCTGGACCACGGTGAGTCATTGGACGTGGTATATCTCGATTTTTCCAAAGCGTTTGATACCGTGCCGCACAAGAGGTTGGTACACAAAATGAGAATGCTTGGTCTGGGGGAAAATGTGTGTAAATGGGTTAGTAACTGGCTTAGTGATAGAAAGCAGAGGGTGGTTATAAATGGTATAGTCTCTAACTGGGTCGCTGTGACCAGTGGGGTACCGCAGGGGTCAGTATTGGGACCTGTTCTCTTCAACATATTCATTAATGATCTGGTAGAAGGTTTACACAGTAAAATATCGATATTTGCAGATGATACAAAACTATGTAAAGCAGTTAATACAAGAGAAGATAGTATTCTGCTACAGATGGATCTGGATAAGTTGGAAACTTGGGCTGAAAGGTGGCAGATGAGGTTTAACAATGATAAATGTAAGGTTATACACATGGGAAGAGGGAATCAATATCACCATTACACACTGAACGGGAAACCACTGGGTAAATCTGACAGGGAGAAGGACTTGGGGATCCTAGTTAATGATAAACTTACCTGGAGCAGCCAGTGCCAGGCAGCAGCTGCCAAGGCAAACAGGATCATGGGGTGCATTAAAAGAGGTCTGGATACACATGATGAGAGCATTATACTGCCTCTGTACAAATCCCTAGTTAGACCGCACATGGAGTACTGTGTCCAGTTTTGGGCACCGGTGCTCAGGAAGGATATAATGGAACTAGAGAGAGTACAAAGGAGGGCAACAAAATTAATAAAGGGGATGGGAGAACTACAATACCCAGATAGATTAGCGAAATTAGGATTATTTAGTCTAGAAAAAAGACGACTGAGGGGCGATCTAATAACCATGTATAAGTATATAAGGGGACAATACAAATATCTCGCTGAGGATCTGTTTATACCAAGGAAGGTGACGGGCACAAGGGGGCATTCTTTGCGTCTGGAGGAGAGAAGGTTTTTCCACCAACATAGAAGAGGATTCTTTACTGTTAGGGCAGTGAGAATCTGGAATTGCTTGCCTGAGGAGGTGGTGATGGCGAACTCAGTCGAGGGGTTCAAGAGAGGCCTGGATGTCTTCCTGGAGCAGAACAATATTGTATCATACAATTATTAGGTTCTGTAGAAGGACGTAGATGTGGGTATTTATTATAATGGAATATAGGCTGAACTGGATGGACAAATGTCTTTTTTCGGCCTTACTAACTATGTTACTATGTTACTATGTTACTATATATTCCCACTCCCCATCAACCAACACAGGGGCCGGAGGATCAACAGAGGGAACAACGGGCTCCACATATTTCCGCAATAAAGATCTATGGAAGACATTATGGATCGCAAAAGAGGCCGGAAGCGCCAGTCGAAAAGACACCGGATTAATAATCTCAGAAATCCTCTAAGGACCAATAAACCAAGGCTTAAACTTAGGAGAAGAAACCTTCATAGGAACATGACGGGAAGACAACCAGACCAGATCCCCAACCCAAAGCCGGGAACCAACACACCGACGACGGTTAGCAAAACGTTGAGCCTCCTCCTGAGACAACACCAAATTGTCCACCACATGAGCCCAAATCTGCTGCAACCTGTCAACCACAGAATCTACACCAGGACAGTCAGAAGGCTCAACCTGCTCAGAAGAAAAACGAGGATGAAAACCAAAATTACAAAAGAAAGGCGAAACCAAAGTAGCCGAACTAGCCCGATTATTAAGGGCAATGGCAAGAAAGCCACCCAATCATCCTGATCAGCAGACACAAAGCATCTCAAATAAGTCTCCAAAGTCTGATTAGTTCGCTCGGTCTGGCCATTTGTCTGAGGATGAAACGCAGAAGAAAAAGACAAATCAATGCCCAGCCTAGTACAAAAGGCCCGCCAAAACCTAGAAACAAACTGGGAACCTCTGTCGGACACAATATTCTCCGGAATACCATGCAAACGGACCACATGCTGAAAGAACAACGGAACCAAATCCGAAGAGAAAGGCAATTTAGGCAAAGGCACCAAATGAACCATCTTAGAGAACCGGTCACAAACAACCCAGATAACCGACATCCTCTGGGAAACCGGAAGATCAGAAATAAAATCCATAGAAATATGCATCCAGGGCCTCTCAGGGACCGGCAATGGCAAAAGCAACCCACTAGCACGGGAACAACAAGGCTTGGCCTGCGCACAAGTCCCACAGGACTGCAGCACAAAAGAACGCACATCACGCGACAAAGAAGGCAACCAAAAGGACCTACCAACCAAGTCTCTGGTACCAAAAATGCCAGGATGACCAGCCAACATGGAACAGTGAACCTCAGAAATCACTCTACTAGTCCATCTGTCAGGAACATTTTCCCCACAGGACAGCGGTCAGGTCTGTCAGCCTGAAATTCCTGAAGAACCCGTCGTAAATCAGGGGAAATGGCAGAAAGGACCACCATTTCTTTCAGAATACCGACCGGTTCCAAGACCTCAGGAGAATCAGGCAAAAAACTCCTAGAGAGGGCATCAGCCTTAATGTTCTTAGAACCTGGAAGGTACGAGACCACGAAATCAAAACGGGAAAAAAACAAGGACCATCAAGCCTGTCTAGGATTCAGCCGTTTGGCAGACTCGAGGTAAATCCAATTCTTATGATAGGTCAAGACCACAATACGATGCTTAGCTCCCTCAAGCCAATGTCGCCACTCCTCAAACGCCCACTTCATAGCCAACAACTCCCTATTGCCGACATCATAATTGCGTTCAGCAGGCGAAAACTTACGAGAAAAGAAGGCACACGGTTTCATTAAAGAACCAACAGGATCCCTCTGAGACAAAACGGCCCCTGCCCCAATCTCAGAAGCGTCAACCCCTTTATGAGGCTGCAGGCAACATTGAGGGCTTCTTCCGGGACTTTGAGCATCAGTGTCGATTATTGGAAGTCCCGGAACGGGAGCGAGTCCGACATCTGGTGGGGCTCTTAGAGGGTGGAGCTGCCGCAGCCTATAGAGCTATGGACCCTCGGGGGAACTGTGAGTATGCGGAGATTAAACGGACTATTCTAGAACATTATGCTGTTACCCCAAACACTTACAGGACTCAGTTCCGTACTTTAGCCTGTGATGAGGAAGTGTCTTTCAAGATGTATGCCCACAGACTCAAACAAATATGTCATCGCTGGCTGGAGGCAGAGGGGGCCTTAACCTGGGAGACCTACCTCCAGGTTATCCTAAAAGAGCAGTTTTACTTCAAGTGCCCTGCTGAGATCCAGGAGGATCTAGCTGATGAGGCTCTCACCATCAAGCCTCAGTGGAGGGTTCTGTTGGAGGATGGAGAGAGGCCTACCAGCTCCACAACACCGGTGGCCCCCTGTTCTTCTGTCCCCATTGTTCCCCGTTCCTCTAAGCCACCACCTCATGCTGATACCCGTGTAAATGTGCCTCCAGTTGCTTCTACTGCGTTTTCTGGAATACGACGAGGAGAGGAAGTAGCAGAGCGCAGGTGTTATGGTTGTGGGCATCCGGGGCATCTGCAGGCCTCATGCCCAGCCAGCCCATGGAGGAGTCATCCTCAAAACCCTACAGCACCTTCAGGTGGGGGCCGGCCTCCAGGTTCCCTTACCCCTCGCCAAAGAGGTCGCCTTGGATGGAGTGAGACCCAGCACAGATGCTATCGATGTGGACAGCCGGGGCATCTGCAAGCCTCCTGCCCAGCTGTTCAAATGAGGATTAATCCTGTACCCAGTCGTATTATTAATTATGTACAGCCAAGTGCCATGGAAAACGACGTGTCACCACTACGTGAGGACTGGCCTAGTGCCTCACCCACCCATGTTGCACCACTAGGAGTTTATGGTGTGCGACCCGCAGCTATGACGACTTCTGCTCATCGAGGTAAGCAATTGCAGTAGGTCGTGCTGGATGGACAGACTTATTGGATTTTGTGACTCAGGGGCTTTCCTCACACTGGCTGATCCCCGAGTGGTTCGGCCTGAGGCAATCCATCAAGGACCTGGGATTGTCATTGAACTGGCTAGTGAACAATGGAGGACTATTCCCACAGCCACTGTGGATCCGAACTTTGGTTTTGGGGTCAGGCGATGTGTGGTTGGGGTGATGGGTGGTCTGCCTGCAGATGTTCTCCTGGGCAATGATGTGGGAGAGCTACGATGCCAATTCGTGGCTGCATGAAGCCACATGTAAGTTACGCTCTGCCTGTGTGTACTTAACCAGCGACCTGTAGAGGTCCCTAGTACGTACACAAATTGGGAGGGGAAGGGATTGTCATGATATGTACTTTTGCCCTGTCCTACATAGTAACATAGTAGCATAGTTAGTAAGGCTGAAAAAAGACATTTGTCCATCCAGTTCAGCCTATATTCCATCATAATAAATCCCCAGGTCTACGTCCTTCTACAGAACCTAATAATTGTATGATACAATATTGTTCTGCTCCAGGAAGACATACAGGCCTCTCTTGAACCCCTCGACTGAGTTCGCCATCACCACCTCCTCAGGCAAGCAATTCCATATTCTCACTGCCCTAACAGTAAAGAATCCTCTTCTATGTTGGTGGAAAAACCTTCTCTCTTCCAGACGCAAAGAATGCCCCCTTGTGCCCGTCACCTTCCTTGGTATAAACAGATCCTCAGCGAGATATTTGTATTGTCCCCTTATATACTTATACATGGTTATTAGATTGCCCCTTAGTCGTCTTTTTTCTAGACTAAATAATCCTAATTTCGCTAATCTATCTGGGTATTGTAGTTCTCCCATCCCCTTCATTAATTTTGTTGCCCTCCTTTGTACTCTCTCTAGTTCCATTATATCCTTCCTGAGCACCGGTGCCCAAAACTGGACACAGTACTCCATGTGCGGTCTAACTAGGGATTTGTACAGAGGCAGTATAATGCTCTCATCATGTGTATCCAGACCTCTTTTAATGCACCCCATGATCCTGTTTGCCTTGGCAGCTGCTGCCTGGCACTGGCTGCTCCAGGTAAGTTTATCATTAACTAGGATCCCCAAGTCCTTCTCCCTGTCAGATTTACCCAGTGGTTTCCCGTTCAGTGTGTAATGGTGATATTGATTCCTTCTTCCCATGTGTATAACCTTACATTTATCATTGTTAAACCTCATCTGCCACCTTTCAGCCCAAGTTTCCAACTTATCCAGATCCATCTGTAGCAGAATACTATCTTCTCTTGTATTAACTGCTCTACATAGTTTTGTATCATCTGCAAATATTGATATTTTACTGTGTAAACCTTCTACCAGATCATTAATGAATATGTTGAAGAGAACAGGTCCCAATACCGACCCCTGCGGTACCCCACTGGTCACAGCGACCCAGTTAGAGATTATACCATTTATAACCACCCTCTGCTTTCTATCACTAAGCCAGTTACTTACCCATTTACACACATTTTCCCCCAGACCAAGCATTCTCATTTTGTGTACCAACCTCTTGTGCGGCACGGTATCAAACCGTCCTGTATTTGAATAATATGCCATTTGACGTATGCAACTGTTCTCTGGTTTCTATTAGCTGTAATTTATGTATTTTCTTGTGCTGGGAGTTCACCTGTAACAATATGTCTCCTTCCCCCAATACTTGCAGCCCTAAGCTATAATGTAATTAAGCTTTGTCAACACCACTAGTGAAAGAATAGCCATTCTTCCTCACAGCAGGTGGCTAGTCAAATGTACATACTACATAGACTAAGCGGAGCCCACAAGTCTAGAATCTTGGATGGGCGGATCCCAGGAGCTCAGACAATCCATTCTTATTTTGAGATCAGATGTGAGTTGATCCTTAAAGGAGGAGTGGGGATTCTTAGCTGAGGCAAGACCCCATGTCCATCTGTGACTGCGGAAGCGAACGGTGCGAGACTTGAGCTGAAGACATATCTCGTCGTTCGTGGGATTGTTTTGGGATCCCTTGGACTCGTGTGGACTATTGCTTTGTTAGCTGGCACAAGGATTATCGGAAGGTGCCCCCGAATCTGTTCTGTTGAACTAATTGTGGACTCTGTAGATCTACCTGCATGTGTTGTTCCAGCGCTCTTGATAATAAATCTGTTGAATCATCCCTCGGCTTGTTGTCCCTTCTTGCTCTGCCTTACACCCCGTCACAGTATTTAATTATTAAAAGATTATTTTTCGGGAAAAATTGGTGTGGGCTCCCATGCAATTTTCAAAACCAGCAGAGGGAAAGCCAGCAACTGGAGGCAGATGTTTATAGCCTGGGAAGGGGGTAATACCCAAGGAGCTTCCCAGGCTATTAACATCAGCTCACAGCTGTATACTTAGCCTTTACTGTCTATTAAAATGGGGACCCCAAAACAAAAATGACGTGGGGTCCCCCTATAATTAATAACAAGCAAAGGCTATGAAGACAGCTGTGCGCTGATATTAATAGCATAAGAAGGGGCCATGGATACTGGTCTACCCAGCTAAAAACATCAGCTCTCAGCCACCCCAGAAAAGGTGCAGCTCTAAGGTGCACCAATTCTGGCACTTTGGTTGGCTCTTCCCACTTGCTCTGTAGCGGTGGCAAGTGGGGTTCATATTTGTGGGGTTGATGTCACCTTTGTTTTGTCTGGTGACATCAAGCCCATGGGCTTAGTAATGGAGAAGCGTCAATAAGATGCCTATCCATTGCTAATCCTATATTTCTATGGTAAATACACAGCCAGAATATACGTACGCTACTCACCTGGTAGCAGTGTTTTTTCAGGAGCCATGACAGCACAACGAGAGAGGGGATCCGCCCTTCAGGGACAGGAAACCTACAGACATAAAAAGGGCGGCACCTCTCTCCCACGTCAGTTGTTTCCAGAGCATGAGAGGACCACCTTGGTTAATAACACAGATGCAGTATATACATGAATACTTTTTATTATGCAAGTGAACATAAACTTTAACTCAAGATTAACAGGGTGTTGCATCATCCAAAAATATAGGGTAGGGAATCTAAGGGTGCTGTCATGGCTCCTGAAAAAACACTGCTACCAGGTGAGTAGCGTACGTATTTATTCAGTCGCCATGACAGCACAACGAGAGACTTTCAGAGACGAAAGATTTAGGGGGGGATAATAGCTTCTAGCACTCTTCTCCCAAACGTAAGGTCTGAGGAACTACCCAGATCTAATCTGTAATGTCTAAGAAAGGTAGAAGGGGAAGACCATGTGGCCGCCTTACATATGTCTTCGATTGACACTTCTGACCTCTCCGCCCAGGAAGATGCCATGGCTCGCGTGGAGTGTGCCTTTATACCATCTGGAACTTCGTTGCCACCTGCGGTATAAGCGAGAGAGATTGCCTCCCTAATCCATCTGGCTAGAGTGTTTTTAGATACTCTAAGACCTTTCCTTACCCCTTGATAGGCTACAAATAAAGAGTTATCTTTTTTCCAGGAATCTGAAACTGTAATATATCTAAGGAGGCATCTCCTCACATCTAAGCAATGGAATTTACGTTCTTTATCGTTAGTAGGATTGGAGCAAAAGGAGGGAAGGACTACCTCCTGAACCCTGTGAAATTTAGACGCAACTTTAGGCAGATATAGGGGATCGGGTTTTAATATGACCCTATCCTCCCTAACTTGCATGTATGGTGGATGTCTGGAGAGTGCCTGCAGATCACTAACCCTCCTAGCAGATGTGAGAGCAACTAACAGGGCTGTTTTGATTGACAGGATCTTCACAGGAATAGTATCAATGGGCTCGAATGGGGCTTGCGTCAGGGCTGAGAGTACCAAATTTAGGTCCCATGGGACTAACCTTTGTTTAATAATTGGTCTAGACCTGGTGACTGCTTTAAAGAATCTAGCAATCCAGTGATTACTGGCTAAATTAAGATTATATAACGCTCCCAGCGCTGACACCTGAACTCTAAGAGTACTTGTGGCCAAGCCCATTTCCAGGCCTTTTTGTAAAAATTCAAGAACCTGGTTAATACATGGTTCTTGGTCAATTTGAGCCCCTGAAAAAGATAAAAATTTTCTCCATACTCTCACATAAATGCCCGTTGTAGATGGTTTTCTACTTTTAAGGAGAGTATTAACCAGATTCTGAGAGAATCCTTTCCCCCTCAGTAAGGACCTCTCAAGTTCCATGCCGCTAGGTGTAAGTTGGCTACTTGAGGATGGAGGATTGGTCCCTGGGAGAGCAGATCTGGTAGCTCTGGAAGAATCCATGGTTGGCAGACAGACATCTTTCTCAGCCAAGGAAACCAAGCCCTCTTGGGCCAAAATGGAGCTACCAAGATTACCCGGGCCTTGTCCTCCCAAATCTTCCTCAGGACTAGGGGAATTAGATTTAGAGGGGGAAAAGCATACGCGAGCCTGAAGTGCCAAGATATCAGCAGAGCGTCCACAGCGTATGGGTTGTCTTTTGGATTTAGGGAGCAGAATTGATGTAATTTTTTGTTCCCTCTGTTGGCAAAAAGGTCTATCTCCGGACAACCCCATAACTGGATGATCTGACTGAAAATGGCTGGATTTAACGACCACTCCCCCTGTCTGAGCATGTTGCGGCTTAGATAGTCGGCTTTGGTGTTGATACTTCCTTTTATATGAAGCGCCGTCAGGGAGAGAAGATGTACTTCGGCCACCTGAAAGATATGATTTGCGACCTCCATCAATGTACTGGATCGCGTGCCACCTTGACGATTAATGTAGGCCACAGTTACCCGATTGTCTGACAAAAGCCTGACGTGTCGACCCTGTAGGGGTACAAGGAATCTATTTAAGGCATGTTTTACTGCCAACAGTTCTTTCAAGTTGGAGGAAGAGTCCTGTTCAGACAGAGACCATAGTCCCTGAATCCAATCCTCCCCTAAGTGAGCCCCCCACCCTTTGGGGCTAGCGTCCGTAGTCAGCACCCTAGATATGTGATTTATCCAAGGGACCCCCCTGTGTAAATTCGAAGTGTGAGTCCACCAACCAAGCGAATGTACAGTCTCCGCAGAAAGTGTGAATTTACTGTCGAGGTGAGCATTTAGGCGACGGGAATTGTGTAACACGTCCCACTGTAAAGCCCTCGTGTGGAACTGTGCCCAGAGAACTGCCGGGATGCAGGATGTAAGAGAACCCAAGATTGACATCGCACTTCTGACTGATACTAAGGGATTATTTATTGCCCTGGTGACCAAATGCTTAATCTTCGCAACCTTTGTGTCCGGCAGGCGACATTCCTGCTGACTAGAGTCTATAACATATCCCAGGAATTCTTGTACTTTTAGGGGCTGAAGGCGCGATTTTTTTATATTGATCATCCAGCCCAATTTGTGTAACGCATCCATAACTTTCTGTAGTTGGTCTGAGCAATGCGACTCAGAATGACCCACAATTAGCAAATCATCCAGGTACGGGACTATTAATATATCCTGTTCATGCAAGTGCGCCATAACCTCCACCATGATTTTTGTGAACACCCTGGGTGCAACTGCGACTCCGAACGGAAGTGCCTGATATTGAAAGTGTTCTACTGTGCCAGCTAGTGAGACCGCCACCCTAAGAAATCTCTGATGATCAATATGAATTGGTACATGGTAATAGGCGTCTTTGAGATCTAAGACAACCATAAAACAGTGGTGAAAGAGTAATTTTATTGCTGTCTTAACCGACTCCATTTTGAAGGAGGGTATGAACAGAAAATTATTCAGGCCTTTTAAATTAATAATGGTGCGATATGAACCATCAGGTTTTTTGACCAGGAACAGAGGGGAATAAAACCCCCTACCTTCCTCGCCTGCAGGGACTCTGACTAGAACATTCTTCTGTTGGAGCTCCCGGACCTCAGACTCTAGTGCCAACTGCTCTGTAGAGGAGGAACGAACAGGTGTTAACATAAATTTGTCCCGAGGAGTATGGTGGAAGTCTAAGGTTAGGCCTTTCTCCACAATGCCTAGAATCCATGGATTGTTTGTAATCTGCACCCAGGCTGGGTAGAAGGCCGAAAGCCTACCCCCCACCTGGTCCGCTAGTCATTGTGGTTTCTTAACCTCTCGTGAAGGATTAAACATAAATCCTCTACCCCTTCTTCTGCTGTTGTCATATCTAGTAGATTCTCTGTTGGAGTCTCTATATGGTCTTCTGCGGTTGGACCATCCTCTATTATAGTCCCGTCTGTAGAAGGGTCTTCCTAGGAAGGGAAAGCGTTTTTTACTATCCCCTGCTTTTTCCAATAGCTCGTCTAGGACTGGTCCGAACAAGTGAGCTCCTTCACAAGGAATGCTACATAATTTTGTTCTAGCTTGTAAGTCCCCTGGCCAGCATTTTATCCATAGTGCTCTCCTGGCTGCATTGGATAATGCCGAGGACCTGGCGGCCAACCTGACCGAATCTGCTGAAGCATCTGAGAGGAAGGCTGCGGCATCCTGGATTGTGGACATAGAGGACAATATTTCCGACCTAGGGACTTTATCTCTGAGCTGATCTTCGAGGTGACCCAACCAAACCATCAAGGATCGAGCGGTACAAGTGGCTGCAATGGCTGGCCTCAGAGACCCTGCTGAAGTCTCCCAAGCTCCCTTAAGGAAGATGTCGGCTTTCCTATCTAACGGGTCTTTCAAATTTCCCAAGTCGTCGAAGGGGAGAGACGACTTTTTGCATGCCTTAGCGACTGCCGCATCCAACTTCGGGACTTTATCCCATGAGGACGAAGCCGCTTCTTCAAAGGGATACCGTCTTTTAAAGGCTGGCGGAAGCGACCCCTTCCTTTCTGGTTTCTTCCATTCTTTTGAGATTAACGATTTGATCTTGTCAATCACTGGAAAGGCTCTTCGGGATTTTCGCTCAATACCCCTGAACATAACATCCTGAATGGAACATTCCGATTGGGTATCTTCTATCCCCATTGTGCTGTTAACTGCTTTGACCAGATGGTTAACCCTTTCTAGGGACAAACAGGCTCGAGCAGACTCCTGATCCTCAGAGGAGGAAGTGGACGGAAGAGACCCTGAGCTCAGCTCACCCGAATCCGAATCTACCTCAGATAAAGGGGATGACCTTTTAGCTTCTGCCCCCCGAGATTTGGATCTCTCGGCACCTTTAATTTCCTGTCTCACCATCTCTCTTATTGTAGAGGTTAGATCAGGCGCCTCCTCCTCCAGTAAACGTTGAATACATATTTTACATAACTTCCTCAAATGTCCATCTGGAAGCGGCTCTGCACATTCGGCACACTGCCTATGTTTGGCTTTGGACAAACTTTTCCTCCCCTGATAGAGGAAAAAAGACAAGGGGAACACAACCATCACTAAGTGGACTTTCACGAAGCTCACTTACCCCGTCCAGTAATGAGTGGTACCGTAGATGGGGGATCCTTCGAAGCCGGCAAATCTTTACGGGCTGAGGATTTTGGTATAGAGATCCGTGCCTCCTTAGCTCCACCAGCGCGGCTACTGCCACTAGACCGACGCTGGGAGCTTCTACGAGGCTTATCTGACAGCTGCTGCGGCTCCTGCTGCTGCTGGCTGGTAGTTCCTTCTGGCGACTCCATTATGGAATGGGTGAGGAACTCTGATTATCCCAGCTTGCCGCATTAAATACCCCCAAGGTACCGCCCCCGGATGGGGGCCAGCAGGGAATCCCAGGTGGCCATTAAACCGTCTGCCGCTGTGCTGCGCTACCCCTCCCTGAAGCCCAGACTGATCCCGCAGCTGGGCGCCGCCATTAGCCGGAGATGACGCTACTGCGCATGCCCAGCCGCGTCATCCGGCCGCGCCGCCCGCCGCGTCATTCGGACACGCCCCCTTCAGGACGCAGCGGCGGCGCCAAGCCGACACGCGGACCAGGACGCCAGCAAACCCCCCGGACCAATGCCGCGTCCCCGCCCGGACCAGCCATGACTCCCGGGACCCTGAGTTGCCAAGCACCTCCATAGGTATGTGCGGTTGCCTGAGAAGCTAGCCTATCAGAGGCTGCTTCCTCCTGCTGTCACCTACACCGCGCAGTGCCCCTGCCGTGTGGTGCTTCCTGCCCCCTGGACGGGCCGAGGTAGGGGACCCCCGCTACCTGTACCGGGCCGCCAGGAGTGGGGAGTCTTCTTACTTCGACCCTCTTGTCAGGGCCTGTCTGCAAGAGGTTCCGCTGTCAGGGACAGGAAACCAAACTGACGTGGGAGAGAGGTGCCGCCCTTTTTATGTCTGTAGGTTTCCTGTCCCTGAAGGGCGGATCCCCTCTCTCGTTGTGCTGTCATGGCGACTGAATAAAAAATCCTTTATTTGAAAGAAACACAGACTATATTATTCTTAATTAAACTATACTTACAACCCCAAGTAATTCCTGCAAAGCCCTCGATCTCCTGAAATAAAAGTAAAATAATAAATCAACAATATACCATATCTGTGTGAAGTTGG
Organism: Ranitomeya imitator; assembly: GCF_032444005.1. Taxonomy (NCBI): domain Eukaryota; kingdom Metazoa; phylum Chordata; class Amphibia; order Anura; family Dendrobatidae; genus Ranitomeya; species Ranitomeya imitator. The sequence continues at coordinate 12,672,712 of NC_091284.1, read as the reverse complement.
GTCCCACGCAGTAATCCATATCTGGGGGATATACAATTTTCAACATGGATGGTGCCAAGATGTGACCATCCCAGCTGAAAACCTCTCAGCCAGCCTGAACTGCGGTCAACTCTGGACCGTGGGAAAATGCACAAGCTTTTTCCCACAGTCCTGAGGTCACCGCAGTTTAGCCTGGCCGTGATGATGTCACCGCTGGGGAATTATACTGCGCTCTCAGCATCTCATTCACCAGTGGTTTTCAGCTGGGTCGGTCGCATCTTGGCACCGTCCTGGTTGAAAATTTTATATCCCCCAGATATGGATTACGGCGTGGGACACAGCGATGAGGAGTTATGGTATATTGCTGATTTATTATTTTATTTTATTACAGGGGATCGAGGGCATTGGGGAATTAGGTGTTAAAGTATGGTTTAATTTAGAACTTTAAAGGGGTCTGTATTTATTTCAAATAAAAGCCTTTATTCTGTCTCTGTCTTTATTTAACATTACAAGTTCAACTATAGGATTAGTAATGGAGAGGTGTCTTATAGATGCACCTTTTCTGCAGCTGCGGGCTGCTGTTTTTAGGCTGGGGGCTATATCAATGGCCTCTTACCAGTCTGAGAATAGCAGCCCCCAGCTGTGAGCTTAGCAAGGCCGGTTGTCCAAAATGGGGGGGACCCAACGCCGTTTTTTTAAATTCTAACAGTGACTCTAGCTGCACGCAGCACAACAGCTCCATCTAGTCCCAACGGCTCCAGCTCCACACAGCACAACAGCTCCATCTAGTGCCCACAGCTCCATCTCCACGCAGCACAACAGCTCCATCTAGTGCCCACAGCTCCATCTCCACGCAGCACAACAGCTCCATCTAGTGTCCACTGCTCCATCTTCACACAGCACAACAGCTCCATCTAGTGCCCACAGCTCCAGTTCCACGCAGGACTACAGCTCCATCTAGTGCCCACAGCTCCAGCTCCAGGCAGCACAACAGCTCCGTCTAGTGCCCACAGCTCTATCTCTACACAGCACAACAGCTCCATCTAGTGCCCACAGCTCCATCTCCACGCAGCACAACAGCTCCATCTAGTGTCCACAGCTCCATCTCCACACAGCACAACAGCTCCATCTAGTGCCCACAGCTCCAGCTCCACGCAGCACAACAGCTCCATCTAGTGCCCACAGCTCCAGCTCCACGCAGCACAACAGCTCCATCTAGTGTCCACTGCTCCATCTCCACACAGCACAACAGCTCCATCTAGTGCCCACAGCTCCAGTTCCACGCAGCACAACAGATCCATCTAGTGCCCACAGCTCCAGCTCCATGTAGCACAACAGCTCCATCTAGTGCCCACAGCTCCATCTCCACTCAGCACAACAGCTCCATCTAGTGTCCACAGCTGCAGCTCCACACAGCACAACAGCTCCATCTAGTGTCCACAGCTGCAGCTCCACGCAGCACAACAGCTCCATCTAGAGCCCACAGCTCCAGCTCCAGACAGCACAACAGCTCCATCTAGTGTCCACTGCTCCATCTCCACACAGCACAACAGCTCCATCTAGTGCCCACAGCTCCAGTTCCACGCAGCACAACAGCTCCATCTAGTGCCCACAGCTCCAGCTCCACGCAGCACAACAGCTCCATCTAGTGCCCACAGCTCCAGCTCCATGCAGCACAACAGCTCCATCTAGTGCCCACAGCTCCATCTCCACTCAGCACAACAGCTCCATCTAGTGTCCACAGCTGCAGCTCCACACAGCACAACAGCTCCATCTAGTGCCCACAGCTCCAGCTCCACACAGCACAACAGCTCCATCTAGTGCCCACAACTCCATCTCCACACAGCACAACAGCTCCATCCAGTGTCCACAGCTGCAGCTCCACGCAGCACAACAGCTCCATCTAGTGCCCACAGCTCCAGCTCCACACAGCACAACAGCTCCATCTAGTGCCCACAGCTCCAGCTCCACACAGCACAACAGCTCCATCTAGTGCCCACAGCTCCATCTCCATGCAGCACAACAGCTCCATCTAGTGCCCACAGCTCCAGCTCCATGCAGCACAACAGCTCCATCTAGTGCCCACAGCTCCAGCTCCATGCAGCACAACAGCTCCATCTGGTGCCCACAGCTCCATCTCCACACAGCACAACAGCTCCATCTAGTGCCCACAGCTCCAGCTCCATGCAGCACAACAGCTCCATCTGGTGCCCACAGCTCCATCTCCACACAGCACAACAGCTCCATCTAGTGCCCACAGCTCCATCTCCATGCAGCACAACAGCTCCATCTAGTGCCCACAGCTCCAGCTCCATGCAGCACAACAGCTCCATCTGGTGCCCACAGCTCCATCTCCACACAGCACAACAGCTCCATCTAGTGCCCACAGCTCCAGCTCCACACAGCACAACAGCTCCATCTGGTGCCCACAGCTCCATCTCCACACAGCACAACAGCTCCATCTAGTGCCCACAGCTCCAGCTCCACACAGCACAACAGCTCCATCTGGTGCCCACAGCTCCAGCTCCACACAGCACAACAGCTCCATCTAGTGCCCACAGCTCCAGCTCCACACAGCACAACAGCTCCATCTGGTGCCCACTGCTCCAGCTCCACACAGCACAACAGCTCCATCTAGTGCCCACAGTTCCAGCTCCACACAGCACAACAGCTCCATCTAGTGCCCACAGCTCCAACTCCACACAGCACAACAGCTCCATCTAGTGCCCACAGCTCCAGCTCCAGGCAGCACAACAGCTCCATCTTGCCTCGCCAACAAAATGGACGAATTAGAACTAATGTTGTTGGAGCATAATTATGACATGGTGGGGATATCTGAAACGTGGCTGGATGAGAGCCATGACTGGGCTGTTAACTTGCAGGGCTATAGCCTGTTCAGAAATGACCGTACAGATAAGCGAGGGGGTGGGGTGTGTCTATATGTAAAATCGTCCTTAAAACCCATCCTGCGCGATAATATAGGTGAATTTAATGAAAATGTAGAATCCCTGTGGGTGGAGATAAGGGGAGGGGGAAAAATAATAAATTACTGATAGGGGTTTGTTATAAATCTCCAAAAATAATGGAAGCAATGGAGAATATCCTCGTAAAGCAAATAGATGAAGCTGCGACTCAAGGAGAAGTCATTATTATGGGGGACTTCAACTACCCTGAAATAGATTGGGGAACAGAAACCTGCAGTTCCAGCAAAGGTAATCGGGGTCTGACAACTATGAGAGACAATTACCTTTCACAACTGGTTCAGGACCCAACAAGAAGGGGGGCACTGCTAGACCTAATATTAACCAACAGGCCCGACTGTTATGAACTGGTGATTCAGAACCACAATGGACCTAGTGGTCAAGAGCACACAAAGCGACCCGACAGTAAAGGCCCCTTCACATTAAGCGACGCTGCAGCGATACCGACAACGATCCGGATCGCTGCAGCGTCGCTATTTGGTCGCTGGAGAGCTGTCACACAGACCGCTCTCCAGCGACCAACGATGCCGGTAACCAGGGTAAACATCGGGTAACTAAGCGCAGGGCCGCGCTTAGTAACCCGATGTTTACCCTGGTTACCATCCTAAAAGTAAAAAAAACAAACACTACATACTTACCTACCGCTGTCTGTCCCCGGCGCTGTGCTTCTCTGCACTCCTCCTGTACTGGCTGTGAGCACAGCTGCCGGAAAGCAGAGCGGTGACGTCACCGCTCTGCTTTCCGGCTGACCGACGCTCACAGCCAGTACAGGAGGAGTGCAGAGCACAGCGCTGGAGGACAGACAGCGTTAGGTAAGTATGTACTGTTTGTTTTTTTTACTTTTACGATGGTAACCAGGGTAAACATCGGGTTACTAAGCGCGGCCCTGCGCTTAGTTACCCGATGTTTACCCTGGTTACCAGTGAAGACATCGCTGGATCGGTGTCACACACGCCGGTCCAGCGATGTCAGCGGGAGTCCAGCGACGAAATAAAGTTCTGGACTTTGTTCAGCGACCAACGATCTCCCAGCAGGGGCCTGATCATTGGTCGCTGTCACACATAACGATTTCATTAACGATATCGTTGCTACGTCACAAAAAGCAACGATATCGTTAACAATATCATTATGTGTGAAGGTACCTTTAGCAATGACATAGGACGAGCTCTGAGACGTGGGAACTCTGCTGACCGCAATCCCTGATCCTATCATACCACACTAAAGGTAGCCGTGAAGCGCTCCTGACAATTCCTAGGCGCCTCGAGCACAGCCTGAGAAACTAGCTAGCCCTGAAGATAGAAATATCAGCCTACCTTGCCTCAGAGAAATTCCCCAAAGGAAAAGGCAGCCCCCCACATATAATGACTGTGAGTTGAGATGAAAATACAAACACAGAGATGAATTAGATTTTAGCAAAGTGAGGCCCGACTTACTGAACAGACCGAAGATAGGAAAGATAGCGTTGCGGTCAACACAAAACCCTACAAACAACCACGCAGAGGGGGCAAAAAGACCCTCCGTACCGACTAACGATACGGAGGTGCTCCCTCTGCATCCCAGAGCTTCTAGCAAGCGAGAAAAACCAATAAAGCAAGCTGGACAGAAAATATTGCAAAACAAAAGTAACACAAGCAAAACTTAGCTTATGCAGGATAGGCAGGCCACAGGAACGATCCAGGAGAGAGCAAGACCAACACAAACATTGACTGGAGGCAATGAGCAAAGCACTAGGTGGAGTTAAATAGAGCAGCATCTAACGACTTCACCTTGTCACCTGAGGAAGGAGACTCAGAAGCCGCAGCCCCACTCACATCCACCAAAGGAAGCTCATAGACAGAACCAGCCGAAGTACCACTCACGACCACAGGAGGGAGCCTGACCACAGAATTCACAACACCCGACCGCATATCAAATATAAGGGTTGGGGGTCACTTGGGAAATAGCGATAACAAAATAATAAGTTTTCATGTATCCTTTAAAAAGATGTGTAATAGAGGGGTTACAAGGACACTAAACTTCAGGAGGGCAAATTTCCAACGGATGAGAGAGGATCTTGGTGCAATTAACTGGGACGATATCCTGAGACACAAAAATACACAAAGTAAATGGGAGACATTTATTAGCATCCTGGATAGGACCTGTGCACAGTATATACCGTATGGGAATAAACATACTAGAAATAGGAGGAAACCAATATGGCTAAATAGAGCTGTAAGGGGCGCAATAAGTGACAAAAAGAAAGCATTTAGAGAATTAAAGGAACTAGGTAGTGATGAGGCATTAAATAAATACAAAAAATTAAATAAATTCTGTAAAAAGCAAATCAAGGCAGCAAAGATTGAGACAGAGAGACTCATTGCCAGAGAGAGTAAAAATAATCCTAAAATATTCTTTAACTACATAAATAGTAAGAAACTAAAAAATGATAGTGTTGGCCCCCTTAAAATAGTCTGGGTGAAATGGTGGATGAGGATGAGGAAAAAGCCAATATGCTAAATGACTTTTTTTCATCAGTATTTAGGGTATGTGCACACGTCAGGATTGCATCAGGATTTGGTTAGGATTTTTCATCAGGATTTGTAAGCCAAAACCAGGAGTGGAACAATTAGAGGAAAAGTATAATAGAAACCTATGCACCACTTCTGCATTTTTCACCCACTCCTGGTTTTGGCTACAAATACTGATGAAAAATCCTGACCAAATCCTGATGCAATCCTGAACGTGTGCACATACCACACAAGAAAATCCCATGGCAGACAAAATGACTAGTGATAAAAATTCCCAGTTAAATGTCACCTGCTTAACCAGCAGGAAGTGCGGCGGCGTCTAAAAATCACTAAAATTGACAAATCTCCGGGCCCGGATGGGATACACCCCCGAGTACTGCAGGAATTAAGTACAGTCATTGATAGACCATTATTTTTAATCTTTAAAGACTCCATAATAACAGGGTCTGTGCCACAGGACTGGCGTATAGCAAATGTGGTGCCAATATTCAAGAAGGGGACAAAAACTGAACTCGGAAATTATAGGCCAGTAAGCTTAACCTCTACTGTGGGTAAAATCCTGGAGGGCATTCTAAGGGACGCTATACTGGAGTATCTGAAGAGGAATAACCTCATGACCCAGTATCAGCACGGGTTTACTAGGGACCGTTCATGTCAGACTAATCTGATCAGCTTCTATGAAGAGGTAAGTTCCGGACTGGACCAAGGGAACCCAGTGGACGTAGTGTATATGGACTTTTCAAAAGCTTTTGATGCGGTGCCACACAAAAGGTTGATACATAAAATGAGAATAATGGGGATAGGGGAAAATATGTGCAAGTGGGTTGAGAGCTGGCTCAGGGAAAGGAAACAAAGGGTGGTTATTAATGGAGCACACTCGGACTGGGTAGCGGTTAGCAGTGGGGTACCACAGGGGTCAGTATTGGGCCCTCTTCTTTTTAACATATTTATTAATGACCTTGTAGGGGGCATTCAGAGTAGAATTTCAATATTTGCAGATGACACTAAACTCTGCAGGGTAATCAATACAGAGGAGGACAATGTTATATTACAGGATGATTTATGTAAACTAGAAGCTTGGGCTGATAAATGGCAAATGAGCTTTAATGGGGATAAATGTAAGGTCATGCACTTGGGTAGAAGTAATAAGATGTATAATTATGTGCTTAATTCTAAAACTCTGGGCAAAACCGTCAATGAAAAAGACCTGGGTGTATGGGTGTATGACAAACTCATATTCAGTGGCCAGTGTCAGGCAGCTGCTACAAAGGCAAATAAAATAATGGGATGCATTAAAAGAGGCATAGATGCTCATGAGGAGAACATAATTTTACCTCTATACAAGTCACTTGTTCGACCACACTTAGAATACTGTGCACAGTTCTGGTCTCCGGTGTATAAGAAAGACATAGCTGAACTAGAGCGGGTGCAGAGAAGAGCGACCAAGGTTATTAGAGGACTGGGGGGTCTGCAATACCAAGATAGGTTATTACACTTGGGGCTATTTAGTTTGGAAAAACGAAGACTAAGGGGTGATCTTATGTTAATGTATAAATATATGAGGGGACAGTACAAAGACCTTTCTGATGATCTTTTTAATCATAGACCTGAAACCGGGACAAGGGGGCATCCTCTGCGTTTGGAGGAAAAAAGGTTTAAGCATAATAACAGACGCGGATTCTTTACTGTAAGAGCAGTGAGACTACGGAACTCTCTGCCGTATGATGTTGTAATGAGTGATTCATTACTTAAAGGGGGACTGGATACCTTTCTGGAAAAGTATAATGTTACAGGGTATATACACTAGATTCCTTGATAGGGCGTTGATCCAGGGAACTAGTCTGATTGCCGTATGTGGAGTCGGGAAGGAATTTTTTTCCCCAATGTGGAGCTTACTCTTGCCACATGGTTTTTTTTTGCCTTCCTCTGGATCAACATGTTAGGGCATGTTAGGTTAGGCTATGGGGTGAACTAGATGGACTTATAGTCTTCCTTCAACCTTAATAACTATGTAACTAGTGCCCACAGCTCCACGCAGCACAATAGCTCCATCTAGTGCCCACAACTTCAGCTCCACAAAGCACAACAGCTCCGTCTAGTGCCCACTGCACCATAGCCAGGCAGCATAACAGCTCCATCTAGTGTCCACTGCTCCATCTCCACGCAGCACAATAGCTCCATCTAGTTTCCACAGCTCCATTCTGCACAGCAGCTACATCTAGTGTCCACAGCTCCACGCAGCACAACTCCATCTAGTGCCCACAGCTCCACACAGCACAACAGCTCCATCTAGTGCCCACAGCTCCAACTCCACACAGCACAACAGCTCCATCTAGTGCCCACAGCTCCACACAGCACAACAGCTCCATCTAGTGCCCACAGCTCCACACAGCACAACAGCTCCATCTAGTGCCCACAGCTCCACACAGCACAACAGCTCCATCTAGTGCCCACAGCTCCAACTCCACACAGCACAAGAGCTCCATCTAGTGCCCACAGCTCCAACTCCACACAGCACAACAGCTCCATCTAGTGCCCACAGCTCCACACAGCACAACAGCTCCATCTAGTGCCCACAGCTCCAACTCCACACAGCACAACAGCTCCATCTAGTGCCCACAGCTCCACACAGCACAACAGCTCCATCTAGTGCCCACAGCTCCACACAGCACAACAGCTCCATCTAGTGCCCACAGCTCCAACTCCACACAGCACAAGAGCTCCATCTAGTGCCCACAGCTCCAACTCCACACAGCACAACAGCTCCATCTAGTGCCCACAGCTCCACACAGCACAACAGCTCCATCTAGTGCCCACAGCTCCAACTCCACACAGCACAACAGCTCCATCTAGTGCCCACAGCTCCACACAGCACAACAGCTCCATCTAGTGCCCACAGCTCCAGCTCCACACAGCACAACAGCTCCATCTAGTGCCCACAGCTCCATCTCCACGCAGCACAACAACTCCATCTAGTGCCCACAGCTCCAGCTCCACGCAGCACAACAACTCCATCTAGTGCCCACAGCTCCAGCTCCATACAGCACAACAGCTCCATCTAGTGCCCACAGCTCCAGCTCCACACACAGCTCCATCTAGTGCCCACAGCTCCAACTCCACACAGCACAACAACTCCATCTAGTGCCCACAGCTCCAGCTCCACACAGCACAAGAGCTCCATCTAGTGCCCACAGCTCCAGCTCCACGCAGCACAACAACTCCATCTAGTGCCCACAGCTCCAGCTCCATACAGCACAACAGCTCCATCTAGTGCCCACAGCTCCAGCTCCACACACAGCTCCATCTAGTGCCCACAGCTCCAACTCCACACAGCACAACAACTCCATCTAGTGCCCACAGCTCCAGCTCCACACAGCACAACAGCTCCATCTAGTGCCCACAGCTCCAGCTCCACGCAGCACAACAACTCCATCTAGTGCCCACAGCTTCAGCTCCACAAAGCACAACAGCTCCGTCTAGTGCCCACAGCTCCAGCTCCATTCAGCACAGCAGCTACATCTAGTGCCCACAGCTCCAGCTCCACGCAGCACAACAGATCCATCTAGTGCCCACAGCTCCAGCTCCACACAGTACAACAGCTCGATCTAGTGCCCACTGCTCCAGCTCCATGCAGCACAACAGATCCATCTAGTGCCCACAGCTCCAGCTCCACACAGTACAACAGCTCCATCTAGTGTCCACTGCTCCATCTCCACACAGCACAACAGCTCCATCTAGTGCCCACAGCTCCATCTAGTGCCCACAGCTCCAGCTCCACCCAGCACAACAGCTCCATCTAGTGCCCACAGCTCCTGCTCCACGCAGCACAACAGCTCCATCTAGTGCCTACATCTCCATCTCCACACAGCACAACAGCTCCATCTGGTGCCCACAGCTCCACACAGCACAAAAGCTCCATCTAGTGCCCACAGCTTCAGCTACACACAGCACAACAGCTCCGTCTAGTGCCCACTGCACCATAGCCAGGCAGCACAACAGCTCCGTCTAGTGTCCACTGCACCATAGCCAGGCAGTACAAAAGCTCCATCTAGTGCCCACAGCTCCACACAGCACAACAGCTCCATCTCCACACAGCACAACAGCTCCATCTCGTGCCCACAGCTCCAGCTCCACGCAGCACAACAGCTCCATCTAGTTTCCACAGCTCCATATCCATTTAGCACAGCAGCTCCATCTAGTGCCCACAGCTCCAGCTCCACGCAGCACAAGAGCTCCATCTAGTGCCCACAGCTCCAGCTCCACGCAGCACAGCTCCACCTAGTGCCCACAGCTCCAGCTCCACGCAGCACAACAGCTCCATCTAATGCCCACAGCTCCAGCTCCTTTCAGCACAACAGCTCCATCCAGTGCTGTCACGATTCACATCGTGACCGTCACCTCCACATCACAGATCGGGGTGACTTTAGGCCAACAGACGGCTATCACATGTGCAGGGGGGCTTATCTTAGTTATCCCTCCACTGCTACAATGTGATGAAAAAAACACACACAATTCTATGGACCTCTTAGTTTACAGCAGCGGCTTATTCTAGTTATCCCACTGCTCTTCAATATACCATGAACTGCAGGGATTTATGTCTATCCCGCTTTACAGTTCTGCTTGAACTTGCAGCTCTCTAGCACCCCCCATACCCTAAGGTCAGATTAGGTACTGCACCTAGGGTAATTAGTCGCCAGAAAGGCTGCCTGCTATGTACTGGCTATTGGGCACGCTGCAACGAGGCGATATATCTACTCCCGCTCAGGCAGGAACAATAATTATCAATGCCGCAGTCGCTACAACGACTCCCAAAGGCACAGAACAAAGGTATGCTGCTACCAGCTTCAATTAAACGGGTCCGAAGCTAACCCAAAACAGTAGCGTAATTCCCTTCAGAAGACTTAGGGTACGTTTTAGAGCAACAGAACGAATCTAGTATTTTAAATATTATACTCCATCAAAGATTTAAGGCAGTGTTTACAAAAAGTTATATAAAGATGTTACAATATGAGACAATTGAAAATATGTACAAGGTAATTATAAAATAAAGGGATTAAAAGAGAAATTAACACTTACATGTGTTCAGGTCATTTCAGGCAAAACCAGGCTAGTGGGCGGAGCTCCCAATTGTCCCAATGCATCAGGACTGGCAGTGAGGGCTCCTCAAGTCAGACTCAGACAGACTCTCCAGACTCTGAAGGCTGGGTATAGTGGAGTCACTTAAATAACCACAGCCTCGTGACATCACTAACAGGGCTGATTTCCTCAGACCCTCCTATCTCTTCAGCCTTACTAAATTTAACACGTTTGTCTAAAGCCTGTATCTCCACTACAGAACATGTCAGAACCATAACACACCCAGCATTCATCTTGCATTAACATTGGCCTTCCAATGAGACCAAATTTGCTCTTGATGGGATACATAGTTTCAGAGAAATCCATACTCTGTCCCTGTTGGAACTAGAAGCCCGCGCTTACCGTGGCTGAAAAATGCATCGATGGAGATTTCCAAACTGGACGTAATATTTTCCTAGCCTAAACCATTGGCCCAATATCTCACTATAATGGAACAAAGGACTTCTTGCCTTTAAAGAAGATCAAACCAGTTTCTGCAGGAGGAAGGTTTGAGCCAAAACCAGCGATTGTAAAAAATCTTTTGGGAGGGGCAGGAGAAGTAAGTTGCTTAAAGTCAGGAATTTGCAGCAAGGAGCCATAAAAGCTCTTCTACACCCATTGAAAAGAAAAGCAAAACCCTGAAGTAAAGGGGGGTCAACGCCCACCCTATATGTGCTGGCAGAGAAACTAAACTTATTATATACATTTTCCTCACAAGTACCCACAGCTCCAGCTCCACGCAGCACAACAGCTCTATCTAGTGCCCACAGCTCCACGCAGCACAACAGCTCCATCTACTGCCCACAGCTCCAGCTTCACACAGAACAACAGCTCCATCTAGTGCCCACAGCTCCAGCTCCATGCAGCACAACTGCTCCATCTAGTGCCCACAGCTCCAGCTCCACACAGCACAACAGCTCCATCTAGTGCCCACAGCTTCAGCTCCACGCAGCTCAACAGCTCCATCTAGTGCCCACAGCTCCATCTCCACACAGAACAACAGCTCCATCTAGTGCCCACAGCTCCAGCTCCATGCAGCACAACAGCTCCATCTAGTGCCCACATCTCCAGCTCCATGCAATACAACAGCTCCATCTAGTGTCCACAGCTCCAGCTCCACGCAGCACAACAGCTCCATATAGTGCCCACAGCTCCAGGCAGCACAACAACTCCATCTAGTGCCCACAGCTTCAGCTCCATGCAGCACAACAGCTCCATCTAGTGCCCACAGCTCCACGCAGCACAACAGCTCCGTCTAGTGCCCAAAGCTTCAGCTCCACAGCACAACAGCTCCATCTAGTGCCCACAGCTCCAGCTCCATGCAGCACAACAGCTCCATCTATTGCTCACAGCTTCAGCTCCACGCAGCTCAACAGCTCCAGTTAGTGCCCACAGCTCCATCTCCACACAGAACAACAGCTCCATCTAGTGCCAACAGCTCCATATCCACAGCACAACAGCTCCATCTAGTGCCCACAGCTCCAGCTCCATGCAATACAACAGCTCCATCTAGTGTCCACAGCTCCAGCTCCATGCAGCACAACAGCGCCATCTAGTGTCCACTGATTCATCTCCACACAGCACAACAGCTCCATCTAGTGCTCACTGCTCCTGCAGCACAACAGCTCCATCTAGTGCCCACAGCTCCATCTCAATGCAGCACAACAGCTCCATCTAGTGCCCACAGCTCCATCTAGTGTCCACAGCTCCAGCTCCATGTAGCACAACAGCTCCATCTAGTGTCCACTGCTCCATCTCCATGCAGCAAAACAGCTCCATCTAGTGCCCACAGCTCCATCTCCATGCAGCACAACAGCTCCATCTAGTGTCCACTGCTCCATCTCCACACAGCACAACAGCTCCATTTAGTGCTCACAGCTCCATCTCCACACAGCACAACAGCTCCAGCTGGTGCCCACAGCTCCAGCCCCACGCAGCACAACAGCTCCATCTTGTGTCCACTGCTCCATCTCCACTCAGCACAACAGCTTCAACTAGAGCACACAGCTCCAGCTCCACGCAGCACAACAGCTTCAACTAGAGCACACAGCTCCAGCTCCACGCAGCACAACAGCTTCAACTAGAGCACACAGCTCCATCTCCACGCAGCACAACAGCTACATCTAGTGCCCACTGCACCATAGCCAGGCAGCACAACAGCTCCGTCTAGTGTCCACTGCACCATAGCCAGGCAGTACAAAAGCTCCATCTAGTGCCCACAGCTCTATCTCCACACAGCACAACAGCTCCAGCTGGTGCCCACAGCTCCAGCCCCACGCAGCACAACAGCTCCATCTTGTGTCCACTGCTCCATCTCCACTCAGCACAACAGCTTCAACTAGAGCACACAGCTCCAGCTCCACGCAGCACAACAGCTCCATCTAGTGCCCACAGCTTCAGCTACACACAGCACAACAGCTCCGTCTAGTGCCCACTGCACCATAGCCAGGCAGCACAACAGCTCCGTCTAGTGTCCACTGCACCATAGCCAGGCAGTACAAAAGCTCCATCTAGTGCCCACAGCTCCACACAGCACAACAGCTCCATCTAGTGCCCACAGCTCCATCTCCACACAGCACAACAGCTCCATCTCGTGCCCACAGCTCCAGCTCCACGCAGCACAACAGCTCCATCTAGTTTCCACAGCTCCATATCCATTTAGCACAGCAGCTCCATCTAGTGCCCACAGCTCCAGCTCCACGCAGCACAAGAGCTCCATCTAGTGCCCACAGCTCCAGCTCCACGCAGCACAGCTCCACCTAGTGCCCACAGCTCCAGCTCCATGCAGCACAACAGCTCCATCTAGTGCCCACAGCTCCAGCTCCTTTCAGCACAACAGCTCCATCCAGTGCTGTCACGATTCACACCGTGACCGTCACCTCCACATCACAGATCGGGGTGACTTTAGGCCAACAGACGGCTATCACATGTGCAGGGGGGCTTATCTTAGTTATCCCTCCACTGCTACAATGTGATGAAAAAAACACACACAATTCTATGGACCTCTTAGTTTACAGCAGCGGCTTATTCTAGTTATCCCACTGCTCTTCAATATACCATGAACTGCAGGGATTTATGTCTATCCCGCTTTACAGTTCTGCTTGAACTTGCAGCTCTCTAGCACCCCCCATACCCTCAGGTCAGATTAGGTACTGCACCTAGGGTAATTAGTCGCCAGAAAGGCTGCCTGCTATGTACTGGCTATTGGGCACGCTGCAACGAGGCGATATATCTACTCCCGCTCAGGCAGGAACAATAATTATCAATGCCGCAGTCGCTACAACGACTCCCAAAGGCACAGAACAAAGGTATGCTGCTACCAGCTTCAATTAAACGGGTCCGAAGCTAACCCAAAACAGTAGCGTAATTCCCTTCAGAAGACTTAGGGTACGTTTTAGAGCAACAGAACGAATCTAGTATTTTAAATATTATACTCCATCAAAGATTTAAGGCAGTGTTTACAAAAAGTTATATAAAGATGTTACAATATGAGACAATTGAAAATATGTACAAGGTAATTATAAAATAAAGGGATTAAAAGAGAAATTAACACTTACATGTGTTCAGGTCATTTCAGGCAAAACCAGGCTAGTGGGCGGAGCTCCCAATTGTCCCAATGCATCAGGACTGGCAGTGAGGGCTCCTCAAGTCAGACTCAGACAGACTCTCCAGACTCTGAAGGCTGGGTATAGTGGAGTCACTTAAATAACCACAGCCTCGTGACATCACTAACAGGGCTGATTTCCTCAGACCCTCCTATCTCTTCAGCCTTACTAAATTTAACACGTTTGTCTAAAGCCTGTATCTCCACTACAGAACATGTCAGAACCATAACACACCCAGCATTCATCTTGCATTAACATTGGCCTTCCAATGAGACCAAATTTGCTCTTGATGGGATACATAGTTTCAGAGAAATCCATACTCTGTCCCTGTTGGAACTAGAAGCCCGCGCTTACCGTGGCTGAAAAATGCATCGATGGAGATTTCCAAACTGGACGTAATATTTTCCTAGCCTAAACCATTGGCCCAATATCTCACTATAATGGAACAAAGGACTTCTTGCCTTTAAAGAAGATCAAACCAGTTTCTGCAGGAGGAAGGTTTGAGCCAAAACCAGCGATTGTAAAAAATCTTTTGGGAGGGGCAGGAGAAGTAAGTTGCTTAAAGTCAGGAATTTGCAGCAAGGAGCCATAAAAGCTCTTCTACACCCATTGAAAAGAAAAGCAAAACCCTGAAGTAAAGGGGGGTCAACGCCCACCCTATATGTGCTGGCAGAGAAACTAAACTTATTATATACATTTTCCTCACAAGTACCCACAGCTCCAGCTCCACGCAGCACAACAGCTCTATCTAGTGCCCACAGCTCCACGCAGCACAACAGCTCCATCTACTGCCCACAGCTCCACACAGAACAACAGCTCCATCTAGTGCCCACAGCTCCAGCTCCATGCAGCACAACTGCTCCATCTAGTGCCCACAGCTCCAGCTCCACACAGCACAACAGCTCCATCTAGTGCCCACAGCTTCAGCTCCACGCAGCACAACAGCTCCATCTAGTGCCCACAGCTCCATCTCCACACAGAACAACAGCTCCATCTAGTGCCCACAGCTCCAGCTCCATGCAGTACAACAGCTCCATCTAGTGCCCACATCTCCAGCTCCATGCAATACAACAGCTCCATCTAGTGTCCACAGCTCCAGCTCCACGCAGCACAACAGCTCCATCTAGTGCCCACAGCTCCAGGCAGCACAACAACTCCATCTAGTGCCCACAGCTTCAGCTCCATGCAGCACAACAGCTCCATCTAGTGCCCACAGCTCCACGCAGCACAACAGCTCCGTCTAGTGCCCAAAGCTTCAGCTCCACAGCACAACAGCTCCATCTAGTGCCCACAGCTCCAGCTCCATGCAGCACAACAGCTCCATCTATTGCTCACAGCTCCAGCTCCACACAGCACAACAGCTCCATCTAGTGCCCACAGCTTCAGCTCCACGCAGCTCAACAGCTCCAGTTAGTGCCCACAGCTCCATCTCCACACAGAACAACAGCTCCATCTAGTGCCAACAGCTCCATATCCACAGCACAACAGCTCCATCTAGTGCCCACAGCTCCAGCTCCATGCAATACAACAGCTCCATCTAGTGTCCACAGCTCCAGCTCCATGCAGCACAACAGCGCCATCTAGTGTCCACTGATTCATCTCCACACAGCACAACAGCTCCATCTAGTGCTCACTGCTCCTGCTCCATGCAGCACAACACCTCCATCTAGTGCCCACAGCTCCATCTCAATGCAGCACAACAGCTCCATCTAGTGCCCACAGCTCCATCTAGTGTCCACAGCTCCAGCTCCATGTAGCACAACAGCTCCATCTAGTGTCCACTGCTCCATCTCCATCTAGTGCCAACAGCTCCAGCTCCATGCAGCACAACAGCTCCATCTAGTGCCCACAGCTCCATCTCCATGCAGCAAAACAGCTCCATCTAGTGCCCACAGCTCCATCTCCATGCAGCACAACAGCTCCATCTAGTGTCCACTGCTCCATCTCCACACAGCACAACAGCTCCAGCTGGTGCCCACAGCTCCAGCTCCACGCAGCACAACAGCTCCATCTAGTGCCCACAGCTCCATCTACACACAGCACAACAGCTCCATCTAGTGCCCACAGCTCCAGCTCCACGCAGCACAACAGCTCTATCTAGTGCCCACAGCTCCAGCTCCACACAGCACAACAGCTCCATCTAGTGCCCACAGCTTCAGCTCCACGCAGCACAACAGCTCCATCTAGTGCCCACAGCTCCATCTCCACACAGAACAACAGCTCCATCTAGTGCCCACAGCTCCAGCTCCATGCAGTACAACAGCTCCATCTAGTGCCCACATCTCCAGCTCCATGCAATACAACAGCTCCATCTAGTGTCCACAGCTCCAGCTCCACGCAGCACAACAGCTCCATCTAGTGCCCACAGCTCCAGGCAGCACAACAACTCCATCTAGTGCCCACAGCTTCAGCTCCATGCAGCACAACAGCTCCATCTAGTGCCCACAGCTCCACGCAGCACAACAGCTCCGTCTAGTGCCCAAAGCTTCAGCTCCACAGCACAACAGCTCCATCTAGTGCCCACAGCTCCAGCTCCATGCAGCACAACAGCTCCATCTATTGCTCACAGCTCCAGCTCCACACAGCACAACAGCTCCATCTAGTGCCCACAGCTTCAGCTCCACGCAGCTCAACAGCTCCAGTTAGTGCCCACAGCTCCATCTCCACACAGAACAACAGCTCCATCTAGTGCCAACAGCTCCATATCCACAGCACAACAGCTCCATCTAGTGCCCACAGCTCCAGCTCCATGCAATACAACAGCTCCATCTAGTGTCCACAGCTCCAGCTCCATGCAGCACAACAGCGCCATCTAGTGTCCACTGATTCATCTCCACACAGCACAACAGCTCCATCTAGTGCTCACTGCTCCTGCTCCATGCAGCACAACACCTCCATCTAGTGCCCACAGCTCCATCTCAATGCAGCACAACAGCTCCATCTAGTGCCCACAGCTCCATCTAGTGTCCACAGCTCCAGCTCCATGTAGCACAACAGCTCCATCTAGTGTCCACTGCTCCATCTCCATCTAGTGCCAACAGCTCCAGCTCCATGCAGCACAACAGCTCCATCTAGTGCCCACAGCTCCATCTCCATGCAGCAAAACAGCTCCATCTAGTGCCCACAGCTCCATCTCCATGCAGCACAACAGCTCCATCTAGTGTCCACTGCTCCATCTCCACACAGCACAACAGCTCCAGCTGGTGCCCACAGCTCCAGCTCCACGCAGCACAACAGCTCCATCTAGTGCCCACAGCTCCATCTACACACAGCACAACAGCTCCATCTAGTGCCCACAGCTCCAGCTCCACGCAGCACAACAGCTCTATCTAGTGCCCACAGCTCCAGCTCCACACAGCACAACAGCTCCATCTAGTGCCCACAGCTCCAGCTCCACGCAGCACAACAGCTCTATCTAGTGCCCACAGCTCCAGCTCCACACAGCACAACAGCTCAATCTAGTGCCCACAGCTCCATCACCACGCAGCACAACAGCTCTATCTATTGCCCACAGCTCCAGCTCCACACAGCACAACAGCTCCATCTAGTGCCCACAGCTCCAGCTCCACACAGCACAACAGCTCCATCTAGTGCCCACAGCTCCAGCTCCACACAGCACAACAGCTCCATCTAGTGCCCACAGATCTAGCTCCACGCAGCACAACAGCTCCATCTAGTGCCCACAGCTCCTGCTCCACGCAGCACAACAGCTCCATCTAGTGCCCACAGCTCCAGCTCTACGCAGCACAACAGCTCCATCTAGTGCCCACAGCTCCAGCTCTACGCAGCACAACAGCTCCATCTAGTGCCCACAGCTCCAGCTCTACGCAGCACAACAGCTCCATCTAGTGCCCACATCTCCAGCTCCACCCAGCACAACAGCTCCATCTAGTGCCCACAGCTCCAGCTCCACCCAGCACAACAGCTCCATCTAGTGCCCACAGCTCCAGCTCCACCCAGCACAACAGCTCCATCTAGTGCCCACAGCTCCAGCTCCACGCAGCACAACAGCTCATCTAGTGTCCACAGCTCCAGCTCCAGGCAGCACAACAGCTCCATCTAGTGGCCACAGCTCCATCTCCACATAGCACAACAGCTCCATCTAGTGCCCACAGCTCCAGCTCCAGGCAGCACAACAGCTCCATCTAGTGCCCACAGCTCCATCTCCACACAGCACAACAGCTCCATCTAGTGCCTACTGTCACGGGGAAGCTAGGTAGGCTAAAGCTAATAACCCGGGCCCCTGCAATTTCCCTAAGACTATGGAAACCCTGTCTGTCCCTCTCCCAGAGATTACTCTGATGGTGTGCTTGTCTGGGCCGCCAGGCCTGACCCTGACTCCTGATTCAGTACTAAACTGAAACCTCAACCCTCCACCCAGTGATAATCTTCACACCAACCCTTACAGAAAGCACAGACAGGGAAAAACCAAAAATGCACCACGCCGCAAACACACTCAGGAAAACACTATAATGTGCACAAGGCAAAATAAAACAGGAATATAGGAAGGAGAAATATGACAAAGCATCATACACCACCAGATATGATATTTCCACTCCAAGACCACCACTCCGAACCAAGATCACCAGGCACAAGCTATAATCGGCGATGCCCAAACTTCAGAAGAACTATTTAAAGGCCGTGGGCGTGCCCCAGCCTCCAATCCGTGTACCAGCTAGATTAACCCCGGACAACCTAGATAAAATCTAGCCGGCGCCACTGAGCGCATAGTGGACGAATGCAGAATTACCGCTGTCTGTCGGACACCCTAGTGTCAATAGTGTCCGACATGACAGTATCCGCCTTCTACGAGGGACCCCAGGGCCCTCACGACTTATAGGACCTGGCTTGTCTGGATGGCGGCGGTGAAACATACTGACTAGCCGGTCCGCATGAATATCCGAGGCTGGTACCCAAGACCTCTCCTCAGGCTCATAACCACGTCAGTGTACCAGGTATTGTAAAGTGCAGCGCACCACTCGAGAGTCAACCACCTTGGAGACTTCAAACTCTAAATTGCCATCCATCAAAACTGGATGTGGCATCGGCGCGTGTCTGAGACCGGCCAGTCCGATGGCACATCCAGAGTTCCCTTCACAGGTGTAAATCGTTGCCTACCAATAGCGCCTGTGTGTTGCAGTGCTAGCCTGCTGAGCATTCGGAATAGTCCTCACAACTTCTGTTCTCGTTCGTTCTAGTTCTTTCTAATTCGCTCCAGATCTTCCTAGTTCTCCGTCCCCCAGGTATGTTATGGCTAGGACGCACCCGTTTGACGGGTAGGCTCGGAGCTCTTCCGGGACCCTAGAGATGCCCCTCTCCACGCGTTGCCCCCTATGTCTGCGTAGGTGATGTAAGGTAGACAGCCAACCTATAATTAACTGTCCTGCAGAGTTTGAAGTAAGGCATAGTCAGTTACTTCCTCGGTGTTCCGGCCACCGGCTACGTGCCTCAGTAGGATGTTGCCGTTCTCGGGGCACGACTCCTACTGGCTCTCCTTTGTGCTTGATCTCGTTTCTCACTGTTACACAATATCCTTCGCTTCGTGTCTCTTTCTTAGGATACCGCCGCAAGGTAGTGCAGGCGCGGTTCCGTAACGTTCTGTTCTAGTCGCTAGGTACCTGCCAGGTTCCCACGCCTGGCAGGGACCCCCCTGTGTCTTCTCCCTGCAACACCCCCTGCCACGGGATGTTGCCTGAATCCAACCCAGTCAGCTTCTGAACTAACTTCCTATCCAACACCTAGTTTTACCAGTGTGAGGAGTGGCCTAATAAATAAAACCTTTTGCTCCCCCTAGTGGCCGGAGTGTGAAGTGTAATGTATGCTTGTGATACCTGGTCAGAAGAACTCCTTTAGTGCCATCAGACGTACCATCACTCCCCTTAGTGGCAGAGCGATGTTACTGCAACGACCAGATCTCTGGGGCGCTGCACTTATATACTGTAGGGAGCTCCAATTGGTAGGCTACCGGGTTAATGATGGCAGTGACCCTAAACGGACCAATAAACCTAGGACCCAATTTAAGGGATGGTATTTTGAGTCTTATGTTTTTTGTGGACAACCACACCCAGTCACCCACACTCAGGTCCGGACCCGGCACACGTTTACAGTCAGCCACACGTTTGTACCTTGCCCCCACACTCAACAGGTGCTGTTTCACCCTCCTCCAGACTGATAACAGTTGTGCTCCTAACTGGTCCTCCTCCGGGACGCCGGAAGAGCCCCCCTGACTCAAAGTACAAAATTGAGGATGGTGCACAAAAAAACAGAGACTCCCCAGAAGATTCCTGGCGGTGATTATTTATGGCAAACTCAGCCAAAGGAAGGAACATCGACCACTCCTCCTGGTTGTCAGAAACAAAGCAGCGTAAATACTGCTCCAAATTTTGGTTCATCCGCTCGGTCTGGCCATTTGACTGAGGATGAAATGCCTTGGCAATCTCAGCCTCCATCTCGGTTGTGAGAGCCGAGACTACTACACCCTTTTGGAGGATGGGTACGGGTTCTTCCCGAGGTTCTCCCCCTGGAAAACACCTGGACAAAGCATCTGCCTTAGTGTTCTTAGACCCAGGTCGGTAAGTAACAAAAAAGTTGAACCGCGAGAGAAACAATGCCCAGCGAGCCTGCCTGGGGGACAGACGCTTGACAGACTCCAAATAAAGCAAATTCTTATGGTCGGTAATAACAGTAACCTGGTGAACCGACCCCTCCAAAAAGTGCCGCCATTCCTCAAAGGCCAACTTGATAGCCAACAACTCCCTGTTGCCGATATCGTAGTTACGTTCGGCGGGCGACAATTTCATGGAGAAATAGGCGCAAGGACGCAACTCGCTCAAGGATGAGCCTTGTGACAGCACCGCCCCCACATCAACCTCAGACGCATCGACTTCCACGGTAAATGGTTTTGATACATGCGGCTGCACCAGAATGGGGGCCGAAGCAAAACTGTTCTTAAGAAATTCAAATGCGCACACAGCAGCCTCAGGCCAGACAGAGAAATTGGTACCCTTTTTCGTCATGTCAGTAAGCGGTTTAGCAATGATCGAAAAATCCTTGATAAACTTCCTATAGTAGTTAGAAAACCCAAGGAACCGCTGGAGCGCTTTTAGGTTATCAGGCCGTTCCCAACGCAGTACCGCTTGCACCTTAGCGGCGTCCATTTTAAACCCAGAAGCGGACACAATATAACCCAAGAAAGGCAACTCCTGAACCGAAAATACACATTTCTCAAGTTTTGCATAAATCTTATTCTCTCTGAGAAGCTGTAACACCTGCCTGACATGCTCTAAATGAGTATCACGGTCGCAGGAATATATGAGAATGTCATCAAGGTACACAATAACGAATTTCCCTAAAACATGCGAGAACACATCATTTATGAAATGTTGAAATACTGCAGGCGCGTTTGTCAACCCAAATGGCATCACCAGATTCTCAAAATGACCCTCAGGGCTATTAAAAGCCGTCTTCCACTCATCACCTTGACGGACTCTTATGAGGTTGTACGCCCCTCTGAGGTCAAGCTTGGTAAACCACTTAGCACCAGCCACCTGGTTGAACAAATCAGGTATCAGTGGCATAGGGTATGGATCACGAACCGTCATCTGGTTTAGCTCCCTGAAATCCAGACACGGGCGTAGTCCGCCATCTTTCTTCTTAACGAAGAAGAACCCCGCTGCCCTGATGTGCCCTTTGCTCAAACTTTCAGCAATGTAGTCCTTTAACGCTCGCCTCTCAGGACCAGAGATGTTAAACATTCTTGCTTTCGGCAATTTGGCCCCTGGTTTAAACCTGATAGTACAGTCATAGGGTCAATGTGGTGGCAATTCTGAGCAACCCTTCTCAGAAAACACATCCGCGAAATCCAGCAATGACTCAGAAATGCTAGGAGTCACAGCAGACACACATGTGGCCAGGCAATTCTCCTGGCAAAATTCGCTCCACTGAATTATGTGCAGGAAGATTACTGAGCACCCTACATGTAACCTGCTCAGAATGAAGGACCACAATGTGGAGTTTAACCTCAGCCACAAACTCAGTAATCTCCCCTGTGGGAGAGGAGCAGCATTGATGGTGACGACCCGGATAGGATGAGGCAGTTTATCGACCATGAACCCGGCTGTGCGCGCAAACTCCTCATCAATGAGATTAGTGGCAGAACCACTATCCACAAAAACAGTGATTGGCAGCTCTCTGCCAGCGACCACAACTCTGGCAGGGAGCATACATTGAGAGACCCCCATGGGGGATATGCATAAGCTCAGATTGGCCTCCTCCACACCCTCTGAGCTTAGTAGTTTTCCGCCGTTGCGCTTTTCTTAGATAGCAGAGGACAAGTATTTACATAATGACCAGTTTTACCACAGCAAAAACAGGCTCCCTGCTTCCTGAGCAGAGGGGCTCGAAGTTTAACATGTGACACCCCTGCGATTTGCATTGGCTCCGTGGGCTCACCTGCAGCAACCACACGTGCACCTACGCCCTCCCCCATAAACGGCGTCTCTTGCGCCCCCTGACGCAAACGGCGATCAATGCGGACAAGACTCATAGCGGACTCTAGAGAATCAGGAGTCTCGTACATCAGGAGGGCTTTTTTAACCCTTGCTGAGACCCCATGAACAAACTGACTCCGTAGCACGGGATCATTCCATTGTGTGTCCACCGCCCAGCAGCGAAATTCCGAACAGTAATCCTCCGCCATACGCTCCCCCTGGCGGATAGCGCAAATTTTAGACTCTGCTAGAGCCATTCTGTCAGGATCATCATAAATGAGTCCAAGAGCAGAAAAAAAACTCTCCACTGAGTTAAATGCAGCTGAATCAGATGGTAACGAAAACGCCCATGCTTGGGGGTCCCCGTTGAGTAATGACAACACCAGGCCCACACGCTGAGCCATCATTACCTGAGGAGATCGGGCGCATATGAAAATAAAGCTTGCAAGCTTCACGAAAAGTAACAAACTTACTGCGTTCCCCAGCAAACCTTTCAGGTAAAGGGAACTTAGGCTCTGCAACTCTCCCTGCAGATTCAGCTTGCACATTAGATACTACTAGACCCTGTTGTTGAACTGCCCCCTTCAACTCAGTGACCTGTAGGGACAGCGCCTCCAACTGGCGGGTTATGGAACTCATGGGATCCATGGAATACAAAAATATGGGCCAATTATAATGTCACGGGGAGCCTAGGTAGGCTAAAGCTAATAACCCGGGCCCCTGCGATATCCCTCAGACTAGGGAAACCCTGTCTGTCCCTCTTCCAGAGATTACACTGATAGTGTGCTTGTCTGGGCCGCCAGGCCTGACCCTGACTCCTGATTCAGTACTAAACTGAAACCTCCACCCTCCACCCAGTGATAATCTTCACACCAACCTTACAGAAAGCACAGACAGGGAAAACCAAAAACGCACCACGCCGCAAACACACTCAGGAAAACACTATAATGTGCACAGGGCAAAACAAAACACAAATAGGAAGGAGAAATATGACAAAGATCATACACCACCAGATATGATACTTCCACTCCAAGACCACCACTCCGAACCGAGATCACCAGGCACAAGACACAAGCTATAATCGGTGACACCCAAAGTTCAGAAGAACTGTTTAAAGGCCGTGGGCGTGACCCAGCCTCCAATCCGAGTACCAGCTAGATTAACCCTGGACAACCTAGATAAAATCTAGCCACTGAGCGCATAGTGGACAAATGCAGAACTACCGCTGTCTGTCGGGCACCCTAGTGTGAATAGCGTCCGACATGACACCCACAGCTCCACGCAGCACAACAGCTCCTTCTAGTGTCCACAGCTCCAGCTCCACGCAGCACAACAGCTCCATCTACACTGTGTTCCAAATTATTATGCAAATGATATTTTTCTCGGATTTTCCTAAATGGTCGGTGCAAATGACAATCAGTCTAATAAAAGTCATGTACTGCCCACAGTTCCAGCTCCACGCAGCACAACAGCTCCATCTAGTGCCCACAGCTCCAGCTCCACACAGCAAAACATCTCCATCTAGTGCCCACAGCTCCAGCTGCACGCAGCACAACAGCTCCATCTAGTGCCCACAGTTCCAGCTCCAGGCAGCACAACAGCTCCATCTATTGCCCACAGCTCCAGCTCCACACAGCACAACAGCTCCATCTAGTGCCCACAGCTCAAGCTCCAGGCAGCACAACAGCTCCATCTAGTGCCCACAGCTCCAGGCAGCACAACAGCTCCATCTAGTGCCCACAACTCCAGCTCCACACAGCACAACAGCTCAATCTAGTGCCCACAGCTCCAGCTCCACACAGCACAACAGCTCCATCTAGTGCCCACAACTCCAGCTCCACACAGCACAACAGCTCCATCTAGGGCCCACAACTCCAGCTCCACACAGCACAACAGCTCCATCTAGTGCCCACAACTCCAGCTCCACACAGCACAACAGCTCCATCTAGTGCCCACAGCTCCTGCTCCACACAGCACAACAGCTCCATCTAGTGCCCACAGCTCAAGCTCCACACAGCACAACAGCTCCATCTAGTGCCCACAGCTCAAGCTCCAGGCAGCACAACAGCTCCATCTAGTGCCCACAGCTCCAGGCAGCACAACAGCTCCATCTAGTGCCCACAACTCCAGCTCCACACAGCACAACAGCTCAATCTAGTGCCCACAGCTCCAGCTCCACACAGCACAACAGCTCCATCTAGTGCCCACAACTCCAGCTCCACACAGCACAACAGCTCCATCTAGGGCCCACAACTCCAGCTCCACACAGCACAACAGCTCAATCTAGTGCCCACAGCTCCATCTCCACGCAGCACAACAGCTCCATCTAGTGCCGACAGCTCCTGCTCCACACAGCACAACAGCTCCATCTAGTGCCCACAGCTTCATCTCCACACAGCACAACAGCTCCATCTAGTGCCCACAGCTCCAGCTCCACACAGCACAACAGCTGCATCTAGTGCCCACAGCTCCATCTCCACATAGCACAACAGCTCCATCTACTGCCCACAGCTCCAGCTCCACAGAGCACAACAGCTCCATCTAGTGGCCACAGCTCCAGCTCCACACAGCACAACAGCTCCATCTAGTGCCCACAGCTCCAGCTCCACACAGCACAACAGCTCCATCTAGTGCCCACAGCTCCAGCTCCACACAGCAAAACAGCTCCATCTAGTGCCCACAGCTCCAGCTCCACACAGCACAACAGCTCCATCTAGTGCCCACAGCTCCAGCTCCACACAGCAAAACAGCTCCATCTAGTGCTCACAGCTCTATCTCCACACAGCACAACAGCTCCATCTAGTGCCCACAGCTCCAGCTCCACGCAGAACAACAGCTCCATCTGGTGCCCACAGCTCAATCTCCACGCAGCACAACAGCTCCATCTAGTGCCCACAGCTCCAGCTCCACACAGAAAAACAGCTCCATCTAGTGCCCACAGCTCCTGCTCCACGCAGCACAACAGCTCCATCTAGTGCCCACAGTTCCAGCTCCATGCAGCACAACAGCTCCATCTAGTGCCCACAGCTCCAGCTCGACACAGCAAAACAGCTCCATCTAGTGCCCACAGCTCCAGCTCCACACAGCAAAACAGCTCCATCTAGTGCCCACAGCTCCATCTCCACACAGCACAACAGCTCCATCTAGTGCCCACAGCTCCACATCCACACAGCACAACAGCTCCATCTAGTGCCCACAGCTCCAGCTCCACGCAGCACAACAGCTCCTTCTAGTGCCCACAGCTCCAGCTCCACGCAGCACAACAGCTCCATCTAGTGCCCACAGCTCCATCTCCACGCAGCACAACAGCTCCATCTAGTGCCCACAGCTCCAGCTTCACGCAGCACAACAGCTCCATCTAGTGCCCACAGCTCCAGCTCCACACAGCACAACAGCTCCATCTAGTGCCCACAGCTCCATCTCCACACAGCACAACAGCTCCATCTAGTGCTCACAGCTCCATCTCCAGGCGGCACAACAGCTCCATCTAGTGCCCTCAGTTCCAGCTCCACGCAGCACAACAGCTCCATCTAGTGCCCACAGCTCCAGCTTCACGCAGCACAACAGCTCCATCTAGTGCTCACAGCTCCATCTCCAGGCGGCACAACAGCTCCATCTAGTGCCCTCAGTTCCATCTCCAGGCGGCACAACAGCTCCATCTAGTGCCCACAGTTCCAGCTCCACGCAGCACAACAGCTCCATCTAGTGCCCACAGCTCCACACAGCACAACAGCTCCATCTAGTGCCCACAGCTCCATCTCCAGGCGGCAAAACAGCTCCATCTAGTGCCCACAGCTCCAGCTCCACGCAGCACAACAGCTCCATCTAGTGCCACAGCTCCAGCTCCATGCAGCACAACAGCTCCATCTAGTGCCCACAGCTCCATCTCCACACAGCACAACAGCACCATCTAGTGCCCACAGCTCCAGCTCCACACAGCACAACAGCAACATCTAGTGCACACAGCTCCAGCTCCACACGGCACAACAGCTCCATCTAGTGCCCACAGTTCCAGCTCCATGCAGCACAACAGCTCCATCTAGTGCCCACAGCTCCAGCTCCACGCAGCACAACAGCTCCATCTAGTGCCCACAGCTCCAGCTCCATGCAGCACAACAGCTCCATCTAGTGCCCACAGTTCCAGCTCCACGCAGCACAAGAGCTCCATCTAGTGCCCACAGCTCCAGCTCCATGCAGCACAACAGCTCCATCTAGCGCCCACAGCTCCTGCTCCATGTAGCACAACAGCTCCATCTAGTGCCCGCAGCTCCTGCTCCATGCAGCACAACAGCTCCATCTAGTGCCCACAGCTCCTGCTCCATGCAGCACAACAGCTCCATCTAGTGCCCACAGCTCCATCTCCATGCAGCACAACAGCTCCATCTAGTGCGCACAGCTCCAGCTCCATGCAGCACAACAGCTCCATCTAGTGCCCTCAGTTCCAGCTCCATGCAGCACAACAGCTCCATCTAGTGCCCACAGCTCCAGCTCCACGCAGCACAACAGCTCCATCTAGTGCCCACAGCTCCAGCTCCATGCAGCACAACAGCTCCATCTAGTGCCCACAGTTCCAGCTCCACGCAGCACAAGAGCTCCATCTAGTGCCCACAGCTCCAGCTCCATGCAGCACAACAGCTCCATCTAGCGCCCACAGCTCCTGCTCCATGTAGCACAACAGCTCCATCTAGTGCCCGCAGCTCCTGCTCCATGCAGCACAACAGCTCCATCTAGTGCCCACAGCTCCTGCTCCATGCAGCACAACAGCTCCATCTAGTGCCCACAGCTCCATCTCCATGCAGCACAACAGCTCCATCTAGTGCGCACAGCTCCAGCTCCATGCAGCACAACAGCTCCATCTAGTGCCCTGTTGTGAAGTCTGTGGCTGAATTCACTCCTGTGGTCACAAGTGGTACTGCAGCTTCTGAGCTTCCTTCCTCAGGTGTTCTGGTGAGCTCATTAGCTGCTTCGTTACTTAGCTCCACCTGATGCTGCTATCCTTGCTCCTAGTCAATGTTCCAGTGTTGGATCTGAGCTTCTCCTGATTGTTCCTGTGACCTGCTGCTCTGTATAGCTAAGTGCTTTTTTGCTATTTTGTTGTTTTTTTTCTGTCCAGCTTGTCTTTTGTTTTGCTGGAAGCTCTGAGACGCAAAGGGTGTACCGCCGTGCCGTTAGTCCGGAACGGTGGGTCTTTTTGCCCCCTTTGCGTGGTTTTTGCTTTAGGGTTTTTTGTAGACTGCAAAGTTCGCTTTACTGTCCTCGCTCTGTCTAAGATTATCGGGCCCCACTTTGCTGAATCTATTTCATCCCTACGTTTTGTCTTTTCATCTTACTCACAGTCATTATATGTGGGGGGCTGCCTTTTCCTTTGGGGTATTTCTCTGGGGCAAGTCAGGCCTATTTTTCTGTCTTCAGGCTAGCTAGTTTCTTAGGCTGTGCCGAGTTGCATAGGTAGTTGTTAGGCGCAATCCACAGCCGCTTTTAGTTGTGTTTAGGATAGGATCAGGTGTGCAGTCTAAAGAGTTTCCACGTCTCAGAGCTCGTTCTTTGTTTTTGGGTATTTGTCAGATCACTGTGTGCGCTCTGATCGCTAGGCACACTGTGTCTCTGGATTGCCTTCATAACACCTTTCATTAGCAGACATAACAGTACTAGGAGCCAACTAATGATTCTCAATAGAGGGAAAGAAAAAGTTCTGACATCATTTTTTTTTTTTTTTTTTTCCTCTGCTCTGTGTTCACTTTTTTTTTTTTTTCCCCTAGACATTTGGGTGTTTCTGGACACAGGTGTGGACATGGATTTTCAGGGTCTGTGCTCTTCAATGGATAATCTCGTTATAAATGTACAAAAGATTCAAGATACTATTGATCAGAAATATATGCTAGAACCAAGAATTCCTATTCCTGATTTGTTTTTTGGAGATAGAACTAAGTTTCTAAGTTTCAAAAATAATTGTAAGCTATTTCTGGCCTTGAAACCTCATTCTTCTGGTAATCCTAGTCAACAGGTTTTGATTATTATTTCTTTTTTGCGCAGCGACCCTCAAGACTGGGCATTTTCTCTTGCGCCAGGAGACCCTGCATTGAGTAGTGTCGATGCGTTTTTCCTGGCACTCGGATTACTGTACGAGGAGCCTAATTCGGTGGATCAGGCTGAGAAAAATTTGCTGGCTTTGTGCCAGGGTCAGGATGATATAGAAGTATATTGTCAGAAATTTAGGAAATGGTCAGTACTCACTCAGTGGAATGAATCTGCGCTGGCAGCTTTGTTCAGAAACGGTCTCTCTGAGGCTCTTAAGGATGTCATGGTGGGATTTCCTATGCCTGCTGGTTTGAATGAGTCTTTGTCTTTGGCCATTCAGATCGGTCGACGCTTGCGCGAGCGTAAATCTGTGCACCATTTGGCGGTATTGCCTGAGGTTAAACCTGAGCCTATGCAGTGCGATAGGACTATGACCAGAGTTGAACGGCAGGAATACAGACGTCTGAATGGGCTATGTTTCTACTGTGGTGATTCCACTCATGCTATTTCTGATTGTCCTAAGCGCACTAAGCGGTTCGATAGGTCTGCCGTCATTGGTACTGTACAGTCCAAATTCCTTCTGTCCATTACCCTGATATGCTCTTTGTCGTCGTTTTCTGTCATGGCGTTTGTGGATTCAGGCGCTGCCCTGAATCTGATGGATTTGGATTATGCTAAACGTTGTGGGTTTTTCTTGGAGCCTTTGCGGTGTCCTATTCCATTGAGAGGAATTGATGCTACACCTTTGGCCAAGAATAAACCTCAGTACTGGGCCCAGCTGACCATGTGCATGGCTCCTGCACATCAGGAAGTTATTCGCTTTCTGGTGTTGCATAATCTGCATGATGTGGTCGTGTTGGGGTTGCCATGGCTACAAACCCATAATCCAGTATTGGATTGGAATTCCATGTCGGTATCCAGCTGGGGTTGTCAGGGGGTACATGGTGATGTTCCATTTTTGTCGATTTCATCATCCACCCCTTCTGAGGTCCCAGAGTTCTTGTCTGATTATCAGGATGTATTTGAAGAGCCCAAGTCCGATGCCCTACCTCCGCATAGGGATTGTGATTGTGCTATCAATTTGATTCCTGGTAGTAAATTCCCTAAAGGTCGATTATTTAATTTATCCGTGCCCGAACACGCCGCTATGCGCAGTTATGTGAAGGAATCCCTGGAGAAGGGACATATTCGCCCATCGTCATCACCACTGGGAGCAGGGTTCTTCTTTGTAGCCAAGAAGGATGGTTCGCTGAGACCGTGTATTGATTACCGCCTTCTTAATAAGATCACTGTTAAATTTCAGTATCCCTTGCCATTGTTATCTGACTTGTTTGCTCGGATTAAGGGGGCTAGTTGGTTCACTAAGATAGATCTTCGTGGTGCGTATAATCTGGTGAGAATCAGGCAAGGAGATGAATGGAAAACTGCATTCAATACGCCCGAGGGTCATTTTGAGTATCTAGTGATGCCGTTCGGACTTGCCAATGCTCCATCAGTGTTTCAATCCTTTATGCATGACATCTTCCGTGAGTACCTGGATAAATTCCTGATTGTTTACTTGGATGACATTTTGATCTTCTCAGATGATTGGGAGTCTCATGTGAAGCAGGTCAGAACGGTTTTTCAGGTCCTGCGTGCTAACTCTTTGTTTGTGAAGGGATCAAAGTGTCTCTTCGGTGTGCAGAAAGTTTCATTTTTGGGGTTCATCTTTACCCCTTCTACTATCGAGATGGATCCAGTTAAGGTCCAAGCCATCCAGGATTGGATTCAGCCGACATCTCTGAAAAGTCTGCAAAAGTTCCTGGGCTTTGCTAATTTTTATCGTCGCTTCATCTGTAATTTTTCTAGCATTGCCAAACCATTGACCGATTTGACCAAGAAGGGTGCTGATTTGGTTAATTGGTCTTCTGCTGCTGTGGAAGCTTTTCAGGAGTTGAAGCGTCGTTTTTGTTCTGCCCCTGTGTTGTGTCAGCCAGATGTTTCTCTTCCGTTCCAGGTCGAGGTTGATGCTTCTGAGATTGGAGCAGGGGCGGTTTTGTCACAGAGAGGTTCTGATTGCTCAGTGATGAAACCATGTGCTTTCTTTTCCAGGAAGTTTTCGCCCGCTGAGCGTAATTATGATGTGGGCAACCGAGAGTTGCTGGCCATGAAGTGGGCATTCGAGGAGTGGCGTCATTGGCTTGAAGGAGCTAAGCATCGCGTGGTGGTATTGACTGATCATAAGAACTTGACTTATCTCGAGTCTGCCAAGCGCTTGAATCCTAGACAGGCCCGTTGGTCGTTATTTTTTGCCCGCTTCGACTTTGTGATTTCGTACCTTCCGGGCTCTAAAAATGTGAAGGCGGATGCTCTGTCTAGGAGTTTTGTGCCCGACTCTCCGGGTTTATCTGAGCCAGCGGGTATCCTCAAGGAAGGAGTCATTGTGTCTGCCATCTCCCCTGATTTGCGGCGGGTGCTGCAAAAATTTCAGGCGAATAAACCTGATCGTTGTCCAGCGGAGAAACTGTTCGTCCCTGATAGGTGGACTAATAAACTTATCTCTGAACTTCATTGTTCGGTGTTGACTGGTCATCCTGGAATCTTTGGTACCAGAGAGTTAGTGGCTAGATCCTTCTGGTGGCCATCTCTGTCACGGGATGTACGTACTTTTGTGCAGTCTTGTGGGATTTGTGCTAGGGCTAAGCCCTCCTGTTCTCGTGCCAGTGGGTTGCTATTGCCCTTGCCGGTCCCAAAGAGGCCTTGGACACATATTTCGATGGATTTCATTTCTGACCTTCCCGTTTCTCAAAAGATGTCAGTCATTTGGGTGGTCTGTGATCGCTTTTCTAAAATGGTCCATCTGGTGCCCTTGGCTAAATTGCCTTCCTCCTCTGATTTGGTACCTTTGTTCTTTCAGCATGTGGTTCGGTTGCATGGCATTCCTGAGAATATTGTTTCTGACAGAGGTTCCCAGTTTGTTTCAAGGTTCTGGCGAGCCTTTTGTGGTAGGATGGGCATTGACCTATCCTTTTCCTCGGCTTTCCATCCTCAGACTAATGGCCAGACCGAACGAACCAATCAGACCTTGGAAACATATCTGAGATGTTTTGTTTCTGCAGACCAGGATGATTGGGTGTCCTTTTTGCCGTTGGCTGAGTTCGCCCTTAATAATCGGGCCAGCTCGGCTACCTTGGTTTCTCCATTTTTTTGCAATTCTGGGTTCCATCCTCGTTTCTCTTCAGGACAGGTTGAGTCTTCGGACTGTCCTGTTGTCGATTCTGTGGTGGACAGGTTGCAGCAGATCTGGACTCAGGTAGTGGACAATTTGACCTTGTCCCAGGAGAAGGCTCAACTTTTTGCTAATCGCAGACGCCGTGTGGGTCCCCGACTTCGTGTTGGGGATCTGGTTTGGTTATCTTCTCGTCATATTCCTATGAAGGTTTCCTCTCCTAAATTTAAACCTCGTTTTATTGGTCCGTATAGGATTTCTGAGATTCTCAATCCGGTGTCTTTTCGTCTGACCCTCCCAGACTCCTTTTCCATACATAATGTATTCCATAGGTCGTTGTTGCGGAGATACGTGGCACCTATGGTTCCATCTGTTGAGCCTCCTGCCCCGGTTTTGGTGGAGGGGGAATTGGAGTATATTGTGGAGAAGATTTTGGATTCTCGTGTTTCTAGACGGAAACTCCAGTATCTGGTTAAATGGAAGGGTTATGCTCAGGAAGATAATTCCTGGGTTTTTGCCTCTGATGTTCATGCTCCCGATCTTGTTCGTGCCTTTCATGCGGCTCATCCTGGTAGGCCTGGGGGATCTGGTGAGGGTTCGGTGACCCCTCCTCAAGGGGGGGGGGGGTACTGTTGTGAAGTCTGTGGCTAAATTCACTCCTGTGGTCACAAGTGGTACTGCAGCTTCTGGGCTTCCTTCCTCAGGTGTTCTGGTGAGCTCATTAGCTGCTTCGTTACTTAGCTCCACCTGATGCTGCTATCCTTGCTCCTTGTCAATGTTCCAGTGTTGGATCTGAGCTTCTCCTGCTTGTTCCTGTGTCCTGCTCCTCTGTATAGCTAAGTGCTTTTTTGCTATTTTGTTGTTTTTTTTCTGTCCAGCTTGTCTTTTGTTTTGCTGGAAGCTCTGAGACGCAAAGGGTGTACCGCCGTGCCGTTAGTCCGGAACGGTGGGTCTTTTTGCCCCCTTTGCGTGGTTTTTGCTTTAGGGTTTTTTGTAGACTGCAAAGTTCGCTTTACTGTCCTCGCTCTGTCTAAGATTATCGGGCCCCACTTTGCTGAATCTATTTCATCCCTACGTTTTGTCTTTTCATCTTACTCACAGTCATTATATGTGGGGGGCTGCCTTTTCCTTTGGGGTATTTCTCTGGGGGCAAGTCAGGCCTATTTTTCTGTCTTCAGGCTAGCTAGTTTCTTAGGTTGTGCCGAGTTGCCTAGGTAGTTGTTAGGCGCAATCCACAGCCGCTTTTAGTTGTGTTTAGGATAGGATCAGGTGTGCAGTCTACAGAGTTTCCACGTCTCAGAGCTCGTTCTTTGTTTTTGGGTATTTGTCAGATCACTGTGTGCGCTCTGATCGCTAGGCACACTGTGTCTCTGGATTGCCTTCATAACACCTTTCATTAGCAGACATAACAGTGCCCACAGTTCCAGCTCCATGTAGCACAACAGCTCCATCTAGTGCCCACAATTCCAGCTCCATGCAGCACAACAGCTCCATCTAGTGCCCGCAGCTCCTGCTCCATGCAGCACAACAGCTCCATCTAGTGCCCACAGCTCTAGCTCCACGCAGCACAACAGCTCCATCTAGTGCCCACAGCTCCATCTCCTGGCAGCACAACAGCTCCATCTAGTGCCCACAGTTCCAGCTCCACGCAGCAAAACAGCTCCATCTAGTGCCCACAGCTCCATCTCCAGGCAGCACAACAGCTCCATCTAGTGCCCACAGCTCCAGCTCCACGCAGCACAACAGCTCCATCTAGTGCCCACAGCTCTATCTCTACACAGCACAACAGCTCCATCTAGTGCCCACAGCTCCAGCTCCACGCAGCACAACCGCTCCATCTAGTGCCCACAGCTCCAACTCCACGTAGCACAACAGCTCCATCTAGTGCCCACAGCTCCAGCTCCACGCAGCACAACAGCTCCATCTAGTGCCCACAGTTCCAGCTCCACGCAGCAAAAGAGCTCCATCTAGTGCCCACAGCTCCATCTCCAGGCAGCACAACAGCTCCATCTAGTGCCCACAGCTCCAGCTCCACGCAACACAACAGCTCCATCTAGTGCCCACAGCTCCAACTCCACGTAGCACAACAGCTCCATCTAGTGCCCACAGCTCCAGCTCCACGCAGCACAATAGCTCCATCTAGTGCCCACAGCTCCAGCTCCAGGCGGCACAACAGCTCCATCTAGTGCCCACAGTTCCAGCTCCACGCAGCACAACAGCTCCATCTAGTGCCCACAGCTCTAGCTCCACGCAGCACAACAGCTCCATCTAGTGCCCACAGCTCCATCTCCTGGCAGCACAACAGCTCCATCTAGTGCCCACAGTTCCAGCTCCACGCAGCAAAACAGCTCCATCTAGTGCCCACAGCTCCATCTCCAGGCAGCACAACAGCTCCATCTAGTGCCCACAGCTCCAGCTCCACGCAGCACAACCGCTCCATCTAGTGCCCACAGCTCCAGCTCCACGCAGCACAACAGCTCCTTTTAGTGCCCACAGCTCCAGCTCCAGGCGGCACAACAGCTCCATCTAGTGCCCACAGTTCCAGCTCCATGCAGCACAACAGCTCCATCTAGTGCCCACAGCTCCAGCTCCACGCAGCACAACAGCTCCATCTAGTGCCCACAGCTCTAGCTCCACGCAGCACAACAGCTCCATCTAGTGCCCACAGCTCCATCTCCTGGCAGCACAACAGCTCCATCTAGTGCCAACAGTTCCAGCTCCACGCAGCAAAACAGCTCCATCTAGTGCCCACAGCTCCATCTCCAGGCAGCACAACAGCTCCATCTAGTGCCCACAGCTCCAGCTCCACGCAGCACAACCGCTCCATCTAGTGCCCACAGCTCCAGCTCCACGCAGCACAACAGCTCCATCTAGTGTCCACAGCTCCAGCTCCAGGCAGCACAACAGCTCTATCTGGTGCCCACAGCTCCAGCTCCAAACAGCACAACAGCTCCATCTAGTGCCCACAGCTCCAGCTCCACACAGCACAACATCTCCATCAAGTGCCAACAGCTCCATCTCCAGGCGGCACAACAGCTCCATCTAGTGCCCACAGCTCCATCTCCAGGCAGCACAACAGCTCCATCTAGTGCCCACAGCTCCATCTCCAGGTAGCACAACAGCTCCATCTAGTGCCCACAGCTCCAGCTCCACACGGCACAACAGCTCCATCTAGTGCCCACAGTTCCACGCAGCACAACAGCTCCATCTAGTGCCCACAGTTCCAGCTTCACGCAGCACAACAGCTTCATCTAGTGCCCACAGTTCCAGCACCATGCAGCACAACAGCTCCATCTAGTGCCCACAGCTCCAGCACCATGCAGCACAACAGCTCCATCTAGTGCCCACAGCTCCAGCTCCAGGCAGCACAACAGCTCCATCTAGTGCCCACAGCTCCAGCTCCATGCAGCACAACAGCTCCATCTAGTGCCCACAGCTCCAGCTCCAGGTAGCACAACAGCTCCATCTAGTGCCCACAGCTCCATCTCCAGGCAGCACAACAGCTCCATCTAGTGCCCACAGCTCCAGCTCCACACGGCACAACAGCTCCATCTAGTGCCCACAGTTCCACGCAGCACAACAGCTCCATCTAGTGCCCACAGTTCCAGCTTCACGCAGCACAACAGCTTCATCTAGTGCCCACAGTTCCAGCACCATGCAGCACAACAGCTCCATCTAGTGCCCACAGCTCCTGCTCCACGCAGCGCAACAGCTCCATCTAGTGCCCACAGCTCCACATCCACGCAGCACAACAGCTCCATCTTGTGCCCACAGCTCCAGCTCCACACAGCACAACAGCTCCATCTTGTGCCCACAGCTCCTGCTCCATGCAGCACAACAGCTCCATCTAGTGCCCACAGCTCCACGCAGCACAACAGCTCCATCTAGTGCCCACAGCTCCATCTCCAGGTGGCACAACAGCTCCATCTAGTGCCCACAGCTCCAGCTCCAGGCAGCACAACAGCTTCATCTAGTGGCCACATCTCCATCTCCACACAGCACAACAGCTCCATTTAGTGCCCACAGCTCCTGCTCCACGCACACAACAGCTCCATCTAGTGCCCACAGCTCCATCTCCACACAGCAGAACATCTCCATCTGGTGCCCACAGCTCCAGCTCCACGCAGCACAACAGCTCCATCTAGTGCCCACAGTTCCAGCTCCATGTAGCACAACAGCTCCATCTAGTGCCCACAGCTCCAGCTCCACGCAGCATAACAGCTCCATCTAGTGCCCACAGCTCCACGCAGCACAACAGCTCCATCTAGTGCCCACAGCTCCATCTCCAGGTGGCACAACAGCTCCATCTAGTGCCCACAGTTCCAGCTCCACGCAGCACAACAGCTCCATCTAGTGCCCACAGTTCCAGCACCATGCAGCACAACAGCTCCGTCTAGTGCCCACAGCTCCACGGAGCACAACAGCTCCATCTAGTGCCCACAGTTCCAGCTCCACGCAGCACAACAGCTCTATCTAGTGCCCACAGCTCCAGCTCCACGCAGCACAACAGCTTCATCTAGTGCCCACAGCTCCAGCTCCACACAGCACAACAGCTCCATCTAGTGCCCACAGCTCCAGCTCCACACAGCACAACATCTCCATCAAGTGCCCACAGCTCCATCTCCAGGCGGCACAACAGCTCCATCTAGTGCCCACAGTTCCAGCACCATGCAGCACAACAGCTCCATCTAGTGCCCACAGCTCCATCTCCAGGTAGCACAACAGCTCCATCTAGTGCCCACAGTCCCAGCTCCATGCAGCACAACAGCTCCATCTAGTGCCCACAGCTCCAGCTCCACA
This sequence comes from Ranitomeya imitator, assembly GCF_032444005.1. Lineage (NCBI taxonomy): Eukaryota > Metazoa > Chordata > Amphibia > Anura > Dendrobatidae > Ranitomeya > Ranitomeya imitator. The sequence continues at coordinate 12,636,010 of NC_091284.1, read as the reverse complement.
CAGCACAACATCTCCATCAAGTGCCCACAGCTCCATCTCCAGGCGGCACAACAGCTCCATCTAGTGCCCACAGCTCCACGCAGCACAACAGCTCCATCTAGTGCCCACAGCTCCATCTCCAGGTGGCACAACAGCTACATCTAGTGCCCACAGTTCCAGCTTCACGCAGCACAACAGCTTCATCTAGTGCCCACAGCTCCAGCTCCACACAGCACAACAGCTCCATCTAGTGCCCACAGCTCCAGCTCCACACAGCAAAACAGCTCCATCTAGTGCCCACAGCTCCAGCTCCACGCAGCACAACAGCTCCATCTGGTGCCCACAGCTGCAGCTCCACGCAGCACAACAGCTCCATCTGGTGCCCACAGTTCCAGCTCCACACGGCACAACAGCTCCATCTAGTGCCCACAGCTCCAGCTCCAGGCAGCACAACAGCTCCATCTAGTGCCCACAGCTCCAGCTCCACACAGCACAACATCTCCATCAAGTGCCCACAGCTCCATCTCCAGGCGGCACAACAGCTCCATCTAGTGCCCACAGTTCCAGCTCCACACGGCACAACAGCTCCATCTAGTGCCCACAGTTCCAGCTCCATGCAGCACAACAGCTCCATCTAGTGCCCACAGCTCCATCTCCACGCAGCACAACAGCTCCATCTAGTGCCCACAGCTCCATCTCCAGGTGGCACAACAGCTCCATCTAGTGTCCACAGCTCCAGCTCCACGCAGCACAACAGCTCCATCTAGTGCCCACAGCTCCACACAGCACAACAGCTCCATCTAGTACCCACAGCTCCAGCTCCACGCAGCACAACAGCTCCATCTAGTGCCCACAGCTCCATCTCCAGGTGGCACAACAGCTTCATCTAGTGCCCACAGTTCCAGCTCCATGCAGCACAACAGCTCCATCTAGTGCCCACAGCTCCATCTCCACACAGCACAACAGCTCCATCTAGTGCCCACAGCTCCATCTCGAGGCAGCACAACAGCTCCATCTAGTGCCCACATCTCCAGCTCCACACGGCACAACAGCTCCATCTAGTGTCCACAGCTCCATGGAACTAGAGAGAGTACAAAGGAGGGCAACAAAATTAATAAAGGGGATGGGAGAACTACAATACCCAGATAGATTAGCGAAATTAGGATTATTTAGTCTAGAAAAAAGACGACTGAGGGGCGATCTAATAACCATGTATAAGTATATAAGGGGACAATACAAATATCTCGCTGAGGATCTGTTTATACCAAGGAAGGTGACGGGCACAAGGGGGCATTCTTTGCGTCTGGAGGAGAGAAGGTTTTTCCACCAACATAGAAGAGGATTCTTTACTGTTAGGGCAGTGAGAATCTGGAATTGCTTGCCTGAGGAGGTGGTGATGGCGAACTCAGTCGAGGGGTTCAAGAGAGGCCTGGATGTCTTCCTGGAGCAGAACAATATTGTATCATACAATTATTAGGTTCTGTAGAAGGACGTAGATCTGGGGATTTATTATGATGGAATATAGGCTGAACTGGATGGACAAATGTCTTTTTTCGGCCTTACTAACTATGTTACTAGCTCCAGGCAGCACAACAGCTCCATCTAGTGCCCACAGCTCCAGCTCCACACAGCACAACATCTCCATCAAGTGCCAACAGCTCCATCTCCAGGCGGCACAACAGCTCCATCTAGTGCCCACAGTTCCAGCTCCACACAGCACAACAGCTCCATCTAGTGCCCACAGTTCCAGCACCATGCAGCACAACAGCTCCATCTAGTGCCCACAGCTCCATCTCCAGGCAGCACAACAGCTCCATCTAGTGCCCACAGCTCCAGCTCCACACGGCACAACAGCTCCATCTAGTGCCCACAGTTCCAGCTTCACGCAGCACAACAGCTCCATCTAGTGCCCACAGCTCCAGCTCCATGCAGCACAACAGCTCCATCTAGTGCCCACAGCTCCAGCTCCAGGTAGCACAACAGCTCCATCTAGTGCCCACAGCTCCATCTCCAGGCAGCACAACAGCTCCATCTAGTGCCCACAGCTCCAGCTCCACACGGCACAACAGCTCCATCTAGTGCCCACAGTTCCACGCAGCACAACAGCTCCATCTAGTGCCCACAGTTCCAGCTTCACGCAGCACAACAGCTTCATCTAGTGCCCACAGCTCCAGCTCCACACGGCACAACAGCTCCATCTAGTGCCCACAGTTCCACGCAGCACAACAGCTCCATCTAGTGCCCACAGTTCCAGCTTCACGCAGCGCAACAGCTCCATCTAGTGCCCACAGCTCCACATCCACGCAGCACAACAGCTCCATCTTGTGCCCACAGCTCCAGCTCCACACAGCACAACAGCTCCATCTTGTGCCCACAGCTCCAGCTCCATGCAGCACAACAGCTCCATCTAGAGCCCACAGCTCCACGCAGCACAACAGCTCCATCTAGTGCCCACAGCTCCACGCAGCACAACAGCTCCATCTAGTGCCCACAGCTCCATCTCCAGGTGGCACAACAGCTCCATCTAGTGCCCACAGCTCCAGCTCCAGGCAGCACAACAGCTTCATCTAGTGGCCACATCTCCATCTCCACACAGCACAACAGCTCCATCTAGTGCCCACAGCTCCAGCTCCACGCAGCATAACAGCTCCATCTAGTGCCCACAGCTCCATCTCCACACAGCACAACAGCTCCATCTAGTGCCCACAGCTCCAGCTCCACGCAGCACAACAGCTCCATCTAGTGGCCACATCTCCATCTCCACACAGCACAACAGCTCCATCTAGTGCCCACAGCTCCAGCTCCACGCACACAACAGCTCCATCTAGTGCCCACAGCTCCATCTCCACACAGCACAACAGCTCCATCTAGTGCCCACAGCTCCAGCTCCAGGCAGCACAACAGCTTCATCTAGTGGCCACATCTCCATCTCCACACAGCACAACAGCTCCATCTAGTGCCCACAGCTCCAGCTCCACGCACACAACAGCTCCATCTAGTGCCCACAGCTCCATCTCCACACAGCAGAACATCTCCATCTGGTGCCCACAGCTCCAGCTCCACGCAGCACAACAGCTCCATCTAGTGCCCACAGCTCCAGCTCCACACAGCACAACAGCTCCATCTAGTGCCCACAGCTCCAACTCCACACAGCACAACAGCTCCATCTAGTGCCCACAGCTCCAGCTCCACGCAGCATAACAGCTCCATCTAGTGCCCACAGCTCCATCTCCACACAGCACAACAGCTCCATCTAGTGCCCACAGTTCCAGCTCCATGCAGCACAACAGCTCCATCTAGTGCCCACAGCTCCAGCTCCATGCAGCACAACAGCTCCATCTAGTGCCCACAGCTCCACGCAGCACAACAGCTCCATCTAGTGCCCACAGCTCCATCTCCAGGTGGCACAACAGCTCCATCTAGTGCCCACAGCTCCATCTCCACACAGCACAACAGCTCCATCTAGTGTCCACAGTTCCAGCTCCACGCAGCACAACAGCTCCATCTAGTGCCCACAGTTCCAGCACCATGCAGCACAACAGCTCTATCTAGTGCCCACAGCTCCAGCTCCACGCAGCACAACAGCTCCGTCTAGTGCCCACAGCTCCACGGAGCACAACAGCTCCATCTAGTGCCCACAGCTCCATCTCCAGGCGGCACAACAGCTCCATCTAGTGCCCACAGTTCCAGCACCATGCAGCACAACATCTCCATCTAGTGCCCACAGCTCCATCTCCACACAGCACAACAGCTCCATCTAGTGCCCACAGTTCCAGCTCCACACGGCACAACAGCTCCATCTAGTGCCCACAGTTCCAGCTCCACACGGCACAACAGCTCCATCTAGTGCCCACAGCTCCAGCTCCACGCAGCACAACAGCTCCATCTAGTGCCCACAGTTCCAGCTCCACACGGCACAACAGCTCCATCTAGTGCCCACAGTTCCAGCACCATGCAGCACAACAGCTCCATCTAGTGCCCACAGCTCCATCTCCAGGTAGCACAACAGCTCCATCTAGTGCTCATAGCTCCAGCTCCACACAGCACAACAGCTCCATCTAGTGCCCACAGCTCCATCTCCAGGTAGCACAACAGCTCCATCTAGTGCTCATAGCTCCAGCTCCACACAGCACAACATCTCCATCAAGTGCCCACAGCTCCATCTCCAGGTGGCACAACAGCTCCATCTAGTGCCCACAGCTCCACGCAGCACAACAGCTCCATCTAGTGCCCACAGCTCCATCTCCAGGTGGCACAACAGCTCCATCTAGTGCCCACAGTTCCAGCTTCACGCAGCACAACAGCTTCATCTAGTGCCCACAGCTCCAGCTCCACACAGCACAACAGCTCCATCTAGTGCCCACAGCTCCATCTCCAGGTGGCACAACAGCTCCATCTAGTGCCCACAGCTCCACGCAGCACAACAGCTCCATCTAGTGCCCACAGCTCCATCTCCAGGTGGCACAACAGCTCCATCTAGTGCCCACAGTTCCAGCTCCACGCAGCACAACAGCTCCATCTAGTGCCCACAGTTCCAGCACCATGCAGCACAACAGCTCCGTCTAGTGCCCACAGCTCCACGGAGCACAACAGCTCCATCTAGTGCCCACAGTTCCAGCTTCACGCAGCACAACAGCTTCATCTAGTGCCCACAGCTCCAGCTCCACGCAGCACAACAGCTCCATCTAGTGCCCACAACTCCATATCCACGCAGCACAACAGCTCCATCTGGTGCCCACAGTTCCAGCTCCACACGGCACAACAGCTCCATCTAGTGCCCACAGTTCCAGCTTCACGCAGCACAACAGCTTCATCTAGTGCCCACAGCTCCAGCTCCAGGCAGCACAACATCTCCATCTAGTGCCCACAGCTCCATCTCCAGGCGGCACAACAGCTCCATCTAGTGCCCACAGTTCCATCTCCACACAGCACAACAGCTCCATCTAGTGCCCACAGCTCCAGCTCCAGGTAGCACAACAGCTCCATCTAGTGCCCACAGCTCCATCTCCAGGCGGCACAACAGCTCCATCTAGTGCCCACAGTCCCAGCTCCACGCAGCACAACAGCTCCATCTAGTGCCCACAGCTCCATCTCCAGGTGGCACAACAGCTCCATCTAGTGCCCACAGTTCCAGCTTCACGCAGCACAACAGCTCCATCTAGTGCCCACAGCTCCATCTCCAGGTAGCACAACAGCTCCATCTAGTGCCCACAGCTCCATCTCCAGGCGGCACAACAGCTCCATCTAGTGCCCACAGCTCCATCTCCAGGTGGCACAACAGCTCCATCTAGTGCCCACAGCTCCATCTCCAGGCGGCACAACAGCTCCATCTAGTGCCCACAGTTCCATCTCCACACAGCACAACAGCTCCATCTAGTGCCCACAGTCCCAGCTCCACGCAGCACAACAGCTCCATCTAGTGCCCACAGCTCCATCTCCAGGTGGCACAACAGCTCCATCTAGTGCCCACAGTTCCAGCTTCACGCAGCACAACAGCTCCATCTAGTGCCCACAGCTCCAGCTCCAGGTAGCACAACAGCTCCATCTAGTGCCCACAGCTCCATCTCCAGGCGGCACAACAGCTCCATCTAGTGCCCACAGTCCCAGCTCCACGCAGCACAACAGCTCCATCTAGTGCCCACAGCTCCATCTCCAGGTGGCACAACAGCTCCATCTAGTGCCCACAGCTCCAGCACTATGCAGCACAACAGCTCCATCTCGTGCCCACAGCTCCAGCTCCACACAGCACAACATCTCCATCAAGTGCCCACAGCTGCAGCTCCACACAGCAGAACATCTCCATCTGGTGCCCACAGCTCCATCTCCACGCAGCACAACAGCTCCATCTAGTGCCCACAGCTCCATCTCCACACAGCAGAACATCTCCATCTGGTGCCCACAGCTCCAGCTCCACGCAGCACAACATCTCCATCAAGTGCCCACAGCTGCAGCTCCACACAGCAGAACATCTCCATCTGGTGCCCACAGCTCCATCTCCACGCAGCACAACAGCTCCATCTAGTGCCCACAGCTCCATCTCCACACAGCAGAACATCTCCATCTGGTGCCCACAGCTCCAGCTCCACGCAGCACAACAGCTCCATCTAGTGCCCACAGCTCCATCTCGAGGCAGCACAACAGCTCCATCTAGTGCCCACAGTTCCAGCTCCACACGGCACAACAGCTCCATCTAGTGTCCACAGCTCCAGCTCCAGGCAGCACAACAGCTCTATCTGGTGCCCACAGCTCCAGCTCCAAACAGCACAACAGCTCCATCTAGTGCCCACAGCTCCAGCTCCACACAGCACAACATCTCCATCAAGTGCCAACAGCTCCATCTCCAGGCGGCACAACAGCTCCATCTAGTGCCCACAGTTCCAGCTCCACACGGCACAACAGCTCCATCTAGTGCCCACAGTTCCAGCACCATGCAGCACAACAGCTCCATCTAGTGCCCACAGCTCCATCTCCAGGTAGCACAACAGCTCCATCTAGTGCCCACAGCTCCATCTCCAGGCAGCACAACAGCTCCATCTAGTGCCCACAGCTCCAGCTCCACACGGCACAACAGCTCCATCTAGTGCCCACAGTTCCACGCAGCACAACAGCTCCATCTAGTGCCCACAGTTCCAGCTTCACGCAGCACAACAGCTCCATCTAGTGCCCACAGCTCCAGCACCATGCAGCACAACAGCTCCATCTAGTGCCCACAGCTCCAGCTCCAGGCAGCACAACAGCTCCATCTAGTGCCCACCGCTCCATATCCACACAGCACAACAGCTCCATCTAGTGCCCACAGCTCCAGCTCCACGCAGCACAACAGCTCCATCTAGTGCCCACAGCTCCATCTCCACACAGCACAACAGCTCCATCTAGTGCCCACAGCTCCAGCTCCACAGAGCACAACAGCTCCATCTAGTGCCCACATCTCCACATCCATGTAGCACAACAGCTCCATCTGGTGCCCACAGCTCCACGCAGCACAACAGCTCCATCTAGTGCCCACAGCTCCACATCCACGCAGCACAACAGCTCCATCTAGTGCCCACAGTTCCAGCTCCATGCAGCACAACAGCTCCATCTAGTGTCCATAGCTCCAGCTCCAGGCAGCACAACAGCTCAATCTAGTGCCCACAGCATCTGCTCCATGTTGCACAACAGCTCCATCTAGTGCCCACAGCTCCAGCTCCACACAGCACAACAGCTCCATCTAGTGCCCACAGCTCCATCTCCACATAGCACAACAGCTCCATCTAGTGCCCACAGCTCCAGCTCCACACAGCACAACAGCTCCATCTAATGCCCACAGCTCCATCTCCAGGCAGCACAACAGCTCCATCTAGTGCCCACAGCTCCAGCTCCACACAGCACAACAGCTCCATCTAGTGCCCACAGCTCCAGCTCCAGGCAGCACAACAGCTCCATCTAGTGCCCACCGCTCCATGTCCACATAGCACAACAGCTCCATCTAGGGCCCACAGCTCCACGCAGCACAACAGCTCCATCTAGTGCCCACAGCTCCAGCTCCACGCAGCACAACAGCTCCATCTAGTGCCCACAGCTCCACACAGCACAACAGCTCCATCTAGTGCCCACAGCTCCATATCCACATAGCACAACAGCTCCATCTAGTGCCCACAGCTCCACACAGCACAACAGCTCCATCTAGTGCCCACAGCTCCAGCTCCATGTAGCACAACAGCTCTATCTAGTGCCCACAGCTCCACACAGCACAACAGCTCCATCTAGTGCCCACAGCTCCTGCTCCATGTAGCACAACAGCTCCATCTAGTGCCCACAGCTCCTGCTTCACACAGCACAAGAGCTCCATCTAGTGCCCACAACTCCAGCTCCACAGAGCACAACAGCTCCATCTAGTGCCCACAGCTCCAGCTCCACACAGCACAACAGCTCCATCTAGTGCCCACATCGCCACATCCATGTAGCACAACAGCTCCATCTGGTGCCCACAGCTCCACGCAGCACAACAGCTCCATCTAGTGCCCACAGCTCCATATCCACATAGCACAACAGCTCCATCTAGTGTCCACAGCTCCTGCTCCATGCAGCGCAACAGCTCCATCTTGTGCCCACAGCTCCAGCTCCATGCAGCACAACAGCTCCATCTAGTGCCCACAGCTCCATCTCCACACAGCACAACAGCTCCACCCAGTGCCCACAGCTCCAGCTCCATGCAGCACAACAGCTCCATCTAGTGTCCACAGCTCCAGCTCCACGCACACAACAGCTCCATCTAGTGCCCACAGCTCCATCTCCACACAGCACAACAGCTCCATCTAGTGCCCACAGCTCCATCTCCACACAGCACAACAGCTCCATCTAGTGCCCACAGCTCCAGCTCCACGCAGCACAACAGCTCCATCTAGTGCCCACAGCTCCAGCTCCACGCAGCACAACAGCTCCATCTAGTGCCCACAGCTCCAGCTCCAGGCAGCACAACAGCTCCATCTAGTGCCCACCGCTCCATGTCCACATAGCACAACAGCTCCATCTAGTGCCCACAGCTCCACGCAGCACAACAGCTCCATCTTGTGCCCACAGCTCCAGCTCCAGGCAGCACAACAGCTTCATCTAGTGGCCACATCTCCATCTCCACACAGCACAACAGCTCCACCCAGTGCCCACAGCTCCAGCTCCATGCAGCACAACAGCTCCATCTAGTGTCCACAGCTCCAGCTCCACGCACACAACAGCTCCATCTAGTGCCCACAGCTCCATCTCCACACAGCACAACAGCTCCATCTAGTGCCCACAGCTCCATCTCCACACAGCACAACAGCTCCATCTAGTGCCCACAGCTCCAGCTCCACGCAGCACAACAGCTCCATCTAGTGCCCACAGCTCCAGCTCCACGCAGCACAACAGCTCCATCTAGTGCCCACAGCTCCAGCTCCAGGCAGCACAACAGCTCCATCTAGTGCCCACCGCTCCATGTCCACATAGCACAACAGCTCCATCTAGTGCCCACAGCTCCACGCAGCACAACAGCTCCATCTAGTGCCCACAGCTCCAGCTCCACAGAGCACAACAGCTCCATCTAGTGCTCACAGCTCCATATCCACATAGCACAACAGCTCCATCTAGGGCCCACAGCTCCACGCAGCACAACAGCTCCATCTAGTGCCCACAGCTCCAGCTCCACGCAGCACAACAGCTCCATCTAGTGCCCACAGCTCCATATCCACATAGCACAACAGCTCCATCTAGGGCCCACAGCTCCTGCTCCATGCAGCACAACAGCTCCATCTAGTGCCCACAGCTCCACACAGCACAACAGCTCCATCTAGTGCCCACAGCTCCAGCTCCATGTAGCACAACAGCTCTATCTAGTGCCCACAGCTCCTGCTCCATGTAGCACAACAGCTCCATCTAGTGCCCACAGCTCCATCTCCAGGCGGCACAACAGCTCCATCTAGTGCCCACAGCTCCTGCTCCATGCAGCACAACAGCTCCATCTAGTGCCCACAGCTCCAGCTCCACGCAGCACAACAGCTCCATCTAGTGTCCACAGCTCCAGCTCCATGTAGCACAACAGCTCCATCTAGTGCCCACAGCTCCAGCTTCACGCAGCACAACAGCTCCATCTAGTGCCCACAGTTCCAGCTCCATGCAGCACAACAGCTCCATCTAGTGCCCACAGCTCCAGCTTCACGCAGCACAACAGCTCCATCTAGTGCCCACAGTTCCAGCTCCATGCAGCACAACAGCTCCATCTAGTGCCCACAGCTCCACGCAGCACAACAGCTCCATCTAGTGCCCACAGCTCCTGCTTCACACAGCACAAGAGCTCCATCTAGTGCCCACAACTCCATATCCACGCAGCACAACAGCTCCATCTAGTGCCCACAGCTCCAGCTTCACGCAGCACAACAGCTCCATCTAGTGCCCACCGTTCCAGCTCCATGCAGCACAACAGCTCCATCTAGTGCCCACAGCTCCAGCTCCATGCCGCACAACAGCTCCATCTAGTGCCCACAGCTCCAGCTTCACGCAGCACAACAGCTCCATCTAGTGCCCACAGTTCCAGCTCCATGCAGCACAACAGCTCCATCTAGTGCCCACAGCTCCAGCTTCACGCAGCACAACAGCTCCATCTAGTGCCCACAGTTCCAGCTCCATGCAGCACAACAGCTCCATCTAGTGCCCACAGCTCCACGCAGCACAACAGCTCCATCTAGTGCCCACAGCTCCATCTCCAGGCGGCACAACAGCTCCATCTAGTGCCCAAAGTTCCAGCTCCATGCAGCACAACAGCTCCATCTAGTGCCCACAGCTCCAGCTCCACACGGCACAACAGCTCCATCTAGTGCCCACAGTTCCAGCACCATGCAGCACAACAGCTCCATCTAGTGCCCACAGCTCCAGCTCCACGCAGCACAACAGCTCCATCTAGTGCCCACAGCTCCACGCAGCACAACAGCTCCATCTAGTGCCCACAGCTCCATCTCCAGGTGGCACAACAGCTCCATCTAGTGCCCACAGTTCCAGCTCCACGCAGCACAACAGCTCCATCTAGTTCCCACAGTTCCAGCACCATGCAGCACAACAGCTCTATCTAGTGCCCACAGCTCCAGCTCCACGCAGCACAACAGCTCCATCTAGTGCCCACAGCTCCAGCTCCACGCAGCACAACAGCTCCATCTAGTGCCCACAGCTCCAGCACCATGCAGCACAACAGCTCCATCTAGTGCCCACAGCTCCAGCTCCACACGGCACAACAGCTCCATCTAGTGCCCACAGCTCCAGCACCATGCAGCACAACAGTTCCATCTAGTGCCCACAGCTCCAGCTCCACGCAGCACAACAGCTCCATCTAGTGCCCACTGTCACGATATGGTATGAAATATCATAAGTTTAGTTGCTCGTCAGCTCATGAGGTGGGCTAAACCCCCCCCCCCTTCACTAGCTGACTCTACTTGTTTCTCTCTGGGCTACGGACTGTATGCTAGAAGGGGGTTTTATTGCCCTGGGGTCGTAAATTCCAGGCTCAGAGGAAAGTCCCTCACCCCTCCCACCTTCACTAGTCAGAACTGGTAAAGTGGCTCCAAAATTCATGAAAGATCCTTTGTTTGGTTTTGGTACGATATTATGCACCATGTTTAAGCTAGGAACATGAAAATATATATTCATAGTCTCACTCGGTGTATCTACACCTCCCATGAAACTTGGGTTTCTAACTCCGTCTGGTAAAGAAGTAGGGTTTTCTCTGTAAATATGTATCCCAGATAGGACATATTTGATCTCATTAGAATGCTCACGTTAATCCGAGATGAATGATAGGTTTGGTCTGACTCTGTCATGTTTTGTAGTGAAGTTATAGAAATTAGAGAGAATAGTTTAAAGTTTAGGCAGAATGTAGAGAGAGGAGGGTCTGAATAAGCCAGCCCTTCTGTGATGTCAAAGCCTTAAGGTATTAAGTTTGTGGCAGGAGCCCCAGCTCAGTCTCTTCTGCTGATGTCTCCTGCTGGACTGCTTGTCTTCTGAAGCCAGCAGCACGTCCAAATGAGCTGGGACATATGGAAAAACTCCACTAGCCTGGATGCCTGTCATGCTTTAAACATGTGAGTGTTGCTTTTCTCATTTATTCCCTTTATGTTATAATTACCCATGTACATAATTGCAATTGTCTCATTTGTAACTTCTTTATAAAATATTTTTGATAAAGCACTGCCTAATTAATTTTAAATGGGATATACTATTATATATTAGTTCGTTCTCCTGTTCTAAACCGTACCCTAAGTCTCTTGAAGGGAAAATACGCTACTGTTACTGTTGTGTTGGGTTAGCTTCGGACCCGTTTAATCGAAGCTGGTGGCAGCGAAAGTGCGCTGACTGTTGGATTATGCTGAAGCAACTGCGGGTTTGATAATTATTGTTCCTGCCTGAGTGGGAGTAGTTATCGCGTCGCTGCAGCGTGCCCAATAGCCAGTACATAGCAGGCAGCCTTTCTGGCGACTAATTACCCTAGGTGCAGTACCTAATCTGACCTGAGAGTAAGGGGGGCGCCAGAGAGCTGCAAGTGTTAAGTAACATAGTAACATAGTAACATAGTTAGTAAGGCCGAAAAAAGACATTTGTCCATCCAGTTCAGCCTATATTCCATCATAATAAATACCCAGATCTACGTCCTTCTACAGAACCTAATAATTGTATGATACAATATTGTTCTGCTCCAGGAAGACATCCAGGCCTCTCTTGAACCCCTCGACTGAGTTCGCCATCACCACCTCCTCAGGCAAGCAATTCCAGATTCTCACTGCCCTAACAGTAAAGAATCCTCTTCTATGTTGGTGAAAAAACCTTCTCTCCTCCAGACGCAAAGAATGCCCCCTTGTGCCCGTCACCTTCCTTGGTATAAACAGATCCTCAGCGAGATATTTGTATTGTCCCCTTATATACTAATACATGGTTATTAGATCGCCCCTCAGTCGTCTTTTTTCTAGACTAAATAATCCTAATTTCGCTAATCTATCTGGGTATTGTAGTTCTCCCATCCCCTTTATTAATTTTGTTGCCCTCCTTTGTACTCTCTCTAGTTCCATTATATCCTTCCTGAGCACCGGTGCCCAAAACTGGACACAGTACTCCATGTGCGGTCTAACTAGGGATTTGTACAGAGGCAGTATAATGCTCTCATCATGTGTATCCAGACCTCTTTTAATGCACCCCATGATCCTGTTTGCCTTGGCAGCTGCTGCCTGGCACTGGCTGCTCCAGGTAAGTTTATCATTAACTAGGATCCCCAAGTCCTTCTCCCTGTCAGATTTACCCAGTGGTTTCCCGTTCAGTGTGTAATGGTGATATTGATTCCCTCTTCCCATGTGTATAACCTTACATTTATCATTGTTAAACCTCATCTGCCACCTTTCAGCCCAAGTTTCCAACTTATCCAGATCCATCTGTAGCAGAATACTATCTTCTCTTGTATTAACTGCTTTACATAGTTTTGTATCATCTGCAAATATCGATATTTTACTGTGTAAACCTTCTACCAGATCATTAATGAATATGTTGAAGAGAACAGGTCCCAATACTGACCCCTGCGGTACCCCACTGGTCACAGCGACCCAGTTAGAGACTATACCATTTATAACCACCCTCTGCTTTCTATCACTAAGCCAGTTACTAACCCATTTACACACATTTTCCCCCAGACCAAGCATTCTCATTTTATGTACCAACCTCTTGTGCGGCACGGTATCAAACGCTTTGGAAAAATCGAGATATACCACGTCCAATGACTCACCGTGGTCCAGTCTATAGCTTACCTCTTCATAAAAACTGATTAGATTGGTTTGACAGGAGCGATTTCTCATAAACCCATGCTGATATGGAGTTAAACAGTTATTCTCATTGAGATAATCCAGAATAACATCCCTCAGAAACCCTTCAAATATTTTACCAACAATAGAGGTTAGACTTACTGGCCTATAATTTCCAGGTTCACTTTTAGAGCCCTTTTTGAATATTGGCACCACATTTGCTATGCGCCAGTCCTGCGGAACAGACCCTGTCGCTATAGAGTCACTAAAAATAAGAAATAATGGTTTATCTATTACATTACTTAGTTCTCTTAGTACTCGTGGGTGTATGCCATCCGGACCCGGAGATTTATCTATTTTAATCTTATTTAGCCGGTTTCGCACCTCTTCTTGGGTTAGATTGGTGACCCTTAATATAGGGTTTTCATTGTTTCTTGGGATTTCACCTAGCATTTCATTTTCCACCGTGAATACCGTGGAGAAGAAGGTGTTTAATATGTTAGCTTTTTCCTCGTCATCTACAACCATTCTTTCCTCACTATTTTTTAAGGGGCCTACATTTTCAGTTTTTATTCTTTTACTATTGATATAGTTGAAGAACAGTTTGGGATTAGTTTTACTCTCCTTAGCAATGTGCTTCTCTGTTTCCTTTTTGGCAGCTTTAATTAGTTTTTTAGATAAAGTATTTTTCTCCCTATGGTTTTTTAGAGCTTCAATGGTGCCATCCTGCTTTAGTAGTGCAAATGCTTTCTTTTTACTGTTAATTGCCTGTCTTACTTCTTTGTTTAGCCACATTGGGTTTTTCCTATTTCTAGTCCTTTTATTCCCACAAGGTATAAACCGCTTACACTGCCTATTTAGGATGTTCTTAAACATTTCCCATTTATTATCTGTATTCTCATTTCTGAGGATATTGTCCCAGTCTACCAGATTAAGGGCATCTCTAAGCTGGTCAAACTTTGCCTTCCTAAAGTTCAATGTTTTTGTGACTCCCTGACAAGTCCCCCTAGTGAAAGACAGGTGAAACTGCACAATATTGTGGTCGCTATTTCCTAAATGCCCAACCACCTGCAGATTTGTTATTCTGTCAGGTCTATTAGATAGTATTAGGTCTAAAAGTGCTGCTCCTCTGGTTGGATTCTGCACCAATTGTGAAAGATAATTTTTCTTGGTTATTAGCAGAAACCTGTTACCTTTATGGGTTTCACAGGTTTCTGTTTCCCAGTTAATATCCGGGTAGTTAAAGTCCCCCATAACCAGGACCTCATTATGGGTTGCAGCTTCATCTATCTGCTTTAGAAGTAGACTTTCCATGCTTTCTGTTATATAAGTGGAACTGTAAGCGGGATATACATAAATCCCTGCAGTTCGTGGTATATAGAAAAGCAGTGGGATACCTAAAATAAGCCCCTGCTGTAAACTAAGAGGTCAATAGCCTTGTGTGTGGTTTTTCATCACATTGTTAGCAGTGGAGGGATAACTAAGATAAGCCCCCCTGCACATGTGATAGCCGTCTGTTGGCCTAAAGTCACCCCGACCCGTGACGTAGGGGTGACGGTCACGGTGTGAATCCTGACCAATTGGTGACAGCGGTCAGGGGAATCATGACAATTGGTGGCGAGGCGGTGGGATATCTTAGAGCATTAGTGATTTGGTTTGAGTAATCATTCCTCTCACTAAAAACTTGCAGAAAGTTCTTGCGAGGACTCTGCGCAAATAAGTTTGGAGAACGAACTCAGTGCTTTTTAGTTGTGAGACAATTGCGTACTGGTAATTATCCCCTCCCTTTCTCTTCGTTTTTCTATCCTATCTTTTATTTGGCAACCATGGCTGCGAAAGGGGAAGCCTGGTACAACCAGCAGAAGAAGGACTTTCTTGCTGGGATATGCACGTGCCATGGCCTGAACCCCCAGGGGAAGACCAAGACTCAAATGGTCGCTGAACTGGTGCAATTTGAAGCAGACCAAGCCAGGTCACAGAGCCCAGAGGCCGCAGAAGCCAGTACAAGCGAACATGGTGCTGCAGCAGAGGTCCAACCACTGAATACGGGCCCTACTGGCAACCAGGGGGGTGCAGACCTCCTCCTGCAGATGGCTCTGCAACAATGCTCCGCAGATGACCTAGAGAGGCGTCTGCAGCTGATCCAGCAATACCAGGAGCGAGCCGAGCGAGAGGCCGAGCGATCTGAGCGGAAGGCTGAGAGAGCCGAGCGCCGAGCCCAGCGAGAACATGAACTGGAGATGCTCCGGCAGGGGGGGATGCCCTCCACCGCCCAGAGACGTGAGCCCAGCAGCGCTCAGATACCTAAGCCCCGGCCCGATCACTTTCCTGTTATGGAGAAGGACGGGGACTTGGACACTTTTTTGCGGGCCTTTGAGAAAGCCTGCAGGCAGTACCAGCTGCCTACAGATGAATGGGCCCGATACCTGACACCAGGGCTGAGAGGTAAAGCTCTGGAGGCGTTTGCTGCCCTCCCTCAAGAACAAGATGGTGACTATGAGACCATCAAAAAGGCTCTGATAGCCAAGTACCAGCTTACACCCGAGGTGTACCGTAGAAAGTTCCGGACCCTCCAACGTGGCCCACACGACAGTTACAGTGATGTGGTGCATGGAATGGGGACCCACTTTGACCAGTGGACCCAAGGACTGTCAGTGACCACCTTTGCACAGCTGCGAGACCTGATGATCAAAGACCAGTTCTTTCATCTTTGCCCAGCTGAGGTGCGACAGTTCGTGATGGACAGAGAACCCAAAGACGTGACGAAAGCAGCGCAGATTGCCGATGCCTATGAGGCCAACCGTAGATCGGAAGTGCGGAAGCCAGTCACCACCAGCTGGAGAGGGGGTAAGCCTGCAACCAACGCCAGTACCCCTGCCAGCCAACACACCAGAGGTCCTGTCCCCGTGGCCAACAGCACCAGACCGACCACCGAACCTCGCACGTGTTACACCTGCCATCAGACTGGTCATATCAGTCCCTCCTGCCCAACCAAGCAGAAGAACACCCCAGCCAAGGCCTCAGGGCCTAATGCAGCAGTTCTTTTGGTGGGTGGTGTGGTTGGGAGGGTGTGTGACAACGTACAGCACGTCACTGTGGGAGGCCATGTTGCTACAGGCCTCAAGGACACCGGGGCTCCCCCCCTTCACTAGCTGACTCTACTTGTTTCTCTCTGGGTTACGGACTGTATGCTAGAAGGGGGTTTTATTGCCCTGGGGTCGTAAATTCCAGGCTCAGAGGAAAGTCCCTCACCCCTCCCACCTTCACTAGTCAGAACTGGTAAAGTGGCTCCAAAATTCATGAAAGATCCTTTGTTTGGTTTTGGTACGATATTATGCACCATGTTTAAGCTAGGAACATGAAAATATATATTCATAGTCTCACTCGGTGTATCTACACCTCCCATGAAACTCGGGGTTCTAACTCCGTCTGGTAAAGAAGTAGGGTTTTCTCTGTAAATATGTATCCCAGATAGGACATATTTGATCTCATTAGAATGCTCACGTTAATCCGAGATGAATGATAGGTTTGGTCTGACTCTGTCATGTTTTGTAGTGAAGTTATAGAAATTAGAGAGAATAGTTTAAAGTTTAGGCAGAATGTAGAGAGAGGAGGGTCTGAATAAGCCAGCCCTTCTGTGATGTCAAAGCCTTAAGGTATTAAGTTTGTGGCAGGAGCCCCAGCTCAGTCTCTTCTGCTGATGTCTCCTGCTGGACTGCTTGTCTTCTGAAGCCAGCAGCACGTCCAAATGAGCTGGGACATATGGAAAAACTCCACTAGCCTGGATGCCTGTCATGCTTTAAACATGTGAGTGTTGCTTTTCTCATTTATTCCCTTTATGTTATAATTACCCATGTACATAATTGCAATTGTCTCATTTGTAACTTCTTTATAAAATATTTTTGATAAAGCACTGCCTAATTAATTTTAAATGGGATATACTATTATATATTGGTTCGTTCTCCTGTTCTAAACCGTACCCTAAGTCTCTTGAAGGGAAAATACGCTACTGTTACTGTTGTGTTGGGTTAGCTTCGGACCCGTTTAATCGAAGCTGGTGGCAGCGAAAGTGCGCTGACTATTGGATTATGCTGAAGCAACTGCGGGTTTGATAATTATTGTTCCTGCCTGAGTGGGAGTAGTTATCGCATCGCTGCAGCGTGCCCAATAGCCAGTACATAGCAGGCAGCCTTTCTGGCGACTAATTACCCTAGGTGCAGTACCTAATCTGACCTGAGAGTAAGGGGGGCGCCAGAGAGCTGCAAGTGTTAAGTGGAACTGTAAGCGGGATATACATAAATCCCTGCAGTTCGTGGTATATAGAAAAGCAGTGGGATACCTAAAATAAGCCCCTGCTGTAAACTAAGAGGTCAATAGCCTTGTGTGTGGTTTTTCATCACATTGTTAGCAGTGGAGGGATAACTAAGATAAGCCCCCCTGCATATGTGATAGCCGTCTGTTGGCCTAAAGTCACCCCGACCCGTGACGTAGGGGTGACGGTCACGGTGTGAATCCTGACCAATTGGTGACAGCGGTCAGGGGAATCGTGACACCCACAGTTCCAGCTGCATGCAGCACAACAGCTCCATCTAGTGCCCACAGTTCCAGCACCATGCAGCACAACAGCTCCATCTAGTGCCCACAGCTCCAGCTCCACGCAGCACAACAGCTCCATCTAGTGCCCACAGTTCCAGCTCCACGCAGCACAACAGCTCCATCTTGTACCCACAGTTCCAGCTCCACGCAGCACAACAGCTCCATCTAGTGTCCACAGCTCCAGCTCCAGGCAGCACAACAGCTCCAGCTCCACACTGCACAACAGCTCCATCTAGTGCCCACAGTTCCAGCTCCACGCAGCACAACAGCTCCATCTAGTGCCCACAGCTCCAGCTCCACACAGCAAAACAGCTCCATCTAGTGCCCACAGATCCAGCTCCACGCAGCACAATAGCTCCATCTAGTGTCCACAGCTCCAGCTCCAGGCAGCGCAACAGCTCCATCTAGTGTCCACAGCTCCAGCTCCAAGCAGCACAACAGCTCCATCTAGTGCACACAGCTCCAGCTCCACACAGCACAACAGCTCCATCTAGTGCCCACAGTTCCAGCTCTACGCAGCACAACAGCTCCATCTAGTGTCCACAGCTCCAGCTCCAGGCAGCACAACAGCTCTATCTGGTGCCAACAGCTCCAGCTCCACGCAGCACAACAGCTCCATCTAGTGCCCACAGCTCCATCTTCACACAGCACAACAGCTCCATCTAGTGCCCACAGCTCCAGCTCCACGCAGCACAACAGCTCCATCTAGTGCCCACAGCTCCAGCTCCACGCAGCACAACAGCTCCATCTAGTGCCCACAGCTCCAGCTCCAGGCAGCACAACAGCTCCATCTAGTGCCCACCGCTCCATGTCCACATAGCACAACAGCTCCATCTAGTGCCCACAGCTCCACGCAGCACAACAGCTCCATCTAGTGCCCACAGCTCCAGCTCCACAGAGCACAACAGCTCCATCTAGTGCTCACAGCTCCATATCCACATAGCACAACAGCTCCATCTAGGGCCCACAGCTCCACGCAGCACAACAGCTCCATCTAGTGCCCACAGCTCCAGCTCCACGCAGCACAACAGCTCCATCTAGTGCCCACAGCTCCATATCCACATAGCACAACAGCTCCATCTAGGGCCCACAGCTCCTGCTCCATGCAGCACAACAGCTCCATCTAGTGCCCACAGCTCCACACAGCACAACAGCTCCATCTAGTGCCCACAGCTCCAGCTCCATGTAGCACAACAGCTCTATCTAGTGCCCACAGCTCCTGCTCCATGTAGCACAACAGCTCCATCTAGTGCCCACAGCTCCATCTCCAGGCGGCACAACAGCTCCATCTAGTGCCCACAGCTCCTGCTCCATGCAGCACAACAGCTCCATCTAGTGCCCACAGCTCCAGCTCCACGCAGCACAACAGCTCCATCTAGTGTCCACAGCTCCAGCTCCATGTAGCACAACAGCTCCATCTAGTGCCCACAGCTCCAGCTTCACGCAGCACAACAGCTCCATCTAGTGCCCACAGTTCCAGCTCCATGCAGCACAACAGCTCCATCTAGTGCCCACAGCTCCAGCTTCACGCAGCACAACAGCTCCATCTAGTGCCCACAGTTCCAGCTCCATGCAGCACAACAGCTCCATCTAGTGCCCACAGCTCCACGCAGCACAACAGCTCCATCTAGTGCCCACAGCTCCTGCTTCACACAGCACAAGAGCTCCATCTAGTGCCCACAACTCCATATCCACGCAGCACAACAGCTCCATCTAGTGCCCACAGCTCCAGCTTCACGCAGCACAACAGCTCCATCTAGTGCCCACCGTTCCAGCTCCATGCAGCACAACAGCTCCATCTAGTGCCCACAGCTCCAGCTCCATGCCGCACAACAGCTCCATCTAGTGCCCACAGCTCCAGCTTCATGCAGCACAACAGCTCCATCTAGTGCCCACAGTTCCAGCTCCATGCAGCACAACAGCTCCATCTAGTGCCCACAGCTCCAGCTTCACGCAGCACAACAGCTCCATCTAGTGCCCACAGTTCCAGCTCCATGCAGCACAACAGCTCCATCTAGTGCCCACAGCTCCACGCAGCACAACAGCTCCATCTAGTGCCCACAGCTCCATCTCCAGGCGGCACAACAGCTCCATCTAGTGCCCAAAGTTCCAGCTCCATGCAGCACAACAGCTCCATCTAGTGCCCACAGCTCCAGCTCCACACGGCACAACAGCTCCATCTAGTGCCCACAGTTCCAGCACCATGCAGCACAACAGCTCCATCTAGTGCCCACAGCTCCAGCTCCACGCAGCACAACAGCTCCATCTAGTGCCCACAGCTCCACGCAGCACAACAGCTCCATCTAGTGCCCACAGCTCCATCTCCAGGTGGCACAACAGCTCCATCTAGTGCCCACAGTTCCAGCTCCACGCAGCACAACAGCTCCATCTAGTTCCCACAGTTCCAGCACCATGCAGCACAACAGCTCTATCTAGTGCCCACAGCTCCAGCTCCACGCAGCACAACAGCTCCATCTAGTGCCCACAGCTCCAGCTCCACGCAGCACAACAGCTCCATCTAGTGCCCACAGCTCCAGCACCATGCAGCACAACAGCTCCATCTAGTGCCCACAGCTCCAGCTCCACACGGCACAACAGCTCCATCTAGTGCCCACAGCTCCAGCACCATGCAGCACAACAGTTCCATCTAGTGCCCACAGCTCCAGCTCCACGCAGCACAACAGCTCCATCTAGTGCCCACTGTCACGATATGGTATGAAATATCATAAGTTTAGTTGCTCGTCAGCTCATGAGGTGGGCTAAACCCCCCCCCCCCCTTCACTAGCTGACTCTACTTGTTTCTCTCTGGGCTACGGACTGTATGCTAGAAGGGGGTTTTATTGCCCTGGGGTCGTAAATTCCAGGCTCAGAGGAAAGTCCCTCACCCCTCCCACCTTCACTAGTCAGAACTGGTAAAGTGGCTCCAAAATTCATGAAAGATCCTTTGTTTGGTTTTGGTACGATATTATGCACCATGTTTAAGCTAGGAACATGAAAATATATATTCATAGTCTCACTCGGTGTATCTACACCTCCCATGAAACTTGGGTTTCTAACTCCGTCTGGTAAAGAAGTAGGGTTTTCTCTGTAAATATGTATCCCAGATAGGACATATTTGATCTCATTAGAATGCTCACGTTAATCCGAGATGAATGATAGGTTTGGTCTGACTCTGTCATGTTTTGTAGTGAAGTTATAGAAATTAGAGAGAATAGTTTAAAGTTTAGGCAGAATGTAGAGAGAGGAGGGTCTGAATAAGCCAGCCCTTCTGTGATGTCAAAGCCTTAAGGTATTAAGTTTGTGGCAGGAGCCCCAGCTCAGTCTCTTCTGCTGATGTCTCCTGCTGGACTGCTTGTCTTCTGAAGCCAGCAGCACGTCCAAATGAGCTGGGACATATGGAAAAACTCCACTAGCCTGGATGCCTGTCATGCTTTAAACATGTGAGTGTTGCTTTTCTCATTTATTCCCTTTATGTTATAATTACCCATGTACATAATTGCAATTGTCTCATTTGTAACTTCTTTATAAAATATTTTTGATAAAGCACTGCCTAATTAATTTTAAATGGGATATACTATTATATATTAGTTCGTTCTCCTGTTCTAAACCGTACCCTAAGTCTCTTGAAGGGAAAATACGCTACTGTTACTGTTGTGTTGGGTTAGCTTCGGACCCGTTTAATCGAAGCTGGTGGCAGCGAAAGTGCGCTGACTGTTGGATTATGCTGAAGCAACTGCGGGTTTGATAATTATTGTTCCTGCCTGAGTGGGAGTAGTTATTGCGTCGCTGCAGCGTGCCCAATAGCCAGTACATAGCAGGCAGCCTTTCTGGCGACTAATTACCCTAGGTGCAGTACCTAATCTGACCTGAGAGTAAGGGGGGCGCCAGAGAGCTGCAAGTGTTAAGTAACATAGTAACATAGTAACATAGTTAGTAAGGCCGAAAAAAGACATTTGTCCATCCAGTTCAGCCTATATTCCATCATAATAAATACCCAGATCTACGTCCTTCTACAGAACCTAATAATTGTATGATACAATATTGTTCTGCTCCAGGAAGACATCCAGGCCTCTCTTGAACCCCTCGACTGAGTTCGCCATCACCACCTCCTCAGGCAAGCAATTCCAGATTCTCACTGCCCTAACAGTAAAGAATCCTCTTCTATGTTGGTGAAAAAACCTTCTCTCCTCCAGACGCAAAGAATGCCCCCTTGTGCCCGTCACCTTCCTTGGTATAAACAGATCCTCAGCGAGATATTTGTATTGTCCCCTTATATACTAATACATGGTTATTAGATCGCCCCTCAGTCGTCTTTTTTCTAGACTAAATAATCCTAATTTCGCTAATCTATCTGGGTATTGTAGTTCTCCCATCCCCTTTATTAATTTTGTTGCCCTCCTTTGTACTCTCTCTAGTTCCATTATATCCTTCCTGAGCACCGGTGCCCAAAACTGGACACAGTACTCCATGTGCGGTCTAACTAGGGATTTGTACAGAGGCAGTATAATGCTCTCATCATGTGTATCCAGACCTCTTTTAATGCACCCCATGATCCTGTTTGCCTTGGCAGCTGCTGCCTGGCACTGGCTGCTCCAGGTAAGTTTATCATTAACTAGGATCCCCAAGTCCTTCTCCCTGTCAGATTTACCCAGTGGTTTCCCGTTCAGTGTGTAATGGTGATATTGATTCCCTCTTCCCATGTGTATAACCTTACATTTATCATTGTTAAACCTCATCTGCCACCTTTCAGCCCAAGTTTCCAACTTATCCAGATCCATCTGTAGCAGAATACTATCTTCTCTTGTATTAACTGCTTTACATAGTTTTGTATCATCTGCAAATATCGATATTTTACTGTGTAAACCTTCTACCAGATCATTAATGAATATGTTGAAGAGAACAGGTCCCAATACTGACCCCTGCGGTACCCCACTGGTCACAGCGACCCAGTTAGAGACTATACCATTTATAACCACCCTCTGCTTTCTATCACTAAGCCAGTTACTAACCCATTTACACACATTTTCCCCCAGACCAAGCATTCTCATTTTATGTACCAACCTCTTGTGCGGCACGGTATCAAACGCTTTGGAAAAATCGAGATATACCACGTCCAATGACTCACCGTGGTCCAGTCTATAGCTTACCTCTTCATAAAAACTGATTAGATTGGTTTGACAGGAGCGATTTCTCATAAACCCATGCTGATATGGAGTTAAACAGTTATTCTCATTGAGATAATCCAGAATAACATCCCTCAGAAACCCTTCAAATATTTTACCAACAATAGAGGTTAGACTTACTGGCCTATAATTTCCAGGTTCACTTTTAGAGCCCTTTTTGAATATTGGCACCACATTTGCTATGCGCCAGTCCTGCGGAACAGACCCTGTCGCTATAGAGTCACTAAAAATAAGAAATAATGGTTTATCTATTACATTACTTAGTTCTCTTAGTACTCGTGGGTGTATGCCATCCGGACCCGGAGATTTATCTATTTTAATCTTATTTAGCCGGTTTCGCACCTCTTCTTGGGTTAGATTGGTGACCCTTAATATAGGGTTTTCATTGTTTCTTGGGATTTCACCTAGCATTTCATTTTCCACCGTGAATACCGTGGAGAAGAAGGTGTTTAATATGTTAGCTTTTTCCTCGTCATCTACAACCATTCTTTCCTCACTATTTTTTAAGGGGCCTACATTTTCAGTTTTTATTCTTTTACTATTGATATAGTTGAAGAACAGTTTGGGATTAGTTTTACTCTCCTTAGCAATGTGCTTCTCTGTTTCCTTTTTGGCAGCTTTAATTAGTTTTTTAGATAAAGTATTTTTCTCCCTATGGTTTTTTAGAGCTTCAATGGTGCCATCCTGCTTTAGTAGTGCAAATGCTTTCTTTTTACTGTTAATTGCCTGTCTTACTTCTTTGTTTAGCCACATTGGGTTTTTCCTATTTCTAGTCCTTTTATTCCCACAAGGTATAAACCGCTTACACTGCCTATTTAGGATGTTCTTAAACATTTCCCATTTATTATCTGTATTCTCATTTCTGAGGATATTGTCCCAGTCTACCAGATTAAGGGCATCTCTAAGCTGGTCAAACTTTGCCTTCCTAAAGTTCAATGTTTTTGTGACTCCCTGACAAGTCCCCCTAGTGAAAGACAGGTGAAACTGCACAATATTGTGGTCGCTATTTCCTAAATGCCCAACCACCTGCAGATTTGTTATTCTGTCAGGTCTATTAGATAGTATTAGGTCTAAAAGTGCTGCTCCTCTGGTTGGATTCTGCACCAATTGTGAAAGATAATTTTTCTTGGTTATTAGCAGAAACCTGTTACCTTTATGGGTTTCACAGGTTTCTGTTTCCCAGTTAATATCCGGGTAGTTAAAGTCCCCCATAACCAGGACCTCATTATGGGTTGCAGCTTCATCTATCTGCTTTAGAAGTAGACTTTCCATGCTTTCTGTTATATAAGTGGAACTGTAAGCGGGATATACATAAATCCCTGCAGTTCGTGGTATATAGAAAAGCAGTGGGATACCTAAAATAAGCCCCTGCTGTAAACTAAGAGGTCAATAGCCTTGTGTGTGGTTTTTCATCACATTGTTAGCAGTGGAGGGATAACTAAGATAAGCCCCCCTGCACATGTGATAGCCGTCTGTTGGCCTAAAGTCACCCCGACCCGTGACGTAGGGGTGACGGTCACGGTGTGAATCCTGACCAATTGGTGACAGCGGTCAGGGGAATCATGACAATTGGTGGCGAGGCGGTGGGATATCTTAGAGCATTAGTGATTTGGTTTGAGTAATCATTCCTCTCACTAAAAACTTGCAGAAAGTTCTTGCGAGGACTCTGCGCAAATAAGTTTGGAGAACGAACTCAGTGCTTTTTAGTTGTGAGACAATTGCGTACTGGTAATTATCCCCTCCCTTTCTCTTCGTTTTTCTATCCTATCTTTTATTTGGCAACCATGGCTGCGAAAGGGGAAGCCTGGTACAACCAGCAGAAGAAGGACTTTCTTGCTGGGATATGCACGTGCCATGGCCTGAACCCCCAGGGGAAGACCAAGACTCAAATGGTCGCTGAACTGGTGCAATTTGAAGCAGACCAAGCCAGGTCACAGAGCCCAGAGGCCGCAGAAGCCAGTACAAGCGAACATGGTGCTGCAGCAGAGGTCCAACCACTGAATACGGGCCCTACTGGCAACCAGGGGGGTGCAGACCTCCTCCTGCAGATGGCTCTGCAACAATGCTCCGCAGATGACCTAGAGAGGCGTCTGCAGCTGATCCAGCAATACCAGGAGCGAGCCGAGCGAGAGGCCGAGCGATCTGAGCGGAAGGCTGAGAGAGCCGAGCGCCGAGCCCAGCGAGAACATGAACTGGAGATGCTCCGGCAGGGGGGGATGCCCTCCACCGCCCAGAGACGTGAGCCCAGCAGCGCTCAGATACCTAAGCCCCGGCCCGATCACTTTCCTGTTATGGAGAAGGACGGGGACTTGGACACTTTTTTGCGGGCCTTTGAGAAAGCCTGCAGGCAGTACCAGCTGCCTACAGATGAATGGGCCCGATACCTGACACCAGGGCTGAGAGGTAAA
This sequence comes from Ranitomeya imitator, assembly GCF_032444005.1. Lineage (NCBI taxonomy): Eukaryota > Metazoa > Chordata > Amphibia > Anura > Dendrobatidae > Ranitomeya > Ranitomeya imitator. The sequence goes on along the minus strand of NC_091284.1, from coordinate 12,610,561 downwards.
GCTCTGGAGGCGTTTGCTGCCCTCCCTCAAGAACAAGATGGTGACTATGAGACCATCAAAAAGGCTCTGATAGCCAAGTACCAGCTTACACCCGAGGTGTACCGTAGAAAGTTCCGGACCCTCCAACGTGGCCCACACGACAGTTACAGTGATGTGGTGCATGGAATGGGGACCCACTTTGACCAGTGGACCCAAGGACTGTCAGTGACCACCTTTGCACAGCTGCGAGACCTGATGATCAAAGACCAGTTCTTTCATCTTTGCCCAGCTGAGGTGCGACAGTTCGTGATGGACAGAGAACCCAAAGACGTGACGAAAGCAGCGCAGATTGCCGATGCCTATGAGGCCAACCGTAGATCGGAAGTGCGGAAGCCAGTCACCACCAGCTGGAGAGGGGGTAAGCCTGCAACCAACGCCAGTACCCCTGCCAGCCAACACACCAGAGGTCCTGTCCCCGTGGCCAACAGCACCAGACCGACCACCGAACCTCGCACGTGTTACACCTGCCATCAGACTGGTCATATCAGTCCCTCCTGCCCAACCAAGCAGAAGAACACCCCAGCCAAGGCCTCAGGGCCTAATGCAGCAGTTCTTTTGGTGGGTGGTGTGGTTGGGAGGGTGTGTGACAACGTACAGCACGTCACTGTGGGAGGCCATGTTGCTACAGGCCTCAAGGACACCGGGGCTCCCCCCCTTCACTAGCTGACTCTACTTGTTTCTCTCTGGGTTACGGACTGTATGCTAGAAGGGGGTTTTATTGCCCTGGGGTCGTAAATTCCAGGCTCAGAGGAAAGTCCCTCACCCCTCCCACCTTCACTAGTCAGAACTGGTAAAGTGGCTCCAAAATTCATGAAAGATCCTTTGTTTGGTTTTGGTACGATATTATGCACCATGTTTAAGCTAGGAACATGAAAATATATATTCATAGTCTCACTCGGTGTATCTACACCTCCCATGAAACTCGGGGTTCTAACTCCGTCTGGTAAAGAAGTAGGGTTTTCTCTGTAAATATGTATCCCAGATAGGACATATTTGATCTCATTAGAATGCTCACGTTAATCCGAGATGAATGATAGGTTTGGTCTGACTCTGTCATGTTTTGTAGTGAAGTTATAGAAATTAGAGAGAATAGTTTAAAGTTTAGGCAGAATGTAGAGAGAGGAGGGTCTGAATAAGCCAGCCCTTCTGTGATGTCAAAGCCTTAAGGTATTAAGTTTGTGGCAGGAGCCCCAGCTCAGTCTCTTCTGCTGATGTCTCCTGCTGGACTGCTTGTCTTCTGAAGCCAGCAGCACGTCCAAATGAGCTGGGACATATGGAAAAACTCCACTAGCCTGGATGCCTGTCATGCTTTAAACATGTGAGTGTTGCTTTTCTCATTTATTCCCTTTATGTTATAATTACCCATGTACATAATTGCAATTGTCTCATTTGTAACTTCTTTATAAAATATTTTTGATAAAGCACTGCCTAATTAATTTTAAATGGGATATACTATTATATATTGGTTCGTTCTCCTGTTCTAAACCGTACCCTAAGTCTCTTGAAGGGAAAATACGCTACTGTTACTGTTGTGTTGGGTTAGCTTCGGACCCGTTTAATCGAAGCTGGTGGCAGCGAAAGTGCGCTGACTATTGGATTATGCTGAAGCAACTGCGGGTTTGATAATTATTGTTCCTGCCTGAGTGGGAGTAGTTATCGCATCGCTGCAGCGTGCCCAATAGCCAGTACATAGCAGGCAGCCTTTCTGGCGACTAATTACCCTAGGTGCAGTACCTAATCTGACCTGAGAGTAAGGGGGGCGCCAGAGAGCTGCAAGTGTTAAGTGGAACTGTAAGCGGGATATACATAAATCCCTGCAGTTCGTGGTATATAGAAAAGCAGTGGGATACCTAAAATAAGCCCCTGCTGTAAACTAAGAGGTCAATAGCCTTGTGTGTGGTTTTTCATCACATTGTTAGCAGTGGAGGGATAACTAAGATAAGCCCCCCTGCACATGTGATAGCCGTCTGTTGGCCTAAAGTCACCCCGACCCGTGACGTAGGGGTGACGGTCACGGTGTGAATCCTGACCAATTGGTGACAGCGGTCAGGGGAATCGTGACACCCACAGTTCCAGCTGCATGCAGCACAACAGCTCCATCTAGTGCCCACAGTTCCAGCACCATGCAGCACAACAGCTCCATCTAGTGCCCACAGCTCCAGCTCCACGCAGCACAACAGCTCCATCTAGTGCCCACAGTTCCAGCTCCACGCAGCACAACAGCTCCATCTTGTACCCACAGTTCCAGCTCCACGCAGCACAACAGCTCCATCTAGTGTCCACAGCTCCAGCTCCAGGCAGCACAACAGCTCCAGCTCCACACTGCACAACAGCTCCATCTAGTGCCCACAGTTCCAGCTCCACGCAGCACAACAGCTCCATCTAGTGCCCACAGCTCCAGCTCCACACAGCAAAACAGCTCCATCTAGTGCCCACAGATCCAGCTCCACGCAGCACAATAGCTCCATCTAGTGTCCACAGCTCCAGCTCCAGGCAGCGCAACAGCTCCATCTAGTGTCCACAGCTCCAGCTCCAAGCAGCACAACAGCTCCATCTAGTGCACACAGCTCCAGCTCCACACAGCACAACAGCTCCATCTAGTGCCCACAGCTGCAGCTCCACACAGCAAAACAGCTCCATCTAGTGCCCACAGCTCCAGCTGCACACAGCACAACAGCTCCATCTAGTGCCCACAGCTCCATCTCCACGCAGCACAACAGCTCCATCTAGTGCCCACAGTTCCAGCTCTACGCAGCACAACAGCTCCATCTAGTGTCCACAGCTCCAGCTCCAGGCAGCACAACAGCTCTATCTGGTGCCAACAGCTCCAGCTCCACGCAGCACAACAGCTCCATCTAGTGCCCACAGCTCCATCTTCACACAGCACAACAGCTCCATCTAGTGCCCACAGCTCCTGCTCCATGCAGCACAACAGCTCCATCTAGTGTCCACAGCTCCAGCTCCAGGCAGCACAACAGCACCATCTAGTGCCCACAGTTCCAGCTCCATGCACACAACAGCTCCATCTAGTGCCCACAGCTCCAGCTCCACGCAGCACAACAGCTCCATCTAGTGCCCACAGCTCCAGCTCCACGCAGCACAACAGCTCCATCTAGTGCCCACAGCTCCAGCTCCACGCAGCACAACAGCTCCATCTAGTGCCCACAGCTCCAGCTCCACACAGCACAACAGCTCCATCTCGTGCCCACAGCTCCAGCTCCAAGCAGCACAACAGCTCCATCTAGTGCGCACAGCTCCAGCTCCACACAGCACAACAGCTCCATCTAGTGCCCACAGTTACAGCTCCATGTAGCACAACAGCTCCATCTAGTGCGGCAGTTCCCACAGCTCCATGCAGCACAACAGCTCCATCTAGTGTCCACAGCTCCAGCTCCAGGCAGCACAACAGCTCCAGCTCCACACTGCACAACAGCTCCATCTAGTGCCCACAGTTCCAGCTCCACGCAGCACAACAGCTCCATCTAGTGCCCACAGCTCCAGCTCCACACAGCAAAACAGCTCCATCTAGTGCCCACAGATCCAGCTCCACGCAGCACAATAGCTCCATCTAGTGTCCACAGCTCCAGCTCCAGGCAGCGCAACAGCTCCATCTAGTGTCCACAGCTCCAGCTCCAAGCAGCACAACAGCTCCATCTAGTGCACACAGCTCCAGCTCCACACAGCACAACAGCTCCATCTAGTGCCCACAGCTGCAGCTCCACACAGCAAAACAGCTCCATCTAGTGCCCACAGCTCCAGCTGCACACAGCACAACAGCTCCATCTAGTGCCCACAGCTCCATCTCCACGCAGCACAACAGCTCCATCTAGTGCCCACAGTTCCAGCTCTACGCAGCACAACAGCTCCATCTAGTGTCCACAGCTCCAGCTCCAGGCAGCACAACAGCTCTATCTGGTGCCAACAGCTCCAGCTCCACGCAGCACAACAGCTCCATCTAGTGCCCACAGCTCCATCTTCACACAGCACAACAGCTCCATCTAGTGCCCACAGCTCCTGCTCCATGCAGCACAACAGCTCCATCTAGTGTCCACAGCTCCAGCTCCAGGCAGCACAACAGCACCATCTAGTGCCCACAGCTCCAGCTCCACACAGCACAACAGCTCCATCTAGTGCCCACAGCTCCAGCTCCACGCAGCACAACAGCTCCATCTACTGCCCACAGCTCCAGCTCCACACAGCACAACAGCTCCATCTAGTGCCCACATCTCCACATCCATGTAGCACAACAGCTCCATCTAGTGCCCACAGCTCCACACAGCACAACAGCTCCATCTAGTGCCCACAGCTCCTGCTCCATGTAGCACAACAGCTCCATCTAGTGCCCACAGCTCCAGCTCCACACAGCACAACAGCTCCATCTAGTGCCCACAGCTCCAGCTCCACGCAGCACAACAGCTCCATCTAGTGCCCACAGCTCCAGCTCCACGCAGCACAATAGCTCCATCTAGTGTCCACAGCTCCAGCTCCACGCAGCACAACAGCTCCATCTAGTGCCCACAGCTCCAGCTCCACACAGCACAACAGCTCCATCTAGTGCCCACAGCTCCAGCTCCACGCAGCACAACAGCTCCATCTAGTGCCCACAGCTCCAGCTCCACGCAGCACAACAGCTCCATCTAGTGCCCACAGTTACAGCTCCATGTAGCACAACAGCTCCATCTAGTGCGGCAGTTCCCACAGCTCCATGCAGCACAACAGCTCCATCTAGTGCCCACAGCTCCAGCTCCACACAGCACAACAGCTCCATCTAGTGCCAACAGCTCCAGCTCCAAACAGCACAACAGCTCCATCTAGTGCCCACAGCTTCAGCTCCACGCAGCACAACAGCTCCATCTAGTGCCCACAGCTCCATCTTCACACAGCACAACAGCTCCATCTAGTGCCCACAGCTCCTGCTCCATGCAGCACAACAGCTCCATCTAGTGTCCACAGCTCCAGCTCCAGGCAGCACAACAGCACCATCTAGTGCCCACAGTTCCAGCTCCACGCACACAACAGCTCCATCTAGTGCCCACAGCTCCTGCTCCACGCAGCACAACAGCTCCATCTAGTGCCCACAGCATCTGCTCCATGTAGCACAACAGCTCCATCTAGTGCCCACAGCTCCTGCTCCATGTAGCACAACAGCTCCATCTAGTGCCCACAGCTCCAGCTCCACGCAGCACAACAGCTCCATCTAGTGCCCACAGCTCCAGCTCCACGCAGCACAACAGCTCCATCTAGTGCCCGCAGCTCCAGCTCCACACAGCACAACAGCTCCATCTCGTGCCCACAGCTCCAGCTCCAAGCAGCACAACAGCTCCATCTAGTTCCCACAGCTCCAGCTCCAGCTCCACGCAGCACAACAACTCCATCTGGTGCCCACAGCTCCATCTCCACATAGCACAACAGCTCCGTCTAGTGCCCACAGCTCCACGCAGCACAACAGCTCCATCTGGTGCCCACAGCTCCATCTTCACATAGCACAACAGCTCCATCTAGTACCCACAGTTCCAGCTCCAGGCAGCACAACAGCTCCATCTAGTGGCCACAGCTCCATCTCCACACAGATTTGCAGAGCTGCCTGGTCCTCGGTCCATTCCTTTACTAAACATTACAAATTAGATTTGTTCTGTCCCTACATGAGGCGAATGGAGGTATGGTTGATTAATAAGCGTTGTGAGAGAGAATCGTACCTTCGTATTTTCTCAAAATGAGGCAGACAGGACCAATGCTGCTCAGCGTCCGAAGAGATGATGCACACCAGGGATTTATTTGGAAATCTGGACATACAGGGTATAACTGGTAATACAGTACTTTCTCCAGAAATGCAGGTGTAGACAAGGTTCAGTAAGATGTAGCACCAAGTGTGATTGCAAGTGTGAGCAACAAAAGAGAGTGAGTGGTCGAAAGACTGATGCCTTCCTAAGCCAGTTAAAGAGCGTGTCCTCTCACAACAGAAAGTAAACTGAAAATGGCTGCCAGAGGAAGAGAAGACTTGACCCCTGAACCAGAAGTGAAAGACATACCCACAAGAAATAATGAATAACAAGCTGCCATGCGGAAAAAGGCCATTGGGTGGCAGCAGAGTTAAATATAACAACATACACAGCATGAAGATGCATAAAACTAAAGAATACAACTTACACGGAACAGCACACTACCTGTCTGAAATTCCGTAAGGGATTTCACTATATTAATGTCCTTGAAATAAAGTCCATCCACCTAGAAAATGAAACCAAACATGCATGCAATGCAATAACAACGTTAAACAAGATAAGACATTAAGTCAGTTCCTGAGATAATCCAAAGGAAAACCCATCTTCGGATCAGAGAAGCCGCACTAGGCCAAACTATCTCTGACCCACTGTAATCCAATGGACAAAGTACTAGTGCAGTGTTCTGTTCATAGTTTATCCTACCGGAATGTCCTTAGTAGAGAGTGGTTTTTGGCAGACATGCCAACCGTGACACTTTGTCTCCTTGTGAATTGTGATGAGATCTCGCAATGTGGATTAACCTTGCAATAGTCTTGACGAGTTACATCCAACTGGAGAAGCGTTCGAAGCGCTGGCAACCGTAGGTGGAGGTTGGTTTAGCGTTCGTGGCCAGAGCACTGACCTAGGAGCGGACTTCTGGATCATCATCCGGATCCTGGATGCTAAAGACTTCCTGGACACATTCACTTCCCTTCTGTTCCAGCAGAAACTTTGGACCTGAAAGCCAAGAAGAGTTAGCAAAAGAATTTATAGACATAGGTCTAGTGGCATGGTCGGCTGGATTAAGTTCAGATGGGATATAGTGCCACTGTTCAGGTTTGGAAGATCTTCTTATTCTCTCGATGCGGTTAGTGACGTACACGTAGAAGCGCCTTGTTTGGCTGTAGATGTAACCGAAGACAACTTTACTGTCACTGTAGTATTGTACATCATCTATGTGAGTGTCCTGAATAAAGTTTGCAACTTCTACTGCAAGCTCAGCCCCACAGAGTTCAAGCCTGGGAATAGTGTGGTCAAGCTTGGGAGCCAACTTAGCCTTGCCGAAAACGAAACCAACGTGATCTTGGTTGTCGGATCCCGTCACCGTCAGGTAGGCAACAGCTGCAATGGCCTCCGTGGATGCATCCGAGAACACATGGAGTTCCGTCCTAGTGCTAGTGCAGCGCCCCAGAGACCTGGTCGTTGCAGTATGGCACTCTGCCGCTAAGGAGAGTGGCGGTACGTCTGATGGCACTAAAGAGTTCTCCTGACCAGGTATCACCAGAACACATTACACTTCACACTCCGGCCACTAGGGGGAGAAAAAGGCTTTATTTATTGGGCCACTCCTCACACTGGTAAAACTAGGGGCTAGGGAGGAAGTTAGTCAGAAGCTGACTGGGTTGGAACCAGGCAACATCCCGTGGCAGGGGGTGTTGCAGGGAGAAGGCACAGGGGGGTCCCTGTCAGGCGTGGGAACCTGGCAGGTGCCTAGCGTACAGAACAGAACGTAACGGAACCGCGCCTGCACACCCTGCAGCGGTATCCAGGAGAGAGACACGAAGGGAAGGATATTGTGGAACAGTGTAAACGAGATCAAGCACAAAGGAGAGCCAGTAAGAGTTGTGCCGAGAGAGAGAGGCAACATCTTACTGAGGCGCGTAGTCGGTGGCCGGATCACCGTAGGAGTAACTGACTTCAGGCCTTACTTCAAATTCCACCGGACAGTTAATTATAGGTTGGCTGTCTACCTTACTACACCTACGAAGACATAGGGGGCAACGCGTGGAGAGGGGCATCTCTAGGGTCCCGGAAGAGCTCCGAGCCTTCCCGTCAAACGGGTGGCGTCCTAGCCATAACATATCTGGGGGACATTAGAAACTAGTAACATCTGGAACCAAAGAACGAGAGAGAGAGAGAGAGCTGTAGAGAACGAACGAACGGGAACAGCAGTTGTGAGGACTATTCCGAATGCTCAGCAGGGTAGCACTACAACACACAGGCGCTAGTGGTAGGCAACGATTTCCATCTGCGAAGGAAACTCTGGATGTGCCCATCGGACCGGCCGGTCTCTGATAGCCCGGTTAAACGTGCTCTGGATTGAGGATCCTGAAGTCTTCAGTAAAGAGGTAAAGAGACTGCAACCTTGTGTCCTCGTTATTGCCTGCACCTCACACCATTACCATCTACCTTACTGGAAAGCCCTGGGGACATACTTCACCTGTGGGAAGGTATACCATCCAGCTGCCATTCCATCACCCCAGCGGACCCCACAGCAGCGTCGGTCACCCTGACCGAACACCACAGGTGGCGTCACGAACCCCTGACAGACTCTATCACCACCTTTATTGGACGCCCCTTAGCAGGGTCACGACCGGGTCCAGCCACCGTGACAACCCCAGAACTGAGACAGAAAGGACCGGTGCCGAGTAACCCGTAGCCCTGTGTCTGGGGGCGCTCCACTAGCAGCAAGTGAGATTCCAGCGTAGCATCTCGGTTTATGGATTTCATCCAAAGCACACAAAGACTGCTTCCAGGTTTCCCATTTTGGTTCCTTATCAGGAGGTAGTGGGGTATCCCAGTCCTTGACGGTTTTGGAAAGCTGTCTCAGAAGGGATTTACCTTGTATGGTAATTGGTGCCACGAATCCCAGTGGGTCATATAGGCTATTTACCACTGACAGGACACCACGTTTAGTGAATGGTTTGTCTGCACAGTTGATTTGGAAACCGAAGGTGTCGGCTGACAGGTTCCACGTCAGGCCTAAGCTTCTTTGCACAGGCGGACGGTCTGGTCCTAGGTCTATGTCCTTGAATCCAGGTGCGTGGTCACTTGACTCAAAGGCTCTCATGACAGCCGAGCTGTTTGAAGCAATTTTGTGCAGTCTAAGCTTCACCAGGTACAGCATATGTTGGGTCCTTTTAAGTAGGTCGATTGCCACTTCTTCTGTGGGTAGAGATTTAAGTCCATCATCTACGTAAAAGTCTTTCTCTACAAAGTCTCTGGCGTCTGTTCCATACTCGGATTCTCCTTCTAGTGCAGTTCTCCGCAGGCCATATGTTGCCACTGCGGGTGAAGGGCTGTTCCCAAATACGTGCACCCGCATGCGATACTCCACCATCTCTTTGCTGGGGTCATTGTCCTTGTACCATAGGAACCTGAGGAAATTCCTCTGGTCTCTCTATGAAACAGTGGAACATCTGTTCAATGTCGGCGGTGATGGCAATGGGCTTTTTCCTGAACCTCATCAACACTCCTACTAGGTTGTTCGTTAGATTAGGACCTGTGAGGAGGACATCATTGAGAGACACGCCTTGATGTTTGGCGCTTGAATCAAAGACAACTCAAATTTGTTTAGGCTTCTTCGGGTGATATACTCCAAATGAGGGTAGGTACCAGCACTCCTCGTTTTCCTTTAAGGGAGGCGCTGGCTCCGCATGGTTGTTATGGAATATTTTGCCCATAAAGGTGACGAAGTGTTCTTTCATCTCTGGTGAGTGTGCGCTGGAGAGAGTTGAATCTGGACAAGGCTTGTTCATGATTGTTTGGGAGCCTTACCCTGGTAGCTCGGAAGGGTAAGGGGAAAACCCAGTGATTAGTCTTGTCCTTGAGGAACTCATTGTCCATTATCCTGACAAATTCCTTGTCTTCCATAGACGGGGCTACTTTGTTGTTATCCTTAGTGGTACGAAACACAGATTTTCCCAAGTCGTCTGCATAGGGAGAAGGGATAACATCAGGCAGCTGTACAGGATCTTGAAGCTTTTCCTTCACCTCATAGTGATGAGGACATGGTTTGCAGAAAGTAGTGCGCCCGTCTTGGCGTACGTAGGTCTTAAAGGAATGGACTCCTGTTCAAGCATACATTTCCTATGACTACCCACCCCAAGTCAAGTCTCTGGGCGTAGGGGGCATAGTCGGGACCATTACACTGTTGGCGGACCTTATGTATACTCAAATTGTCTCTGCCAAGCAGAAGTAGGATTTCAGCGTCTGTGTCCAAAGGTGGGATAACGCTGGCTAGATGCCTTAAGTGTGGTTGGTGGAAAGCAGCTTCCGGGGTAGGGATCTCATCCCTTTTGTTGCGTATTTGATCGCATTCGATTAGCGTAGGTAGGGGTATTTCTACGTCTCCATTGACAGGAGAAGCGATGAAACCTTGTGCTCTTCTACCGCTAGTCTCTATGCGCCCCAAGCAAGTATTCAGAGTGTAGGGCGTTGCTAGTCCCTTGATTCTGAAGGCTTCAAAGAACTCAGGTCCAGCTAGGGATCGATTGCTCTGATCATCAATGATGGCGTACATTTTTACTGCCTTCTCTGGTTGCCCTTCTGGATAGATTCTGATTAGGCATATCCTGGCACAGCATTTAGCACTTTGATTCTCCCCACATACCTCTGAGCATGAGCAGGAAACAGCTGTGGTGGACTTGATGTGATTCTGTGGCTCCCCGCCATGGTTTGTAGCGGGACTAGAGGTAACTGCAACTGCTGGATCGCCGGTGACTGAGGCTGGGTGCAAAGCTGATGGGTGTCTGTCGCTGTGACACTCTTCACACTTAATGACAGATTTACAGTCCTTGGCCATGTGTTCTGATGAAGCGCAGTACTTGAAACATACCCCAAGTTCACTGAGGATTCTCTTGCGCTCCTGCATGGTTATGGATCTGAAGCCTCTACATTTGTTCAGTTAGTGTGGTCTTTTATGAATGGGAAACTCACGATTGAAAGACTTATCCCTCGACGGAATAGTGTACTGCTTATCGGCAGGTACTGCAGGTGATGGCAGGTTAGTCTTTCTGACGCTTACACTGTTCCTTGAGTCCTTGCGTCTATGTGTGATGCTCTCATACCTTGATGAAGGTGTTGCTAGAGCTGCAGTGTTAGACTCCAGGAAGTCGAGGCTAGGGTCGTTCCTCATTTGGGCTTGTTCGTCAATGAACTTGCAGAACTGAATGAACGGAGGAAAGGTGACGTCATGTGATCTTTTATACCTGGAGACGCACACTGCCCACTTCTCTTGCAGACTATGTGGCAGCTTTGAGACGATCGGGTTCACCCCATGGGCAGTGTCCAGGTAGCACAGTCCAGACAGATGAGGGTCTCTTTTAGCAAGATCCAGCTCCATAAGCAGGTCACTTAAGTCCAGAAGCTTGTGGGCTTCCTTAAGGTTGATCCTTGGAACGTTCTGCAGTCTCTTGAATAGGGACTTTTCTATGGCTTCAGCGCTGCCGTAAGTTCTTTCAAGTCTCTGCCAGGCCGCAGCGAGGCCTGCTTCAGCTTGCCCCACATAGATGGTCCTAAGACTCTTAATACGATTTGTGGATTCGGGACCCAACCATTTTACCAGGAGGTCGAGCTCCTGCTCCGCGGATAGGTTGAGATCGGCAATGGCGGCCTTGAAGGTTGCTTTCCAGGCTCTGTAGTTCTCTGCACGGTCATCAAATTTTGAGAGGCTAGTGCTGATTAGCTCCCTGCTCACCATGAACCTGGCAAACTCGGACATGTCCGATCCTTCACTCCTTGTTACCGTATCAGCTTGTGGTGCCCCTCGGGCGTATAAGCTCTGTGGCGTGGAAGGGTGAATTGTTCCCGGGTAGAATGATGTTGCTGCAGGGTTGAGCTGTGGTTTAACCTCTGGAGATTCTGATGACTGCTGCTTGAACTGTGGAGGCGGGTTGGAGTGTGCCTTGCGGTCGTCTTGCGGTGATGACTGCTCCTGAGGGTTTGCATCACGGCGTTGGTCTTGGGTCTCTGTCGGGGCTGTGGGCGATACTGGCACCATAGGTTGGGCTGACTTGGACGTTTCCACAATGTTGGGTTGAACGTCACTGGAGAAGGTGTGCGCTGCAGGTATCTGTTTCTGCACGTAGTCTCTGGTACGAACAGCTGGGTCGTCTTCTTCCTGTGGTGGCAGGGATATTGGGTCGAGGTTATGCTTCAATGCTTGCTCGAGTATTTTTACTTCAACTAATGCGATTTCTTCCTCCATTTCTGTTTGAAGAATCTTTGCTCTAGCCTCTGCTTCTGTTTGAAGAATCCTTGCTTGAGCCTCTGCTTCTGTTTGAAGAATCTTTGCTCGAGCCTCTGCTTCTGCTTTCTTTGCTTCTGCTTTAGCCTCTGCTTCTGCTTTCTTTTCTGTGTATGAACGTCTTAGTTTGGACCGTTCTGCATTTAAACGGGCCTCTAGGATTCTGTCGCTGAGGGCTGAAGTTCTTCAGCAGGATGATTTGTATGACCGAACAGAGTGTTTAGACGAGGCTGACCTGTGCGATCTAGTTTCTTGCAGATGGGCGATACGAAGCTCTGCTTTATCTTTGGCATCTTGCACGGCAGCGTCCCTTTCTCTGTCTATGGAATCTGCCTTGCTTAACTCTGATAGGGCTTCGCCGATTTTAGAGTCTTTTAGGAAGGCAGCATACTTTGCGATCTCTTGTATCTGCTGTGGGCCGTGTCTAGCTGTCTTATAGTGTCCTGTAAACTCGCTGCATCATCTTTGTGGCGTTGGACGCTTGACATGAGGGAGGTGACTCGCCCCCATGAGTCGTCCAGGTTGTCATTGAACTCATCCCTTGTGGAACAGTAATTCTCGAGGACCTTTAATGTTGGCTTGATCGAGCGTACTGGTCGTGTATCTGGGTCTGCTGCGGAAGCAGGCTCTGCTTCCCGGTCTTCATAATGGACAGTATCGGGTTGTATCACTGTATCACATTACAGTGATGAATATGCGGCTCCACCTCCCATAGGGGTGGAGCCGCATATTCATCACTGTAATAAGCGGCACCACGTGACCATTCATACAGGAAGAGCTGCGACACTGAGAGGATGGAAGCGTCGAGGGAACTGGGTAAGTATTTTAATGCCAGCAGGCGGGCGCACAGGGGGTGGGAGGGGGGTGATTACCGGGAACTTTATTTTAACAACAAAAATTTAAAAAAAAAAAATGATTTTTCATTCCTTCTCTCCAGCGAACGCTGCTGGGAAGAAGGAATGAATTCTGGATTCAGCACCCAAAGCAGGGGACAGCGCTTAACTCTAGCACTGTCTCCTGCACGGTGCGTGTGGTACCCAGTCGCCACACAGATGACACACAGCTGCCGCACGTGTGCCACACTGATGTGCCACGTGAGTACACGGACACGGATAACTCCAGTACCGATTTTTACGGTACCGGAATTATCTGGACGTGTGGGACATGCCTTACCAGTAATTCGGTTTCTAAGACCCTCAATGACAGCACGGGTAATTTTGCCCCCTAAGAATGTTATGTTCACTTGATTCCTTGCGATTCATTCTGTGGGGTTCTTGGTTTAACACTGAGGATGGAGGGAGGGGAGGGCTACTTAAACGTCTCGTGTTTCCTGTCCCTAATTAGAATAGGGAGGCAACCTCCTGTGTGCCGTCATGGAGGGTCTTAGAAACCAAGTTATGGTAAGTGTAATTCTGTTTTTATGCCATTCCTCGTGCGGTATTAGGTGACTTTATTCTTCGGGTCGGTGCAATTACAGTGATACCAGATTTATATCGGGTTTTTATGTTTGGCTGCTGTCTCACACTAAAAGACGCTTTTTATGAGAAAACTAGTTTTTGCGTCACCGTACTTAGAGAGGTATAACTTTTTTACTTTTGTGCTGATCACGCTGTATGGCAGCTTGATTTTTGCGGGATAAAATGACGTTTTCAGCGGTACCATTTTAATTTACATTCATCTTTTTTATCACATTTTATTCTTCTTTTTGTTAGGCGGTATGATGATACGGAAATTGTTTTCTGCCTCGCTTTTTTATTTTTTTTTATGGTGTTCATATTTATTTATGGGTCTAATATATTTTATATTATTTTTTACTTCTTCCCACTATGGGACTTTCACTTTTTTGCAGTCTGATCGTAGTAATAAAGCGTAGTAATGCAGGAGCATAGTTATAATGTATAGCCTGTGAGTGCTGCAGACACAAGTTAGTGCACTGCACATGATCTAACTAACTTCATAGTGTCTGGTGACCCGGATGTCATCATGATGACGTGGAGGGCAATGATCAGGACCCCACAATTGCCTCGCGGGGTTCTCCGATCCAAGGGCAGAGGGGCTTTCTTCCTTTTGCCTGCTCTCTAAAGCTGTGATCACACCACTCCTGGGATTGAGATCCGGGTGTCACCTGTCAGAATCAGTGGCCACCTGGGGCAATCGCTGGCGCACATCCCCCTGTATGCGGGAGATCGCCATCATGTACATGTACTGCCAATGTTGGGAATGGGATTAAAAAGGCGGAACACCCTAGTGCCACATGAAAGGCAATACATTTGTAGGCAGCTTGTGACGTATATCTCCAGGACATCTAAATCGCCTTGTACACTCTTCCTATTTTTGTGAGTGATTTTTTTTATACACAAGTTGACTGCAGCCTAACGCCGCTGCTTCTTTATGCCACTTACTAATTTTTAGCCTGATGATTTTGGCTGATAGCAGAAAAACCCTCTGTCTGCATCGCCCATTGTGGCCACCATTTATCTCTTCTGCATCGCCCATTGTGGCCACCATTTATCTCTTCTGTATCGTCCATTGTGGCCACCATTTATCTCTTCTGTATCGCCCATTGTGGCCGCCATTTATCTCTTCTGTATCGCCCATTGTGGCCACCATTTATCTCTTCTGCATCGCCCATTGTGGCCACCATTTATCTCTTCTGTATCGTCCATTGTGGCCGCCATTTATCTCTTCTGTATCGTCCATTGTGGCTGCCATTTATCTCTTCTGTATCGCCCATTGTGGCCGCCATTTATCTCTTCTGTATCGTCCATTGTGGCTGCCATTTATCTCTTCTGTATCGCCCATTGTGGCCACCATTTATCTCTTCTGCATCGGCCATTGTGGCCGCCATTTATCTCTTCTGTATCGTCCATTGTGGCCGCCATTTATCTCTTCTGTATTGCCCATTGTGGTCGCCATTTATCTCTTCTGAGTTCCCTGTTGGTAACAGTGAGCAGAGGTGAAAGAACTGGGGAAGGTGGAGGCAGATCGCTGATCTGTGTTAGATGAAGGGAAATCTGCTACCAGCGTCTCTTCTCTACAGATAATTCCCACAAACCGATCATCCTCTTGTGTCTACACAGGTCTCGTTATCCTGACCGCAGTACAACTGTCATCAGGAGAAGTCTATGTGCGGAGAGGATCGAACATCACTGACTGCAGCATGAAATGTCCTCATACTGACGGGGTCCTGCAGCTGTACAGAGACTGTGGAGGAGAGGAGACCCAACTACTGGAGCTGTGGTGTGATACGATGTGGCTCCATAATCGCTATAAGCCCAGACTCCTCTATAACAATAGCACCGGGTGCTGGAGCCTGAGAGACGCCGGGAAGAACGACTCCTGTGTGTACATTGTGGTGTATGACAACGGAACGATATCCCGGAAAACGTTACACGTCACTGTACTAGGTAAGAGCCGCTGATGACCCCAGAGCTCACGCTCTACGGGGAACGAGCGTAACTGCTGTATTTGGAATTTGCTTCCAAAGATGGGGAAATTATTATATGCCTCATAGGGGTTTTACTTTTACTCTGGATAAATATGTTACAGATCTGAAGAGTCTTATGTCTTATCTTCAACCTTAAAAACTATGAAGAAATGAGCTGCATATTCCAGATGAGTACGCATGAATGCTAAGTGGTTATATTACGTCTCTGTCACACAAGTCCATGCCAATTATAATCCGTGACAATATCCTGCTCATCTTATAAGTCGCTGATTGACATTGTCCTGTTAATTAATCTGTGATCTGCAAGTGACTCTCCTAGTTTTACTCTCTCTAGTACAAAGTCCAAAAACCATAGATCCACAGCTGCTCTATAGTAACGCTCTGTATATACTATATATCCACAACTCCTCTCTGTAGTCACACGCTCTGTATATACTGTTATGTCTGCTAATGAAAGGTGTTATGAAGACAATCCAGAGACACAGTGTGCCTAGCGATCAGAGTGCACACAGTGATCTGACAAATACCCAAAAACAAAAGAACGAGCTCTGAGACGTGGAAACTCTTTAGACTGCACACCTGAACCTATCCTAGACACAACTAAAAGCGGCTGTGGATTGCGCCTAACAACTACCTATGCAACTCGGCACAGCCTAAGAAACTAGCTAGCCTGAAGATAGAAAAATAGGCCTGACTTGCCCCCAGAGAAATACCCCAAAGGAAAAGGCAGCCCCCCACATATAATGACTGTGAGTAAGATGAAAAGACAAAACGTAGGGATGAAATAGATTCAGCAAAGTGGGGCCCGATATTCTTAGACAGAGCGAGGACAGTAAAGCGAACTTTGCAGTCTACAAAAAACCCTAAAGCAAAAACCACGCAAGGGGGGCAAAAAGACCCACCGTTCCGGACTAACGGCACGGCGGTACACCCTTTGCGTCTCAGAGCTTCCAGCAAAACAAAAGACAAGCTGGACAGAAAAAAAGCAACAAAACAGCAAAAAAGCACTTAGCTATACAGAGCAGCAGGTCACAGGAACAATCAGGAGAAGCTCAGATCCAACACTGGAACATTGTCAAGGAGCCAGGATAGCAGCATCAGGCAGAGTTAAGTAACGAGACAGCTAACGAGCTCACCAGAACACCTGAGGAAGTAAGCTCAGAAGCTGCAGTACCACTTGTGACCACAGGAGTGAATCCAGCCACAGAATTCACAACAGTACCCCCCCCTTGAGGAGGGGTCACCAAACCCTCACCAGAGCCCCCAGGCCGACCAGGATGAGCCACATGAAAGGCACGAACAAGATCGGGAGCATGAACATCAGAGGCAAAAACCCAGGAATTATCTTCCTGAGCATAACCCTTCCATTTAACCAGATACTGGAGTTTCCGTCTAGAGACACGAGAATCCAAAATCTTCTCCACAATATACTCCAATTCCCCCTCCACCAAAACCGGGGCAGGAGGCTCAACAGATGGAACCATGGCAACCCCAACACAACCACATCATGCAGATTATGCAACACCAGAAAGCGAATAACTTCCTGATGTGCAGGAGCCATGCACATGGTCAGCTGGGCCCAGTACTGAGGTTTATTCTTGGCCAAAGGTGTAGCATCAATTCCTCTCAATGGAATAGGACACCGCAAAGGCTCCAAGGAAAACCCACAACGTTTAGCATAATCCAAATCCATCAGATTCAGGGCAGCGCCTGAATCCACAAACGCCATGACAGAAAACGACGACAAAGAGCATATCAAGGTAATGGACAGAAGGAATTTGGACTGTACAGTACCAATGACGGCAGACCTAGCGGACCGCTTAGTGCGCTTAGGACAATCAGAAATAGCATGAGTGGAATCACCACAGTAGAAACACAGCCCATTCAGACGTCTGTATTCCTGCCGTTCAACTCTGGTCATAGTCCTATCGCACTGCATAGGCTCAGGTTTAACCTCAGGCAATACCGCCAAATGGTGCACAGATTTACGCTCGCGCAAGCGTCGACCGATCTGAATGGCCAAAGACAAAGACTCATTCAACCCAGCAGGCATAGGAAATCCCACCATGACATCCTTAAGAGCCTCAGAGAGACCCTTTCTGAACAAAGCTGCCAGCGCAGAATCATTCCACTGAGTGAGTACTGACCATTTCCTAAATTTCTGACAATATACTTCTATATCATCCTGACCCTGGCACAAAGCCAGCAAATTCTTCTCAGCCTGATCCACTGAATTAGGCTCATCGTACAGTAATCCGAGCGCCAGGAAAAACGCATCGACACTACTCAATGCAGGGTCTCCTGGTGCAAGAGAAAATGCCCAGTCTTGAGGGTCGCTGCGCAAAAAAGAAATAATAATCAAAACCTGTTGAATAGGATTACCAGAAGAATGAGGTTTCAAGGCCAGAAATAGCTTACAATTATTTTTGAAACTTAGAAACTTAGTTCTATCTCCAAAAAACAAATCAGGAATAGGAATTCTTGGCTCTAACATAGATTTCTGATCAATAGTGTCTTGAATCTTTTGTACATTTATAACGAGATTATCCATTGAAGAGCACAGACCCTGAATATCCATGTCCACACCTGTGTCCAGAATCACCCAAATGTCTAGGGGAAAAAAAAAAATGAACACAGAGCAGAAAAAAAAAAAAAAATGATGTCAGAACTTTTTCTTTCCCTCTATTGAGAATCATTAGTTGTGGCTCCTTGTACTGTTATGTCTGCTAATGAAAGGTGTTATGAAGACAATCCAGAGACACAGTGTGCCTAGCGATCAGAGTGCACACAGTGATCTGACAAATACCCAAAAACAAAAGAACGAGCTCTGAGACGTGGAAACTCTGTAGACTGCACACCTGAACCTATCCTAGACACAACTAAAAGCGGCTGTGGATTGCGCCTAACAACTACCTATGCAACTCGGCACAGCCTAAGAAACTAGCTAGCCTGAAGATAGAAAAATAGGCCTGACTTGCCCCCAGAGAAATACCCCAAAGGAAAAGGCAGCCCCCCACATATAATGACTGTGAGTAAGATGAAAAGACAAAACGTAGGGATGAAATAGATTCAGCAAAGTGGGGCCCGATATTCTTAGACAGAGCGAGGACAGTAAAGCGAACTTTGCAGTCTACAAAAAACCCTAAAGCAAAAACCACGCAAGGGGGGCAAAAAGACCCACCGTGCCGGACTAACGGCACGGCGGTACACCCTTTGCGTCTCAGAGCTTCCAGCAAAACAAAAGACAAGCTGGACAGAAAAAAAGCAACAAAACAGCAAAAAAGCACTTAGCTATACAGAGCAGCAGGTCACAGGAACAATCAGGAGAAGCTCAGATCCAACACTGGAACATTGTCAAGGAGCCAGGATAGCAGCATCAGGCGGAGTTAAGTAACGAGACAGCTAACGAGCTCACCAGAACACCTGAGGAAGTAAGCTCAGAAGCTGCAGTACCACTTGTGACCACAGGAGTGAATCCAGCCACAGAATTCACAACAGTACCCCCCCCTTGAGGAGGGGTCACCGAACCCTCACCAGAGCCCCCAGGCCGACCAGGATGAGCCACATGAAAGGCACGAACAAGATCGGGAGCATGAACATCAGAGGCAAAAACCCAGGAATTATCTTCCTGAGCATAACCCTTCCATTTAACCAGATACTGGAGTTTCCGTCTAGAGACACGAGAATCCAAAATCTTCTCCACAATATACTCCAATTCCCCCTCCACCAAAACCGGGGCAGGAGGCTCAACAGATGGAACCATAGGTGCCACGTATCTCCGCAACAACGACCTATGGAATACATTATGTATGGAAAAGGAGTCTGGGAGGGTCAGACGAAAAGACACAGGATTGAGAACCTCAGAAATCCTATACGGACCAATAAAACGAGGTTTAAATTTAGGAGAGGAAACCTTCATAGGAATATGACGAGAAGATAACCAAACCAGATCCCCAACACGAAGTCGGGGACCCACACGGCGTCTGCGATTAGCGAAAAGTTGAGCATTCTCCTGGGACAAGGTCAAATTGTCCACTACCTGAGTCCAGATCTGCTGCAACCTGTCCACCACAGAATCCACACCAGGACAGTCCGAAGACTCAACCTGTCCTGAAGAGAAACGAGGATGGAACCCAGAATTGCAAAAAAATGGAGAAACCAAGGTAGCCGAGCTGGCCCGATTATTAAGGGCGAACTCAGCCAACGGCAAAAAGGACACCCAATCATCCTGGTCTGCAGAAACAAAACATCTCAGATATGTTTCCAAGGTCTGATTGGTTCGTTCGGTCTGGCCATTAGTCTGAGGATGGAAAGCCGAGGAAAAGGATAGGTCAATGCCCATCCTACCACAAAAGGCTCGCCAAAACCTTGAAACAAACTGGGAACCTCTGTCAGAAACAATATTCTCAGGAATGCCATGCAACCGAACCACATGCTGAAAGAACAAAGGTACCAAATCAGAGGAGGAAGGCAATTTAGCCAAGGGCACCAGATGGACCATTTTAGAAAAGCGATCACAGACCACCCAAATGACTGACATCTTTTGAGAAACGGGAAGGTCAGAAATGAAATCCATCGAAATATGTGTCCAAGGCCTCTTTGGGACAGGCAAGGGCAAAAGCAACCCACTGGCACGAGAACAGCAGGGCTTAGCCCTAGCACAAATCCCACAGGACTGCACAAAAGTACGTACATCCCGTGACAGAGATGGCCACCAGAAGGATCTAGCCACTAACTCTCTGGTACCAAAGATTCCAGGATGACCAGCCAACACCGAACAATGAAGTTCAGAGATAAGTTTATTAGTCCACCTATCAGGGACGAACAGTTTCTCCGCTGGACAACGATCAGGTTTATTCGCCTGAAATTTTTGCAGCACCCGCCGCAAATCAGGGGAGATGGCAGACACAATGACTCCTTCCTTGAGGATACCCGCTGGCTCAGATAAACCCGGAGAGTCGGGCACAAAACTCCTAGACAGAGCATCCGCCTTCACATTTTTAGAGCCCGGAAGGTACGAAATCACAAAGTCGAAGCGGGCAAAAAATAACGACCAACGGGCCTGTCTAGGATTCAAGCGCTTGGCAGACTCGAGATAAGTCAAGTTCTTATGATCAGTCAATACCACTACGCGATGCTTAGCTCCTTCAAGCCAATGACGCCACTCCTCGAATGCCCACTTCATGGCCAGCAACTCTCGGTTGCCCACATCATAATTACGCTCAGCGGGCGAAAACTTCCTGGAAAAGAAAGCACATGGTTTCATCACTGAGCAATCAGAACCTCTCTGTGACAAAACCGCCCCTGCTCCAATCTCAGAAGCATCAACCTCGACCTGGAACGGAAGAGAAACATCTGGCTGACACAACACAGGGGCAGAACAAAAACGACGCTTCAATTCCTGAAAAGCTTCCACAGCAGCAGAAGACCAATTAACCAAATCAGCACCCTTCTTGGTCAAATCGGTCAATGGTTTGGCAATGCTAGAAAAATTACAGATGAAGCGACGATAAAAATTAGCAAAGCCCAGGAACTTTTGCAGACTTTTCAGAGATGTCGGCTGAATCCAATCCTGGATGGCTTGAACCTTAACTGGATCCATCTCGATAGTAGAAGGGGAAAAGATGAACCCCAAAAATGAAACTTTCTGCACACCGAAGAGACACTTTGATCCCTTCACAAACAAAGAATTAGCATGCAGGACCTGAAAAACCATTCTGACCTGCTTCACATGAGACTCCCAATCATCTGAGAAGATCAAAATGTCATCCAAGTAAACAATCAGGAATTTATCCAGATACTCACGGAAGATGTCATGCATAAAAGACTGAAACACAGATGGAGCATTGGCAAGTCCGAACGGCATCACTAGATACTCAAAATGACCCTCGGGCGTATTGAATGCAGTTTTCCATTCATCTCCTTGCCTGATTCTCACCAGATTATACGCACCACGAAGATCTATCTTAGTGAACCAACTAGCCCCCTTAATCCGAGCAAACAAGTCAGATAAAAAAGGCAAGGGATACTGAAATTTAACAGTGATCTTATTAAGAAGGCGGTAATCAATACACGGTCTCAGCGAACCATCCTTCTTGACTACAAAGAAGAACCCTGCTCCCAGTGGTGATGACGATGGGCGAATATGTCCCTTCTCCAGGGATTCCTTAACATAACTGCGCATAGCGGCATGTTCGGGCACGGATAAATTAAATAATCGACCTTTCGGGAATTCACTACCCGGAATCAAATTGATAGCACAATCACAATCCCTATGCGGAGGTAGGGCATCGGACTTGGGCTCTTCAAATACATCCTGATAATCAGACAAGAACTCTGGGACCTCAGAAGGGGTGGATGACGAAATCGACAAAAATGGAACATCACCATGTACCCCCTGACAACCCCAGCTGGATACCGACATGGAATTCCAATCCAATACTGGATTATGGGTTTGCAGCCATGGCAACCCCAACACGACCACATCATGCAGATTATGCAACACCAGAAAGCGAATAACTTCCTGATGTGCAGGAGCCATGCACATGGTCAGCTGGGCCCAGTACTGAGGTTTATTCTTGGCCAAAGGTGTAGCATCAATTCCTCTCAATGGAATAGGACACCGCAAAGGCTCCAAGGAAAACCCACAACGTTTAGCATAATCCAAATCCATCAGATTCAGGGCAGCGCCTGAATCCACAAACGCCATGACAGAAAACAACGACAAAGAGCATATCAAGGTAATGGACAGAAGGAATTTGGACTGTACAGTACCAATGACGGCAGATCTAGCGGACCGCTTAGTGCGCTTAGGACAATCAGAAATAGCATGAGTGGAATCACCACAGTAGAAACACAGCCCATTCAGACGTCTGTATTCCTGCCGTTCAACTCTGGTCATAGTCCTATCGCACTGCATAGGCTCAGGTTTAACCTCAGGCAATACCGCCAAATGGTGCACAGATTTACGCTCGCGCAAGCGTCGACCGATCTGAATGGCCAAAGACAAAGACTCATTCAACCCAGCAGGCATAGGAAATCCCACCATGACATCCTTAAGAGCCTCAGAGAGACCCTTTCTGAACAAAGCTGCCAGCGCAGAATCATTCCACTGAGTGAGTACTGACCATTTCCTAAATTTCTGACAATATACTTCTATATCATCCTGACCCTGGCACAAAGCCAGCAAATTCTTCTCAGCCTGATCCACTGAATTAGGCTCATCGTACAGTAATCCGAGCGCCAGGAAAAACGCATCGACACTACTCAATGCAGGGTCTCCTGGTGCAAGAGAAAATGCCCAGTCTTGAGGGTCGCTGCGCAAAAAAGAAATAATAATCAAAACCTGTTGAATAGGATTACCAGAAGAATGAGGTTTCAAGGCCAGAAATAGCTTACAATTATTTTTGAAACTTAGAAACTTAGTTCTATCTCCAAAAAACAAATCAGGAATAGGAATTCTTGGCTCTAACATAGATTTCTGATCAATAGTGTCTTGAATCTTTTGTACATTTATAACGAGATTATCCATTGAAGAGCACAGACCCTGAATATCCATGTCCACACCTGTGTCCAAAATCACCCAAATGTCTAGGGGAAAAAAAAAAAATGAACACAGAGCAGAAAAAAAAAAAAAAAAAAAAATGATGTCAGAACTTTTTCTTTCCCTCTATTGAGAATCATTAGTTGTGGCTCCTTGTACTGTTATGTCTGCTAATGAAAGGTGTTATGAAGACAATCCAGAGACACAGTGTGCCTAGCGATCAGAGTGCACACAGTGATCTGACAAATACCCAAAAACAAAAGAACGAGCTCTGAGACGTGGAAACTCTGTAGACTGCACACCTGAACCTATCCTAGACACAACTAAAAGCGGCTGTGGATTGCGCCTAACAACTACCTATGCAACTCGGCACAGCTCTGGCTGCGAGAGTCTGGCGACTCCCCAAGTCGCAGGATACCGGTGGAGGTCCCTCCGCGACTAGGTAGAGCTGTGTGCTCCCATGGGCTGCCCCATCCCCTCACAAAAGGGGCTCTGAGGCAGCAGCTGCGGCGGCGGTGTCCGGCGCTCCCTCAGGCTCCACGTGCGGTCGGTGCTGGCATCGCTCCCCTGACTTCCGGTCCGGCACTCCAGTCGGAGGTGACGACTTCCGGGGGGCGTGGCTGGATTCCCGGGGTCGGCGACGCCGATGCATTTCCGGGTGCGCCTGGGAGCTGCAGGGGGAAAGCAGAGCCGCAACAATGTCTGGATCATGCGCCGGAATCTAGGTCCCAGGCTGGTCAGCGTGCGTTCCAGATGACGCATGCGCAGTACAGCTGGGAACCTGAAATCACCGTGGAGGCCAGCAGCTGAGCTCGGAAGGAGGACGAATCAGATGTCTTGAAGCTGGGTAAGACTGACTACTTAATGACTGACATCTGACAGCACATTTGACCCAGTAAGATGGAAGGTGCTACTCGCCCAGACGTCAAATCCTTAGAGCTACACACGGACCATGTGAGTAGTACGTGGTATGGGATGCATTACAGAACTTTAGTTCCGTAGCTACAGGGATCTCCTTTACATTTACAGGATAAGGACATTCCCAAGAGGCCAACTACTAAAAAAAGGACTAGTAGATGTCCATTGTGCACCAACAAGCTCCCAGATGGCTATAAAAAGAAGTTATGCGAAAAATGCATCGCTAAACTTCTAAAAGACGAACAGGCTTCGCTGTTAGATAATATCAAATCTATGATTAGAGACGAAGTCCAAGCTACGGTGTCTACAATGGTGCCACCCCAGTCTCCGCGGCCTAAAAAGCCTAGATGGGATATGAATTTAAGTTCTGAGGAAGGAGAGGTCTCGGGTTATTCCGATCCGGGCTCAAATGAAGAGGATAATACATTGGCTGTGCTTCCAGAAGAACGGAAGAAATACCTGTTCTCATCCGAAAATACGGATGTGCTGCTAAAGCAGTGAGGAGCACTATGAAATAGAAGACTCGTCTGAGCCACTATCGGTTCAAGACGAAATGTTTGGGGGCCTGAGAACTCGCAGGAATAGGGTTTTTCCGGTCAACAATCACATATCAGCAATGATAATGGAAGAGTGGGAAGATGTGGGAAAAAAATTAGTAGTCCCAAGAGACTTCAAATACCGTCTTCCCTTTGACCCAGAAGAAACTAAGGTCTGGGAATCGGTTCCAAAAATTGATATTCCTGTGGCCAAAGTTACAAGGAAAACAGCTATTCCCTTCGAGGACTCATCAGGGTTAAAAGACCCAATGGATAAAAGGTCAGAAGATCTTCTTAAGAAAGCCTGGGAGTCGTCAGCCGCCATTATGAAGACGAATATAGCGGCTACCTCTGTAGCAAGGTCCATGAGTCTTTGGGTGGACGAGCTGGAGAGTCATATTAGAAACACAACTCCAAGAGAGGAAATGCTTAAATCTTTTTCAGTTCTGAAAATGGCGACTGATTTCATGGCAGATGCTTCAGCGGAATCTGTACGTTTTGCTGCCCGGAATAATGCGCTGTCAAACGCAGCGAGAAGGGCCTTATGGCTGAGATCGTGGACGGGAGATACCCAATCCAAGAACAAGCTGTGTTCGATTCCATTCTCAGGATCTCACGTCTTTGGTCCAGTCCTTGACGAGCTACTCGAAAAAGCGTCCAATAAGAAAAAAGGCTTCCCTGAAGAGAAGCCAAAGAAACCACAATTCTTCCGGAAACCTCGCTCCCACCCAAGACAGGACTACAGAGGAAAAGGGAAGTCCGGCAGGTGGAGCTACCCTAAAGAGGGCAGAGGAAGAGGTTCCTTTCGAGACCAGTCAACAGGACCCAGCAAACAATGACGCCAACAATATAGGAGGAAGACTACAATACTTCCAAGAAGGATGGCTGAACATAACTCAGAATCAGTGGATTCTACAGACAGTTGCACAGGGTTACAAGATAGCGTTTACTCATCTACCCCCCAAGAGATTCTGCTTAACACAGATAGAGTCGTCAGCAGTACATCAAAGGCTGCTAACAGACATACAGGAACTCTTAGAATTAAACATCATAATACCGGTACCCCATCATCAACATTTTCAGGGGCATTACTCCAGTCTGTTCTCCATAAAAAAAAAAAACGGAGATTACCGAACAATAATAAACTTAAAACCATTAAACAAATGGGTGGCGTACAAACGCTTCAAGATGGAATCTCTCAAATCAATTACACCGTTAATAAAAAAGAACTCGGTAATGTGCACGCTAGATCTCAAACATGCATACAATCATGTTCCCATCCATCCCTCAGATCAAAAATTCCTCAGATTTGCAATAAGAAACCACAAGAAAATACTTCATTTCCAGTTTCAGTGCCTACCATTTGGTCTCTCCTCTGCCCCAAGGATATTTACGAAGCTCATGACGGAGGTCATGGCCTATTTAAGAGAAAAAGAAGTTCTCATCGCACCATATCTGGACGATCTGTTGCTGATCGCAGATTCATCCCAATAGATGGAAGAATCCTTAAAAATTACCATGTCACTCCTGAAACGTCTGGGGCGGGTAATACATGCAAAAAAGTCGAGTCTCGAACCAGAGACGCAGAAGATATTTCTGGGGGTACTACTAAATTCCGAACTAGAATACTCCTTCCTACCAGACCAAAAACAACGGTCAATCAAAAAAGAACTTCAATCAATAAAAAGACGGAAATATATTTCCATCAGGAAAGCGATGAGGATTCTAGGATTCTGATGACCTCATGCATTCCCAGCGTACAGTGGAGCCAGTTTCACTCCAGAACGCTTCAAAGGGAAGTTCTTTCGGTATGGAACGGAAGAAAAGATTCATTAGACAACAGCATGTGGTTACCCAGCGAGGTAAAGCAGTCCCTCTCATGGTGGATCGACATAAAAAACCTCAAAAGAGGAAAACCATGGAAAATATCTCCATGCGTAAACATAACCACCGATGCAAGCTCAAGGGGCTGGGGAGCCCACATAGAAGGTCGATACCTTCAGGGGGCATGGCCACCGTCGGTACGCGACAGTTCCTCCAATTACAGGGAACTCAGGGCAGTCTGGGAAGCACTAAAGAGGTGCCAACACGAGATTCAGGGACACCACATCCGAATCTTCTCAGACAACTCGACCACGGTAGCTTTTCTCCTACATCAGGGAGGATCAAGACACCGTCCACTTCAAACACTAGCAGAAACAATATTCTCCTGGGCGGAAGATACTGTGAAGTCCATCACAGCAGTACATCTAAAAGGTTCACAGAACCAAATAGCGGACTTTCTCAGCAGAGAGAAAGTACAGCCGTCAGAGTGGTCTCTAAACGGAGAAGTCTTTACTCAGCTAATTCAACAATGGGGCACTCCACAAATAGATTTATTCGCCTCAAAGGGCAATACAAAAATGGAAAAATTATTTTCGTTAAATCCAAGAGACAATCCAACCGGCATAGATGCCTTGGCTCAACATTGGGACATGGAACTTGCATACGCGTTCCCTCCACTAGTCCTTATTCCCAGAGTTTTGAGGAAAATTCAGGAAAGTCTAGCTGTAGTGATCCTAATAGTGCCATATTGGCCCAAGAGGAGCTGGTTTCCTCTGCTAAAGTGGATGGCGGTGGAAGACCCAGTGCTGCTACCACTGACACGGGATCTTCTAATACAGGGACCACTTGTCCATCAAAATCTAAAGATGCTACAACTCTCAGCGTGGATCTTGAAAGGGAGATCTTGAGATCAAAGGGACTGTCTGAGTCAGTTATCTCAACCATGAAAAAAAGTAGAAAGCCGGTGACCTCGGCTATATACCAGAAGATTTGGAAGAAATTTTGTGCGCAGAGCAATACTCCAATATCCGTTCTCCAACAACCAGATATTCCTCAAATTCTAAATTTTCTCCAAACAGGCTTTGATATGGGCTTGAGACCTAGTACGCTAAAAGTACAAATCTCAGCTTTAACTGCCTTTTATGATTATCCACTAGCGAATCATCCCTGGATAATGAGATACATCAAAGCTACACAAAATATCAGACCAACAATACGAAGCTCAGTACCCTCATGGAACCTCACTTTGGTACTAAATGAGCTACGAAAAGCTCCATACGAGCCACTTGATCAAGTCTGTGACATTCAAGGCTGTCTTCCTTGTCGCAATAACGTCAGCAAGGCGAATAGGCGAAATTCAAGCCCTGTCCATAACACATCCATACTTAAAGATACAAGAAGATTGCATCGTTTTAAAGTTGGATCCCTCATTTCTTCCAAAAGTTGTGACGGACTTTCACAGAAACCAGGAAATAATTTTGCCTACGTTCTGTCAGAACTACAATAACGAGAAAGAACGTTCTCTTCATTCCCTGGATGTTAAGAGAACAGTATTGCAGTATCTAAAACTTACAGACAGCTGGAGAATTGACTCAAACCTCTTTATCCAGATGTCTGGGAAGAATAGAGGCAAAAAAGCCTCAAAAGCGACTCTGGCCAGATGGATTAAATCTACCATTTGCGCTGCGTATACTTCAGCTGGTGAATCTCCTCCAGATCACCTAAAAGCCCACTCACTGAGAGCAGTATCTGCTTCATGGGCAGAGAGTGCGGGTGCATCCATGGACCAAATTTACCTTTTGCAAACACTACAAGCTGGACGTTCTTTCAAAGCAACAAACTAGCTTTGGAAGAAAAGTCCTCCAAGTTGTAATCCCGCCCTAATAGGAGTTATTTGGTATTTCTCTTATGGTGCTGTCATGAGGGACGACCTGGAAACTAGGAGTTAGTCATACCGGTAACGGTATTTCCAGGAGTCCATCATGACAGCACCCATTATTTGCCCTCCCTTGAACTCCTGTCTGATGTGTGATATGAACATGTATAGAGAGGAAGCTCAATAAAATTGTGTTGTATCCATCCTGGTGTGGTATTTTGTAAAATCACTGAAGGGTGGAGGTGGGGAGGGGCTATTTAACCTCTTCCTTCCTGTCCCTATCGAGGATATGAAGAGCAACCTCCTGTGGTACTGTCATGATGGACTCCTGGAAATACCGTTACCGGTATGACTAACTCCTAGTATCCACAGCTCCTCTCTGTAGTCACACGCTCTATATTCAGTACTATATATCCACAGCTCCTCCCTGTAGTCACATGCTCTGTATATACTATATATCCACAGCTCCTCTCTATAGTCACGCTCTATATACAGTACTATATATCCACAGCTCCTCTCTGTAGTCACACGCTCTGTATATAGTATATATCCACAGCTCCTCTCTGTAGTCACGCTCTATATACAGTACTATATATCCACAGCTCCTCTCTGTAGTCACACGCTCTGTATATAGTATATATCCACAGCTCCTCTCTGTAGTCACACGCTCTGTATATACTATATATCCACAGCTCCTCTCTGTAGTCACACGCTCTATATACAGTACTATATATCCACAGCTCCTCTCTGTAGTCACACGCTCTATATACAGTACTATATATCCACAGCTCCTCTTTGTAGTCACACGCTCTGTATACACTATATATCCACAGCTCCTCTCTGTAGTCACACGCTCTGTATATACTATATATCCACAACTGCTCTCTGTAGTCACACGCTCTGTATATACTATATATCCACAGCTCCTCTCTGTAGTCACACTCTCTATATATAATATATATCCACAGCTCCTCCCTGTAGTCACATGCTCTGTATATACTATATATCCACAGCACCTCTCTGTAGTCACACGCTTTGTATATACTATATATCCACAGCTCCTCTCTGTAGTCACACGCTCTATATTCAGTACTATATATCCACAGCTCCTCCCTGTAGTCACATGCTCTATATATACTATATATCCACAGCTCCTCTCTGTAGTCACACGCTCTGTATATACTATATATCCACAGCTCCTCTGTAGTCACACACTCTATATACAGTACTATATATCCACAACTCTTCTCTGTCGTCACACGCTTTGTATATACTATATATCCACAACTCCTCTCTGTAGTCAAATGCTTTGTATATACTATATATCCACAGCTCCTCTGTAGTCACACGCTCTGTATATACTATATATCCACAGCTCCTCTCTGTAGTCACACTCTCTGTATATACTATATATCCACAGCTCCTCTGTAGTCACACACTCTATATACAGTACTATATAGCCACAGCTCCTCTCTGTAGTCACACGCTCTGTATATACTATATATCCACAGCTCCTCTGTAGTCACACGCTCTATATTCAGTACTATATATCCACAGCTCCTCTCTGTAGTCACATGCTGTGTATATATTATATATCCACAGCTCCTCTCTGTAGTCACACGCTCTGTATATTCTATATATCCACAGCTCCTCTCTGTAGTCACATGCTCTGTATATACTATATACTATATATCCACAGCTCCTCTCTGTAGTCACATGCTCTGTATATGCTATATATCCACAGCTCCTCTCTGTAGTCACCTGCTCTGTATACACTATATTTCCACAGCTCCTCCCTGTAGTCACACGCTCTGTATATACTATATATCCACAGCTCCCCTCTGTAGTTTTCACACTCTGTATATACTTTGTGGCCACAGCTCCTCTCTGTAGTCACACGTTCTATATTTACTTTGTGGCCACAGCTCCTTTCTGTAGTCACACGTTCTATATATTCACAGCTTCTCTCTGTAGTCACACGTTCTGTATATACTATATATCCACAACTCCTCTCTGTAGTCTCATTATCCTGACCATGCTACAACTCTCATCAGAAGGTGTAACCATTCCAGTGGTTAAAAGAAGGAATTCCGTATTTAGGGATAATGTTGACAACTACAGATCAGATAATAAAAGTAAATTTTACAAATCTACATTTACAAATTAAAACTTTACTAGAAGATATGCATAAAATCACCACTTCTTGGAAAGCCCGTATTAATGCTTTTAAAATGATAGCCTTACCAAAGATCTTGTACTATTTCAGAACCCTCCCCCTAAATATTCCTAAAAAATATATTTATGACCTACAATTATTAGTTAGTAAATATATATGGGCGTATATGAAACCACGCGTAGCAAAGGCAACACTATATCTACCTATGGAAGAAGGGGGGATGGGAGTTCCGGATTTAATGGCATATCATAGAGCCTCAATATTAGTGGGTTTAAAAGAATGGTGGCAGATGACTGGAAACCATAGATGGATGCAGATAGAAAAATTTTACTCTAGACGGGGTTCCACACGTCTGGCGTTAGAGACAGAGTTAATTCAAACCGGACCCTCCTCCCCCTTATTGCCAACAATGCAGGCGGCAATCCAGTTATGGAGACTGTTATTGCCCTCGTTGCTAGGGATACCATGTGAAACATTATCAATATATGCTCTGTATGTACTATATATCCACACGCTCTGTATATACTATATATCCACAGCTCCTCTCTTTAGTCACACGCTCTGCATATATTATATATCCACAGCTCCTCTCTGTAGTCACATGCTCTGTATATACTTTATATCACATCTCCCCTCTGTAGTCACACGTCCTGTATATACTATATATCCAGAGTTCCCCTCTGTAGTTGCACGCTCTTATGCACTATGTATCTACAGCTCCCCTCTGCAATCGCACAGTTTACATATTCTATATATCCACTGCTCTCCTCTGTAGTCACATGCCCTGTATATACTATATATCCACAGCTGCTCTGTAGTCGCACATTCTGTATATACTATATAGCCACAGCTCCACTGTAGTCAAATGCTCTGTATATACTATATATCCACAGCTCCTCTGTAATCACACACTCTGTATAAACTATATATTCACAGCTCCCCTCTGTAGTCGCACTCTCTGTACTTACTATATATCCACAGCTCCTTGTCACGGATCTCACTGTGCTGCCACCAATATGTCATGGTTCACGGTGAGGATACCTTTATCATCCCCACCACTCACAACAATTTGTCATGAACGGGGTTGTTTGGTTAACCCTGGTTCCTTCTGAAGGGGATTTATCTATATCCCACTTCCCAGTTCCGGTTTGGAACTTGCAGATCTCTGGCGCCCCCTTACCCTCAGGTCAATCAGGGTATTACAACTAGGGTAATTAGTCGCCAGAAGGGCTGCCTGCTATGTTCTGGCTATTGGGCACGCTGCAGCAAGGGCAATGTAACTACTCCCACACAGGCGGGAACAAAAACTCTCAACGCCGCCGGTAGCTGCAAAGACGCCCGATTGCACAGGACAAAGTATGCTGCCACCAGCTCCGATTAATGGGTCCAGAGTCAACCCAAATCAGTAGCATAATTCACTTCAAGGGATGCCACAGTTAGTTTGGAGCTGGGAGAGACAAGCTAGTAATTTTATATTTTACTCCAAAAAAGGTAGGCAGTGTTTACAAAGTATAAAAAGATGTTATAAAAAGACAAATCATTTGTACATTACAATTACAAATAACAAGGGATTAAAATTGAAAAGAACACTTACATTTCTCTCAGATCATTTCATGTCATGACAAACCATGTGGTTCGGGGGAAGGGGAAACATATGTCCCAGTGCATAAAAGACTCTCAGCTAGCTTCCTGGTCAAAGGCTAGTGAAACCTGAACTCCCAGGGTCTTATACCTCTTGGTCATGACATCACTAAGTGGGCAGAGCTATCCAATGCTCTTCTACTTTCTCAGAGGGACTCAGAGGTATAAAATATTCATATCCCCCATAGTTCCAGGATGCAACCTCGTATAGCAATCACAGAACTACCCTTGATCTTATTTTGCGACTAGCATTCTATTAAGACCAAATATGATCTCTCTTGGCACAGCAAGTAAGCAGTAATTCGTTTCTCCATATCCGCTAGGCGCTGCGCCTAGAAAACACACTATGTGATGGCCCGGCCGGTGCACATACAAAATATATAACTCCCATATCGCTGTCACTAATTGGGTTCAAGTTATGCCTTACTATTAAGTTGTACATGAGCAAGACAGCACATGGTTTTCAGACAAAATGATTTGTACACCCTCCTGCGTTCGAGAGGGAGGAGGGGGACAGAGTCCCACACTGGAGTTTCAATTTACACAGTGTATCTGCCATAGGGCTTTGCTTGTTGTGTGAGCAAATGCAGAGGGGGAGAAAGGGAGATCAATTCTGCAGTGTGTGCCTGGAAAGCCATGTAACCTTCTGAACTAAATTCACAATATGACATTTTTACATTATCGTGACACCATCCCCTTCCTCTCGGTACTCCTCAAAGCGCACTTCAGTAGGTTCACCCTGGCGGGACAGTCCATCTGCATTCCCATGCTCCCTTCCCATTTTGTGTTCAATGGTGAAGTCGAACTGCTGAAGGGCAAGGCTCCAGCGTAGCAACCTGCCGTTGGTTCCACACATGGCGTTTAGCCAGCGCAGAGGGTTGTGGTCGGTCACCACAGTGAAGGTGCGACCGTACAAGTAGGGCTGCAAGCGTTGCAGGGCCCAGACTACGGCCAGGCACTCCTTCTCGATGGTGGAGTAGGCCACTTCCCTCGGCAAAAGTTTCCAGCTCAGGTATAACACGGGGTGCTCTTGGTCCTCCGAGTCAATCTGGCTTCAGGGTGTTCCCGCCTACCCGGTGCCCCAGGTAGTGAACCTCCATCATGCCCATCTGGCACTTTCCTGACTTGATAGACTTCTCCAGTCCCTGAAGCAGGAGGTTGACCATCCGCTGGAAAGTGGCAGGGGCATTCTTCATGCCGAAGGGCATGACCGTGGACTCGTACAGTCCAAAGGGTGTGATAAAGGCGGACTTCTCCTGCGCCTCGGGGCTCAGGGGAATCTGCCAGTATCCTCTACTCAGATCCATTATGGTCAGGTATTTTGCGCCAGCTAACTTCTCAAGCAGCTCCTCGATGCGCGGCATTGGGTGCGCGTCAGAGGCTGTGATGGCGTTGAGCCCCCTGTAGTCCACGCAGAACCGGGTGGTCCGGTCTTTCTTTGGCACGAGAACTACAGGTGATGCCCACGCGCTCTTTGACCGTCGAATCTCTCCCAGCTGTAACATCTCATCGATCTCTTGGCGCATAATCTGCTGCACCTGGTCAGAGATTCGATAGGGTGTTCGCCGTAGTGGGGCGTGATTCCCGGTGTCCACCTCGTGGACTGCTAACTGAATCCTCCCAGGTCGGTTGGAGAACACGACCCGGAAGGGTTCCAGTGTGGTTTGCAACTGCAACCGCTGGGGTTCCGTTAACGAGGCGCTTACCTCCACGTCCTCGATGGACCCATTGGTCTTGGCTTGGGCCAGCATGTTCAGGAGGGTGTCTTCCTCCCCGTCTTCGGGCAAGCTGCAGACTGGTAGGACGAAAGGTTCACGTTCGTGAGGAGCCTTCATGTTGACGTGAAAGGCCTTTCGCCTACCCTGAGCGTGGTCAAGCGTGACCACGTAAGTGACCGGGTTGAGCTGTTGGTGGACGACGTACGGGCCCTCCCAGGCTGCGTGAAGCTTATCCTTTGGTACGGGGACCAGCACCCACACCTTTTGACCCACGTGGTAGGTCAGCTCTCGGGCGTTCTGGTCGTACCAGTGCTTCTGGTCAGCCTGAGCCTGCGTCATATTGTCATGCACCAACTGCGTCAAGGTCTGCATCTTGTCACGGAAGCGCATGACATACTCCACTATGGACACTTCAGAAGGGTTCGGCTCCTCTTCCCAGGATTCTCTTACCAACCCAAGGGGTCCCCGGACTCGCCTGTCGTACAGGAGCTCGAAGGGGGGAGATCCCCGTCGAGGCCTGTGGAACCTCTCGGTAAGCGAACAGCAGGTGTGGGAGGTACCGCTCCCAGTCGCGCCCTTGAGTCTCAACCAGCATGCGTCGCATCTTTTTGAGGGTACCATTGAAGCGTTCACACAAGCCATTGGTCTGTGGGTGATACGCACTCGATACCAGGTGCTTCACCTGCATTCTCTTACAGAGAGCTTCCATTAGGCGAGACATAAATTGGGTCCCTTGATCAGTAAGCTTTTCCCTGGGAAATCCTACACGTGAAAAGATGGCCAACAGGGCATCCGCCACCTTATCTGCCCTAGTTGACGACAGAGCTACTGCCTCTGTGTACCGGGTAGCGTAGTCTACCACAGTAAGGATACATTGCTTTCCAGAGCTGCTGGGGACGGCCAGCGGGCCCACAATGTCCACCGCGATTCTCTGGAAAGGCTCCTCTATCACTGGCAACGGGATCAGGGGAGCCTTAAGAGCAGGCCCCGCCTTCCCCACTCTTGGACAGGTGACACAGGAGCGGCAGTAGTTTGACACATCTGTCCCCATCTTAGGCCAATAGAAGTGTTGAGACAGTTGGGCCTTCGTTTTGCTGATCCCCAAGTGTCCAGCTAGCGGGATCTCATGGGCAATGTCATGATTCCAATGGCAGGGAATCACAAAAGGACAAGCACCAACGAGCTCTAGGGTGATGGAACCTGAGCTGACCGCGACCCTAAACCTGAACACACAAATAACAATAGCCGGGGAACGTGCCTACGTTGATCCTAGACGTCTCGCACCAGCCGAAGATCTAACTTCCCCTATTAGAAGAAACACAGACCTCTCTTGCCTCCAGAGAAATCCCCCACAGAAATAGCAGCCCCCCACATATAATGACGGTGAAATGAGAGGAAGGCACATACACAGTATGAAAACAGATTCAGCAAAATGAGGCCCGCTAAAACTAGATAGCAGAGGATACAAAAGTAAACTGCGCGGTCAGCAAAAAACCCTTCAAAAAACCATCCTGTAATTACTTGAACTCATGTTCCAACTCATGGAACATGAGGAGCAATTACAGCCCACTAAAGCAACCAGCAGCAAAGAGACAATTATATGCAAGCTGGACAAGACAAAAATAAAGCAAAACGTGGAACAAGAAAATCAAAACTTAGCTTGTCCTGAAGATTACTGAAGCCAGAAGCTGAGGTAACAAAACACTCTGATAACCTTGATAGCCGGCGGGGAAATGACAAGAAAGCCCGGTTAAATAGGAAACTCCCAAATCCTAATAGAACAGGTGGACACCAGAGACAGCAGAACACAAATCACCCAGTACCATCAGTAACCACCAGAGGGAGCCCAAAAACAGAACTCACAACAGTACCCCCCCTTGAGGAGGGGTCACCGAACCCTCACGAGAACCACCAGGGCGACCAGGATGAGCCCTATGAAAAGCGCGGACCAAATCATCAGCATGAACATCAGAGGCAACCACCCAAGAATTATCCTCCTGACCATAACCCTTCCACTTGACCAAATATTGGAGTTTCCGTCTGGAAACACGAGAATCCAAGATCTTCTCCACAACATACTCCAATTCTCCCTCCACCAGCACCGGAGCAGGAGGCTCAAGCGAAGGAACAACAGGTACCTCATACCTCCGCAACAACGACCGATGGAACACATTATGAATAGCAAACGATGCCGGGAGATCCAAACGAAACGACACAGGGTTAAGAATTTCCAAGATCCTATAAGGACCGATGAACCGAGGCTTGAACTTAGGAGAAGAGACCTTCATAGGAACAAAACGAGAAGACAACCACACCAAGTCCCCAACACGAAGTCGAGGACCGACGCGGCGACGGCGATTAGCAAACTGCTGAGCCTTCTCCTGGGACAACTTCAAATTGTCCACCACATGACTCCAAATCCAATGCAACCTATCCACCACCATGTCCACTCCAGGACAATCAGAAGGTTCCACCTGACCAGAGGAAAAACGAGGATGAAACCCCGAATTACAAAAGAAAGGAGAAACCAAGGTAGCAGAACTAGCCCGATTATTAAGGGCAAACTCGGCCAGCGGCAAAAAGGTAACCCAGTCATCCTGATCAGCAGAAACAAAACACCTCAAATAAGTTTCCAGGGTCTGATTAGTTCGCTCCGTCTGGCCATTCGTCTGAGGATGGAATGCAGACGAAAAGGACAAATCAATGCCCATCTTAGCACAGAACGTCCGCCAAAATCTAGACACAAACTGGGATCCCCTGTCAGAAACTATGTTCTCCGGAATCCCATGCAAACGAACCACGTTCTGGAAAAACAGAGGGATGTTAAAAATCGTTATTGCGCAAAAATATCTAATCAAGACTTAACCAGGTGCGTTATTCTTAAAAGAAAAATGTCATGATTTTCTGAAGAAAGTATAGTGGTTTATTGACTAGTCCACAGAAAAACCAAATTGCAGAAAACATAAAAATAGATTGTCCATGTGTAGATATCAGCGCTTTTCTTATTACCCATCTTTCCAAGGTCCTGAATGGTAGAAGTCATCTGTCTGTGTGGAGTTTGAAGTCATCATGGCATGGAGTAGCTAACAGCTGTTGTTCCTCGTGTCTTGTCCCATGTCCATGGAGAATGATGGTGAAGGAAGGGAGGTGACCGTCCCACGTGACAAAAAGCCCCCC
Organism: Ranitomeya imitator; assembly: GCF_032444005.1. NCBI lineage: Eukaryota > Metazoa > Chordata > Amphibia > Anura > Dendrobatidae > Ranitomeya > Ranitomeya imitator. The sequence continues at coordinate 12,573,659 of NC_091284.1, read as the reverse complement.
ACCCCCTCCTAAGAGACGTTTATATATGGTTTCTACAGATCACGTGTTCCCTGTATATGGAGTTAACTTATACTCTGAGCTACATACACAGAAATAGCTTTGGATAATGTCAGCAAGAAACCATGTGCTCGGTACAGAATAAAAATAAGAATAATTAATATTTAACAATTCCCCCTTTTGAGGGTGACAGACATTGATTGGAACCCTCAAATTAAAATAATAATAAAATCTACTTTCTTCTTTGGCAAAATGATGTAATAAATAATATCAATAATAATATTGTTATATGTTCTCAATAATATAATGATATGTAAATTCATGTTATGGTAAGCCGTGACCAATATTCATATAAAATATATATATATATATTATACTTCCCTATATCTACTTGAAGTATCTCAGGTCTGATGTCATCTGGTCTTCATATTGATGTCTTCTTCTTTTAAAACAATCTTTATTATAAGTCTTTTGTAATAGATGATAGCATGTAGATATGTAGAGACTGTGTGTCATGTGTCAATCAAAGTCCATAAATTCAAATGTTGATAAGAAAACAAAGTTCATAGATGAAATGAAGCTTTAATATCTGTGCAGTGTCACCTTTAGAGACCTGGACTTACATTGGCTCGCCTTGAAATCATCTGGAATCCTCATATCATCCGCACTGGTCTTCGGACAGGTGTGACGTCTTTGGTCAGCACAGCAAGGGTTACATTGACTCTTCCTTGCCAAACATAGCACCATAACCAGTCCTTAGTGCACAGGACACATGTCAGGGTTGTAGCGTCCTGACAATTACCTGAGTGTTCACCAGCTTTCATGGAAGTCTTATAGGTGATAGGAAACCACTGGATCGTGATAAGAACGTAATAACACAGTTCATCTTTGATACTGTACTCAGTTGTCAGTGATGGATGCTGTAGTTGTTGTCAGTAGTGACATGAATTGTATTTGACACAGTCTATTATTACTCAGAAATCATAGCATTGTTACCTTGTGGAACTTCTGGATAACGGCTTTTCTTCTTGTAACTTTTAAGAATCAATTGAATTTAGAAAAATGTAAAATCTTTATTAACGTCTTTAGTATCTTGATTGAAGTCTTCATTCCCTATTCTATACCAAATCTGGTAATTTCCCTAACTGATAATATCACAGCGTACCATAGCAATCAATAATATCCATATAATTATTAAATGATATTAAAATGGAATTTATATTTGGAAAAATAAAATAATAATAATAATAATAAATTATAAATGATAGTATATTATTAACCATATTCTTCATGTGATTGGACATTTTTATGTCATAGGTGTAATTTCTTTTTGAACCCATAGATGTCAGTGTGTCTTTTATGTAACAAGTGCTGATATTTATTAAAACTTTATTAATTTATGTTCAGTAGACCAATAATATGTAAGTATGTATAGCCATGAACCAAAATAAGAATATATATATATAAATGAATGAATGAGTGAAAGAATTGTTGTATTTAACTCAGAATTGAAATTTTCTTATATGAAACAAAATGATCACTATATTTGATAAAGCAATATGCTTGTAGACATTACTCTATTAAATATTGATTTTTCCTTGATGAAAAATAAGAATGAAAAATAAAAATTGAAAGAAAAGTGGAAAAAAATGAAAAATAAAAATGAGAATAAAAAATAAAAATAAGGCCTTTATATGTTGATGACAAATGCTGAGATTATGTCTTAGTAACACATTCCCTTAATATTTTTGTAGATGTTGTCATAACCTTGGATTACCAAAATATTGGAATTATGCAGCTTTGCATATAATACCCTTCATTAGAGGAAAAAAATGACTTTTATAATATTTATTGTTATTGTACCCAATAATACCTTATTCATATTTCTTCTTTATTAAAATGTGTGAAGAAGAGGTATTGTTGAAATGTGATGATGTGATCAGGATCAAAAACACATTTCCCCCTTAATATCAAAAAATATTATTTTATGAAAAAAATTAATTTGTAAAAACCCAAGTGAAAAATGATTCTTTTTATAACTGTCATATCAACTTGTGCCATATATTTGTTTGAAGATGTGTACTCATTTATGTAAATATAAAAAACACTGAAATATGAAAAAATTATCATTAGGAAAAAATGTTCTAAATGTATATTTCCTTGATAAACCATATTGATGTGTTTTATACTTATTAAATAATAATAATCACTAAAGAAATATATGTTGAAAAATAATATTTAAATATATCTTAATATTCTAATAATTTAACTGAATCTTATTTATTAAACACAAAGTTGTTTTTTTATTCTTTCAAACATACCATAAATCACGACTGAGGCCTCTGTCAAACTGTGCATACACATTCCACATTCCACATTCCACGCTCCGGTCACTCTTGCATTACATCTCATGTCAAATTCACTCAGCAGCTGCTCATATGTTCTCTCACCTGTCACATGTGACTCACATAGACGTTCACAATACATTTCACATACAAAGAATAAAAAACATGTATATTAACCCAAAATATTGTATCCTAATTATCAATCAATGCGCATTGTAATCTATTAAATTTAGTATTCTAATATTCCTTTGAATATTCCCCAAATATTATCTAACACTATGTTTTAACCTATAGAAAAGACTCCTCCATTTACAAGAAACCCGAGTTGAATGTTTCACAGCTAATCCTGGAACAAGCCTGTAACTGAATCCGGTTGAATGCAAAGCCTGAGGAAAATTTCTAAAACTAAAACAAGGCTATATGATATCCCTTAACTCACAGCTGTCACGTCATGCACCATGCAGTGGAAAAAAAACATAATGTTACAGAAAAATATGTAGTACACACATTTTAGGTTTTTAGTAATTATTTTAAGTGTTAAATATATATATATCATGCAGTTAATATAGCTTCCTGTGTGAATAAGACGTAAATTCATGAAACAGGTATTTTTTGTTCAATCCTCGCTTTGAAAGTAAAATTCTAAGTGAAAATGAAAGATAAAAGTTAATTTCATATTTATTTCAAAACAAAATAATTTAGATATCTTATACATATGTATATATTTAATAAATGTATTTAATTGTAATTCTAAATATTTTTTACTGGAGTAAATTTTAATTATTTCACTATATATATAAAAATGCAGTTAATATAATCTCTACTTATACAAATATGCTACAGTATTTACTGTATACTATATTAATATATATAACTGCAGAATTATATTGAATAAAATAATTACATTAATAAATAATACATTGTATAACTCATCATATAATATAATTAATTTTTAGCCAATTCCTATCCCAAAATTTAGCTGTCTGTCGATAATTTGCTGAAATGCTAAATTTAGTAAGGTCAGTTTTAACCCTATGGACTCTTTGAAGAGCTGCTGCGATAATGGAGTGTTCAGCTGAGCTCCCCCTGGGATACTCACCTGCTTCCGTCTGTCAGTCTCCGCCATCTTTAGAGACAGATCTGAGCCTTCAGATTTTAACCCTTTCAAAGGAATTTCTTTAATTGATTCCTGAATCGTTTCATAGGGTTTGTAGCAAATATGTAATTTTCTTCGTACTTCATAGATTTGATTTTGGATCAGATTTGAAGATTTTGATTTTGGCTTTTGATAAGATTGAATTCTGCCTGGTTTCAAAAACTTAGTAAAATGTGTTTTCCTTTCAAGATTCTCGTGTTTTCTAGAAAAATCAAGGGATTGGGCGCATTCGTATAAAGAATTTTTCTGTGTAGCAATTATACGAGATACAGGATTTAAGAATTTAAACTTGTTTACAAAACAATTTATCATGGATTGTTGATTCAAATTCGTACAGACCAATTTATAAATCCTTTCAAAAATGGCCATAAAAATAAACGTACATTCTTCCCGGCCAATCTTCAATTTTAGAAGAATATCAAGATCTGGATAATTTTCTTTCAATCCACAGAAAATCAAAATTCTTAATCTTTCTACATCAGTCATATTTTCATGGAACTCATCAGTCTGAATTTTTAATGAATATCTTCTCATAAAATGTCCCGGAATCCAAATTTTAAACAAATTATTTTTCCCCTGATTAGTCAAATCAAACTTATCAGCAAAACTTTCAAATATCTCTGAATTTCTGCACACATGGATTTTGTCATCATATGCAGGAATGGTTTTGCATAATTTTAGCAGGATTTTCCTAGATTTAAGTTGGAGTTGGGCCTCTGAGTCGTCTATTTTTAAGGGCAATGGTACATCTGTCCCTCGTAGATCATCTTTGTCAGTTGTCATCTCTCCTACGCTTCCTCCATCTTGTTTTTCATCATGTGACACGTCAATGTCACCTTGGGCGGCCACACACACGTGTGTCACATCTTCCTCACTCTTCTCATTACAGTCAATCTTGGGAACATCATTAGTTTCCTTAGAAATTCTTTCTACACTGTCTTTTTTGGACTTCTCTATGACAAACTCGTTAAATACATAAACCATATGTAAAATATTTTTAAGTTGCTCTTTTTCTTTTTTCTTAGACATTAGCTTAGAATCCAATTTCAAATTCGAATTCGCTATTCTGCATTCTGCAAATAAATTAGACCAAAATATTTCTAAGCTAGATCCGTACAAACTTACATATTTTATCTGACTTGATTTAGCATATGAATTAATCAAATCCATTTGTCTTACCTTGAAATCTCAGCTTGTAGTTCCTTTGCTGTACAACGCTGGGCTCCGGACTTCAGCACGGCTATTTTTAGCACGTCTGTTCTTCAGCTACTGCTTGTCAATCCGTCTGACACCTGTTAGTCTCCGTCATTCGTAGGTTCTTGTGAGATCTTTGTGACTTGTAGTTTTGAAGTGGAATTCCTGAATACTTGCACAATCTAGCGGAACTGTTCTGTCTTCCCCCGTGTGCAAGAAGAAGGAAATTCACGCAAAAATAGCACAAAAAATCAAAACTGGCTGGCTTGGCCAAATGTTAAAAATCGTTATTGCGCAAAAATATCTAATCAAGACTTAACCAGGTGCGTTATTCTTAAAAGAAAAATGTCATGATTTTCTGAAGAAAGTATAGTGGTTTATTGACTAGTCCACAGAAAAACCAAATTGCAGAAAACATAAAAATAGATTGTCCATGTGTAGATATCAGCGCTTTTCTTATTACCCATCTTTCCAAGGTCCTGAATGGTAGAAGTCATCTGTCTGTGTGGAGTTTGAAGTCATCATGGCATGGAGTAGCTAACAGCTGTTGTTCCTCGTGTCTTGTCCCATGTCCATGGAGAATGATGGTGAAGGAAGGGAGGTGACCGTCCCACGTGACAAAAAGCCCCCCACCCCCTCCTAAGAGACGTTTATATATGGTTTCTACAGATCACGTGTTCCCTGTATATGGAGTTAACTTATACTCTGAGCTACATACACAGAAATAGCTTTGGATAATGTCAGCAAGAAACCATGTGCTCGGTACAGAATAAAAATAAGAATAATTAATATTTAACAAGGGACCAACTCAGAGGAGGAAGGCAACTTAGGCAAGGGTACAAGATGAACCATTTTAGAAAAGCGGTCACACACAACCCAGATGACAGACATTTTTTGAGAGACAGGGAGATCCGAAATAAAGTCCATGGAAATGTGCGTCCAAGGCCTCTTCGGGATAGGCAAAGGTGACAACAATCCACTGGCTCGAGAACAGCAAGGCTTAGCCCGAGCACAAACCTCACAAGACTGCACAAAAGAACGCACATCCCTCGACAAGGAAGGCCACCAAAAAGACCTGGCCACCAAGTCTCTAGTACCAAATATTCCAGGATGACCTGCCAACGCAGAAGAATGGACCTCGGAGATGACTCTACTGGTCCAACTATCCGTAACAAACAGTCTCTCAGGCGGACAACGATCAGGTTTACCCGCCTGAAACTCCTGCAAAGCACGTCGCAAGTCTGGGAAGACGGCCGACAAAATCACCCCATCCCTAAGGATACCAGTGGGCTCAGAATTTCCAGGGGAGTCAGGCACAAAACTCCTAGAAAGAGTATCCGCCTTCACATTCTTTGAACCTGGCAGGTATGAAACCACAAAATTGAAACGAGAGAAAAACAGTGACCAACGAGCCTGTCTAGGATTCAGACGCCTGGCAGACTCAAGGTAAATCAGATTTTTGTGATCAGTCAAGACCACCACACGATGTCTAGCACCCTCCAGCCAATGACGCCACTCCTCAAATGGCCACTTCATGGCCAAAAGTTCCCGATTACCCACATCATAATTCCGCTCAGCGGGCGAAAATTTTCTAGAAAAGAACGCACATGGCTTCATCACCGAGCAATCGGAGCTTCTCTGCGACAAAACCGCCCCCGCTCCAATCTCGGAAGCATCAACCTCAACTTGGAAAGGAAGCGAAACATCAGGACGCAACACAGGAGCAGAAGAAAACCGGCGTTTAAGTTCCCGAAAGGCCTCCACAGCCGCAGGAGACCAATCAGCAACATCAGCACCCTTCTTAGTCAAATCCGTCAAAGGCTTAACAACACTAGAAAAATTAGTTATAAAACGACGATAGAAATTAGCAAAGCCTACGAACTTCTGCAGACTCTTAAGAGATGCAGGCTGCGTCCAGTCACAAATAGCCCGAACCTTGACGGGATCCATCTCAATAGTAGAAGGGGAAAAAATATACCCCAAGAAAGAAATCTTCTGGACTCCAAAGAGACACTTTGAGCCCTTTACAAACAAGGAATTAGCCCGCAGGACCTGAAACACCTTCCTGATCTGCTGAACATGAGACTCCCAGTCATCAGAAAAAAACAAAATATCATCCAAATACACAATCATAAATTTATCCAGATATTCACGGAAAATATCGTGCATAAAGGACTGGAAGACTGAAGGAGCATTAGAAAGTCCGAAAGGCATTACCAAATACTCAAAATGGCCCTCAGGCGTATTAAATGCGGTTTTCCACTCATCACCTTGCTTTATTCGTATAAGATTATACGCACCCCGAAGATCAATCTTAGTGAACCATTTAGCCCCCTTAATGCGAGCAAACAAATCAGTCAACAAAGGTAAAGGATACTGATATTTTACGGTAATCCTATTCAAAAGACGATAATCTATACAAGGCCTCAAGGACCCATCTTTTTTGGCCACGAAAAAAAACCCTGCTCCCAAAGGGGACGAAGATGGACGGATATGTCCCTTTTCCAAGGACTCCTTAACATAATCCCGCATAGCAGTATGCTCTGGCACTGACAGATTGAACAAACGACCTTTAGGAAATTTACTACCAGGAATTAAATCTATAGCACAATCGCAATCCCTGTGAGGAGGAAGCGAACTGAGCTTAGGCTCCTCAAAAACATCCCGATAATCAGACAAAAATACAGGAACCTCAGAAGGAGTAGATGAAGCGATAGAAATCGGAGGTGCATCATCATGAACCCGCTGACATCCCCAGCTTAACACAGACATTGTTTTCCAGTCAAGGACTGGATTATGAGTTTGTAACCATGGCAGACCAAGTACTAGAACATCATGTAAATTATACAATACCAGGAAGCGAATCACCTCCTGATGAACGGGAGTCATACGCATGGTCACTTGTGTCCAGTACTGAGGTTTATTCATAGCTAAAGGTGTAGAGTCAATTCCCTTCAAAGGAATAGGGACTTCCAGAGGCTCAAGACTAAACCCACATCGCTTGGCAAATGACCAATCCATAAGACTCAGGGCAGCGCCTGAATCTACATAGGCATCGAAGGAAATGGATGATAATGAGCAAATCAGAGTCACAGACAGAATGAACTTAGACTGTAACGTACTAATGGCAACAGACTTATCAACCTTTTTTGTGTGTTTAGAGCATGCTGATATAACATGAGCTGAATCACCACAATAAAAGCACAACCCATTTTTCCGCCTATAGTTTTGCCGTTCACTTCTAGACTGAACTCTATCACATTGCATTGTCTCAAGTGCCTGTTCAGAAGACACCGCCAAATGGTGCACAGGTTTGCGCTCCCGTAAACGCCGATCAATCTGAATAGCCATAGTCATAGACTCATTCAGACCCGTAGGCGCAGGGAACCCCACCATAACATCTTTAATGGCCTCAGAAAGGCCATCTCTGAACTTTGCAGCCAGGGCGCACTCATTCCACTGAGTAAGCACTGACCATTTCCGAAATTTTTGACAATATATTTCTGCTTCATCTTGCCCCTGAGAGAGAGCTAATAAAGCTTTTTCAGCCTGAATCTCCTGGTTAGGTTCCTCATAGAGCAAACCCAATGCCAGAAAAAACGCATCCACATTAAGCAACGCAGGATCCCCTGGTGCCAATGCAAATGCCCAATTTTGAGGGTCACCCCGCAGGAAAGATATAATAATCTTAACCTGCTGAGCAGGGTCTCCAGAAGAGCGAGATTTCAAAGAAAGGAACAGCTTGCAATTGTTCCTAAAATTCAGAAAACTAGATCTATCTCCAGCAAAGAACTCTGGAATAGGAATTCTAGGTTCAGACATAGGAGCATGTACAACAAAATCTTGTATATTTTGAACCTTAGCAGCAAGATTATTCAAGCTGGAAGCTAAACTCTGGACGTCCATGATAAACAGCTAAGGTCAGAGCCATTCAAGGATTAAGAGGAGGAAAAAAAAAAAAAAAAAAATCAGCCTGGCTGCAATTAAGGCTAGGCAGCAACCTCAGAGGAGAGAAACAAAAAAAAAAAAACTTCCTCAGACTACTTTTCCTCCTACTTCAGCCCAAACATTTTGGCCGGCTATACTGTCATGATTCCAATGGCAGGGAATCACAAAAGGACAAGCACCAACGAGCTCTAGGGTGATGGAACCTGAGCTGACCGCGACCCTAAACCTGAACACACAAATAACAATAGCCGGGGAACGTGCCTACGTTGATCCTAGACGTCTCGCACCAGCCAAAGATCTAACTTCCTCTATTAGAAGAAACACAGACCTCTCTTGCCTCCAGAGAAATCCCCCACAGAAATAGCAGCCCCCCACATATAATGACGGTGAAATGAGAGGAAGGCACATACACAGTATGAAAACAGATTCAGCAAAATGAGGCCCGCTAAAACTAGATAGCAGAGGATACAAAAGTAAACTGTGCGGTCAGCAAAAAACCCTTCAAAAAACCATCCTGTAATTACTTGAACTCATGTTCCAACTCATGGAACATGAGGAGCAATTACAGCCCACTAAAGCAACCAGCAGCAAAGAGACAATTATATGCAAGCTGGACAAGACAAAAATAAAGCAAAACGTGGAACAAGAAAATCAAAACTTAGCTTGTCCTGAAGATTACTGAAGCCAGAAGCTGAGGTAACAAAACACTCTGATAACCTTGATAGCCGGCGGGGAAATGACAAGAAAGCCCGGTTAAATAGGAAACTCCCAAATCCTAATAGAACAGGTGGACACCAGAGACAGCAGAACACAAATCACCCAGTACCATCAGTAACCACCAGAGGGAGCCCAAAAACAGAACTCACAACAGGGCAATCCGCAACAACTCACCCCGGAATTGCTGCGGGACGACCAGCTGTCTTTCCCTCAACCACTCCTTTTGTGATTCTCCGGGTACTGTCTCCCGGTACAACCTTCCTCGTTCCCAGAACACCTTCTCGTTATCAATCTCGGAGAAGAGCGTCCCGGTAAGTTGTCTCAAACTCTCTAGGCTCGCATCTGTGTGCAGAGCGGCCTGAAACTCCTGGCTAGGGGAAGCCAAAAGCGACGTCAGGGTCCCTTCCCCACGGGAACCCTCTTGGACCTGCTCTGGGTCCACCTCTGGTTCAGTCACACTGATGACTGAGGAGGGTCCGGAAGGCAGACAGTTCTCTGCGTTCCGGGTACTCTGACTGCGGGTGACAGCAGCTACATAGGCTGTCTCCCCGGGGGTTTCTACAGACCCATCAGCCGGCGCTGCTATGGGCTCTACCTCCCCATCCACCCCCAACACTCCAGGGGCAGTGCTACTTATGGGCCAGTTACGTTCCTCTGTGGCACTGGTCTCCTGCATGGCATCACCTTCCTCACGGTTCCCATGCATCTCCCCATTTCCTGTAGCACCGACACTTGCCCCTGTTAGGGGTTCCTCAGCCGTCTCTGTTGTGAATTCTGTGGCAGAGTTCACTCCTGTGGTCACAAGTGGTACTTCGGCTGATTCTCTCTGGGAGCTTCCGTTTGTGGAGGAAAGTGGTACTGCAGCTTCTGAGTTTCCTCCCTCAGGTGATCTGGTGAGGTCGTTAGCTGCTTCTCTACTTAACTCCACCTAATGCTTTGATCCATGCTTCCTGTCAATGTTCTAGTGTTGGACTTGTGTTTCTCTGGATCATTCCTGTGGCCTGCTGCTCTGCATAGCTAAGTGCTTATTTGCTATTTGTTGCTATTTTTTCTGTCCAGCTTGTCTATTTGTTTTGCTGGAAGCTCTGGGACGCAAAGGGTGTACCTCCGTGCCGTTAGTTCGGTACGGAGGGTCTTTTTGCCCCCTTTGCGTGGTTTTCTTTAGGGTTTTGTGTAGACCGCAAAGTTATCTTTCCTATCCTCGTTCTGTCTAGAATATCGGGCCTCACTTTGCTGAATCTATTTCATCCCTACGTTTGTCTTTTCATCTTACTCACAGTCATTATATGTGGGGGGGCTGCCTTTTCCTTTGGGGTATTTCTCTGAGGCAAGGTAGGCTTATTTTCCTATCTTCAGGCTAGTTAGTTTCTCAGGCTGTGCCGAGTTGCATAGGGAGCGTTAGGCGCAATCCACAGCTGCCTCTAGTTGTGTTTGGAGAGGATCAGGAATTGCGGTCTACAGAGTTCCCACGTCTCAGAGCTCGTTCTATTATTTTGGGTTATTGTCAGATCACTGAATGTGCTCTGATCGCTGTGTACATTGTGTTACTGAATTGCCTATCACAGCAGTACAGGAAGCCCCAAGTACTAATGATTCTCAATAGAGGGAAAAAAGAAGTTCTGAGACCATTTTTTTACCTTTGCACTGTGATTTGTCTTTTTTTTCCCCTAGACATTTGGGTGGTTCAGGACACAGGTGTTACAATGGACATTAAAGGTCTGTCTTCATGTGTAGATCAGCTCATGGCAAGAGTTCAAGATATTCAAAATTTTGTGGTTCAGAATTCTTTGTTAGAACCGAGAATTCCTATTCCAGATTTGTTTTTTGGAGATAGAACTAAATTTCTGAGTTTCAAGAATAATTGTAAACTGTTTCTGGCTTTGAAACCTCGCTCCTCTGGTGACCCAGCGCAACAGGTTAGGATCGTCATTTCTTTTTTGCGTGGCGACCCTCAGGACTGGGCATTTTCTCTTGCGTCAGGAGATCCTGCATTAAGTAATATCGATGCGTTTTTCCTGGCGCTTGGATTGCTGTACGATGAGCCTAATTCAGTAGATCAGGCAGAAAAAAATTTGCTGGCTCTTTGTCAGGTTCAGGATGAGATAGAGCTATATTGCCAGAAATTTAGAAAATGGTCCGTGCTCACTCAATGGAATGAATCTGCGCTTGCAGCCATTTTCAGAAAGGGTCTCTCTGAAGCCATTAAGGATGTCATGGTGGGATTTCCTATGCCCGCTGGTCTGAATGAGTCTATGTCTTTGGCCATTCAGATCGGTCGACGCTTGCGTGAGCGTAAATCTGTGCACCATTTGGCGGTATTACCTGAGATTAAACCTGAGCCTATGCAGTGCGATAGGACTATGACCAGAGTTGAACGGCAAGAACACAGACGTCTGAATGGGCTGTGTTTCTACTGTGGTGATTCCACTCATGCTATCTCTGATTGTCCTAAGCGCACTAAGCGGTTTGCTAGGTCTGCCGCCATTGGTACTGTACAGTCAAAATTTCTTCTGTCCGTTACCTTGATATGCTCCTTGTCGTCGTATTCTGTCATGGCGTTTGTGGATTCAGGCGCTGCCCTGAATTTGATGGACTTGGATTATGCTAAACGTTGTGGGTTTTTCTTGGAGCCCTTGCAGTGTCCTATTCCATTGAGAGGAATTGATGCTACACCTTTGGCCAAGAATAAGCCTCAATACTGGACCCAGCTGACCATGTGCATGGCTCCTGCACATCAGGAGGTTATTCGCTTTCTGGTGTTGCATAATCTGCATGATGTGGTCATGTTGGGGTTGCCATGGCTACAAGACCATAATCCAGTATTGGATTGGAATTCCATGTTGGTGTCCAGCTGGGGTTGTCAGGGGGTACATGGTGATGTTCCATTTCTGTCAATTTCGTCATCCACCCCTTCTGAGGTTCCAGAGTTCTTGTCTGATTACCGGGATGTATTTGATGAGCCCAAGTCCGATGCCCTACCTCCGCATAGGGATTGTGATTGTGCTATCAATTTGATTCCTGGTAGTAAATTCCCAAAAGGTCGACTGTTTAATTTATCCGTGCCTGAGCACACCGCTATGCGCAGTTATGTGAAGGAATCCCTGGAGAAGGGGCATATTCGCCCGTCATCATCGCCATTAGGAGCAGGGCTCTTTTTTGTAGCCAAGAAGGATGGTTCGCTGATGGTTCGTGTATAGATTACCGCCTTCTTAATAAGATCACTGTTAAATTTCAGTACCCCTTGCCATTGTTATCTGATTTGTTTGCTCGGATTAAGGGGGCTAGTTGGTTCACTAAGATAGATCTTCGTGGTGCGTATAATCTGGTGAGAATCAGGCAAGGCGATGAATGGAAAACTGCACTTAATACGCCCGAGGGTCATTTTGAGTATCTAGTGATGCCGTTCGGACTTGCCAATGCTCCATCAGTGTTTCAATCCTTTATGCATGACATCTTCCGTGAGTACCTGGATAAATTCCTGATTGTGTACTTGGATGACATTTTGATCTTCTCGGATGATTGGGAGTCTCATGTGAAGCAGGTCAGAACAGTTTTTCAGGTCCTGCGTGCTAATTCTTTGTTTGTGAAGGGATCAAAGTGTATTTTTGGTGTGCAGAAGGTTTCATTTTTGGGGTCCATCTGGTACCCTTGTCTAAATTGCCTTCCTCCTCTGATTTGGTGCCTTTGTTCTTCCAGCATGTGGTTCGTTTGCATGGCATTCCAGAGAATATTGTTTCTGACAGAGGTTCCCAGTATGTTTCGAGGTTTTGGCGAGCCTTTTGTGGTAGGATGGGCATTGACTTGTCTTTTTCCTCGGCTTTCCATCCTCAGACTAATGGCCAGACCGAACAAACCAATCAGACCTTGGAAACATATCTGAGATGCTTTGTTTCTGCTGATCAGGATGACTGGGTGTCCTTTTTGCCTTTGGCTGAGTTCGCCCTTAATAATTGGGCCAGCTCGGCTACCTTGGTTTCGCCGTTTTTCTGCAATTCTGGGTTCCATCCTCATTTCTCTTCAGGACAGGTTGAGTCTTCGGACTGTCCTGGTGTGGATACTGTGGTGGACAGGTTGCAGCAGATTTGGTCTCAGGTAGTGGACAATTTGACCTTGTCCCAGGAGAAGGCTCAACTTTTCGCTAATCGCAGACGCCGTGTGGGTCCCCGACTTCGTGTTGGGGATCTGGTTTGGTTATCTTCTCGTCATATTCCTATGAAGGTTTCCTCTCCTAAATTTAAACCTCGTTTTATTGGTCCGTATAGGATTTCTGAGGTTCTTAATCCTGTGTCTTTTCGTCTGACCCTCCCAGATTCTTTTTCCATACATAACGTATTCCATAGGTCATTGTTGCGGAGATACGTGGCACCTATGGTTCCATCTGTTGAGCCTCCTGCCCCGGTTTTGGTGGAGGGGGAATTGGAGTATATTGTGGAGAAGATTTTGGATTCTCGTGTTTCAAGACGGAAACTCCAGTATCTGGTTAAATGGAAGGGTTATGCTCAGGAAGATAATTCCTGGGTTTTTGCCTCTGATGTCCATGCTCCCGATCTTGTTCGTGCCTTTCATGTGGCTCATCCTGGTCGGCCTGGGGGCTCTGGTGAGGGTTCGGTGACCCCTCCTCAAGGGGGGGGTACTGTTGTGAATTCTGTGGCAGAGTTCACTCCTGTGGTCACAAGTGGTACTTCGGCTGATTCTCTCTGGGAGCTTCCGTTTGTGGAGGAAAGTGGTACTGCAGCTTCTGAGTTTCCTCCCTCAGGTGATCTGGTGAGGTCGTTAGCTGCTTCTCTACTTAACTCCACCTAATGCTTTGATCCATGCTTCCTGTCAATGTTCCAGTGTTGGACTTGTGTTTCTCTGGATCATTCCTGTGGCCTGCTTGTTGTGAATTCTGTGGCAGAGTTCACTCCTGTGGTCACAAGTGGTACTTTGGCTGATTCTCTCTGGGAGCTTCCATTTGTGGAGGAAACTGGTACTGCAGCTTCTGAGTTTCCTCCCTCAGGTGATCTGGTGAGCTCGTTAGCTGCTTCTCTACTTAACTCCACCTAATGCTTTGATCCATGCTTCCTGTCAATGTTCCAGTGTTGGACTTGTGTATCTCTGGATCATTCCTGTGGCCTGCTGCTCTGCATAGCTAAGTGCTTCTTTGCTATTTGTTGCTATTTTTTTTGTCCAGCTTGTCTTTTTGTTTTGCTGGAAGCTCTGGGACGCAAGGGGTGTACCTCCGTGCCGTTAGTTCGGTACGGAGGGTCTTTTTGCCCCCTTTGCGTGGTTTTCTTTAGGGTTTTGTGTAGACCGCAAAGTTATCTTTCCTATCCTCGTTCTGTCTAGAATATCGGGCCTCACTTTGCTGAATCTATTTCATCCCTACGTTTGTCTTTTCATCTTACTCACAGTCATTATATGTGGGGGGCTGCCTTTTCCTTTGGGGTATTTCTCTGAGGCAAGGTAGGCTTATTTTTCTATCTTCAGGCTAGTTAGTTTCTCAGGCTGTGCCGAGTTGCATAGGGAGCGTTAGGCGCAATCCACAGCTGCCTCTAGTTGTGTTTGGAGAGGATCAGGAATTGCGGTCTACAGAGTTCCCACGTCTCAGAGCTCGTTCTATTATTTTGGGTTATTGTCAGATCACTGAATGTGCTCTGATCACTATGTACATTGTGTTACTGAATTGCCTATCACAACAGTACAGGAAGCCAAAAGTACTAATGATTCTCAATAGAGGGAAAAAAGAAGTTCTGAGACCATTTTTTTTCCTTTGCACTGTGATTTGTCTTTTTTTTCCCCTAGACATTTGGGTGGTTCAGGACACAGGTGTTACAATGGACAATAAAGGTCTGTCTTCATGTGTAGATCAGCTCATGGCAAGAGTTCAAGATATTCAAAATTTTGTGGTTCAGAATTCTTTGTTAGAACCGAGAATTCCTATTCCAGATTTGTTTTTTGGAGATAGAACTAAATTTCTGAGTTTCAAGAATAATTGTAAACTGTTTCTGGCTTTGAAACCTCGCTCCTCTGGTGACCCAGCGCAACAGGTTAGGATCGTCATTTCTTTTTTGCGTGGCGACCCTCAGGACTGGGCATTTTCTCTTGCGTCAGGAGATCCTGCATTAAGTAATATCGATGCGTTTTTCCTGGCGCTTGGATTGCTGTATGATGAGCCTAATTCAGTAGATCAGGCAGAAAAGAATTTGCTGGCTCTTTGTCAGGCTCAGGATGAGATAGAGGTATATTGCCAGAAATTTAGAAAATGGTCCGTGCTCACTCAATGGAATGAATCTGCACTTGCAGCCATTTTCAGAAAGGGTCTCTCTGAAGCCATTAAGGATGTCATGGTGGGATTTCCTATGCCCGCTGGTTTGAATGAGTCTATGTCTTTGGCCATTCAGATCGGTCGACGCTTGCGTGAGCGTAAATCTGTGCACCATTTGGCGGTATTACCTGAGATTAAACCTGAGCCTATGCAGTGCGATAGGACTATGACCAGAGTTGAACGGCAAGAACACAGACGTCTGAATGGGCTGTGTTTCTACTGTGGTGATTCCACTCATGCTATCTCTTATTGTCCTAAGCGCACTAAGCGGTTCGCTAGGTCTGCCGCCATTGGTACTGTACAGTCAAAATTTCTTCTGTCCGTTACCTTGATATGCTCCTTGTCGTCATATTCTGTCATGGCGTTTGTGGATTTAGGCGCTGCCCTGAATTTGATGGACTTGGATTATGCTAAACGTTGTGGGTTTTTCTTGGAGCCCTTGCAGTGTCCTATTCCATTGAGAGGAATTGATGCTACACCTTTGGCCAAGAATAAGCCTCAATACTGGACCCAGCTGACCATGTGCATGGCTCCTGCACATCAGGAGGTTATTCGCTTTCTGGTGTTGCATAATCTGCATGATGTGGTCGTGTTGGGGTTGCCATGGCTACAAGCCCATAATCCAGTATTGGATTGGAATTCCATGTTGGTGTCCAGCTGGGGTTGTCAGGGGGTACATGGTGATGTTCCATTTCTGTCAATTTCGTCATCCACCCCTTCTGAGGTTCCAGAGTTCTTGTCTGATTACCGGGATGTATTTGATGAGCCCAAGTCCGATGCCCTACCTCCGCATAGGGATTGTGATTGTGCTATCAATTTGATTCCTGGTAGTAAATTCCCAAAAGGTCGACTGTTTAATTTATCCGTGCCTGAGCACAACGCTATGCGCAGTTATGTGAAGGAATCCCTGGAGAAGGGGCATATTCGCCCGTCATCGTCGCCATTAGGAGCAGGGTTTTTTTTTGTAGCCAAGAAGGATGGTTCGCTGAGACCGTGTATAGATTATCGCCTTCTTAATAAGATCACTGTTAAATTTCAGTACCCCTTGCCATTGTTATCTGATTTGTTTGCTCGGATTAAGGGGGCTAGTTGGTTCACTAAGATAGATCTTCGTGGTGCGTATAATCTGGTGAGAATCAGGCAAGGCGATGAATGGAAAACTGCATTTAATTCGCCCGAGGGTCATTTTGAGTATCTAGTGATGCCGTTCGGACTTGCCAATGCTCCATCAGTGTTTCAATCCTTTATGCATGACATCTTCCGTGAGTACCTGGATAAATTCCTGATTGTGTACTTGGATGACATTTTGATCTTCTCGGATGATTGGGAGTCTCATGTGAAGCAGGTCAGAACGGTTTTTCAGGTCCTGCGTGCTAATTCTTTGTTTGTGAAGGGATCAAAGTGTCTCTTTGGTGTGCAGAAGGTTTCATTTTTGGGGTTCATCTTTTCCCCTTCTACTATCGAGATGGATCCGGTTAAGGTCCAAGCCATCCATGATTGGACTCAGCCGACATCTCTGAAAAGTCTGCAAAAGTTCCTGGGCTTTGCTAATTTTTATCGTCGCTTCATCTGCAATTTTTCTAGTGTTGCCAAACCATTGACCGATTTGACCAAGAAGGGTGCTGATTTGGTCAATTGGTCTTCTGCTGCTGTGGAGGCTTTTCAAGAGTTGAAGCGTCGTTTTTCTTCTGCCCCTGTGTTGTGTCAACCAGATGTTTCTCTACCGTTCCAGGTCGAGGTTGATGCTTCTGAGATTGGAGCAGGGGCTGTTTTGTCACAGAGAGGTCCTGGTTGCTCAGTGATGAAACCATGCGCTTTCTTTTCCAGGAAGTTTTCGCCTGCTGAGCGAAATTATGATGTGGGCAACCGAGAGTTGCTGGCCATGAAGTGGGCATTCGAGGAGTGGCGTCATTGGCTTGAAGGAGCTAAGCATCGCGTGGTGGTATTGACTGATCATAAGAACTTGACTTATCTCGAGTCTGCCAAGCGCTTGAATCCTAGACAAGCTCGTTGGTCGTTGTTTTTTGCCCATTTTGACTTTGTGATTTCGTACCTTCCGGGCTCTAAAAATGTGAAGGCGGATGCTCTGTCTAGGAGTTTTGTGCCCGACTCTCCGGGTTTATCTGAGCCGGCGGGTATCCTCAAGGAAGGAGTAATTGTGTCTGCCATCTCCCCTGATTTGCGGCGGGTGCTGCAGAAATTTCAGGCTAATAAACCTGATCGTTGCCCAGCGGAGAAACTGTTTGTCCCTGATAAGTGGACGAATAGAGTTATCTCTGAACTTCATTGTTCGGTGTTGGCTGGTCATCCTGGAATCTTTGGTACCAGAGAGTTAGTGGCTAGATCCTTTTGGTGGCCGTCTCTGTCGCGGGATGTGCGTACTTTTGTGCAGTCCTGTGGGATTTGTGCTCGGGCTAAGCCCTGCTGTTCTCGTGCCAGTGGGTTGCTTTTGCCCTTGCCGGTCCCGAAGAGGCCTTGGACACATATCTCTATGGATTTTATTTCTGACCTTCCCGTTTCTCAAAAGATGTCAGTCATTTGGGTGGTCTGTGATCGCTGTTCTAAGATGGTCCATCTGGTACCCTTGTCTAAATTGCCTTCCTCCTCTGATTTGGTGCCTTTGTTCTTCCAGCATGTGGTTCGTTTGCATGGCATTCCAGAGAATATTGTTTCTGACAGAGGTTCCCAGTTTGTTTCGAGGTTTTGGCGAGCCTTTTGTGGTAAGATGGGCATTGACTTGTCTTTTTCCTCAGCTTTCCATCCTCAGACTAATGGCCAGACCGAACGAACCAATCAGACCTTGGAAACATATCTGAGATGCTTTGTTTCTGCTGATCAGGATGACTGGGTGTCCTTTTTGCCTTTGGCTGAGTTCGCCCTTAATAATTGGGCCAGCTCGGCTACCTTGGTTTCGCCGTTTTTCTGCAATTCTGGGTTCCATCCTCATTTCTCTTCAGGACAGGTTGAGTCTTCGGACTGTCCTGGTGTGGATACTGTGGTGGACAGGTTGCAGCAGATTTGGTCTCAGGTAGTGGACAATTTGACCTTGTCCCAGGAGAAGGCTCAACTTTTCGCTAATCGCAGACGCCGTGTGGGTCCCCGACTTCGTGTTGGGGATCTGGTTTGGTTATCTTCTCGTCATATTCCTATGATGGTTTCCTCTCCTAAGTTTAAACCTCGTTTTATTGGTCCGTATAGGATTTCTGAGGTTCTTAATCCTGTGTCTTTTCGTCTGACCCTCCCAGATTCTTTTTCCATACATAACGTATTCCATAGGTCATTGTTGCGGAGATACGTGGCACCTATGGTTCCATCTGTTGAGCCTCCTGCCCCGGTTTTGGTGGAGGGGGAATTGGAGTATATTGTGGAGAAGATTTTGGATTCTCGTGTTTCAAGACGGAAACCTCCAGTATCTGGTTAAATGGAAGGGATATGCTCAGGAAGATAATTCCTGGGTTTTTGCCTCTGATGTCCATGCTCCCGATCTTGTTCGTGCCTTTCATGTGGCTCATCCTGGTCGGCCTGGGGGCTCTGGTGAGGGTTCGGTGACCCCTCCTCAAGGGGGGGGTACTGTTGTGAATTCTGTGGCAGAGTTCACTCCTGTGGTCACAAGTGGTACTTCGGCTGATTCTCTCTGGGAGCTTCCGTTTGTGGAGGAAACTGGTACTGCAGCTTCTGAGTTTCCTCCCTCAGGTGATCTGGTGAGCTCGTTAGCTGCTTCTCTACTTAACTCCACCTAATGCTTTGATCCATGCTTCCTGTCAATGTTCCAGTGTTGGACTTGTGTATCTCTGGATCATTCCTGTGGCCTGCTGCTCTGCATAGCTAAGTGCTTCTTTGTTATTTGTTGCTATTTTTTTTGTCCAGCTTGTCTTTTTGTTTTGCTGGAAGCTCTGGGACGCAAGGGGTGTACCTCCGTGCCGTTAGTTCGGTACGGAGGGTCTTTTTGCCCCCTCTGCGTGGTTTTCTTTAGGGTTTTGTGTAGACCGCAAAGTTATCTTTCCTATCCTCGTTCTGTCTAGAATATCGGGCCTCACTGTGCTGAATCTATTTCATCCCTACGTTTGTCTTTTCATCTTACTCACAGTCATTATATGTGGGGGGCTGCCTTTTCCTTTGGGGTATTTCTCTGAGGCAAGGTAGGCTTATTTTTCTATCTTCAGGCTAGTTAGTTTCTCAGGCTGTGCCGAGTTGCATAGGGAGCGTTAGGCGCAATCCACAGCTGCCTCTAGTTGTGTTTGGAGAGGATCAGGAATTGTGGTCTACAGAGTTCCCACGTCTCAGAGCTCGTTCTATTATTTTGGGTTATTGTCAGATCACTGTATGTGCTCTGATCGCTATGTACATTGTGTTACTGAATTGCCTATCACAACACCTGCTGCTCTGCATAGCTAAGTGCTTCTTTGCTATTTGTTGCTATTTTTTCTGTCCAGCTTGTCTATTTGTTTTGCTGGAAGCTCTGGGACGCAAAGGGTGTACCTCCGTGCCGTTAGTTCGGTACGGAGGGTCTTTTTGCCCCCTTTGCGTGGTTTTCTTTAGGGTTTTGTGTAGACCGCAAAGTTATCTTTCCTATCCTCGTTCTGTCTAGAATATCGGGCCTCACTTTGCTGAATCTATTTCATCCCTACGTTTGTCTTTTTATCTTACTCACAGTCATTATATGTGGGGGGCTGCCTTTTCCTTTGGGGTATTTCTCTGAGGCAAGGTAGGCTTATTTTTCTATCTTCAGGCTAGTTAGTTTCTCAGGCTGTGCCGAGTTGCATAGGGAGCGTTAGGCGCAATCCACAGCTGCCTCTAGTTGTGTTTGGAGAGGATCAGGAATTGCGGTCTACAGAGTTCCCACGTCTCAGAGCTCGTTCTATTATTTTGGGTTATTGTCAGATCACTGTATGTGCACTGATCGCTATGTACATTGTGTTACTGAATTGCCTATCACAACACGTCTCACTCCGCAGAGCGACGTGGCTGGGCACGCCTGTACCTATGGACACAGTAACCTTCACAGAAAAATCATTATCAGGTTCAGTTGGCACAGGAACAACATTTTCACCATCAATCCTAGGAAAAAAATCATTATTAGATGCATCATTACAAGATACAGCATGGTCAGGTAACACATGCGATTTCCCATCATCGTCATCATCATCAGGGTTAACGTTACCCTTATTAGCAGATTGGGGAGGGGCGTCCGGGACGTAGTATGCAACCATCCTCCCCAAATCAGTCCCCAACAAAACATCAGTGGGCAAATTATCAGACAGCCCCACTTCCTTCACCCCGCTCCCAGCACCCCAATCAATATAAACCCGGGCCATCGGTAAGGGACAGCTGATGCCCCCAATCCCAGTGACAGTTAGGGTTTTCCCCGGAATGATTTCTTCAGGGGCCACCAGTTCGGGTCGGATGAGGGTTCGTTCAGCCCCGGTGTCCTTGAGGCCTGTAGCAACATGGCCTCCCACAGTGACGTGCTGTACGTTGTCACACACCCTCCCAACCACACCACCCACCAAAATAACTGCTGCATTAGGCCCTGGGGCCTTGGCTTGGGGGTTCTTCGGCTTGGCTGGACAGTAGGTACTGATATGACCAGGCCTATTGCAGAAGTAACACTGGCGAGGTTCGGTGGTAGGCCTGGTGTTGTTGGCCACGGGGGCAGGACCTTTGGTGTGTTGGCTGGCAGGGGTACTGGCGTTGGTTGCAGGCTTACCCCCTCTCCAGCTGGTGGTGACCAGCTTCCGCACTTCCGATCTACGGTTGGCCTCATAGGCATCGGCAATCTGCGCTGCTTTTGTCACGTCTTTGGGTTCTCTGTCCATCACGAACTGTCGCACCTCAGCTGGGCAAAGATGAAAGAACTGGTCTTTGATCATCAGGTCTCGCAGCTGTGCAAAGGTGGTCACTGACAGTCCTTGGGTCCACTGGTCAAAGTGGGTCCCCAGTCCATGCACCACATCACTGTAACTGTCGTGTGGGCCACGTTGGAGGGTCCGGAACTTTCTACGGTACACCTCGGGTGTAAGCTGGTGCTTTGCTATCAGGGCCTACTTGATGGCCTCATAGTCTCCATCTTGTTCTTGAGGGAGGGTAGCAAACGCCTCCAGAGCTTTACCTCTCAGCCCTGGTGTCAGGTATTGGGCCCATTCATCTGTAGGCAGCCGGTACTGTCTGCAGGTTTTCTCAAAGGCCCGCAGAAACGTGTCCAAGTCTCCGTCCTTCTCCATAACAGGGAAGTGATCGGGCCGGGGCTTATGTATCTGAGCGCTGCTGGGCTCACGGCTCTGGGCGGTGGAGGGCATCTCCCCCTGCCGGAGCATCTCCCGTTCATGTTCTTGCTGGGCTTGGCGCTCGGCTCTCTCAGCCTCCCGCTCGGCTCTCTCAGCCTCCCGCTCGGCTCGGGCCTCTCTCTCGGCTCGCTCCTGGTATTGCTGGATCAGCTGCAGACGTCTCTCTAGGTCATCTGCGGAGCCTTGATGCAGAGCCAGCTGCAGGAGGAGGTCTGCGCCCCCCTGGTTGCCAGTAGGGCCCGTATTCAGGGGTTGGACCTCTGCTGCAGCACCATGTTCGCTTGTGCTGGCTTCTGCGGCCTCTGGGCTCTGTGGCCTGTCTTGGTCTGCTTCAAATTGCACCAGTTCAGCGACCATTTGAGTCTTTGTCTTGCCCTGGGAGTTCAGGCCATGGTACGTGCATATCCCAGCAAGAGCGTCCTTCTTCTGCTGGGCGTACCAGGCCTCTCTTTTCGCAGCCATGGTTGCCAAATAAAAGATAGGATAGAAAAACGAAGAGAAAGGGAGGGGATAATTACCAGTACACAATTGTCTCACG
Organism: Ranitomeya imitator; assembly: GCF_032444005.1. Taxonomy (NCBI): domain Eukaryota; kingdom Metazoa; phylum Chordata; class Amphibia; order Anura; family Dendrobatidae; genus Ranitomeya; species Ranitomeya imitator. The sequence continues at coordinate 12,551,173 of NC_091284.1, read as the reverse complement.
ACTAATAAACACTGAGTTCGTTCTCCAAACTTATTTGCGCAGAGTCCTCGCAAGAACTTTGCAAGTTTTTAGTGAGAGGAATGATCACTCAAACCAAATCACTAATGCTCTAAGATATCCCACCGCCTTGCCACCAATTTGTCACGATTCACACCGTGACTGTCACCCGTACGTCACAGATCGGGGTGACTTTAGGCCAACAGACGGCTATCACATGTGCAGGGGGGCTTATCTTAGTTATCCCTCCACTGCTAACAATGTGATGAAACAACACACACAAGGCTATTGACCTCTTAGTTTACAGCAGGGGCTTACTTTAGGTATCCCACTGCTCTTCACTATACCATGAACTGCAGGGATTTATGTATATCCCGCTTACAGTTCCACTTAACACTTGCAGCTCTCTGGCGCCCCCCTTACACTCCGGTCAGATTAGGTACTGCACCCTGGGTAATTAGTCGCCAGAAAGGCTGCCTGCTATGTACTGGCTATTGAGCACGCTGCAGCGATGCGATAAACTACTCCCACTCAGGCAGGAACAATAATTATCAACGCCGCAGTCGCTACAACAACACCCAACTACCCAGTACAAAACGTATGCTGCCACCAGCTTCGATTAAATGGGTCAGAAGACAGGGTACGTTTTAGAGCAGAAGAACAAACTAGTATTAAATATTATACCCCATAAAGTTTTAAGGCAGTGTTTATCGAAAAATATTACAAGGATGTTACAAAAGAGACAATTGAAAATGTACAAGATAATTATGAAATAAACAGGGATTAAATAAGAAAAGGTACAACTCACATGTTCTCATTTCATATCAGTCCAGGCAAAAAAACCATGCGGCATGCACAGCCCAGATGTCCCAATGCATAGTACAGATCGAGTCCTCAGGCAACAAAACTCCAACTGCCGGCTGGGTTAAGTGTGGGGGCTTATATACTCCAGCCTTGGGACATCACTAATGATATTCACTGAGGTCTCCGAGATATTTACGTTTTGAGACTCTCCAGACAAAAACATTCCTGACTAAGAAGGGAGGGACCACAGGTGGCTTTGCAGGATTGGTCACCTGCAGGTTAAAGCCACACCATGCTCACACACAGCTTCAGGTTACCTAGTGTCTGCCCTAGGGCTGGTTGGTGGTATTCAGGAAGGGGAAAGAGAGGGGGGTTTTACAGCTACCATGTGTTTTTCTGCACCATGGTTAGAAGTGCAAAATTCCCTCAGCTATGGTGCTAAAAGGCAGAGAAACTACTACTGATATTATACATTTTCCTCACAGACACAGTTTTTATAAGGTAGTTTTTTAAATATAATAATAAAAGTTATTTTTTATAATTTTTTTCTCTGTGCTGTTAGCCAGGCTTTAGCGATAGCCACATCTAATTTTGGGGCTTTCTCCCAGAAGAAGCACAAAGGGGTATTTTCTTTTGGGGGTGAGAATGCCCTTTTTTCAGTTTTTTTCCCATTCTTTTTTAATTAAGTCTTGGACTTTTTCGTTCAATGGGAAAGATCTTCTGGATTTTTGTTCAAGCCCGCTAAACATTATGTCTTGAATCGTTTTATTTGGTCCTGAATCTACTAGACCCATAGTGGATCTAATTACTTTGATTAAGTTATCTGTTTGCGCTATTGGAAAACAGCACCGACCATCCTCAGAAGAAGATGACGAAGCAGAAGAATGTGAGCTATCAGAATCTGACTCACTCCTGCTCTCTGAACTACCGGACTCAGAAACAGGGGAAATGTACTTAGTTTTCTGATGTTTTTTCCCTGTCTTTTTTAAGGATTTAAGGGAATCCTCCACCTGGTTTTTAATTAGGGACCTAAGGTTTTCGGCGAAGTTTGGCGCTTCCTCCGAAACGGTTTGCTGGATACAAAAGCTACACAGCCTCTTCACCCAAGTAGTGGGTAGATCCTCTTCTCATAGTGCCCATATACTGTGTTTAGTCTTGGTGGTAAATTTCTTCCCCTATAAGACAAGAGGAATAGGCCCTAATTACAGAGTGACTTTCACAAAGTCCACTTACCACCCAGCAGAGAACGGAAGGATACCGGATACGATGACCCTTTATTTGAAGATGGACTTTCCTTCCCGCTGACTACCGTGCTAGGGCTCTTACTATGTTGAGAGCCTGAACGGTTGCTGTTGCTGCGTCTATGGGAAGGATCCTTCTCCGTTCGTCTCTTCTGCTGTCGTGGCTGCTGCTGCTGTGGCTGCTGCTGCTGAAGGCTTGACCGAGAGAAACTCTGGCTGGGAGAGTGACCCAAAGGGGCCTGCTCTTCTGGGAGCTCCTAGTCGCTCATACCTGGTAGGAATGGCGACTCACTGAGAAGCGCCTGCTTGAAACTCAGAATGGATTAAAAAGCTGCTCCAGGACCTCCCCCAGCCTCCATTCCATTAAGGCAATGTTGCTTGCCTCCATTACAGTGTTCCCAGCAATGCACTGCGTGCCTGATGTCATCGGGATCCTGCACAAGGGCCGGGAGAGGTGATCTTCTGTTACTTCTTCTGCCATCTCTCCCCGCACACCCTCAATGGCCCGCTGACCCTGGTGGTGGCGCTTCGGAAACCGCCCCAGTCGAGGCAGGGAACCCCCTGCCTGCAGTGAACTGACCGTCCTCGGAATCTGCGGTGACAGAGGTACGCTGAAGGAGCTGTATAGTTCCCTCGGGACAGGAAACCAACTGATGCAGACGAGGGGTACCGCCTTTTTATCTGTAGGTTTCCTGTCCCGACAGGGCGGATCCCCTCTCTCCGTGGTGCCATCATGGGGGCGAGAGAGAAAAGCATCTATCTGCTGGTCTTGTGTCACCACACAGCAATATACGGTAATTTGTTTGGTCTTCTATCAGTGATGGCCAAAAGGGCGTAAACTCCAAGGAGGCCGCACACCGCTCTGTGTTCAGAGAGTGCGACTGTTATGGTCCAATACACCCCAGTATCTAGAAGGATGAATCTCGAATCTTGCACAAAATCCCAGATCTCCTTTTGTCTCTTATTCGTTTTTTGTTTTGTTTTTTTAAAGAGCAAAAAGTTGACTGATCGTTCAAAATGTTGCATGTTGGACTTAATCTGTGCAAAAATAACATAGCACGATTTTGTACTTCACAAGGGCAGTCACAAATGATGTATTGGGTTATGACTTCTGGTTCACCAAAGTCATGTCCACATGAAAAACAATAATCTTATTTGGTATCGTCTCTTATCTCCTGGTGAACGACCTTCTCCTTATACTTCCAGATCCAGTTCGCATCTCTAGCATCACCAGTAACAGCACCCAGCAGGGTGAAGACATCGCTGTGAGCGTCCAGTTCTCTGGAGAGGAGACGGCTGTGACCTGGGAGGTGGACGGGGGGCTTCTCCCTGACCGATATCGGCTGATAGATGATAACAGGACGGTGATTATCCCGAGAGCCCAGAGAGACGACACCAAGAAGAGATTCTGTGTCCGGATCACAAACCCAGTCAGTGAGGCGACCGGGGAATACCAGCTGGAGATTACAGGTAAGAGGATATTACTGGGGCATTATATGTACCCCGCACCTTCTATACCCCATGTACTGGAGATTACAGGTAAGAGGATATTACTGGGGCATTATATGTACCCCGCACCTTCTATACCCCATGTACTGGAGATTACAGGTAAGAGGGTATTACTGGGGTATTATATGTACCCCACACCTTCTTTAAACCATGTACTGGAGATTACAGGTAAGAGGATATTACTGGGGTATTATATGTTCCCACACCTTCTATACCCCATGTACTGGAGATTACAGGTAAGAGGATATTACTGGGGTATTATATGTACCCCACACCTTCTATACCCCATGTACTGGAGATTACAGGTAAGAGGGTATTACTGGGGTATTATATGTACTCCACACCTTCTATACCTCATGTACTGGGGATTACAGGTAAGAGGGTATTACTGGGGCATTATATGTACCCCACACCTTCTATACCTCATGTACTGCCTCCTACTACAGATCCTCTCCTCCTTTGGCATCAAAGACCTCGCCCTATCCTGGATCGCCTCGTACCTTTCCAACCGCACATTCAGCGTCTCCCACTCCCATACTACCTCCTCATCCCACCCTCTCTCTGCAGGAGTCCCCCAAGGCTCTGTTCAAGGACCCCTACTCTTCTCAATCTATACACTTGGCTTGGGACAACTCATAAAGTCCCATGGATTCCAGTACCACCTCTATGCTGATGACACTCAGATCTACCTCTCTGGCCCAGACGTCACCGCTCTGCTGTCCAGAATCCCAGAGTGCCTATCAGCCATATCCTCCTTCTTCTCCTCTCGCTTCCTCAAACTCAATGTGGACAAATCTGAACTCATCATCTTTCCTCCATCCCACAAATCTTCCTTACCTGACCTATCTATCGTAGTCAATGACATCATGCTTTCCCCCGTACCCGAAGTCCGCTGCCTCGGATTAACTCTGCCCTGTCCTTCAAACCACACATCCAAGCTCTTTCCACCTCCTGTCGCCTCCAGCTCAAAAATATCTCCAGAATCAGTCTTTTCCTCAACCCCCAATCTACTAAAATGCTTGTGCACGCCCTCATCATCTCCCGCCTTCACTACTGCAACATCCTTTTCTGTGGCCTCCCTGCTAACACCCTTGCACCTCTCCAGTCCATCCTTAACTCTGCTGCCCGACTAATCCATCTCTCTCCTCGCTACTCCTCCGCTTCCCCCCTCTGCAAATCTCTTCACTGGCTCCCATTCCCTCAGCGTATCCAGTTCAAATTACTAATACTGACCTACAAAGCCATCCACAACCTGTCTCCTCCATATATCTCTGAACTTATCTCCCGATATCTTCCCTCACGTGATCTCCGGTCCTCCCAAGACCTCCTTCTCTCCTCCACACTTATTCGCTCCTCATCCAATCGCCTCCAAGACTTCTCCCGAATATCCCCCATCCTCTGGAACTCTCTGCCCCAACACATCCGACTATCAACCACAGTCGGATCCTTCAGACGGAACCTGAAAACTCATCTCTTCAGGAAAGCCTACAGCCTGCACTGACACCGCTGCTGCCTCATCACTATCGAGCTACCGCCTCACCAACACCGGAGCTACCGCCTCACCAACACCGGAGCTACCGCCTCACCAACACCGGAGCTACCGCCTCACCAACACCGGAGCTACCGCCTCACCAACACCGGAGCTCCTGCAACCCTCAACCTACTGTCTCCTTCCCCATAATCCTGTAGAATGTAAGCCCGCAAGGGCAGGGTCCTCGCCCCTCTGTATCAGTCTGTCATTGTTAGTTTGTTTACTGTATGTGATATTTGTAACTTGTATGTAAACCCTTCTCATGTACAGCACCATGGAATCAATGGTGCTATATAAATAAATAATAATAATAATAATACTGGAGATTACAGGTAAGAGGGTATTACTGGGGTATTATATGTACAGCACACCTTCTATACCCCATGTACTGGAGATTACAGGTAAGAGGGTATTACTGGGGTATTATATGTACTCACACCTTCTATACCCCATGTACTGGAGATTACAGGTAAGAGGATATTACTGGGGTATTATATGTACCCCACACCTTCTATACCCCATGCACTGGAGATTACAGGTAAGAGGGTATTACTGGGGTATTATATGTACCCAGACCTTCTATACCCCATGTACTGGAGATTATAGGTAAGAGGGTATTACTTGGGTATTATATGTAGCCACACCTTCTATACCCCATGTACTGGAGATTACAGGTAAGAGGGTATTACTGGGGTATTATATGTAAACCACACCTTCTATACCCCATGTCCTGGACATTACAGGTAAGAGGGTATTACTGGGGTATTATATGTACCCCACACCTTCTATACCCCATGTACTGGAGATTACAGGTAAGAGGGTATTACTGGGGTATTATATGTACTCACACCTTCTATACCCCATGTACTGGAGATTACAGGTAAGAGGGTATTACTGGGGTATTATATGTACTCACACCTTCTATACCCCAGGTACTGGAGATTACAGGTAAGAGGGTATTACTGGGGTATTATATGTACTCACACCTTCTATACCCCATGTACTGGAGATTACAGGTAAGAGGGTATTACTGGGGTATTATATGTACCCCACACCTTCTATACCCCATGTCCTGGACATTACAGGTAAGAGGGTATTACTGGGGTATTATATGTACCCCACACCTTCTATACCCCATGTCCTGGACATTACAGGTAAGAGGGTATTACTGGTGTATTATATGTACCCCACACCTTCTATACCCCATGTCCTGGACATTACAGGTAAGAGGGTATTACTGGTGTATTATATGTACCTCACACCTTCTATACCCCATGTACTGGAGATTACAGGTAAGAGGGTATTACTGGGGTATTATATGTACCCCACACCTTCTATACCCCTTGTACTGGAGATTACAGGTAAGAGGGTATTACTGGGGTATTATATGTACCCCACACCTTCTATACCCCTTGTACTGGAGATTACAGGTAAGAGGGTATTACTGGGGTATTATATGTACCCCACACCTGCTATACCCCATGTACTGGAGATTACAGGTAAGAGGGTATTACTGGGGTATTATATGTACCCCACACCTTCTATACCCCATGTACTGGAGATTACAAGTAAGAGGGTATTACTGGGGTATTATATGTACCCCACACCTTCTATACCCCATGTACTGGAGATTACAGATAAGAGAGTATTACTGGGGTATTATATGTACCCACACCTTCTATACCTCATGTACTGGGGATTACAGGTAAGAGGTTATTACTGGGGTATTATATGTACCCCACATCTTCTATACCCCATGTACTGGAGATTACAGGTAAGAGGGTATTACTGGGGTATTATATGTACCCCACACCTTCTATACCCCATGTACTGGAGATTACAGGTAAGAGGGTATTACTGGGGTATTATATGTACCCCACACCTTCTATACCCCATGTACTGGAGATTACAGGTAAGAGGATATTACTGGGGTATTATATGTACCCCACACCTTCTATACCCCATGTACTGGAGATTACAGGTAAGAGGGTATTACTGGGGTATTATATGTACCCCACACATTCTATACCCCATGTACTGGAGATTACAGGTAAGAGGGTATTACTGGGGTATTATATGTACCTCACATCTTCTATACCCCATGTACTGGAGATTACAGATAAGAGGGTATTACTGGGGTATTATATGTACCCCACACCTTCTATACCCCATGTTCTGGAGATTACAGGTAAGAGGGTATTACTGGGGTATTATTATATGTACCCCACACCTTCTATACCTAATGTACTGGAGATTACAGGTAAGAGGGTATTACTGGGGTATTATACAGTTAGGTCCATATATATTTGGACAGAGACAACATTTTTCTAATTTTGGTTATAGACATTACCACAATGAATTTTAAACAAAACAATTCAGATGCAGTTGAAGTTGAGACTTTCAGCTTTCATTTGAGGGGATCCACATTAACATTGGATGAAGGGTTTAGGAGTTTCAGCTCCTTAACATGTGCCACCCTGTTTTTAAAGGGACCAAAAGTAATTGGACAGATTCAATAATTGGAAATAAAATGTTTATTTCTAGTACTTGGTTGAAAACCCTTTGTTGGCAATGACAGCCTGAAGTCTTGAACTCATGGACATCACCAGACGCTGTGTTTCCTCCTTTTTAATGCTCTGCCAGGCCTTCACTGTGGTGGTTTTCAGTTGCTGTTTGTTTCTGGGCCTTTCTGTCTGAAGTTTAGTCTTTAACAAGTGAAATGCTGCTCAATTGGGTTGAGATCAGGGGACTGACGTGTCCATTCCAGAATATTCCTCTTCTTTGCTGTAATAAACTCCTGGGTTGCTTTGGCTTTATGTTTCGGGTCATTGTCCATCTGTAGTATGTAGTTTGGCTGGATCTGAGCACACAGTATGGCGGCTCTGATGACCTCAGAATTCATTCTTCTGTCCTGTCACATCATCGATAAACACTAGTGACCAAGTGCCACTAGCAGCCATGCATGCCCGCGCCATCACACTGCCTACGCTGGGTTTATGCATGCCCGCGCCATCACACTGCCTCCGCCGGGTTTATGCCTGCCCGCGCCATCACACTGCCTCCGCCGGGTTTATGCATGCCCGCGCTATCACACTGCCTCCGCCGGGTTTACAGATGATGTGGTATGCTTTGGATCATGAGCTGGACCGCGCCTTCACCATACTTTTCTCGCTCCATCATTCTGGTAGAGGTTGATCTTGGTTCCATCTGTCCATAGAATGTTCTTCCGGAACTGTGCGGCTTTGTTAGATGTATTTATCCTTTTTATTCTTGATGCTTATGAGTGGCTTGCACCGTGCAGTGAACCCTCTGTAGTTACTTTCATGCAGTCTTCTCTTTATGGTAGATTTGGATATTGATCGCCGACCTCCTGGAGAGTGTTGGTCACTTGGTCGGCTGTTGTGAAGGGGTTTCTCTTCACCATGGAGATTATTCTGCGATCATCCACCGCTGTTGTCTTCCGTGGGCGCCCAGGTCTTTTTGCATTGATGAGTTCACCAGAGCTTTTTTTCTTTCTCAGGATGGACCAAACTGTAGATTTTGCCACTCCTAATATTGTAGCAATTTCTCTGATGGTTTTTTTCTGTTTTCGCAGCTTAAGGATGGCTTGTTTCACCTGCATGGAGAGCTCCATTGACCGCATGTTTACTTCACAGCAAAACCTTCCAAATGCAGCACCACACCTCAAATCAACTCCAGGCCTTTTATCTGCTTAATTGAGAATGACATAACGAAGGAATTGCCCACACCTGTCCATGAAATAGCCTTGGAGTCAATTGTCCAATTACTTTTGGTCTCTTTAAAAACAGGGTGGCACATGTTAAGGAGCTGAAACTCCTAAACCCTTCATCCAATTTTAATGTGGATACCCTCAAATGAAAGCTGAAAGTCTGAACTTCAACTGCATCTGAATTGTTCTGTTTAAAATCCATTGTGGTAATGTCTATACCCAAAATTAGAAAAATGTTGTCTCTGTCCAAATATATATAGACCTAACTGTATGTACCCCACACCTTCTATTCCCCAGGTACTGGAGATTACAGGTAAGAGGGTATTACTGGGGTATTATATGTACCCCACACCTTCTATACCCCATGTACTGGAGATTACAGGTAAGAGGGTATTACTGGGGTATTATATGTACCCCACACCTTCTATACCCCATGTACTGGAGATTACAGGTAAGAGGGTATTACTGGGGTATTATATGTACCCCACACCTTCTATACCTCATGTACTGGAGATTACAGGTAAAAGGGTATTACTGGGGTATTATATGTACTCCACACCTTCTATACCCCATGTACTGGAGATTACAGGTAAGAGTGTATTACTGGGGTATTATATGTACCCCACACCTTCTATACCCCATGTACTGGAGATTACAGGCAAGAGGGTATTACTGGGGTATTATATGTACCCCACACCTTCTATACCCCATGTACTGGAGATTACAGGTAAGAGTGTATTACTGGGGTATTATATGTACCCCACACCTTCTATACCCCATGTACTGGAGATTACAGGCAAGAGGGTATTACTGGGGTATTATATGTACCCCACACCTTCTATACCCCATGTACTGGAGATTACAGGTAAGAGTGTATTACTGGGGTATTATATGTACCCCACACCTTCTATACCCCATGTACTGGAGATTACAGGTAAGAGGGTATTACTGGGGTATTATATGTACCCCACACCTTCTATACCCCATGTACTGGAGATTACAGGTAAGAGTGTATTACTGGGGTATTATATGTACCCCACACCTTCTATACCCCATGTACTGGAGATTACAGGTAAGAGGGTATTACTGGGGTATTATATGTACTCCACACCTTCTTTACCCCATGTACTGGAGATTACAGGTAAGAGGGTATTACTGGGGTATTATATCTACCCCACACCTTCTATACCCCATGTACTGGAGATTACAGGTAAGAGGGTATTACTGGGGTATTATATGTACCTCACAAATTCTATACCCCATGTACTGGAGATTACAGGTAAGAGGATATTACTGGGGTATTATATGTACCCCACACCTTCTATACCCCATGCACTGGAGATTACAGGTAAGAGGGTATTACTGGGGTATTATATGTACAGCACACCTTCTATACCCCATGTACTGGAGATTACAGATAAGAGGGTATTACTGGGGTATTATATGTACCTCACAAATTCTATACCCCATGTAACATAGTAACATAGTAACATAGTTAGTAAGGCCGAAAAAAGACATTTGTCCATCCAGTTCAGCCTATATTCCATCATAATAAATACCCAGATCTACGTCCTTCTACAGAACCTAATAATTGTATGATACAATATTGTTCTGCTCCAGGAAGACATCCAGGCCTCTCTTGATCCCCTCGACTGAGTTCGCCATCACCACCTCCTCAGGCAAGCAATTCCAGATTCTCACTGCCCTAACAGTAAAGAATCCTCTTCTATGTTGGTGGAAAAACCTTCTCTCCTCCAGACGCAAAGAATGCCCCCTTGTGCCCGTCACCTTCCTTGGTATAAACAGATCCTCAGCGAGATATTTGTATTGTCCCCTTATATACTTATACATGGTTATTAGATCGCCCCTCAGTCGTCTTTTTTCTAGACTAAATAATCCTAATTTCGCTAATCTATCTGGGTATTGTAGTTCTCCCATCCCCTTTATTAATTTTGTTGCCCTCCTTTGTACTCTCTCTAGTTCCATTATATCCTTCCTGAGCACCGGTGCCCAAAACTGGACACAGTACTCCATGTGCGGTCTAACTAGGGATTTGTACAGAGGCAGTATAATGCTCTCATCATGTGTATCCAGACCTCTTTTAATGCCCCCCATGATCCTGTTTGCCTTGGCAGCTGCTGCCTGGCACTGGCTGCTCCAGGTAAGTTTATCATTAACTAGGATCCCCAAGTCCTTCTCCCTGTCAGATTTACCCAGTGGTTTCCCGTTCAGTGTGTAATGGTGATATTGATTCCCTCTTCCCATGTGTATAACCTTACATTTATCATTGTTAAACCTCATCTGCCACCTTTCAGCCCAAGTTTCCAACTTTTCCAGATCCATCTGTAGCAGAATACTATCTTCTCTTGTATTAACTGCTTTACATAGTTTTGTATCATCTGCAAATATCGATATTTTACTGTGTAAACCTTCTACCAGATCATTAATGAATATGTTGAAGAGAACAGGTCCCAATACTGACCCCTGCGGTACCCCACTGGTCACAGCGACCCAGTTAGAGACTATACCATTTATAACCACCCTCTGCTTTCTATCACTAAGCCAGTTACTAACCCATTTACACACATTTTCCCATGTACTGGAGATTACAGGCAAGAGGGTATTACTGGGGTATTATATGTACCTCACACCTTCTATACCCCATGTACTGGAGATTACAGGTAAGAGGGTATTACTGGAGTATTATATGTACTCCACACCTTCTATACCCCATGTACTGGAGATTACAGGTAAGAGGGTATTACTGGGGTATTATATGTACCTCACACCTTCTATACCTCATGTACTGGAGATTACAGGTAAGAGGGTATTACTGGGGTATTATATGTACCCCGCACCTTCTATACCCCATGTACTGGAGATTACAGGTAAGAGGGTATTACTGCGGTATTATATGTACCCCACACCTTCTATACCCCATGTACTGGAGATTACAGGTAAGAGGGTATTACTGGGGTATTATATGTACCTCACACCTTCTATACCCCATGTACTGGAGATTACAGGTAAGAGGGTATTACTGGGGTATTATATGTACCCCACACCTTCTATACCCCGTGTACTGGAGATTACAGGTAAGAGGGTATTACTGGGGTATTATATGTACCCCGCACCTTCTATACCCCATGTACTGGAGATTACAGGTAAGAGGGTATTACTGCGGTATTATATGTACCCCACACCTTCTATACCCCATGTACTGGAGATTACAGGTAAGAGGGTATTACTGGGGTATTATATGTACTCCACACCTTCTATACCCCATGTACTGGAGATTACAGGTTAGAGGGTATTACTGGGGTATTATATGTACAGCACACCTTCTATACCCCATGTACTGGAGATTACAGGTAAGAGGGTATTACTGGGGTATTATATGTACAGCACACCTTCTATACCTCATGTACTGGGGATTACAGGTAAGAGGGTATTACTGGGGTATTATATGTACCTCACAAATTCTATACCCCATGTACTGGAGATTACAGGCAAGAGGGTATTACTGGGGTATTATATGTACCTCACAGCTTCTATACCCCATGTACTGGAGATTACAGGTAAGAGGGTATTACTGGAGTATTATATGTACCCCACACCTTCTATACCCCATGTACTGGAGATTACAGGTAAGAGGGTATTACTGCGGTATTATATGTACCCCACACCTTCTATACCCCATGTACTGGAGATTACAGGTAAGAGGGTATTACTGCGGTATTATATGTACCCCACACCTTCTATACCCCATGTACTGGAGATTACAGGTAAGAGGGTATTACTGGGGTATTATATGTACCCCACACCTTCTATACCCCATGTACTGGAGATTACAGGTAAGAGGGTATTACTGCGGTATTATATGTACCCCACACCTTCTATACCCCATGTACTGGAGATTACAGGTAAGAGGGTATTACTGGGGTATTATATGTACTCCACACCTTCTATACCCCATGTACTGGAGATTACAGGTAAGAGGGTATTACTGGGGTATTATATGTACCCCACACCTTCTATACCCCATGTACTGGAGATTACAGGTAAGAGGGTATTACTGGGGTATTATATGTACCCCACACCTTCTATACCCCATGTACTGGAGATTACAGGTAAGAGGGTATTACTGCGGTATTATATGTACCCCACACCTTCTATACCCCATGTACTGGAGATTACAGGTAAGAGGGTATTACTGGGGTATTATATGTACTCCACACCTTCTATACCCCATGTACTGGAGATTACAGGTAAGAGGGTATTACTGGGGTATTATATGTACCCCACACCTTCTATACCCCATGTACTGGAGATTACAGGTAAGAGGGTATTACTGCGGTATTATATGTACCCCACACCTTCTATACCCCATGTCAGGGCCGGCGTCAGCACCCGGCACAGCGGGCAAATGCCGGGGCCTTGGGAAGAAAGGGGGGCCCACTAGCAGCTGGGAGAGCAGAGCAGGAGATAACATGCTCTCTCCGCCCACAAAGTCACTGCTGGCTGCGTTCTCTTAACCCCTATGTGCCAGCTCTGACACAAGCATCTTCTCACTCAGTCAGTGCAGCCAGGCAGGCACACAGAGGGGTTAAGAGAAGGCAGCCAGCGTGACTGTTTGTGGGCGGAGAGAGCACGTTCTCTGCTCTCCCCCCTGGCTGGCTGCAGACAGTGCTGCTGAGCTGAACTTATCAGGAAGATTCCGGAGGAGCTAGTCCTACCAGAGTGCAAAGGTATCCAGCAATAATTGCAGTTGGTCCTGTGGCTCAGTCTGCTGCTGTCTGTCTCCGCTGCCTAAAAATGTGGGTGATGTCTGGAGGAGCAGCTGGTGGGGTGCAGCCTGCAGCCGCCCAGCTCTCCCAGAACCCCAGAATACATGCATGCTGCACCAAACCTGCACCAGTGGGGTAGGAAGAAGCTTAACCCCTTCCCATCTGTATGAAGGTTATTGCTAAACCTTAAATATAACAATCTGACCCGCATAAATGGGGTTAACCAGATGCCAGGAGGAAGGGGAGCTGCTGCCATGTGGGCTGTAGGTTGGGGCCCGTGGCCCCATGCTGGTGACTGGAGGGACTCTGCCCAGTGCTGGCATGTGGGTGATTTCTGCTCCGGAGTCTCAGCTTCTCTCCTCCAGGTCACACTGTGCAGTCACAGCAACATTGGTTGTGTCTGTCCAGGTCCAGCAGCTGCCACTGGTCCCACCACGGACATGGCATCACTTAACCCTTCCCCTGCAGCCTCCGGCAACAAATCCACATTATTCCTTGATTAAATCAGGTTCCAACCCAATAGAGGAGCAGACATTTCCTGCTGCCATTAGGGTCCGGGAGGGGTGACATTGGCTGCCCTGCTACTCTGTAGTGGGGGGTGACAAGTGTAACATGGGGTAACGATGACGGAGAAATGCACAGGATAATAGTGAGAGCGACAGAGGGCAGTGTATGGTATGGAGCAGTCAGGGGGTGGGCTGCAGGATCCCCCCATACTGTACATGACTGCTCGGGACAGGGAGGCGTTTAATGAGCTTCTAATGACGGGGCACTAATTGGGTCATTAGGGTTTGTGGAAAGGATTCAGCATCAGGTCCCTCATTAATGCCCGAGCGATGTTACTTTGTAGCACAGATCTGTTAGGGCCGCAAAACCAAACAACGTTGTTTATGTAGAAAAGTCTTTGTTTCATAGAAAAACTCAAAACAGAAAAGATTTTCTGATACAACAACGCCCTGCTCACGACACTGCACAGCACCTCTCCTGTATATATACACTGCACAGCACCTTTCCCCCTGTATATATACACTGCACAGCACCTTTCCTCCTGTATGTATACATTGCACAGCACCTCTCCTGTATATATACACTGCACAGCACCTTTCCTCCTGTATATATACACTGCACAGTACCACTCCTCCTGTCCTGTATATATACACTGCAGAATTTACAATAGCTGTCACTCATGTAAGAAGTGAAATCTGGCATTGTACTATACATTTCTCTGCCATATCTGTGCATCATAAATCGGGTATGTGTTAAAGGGGGGGGGCCCACTGAGACTCTTTCGCCCGGGGCCCTCAAAAACCTGGAGCCGGCCCTGCCCCATGTACTGGAGATTACAGGTAAGAGGGTATTACTGCGGTATTATATGTACTCCACACCTTCTATACCCCATGTACTGGAGATTACAGGTAAGAGGGTATTACTGGGGTATTATATGTACCCCACACCTTCTATAGCCCATGTACTGGAGATTACAGGTTAGAGGGTATTACTGGGGTATTATATGTACAGCACACCTTCTATACCTCATGTACTGGAGATTACAGGTAAGAGGGTATTACTGGGGTATTATATGTACCCCGCACCTTCTATACCCCTTGTACTGGAGATTACAGGTAAGAGGTTATTACTGGGGTATTATATGTACCCCACACCTTCTATACCTAATGTACTGGAGATTATAATAATAATAATAATAATTTTTATTTATATAGCGCCAACATATTCCGCAGCGCTTTACAACTTATAGAGGGGACTTGTACATACAATAGACATTACAGCATAACAGAAATACAGTTCAAAACAGATACCAAGAGGAATGAGGGCCCTGCTCGCAAGCTTACAAACTATGAGGAAAAGGGGAGACACAAGAGGTGGATGGTAACAATTGCTATAGTTATTCGGACCAGCCATAGTGTAAGGCTCGGGTGTTCATGTAAAGCTGCATGAACCAGTTAACTAGGTTTTTTTTTTTTTTTTTATTAGGCCACACAGGGATCGTTAGGTTAATGCATTGAGGCGGTAGGCCAGTCTGAACAAATGAGTTTTTAGGGCACGCTTAAAACTGTGGGGATTGGGGATTAATCGTATTAACCTAGGTAGTGCATTCCAAAGAATCGGCGCAGCACGTGTAAAGTCTTGGAGACTGGAGTGGGAGGTTCTGATTATAGAGGATGCTAACCTGAGGTCATCAGCGGAGCGGAGGGCACGGGTAGGGTGGTAGACTGAGACCAGAGAGGAGATGTAGGGTGGTGCGGAGCCATGGAGCGCTTTGTGGATGAGGGTAGTAATTTTGTACTGGATTCTTGAGTGGATGGGTAACCAGTGTAATGACTGGCACAAGGTAGAGGCATCGGTGTAACGGTTGGTGAGGAATATAATCCTGGCAGCAGCATTCAGGACAGATTGGAGCGGGGAGAGTTTGGTAAGAGGGAGGCCGATTAGTAGAGAGTTACAATAGTCCAGACGAGAATGAATAAGTGAAACAGTAAGAGTTTTTGCAGAGTCGAAAGTAAGAAATGGGCGAATTCTAGAAATGTTTTTGAGATGCAGATAAGAAGAGCGAGCCAGTGATCGGATGTGGGGGGTGAATGAAAGGTCAGAATCAAGGATGACCCCAAGGCAGCGGGCATGTTGCTTTGGAGTAATGGTGGAACCGCACACGGAGATGGCAATGTCAGGCAAAGGTAGGTTAGTAGAGGGAGAGAACACGAGGAGTTCAGTTTTTGACAGGTTTAGTTTCAGATAGAGGGAGGACATGATGCTAGAGACAGCGGTAAGACAATCACTGGTGTTTTCTAATAAGGCAGGCGTGAGATCAGGAGAAGAAGTGTATAATTGGGTGTCGTCAGCATAGAGATGGTACTGGAAGCCAAATCTACTGATCGTTTGTCCAATAGGGGCAGTGTACAAAGAGAAAAGGAGGGGGCCTAGGACTGATCCTTGAGGAACCCCAACAGTAAGGGGAAGGTGAGAGGAGGAGGAACCAGCAAAACATACAGTGAAGGATCGGTCAGAGAGATAGGAGGAGAACCAGGAGAGAACGGTGTCCTTGAGGCCGATAGAGCGGAGCATAGTGAGGAGGAACTGATGATCCACAGTATCAAATGCTGCAGAGAGATCCAAGAGAATTAGCATGGAGTAGTGACCATTAGATTTAGCTGTTAGTAGGTCATTAGAGACTTTAGTGAGGGCAGTTTCAGTAGAGTGTAAAGAGCGGAAGCCAGATTGAAGAGGGTCGAGAAGAGAGTTATCTGAGAGATAGCGGGTAAGACGGGAGTGGACCAGGCGTTCGAGGAGTTTAGAGATGAAGGGAAGATTAGAGACAGGTCTATAATTAGCGGCACAGTTTTGATCGAGGGATGGTTTTTTAAGTAATGGATGTATGATGGCATGCTTAAATGAGGAGGGAAAAATACCGGAAGTGAGGGAAAGGTTGAATATTTTTGTTAGGTGAGAGGTGACAGCCGGGGAAAGGGACTGGAGGAGATGTGACGGAATGGGGTCACTGGTGCAAGTGGTCGGGCGAGAAGATGCAAGGAGCCTGACTACTTCATCTTCTGTAACTGCTTCAAAGTCAGAGAGTGAACTAGATGCAGTGGGGGAGGGAGGACAGTGCATGGTATGAAGAGATTGGGAGATGATTTCCTGTCGAATATGGTCAATTTTTTCTTTGAAGTAATTGGCCAGATCGTCAGCACGGAGATCCGTGGTTGGGGCCTGCGCTCTTGGGTTGAGTAGGGACTGGAACGTGTCAAAGAGACGTTTAGGGTTATTGGACAGGGAGGTGATGAGGGTGTTGAAGTAGGTTTGTTTGGAGAGGTGAAGGGCAGAATTGTATGTCTTTAGCATGAACTTATAATGGATGAAATCTTCGGGTAGATTAGATTTTCTCCACAGACGTTCTGCGCACCTGGAGCACCGCTGCAGGAAACGTGTTTGCAGCATGTGCCACGGTTGTTGCCGTCTGTGCCGGGTTGTTTTATGTATAGGAGGAGCAGCTTCATCCAGGGCACTTTGCAGGGTTTCGTTGTAATGCTTCAGAGCAGAATCAGGACATGAGATGGAGGAGATTGGGGCCAATGAGGACTGCAAGTTCTTCATAAGTTCCTGGGTGTTAATGGCCTGTATGTTTCTATAAGTGTGGAAAGTGGGGGTGACCTGAGCGGGATGGCAGTTCTTGATAGAGAATGAAAGAAGGTTGTGGTCAGAGAGTGGGAGAGGGGAGTTTGTGAAATCATCCACTGAGCAAAGCCGGGAGAAGACCAAGTCAAGGGAGTTTCCATCTTCATGTGTTGGCGAGTTAGTATGCTGCAAGAGGCCGAAAGAGGAGGTTAGAGCCAAAAGGTGAGAAGCAGATGGGGAGAGGGGAGAGGCAATAGGGATGTTGAAATCACCCATGATAAGGGTGGGGGTGTCACAGGAGAGAAAGTGTGGAAGCCAGGTGGCAAAGTGATCCAGGAACTGATGAGAGGGGCCGGGAGGACGATACACCACCACCACTCGCATGGAGAAGGGGACGTAGAGTCTGACCACATGGACCTCAAAGGAAGGGAAGACAAGTGAGGGTACTTGGGGGATAACTTGGAAAGTACATTTTGGTGAAAGGAGCAGACCAACGCCTCCGCCTGCTCTGTTGTCTGATCTTGGGGTATGAGAAAAATGTAGTCCACCATATGAAAGAGCAGCAGCAGTGGTGGTGTCTGACTGCTGGATCCAGGTTTCAGTAAGAGCCAGGAGATTAAGAGAATTAGAAAGAGATTACAGGTAAGAGGGTATTACTGGGGTATTATATGTACAGCACACCTTCTATACCTCATGTACTGGAGATTACAGGTAAGAGGGTAATACTGGGGTATTATATGTACCTCACAAATTCTATACCCCATGTACTGGAGATTACAGGTAAGAGGGTATTACTGGGGTATTATATGTACCCCACACCTTCTATACTCCATGTACTGGAGATTACAGGTAAGAGGGTATTACTGGGGTATTATATGTACCCCCCACCTTCTATATCTCATGTACTGGAGATTACAGGTAAGAGGGTAATACTGGGGTATTATATGTACCTCACAAATTCTATACCCCATGTACTGGAGATTACAGGTAAGAGGGTATTACTGGGGTATTATATGTACCCCACACCTTCTATACCCCATGCACTGGAGATTACAGGTAAGAGGGTATTACTGGGGTATTATATGCACCCCACACCTTCTATACCCCTTGTACTGGAGATTACAGGTAAGAGGGTATTACTGGGGTATTATATGTACCCCACACCTTCTATACCTAATGTACTGGAGATTACAGGTAAGAGGGTATTACTGGGGTATTATATGTACAGCACACCTTCTATACCTCATGTACTGGAGATTACAGGTAAGAGGGTAATACTGGGGTATTATATGTACCTCACAAATTCTATACCCCATGTACTGGAGATTACAGGTAAGAGGGTATTGCTGGGGTATTATATGTACCCCACACCTTCTATACCCCATGTACTGGAGATTACAGTTAAGAGGGTATTACTGGGGTATTATATGTACAGCACACCTTCTATACCTCATGTACTGGAGATTACAGGTAAGAGGGTATTACTGGGGTATTATATGTACCCACACCTTCTATACCCCATGTACTAGAGATTACAGGTAAGAGGGTATTACTGGGGTATTATATGTACCCCACACCTTCTATACCTCATTTACTGGAGATTACAGGTAAGAGGGTATTACTGGGGTATTATATCTACCTCACAAATTCTATACCCCATGTACTGGAGATTACAGGTAAGAGGGTATTACTGGGGTATAATATGTACCCCACACCTTATATACCTCATGTACTGGAGATTACAGGTAAGAGGGTATTACTGGGGTATTATATGTACCCCACACCTTCTATACCCCATGTACTGGAGATTACAGGTAAGAGGGTATTACTGGGGTATTATATGTACCCCACACCTTCTATACCTCATGTACTGGAGATTACAGGTAAGAGGGTATTACTGGGGTATTATATGTACAGCACACCTTCTATACCTCATGTACTGGAGATTACAGGTAAGAGGGTAATACTGGGGTATTATATGTACCTCACAAATTCTATACCCCATGTACTGGAGATTACAGGTAAGAGGGTATTGCTGGGGTATTATATGTACCCCACACCTTCTATACCCCATGTACTGGAGATTACAGTTAAGAGGGTATTACTGGGGTATTATATGTACAGCACACCTTCTATACCTCATGTACTGGAGATTACAGGTAAGAGGGTATTACTGGGGTATTATATGTACCCACACCTTCT
Organism: Ranitomeya imitator; assembly: GCF_032444005.1. Taxonomy (NCBI): domain Eukaryota; kingdom Metazoa; phylum Chordata; class Amphibia; order Anura; family Dendrobatidae; genus Ranitomeya; species Ranitomeya imitator. The sequence goes on along the minus strand of NC_091284.1, from coordinate 12,531,241 downwards.
ATACCCCATGTACTAGAGATTACAGGTAAGAGGGTATTACTGGGGTATTATATGTACCCCACACCTTCTATACCTCATTTACTGGAGATTACAGGTAAGAGGGTATTACTGGGGTATTATATCTACCTCACAAATTCTATACCCCATGTACTGGAGATTACAGGTAAGAGGGTATTACTGGGGTATAATATGTACCCCACACCTTATATACCTCATGTACTGGAGATTACAGGTAAGAGGGTATTACTGGGGTATTATATGTACCCCACACCTTCTATACCCCATGTACTGGAGATTACAGGTAAGAGGGTATTACTGGGGTATTATATGTACCCCACACCTTCTATACCTCATGTACTGGAGATTACAGGTAAGAGGGTATTACTGGGGTATTATATCTACCTCACAAATTCTATACCCCATGTACTGGAGATTACAGGTAAGAGGGTATTACTGGGGTATAATATGTACCCCACACCTTATATACCTCATGTACTGGAGATTACAGGTAAGAGGGTATTACTGGGGTATTATATGTACCCACACCTTCTATACCCCATGTACTGGAGATTACAGGTAAGAGGACATTACTGGGGTATTATATGTACCCCACACCTTCTATACCTCATGTACTGGAGATTACAGGTAAGAGGGTATTACTGGGGTATTATATGTACAGCACACCTTCTATACCCCATGTACTGGAGATTACAGGTAAGAGGGTATTACTGGGGTATTATATGTACCTCACAAATTCTATACCCCATGTACTGGAGATTACAGGTAAGAGGGTATTACTGGGGTATTATATGTACCTCACACCTTCTATACCCCATGTACTGGAGATTACAGGTAAGAGGGTATTACTGGAGTATTATATGTACTCCACACCTTCTATACCCCATGTACTGGAGATTACAGGTAAGAGGATATTACTGGGGTATTATATGTACCCCACACCTTCTATACCCCATGTACTGGAGATTACAGGTTAGAGGGTATTACTGGGGTATTATATGTACAGCACACCTTCTATCCCTCATGTACTGGAGATTACAGGTTAGAGGGTATTACTGGGGTATTATTTATACCCACACCTTCTATACCCCATGTACTGTAGATTACAGGTAAGAGGGTATTACTGGGGTATTATATGTACCCCGCACCTTCTATACCCCTTGTACTGGAGATTACAGGTAAGAGGTTATTACTGGGGTATTATATGTACCCCACACCTTCTATACCTAATGTACTGGAGATTACAGGTAAGAGGGTATTACTGGGGTATTATATGTACAGCACACCTTCTATACCTCATGTACTGGAGATTACAGGTAAGAGGGTAATACTGGGGTATTATATGTACCTCACAAATTCTATACCCCATGTACTGGAGATTACAGGTAAGAGGGTATTACTGGGGTATTATATGTACCTCACAAATTCCATACCCCATGTACTGGAGATTACAGGTAAGAGGGTATTGCTGGGGAATTATATGTACCCCACACCTTCTATACCCCATGTACTGGAGATTACAGTTAAGAGGGTATTACTGGGGTATTATATGTACAGCACACCTTCTATACCTCATGTACTGGAGATTACATGTAAGAGGGTATTACTGGGGTATTATATGTACAGCACACCTTCTATACCTCATGTACTGGAGATTACAGGTAAGAGGGTATTACTGGGGTATTATATCTACCTCACAAATTCTATACCCCATGTACTGGAGATTACAGGTAAGAGGGTATTACTGGGGTATAATATGTACCCACACCTTCTATACCCCATGTACTGGAGATTACAGGTAAGAGGGTATTACTGGGGTGTTATATGTACCCCACACCTTATATACCTCATGTACTGGAGATTACAGGTAAGAGGGTATTACTGGGGTATTATATGTACCCACACCTTCTATATCCCATGTACTGGAGATTACAGGTAAGAGGACATTACTGGGGTATTATATGTACCCCACACCTTCTATACCCCATGTACTGGAGATTACAGGTAAGAGGACATTACTGGGGTATTATATGTACCCCACACCTTCTATACCCCATGTACTGGAGATTACAGGTAAGAGGGTATTACTGGGGTATTATATGTACCCCACACCTTCTATACCTCATGTACTGGAGATTACAGGTAAGAGGGTATTACTGGGGTATTATATGTACCCCACACCTTCTATACCCCATGTACTGGAGATTACAGGTAAGAGGGTATTACTGGGGTATTATATGTACAGCACACCTTCTATACCCCATGTACTGGAGATTACAGGTAAGAGGGTATTACTGGGGTATTATATGTACCTCACAAATTCTATACCCCATGTACTGGAGATTACAGGCAAGAGGGTATTACTGGGGTATTATATGTACCTCACACCTTCTATAACCCATGTACTGGAGATTACAGGTGAGAGGGTATTACTGGGGTATTATATGTACAGCACACCTTCTATACCCCATGTACTGGAGATTACAGGTAAGAGGGTATTACTGGGGTATTATATGTACCTCACAAATTCTATACCCCATGTACTGGAGATTACAGGCAAGAGGGTATTACTGGGGTATTATATGTACCTCACACCTTCTATACCCCATGTACTGGAGATTACAGGTAAGAGGGTATTACTGGAGTATTATATGTACTCCACACCTTCTATACCCCATGTACTGGAGATTACAGGTAAGAGGATATTACTGGGGTATTATATGTACCCCACACCTTCTATACCCCATGTACTGGAGATTACAGGTAAGAGGGTATTACTGGGGTATTATATGTACCTCACAAATTCTATACCCCATGTACTGGAGATTACAGGTAAGAGGGTATTACTGGGGTATAATATGTACCCCACACCTTCTATAACCCATGTACTGGAGATTACAGGTAAGAGGGTATTACTGGAGTATTATATGTACTCCACACCTTCTATACCCCATGTACTGGAGATTACAGGTAAGAGGGTATTACTGGGGTATTATATGTACCTCACAAATTCTATACCCCATGTACTGGAGATTACAGGCAAGAGGGTATTACTGGGGTATTATATGTACCTCACACCTTCTATACCCCATGTACTGGAGATTACAGGTAAGAGGATATTACTGGGGTATTATATGTACCCCACACCTTCTATACCCCATGTACTGGAGATTACAGGTTAGAGGGTATTACTGGGGTATTATATGTACAGCACACCTTCTATCCCTCATGTACTGGAGATTACAGGTTAGAGGGTATTACTGGGGTATTATTTATACCCACACCTTCTATACCCCATGTACTGTAGATTACAGGTAAGAGGGTATTACTGGGGTATTATATGTACAGCAGACCTTCTATACCTCATGTACTGGAGATTACAGGTAAGAGGGTATTACTGGGGTATTATATGTACCCCGCACCTTCTATACCCCTTGTACTGGAGATTACAGGTAAGAGGTTATTACTGGGGTATTATATGTACCCCACACCTTCTATACCTAATGTACTGGAGATTACAGGTAAGAGGGTATTACTGGGGTATTATATGTACAGCACACCTTCTATACCTCATGTACTGGAGATTACAGGTAAGAGGGTAATACTGGGGTATTATATGTACCTCACAAATTCTATACCCCATGTACTGGAGATTACAGGTAAGAGGGTATTACTGGGGTATTATATGTACCTCACAAATTCCATACCCCATGTACTGGAGATTACAGGTAAGAGGGTATTGCTGGGGAATTATATGTACCCCACACCTTCTATACCCCATGTACTGGAGATTACAGTTAAGAGGGTATTACTGGGGTATTATATGTACAGCACACCTTCTATACCTCATGTACTGGAGATTACAGGTAAGAGGGTATTACTGGGGTATTATATGTACCCCACACCTTCTATACCCCATGTACTGGAGATTACAGGTAAGAGGGTATTACTGGGGTATTATATGTACCCCACACCTTCTATACCCCATGTACTGGAGATTACAGGTAAGAGGGTATTACTGGGGTATTATATGTACCCCACACCTTCTATACCCCATGTACTGGAGATTACAGGTAAGAGGGTATTACTGGGGTATTATATGTACCCCACACCTTCTATACCCCATGTACTGGAGATTACAGGTAAGAGGGTATTACTGGGGTATTATATGTACCCCACACCTTCTATACCCCATGTACTGGAGATTACAGGTAAGAGGGTATTACTGGGGTATTATATGTACCCCACACCTTCTATACCCCATGTACTGGAGATTACAGGTAAGAGGGTATTACTGGGGTATTATATGTACCCCACACCTTCTATACCTCATGTACTGGAGATTACAGGTAAGAGGGTATTACTGGGGTATTATATGTACAGCACACCTTCTATACCTCATGTACTGGAGATTACAGGTAAGAGGGTATTACTGGGGTATTATATGTACCCCACACCTTCTATACCCCATGTACTGGAGATTACAGGTAAGAGGGTATTACTGGGGTATTATATGTACCCCACACCTTCTATACCCCATGTACTGGAGATTACAGGTAAGAGGGTATTACTGGGGTATTATATGTACCCCACACCTTCTATACCCCATGTACTGGAGATTACAGGTAAGAGGGTATTACTGGGGTATTATATGTACCCCACACCTTCTATACCCCATGTACTGGAGATTACAGGTAAGAGGGTATTACTGGGGTATTATATGTACCCCACACCTTCTATACCCCATGTACTGGAGATTACAGGTAAGAGGGTATTACTGGGGTATTATATGTACCCCACACCTTCTATACCCCATGTACTGGAGATTACAGGTAAGAGGGTATTACTGGGGTATTATATGTACCCCACACCTTCTATACCCCATGTACTGGAGATTACAGGTAAGAGGGTATTACTGGGGTATTATATGTACCCCACACCTTCTATACCCCATGTACTGGAGATTACAGGTAAGAGGGTATTACTGGGGTATTATATGTACCCCACACCTTCTATACCCCATGTACTGGAGATTACAGGTAAGAGGGTATTACTGGGGTATTATATGTACCCCACACCTTCTATACCCCATGTACTGGAGATTACAGGTAAGAGGGTATTACTGGGGTATTATATGTACCCCACACCTTCTATACCTCATGTACTGGAGATTAAAGGTAAGAGGGTATTACTGGGGTATTATATGTACCCCACACCTTCTATACCCCATGTACTGGAGATTACAGGTAAGAGGGTATTACTGGGGTATTATATGTACCCCACACCTTCTATACCCCATGTACTGGAGATTACAGGTAAGAGGGTATTACTGGGGTATTATATGTACCCCACACCTTCTATACCTCATGTACTGGAGATTACAGGTAAAAGGGTATTACTGGGGTATTATATCTACCTCACAAATTCTATACCCCATGTACTGGAGATTACAGGTAAGAGGGTATTACTGGGGTATAATATGTACCCCACACCTTATATACCTCATGTACTTGAGATTACAGGTAAGAGGGTATTACTGGGGTATTATATGTACCCACACCTTCTATACCCCATGTACTGGAGATTACAGGTAAGAGGACATTACTGGGGTATTATATGTACCCCACACCTTCTATACCCCATGTACTGGAGATTACAGGTAAGAGGGTATTACTGGGGTATAATATGTACCCCACACCTTATATACCTCATGTACTGGAGATTACAGGTAAGAGGGTATTACTGGGGTATTATATGTACCCACACCTTCTATACCCCATGTACTGGAGATTACAGGTAAGAGGGTATTACTGGGGTATTATATGTACCCCACACCTTCTATACCCCATGTACTGGAGATTACAGGTAAGAGGGTATTACTGGGGTATTATATGTACCTCACAAATTCTATACCCCATGTACTGGAGATTACAGGTAAGAGGGTATTACTGGGGTATTATATGTATCCCACACCTTCTATACCCCATGTACTGGAGATTACAGTTAAGAGGGTATTACTGGGGTATTATATGTACCCACACCTTCTATACCCCATGTACTGGAGATTACAGGTAAGAGGGTATTACTGGGGTATTATATGTACCCCACACCTTATATACCTCATGTACTGGAGATTACAGGTAAGAGGGTATTACTGGGGTATTATATGTACCCACACCTTCTATACCCCATGTACTGGAGATTACAGGTAAGAGGACATTACTGGGGTATTATATGTACCCCACACCTTCTATACCTCATGTACTGGAGATTACAGGTAAGAGGGTATTACTGGGGTATTATATCTGCCTCACAAATTCTATACCCCATGTACTGGAGATTACAGGTAAGAGGGTATTACTGGGGTATAATATGTACCCCACACCTTATATACCTCATGTACTGGAGATTACAGGTAAGAGGGTATTACTGGGGTATTATATGTACCCACACCTTCTGTACCCCATGTACTGGAGATTACAGGTAAGAGGACATTACTGGGGTATTATATGTACCCCACACCTTCTATACCCCATGTACTGGAGATTACAGGTAAGAGGGTATTACTGGGGTATTATATGTACCCCACACCTTCTATACCCCATGTACTGGAGATTACAGGTAAGAGGGTATTACTGGGGTATTATATGTACCTCACAAATTCTATACCCCATGTACTGGAGATTACAGGTAAGAGGGTATTACTGGGGTATTATATGTATCCCACACCTTCTATACCCCATGTACTGGAGATTACAGTTAAGAGGGTATTACTGGGGTATTATATGTACCCACACCTTCTATACCCCATGTACTGGAGATTACAGGTAAGAGGGTATTACTGGGGTATTATATGTACCCCACACCTTCTATACCTCATGTACTGGAGATTACAGGTAAGAGGGTATTACTGGGGTATTATATGTACTCCACACCTTCTATACCCCATGTACTGGAGATTACAGGTAAGAGTGTATTACTGGGGTATTATATCTACCCCACACCTTCTATACCCCATGTACTGGAGATTACAGGTAAGAGGGTATTACTGGGGTATTATATCTACCCCACACCTTCTATACCCCATGTACTGGAGATTACAGGTAAGAGGGTATTACTGGGGTATTATATGTACCTCACAAATTCTATACCCCATGTACTGGAGATTACAGGTAAGAGGATATTACTGGGGTATTATATGTACCCCACACCTTCTATACCCCATGCACTGGAGATTACAGGTAAGAGGGTATTACTGGGGTATTATATGTACCTCACAAATTCTATACCCCATGTACTGGAGATTACAGGCAAGAGGGTGTTACTGGGGTATTATATGTACCCCACACCTTCTATACCCCATGTACTGGAGATTACAGGTAAGAGGGTATTACTGGAGTATTATATGTACTCCACACCTTCTATACCCCATGTACTGGAGATTACAGGTAAGAGGGTATTACTGGGGTATTATATGTACCCACACCTTCTATACCCCATGTACTGGAGATTACAGGTAAGAGGGTATTACTGGGGTATTATATGTACCCCACACCTTCTATACCCCATGTACTGGAGATTACAGGTAAGAGGGTATTACTGGGGTATTATATGTACAGCACACCTTCTATCCCTCATGTACTGGAGATTACAGGTTAGAGGGTATTACTGGGGTATTATATGTACCCACACCTTCTATACCCCATGTACTGTAGATTACAGGTAAGAGGGTATTACTGGGGCATTATATGTACAGCACACCTTCTATACCCCTTGTACTGGAGATTACAGGTAAGAGGTTATTACTGGGGTATTATATGTACCCCACACCTTCTCTACCTAATGTACTGGAGATTACAGGTAAGAGGGTATTACTGGGGTATTATATGTACAGCACACCTTCTATACCTCATGTACTGGAGATTACAGGTAAGAGGGTAATACTGGGGTATTATATGTACCTCACAAATTCTATACCCCATGTACTGGAGATTACAGGTAAGAGGGTATTACTGGGGTATTATATGTACCCCACACCTTCTATACCCCATGCACTGGAGATTACAGGTAAGAGGGTATTACTGGGGTATTATATGCACCCCACACCTTCTATACCCCTTGTACTGGAGATTACAGGTAAGAGGGTATTACTGGGGTATTATATGTACCCCACACCTTCTATACCTAATGTACTGGAGATTACAGGTAAGAGGGTATTACTGGGGTATTATATGTACAGCACACCTTCTATACCTCATGTACTGGAGATTACAGGTAAGAGGGTATTACTGGGGTATTATATGTACCCCACACCTTCTATACCCCATGTACTGGAGATTACAGGTAAGAGGGTATTACTGGGGTATTATATGTACAGCACACCTTCTATACCTCATGTACTGTAGATTACAGGTAAGAGGGTATTACTGGGGTATTATATGCACCCCACACCTTCTATACCCCTTGTACTGGAGATTACAGGTAAGAGGGTATTACTGGGGTATTATATGTACCCCACACCTTCTATACCTAATGTACTGGAGATTACAGGTAAGAGGGTATTACTGGGGTATTATATGTACAGCACACCTTCTATACCTCATGTACTGGAGATTACAGGTAAGAGGGTATTACTGGGGTATTATATGTACCCCACACCTTCTATACCCCATGTACTGGAGATTACAGGTAAGAGGGTATTACTGGGGTATTATATGTACAGCACACCTTCTATACCTAATGTACTGGAGATTACAGGTAAGAGGGTATTACTGGGGTATTATATGTACCCCACACCTTCTATACCCCATGTACTGGAGATTACAGGTAAGAGGGTATTACTGGGGTATTATATGTACCCCACACCTTCTATACCTAATGTACTGGAGATTACAGGTAAGAGGGTATTACTGGGGTATTATATGTACAGCACACCTTCTATACCTCATGTACTGGAGATTACAGGTAAGAGGGTATTACTGGGGTATTATATGTACCCCACACCTTCTATACCCCATGTACTGGAGATTACAGGTAAGAGGGTATTACTGGGGTATTATATGTACCCCACACCTTCTATACCTCATGTACTGGAGATTACAGGTAAGAGGGTATTACTGGGGTATTATATGTACCCCACACCTTCTATACCTCATGTACTGGAGATTACAGGTAAGAGGGTATTACTGGCGTATTATATCTACCTCACAAATTCTATACCCCATGTACTGGAGATTACAGGTAAGAGGGTATTACTGGGGTATTATATCTACCTCACAAATTCTATACCCCATGTACTGGAGATTACAGGTAAGAGGGTATTACTGGGGTATAATATGTACCCCACACCTTATATACCTCATGTACTGGAGATTACAGGTAAGAGGGTATTACTGGGGTATTATATGTACCCAGACCTTCTATACCCCATGTACTGGAGATTACAGGTAAGAGGACATTGCTGGGGTATTATACGTACCCCACACCTTCTATACCCCATGTACTGGAGATTACAGGTAAGAGGGTATTACTGGGGTATTATATGTACCCCACACCTTCTATACCTCATGTACTGGAGATTACAGGTAAGAGGGTATTACTGGGGTATTATATGTACCTCACAAATTCTATACCCCAAGTACTGGAGATTACAGGTAAGAGGGTATTACTGGGGTATTATTTGTACCCCACACCTTCTATACCCCATGTACTGGAGATTACAGGTAAGAGGGTATTACTGGGGTATAATATGTACCCCACACCTTATATACCTCATGTACTGGAGATTACAGGTAAGAGGGTATTACTGGGGTATTATATGTACCCAGACCTTCTATACCCCATGTACTGGAGATTACAGGTAAAAGGACATTACTGGGGTATTATACGTACCCCACACCTTCTATACCCCATGTACTGGAGATTACAGGTAAGAGGGTATTACTGGGGTATTATATGTACCCCACACCTTCTATACCTCATGTACTGGAGATTACAGGTAAGAGGGTATTACTGGGGTATTATATGTACCTCACAAATTCTATACCCCAAGTACTGGAGATTACAGGTAAGAGGGTATTACTGGGGTATTATTTGTACCCCACACCTTCTATACCCCATGTACTGGAGATTACAGGTAAGAGGGTATTACTGGGGTATTATATGTACCCACACCTTCTATACCTCATGTACTGGAGATTACAGGTAAGAGGGTATTACTGAGGTATTATATTGTCGGGGTCGTCACGACAATACCCTTCCTTCACCAGTCATTCCAAATCAGAATAAGAGCATTGGTACCGGAGTGAAGAATGAGTCAGACCAAAGCTGGTTCAATCTCAGTGTACGCTCGAGCTTCCACACGTAGTGGCAACGTCACAGCAACTGACTGTTTATTTCATATACACAACATTATATGGTCCATTGGGGGAAGGTGTGCAGAGGGCGGGGTTAGGCGGGGTTTAAGCAATATGTCTAGTATTCAGTCCCTCTGGTTGGTCTGACGTCATCTGATGGATCCTTCTGTCTCCACGTCGCTCTAAGTTTCGATTTCAAGAGAAATGATACTTGGCTTCTGGAATGTGAAACTTTCTTCTTTAGCAGAATCAGAATTTAGGGCAAAGGTGAATACTGGCAGCCATGTTAATTACAGTTACATTTGCATTAGCAAGCAAAGGGAAGAAAAACTTATTGTTTCGCAGCATAAGAATATAAAAGTACAAAAGTATATAAAGAAAATATATTTTCACCTTGACAATCCCCCCTAAACACTAAGTTTTTCCCTAAAAAGAAAGATCCTTCGAGACTGTCCATGTGATGGGGAAAGGGGAGGTGGATTTCTTCATCCAGACACCTCAGAAGTTCTCCCCTTGTGAGAGGCCTCCAGGCAGCTGAACCCTTCACTAGCTTCACATGGAGTTCTCCTGCTGTCCCGAAACTAAATCTCTTAGCATCATCTGAGAATTGGGGGTTTTGTCTAACTTCTTGAGGGGGATGTACTTGGGGATCTCCCCTGGATCAGTGCCATCATACTCTGGTGGGTCTACTTCTTGGTTGAGGAAGGTGCCAGTCGGAGTTGCCTCAGTGATAATCTTTTTATACAGGGGAATAACACAACAGAGAATTATCGATCCAACTACAAGAAGGGCAATCAGTACCAGACAAGCTTATTGAAGAAATCCTTTGAGCCCACCCAACCAACCGGAAAAGAAAGATATGTCTACTCCAGCATTAGTTTTTAATTCTGCTGCTAACCCATTTATCTTTTTAAGGGCTATCATGGTCTTTCCATTTACCCCAGAGTTCTGAGGGATATAGGTACAACACTCCTCTCCCACCATCCCACAGACTCCTCCTTTCTCAGCTAAGATCATATCAAGGGCTAGTCTGTTTTGGAGGGTCATTCTAGTATTAGGGCCCAATTCCTCAACTATACCTTGGAAGGCTTCACAGATAAAATTGACAAACCTTTATTCACTGTAATATATATAATTGATCCAATCAACATTTTTGTTAATCTGCACTTGTGGATTAAAGAAGCAAAGCTAGCATAGATCTGGTTCTGGGCTTTAAATTGATCAGGCACCCCCCTTGGCACTCCAATGCCATCGACATATACTAATGGATCTTCTTCATAACTCATATGGAGCTGATCGAGACTTCTCCTCTTTCTGGTATATTCATCAGGTGTCTCTGGATCCCAAGATAAAATCTTGAACTGCATGGCTAGTTTAACAAGGGTGCATTGACCTATCCAGGCATTAGGCAACCTAGGACGGAGCTTACCATCTCCACATAACCAATAAATGTCGTACATATACTGTGTATGATTAGCTAGCAAGTCAGTATCTAGGGAACTGTTCCCTTTACAGAAACCTGTCTCGAAGACCCCTACTGGTGTACCTGTATTGTCATGGGAATTATAGCAGGTATAATTATCAGCTAATACGGTTATCCCTCCTGGGACCTTTAATTTGGGTTCTTCATGAATTAGTGGGACATAATCTGAGCAATCAGTGGGCTTTAGACCCTTCAACAGATTCATAACGCAGGCAGTGGTATTGTCATCAGGAAAAAACAATGCATGTGTGTATAGATGTGTATTTGCTGCAGCACAAGCAATACATCCTACAGAGATATTCTGGACTCTTACATTGAATCTTACCCATTCTAACCATAAATTTTTCCTTGAGGCTGTTTGTGTTTCTATGGAGAAAACTTCTTGCCAACTGAGACCTGGAATGGGGATTACTTCGTTAACTACATTTTGCAAACGCTCACCTAGGCCTGTTTTAGCTGTACTGGTAACGGGGGCCTTAGTTGGTCTGAGGCTAATATCCTGGAGCTGTATATGGCCTAAATTCCCATAGTATCCACCATTAAACACATTATGAAAATATCTTCCCAGTACAATTGTTATCTCTGGTAACACATATATAATACTGGATGATTCCCTCTACCACCCGTTGAGTCTCGGGGCACCTGACTACATCGCAGAAATCAAATCGCCAGATATTTACCGGGGCCGTTAGATTTACCCAGAGAATAGTGGCACCGGAATTCTTATTTACAATAGGGGCCGAAAAGGTAGGGGCGAGGATGGCCCCTGGCCCTAGGACCAAAAACAACAACAACATTTTCCCTTCAATCACTGCTGTGACTAAGCGCTGGTCCGGTCTCTTTTACAGTGTGAGGCGTGGATCCAGGTGCTCTTTCCTTCAAATTTTACTGACATAGGAGTGATGAGGAGGACCTGGTAGGGACCGTCATACAAGGGTTCTAGTCCGTGTTTTCTGACATGCCTTTTCACGACCACAAGACCACCAGACTTCAAATTGTGACCAGTGTCGGTTTCTGCTGAATCTGAAAGGAAAGAAGAAACTAAAACATGGGTGTTAGCAACATTTTTACTAAGCTGAATAACATATTGAACAGCACGGTCAGTTTCTTCTGACAACTACTGAGACTGAAAATTTGCAACTGAGAACCTAGCACCAAACAATATCTCATATGGGGACAGGCCATGTTTTGCAATAGGGGTAGTACGAATATGTAAGAGCCCTGGCCATGGAGCCGTAGTCTCCTGCATCATTTTGGTCAATTGTTCGTTCAGTGTGCCGTTCAGCCTCTTAACTTTCCCACTAGATTGTGGATGGTACGGAGTATGGAGAGCTACAGTGGATCCAAGCATTGTCAGAACCTCCTGATACACATAAGAAGAAAAGGCCGGGCCTTGGTCACTTTCATCAACTTCTGGAACACCATATCTGCATATAACTTCCATCACCAGTTTCTTTGCTGTGGTCTTTGCAGTCACGTTGGTAACGGGGAATGCTTCCGGCCAATTGGAGAACATGTCGACAACCACCAGACAATATTCATACCTTCCAGACTTAGGCAACATGATGTGGTCCACCTGGAGCCTTTGGAAAGGATAGTCGGGCTTAGCAAGGTGCTTTCGGGTTACACGTTGACGTTGACCGGGATTGCAGGTCTGACAGATATTACATGCACGGTTGAGTGCTGTCAGGACTGTAGAAATACCTGGAGCCCAGTAGAATTTTTGTACCAGGGCTAGGGCCTGTTTTTTTTTCCTCGATGTGTGGGCCCATGTGCCCACATGGCAATAGCAGGGTACATCCGTTTAGGGAAACACACAAGTTGGTCCTTTTTCCAGAGACCATTGTCCATACATGCTCCATCAGCTTTCACTGCTTCACTTCTTCCTTTGGAGACATTCTTTGCATCGTCATTAAGCGGTCTCACGTGTTCCGACAGAAGACCTCAGTCTGTCGTGGATCATCAGGTTCCTGTAGAGTCAGTGTTTCTTGTAACTGTTTACGCTGAGAGCGTGTGGTCACCATAACTGGTATGGTCTGTTCAACGGGTAGGAGAGCAGCAGCTTTTGCTTGCATATCCGCAAAGGCGTTACCAGCAGTCTGTGGACTGTTCCATAGTACCGTGCTCCTTAACTTTGATGATGGCCACCTGGGTAGGTAATTTGATTGAGTCCATGAGGGTTTTAACAAACCCTCGATTGGTCCATAGAGCTCCGAAATCATGAGCAATACCAAATGCATACTGTGAGTCCGTGTATATATCAGCCCGCCTGTCTTTGGCCAGAACACATGCAGCAGACAGACAGAGCCTAATGTTCTACTTCTTGTCCTGACAGGGAGGGAGGGAGTGCAGCTGCGTGCACTACAGTGTCTTCCGTAGTAACAGCGTATCCGGTGTGGAATCTGCCAAAATCATCACCATATCTTGAACAGTCTTTCAGGGCCTTGTAGAGAGGTAGCATTATGCGGGATGCGTCCGGTATTCACTGACAACAACAAGTACATAGTCCAAGAAAACGCTGGAGTTCAGTCTCATCTTTTGTCGCTGACGGCTATTTTTCTTTCTTCTGTGAGGTGTCTGGCACCCTGAAGGAGACAGTGACCCAAAAATATCACTTGACCAAGGCAGAACCGAAGTTTCGAGGCCGAAACCCGACAGTTCAGATCTGCCAGATACTTGTGAAGACTAACAGTGGCAACAATGGCTTCCTGCTCTGTCCGTGCACACAACAAAAGATTACCCACATACTGAAGCAGCGTGACATAAGGATATTCTAACTGCCAGGGTTAAAGACACTCGCCCATATTTTTTTTTTTTTTTTTTGGTTCAAACTGATTGGGAAAGGGCGTGTAAGATACACATCTCATTATATTCATCTGCATAGGGGTTATATAACGTAAATACCATTTGACCATCATCTTGGAATTATATTCTGGAGTGAACTGTGATAATAAATCTGCCCTCAATAAATTTGCCGAACATAAAGGAGAGATTACAAACTGAGCAATAACTTCAGGGAAAGATCCCACAGAGATGGGTTTTGTGAGAGTATATTTATTGGGTCTGCCATCTACTCTAATTAAAACAAGCTCTTGGTCTGAGAATTAACATAGCGAGGGAGATTTCCAGACACAGGGTTAAAATTGATATTGGAGTATGAGACTGGATTTGTGTAAGAGAGGGGGGCTGGAGCCTGGGCCACTGATAAGGAACCAGCTGCGTCCTTGTACTACGGTGGGGGCTAGAGAGCGCAGCTGCTGATTTAACCTCTAATTTCACTACTGATACAGAATGGGTTAAGTTCTTCTGAAAACTTTGTACTACTTTTTTCTTCAATGCATCGTCCGGAGTGGAACAAATCTCTCGATTCGCTGCTATTTGTCTATAGAAGGCCATGGGGGATGTTCGGGCTGATAATAAATGCTTCACCCATACACAGAGCAAGGCTTAGGTTAGTGGCGCTTCCCACATCAATATATAAACCAATCCGAATAATCGGGAACAAAAGCCAATGTAAAATTTCAAAACTTTATTATGAACAAAAATAAGAAAGGATAAATCACATACATGTAAATTAAAATAGAGGATACTGCTGCACAATACAGCCGCCTTCCCAGGTAGCATACCCCTCTAATATCCTAACTATCATAGAAGGTTAACGCCCATTTGGCTAAACACCACACAGATATTTAGTACCTCTAGCTATAGGTGAACATAATTAAATTCGTTAAGGAGGCCAGAAAAAAGCACTCCATGTGTAGTGCTAACAGTATGCAGGAATTAATTGCTGAAAAATAATGTTACCACATGATATAAGAGTATAGGCTGACACAGCTCATGTGCTAGATATAGCTAAGTGTAGCAGGGTAACACAATTCTCATCTATTGATAGCGTGGCAATCACAAGTGTGTGGCTGACCGTAAACAATGCCTGTAGTGTTCAAAGTCAGGGCAAGTGCCCCAATATAGCCACTGAGTGGCACACATAGGCACAGTATGCAGCCAGCAAAGCCGGAGCAAACAAATCCAATATAACAATAGTAACGACCACATATGAGATCAGTCTAAATGAAAGATATAGGGGGGCTACACGACCTGGTATAGCGGAGTGGATCCCCGACGCGCGTTTCGCGTGTTGCTTCTTCCTGGGGGATTCTTACCGTATAGGTGAGCGTTTCTAGCATGCTTTTATATCCCCATATTCAGTGGTGGCAGTGGTATGAGCGGCGCTTCCGCCCACAAACCGGGCATGACGTAGGTCCATGTCAGCGTCACGTGCCGGCGGCGCGCACACCCCCGTCCGACGCGTCAGGATGAAGGGGCGGAGCCGGCAGCAGTACAGACGCGTCTCCAGGACTACACATACCCGGAAGTCCGCGGGAGCGCTCACCGCTGCAGAATGCAAGATGTGTGAGTCTGTGTATTCCCTATGCTAAACAGCTATGCTGTTCTCAGGATGGATATTGTTATGAGAAATCCATAAAAGCCAAACTGGCCCAAAGTGACAGTATACTCAGGATAAAAACATAAATGGTACATATTGATCTAAAGTGCATATGTAAAAGATATAAATAGGAGGTCGGACCCGTAAGTCGTACCATATATAAAGATAGTGCACTTATAAAAAGATATTGCACGTTTAAGTGAGTGAGTTATTTATCATTAAGGGTGCATAAAGTGTACTTATAAGATAACATTCCCTGTCTCAAGTGTTACCTCGGGGGTGAAAAAAAATATATATAAAAAAACTACAAGATAAAATATCATTTAGATCGATCTCATAAAGTGCATAAGTGCAAGACAAAAAAAATAAGGATAAGAAAAGAAAAATATACAGTATACATAAGGATAATTATGATATACCAAAAAAACCATAAAAACTAGACTCACTGTCCATCAACATTCAGCAACATTATATATCATAGTACGGCATCTAGAATATATGATCCTCTTATAAAATAGATGAAACAGATGAAAAATTGGATATTCAGAGATTTAGCTGGGCTAATTATCCATATAACCCTCTTATAAAGTAGATGAAACCAAAAAAAGGATTGAGTGTCCAGGAGATTAGCCGGACTTTCTTCGATGGTCTACGGTTATTTAGGATCTTTCTTCTGACAAGATATATAACAACTCCGATCTTTTGCTGAGTTCCATGGGTCCATACAGAAGCTCATTAGCCCACCACCGGGGACGAGAAAGCACGGTAGGTTAAAGATATACTAGAAAAAAGAGAAGAAAATAAAAACCTTGGTAAAATATAATAAAAACATGTATAAAACAATTTTTTCAACACCTATTGAAGAGGCCTGCACATATTAGAGAAAGGAGGCATAACTAAGAACCTCGTTTAGCCCTTTAGGTTTAACCGTATCAATTTTGGCGATCCATTTTGCCTCCAATTGGGCCAGGTCCCTCCTCCAGTTTCCACCCCTTTGGTCTATGTGCACCTTATCGATCCCTATTACTTTCAAGAGTCTCCCATCACTGTCATGGAATTGCCTGAAATGTCTGGCTACTGGTTTCAAATTAGTTGTATCCTCAATTTCTTTAGTCTTAATTATGTCCCTGTAGTGTTCCCTTACGCGGATTTTTAAAAGTCTAGAGGTTAGGCCGACGTAAATTTTTCCACAGGGGCATGTGGCGTAGTAGACTACCCCAATACTGTTACAGGTGATATGTTGTGTGATCATAAATGTCCTAGTTCCTGTACTGGACTCAAAGGTGGTAGCCTTCACCATGTTGGGGCATGCTATGCAGCCCCGACATGGAAAAAAAACCCATCTTTGCCCCTTGCAACCAAATGCTGTTTCTGGTGTTGGTCCCTTGTAATAAATATGGACCAATTGGTCCCTTAAGTTACTGGACCTCCTGTAAGTGATTGAGGGCCGGTCATTGATGTGTTTGCCCAGGGTTTTGTCAGTCAACAGTAAGGGCCAGTATTTTTCAAGGGCCGCTCTTGCTTCAGACCATTTCTCCCTATAAGTTGAGATAAATCTTACTTTAGGTTCGGTTCATTCTTTAGCCTTGGGTGCCAATAGATCCATTTGTGTTGTTTTGCGCGCTTTCTTAAATCCTCTTTTAATGCTGCGCTTTGAATATCCTCTATCTTCAAACCTAGATGATAGGATCTCTGCTTGTTCTGCAAAGGCATCCTCATTAGAGCATATCCTCCTGGCTCTCAAGAACTGACCCGTTGGGATTCCATTAATTAAAGGTCGTGGGTGCGAGGATGTTGCATGGAGTATAGAGTTGACTGCCGTGTCTTTTCGATAGACATTAGTTTCCAGTATTCCATGTGGGCCTTTTTGAATCTGGATGTCGAAAAAATCGATTGATGCCTGGCTGCGTTTACATGTCAGTTTAATGTTCATATTGTTGTTATTTAGGGCATCCACAAATTCAAGAAGGTCCTGCTCCGAGCCCTGCCATATCATGAGGATGTCATCGATATAGCGGACCCAGAACAGGACCCTCTCAATGTAGGCTATAGGGTTCACGAAAAAAATTGACCTTTCCCACATACCTAAAAATAGGTTTGCGTATGAGGGGGCAAAAGCTGCCCCCATAGCAGTCCCTTGTTTTTGCAGGTAGATCGTGTCCTTAAACATAAAGTAGTTGTGGTTTAGAACAAATTCAAGAAGAATCAGGAGGAAATTAATAAATTCTGGCTCATGGTCAGTCATCAATAGGAACGTCTTGGTGGCCAGTATCCCATCATGGTGGTGTATTGATGTGTATAAAGATTCCACATCTAAGCTCACTAACCACATGTCATTATCCATTGGGATGCCTTCTACCTTCTTCAGGACATCTCCTGTGTCCTTTACATGTGATGGTAGGTCAAGTACCAACGGTTTCAAATAGAAGTCGAGATACTTAGAGATCGTCTCACATAGGCTCCCATTGCCCGACACAATGGGACGTCCAGGTGGTGTTGTCAGGCTCTTATGGATTTTTGGGATAAAATAAATACACCCCACTTTTGGGAATGTGGGTATCAGATTGTTTCTCAGTTCTTTACTTATAATCCCCTTTTGGAAAGCTTCTTCCAAGATGTCTGTTATTTCATCCTGATAAGTTATTGTGGGGTTAAATGTTAGCCTTTGGTAGCACATGTTGTTCCTCAGTTGCTTAAAGGCCTCTTTCTCGTATAGTTTAGTAGGCCACACCACCACATTTCCCACTTTATCAGCGGGTTTAATCACTGCTCCCTTAAGTGCTTTTAGTTCTCTCAACGCGTTCCTCTGGGCATAGGTCAAATTGCCTCGTGTGATCTTCTCCGAGATTTTCTCAAATTCAATAGACACCAATTTCACAAATAACTCCACATTAGAATAAAGGTTGAGAGGGGGAAACTTCTTTGGGGTGGGAGGTATAAACTTACCCCTCGTGGTGGAATTATCCTGTTCCTCACTCAATTCTTCTAATATTGATATAGCTTCCAACTCCTTTTCGTTCCATTCCTCACCCGTTGTTGGTTTCTCATGTGGCTTCTTCAACACCAATTTTCGCGCAAACAGGTGGAGGTCTTTTATGGCTAAAAAAGAATTAAATGGAGCAGTGGGTGAGAAGGATAGGCCCAGGCTTAGAACTTCCAGTTGGGGTTTGGTAAGTTCAATTTCCGTTAGATTAATTACCTGAAGTTTAGATGTAGATGGAGTGTCCATTCTCCTTTCCCTGCTTTTGTAGTTGTCATTCCTTCTCCAGTTGGTATGCTTTCTTAGATTATATTTACGATTCACCGGTGTGGTTTCATCCTCTCTGGAGGAAAGCGATGAGAATGAAGACGTCCTCACACTGTTCGTTCCTTTGTTATTTGTTGATTGCCATCTGTACACGGTGCCATTTTTGAAATCCAACAGATCCCTTTGGAATTTCTTGGCTTTGCTCTCCTTTACCTCCTTTTCCCAAATGATAAACTGTGCGTCTATATCTTTATTTAATGTTTCCACCTCAGACCCTGACAAATTTTCAAGCAGTTTTGTCCTCGTCGACTCGATTTCCACGTCCATTTTCTCTAAACTTTTTTTGTTATTACCAATTAATAGCTCAATCAAAGATCTGGAGCATGTGTTACACGCTTCTTCCCATCTAGTCTGAAAGGTAGCATCCTCAATTGGCTAAGATGGCATTATACGTACTCTCAGACCACGGGGGATTAAACTCTTAGCGAGGTAGTTCTCCAGTGATGCTTTATTCCACCACATACGTGTTCTCCTCTTCAACAGGTATTTGATACAATTTTTCAATTCAGATTTTTGCCCACCATTGGTGGAATCATTATGCAGAGTATCTCCATTAAACACTGTATCCATACAGGATAACCAGTTTTGGTCTCTGGTTTTGATATCCATTCTAGCCTGATAAACACTGTAACAAAGTACAGAAACAATATAGTTCACCCATACACAGAGCAAGGCTTAGGTTAGTGGCGCTTCCCACATCAATATATAAACCAATCCGAGTAATCGGAAACAAAAGCCAATGTAAAATTTCAAAACTTTATTATGAACAAAAATAAGAAAGGATAAATCACATACATGTAAATTAAAATAGAGGATACTGCTGCACAATACAGCCGCCTTCCCAGGTAGCACACCCCTCTAATATCCTAACTATCACAGAAGGTTAACGCCCATTTGGCTAAACACCACACAGATATTTAGTACCTCTAGCTATAGGTGAACATAATTAAATTCGTTAAGGAGGCCAGAAAAAAGCACTCCATGTGTAGTGCTAACAGTATGCAGGAATTAATTGCTGAAAAATAATGTTACCACATGATATAAGAGTATAGGCTGACACAGCTCATGTGCTAGATATAGCTAAGTGTAGCAGGGTAACACAATTCTCATCTATTGATAGCGTGGCAATCACAAGTGTGTGGCTGACCGTAAACAATGCCTGTAGTGTTCAAAGTCAGGGCAAGTGCCCCAATATAGCCACTGAGTGGCACACATAGGCACAGTATGCAGCCAGCAAAGCCGGAGCAAACAAATCCAATATAACAATAGTAACGACCACATATGAGATCAGTCTAAATGAAAGATATAGGGGGGTACACGACCTGGTATAGCGGAGTGGATCCCCGACGCGCGTTTCGCGTGTTGCTTCTTCCTGGGGGATTCTTTGTACTACTTTTTTCTTCAATGCATCGTCCGGAGTGGAACAAATCTCTCGATTCGCTGCTATTTGTCTATAGAAGGCCATGGGGGATGTTCGGGCTGATAATAAATGCTGTCAGCGTTTACCAAGGGAAAGGTGGGGGCTACAACTCCGGATCTTCTTGCTTCACAATTGTAACAGACATCTTTCCACTGAGAATTAGTAACTCTGCATACATCACAAATCCACCCGGCAGGATCATAGGGTGGGGGCGCACTAAGTTTTGGCAACCCAGGATATATTGAAGCTTTGGGGTTAAGGGGCATAGGGCTTACAGTCGGGAGAAGAGACTTAATTTCCTGGGGAGGGACCATATTACCCAACAGGGAGCACCCCTGTTTCAGATTATTATTTTTAATTATTTGTCTTTCTAACACATTACCCTCAATCACTTTCTCAGTTCCCTCTTGCACCACAAACATCCAGTTTTTGTCATAGTAATAGACAACTTTCCTTTTTCAACATAACAAAAACAAATCCAAATTCACATCCTTTGTTAATCCTTAATTTGCTATATATCAACCACTCAACTTGAAGCAGGTGAATCTTTTACCAATCTTTCAATCACACTGATAACCAAACAATCTCTTACAAGTTTTCTTCTAAAACAAAACACCACATTTCACTTTAAACTTACAAGAATTCTTACTACACAAGGAGAGGACGCAGCGACTCGCCCCCTCCATACCAGAAACACGGAACAGAAAAGAACATCACAGCATTCCTCAACACAAAAGAAAGCAATAGCGCAGCTGTTTGACCCCTCCCATCGGGTGTCTCGGAAAACCACACAGAATAACGGAATACAGCAGTTCTCAGACTCAATTGATTTCTACAAAACCTTCACACAATTCATATGCCAGAACACCTTAGAAAAACCAATGATTGAGACATTTTATAACCAAACACGGGCTCTGCATCCTCCCTCTCCATCAACCTCTTTCCATTCTTCATTCTTTAAGCCTCGCGCAACTCACAGATGAGCTTGCGCTTGTTCTAACAATCCTTTCTCTTTCAACATGCCCTTTTTGTTCTCTATGAGATGGTGCCATGTAGACGGCTGCAATCTCCCTGATGAGGGCAATCCTACATGCTTGTACAACCTCTCAACATTCTTGACTGCCTTCTTCCCCTCCCATGACTCTACTATTGTCTTGACTTCCACAGCATCCTCATCTAACTTATGGGGCACGGACTTTTTCTGCTTCAAGAGACGCAACATGACTCACAGAATACTACGCCCTTCTGCAGCAGGCCGCTGACAACGACAACAACACTTGTGTCCTAAACATGGAGCCTCGCGTTCGACGTGCTATGAATAAAGAGCCTCGCGCTCAATATCCTGTCCCTAACCTGAACACCAGTGATTACAGTCTGCCCTGTCACGATATTCTAAACAGTCGGGAGGCGGTCTCCTAGTGAGAGCCCTCCACAGAAATACAGGTGGTCCCCTCTCGGGACGTCTTAATTACCTAGTTGGTACAATATCACAGAGGCTGCATCTCCTGTCCCTTTCTCAAAGCCGCCCCCAATCCACAAACTTCCTCAATCTTTCACTCTATCACTACTAGGCAATAGTCACGGGTAGGGTGGTTGAATGGAGTACAATGACCGGTGGAGGAGGTGTGGTGTACACGAGGACGCGCAGAGTGCGACGTCTCTCAGTTGCTGGTTCGAAGCGTGGCACGGGATCGCGCTCAGTCTCACCACTCGACCGGTCACCCCTCGGACCCAAGGAGACCACAGACAAACCAATAATGGCTGAAACACTAGCAAGTGTGACACATACATAGTATGTGATCTCCACTTACCGTGTTTAGAGGGTGATCAGTCCTCGAGGTCAGCCACTACGGGTGTCGTCCATGGACGTCCAGGCATGGGTCCAGGGGGTCTCGGATCGCGGGCCACGCCCCACGTTGGTTGCGCCAAATTGTCGGGGTCGTCACGACAATACCCTTCCTTCACCAGTCATTCCAAATCAGAATAAGAGCATTGGTTCCGGAGTGAAGAATGAGTCAGACAAAAGCTGGTTCAATCTCAGTGTATGCTCGAGCTTCCACACGTAGTGGCAACGCCACAGCAACTGACTGTTTATTTCATATACACAACATTATATGGTCCATTGGGGGAAGGTGTGCAGAGGGCGGGGTTAGACGGGGTTTAAGCAATATGTCTAGTATTCAGTCCCTCTGGTTGGTCTGACATCATCTGATGGATCCGTCTGTCTCCACATCGCTCTAAGTTTCGATTTCAAGAGAAATGATACTTGGCTTCTGGAATGTGAAACTTTCTTCTTTAGCAGAATCAGAATTTAGGGCAAAGGTGAATACTGGCAGCCATGTTAAATACAGTTACATTTGCATTAGCAAGCAAAGGGAAGAAAAACTTATTGTTTCGCAGCATAAGAATATAAAAGTACAAAAGTATATAAAGAAAATATATTTTCACCTTGACAATATGTACCCCACACCTTCTATACCCCATGTGCTGGAGATTACAGGTAAGAGGGTATTACTGGGGTATTATATGTACCCCGCACCTTCTATACCCCATGTACTGGAGATTACAGGTAAGAGGGTATTACTGGGGTATTATATGTACCCACACCTTCTATACCTCATGTACTGGAGATTACAGGTAAGAGGGTATTACTGGGGTATTATATGTACCCACACCTTCTATACCCCATGTACTGGAGATTACAGGTAAGAGGATATTACTGGGGTATTATATGTACCCACACCTTCTATACCTCATGTACTGGAGATTACAGGTAAGAGGGTATTACTGGGGTATTACATGTACCCCACACCTTCTATACCTCATGTACTGGAGATTACAGGTAAGAGGGTATTACTGGGGTATTATATGTACCCACACCTTCTATACCTCATGTACTGGAGATTACAGGTAAGAGGTTGTGAAGCAGTGAGGAGAATCGTATTCGAGGGCCAGTATGTGTCCCTCAGGATGTGGGTAGAGACATATTAAACCTGCTGGAGCGCATTGTGATTATAGCAAATGCGTGTGATTACAAGGCGGAATAAAAGTGAGTGTGGATGTGGTCAAACTAGTTGTGCTTAATTGTATATATTCTGTTTTATAACAGTTCTGCTTTTGGGATTTATTTGTGCTTGATTTCTTATTGGGATGTTCTTTGTGGGTAAAGCACTTTGATGTTGATGTACATCTTTATATTTGTTCCGTTGTCCTGGTAGCGGTTCTTCAGCGGTATGGGTGCTGACAGCCTCTTCTTCCACCAGCTTCTTGGGTTCACATGCTTCCATTTCTCTTCTTCTGCGGGTTGATAGAAAGATGGTTCTCTCTGAGCATCCTGAATAGTTATCTCTACTCTGTCATTATCTTCTACAGAAACACTGAAAAGTTCTTCTCTCACCATATTCTGAAGAGATTCTTCTGCTCTGCCCTTCTCCTGTAGACAGGTGATTCCTTGTTTTCATTAGAGAACCCCTGTAAGTGCATCTTGTTCCAAGTGTCTAATGAAAATAAATAATCTTTTCCTAATTAATATCAAGGAGGACAAATAACCGCCATACACAGTACAATCCACCAAGACCAATACTACCACATACAAGGGAGAAATACCGCCACACCATGACCAGACCACATAATAACCAAATAATACTACATTCAATGGACACACACTGCCACACGGTGACCAAACCACATAGTGATCAAATAATGCCACGTACAGGGATAAATTCCACATCATGACCAAACCACATATTACAACATAGTGACCGAATTTTACAACACTGATCATTAATAAAGACAACAATACTAACAACACTGTTATTACCATTGGTTACATAGCATAGAGCAGCTCTGTATATAGTATGCACTGTGTAGTGTAAGTGTACAGTGACTCACCAATTACATTATACAGAGGAGCTCTGTATATACTATATATAGTGTACAAGTAATACAGGGATCACCAGTTATATTACACACAGAAGCTCTGTATACAGTATCAGTGTACAGGTAATACAGTGATCACCAGTGACATTATACACAGTAGCTCTGTATATAGTGTATAGGTAATTCAGTGATCACCGGTCACATTACACACAGGAGCTCTGTATAAAGTGTCATTGTACAGGTAATACATTGACATTATACTCAGGAGCTCTGTATATAGTATATAGTGTATAGTGTACAGGTAATACAGTGATCACCATTGACATTATACACAGGAGCTCTGTATGTACTGTCTGTGTACAGGAGCTCTGTATATAGTTTACAGGTTATTACCAGTGATCACCAGTGACATTATACAGATGAGCTCTGTATATAGTATTAGTGTACTTGTTTCTGCAAAAAATATCACACAGACATCTCTAGCTGATAGCTTTTATGGCACATTCCTCAACTTGTACACTATACTAGATGAAGAAAAAAGCTACATAGTGCCGCCCTACACAGTATCAGGACCCCCATGGAAAACAGTATTCTGAAAAGTAAATTATAGCACAGCAATCCAACACCCTAAGATTCCAGCTGAACCCCTCTATGTTCCTGGCACTGATTTCTCCCCAACCCCCCTATATCCTTGGTCCCATATCAAGCAGCAAGCGTAAAAGGAGAGGGAAAAAAAAGATTCTTCCTCAGACACACATTCAGTTGAAACCAATCGGCCCCCTCTGTCCTACTCGTGGGCCTGCCAAGGACACTGGCCCATCAGAGAATTCTCCTGTGTCCCAGTGGGCCAGTACAACCCTGCTTACAGCCGCCTTTACCCAGCACATGCAGTTTGTCCACAGCTGTCACACTTGCTTTCTGGGGATCTTGCCTGCATTCTCCTCCGTGTTAGATTGGCTCACTTGGCTGCACATAGAGGTAGACACAGTGACGCTGTCTCTTTACGCCTTCCACTGGTTTATTAAAGACACTGCATAAACCAGTGCAAAGTTAGCAATATAAACGACCTTCCTGGCCTAACAGGGAAACAAAACATGACATATGGCACAGTCCTTGTTGCTGCGGGAATCTGCCTCCTTCAGGAACAAACAACAAAAGGGTCAGCTTTCTTTAGAGGGAACCTGTCACCCCCAAAATCGACAATGAGCTAAGCCCACCAGTATCAGGGGCTTATCTAAAGCATTCTGTAATGCATTCTGTAATACTGTAGATAAGCCCCCGATGTATCCTGAAAGATAAGAAAAAGAGGTTAGATTATACTCACCAGGGGCGGTCCCGCTGCGGTGGGCGTCACGGTCCGGGGCCTCCCAACTTCTTACGATGACGTCCTCTTCTTGTCTTCACGCTGCGGCTAAAGCGCAGGTGTACTGATCTGTCCTGTTGAGGGCAGAGCAAAGTACTGCAGTGCACAGGTGCGCACTGCAGTACTTTGCTCTGCCCTCAAGAGGACATATCAGTACGCCTGCGCCAGAGCCGCAGCATGAAGACAAGAAGAGGACGTCATTGTAAGAAGATGGGAGGCCCCGGACCGGACCGCGACACCCATCGGATTGGACCGCAACGGGACCGCCCCTGGGTGAATATAATATAACCTCTTTTTCTCATCTTTCAGGATACATCGCGGGTTATCTACAGCATTACAGAATGCATTACAGTATTCTGTAGATAAGCCCCTGATGCCGGTGGGCTTAGCTCATCGTCGATTTTGGGGGTCACAGATTCCCTTTAACATCAAAACTACAGCTCCTGAGTCTTCACCTCCAGACACCCCCAACACTGAACGTATTTATCTGGACTTCTCCCAGTCTACAACTGTTCAATCAACCTATCACTAAGCATGGCTGATTAACCCCTCTCAGCACTTAGTCTGCTGCAGCATTTTCCTATGTCCATATCACTAAAGCTAACACCCTCAGTGAAACATACCTCCCCTCCAGTTTTTTGCCAGTGACTTTGTCACAATATGCAGTGTATATTTTGTTTACGTAATTCCTCTATAGGACTTTTATTACTCTGGTAACTGGTGTAATGCTTTATACCTGTTAGTGTTACACTAACAGAAGCCTCTTAGGCTGTGTTCCTGGCATGGTCTAACAGGTCTCCATAGTGGAGTTCATCATTAGATTTTGGGTTGCCATAACAACTATTGGCAGTCTGCGATTACGTCTTCTAAATACTGCGATCACTATTGATCGGAGCTTTGAGAGGCTTAAACAGCCGGGGCCGTGCGGCATAATGCATGATCACCATGAAGTACTGGTACGTTCAATTTCAAGAAGGGCATAAGCATAATTGATGTAATTATATCTGTAAAAGTCCAGCCTATCAAAGTGTATATTTTTTACCATATCCTGAACCTCCGCAAAACCCTTCAAATGCTAGATTTGTTTTTTTCAGACAGTTTTTCACTAAAAAAATTCATTTTTTTTACTGAATAAAAAAAGTAAGAAATCTATCTAAGTTGGCCTCTCACCTAGCCAGATCTCTTTGCACTGCTGAGGATCAATATTCCAAAGCATCTCATCTGCAAATTCAGTTTCTGATTTGGCTTTTATCCTAAGTCATATTACAAGGCTCGTTAAAGGGTCGATAATGATTTGTAGAATCGCTGCTTCCAACAGGTGACACTAGAGTTCTAGTTCTCTTCCTCTCTGAAGAGGCAATTTGCATATTCCATTTCCCATAGGAGCATTGCATGGCGAATAAGCCTCCTCACCTTGGCATGCCAGAGCCGGTACATCACTCCCCACAAGGAGAAACGTTACCCCTTAGACCTCTATCCAAGTTTTGTATCTCTGTAATTGTACTGAGCTGTTTCCACGTCCTTTTTACTGCACAATGGACTCCGTAAAGCAAAATCCGATAAACAATTGTGGAATTGCAGTTTTTTTCACAAGCTCATTCCACTTGGAGTTTTTCCCCATTTTTCAGTGCCCTGTCTGGTAAAATAAATGACTCAGAACTACAACTCATCCCACAGTGTCCAAGGCCCGATGTTGGGATGATAAAATCTGTTGGTCATGAAAGGGTTATTTGCTGCGCAGGTGTAGCCCCTTCTGTGGACCCGCAACCATTAGTGGAATTAATTAGTGTAATGTATTGTTTCCTATTCTCTGATGTTATAACCGGGGGGGCGTCTTCTGGTCCTAGAAATCTGGTGGTTGTAGTAGATTCTGTTGTCTTCGTGTCTCCGGCCGCTCTAATTTGTCTTCTTTCTCCCATCAGCAGATTCTCTTGTTGTTGCTGTTGTTGCAGGGGTTGTTCCTGTTGTTTTCGTGCTTCTGTTATCGCTGATCGTCTTTGTTGTGATATCTTGGGTAAGTCGGTTTTGGGCAATTTCATGGATAAATCTAATATATAAAGCTGAATGTGTGTATGTATGTATGTATGTATGTATGTGTGTGTGTGTGTATGTATGTGTATGTCCGGGATTGGCATCTGCACCGTCGCAGCTACAGCCACAAAATTTTGCACAGTCACACGTCTGGACCCTGAGAGCGTCATAGGCTATATTGTGAGGTGAAATTTGAACCCCGCGCTTTCCAATTCACCAAACAATTTTGCCCCTATCTACATAATGGGGAAAAAGTGAAAGGAAAAGTGTTGGAGGCAAATTGACAGCTGCCAGATGTGATCAAGGGGGACTTAAAGAATGAGAGCGATGGCACCAAAGAGTATATACTGTACAGTTGCTAAGGTGGGGCCCCAACATGGGATACTCACCACACACGGGGATATGAACACACACACAAAATGCGCCACACACTACCACGTGCTTGAACGCATGTACCACCCTTAGCACACATTTCACCACACATACACCAACCTCGCCACATAAAAGTCGAAACACAAAAGTCGCCACTCAAAACTTGCCAAGCGCAAAACTCGCCACATGCAAAACTAGGCTCACGCAAAACTCGCCACACGTGCAAAACTCACCTCATGGAAAACTCGCCACACGCAAAACTTGCACACGCGGAAAAATTGCCACATGCAAAAGTTGCCTCACACAAAACTTGCACATACTCAAAACGCACCACACATAAAACTCACCACGCGCAAAACTCGCCATGCGCAAAACTTGCTGCACACAACTTGCTACACTAACCTGTCACATGCAACTCGACACACAAAAAGTTGCTACACGCATGTCACCACACAAAACTCATCTCACAAATGTCGCTACACGCATGTTGCCACGCAAAACTCATCTCACAAAAGTCGCTACATGCATGTCGCCACATGCAACTCAACACACACAACTTGACACACGAAACTCGCCCTAAAAAACACACAGGTCTGGTATTATAATTCAAAAATAAAAATCTGATTAATAAGCAGACAAACTACAAGAGCAACAAATGTACCATATAGGAAATATGGCAGCTGTCAGTCACATGACCTGTCTATTATGTGTATGCGCGAGCTAAAATATATACTGCCAGGGGGGAGGGCTTCCTGTTGGCTGGGGATTTATCAGGCTGCCAATTTAGCTTACAAATACTGAGGTAAAAATACTGAGCAAATAACGTGTGAACGCGGTCTAATACAGGAGGAGATGACACACAGATATATACTATATACAGGAGGAGATGACACACAGGTATATACTAAATACAGGAGAGATGACACACAGGTATATACTATATACAGGAGGAGATGACACACAGGTATATACTATATACAGGAGCAGATGACACACAGGTATATACTATATACAGGAGCAGATGACACACAGGTATATACTATATACAGGAGGAGATGACTTACAGGTATATACTATATACAGGAGGAGATGACACACGTATATACTATATACAGGAGGAGATGACATACGGGTATATACTATATACAGGAGATGACACACAGGTATATACTATATACAGGAGGAGATGACACAGGTATATGCTATATACAGGAGGAGATGACACACACATGTATACTATATACAGGGGAGATGACACACAGGTATATACTATATACAGGAGGAGATGACATACAGGTATATACTATATACAGGAGGACATGACACACAGGTATATACTATATACAGGAGGAGATGACACACAGGTATATACTATATACAGGAGGAGATGACAACCTGGTATATACTATATACAGGGGAGATGACATACAGGTACATACTATATACAGGGGCGATGACACAGGTATATACTATATACAGTGGAGATGACACACAGGTATATACTATATACAGGAGAGGAGGAGATGACACACAGGTATATACTATATACAGGAGCAGATGACTTACAGGTATGTTATAGCTGTTTTTCATTCTGACCCAAATGTCAGCTGACAGATCACCAGTGAAACCAAATTGTGGAGTTACGCCCATCATTTTACAAGCGCGCTTGGAGACAAAAAGACACCTCACACATATCACTTTTATCTGAAGTAATAGAGCAAGAGGCAATATTATATACCATTTACAACAACTGTGGCTGTCAACGTCGCCATGTAGCCCCCACCATCACCCAGGGTCATACTGACCTTTATTCTCTAACGTACCCAGAACATGTTGTGACTGACTATTGGGAACATACATGATAAGAAGTATGGTCTCCTTGAAGTGGAGACACTAAGACTACTGCATCAACAGGTTCTAGCAATTGTAGCAATTAAAGGCAAAAGGCACTTAAAGGCAAACTATTAACCCTTCTATATCAATTTCCCCCTTTTGTAAATGGTATAACCTCTGCTACGGGGTCAGCTTATGTCCACAAAGGAGCTACTGTCTCATGGGTCTAGTACCCACAAGGGGACTTCCTACCTGCTTCACCCATCCACCCTCAGTGTGGACACTCACCTCCCCCGTCAACAGTGGCCATACTACATGATATACTACAGAAGGTTCAGCCTTAGGGTTTTTTTCTACACATACATTATTCCATAGGTAATACATATATTAGCGCTTTTACGGCTACATAAAACAATAAGCAAAGCAACAAAATTTGCATATAAGTCTGTAAAATACCAAAAATAATCCTTCCCGCTAAGCCAATTGGCTGGATTAAAAAGCAGTCTCTATATTGTATTAGTCTCATTAAGAGCCTTAAGAAACCTGGAAAATCTGAGTCCAAGTCTCACTGTGCATGCAGTGGGGTGCTAATACCTTCCTTGGCTCCTGGGGTAAGGCTAAGTACAGCATAGTCCTTGCAGATACTGGGCTGTGTGCACAGACCCAACAGTCCAGCAGGTTTTGTTTTTCCGCGTCTTTTATAAGAAAAGCAAGATGTTGAATAAGTTTGTTTATCTAGTGTCTCTGTAAGGTGCAAACATCCTGCCATTGCCAGCAAGGTGATTAGGAGAACCGTCATTCTGCTGGTGAAAAGATCTTTTTGCAGTGACTGGCATGGATCCAGGTGGGCTTTCCCTCAAGTTTCCCTGAGGTGAATGTGGTCAGCTGGACTTTAGAATGGGCCGTCAAATCGTGGATCTAGGCTCCTTCTCACGTGTCTGTGTATGACCACCAATCACCTGGATTCAGCTGATGTACGTCTGTGTATGACCACCAATCACCTGGATTCAGCTGATGTACGTCTGTGTATGACCACCAATCACCTGGATTCAGCTGATGTACGTCTGTGTATGACCACCAATCACCTGGATTCAGCTGATGTACGTCTGTGTATGACCACCAATCACCTGGATTCAGCTGATGTACATCTGTGTATGACCACCAATCACCTGGATTCAGCTGATGTACATCTGTGTATGACCACCAATCACCTGGATTCAGCAGATGTACGTCTGTGTATGACCACCAATCACCTGGATTCAGCAGATGTACGTCTGTGTATGACCACCAGTCACCTGGATTCAGCTGATGTACGTCTGTGTATGACCACCGATCACCTGGATTCAGCAGATGTACGTCTGTGTATGACCACCAGTCACCTGGATTCAGCAGATGTACGTCTGTGTATGACCACCAATCACCTGGATTCAGCAGATGTACGTCTGTGTATGACCACCAGTCACCTGGATTCAGCTGATGCACGTCTGCGTATGACCACCAGTCAGCTGATGCACGTCTGCACTGGCATTAGTATCTGGAATGGATGAAAACACATGTTTATGCACCACATTAAGTCTTTTCTGTAAGGCCTGGACATGGGCTGTCATAGCACCGTGTTGCTTTTGTAGCACCTGTGGGAAGTACAGACCAGCCTCTGGCAAACTACTAAACAGGACTTCAAAAGGACACAAGCCTGTCTCTCTATTTGGAGTGTGCCTGACTGACATGAGTGCAAGAGACAAACACTCTACCCCGCTCTTTCCTTTGTCTGCCATGGCCTTTGGTTTTCCAGTTTAAGTGTCCCGTTTAGTCTCATCACTTTCCCACTACTTTGTGGTCTATATGGTGCATGATATGCTTGCTGTACTCCCAGGACCTGCATGACTTCCCTCATTATTTCTCTCGTGAAGTGTGTGTCCCTATCGCTGTCTATGGTTTCTAGGACACCATACCTGCAGATCAGTTTTTTTCATGAGTTTGTCTGCAGTTGCTTTAGTATTTGCACATTTTACCAGATAGGCTTCCAGCCAACCTGAGAAGAGATCTACACATACTAGGATATTTTTCACACACTCCTACCTTGGGTAGCTGTATGTAGCCAGTCTGCAGTCTCTGAAACGGGTAGAGAGGCCTGGGTGTCGCTTTCTTAGGGATTTTTACTGTTTTACCTGGGTTGTGCTGTGCACAGATGAGGCATGACCGTACGAGCTTTGCGGCTGCGTAACTGAAACCAGGAGCGATGCAGGAGGCATCTTGTGTTGCTTGCGCCATGATTGGGAGCAGGGATCTTGGTATATACGATTTATCCTTATTCTCCCATACTCTTTCTGAGTTCAGCTCAGCTCCCATTCTCTCCCAGTGTTCCTTCTCTGTTTGGGCAGCTGGAGGGATT
This sequence comes from Ranitomeya imitator, assembly GCF_032444005.1. NCBI lineage: Eukaryota > Metazoa > Chordata > Amphibia > Anura > Dendrobatidae > Ranitomeya > Ranitomeya imitator. Next base: position 12,498,344 of record NC_091284.1, on the reverse strand, counting down.
TCAGGACATCTAGGCTCAGTGTGGCTGGAATATGCTGACTCCCCGCCACCGTCCACTGCTCCCTAGGCCGCCTTGCTGCTACTTTAGCAGCCTCGTCTGTCCTTCTGTTGCCCTTTTCCTCCACAGAGTCACTGTCCGTGTGTGCTTTTTACCTTGACGATGCCAACCTGGACTGATAACGTCAATGCCTCCACTAATTGTTTCACCAGCTCTGCAATTTTAATGGGCTTACCGGCTGATGTAAGAAACGTTCTGCTTCTCCAGATAGGGCAATAATCATGGGATATTCCCCATGAACAATTTGAATCTGTGTAACTGTTAGCGACTTTACCTGCAGCAACTCTACACGCCTCAGTGAGTGCCTTCAACTCTGCCTCCTGCACCGACATGTGAGGAGCGAGTGGTTCAGCTCGGATTACCTCATGTGAGGAGCGAGTGGTTCAGCTCGGATTACCTCATGTGAGGAGCGAGTGGTTCAGCTCGGATTACCTCATGTGAGGATACTACTGCATATCCAATGTAGCGTCGCCCATTCTGGTGGTATCTGGAGCCATCTACAAAAATAAAAAACCTCAAAATATGCATTAGAAACAGGTTTTTTTCTTCCCACGAACATATGTAAAACCCACTGTCTCCTGACTCATCAGTTCCTATGCAGTCATGTTCGTGCGTCATGTCAACGTCATGTTATGTTCTCTTTCCCACCTGCCAATGCTGTCACCAATTCCCCCTTTTCTGAATCCACAGGCAGATGAGTGGCTGGATTCAGAACATTATGTCTTTTGAGGGTGACATATTCAGGAATTAGTATTAGAGCACATTCAAGTCTGATCTGTCTGATCTGTCTATTCATGGGAGGCCCGGGTACAGGTATTTTGGTTGAACTTGTACGAGTATGGCATTAATGTCACGTGGGGAACAAATTGTCAAAAAGAAAAAGTCAGTGTGATCTCACATGCCTTTCAGTAATACAGCAGCTCTTACAGCACAGACACATGTAGAAGACCCTCTAATCACTGGGTCTAATTGTGCTAAGTAGTAAGCTATCGGTCTCTGTTTCTCTCCATGTTGTAGTGTCAGTACTGCGATAGCATGTCCACCCTGCTCTGTGAAAAATAAGAAAAATGGCTGATCCTAGTTTGGAATGTCTGACACAATGAGCAGCTTGAGAGAGTGGAAGGAGTCAATTGCTTCTTGAGTGAGATTGTAGGGGTCTGATGGCAAACAGTCATAGAGTGGGTGCATCATTTGTGAAGCAGACCTTATCCAAGGCCTACAGTAGGTCACCAAACCTAGAAAAGTGCGTAGATGCTGGTGTGACCTGGGTAAAGACAGATTTGTATTGCCTGTTTTCTGTCTTCAGTCAGGTGTCTTGTACCTTCAGCAATACAATGTCCTAAAAATGTCACCTTTTGTTTGCAATCAGACTCTGCAACCCTTTCCTGCTAAAACACACAGCAAGGAAACTGTAGCTTCCTTGCAGGACGTCTGGTCCGGGCAGCAGAGCAAGAGGTCATCCACGTACTGTAATAGTACAATCTGTGGATGAGGTGGTTGCCACTGACAGTCAGAGTGCAGTGGTACAGAGAAGAATGCATTAGCCAAATCAATAACTGTGAAACATTTTGACATCGCGGGGATCTGTGACCGTACGGTGTGTGTATTAGGGACAGTTGAGGTCACACTCACTGTAACATCATTAATAGCTCGTTAGTCATGAACTATTCTGTAAGTGTCAGGGGAACCCTTGGGTCCTTTTTTTTTTCTTAACGGGATACAAAGGGGTGTTGCAGGGGGAATATCTCTGCACTAGAACCCCTGCCTTAACATACTCTGTAATATTACTGCTCAGGGCCATTGATCTGACTAGACTTAAGGGGTATTGCCTTAACCAAAGAGGAGTGATTACTTCTCTTGATTTATCATGACAGGGGGAATGGGCAGCCGACCCATATCAGATTTTCCCCTTTCCCAAACGGTGTCTGGTACCTGACTCTTTTCCCTGTCCTCAGACATTCTGGTGTCAGGTGTTACTTTCACTACTCTTGCCATATACACCATTTCTGCAATATTACACAAGTGTTTATATAAGTCATATATTAATGTCCAAATATTTATACCCGTATTTGATTGGGTAGAGTATCCCTTAAAAAAACTAAATTTGATTCACAAAATGTTACCAAAAGAAAATTATATATGTAATTAAGAAAGATACTGAGTCATAAAATGGGGGAGCACAATGCCATAGGTCACAGCAAAGCACAAGCTTATTCTAAGAAAGTAGCAGCCCTATATAAATCCATAACTAACAGTTCCAAATACAAAAAGAAGGAATTTGAAAAATACCAAATATCAATGCCAGTTGCCTGCGATAAGGTATAAGGACTGGAAAAGACAAATAAACAGTGACTATGGTTTGAGCCAATATAATGAATGGCTAAAAAAAACTATATATCATATGAAGACAACCTAGAAATACACAGTAACTATACCATCTTGTGTAAGGAAACTACTAAAACTGGCAAATGAATGGAATTAAGTGTAACTATACTAGGGCATGATTTACCTGTGGTATAATGTGCACGTGGAAGACCCTGGCGTCCCTCTGCCACAAGTGTTTATATGAAAAGGGGACTTGTGACTGTAATACCCTCAGGAGAGTACTGTATAGTGCCTAGACAGCACTCAACTCTGCTCCCAGCAAATTCATAGGGGTATTGTCACTAACACTAAGTTTGTAAGCACCTCTTGGCTGTCTCGTGACTCTAGTCTTTTCTTGTTTAGTCATAGGTGCTTCAGTCGCTTGTTCCCCTACCCTCATGTATTCCACAGTCTCGTCAGTAATCATGTCTGGCAGTATCAAGTCTTTATGTACTAGTCCCAGCTGCCCCAGTGTCGGTCAAGAATTCTGTCTATTTCCCTCCCAGCATTGGTATGGTGGTCATCAAAGCAGGACCAGGTCTGAAGGGGACAAGAACAGGGCACACATTTGTCACTGGGTTGTCAGTTTCCTAGTCTGAAGGTGAAGGAGGTGGAAGATTGGTCTGAGTGTCCATTTTCTCCACAATTCCAGCACTTCACTGTTTCTAAGTCCTTAGGCCCCTTACTACGTCTCTACTGTTTTCCTTGTGCTCCAGCATACATGACACATCGTCTTATTGTCCTAGTTTCTTCAACTCCTGAGCAACCTTCAGGAGGTCTTTGGATCTACATTTCTCCATTTAGGTCTGGCTGTCTGTTCTGCGTCTCGTAAGCCTTTGTCATACCGTCAATGAATGTATTTACCAATATTTTAACATTGAGTGGGTTTACTGGACTTTACCCCATGTCTGCCCATTTCAGCTGTAACCGTCCAGAGTACATCTCTACACTCTCTCCTTTTGCCACATCTGTAAAAGTCTTAATTTGCATCCTAGTACGTCACCTGCTTTGGTGCTCACCAACTCTCTAGGTCTGCTCAGGTGCACTTATACGTCCATCATATTGTCTTTGTCTGTAAAATGGGAAAGGTTTGTTCTCAGGGTCAGCTGTTGTGAATTCTGTGGTCAAGCTCCCTCCTGTGGTCATGAGTGGTACTTCGGCTGGTTCTGTCCATGGGCTTCCTCTGGTGGATGTGAGTGGGGCTGCGGCTTCTGAGTTTCCTTCCACAGGTGACGAGGTTAAGTCGTTAGGTGCTGCTCTATTTAACTCCACCTAGTTCTTTGCTCCTTGCCTCCAGTCAATGTTCCAGTATTGGTCTTGCTCTCTCCTGGATCGTTCTTGTGGCCTGTCTTACCTGCATAAGCTAAGTTCTGCTTGTGTTTCTTTTTGTTTGCTATTTTTTCTGTCCAGCTTGCTATTTTGGTTTGTCTTGCTTGCTGGAAGCTCTGGAACGCAGAGGGAGCACCTCCGTACCGTTAGCCGGTGTAGAGGGTCTTTTTGCGCCCTCTGCGTGGTCTTTTGTAGGTTTTTGTGCTGACCGCAAAGCTATCTTTCCTATCCTCGGTCTATTCAGTAAGTCGGGCCTCACTTTGCTAAATCTATTTCATCTCTGTGTTTGTATTTTCATCTTTACTCACAGCCATTATATGTGGGGGGCTGCCTTTTCCTTTGGGGAATTTCTCTGAGGCAAGGTAGGCTTATTTTTCTATCTTCAGGGCTAGCTAGTTTCTTAGGCTGTGCCGAGGCGCCTAGGTCTGGTCAGGAGCGCTCCATGGCTATTTCTAGTGTGGTGTGATAGGATTAGGGATTGCGGTCAGCAGAGTTCCCACGTCTCAGAGCTTGTCCTATGTTATTAGTAACTATCAGGTCATTTTGTGTGCTCTTAACCACCAGGTCCATTGTTGTTCCAACTACCAGTTCATAACAGTACTGGAGGCCCAAAGTACTAATGCTTCTCAATAGAGGAAAAAGAGAAGTTCTGAGACCATTTTTTTTTCTTTGCCCTGTGTTTTGTCTTTCTTTTCCCCTAGACATTTGGGTGGTTCAGGACACAGGTGTGGTAATAGGACTTTGACCAGAGCTGAACGGCAAGAACACAGACGTCGGAATGGGCTGTGCTTTTACTGTGGTGATTCCACTCATGCTATCTCCGATTGTCCTAAGCGCACCAAGCGTTTCGCTAGGTCTGCCACCATTGGTACGGTACAGTCGAAATTTCTTTTGTCCGTTACTTTGATCTGCTCTTTGTCATCCTATTCTGTCATGGCATTTGTGGATTCATGCGCTGCCCTGAATTTGATGGACTTGGAGTTTGCTAGGCGCTGTGGGTTTTTCTTGGAGCCCTTGCAGTATCCTATTCCATTGAGAGGAATTGATGCTACGCCTTTGGCCAAGAATAAGCCTCAGTACTGGACCCAACTGACCATGTGCATGGCTCCTGCGCATCAGGAGGAAATTCGCTTTTTGGTGTTGCATAATCTGCATGATGTGGTCGTGTTGGGGTTGCCATGGCTACAGGTCCATAACCCAGTATTGGATTGGAAATCTATGTCTGTGTCCAGCTGGGGTTGTCAGGGGGTACATGGTGATGTTCCATTTCTGTCTATTTCATCATCCACCCCTTCTGAGGTCCCAGAGTTCTTGTCGGATTACCGGGATGTATTTGATGAGCCCAAATCCAGTGCCTTACCTCCGCATAGGGATTGCGATTGTGCTATCGATTTGATTCCTGGTAGTAAGTTTCCTAAAGGTCGACTGTTCAATTGGTCTCTGCCTGAGCACGCCGCTATGCGGAGTTATGTAAAGGAATCCTTGGAGAAAGGTCATATTCGCCCGTCGTCGTCGCCATTGGGAGCAGGGTTATTTTTTGTGGCCAAGAAGGATGGTTCGTTAAGACGTTGTATTGATTACCGCCTTCTTAATAAAATCACAGTCAAATTTCAGTACCCCTTGCCGCTGCTGTCTGATTTGTTTGCTCGGATTAAGGGGGCTAGTTGGTTCACCAAGATAGATCTTGTGCGTATTAAACAGGGCGATGAATGGAAAACAGCATTTAATACGCCCGAGGGCCATTTTGAGTACCTGGTTATGCCATTCGGGCTTTCCAATGCTCCATCAGTATTTCAGTCCTTTATGCATGACATCTTCCGAGAGTACCTGGATAAATTCCTGATTGTATACTTGGATGATATTTTGATCTTCTCGGATGATTGGGAGTCTCACGTGAAGCAGGTTAGAATGGTGTTCCAGGTCCTGCGTGCGAATTCTTTGTTTGTGAAGGGGTCAAAGTGTCTCTTTGGTGTTCAGAAGGTTTCATTTTTGGGTTTCATTTTTTCCCCTTCTACTATCGAGATGGACCCTGTTAAAGTTCAGGCCATTTATGATTGGACTCAGCCGACATCTCTGAAGAGTCTGCAAAAGTTCCTGGGCTTTGCTAATTTTTATCGTCGCTTCATCAATAATTTTTCTAGTATTGCTAAACCGTTGACTGATTTAACCAAGAAGGGTGCTGATGTGGTCAATTGGTCTTCTGCTGCTGTGGAAGCTTTTCAGGAGTTGAAGCGTCGTTTTTCTTCTGCCCCTGTGTTGTGCCAGCCAGATGTTTCGCTCCTGTTCCAGGTCGAGGTTGATGCTTCTGAGATTGGAGCAGGGGCTGTTTTGTCGTAAAGAAGTTCTGATGGCTCGGTGATGAAACCATGTGCCTTCTTTTCCAGGAAGTTTTCGCCTGCTGAGCGTAATTATGATGTTGGCAATCAAGAGTTGCTGGCCATGAAGTGGGCATTCGAGGAGTGGCGTCATTGGCTTGAAGGAGCTAAGCATCGCGTGGTGGTCTTGACTGATCACAAGAATTTGACTTATCTCGAGTCTGCCAAACGGTTGAATCCTAGACAGGCTCGTTGGTCGCTGTTTTTCTCCCGTTTTGACTTTGTGGTTTCGTACCTTCCGGGCTCTAAGAATGTGAAGGCGGATGCCCTGTCTAGGAGTTTTGTGCCCGACTCTCCAGGTTTGCCTGAGCCGGCGGATATTCTCAAAGAGGGGGTAATTTTGTCTGCCATCTCCCCTGATTTGCGGCGGGTGCTGCAAAACTTTCAGGCTAATAGACCTGACCGTTGCCCAGCGGAGAAACTGTTTGTCCCTGATAAATGGACGAGTAGAGTTATCTCTGAGGTTCATTGTTCGGTGTTGGCTGGTCATCCTGGAATCTTTGGTACCAGAGATTTGGTGGCTAGATCCTTTTGGTGGCCGTCTCTGTCGCGGGATGTGCGTTCGTTTGTGCAGTCCTGTGGGACTTGTGCTCGGGCTAAGCCCTGCTGTTCTCGTGCCAGTGGGTTGCTTTTGCCTTTGCCGGTCCCGAAGAGGCCCTGGACACATATCTCTATGGATTTTATTTCGGATCTCCCTGTCTCTCAAAAGATGTCGGTCATTTGGGTGGTTTGTGATCGCTTCTCTAAGATGGTCCATTTGGTACTCTTGTCTAAATTACCTTCCTCCTCTGATTTGGTGCCATTGTTTTTCCAGCATGTGGTTCGTTTACATGGCATTCCGGAGAACATCGTTTCGGACAGAGGTTCCCAGTTTGTTTCGAGGTTTTGGCGAGCCTTTTGTGCTAGGATGGGCATTGATTTGTCTTTTTCATCGGCTTTCCATCCTCAGACAAATGGCCAAACTGAACGAACCAATCAGACCTTGGAAACATATCTGAGATGCTTTGTTTCTGCTGATCAGGATGATTGGGTGTCCTTTTTGCCTTTGGCTGAGTTCGCCCTTAATAATCGGGCCAGCTCGGCTACTTTGGTTTCGCCGTTTTTCTGCAATTCTGGTTTCCATCCTCGTTTCTCTTCAGGGCATGTTGAGCCTTCGGACTGTCCTGGTGTGGATACTGTGGTGGATAGGTTGCAGCAGATTTGGACTCATGTAGTGGACAATTTGACATTGTCCCAGGAGAAGGCTCAATGTTTCGCTAACCGCAGGCGCTGTGTGGGTCCCCGACTTCGTGTTGGGGATTTGGTTTGGTTGTCGTCTCGTTATATTCCTATGAAAGTTTCCTCTCCTAAGTTTAAGCCTCGTTTCATTGGTCCGTATAGGATTTCTGAGGTTCTTAATCCTGTGTTGTTTCGTTTGACCCTTCCAGCTTCTTTTTCCATCCATAATGTGTTCCATAGGTCGTTGTTGCGGAGATACGTGGCACCTGTGGTTCCATCCGTTGATCCTCCTGCCCCGGTTTTGGTTGAGGGTGAGTTGGAGTATGTGGTGGAGAAGATTTTGGATTCTCGTATTTCGAGACGGAAACTCCAGTACCTGGTTAAGTGGAAGGGTTATGGTCAGGAAGATAATTCCTGGGTCTTTGCCTCTGATGTTCATGCTGCCGATCTGGTTCGTGCCTTTCATTTGGCTCATCCTGGTCGGCCTGGGGGCTCTGGTGAGGGTTCGGTGACCCCTCCTCAAGGGGGGGTACTGTTGTGAATTCTGTGGTCAAGCTCCCTCCTGTGGTCATGAGTGGTACTTCGGCTGGTTCTGTCCATGGGCTTCCTCTGGTGGATGTGAGTGGGGCTGCGGCTTCTGAGTTTCCTTCCACAGGTGACGAGGTTAAGTCGTTAGGTGCTGCTCTATTTAACTCCACCTAGTTCTTTGCTCCTTGCCTCCAGTCAATGTTCCAGTATTGGTCTTGCTCTCCCCTGGATCGTTCTTGTGGCCTGTCTTACCTGCATAAGCTAAGTTCTGCTTGTGTTTCTTTTTGTTTGCTATTTTTTCTGTCCAGCTTGCTATTTTGGTGGTTTGTCTTGCTTGCTAGAAGCTCTGGGATGCAGAGGGAGCACCTCCGTACCGTTAGCCGGTGTAGAGGGTCTTTTTGCGCCCTCTGCGTGGTCTTTTGTAGGTTTTTGTGCTGACCGCAAAGCTATCTTTCCTATCCTCGGTCTATTCAGTAAGTCGGGCCTCACTTTGCTAAATCTATTTAATCTCTGTGTTTGTATTTTCATCTTTACTCACAGTCATTATATGTGGGGGGCTGCCTTTTCCTTTGGGGAATTTCTCTGAGGCAAGGTAGGCTTATTTTTCTATCTTCAGGGCTAGCTAGTTTCTTAGGCTGTGCCGAGGCGCCTAGGTCGGGTCAGGAGCGCTCCACGGCTATTTCTAGTGTGGTGTGATAGGATTAGGGATTGCGGTCAGCAGAGTTCCCACGTCTCAGAGCTCGTCCTATGTTATTAGTAACTATCAGGTCATTTTGTGTGCTCTTAACCACCAGGTCCATTGTTGTTCTAACCACCAGTTCATAACAGTCAGCCAATTATTTTAGCGTAGCTAGCTAGTCAGAGGGCTTCCAGGGATAATACTCCTGTATCTGTCTTACACTACCTGATGTGGTTGGTTCTCTGGTGGTGGGGGTGACTAGATGACCGGTTGGGGGTGACATGACATGCTGGTCTACAACTCCTTCCTAAGGATTACTGTCAGCTTACTCCCAAAAGTTAATGTCCCCACTACCCATTAACCACAATCCTGTGTCAGCTTCTTATGTCAATACATGTGATCTTGTCTGGACAGGATTCAGTGTAATTCACTTAGGTTGGGTTACAGCACAGATCATACAAGTATTTCTCCAGTCTGGGTTTGTCTGACCGCAATGTTTACAAGTCCATCTGTCTTGTCTTGGTCTCTGGTTATACAAAGGTATAACGGTAACAGTAATGTGTCAGTCATAGTCGGACTTTTAAGCATGAAAACATTCATAATACACCTTACTTCTGTCCTGCTGCACTCTCTCAGATGCCATTTATTCACATGCTATTTTCCTCATTTGTCTGTGCCTTTTTGAACTTCCAAACATCCATCCACTCACTGGCATTTTTGCCTGTTTCAATATTGGTCTCACATCTTTCACTGCTTCCTTTTTCCAATCTGTACAGCAGTTTTTCCAATCTGTACAGCGGTTTTTGGATCCCATTGGGGGCCCTGACTGCACACAGAATAAGTTGCCCATGGCTTCAACTTATCCGCTCAACACCGAGCAGGTTCCCTACCTACCACTCGGTGGCACCGAGCAGGTGCACTATCTACCACTCGGTGGACTTAAAGGATTTTACCGAGCAGGTGCACTACCTACCACTTGGTAAATCAGCTGGCTAGCACAGCTCCATGGACGGCAAGGTTACACCACCTAATGCCGTAGACTGACTGTAGCAGGTTACTCCGTACACTACATCAGCCGTGCGGTTGGCTACCTCCTCTGTTGATCCTCAATTTGCTATATCAATCACTCAACTTGAAGCAGGTGAATCTTTTACCAATCTTTTCAATCACAAGTTTCCTCTAAAATAGGCACAATTCTTTCACTTTCAAATTCCAACTTAAACTTACAATATTTCTTTCTACTTCAATACATACAGTACTGTTGCTTTAAACACAAATCTCTCAGCGCGTACTGAACCAAGGACAGAATATGCACAGCTCCATATTCAGCACAGCTGCATGGCCCCCCCTTTCTCTGGCCCGCAGCACAAGGAGGAGAAATCACAAAATTTGCGCAGGGGTTTGCCCCTCCCATCAGGTATAAACACAGATAAGAGGCTTGTTGTCTTACACGCACAGAAACAGAATGCAGCAGTTTTCAGACTTAATCTCTACAAAATATTCATTCTCTCGGAATTAAAAACAGTTTCTCTATACAGGCAGATCACTGCACAACTTGAATAAGCTGATTCTGACCGCGTCCGGCCAAAACACATATAGAAATCTATCCAATGTCAAACCATATATAACAAGGGTTTCACTGAATCTCAGATGTAAATTAAATGTACATTAAAAATATCCACAACTCATTCATCCTGGACAATTAACAACAGTTAGATAAGTAATGATAATTATGTGATCACTCATACATACATGCTCATTCAGGGATTGTTGTTTCTTTTCCTTTCACTTTTACAAGAAGAAAATCCCTTATCTCAATCACTCCACCTAATTCAGCTCATTCAGAGTTCTCATAGACATACAAGGTTCACACAGCCTGCCTATTTTGCACTTTGGAATTAACACAACTCTATATAACAAAAACTGCAGCAGTGTCCACTGACACTCTGAAAGCACTTTAAGGCGAAACAACAAAAACCACAGCTCTAATACAAAATGCAGCTTCATATAATGTACTGCCAATCCAAAATGACCAAAATAACAACACTGCACAGAGTCTTCTATCCCAGCTCTGTATTACACACTACACAAATGCACAACCAATTAGGATACTGACAAATAATACAGATAACAATTATCATCTTATAACTCTATTATTCACTTCTCATACGGACATAAACAGACAAAACACAAAACTCACTGGTGATGTGGAATCTTTGAACCATGTTCGCAGCCTTTTACCCAGAGGTATGGAGAGATCCAGATGAGAGATTTCAAGTGCAAAACAGGTTTGTAAGAATAATATTTCTCACCTTGCTGCAGCTGGTGTTTTGCATGTCCAATCTCTCCGAAAAGCTCCCCCATACGGATTCCGAATAGGCTGGTCACACGGCCCCACGTTGGGCGCCAAAACTGTTATAGCTGTTTTTCATTCTGACCCAAATGTCAGCTGACAGATCACCAGTGAGACCAAATTGTGGAGTTACGCCCATCATTTTACAAGCGTGCTTGGAGACAAAAAGACACCTCACACATATCCTGTGAGCAAGTCACTTTTATCTGAAGTAATAGAGCAAGAGGCAATATTATATACCATTTTCAACAACTGTGGCTGTCAACGTCGCCATGTAGCCCCCACCATCACCCAGGGTCATACTGACCTTTATTCTCTAACGTACCCAGAACATGTTGTGACTGACTATTGGGAACATACATGATAAGAAGTATGGTCTCCTTGAAGTGGAGACACTAAGACTACTGCATCAACAGATTCTAGCAATTGTAGCAATTAAAGGCAAAAGGCACTTAAAGGCAAACTATTAACCCTTCTATATCAGGTACATACTATATACAGGAGGAGATGACACACGTATATACAATATACAGGAGGAGATGACATACAGGTATATACTATATAAAAGAGGAGATGACACATAGGTATATAGAGGAGGAGATGACATACAGCAGGTATATACTATATACAGGGGAGATGACATACAGGTATATACTTTATACAGGAGATGACATACAGGTATATACCATATACAGGAGGAGATGACATACAGGTATATAGTATATACAGAAGAGATGACATACAGGTATATAATATATACAGGAGGAGATGACACATTGGTATATACAATATACAGGAGGAGATGACATACAGCAGGTATATACTATTTACAGGGGAGATGACATACAGGTATATACTATATACAAGAGAAGACATACAGGTGTATACTAAAAATAAGGGAGATGACAAACATGTATATACTGAGGTGAAAATGAGGGGTGTGAGGTGAAAATGAAAAGGTGTGAGTGCAAAATGAGAGGAGTGAGGGAAAATAGTGGAGTGATCGGAAAATGACAGATGTGAGGTCGAAATGACAAGTGTTAGGGGGGAATGAGAGGAGTGAGGGGGAAAATAAGAGGAGTGAGGGGGAAAATGAGAGGTGTAAGGGAGAAAATGAGAGGTGTAAGGGAGAAAATGAGAGGCGTGATGGGAAAATAAGAGACGTGAGGTGCTATAACTAACCACAAATATTTACTATGCCCAACGCCGGGCTCTTCAGCTAGTATAAGATATAAATTTGTAGAGGAGACGTGGGATCTACTAGATCTGTGATCTCTTATATTTCTAGAAGCACATGAAGAAAAGGACAGCACCACAGCAATTGTGAAAAGACAGCTCCAAAGTTTATTCTGCCATCTGCAACGTTTCGGTCCGTGGACCTTTTTCAAGCTTGTCTTTTCACAATTGCTGTGGTGCTGTCCTTTTCTTCATGTGCTTCTGGATTTACCTACTGGGATGGATCCCCTGGTGAGGACGTGCACTCTGCTATCCATAGAGACATTGCCATTATAGGGTGCGGCTTTACTATTTATATTTGATACTCTTATATTTCTAGTCTAAGAGGAAAAATGTTTTTCTATCTACTGGCACGGTACAAAGATATATATCTTTCTTGTAGTGTAAGAGGAAGAAGAAGAGATTGGAGTTCAGGACTGAGGATCTGGAGATGAACCGTCTTCAAAATTATTTTGCTGCTCCCTCACTCTCACCCAGCCTCGGCGCTGATCTTGCAGGTGCCGTTATGTTCATGATTATTTTACAGTTTATCTGATGCTACATTCCCACTACCATTACCACTAACATTCACACACATAGTGATGGTTGTCACATGACTGATCACGTGATCGGAGGGACGCCATCTCCAGGAGTCACCGGCAGAACTAGTAGAATTGTCAGTATATCGAGGCTTTCACCATGTACACTGATTAACTCCTGGGCCTGTCCAATGCCGGCAGACACCAGACACTACAATCTGGTGGACACATGTTCTTCTGAAGATTCCACATGGTGAAACAAGTCGGGGTGGCCGATACCACATGTTAAATATATATATATTGCCACCTCTGGTCGGGGGTTGTTTTCTTAGGTCAGACAACAGCTACCTGAGACGTCTCGATGGAGGACAACTCTTTATATCTACCTGCAAAATATAAGAAAGTGTTACAATCCTACAGATCGGTCCTCCATATTGTATCCTAGTCGGGGGTCAGCAGCCGGATGTTCATCCTCGCCTGGATCATCTGTTACTGGCAGCCGGATGTACACAGTGTGAGGAGTGAGAACAGCGCCATACACTAGGTAGTGGCCATTGTCAGTACTGCAGCTCTGCTCCTATGGAAGTAAATGTGATCTGAGCTTCAGAACATCTGACTACCAGAGCTGCTAACAGGTGTCAGACGCCCATGTATCTGACATTAAGGACTTTTTCCTAAGGATACGTCATGACTAAGAAATTATCGCACACCCCCTTATAACAGCGGACCCCAACCTTACTTACCTTGAGAGTCACATTCAACTCTGTGAGATGATCACAGCCTCGGACTGGCCCACCGGGAAATCGGTGGATCCCCCGGTGGGCCCCTGACTCTGACAGTGTCTGGCTTCTCAGCCTCGCTGCATGCACGATTTAAGCCGCGCCCATCCCCGCTCAACAGAAGAGGACAGAACAGCTGAGCCCCTGTATTGCCGTGTCTAACCTAGGGTGGGAATCAGAGGCTCAGCTACAGCATAGGAATATGCGGGCTGGATCTCTTCCCTCTCTGGCTAGCCTGGATGTAGGGGGGACGCTCAGCACAGCCATTCCCCATCTGTTCCTGGAGCTTCACAACATTAAGCTCCGCCCACCAGCACGGACTGGGTCAGGCTGATGGAGCATGCGTGCCATCACTGCTCCTGAAGAAAGTGCTGGTAGTGAATGATGGCCTCTGTCTGCGGCACTGCTGTCAGCCAAGCTCTAAGCTCTGTCGTCGGCACTGTCAGGAGGGGGAGAGGAGGCTCAGGAGGAACGCGGGCCTGAAGTGAGTACTAGAGCTTCCTGTTTATGTCTCTATCCTGACTCCTGTCCTCCATCCAAACAAAAGCTGTTTTTTCCTGTTTGCCCCACAGAGCTGCTCTCCCTGCCCCATCTACCCTGCCTTGTAGTTGATGATATCACAATACCTTCCTCCACTGCTGTTCTGTGATGGTGACTGGGGGTCCCATCTTCTTCATGGCGCTTTCTGCCAGAGCTCCATCTTACTTCGTAGAAGGGTATGCTTCCACGCTCAGTATTGGCAGCGCTTTGTACGCACGGTGATTCCGCATGTGTTCATTGAACCGTGCAGAATCTCCGCTGAGGAGGAGCAGAGGCGGGTTGATTACCTATTCATCGGTGGCAGCGGCCATCTTCCCGAGGCCGCGCGTGCGCAGATGGAGTGCTCTGCTTCACGGGGCTTGAGGAAAATGGCCGCAGGAGGCCGCGCGTGCGCAGATGGAGATCGCAGCGGCCATTTTCCTGAAGCCGAGATTGCAGATTTAGATCTGGTGCACACATCGCATTCCTGGCCGCTGCGTCACCTCACCGGTGGAAGGGACCATGCGCACGCCATACCACACCTCTGCCGCCGCTGCACCACCACTGCTGCAACCCCCCCATGGACACCAGGCTGTGGCGTCACCCGCCTAAGCAGGAAGGGACCCTGCTCAGGTGCACACCGCACGCCACACCGCATCACCCCACCTCTGCCGACACCATGCCTCCTGTAACATAGTAACATAGTAACATAGTTAGTAAGGCCGAAAAAAGACATTTGTCCATCCAGTTCAGCCTATATTCCATCATAATAAATACCCAGATCTATGTCCTTCTACAGAACCTAATAATTGTATGATACAATATTGTTCTGCTCCAGGAAGACATCCAGGCCTCTCTTGAACCCCTCGACTGAGTTCGCCATCACCACCTCCTCAGGCAAGCAATTCCAGATTCTCACTGCCCTAACAGTAAAGAATCCTCTTCTATGTTGGTGGAAAAACCTTCTCTCCTCCAGACGCAAAGAATGCCCCCTTGTGCCCGTCACCTTCCTTGGTATAAACAGATCCTCAGCGAGATATTTGTATTGTCCCCTTATATACTTATACATGGTTATTAGATCGCCCCTCAGTCGTCTTTTTTCTAGACTAAATAATCCTAATTTCGCTAATCTATCTGGGTATTGTAGTTCTCCCATCCCCTTTATTAATTTTGTTGCCCTCCTTTGTACTCTCTCTAGTTCCATTATATCCTTCCTGAGCACCGGTGCCCAAAACTGGACACAGTACTCCATGTGCGGTCTAACTAGGGATTTGTACAGAGGCAGTATAATGCTCTCATCATGTGTATCCAGACCTCTTTTAATGCACCCCATGATCCTGTTTGCCTTGGCAGCTGCTGCCTGGCACTGGCTGCTCCAGGTAAGTTTATCATTAACTAGGATCCCCAAGTCCTTCTCCCTGTCAGATTTACCCAGTGGTTTCCCGTTCAGTGTGTAATGGTGATATTGATTCCCTCTTCCCATGTGTATAACCTTACATTTATCATTGTTAAACCTCATCTGCCACCTTTCAGCCCAAGTTTCCAACTTATCCAGATCCATCTGTAGCAGAATACTATCTTCTCTTGTATTAACTGCTTTACATAGTTTTGTATCATCTGCAAATATCGATATTTTACTGTGTAAACCTTCTACCAGATCATTAATGAATATGTTGAAGAGAACAGGTCCCAATACTGACCCCTGCGGTACCCCACTGGTCACAGCGACCCAGTTAGAGACTATACCATTTATAACCACCCTCTGCTTTCTATCACTAAGCCAGTTACTAACCCATTTACACACATTTTCCCCCAGACCAAGCATTCTCATTTTGTGTACCAACCTCTTGTGCGGCACGGTATCAAACGCTTTGGAAAAATCGAGATATACCACGTCCAATGACTCACCGTGGTCCAGCCTATAGCTTACCTCTTCATAAAAACTGATTAGATTGGTTTGACAGGAGCGATTTCTCATAAACCCATGCTGATATGGAGTTAAACAGTTATTCTCATTGAGATAATCCAGAATAACATCCCTCAGAAACCCTTCAAATATTTTACCAACAATAGAGGTTAGACTTACTGGCCTATAATTTCCAGGTTCACTTTTAGAGCCCTTTTTGAATATTGGCACCACATTTGCTATGCGCCAGTCCTGCGGAACAGACCCTGTCGCTATAGAGTCACTAAAAATAAGAAATAATGGTTTATCTATTACATTACTTAGTTCTCTTAGTACTCGTGGGTGTATGCCATCCGGACCCGGAGATTTATCTATTTTAATCTTATTTAGCCGGTTCCGCACCTCTTCTTGGGTTAGATTGGTGACCCTTAATATAGGGTTTTCATTGTTTCTTGGGATTTCACCTAGCATTTCATTTTCCACCGTGAATACCGTGGAGAAGAAGGTGTTTAATATGTTAGCTTTTTCCTCGTCATCTACAACCATTCTTTCCTCACTATTTTTTAAGGGGCCTACATTTTCAGTTTTTATTCTTTTACTATTGATATAGTTGAAGAACAGTTTGGGATTAGTTTTACTCTCCTTAGCAATGTGCTTCTCTGTTTCCTTTTTGGCAGCTTTAATTAGTTTTTTAGATAAAGTATTTTTCTCCCTATAGTTTTTTAGAGCTTCAATGGTGCCATCCTGCTTTAGTAGTGCAAATGCTTTCTTTTTACTGTTAATTGCCTGTCTTACTTCTTTGTTTAGCCACATTGGGTTTTTCCTATTTCTAGTCCTTTTATTCCCACAAGGTATAAACCGCTTACACTGCCTATTTAGGATGTTCTTAAACATTTCCCATTTATTATCTGTATTCTCATTTCTGAGGATATTGTCCCAGTCTACCAGATTAAGGGCATCTCTAAGCTGTTCAAACTTTGCCTTCCTAAAGTTCAATGTTTTTGTGACTCCCTGACAAGTCCCCCTAGTGAAAGACAGGTGAAACTGCACAATATTGTGGTCGCTATTTCCTAAATGCCCAACCACCTGCAGATTTGTTATTCTGTCAGGTCTATTAGATAGTATTAGGTCTAAAAGTGCTGCTCCTCTGGTTGGATTCTGCACCAATTGTGAAAGATAATTTTTCTTGGTTATTAGCAGAAACCTGTTGCCTTTATGGGTTTCACAGGTTTCTGTTTCCCAGTTAATATCCGGGTAGTTAAAGTCCCCCATAACCAGGACCTCATTATGGGTTGCAGCTTCATCTATCTGCTTTAGAAGTAGACTTTCCATGCTTTCTGTTATATTTGGGGGTTTGTAACAGACCCCAATGAGAATTTTGTTACCATTTTTCCCTCCATGAATTTCAACCCATATGGACTCGACATCCTCATTCCCTTCGCTAATATCCTCCCTTAAAGTGGACTTTAGACAAGACTTTACATAGAGACAAACCCCTCCTCCTCTCCGATTTTTACGATCCTTTCTAAACAGACTGTAACCCTGTAAGTTAACTGCCCAGTCATAGCTTTCATCTAACCATGTCTCGGTTATTCCCACTATGTCAAAGTTACCTGTAGATATTTCTGCTTCTAGTTCTTCCATCTTGTTTGTCAGGCTTCTGGCGTTTGCGAGCATGCAGTTTAGAGGATTTTGTTTTGTTCCAATCTCCTCACTGTGGATTGTTTTAGAAATGCTCTTACCTCCCTTCTGACCCTGCTCTGCCACCGCCAGCCCTCAGGTAAGAATCTTACCGTTAGATACTGTAAATTCGGACAATAAGACGGACCCCCATCTTATAAAAAAATGTTTTCTGCAATTTTCACCCCAAATTTGGGGTGCGCCTTATGGTCCGGTGCGTCTTATAGTCCGAAAAATACGGTAATTATATTAGTTCGGCCCTCTAAAACCATCCCACTTTCTCATGCGGCCCCATGGCAAAATTAATTGCCAACCCCTGCCCTGAGGTGTACAAATCACATATATACACTATAAAACTAAGTACAGTGCAATGCATTTATGTGAATGTGAATACTTGTGACATTTCTAGTGATAGTCAGACATTAAAAAGCATACATGGTTTAGTTAAAAGCGCCACAAAAAATGTACCTTTAAAAAAAAATACCTGGCATTTTTATATGCAGAATGAATAATTAATATATCTATAATGTTATTTATAGCAAAAATATAATCGTAAAAAAAAATGCCATCTCCCATGCCCCAAGAAGTTAATAAAAGTAGATAATTAAAAGGGTTGTCCCATTTTAAAAATGAACCATAAGCTCAGGGGTATGAAAAAAAAAACAACCCACAGACAACTGAGGCTCTGTGCACACACTGCGGATTTGACACTGCGGATCTGCAGCAGTTTTCCCTGAGTTGTACAGTACCATGTAAACCTATGGAAGGAAAAATCTGTAGTGCACATGCTGCAGAAAAAACTGCGCAGAAACGCAGCGGTTTATATTCCGCAGCATGTCAATTCTTTGTGCGGATTCCGCAGCGGTTTACACCTGCTCCATAATAGGAATCTGGAGCGCCCCCATGTTGCGCAGGGCAGCGGGGTACCCGGCACCGGGTCTCTCTCTGTCTCGGTTCGTTCCGGGGATGTCACGGTGGCCCAACCCGGTCCGTGGCCCTGCAGAGGGGTGTCCACTTAAAGAGGATTAATTAGTAGTTTGTTTGTCAAGTGTTCGTGACGCCACCTGTGGTATTCGGTCAGGGTGACCGACGCTGCTGTGGGGTCCACTGGGATGATGTGATGGCAGCTAGATGGTGTACCTTCCCACAGGTGAAGTATATCCCCAGGGCTTCCCAGACGTGTAGGTGGTGATGGTGGACGTTGTAAGGCGCAATAAATAAAGAGGACACAAAGGTTGCAATTTCTTTACCTTTTACTGAAGACTTCAGCGTCCAGAGTACCGTTCACAGGGCTGGCTGAGTCCGGCCGGTCCGAAGGCACATCCAGAGTCCCCTTAGCCAGGAAGAAATCAGTAGCCTTCCTACTAGCACCTGTGTGTTGTAGAACCTCCCTGCTGAGCACCACGGGATAGTCCTCACAGCCTTTGTAGATGTTTCTCTCTCTGTCCCCCAGATGGTATGGATAGGACAAACCCGTATGACGGGGTAGGCGTGGAGTTACTTTATAGGGACTCTAGTGACGCCCCTCTCCCACAATTGCCTCCGTTGTCTTCATTAGGTTGGACAGCCAACTTGGAATTAACTGCCCTGCCGTTGTTTGAAGTAATGCATAGAGTCAGTACTCCCTCGGTGTTCCGGCCACCGGCTACGCGCCTCAGAAGGATGTTGCCACGATCTTACGGCAGGACTCCTACTGGTTCTATCTCCTTGTGCTGTGACTTCGGTTCTCACTCTCCACAATATACTTCGCTTCTTGTCCTTTCTTAGGAGGCTGCCGCAATCAGGTGCAGGCGCAGCTTATAACGATCTATCTCGTGCTAGGCCGCTGTCAGGATCCCACCCCTGACAGGTCCTCCCTGGGTCTCCCCAGTTAGCTTTCTCTTCTGACTCGATGTTACTTGGGCAGAGCCCAGTCTGCAAACTCTCTAACTTCCTATCCGACTCCCAGTTTTAGCAGAGTGTGAGGAGTGGCCTAATAGATAGAACCCTTTGCTCCCCCTGGTGGCCGGAATGTGAAGTGTAGTGTGTGACTGTGATACCTGGTCAGGTGAACTCCTTTAATGCAATCAGACGTACCATCACTCCCCCTATTGGAGGAGCGATGTTACTGCAACGACCAGGACTCTGGGGCGCTGCAAATCCGCAGGTGTAAAACCTGCAGGTGGAATCCGCGGAAAAAAATGCGATAAATCCACGGTAAATCTGCAGTGTGGTTTACCTGTGGATGTACCAAAATTAGAGCGGAAAAATCCGCACACCATTCCGCAGCGTGTGCACAGTTAGCCATTAAAAGGTATCAACCACTGAGGACTCTCAATTCTAAATATTTTTCTGCACATAACCTGAGATTTAGGGTATGTGCACATGATTTTTTGCGGTTTTTGTGCGGATTCCACCTGCGGTTTTACACCTGCGGTTTCCTATAATGGAGCAGGTGTAAACTGCTGCAGAATCCGCACAAAGAATAGACATGCTGCGGAATGTAAACAGCTGCGTTTCTGCGGATTTTGTTTTCCATAGGTTTACATGTTGCTGTACACCGCATGAAAAACTGCTGCAAATCCGCTGCGGATCCTGTGGACCATTCCCGGTGACTAACTCTTGAAGTTCATCAAGAGAATGCCAAGAGTGTGCAAAGCAGTCATCAAAGCAAAAGGTGGCTACTTTGAAGAACCTAGAATATAAGACAAAATTTCAGTTGTTTCACACTTTTTTGTTAAGTATATAATTCCACATGTGTTAATTCATAGTTTTGATGCCTTCAGTGTGAATGTACAATTTTCATAGTCATGAAAATACAGAAAAATCTTTAAATGAGAAAGTGTGTCCAAACTTTTGGTCTGTACTGTAGTTCAAGTAGACAACTAAACCTTATGCCTAAAAAACTGCTTGAACACAAGAATCAAAGCATAATACAAAAAATCATATTCATAATAGCCAGGGCCCCTGTTGAGTGTACGAGTTTTACTATGCATGAGCGGGGCGGCCGAATTGAGTGTTGCTGTTATTGTGGTATTATAAAAAGTGGCAGCAGTATCTGTGTCATGAAGGAAGCTATGTCTGTGAGATGGAGAAGGGACTCCGAGAGTGATTGTAGGTTGAGATGTTTGAGATTTCTGCGAGGGAGTTTGTGGAGTGGAGGCTGCGCATTAGGAGAGGAGAGGGACGAGAATGTCAGTAGGTTGTGGTCAGGCAGGGGGAGGGGTGTGTTAGTGAGATTAGTAAGGGAGCAGAGGCAGGTGAAGATGAGGTCCAGCGTGTGGCCATCTTTGTGAGTGGCCTCAGAGGACCATTGAGTGAGGCCGAAGGAGGCAGTCAGTGATAGAAGTTTAGAGGCAGCTGAGAGGGAAGTGTCAATGGGGATATTGAAGTCACCCATGATGATAGTGGGGATGTCAACAGAGAGGAAATGAAGTAGCCAGGTGGTGAAGTGGTCGAGAAAGGTGGAGATGGCTAGTTCTGGGGGGCGGTAGATGACAGCCAGCTGGAGGTTGGAGGGGGAATAGATGCGGACAGAGTGCACCTCAAACGAGGGAAGAGTAATGGAGGGTGGTAGTGGGATTGGAGTAAAGGAGCAGGTGTCGGACAGGAGGAAGCCAACCCCTTCACCACGTTTGATGCTGGGGCGAGGGGTGTGAGAGGTGGAGTCCGCCATAGGAAAGTGCAGCTGGAGAGTTTGTTGGAGATGAAGAGGTCATGGATAAATGTCAGTTTGTTGCAGACGGAGCGTGCGTTCCATAGTGCTCCAGGTACGGGGATCGGGGCTGGATGGATGGGTATGAGGTTATCATGGTTGAGAGAACGTGTTGAGGATCGTGGTAGGGGGTTAGAAATGAGTGTGGGGATGTGATGAGGAGGGCCAGGATTTGGGGATACATCACCAGAAATGAGGAGTAGCAGAGAGAGCGTTAGAAGGTAGGAGCAGGATAGGACACGATGGGGCCATGTGTGTCCGGAGAAAGAGGATTGTATGTGGAGGAACAGCTGTGAGGAGGATGGAGGGTGAAACTACTTGTTCCTTACTGGGTGGGGGGATTGCAGGTGGTAGGGAAAAATAGAGTAGTATAGGTGTGAAAGTGAAAAGAAACTGAAACGTTGTAGTGGTTTGATATTTGAAAGATACATGGATCAGACTAAAATCTGGATCAGACCCATGGTTCAGGCTATATCTGGGATTAACACTACTCAGCTGTGAGAGAATATGGGTGTGTGGGGCCAGAACACATGTTCACATTTAAACAAAGGCCATAAAAAGGGTGGAGAGGTTACACTGACCACTCAGATATGCCTGCAGATGCCGGAGCAGTGAAATACATAGTGGATACATAGTGATGGGTAAGCACTGCATACCATAGAAAATCAATGCAATATGCCAAGACATTCAGGAACCAGGGAGAGCTGGGGAAAGTCATTGCATCCCTGTGGGAAGAGGAGAACAGCTCGATTAGATGGTACAGATGATGATGATGATGATATTATTGTAGCAGTGACGAGTGGCCAAATGCATTCTAGAATTCATGTCTAATTCAGAGTAATGTAATTAGAAATCTGTAATTTGAAAGATACATGGATCAGACTAAAGTCTGGATCAGACCCATGACTCAGCATATAACACATTGTATGTGATTGATAAAGGGGGATATTTTGTTTAGGTCTTTTCCTCAGTAATGGGAACCTGTCACCATGAAATGTCGTCCAGTCTGCAGGAGGAGCAGACAGTGATTGGAACGGCCAAAATCCCAGAGCAGAGGATTAGATGATTAATGCACGGGTTATACTGAATATGGACTCATGAAATAATCAATCTGCTCAGCTCCCCGGTCTATGACATGGGCTGCACATTGGGTGGCATTTTCATGGAGAGGGTCCAGAGTGGTAAATGTATTGGATTATCTTCCCTGGAATATTTGGTTGTCGGTATCTGGGGGATGACTGTGCACCCATAGTAGTGGCTCACTGACAAGCATTTATAGTTCTTCCTTATGTGAGCACTGGCACTCTCCATTACATGTGGACGTAACCATATTTTGTTCTAACACATTCATATATATTCTCTCCCTTATATCTATATACATAACTAGATTGTGGCCCGATTCTAACGCATCGGGTATTCTAGAATATGCATGTCCCCGTAGTATATAGACAATGATGATTCCAGAATTCGTGGCAGACTGTGCCCGTCGCTGATTGGTCGAGGCAACCTTTATGACATCATCGTCGCCATGGCAACCATTATGACATCATCGTCGCTGTGCCCGTCGCTGATTGGTCGAGGCCGCCAGGCCTGCCACGCCAGGATGACATCATCGTCGCCATGGCAACCATTATGACATCATCGTCGCTGTGCCCGACCAATCAGAGACGCGGGATGTCTACGTCCTTTATGACATCATCGTCGCTGTGCCCGTAGCTGATTGGTCGAGGCCTGGCGGCCTCGACCAATCAGAGACGCGGGATTTCCAGGACAGACAGACAGACAGACAGACGGAAAAACCCTTAGACAATTATATATATAGATTGTCTAAGGGGTACTTCCGTCTGTCTGTCTCTCCTTCTGTCACAGATATTCATTGGTCGTGGCCTCTGTCTATCATGGAAATCCAAGTCGCTGATTGGTCGCCGCAAAACAGCCATGACCAATCAGCGACGGGTACAGTCCGGAAGAAAATGGCCGCTCCATACTCCCCGCAGTCAGTGTCCCCGACGCTCCGCTCCCCGCAGTCAGTGTCCCGGCGCTCCGCTCCCCGCAGTCAGTGTCCCCGGCGCTCCGCTCCCCGCAGTCAGTGTCTCCGGCGCTCTGCTCCCCGCAGTCAGTGTCTCCGGCGCTCCGCTCCCCGCAGTCAGTGTCCCCGGCGCTCCGCTCCCCGCAGTCAGTGTCCTGTTGTGAATTCTGATTTTGAGCTCCCTCTGGTGATAGCAGATGGTAATGCAGTTGTTCCTGGGCTGCAGTCTTGGACAGGTGTGTTATGGTCTGGTGATTATGGAGCGACATGAGACTCAGTACCCCCCACCTTGAGGAGGGGTCACCGAACCCTCACCAGAGCCCCCAGGCCGATCAGGACGAGCCAAATGAAAAGCACGAACCAAATCGGCGGCATGAACATCGGAGGCAACAACCCAAGAATTACCCTCCTGGCCATAACCCTTCCACTTGACAAGATACTGAAGCTTCCGCCTCGAAAAACGAGAATCCAAAATTTTCTCAACCACATATTCCAACTCCCCCTCAACCAACACCGGGCAGGAGGATCAACAGATGGAACAACAGGCTTCACATAGCTCCGCAACAAAGATCTATGGAAAACATAATGAATGGCAAAAGAGGCTGGAAGAGCCAAACGAAAAGACACAGGATTGATAATCTCAGAGATCTTCTAAGGACCAATAAACCGAGGCTTGAACTTAGGGGAAGAAACCTTCATAGGGACATGACGAGAGGATAACCAGACCAAATTCCCCACACGAAGCCGAGGACCAACACACCGACGGCGGTTAGCAAAACGCTGAGCCCTTTCCTGGGACAATGTCAAATTGTCCACCACATGAGCCCAAATCCGCTGCAACCTGTCCACCACAGAATCCACACCAGGACAATCAGAAGGTTCAACCTGCCCCGAAGAAAAACGAGGATGGAAACCAAAATTACAAAAGAAAGGCGAAACAAAAGTAGCCGAACTGGTCCGATTATTAAGGGCAAACTCGGCCAACGGCAAAAAAGTCACCCAATCATCCTGATCAGCAGACACAAAGCATCTCAAATAGGTTTCCAAGGTTTGATTAATTCGCTCAGTTTGGCCATTTGTCTGAGGATGGAACGCCGAAGAAAAAGACAAATCAATACCCATCCTAGCACAAAAGGCCCGCCAAAACCTGGAAACAAACTGGGAACCTCTATCAGACACAATATTCTCCGGAATGCCATGCAAATGAACCACATGTTGAAAAAACAATGGAACCAAATCAGAGGAGGAAGGCAATTTAGGCAAAGGTACCAAATGGACCATTTTAGAGAACCGGTCACAAACCACCCAGATAACAGACATCCTCTGGGACACAGGAAGATCTGAAATAAAATCCATGGAAATATGCGTCCAAGGCCTCTCCGGAATGGGCAAAGGTGAAAGCAACCCACTAGCACGGGAACAGCAAGGCTTAGCCCGGGCACAGGTCCCACAGGATTGCACAAAAGCACGCACATCCCGCGACAAGGAAAGCCACCAAAAAGACCTAGCAACCAAATTTCTGGTACCAAAAATTCCAGGATGACCGGCCAACACAGAACAATGGACCTCAGAAATTACCTTACTTGTCTATCTATCAGGAACAAACAGCTTCCCCACAGGACAGCGGTCAGGCTTATCAGCCTGAAACTCCTGAAGCGCCCGCCATAAATCAGGGGAGATGGCAGATAAAATCACCCCTTCTCTAAGAATGCCAACCGGCTCAAGGAGTCCAGGAGAATCAGGCAAAAAACTCCTAGAGAGGGCATCTGCCTTAACATTCTTAGATCCCGGAAGATACGAGACCACAAAATCAAAACGGGAGAAAAACAGGGACCACCGAGCCTGTCTAGGGTTCAGCCGCTTGGCCGACTCAAGGTAAATCAGATTCTTATGATCGGTCAAGACCACAATGCGGTGCTTGGCTCCCTCAAGCCAATGACGCCACTCCTCAAATGCCCACTTCATAGCCAACAACTCCCGATTGCCGACATCATAATTGCGTTCCGCAGGCGAAAATTTCCGAGAAAAGAAGGCACACGGCTTCATCAAGGAACCATCAGAATTCCTCGGTGACAAAACGGCCCCTGCCCCAATCTCAGAAGCGTCAACCTCAACCTGAAAAGGAAGAGACACATCCGGCTGACGCAAGACAGGGGCAGAAGTAAATCAGCGTGTAAGTTCCTGAAAAGCCTCAACAGCCTCAGAGGACCAGTTAGTCACATCAGCGCCTTTCTTAGTCAAATCGGTCAGGGGTTTAACCACACTAGAGAAGTTAGCAATGAAACGGCGATAAAAATTAGCAAAGCCCAAAAATTTTTGAAGGCTCTTCACAGATGTCGGCTGAATCCAGTCATGAATGGCCTGGACCTTAACAGGATCCATTTCTATAGACGAAGGGGAGAAAATAAACCCCAAAAAAGAAACCTTCTGAACTCCAAATAGGCACTTAGACCCCTTCACAAATAGAGCATTATCACGAAGGATCTGGAACACCATCCTGACCTGCTTCACATGAGACTCCCAATCATTAGAAAAAATCAAAATATCATCCAAATACACAATCAAGAATTTGTCAAGAAAATTGCGGAAAATATCATGCATAAAGGACTGAAATACAGAAGGAGCATTAGAAAGCCCGAAAGGCATCACAAGGTATTCAAAATGGCCTTCGGGCGTATTGAATGCAGTTTTCCATTCGTCACCCTTTCTAATACGAACAAGATTATATGCCCCTCGAAGGTTAATCTTGGTAAACCAACTAGCCCCCTTAATCCTAGCAAATAAATCAGAGAGCAAAGGCAATGGATATTGGAATTTGACCGTGATCTTATTAAGAAGGCGATAATCAATACAGGGTCTTAAGGAGTCATCCTTCTTAGCAACAAAAAAGAATCCCGCTCCCAATGGTGACGAAGACGGCCGAATATGCCCCTTCTCTAAAGACTCCTTAACATAACTCCGCATGGCGGCATGCTCTGGCACAGACATATTGAAAAGTCGGCCCTTAGGGAACTTACAGCCAGGAATCAAGTCAATAGCACAATCACAGTCCCTATGTGGAGGAAGGGAACTGGACTTGGGCTCATCGTATACATCCTGGAAATCTGACAAAAATTCAGGAACATCAGAAGAGGGGGAACTAGTCACAGACATTGATTTCCAATCCAGCACTGGATTGTGTACTTGTAACCATGGAAAACCCAGTACAACATCATCATGTAAATTATGCAACACCAGAAAACGGCAATCTTCCTGATGTGCAGGAGCCATGCAAATAGTCAGCTGAGTCCAATACTGAGGTTTATTCTTGGCCAATGGTGTAGCATCCTTTCCTCTCAGGGGTATGGGACTCTGCAAAGGCTGCAAAGAAAAACCACTGCGCCTAGCGAATTCTAAGTCCATTAAGTTCAGAGCAGCGCCTGAATCCACAAATGCCATGACAGAAAAAGATGACAATGAGCAAATCAGGGTCACAGACAGGAGAAATTTAGGGTGCACAGTACTAATGGTAACAGATCCGGCGACCCTCTTAATACGCTTAAGGCAATCAGAAATAGCATGAGCTGAATCACCACAGTAAAAACACAACCCATTCTGACGTCTGTATCCCCTCTGTTCCGCTCTAGTCAAAATCCTATCACATTGCATGTTAGGAGTCGAGTTTCCTCTGCTGCACAGGGGGAATCTCGATCCGTGTCTGCTGCGGTCTCCCATTCTGCATCGGCCGCAGTCGGGTCTGCTCAGCGGAGACGTCGCTCCCAGCGTCTAGCTGAAGCTGATTCTGTGCATAGGGTCACTACTGCCTTTTCTGGCTTTCCTATGGTACCCTGCACTGATCTGCGGCGAGCAGGCTTCTCTGGGATTAAGTCCTTATTTACACACACTGAGCATGCCCAGGGCAAGATCTCCCGTTGGAGGTCGAGGGTCACATGCTCAGGTACTGCAGCGCATCCCATTGGTCCTCCAGGAAGGTCATGGAAGGGCAAAACTTCGGTAGCAGCTTCCTGTGCTGCAACTATATAAACTGCGCATGACTGCACGGCCATGCGCTAGTACTGTCTTGATTATATGTGTGTGTGTTGTGAGTGAAAGTCGCTCTTTAAATAACCCTCTCTATTGGATGACTGTTCGCGGAAGGTGTATGTTTGCTATCTAGCGCCCGACTTATCCAACAGCACGTTACACACATCACAGCTTCCAGTTGCTGTGTCCTCCAGTACGGCGCCGTGCGCTTTCTGGGTGGTTAGTGGCGTCCGTCAGTGCGGCACCGCACGCACTCTCGTGCCTTTATATATTATTATTTATGTTTCTCTGACACCCCGGTTGCGGTGTCGAGCGCATGAGGTCTTCTGAACTCAAATCCTCAGTCTCGGGTTTGAGATTAGAGACTCCTTGCTTGTGCTCTATGTGCGGTACCGTGGTCCTGTGACGCAACAGGGTCGCTTCCTTCACACAGGGTGAAGTTAACCCATGTGTGTATTCTTATAGTACCGCCATATAGTCCGTCTTTACTAGCAGCAGGGTTTTTTACCTGCACGGTGGACCTCGGACTGCGAACGCACCTAGTTCCATATCATCTTATACTTGGTGCGTTCCGCCAGTCCTTAACATTGCATGGACTCAGAACTCTGCCCAGAGGACACTGCCATATGGTGCACCACCCTGCGTTCACGCAGGCGGCGATCAATCTGAATGGCTAGAGACATAGATTCGCTCAAACCAATAGGCATGGGAAACCCCACCATAACATCTTTAAGGGCTTCAGAAAGACCCTTCCTGAAAATGGCTGCCAGAGCATCCTTATTCCATGCAGTGAGCACAGACCATTTTCTAAATTTCTGGCAGTATAACTCTGCTGCTTCCTGACCCTGACACAGGGCCAACAGTGTTTTCTCAGCATGCTCTACAGAGTTAGGTTCGTCATACAATAATCCGAGCGATTGAAAAAATGCATCTACATTAAGCAATGCCGGATTCCCTGACTCAAGAGAGAATGCCCAGTCCTGAGGATCGCCACGTAGCAGAGAAATAACAATTTTGACTTGCTGAGTGGGATCACCAGAGGAACGGGGTTTCAGAGCAAAAAACAATTTGCAATTATTTTTAAAGTTCAGAAACTTAGATCTATCCCCATAAAACAAATCCGGAGTAGAAATTCTAGGCTCTAAGGCCGGAGTCTGAACAACAAAATCTTGAATATTCTGTACTCTTGCAGCAAGCTGATCCACACGAGAAAATAACCCTTGAATATCCATGCCTGCATCCAAATCACCCAGAGATCAAGAGGAAAAAAAAAGGCAAAACAAACCAGAGAAAAAAAAAACTCAAAACTCCTTTTCTTTTCCTTCTTTTGAGAGGCATTCAGTTCAATTTTGGCCAGTTGTACTGTTATGGTCTGGTGATTATGGAGCGACATGAGACTAGCTCTGAGCAGGTGGTATCTATACTGACCGCAGACCCTAAGCTCAACACACAACTAGAAGCAGCCGTGGATTGCTCCTAACGCTCCCTATGCAACTCGTCACAGCCTAAGAGCTAAATACCCCCAAAGATAGAAACAGGAAAACTATCTTGCCTCAGAGAAAATCCCCAAAGGAAAGATAGCCCCCCACATGTAATGACTGTGAGAGGAGAAGGAAATGACATACGTAGTATGAAACAAGATTGAGCACAGGAGGCCACTTCTAGCTAGAAAGGAAAGTAAAGAAAAGAGCTCTGTGCGGTCAGTAGAAAAAACTATAAAAGTCCACCGCAGAGAAATGCAAAAATCCCCACACCTAACTAAAGGTGTGGAGGGCAAACTCTGCTGCCCAGAGCTTCCAGTTTAGCTAAATAGATCCATACTGATAAACTGGACAAATGAGCAAAAACAAGACAGTACAAAACAACAAGTCCACAATAAGTGAACTGCAAAGGACATGGAAGAACTTAGCTTAGCAGAACTTGGTCAGAGTGTCAGGAAAGTCCAAAGAGCAATGACTCCAGGCAGAGACAATTGTCAACTGGCATTGAATGAGGGCTAAGGCCAGACTAATATAGCCGAGCCCAAAAGACAATCAAAGGAAACAGCTGAGAAGCAAAATCCAAGAAGCAGCAATACCACTAAAGACCACAGCAGGAGCCCAAGAGCAGAACTCTCAAAAATACTACTTCAACCAAGAACGGAATTCACAACACAGGTGTATCTGCTAATTGCAGTTCTGACTGGGCTATTTAGGCTTGCAGGACTCATTAGTCCTTGCCAGTTGTCAATGTTTTTTGGGACATGATGGATATCTGTCTGGCTTTTCCTGCTTGGCTGCCATTTCAGCAAAGATAAGTGTTTGCTTCTTTTTCTGTGGCAGACTTGCTGTGTGCTTATTTTTGATTGTATTCCTGCTCTGATTGTAGGATTCGCTGGAGTTGCAGATTTACGCTCCTACGTCTTTAGTTAGATGTAGGAAGTTTTTGTATATTCTGCTGTGGATATTTTGAAGGGTTTTAATACTGACTGCACAGAACTCTGTCCTATCTTGTCCTATTTTAGCTAGAGTGGCCTCCTGTGCTAAATCCTGTTTTTCAGCCTGTGTATGTTTTTTCCTCTCCGACTCACCGCCAATATTTGTGGGGGGCTGTCTATTCTTTGGGGTTCTGCTCTGATGCAAGATAGTATTCCTATTTCCATCTTTAGGAGTATTTAGTTCTCCGGCTGTGAAGAGGTGTCTAGGATTGGTTGGGTACACTCCACGTCTACTTCTAGTTGCGGTGTTAAGATCAGGATTTGCAGTCAGTATAGTGGCCACCTACTCCAGTGAAAGTTCTCATGATGCTCCAAGGTCACCGGATCATAACAGTACAACTGGCCTATAATGAGTTAAATGCCTCTCAGAAGAAGGGAAGAAAGGTGTTGAGCCATTTTTTTTTCTTCAGTCTGCTTTCTGTTCTCTTCCCTCTTAATCTCTTGGTGGCTGAGGAGCGTTGTGCTAGCATGAATGTTCAGGAATTAGCTTCTCGTGTAGACCAGCTTGCTACCAGGGTACAGGGTATTTCAGATTATATTGTTCAGACTCCTGCTTTAGAACCGAAGATTCCTACTCCTGATTTGTTTTCTGGTGACAGGTCTAAATTTTTGAGTTTTAAAAACAACTGTAAACTGTTTTTTGCTCTGAGACCTCGATCCTCCGGTGATTCCATTCAGCAGGTAAAAATCGTAATCTCCCTGCTGCGTGGCGACCCGCAGGATTGGGCGTTTTCCTTGGAATCTGGGAATCCGGCTTTGCTTAATATAGACTCCTTTTTTCAGGCTTTGGGATTATTATATGATGAACCTAATTCTGTGGATCAAGCTGAGAAGACCTTGTTGGCCCTGTCTCAGGGTCAAGAGGCGGCAGAATTGTATTGTCAGAAATTCAGAAAATGGTCTGTGTTGACTAAATGGAATAATGATGCTTTGGCGGCAATTTTCAGAAGGGGTCTTTCTGAATCCGTTAAAGATGTCATGGTGGGGTTTCCCATGCCTTCTGGTCTGAGTGATTCTATGTCTCTGGCCATTCAGATTGACCGGCGCTTGCGGGAGCGCAGAACTGTGCGCGCTGTGGCGTTGTCCTCAGAGCAGATTCCTGAGCCAATGCAGTGTGATAGGATTCTGTCTAGAACAGAACGACAAGGATTCAGACGTCAAAATGGGTTGTGTTATTATTGTGGCGATGCTTCTCATGTCATTTCAGTCTGCCCTAAGCGGACAAAGAGGATCGCTAGTTCATTTACCATCAGTACTGTACAACCTAAATTTTTGTTATCTGTGTCCTTGATCTGCTCATTGTCATCATTTTCTGTCATGGCGTTTGTGGATTCAGGTGCCGCCTTGAACTTAATGGACTTTGGGTTTGCCAAGCGTTGCGGTTTTTCCTTACAGCCTTTGCAGAACCCTATTCCTTTAAGGGGCATTGATGCTACAACCTTGGCTAAAAATAAGCCCCAGTTTTGGACAAAGGTTACCATGCGCATGGCGCCAGCCCATCAGGAAGATTGTAGATTTCTGGTGTTGCATAATTTGCATGATGTTGTTGTGCTGGGTTTTCCGTGGTTGCAGGTACATAATCCTGTGTTGGATTGGAAGTCCATGTCTGTGACTAGTTGGGGTTGTCAGGGGGTTCATAATGATGTTCCTTTGATGTCAATCTCCTCTTCTTCCTCTTCTGAAATTCCAGAGTTTTTGTCTGATTTTCAGGATGTATTCAATGAGCCCAAGTCCAGTTTCCTTCCACCGCACAGGGACTGCGATTGTGCTATTGACTTGATTCCAGGTTGTAAGTTTTCTAAGGGTCGACTTTTTAACCTGTCTGTGCCTGAACATACCGCCATGCGGAGCTATATTAAGGAGTCTTTGGAGAAAGGACATATTCGGCCATCTTCTTCACCGTTGGGAGCGGGATTCTTTTTTGTCGCTAAAAAAGATGGTTCCTTGAGACCCTGTATTGATTATCGCCTCTTGAATAAAATCACGGTCAAGTTTCAATATCCTTTACCTTTGCTTACCGATTTGTTTGCTAGAATTAAGGGAGCTAGTTGGTTTACTTTGATTGACCTTCGGGGGGCATATAATCTTGTTCGTATTAAGCAGGGTGATGAATGGTAAACTGCGTTTAACACGCCCGAAGGCCATTTTGAATACCTTGTGATGCCATTCGGGCTCACTAATGCTCCATCTGTTTTTCAGTCCTTCATGCATGATATCTTCCGGACTTATATTGATAAGTTCTTGATTGTATATTTGGACGATATTTTGATTTTTTCAGATGATTGGGAGTCTCATGTGGAACAGGTCAGGATGGTATTTCAGATCCTTCGTGACAATGCCCTGTTTGTGAAAGGGTCTAAGTGTCTCTTTGGGGTGCAGAAGGTCTCTTTTTTGGGCTTTATTTTTTCTCCCTCATCTATAGAGATGGATCCGGTTAAGGTTCAGGCTATTCATGATTGGATTCAGCCCACATCTGTGAAGAGCCTTCAGAAATTTTTGGGTTTTGCAAATTTTTATCGCCGTTTCATTGCTAATTTTTCTAGCGTGGTTAAACCCTTGACCGATTTGACGAAGAAAGGCACGGATGTGGCGAATTGGTCCTCTGCGGCTGTCTCTGCCTTTCAGGAGCTTAAACGTCGATTTACTTCTGCTCTGGTGTTGCGCCAACCGGATGTTTCTCTTCCGTTTCAGGTTGAGGTTGACGCTTCTGAGATTGGGGCAGGGGCCGTTTTGTCTCAGAGGGATCCTGTTGGTTCCTTAATGAAACCGTGTGCCTTCTTTTCCCGTAAGTTTTCGCCTGCTGAATGCAATTATGATGTCGGCAATCGAGAGTTGTTGGCTATGAAGTGGGCGTTTGAGGAGTGGCGACATTGGCTTGAGGGAGCTAAGCACCGTATTGTGGTCTTGACTGATCATAAGAATTTGATTTACCTCGAGTCGGCTAAAAGGCTGAATCCTAGACAGGCTCGATGGTCCTTGTTTTCTTCCCATTTTGATTTTGTGGTCTCGTACCTTCCGGGTACTAAGAACATTAAGGCTGATTCCCTCTCTAGGAGTTTTTTGCCTGATTCTCCTGAGGTCTCGGAACCGGTCGGTATTTTGAAGGAAGGGGTGGTCCTTTCTGCCATTTTCCCTGATTTACGACGGGTTCTTCAGGAATTTTAAGCTGATAAACCTGATCACTGTCCTGTGGTGAAATTGTTTATTCCTGACAGATAGACTAGTAGAGTGATTTCTGAGGTTCACTGTTCCGTGTTGGCTGGTCATCCTGGCATTTTTGGTACCAGAGACTTGGTTGACAGGTCCTTTTGGTGGCCTTCTTTGTCGCGTGATGTGCGTTCTTTTGTGCAGTCCTGTGGGACTTGTGCGCGGGCCAGGCCTTGTTGTTCCCGTGCTAGTGGGTTGCTTTTGCCATTGCCGGTCCCTGAGAGGCCCTGGACGCATATTTCTATGGATTTTATTTCCGATCTTCCGGTTTCCCAGAGGATGTCGGTTATCTGGGTTGTTTGTGACCGGTTCTCTAAGATGGTTCATTTGGTGCCTTTGCCTAAATTGCCTTCCTCTTCGGATTTGGTTCCGTTGTTTTTTCAGCATGTGGTCCGTTTGCATGGTATTCCGGAGAATATTATGTCCGACAGAGGTTCCCAGTTTGTTTCTAGGTTTTGGCGGGCCTTTTGTGCTAAGCTGGGCATTGATTTGTCTTTTTCTTCTGCGTTTCATCCTCAGACAAATGGTCAGACCGAGCGAACTAATCAGACTTTGGAGACTTATTTGAGATGTTTTGTGTCTGCTGATCAGGATGATTGGGTGGCTTTCTTGCCATTGGCCGAGTTTGCCCTTAATAATCGGGCTAGTTCGGCTACCTTGGTTTCGCCTTTCTTTTGTAATTTTGGTTTTCATCCTCGTTTTTCTTCTGGGCAGGTTGAGCCTTCTGACTGTCCTGGTGTGGATTCTGTGGTGGACAGGTTGCAGCAGATCTGGGCTCATGTGGTGGACAATTTGGTGTCGTCTCAAGAGGAGGTTCAACGTTTTGCTAATCATCGTCGGTGTGTTGGTTCCCGACTTCGGGTTGGGGATCTGGTCTGGTTGTCTTCCTGTCATGTTCCTATGAAGGTTTCTTCTCCTAAGTTTAAGCCTCGGTTTATTGGTCCTTATTGGTCCTTATAGGATTTCCCCCATCCTCTGGAACTCTTTGCCCCAACACGTCCGACTATCAACCACAGTCGGATCCTTCAGACGGAACCTGAAAACTCATCTCTTCAGGAAAGCCTACAGCCTGCACTGACACCGCTGCTGCCTCATCACTATCGAAGCTACCGCCTCACCAACACCGGAGCTACCGCCTCACCAACACCGGAGCTACCACCTCACCAACACCGGAGCTCCTGCAACCCTCAACCTACTGTCTCCTTCCCCATAATCCTGTAGAATGTAAGCCCGCAAGGGCAGGGTCCTCGCCCCTCTGTATCAGTCCGTCATTGTTAGTTTGTTTACTGTATGTGATATTTGTAACTTGTATGTAACCCCTTCTCATGTACAGCACCATGGACTCAATAGTGCTATATAAATAAATAATAATAATAATAATAATAATTTCTGAGATTATTAATCCGGTGTCTTTTCGATTGGCGCTTCCGGCCTCTTTTGCTATCCATAATGTCTTCCATAGATCTTTGTTGCGGAAATATGTGGAACCTGTTGTTCACTCTGTTGATCCTCCGGCCCCTGTGTTGGTTGATGGGGAGTTGGAATATGTTGTTGAGAAGATTTTGGATTCCCGTTTTTCGAGGCGGAAGCTTCAGTACCTTGTTAAATGGAAGGGTTATGGCCAGGAGGATAATTCTTGGGTTTTTGCCTCTGATGTCCATGCTGCTGATTTGGTTCGTGCCTTTCATCTGGCTCATCCTGATCGTCCTGGGGGCTCTGGTGAGGGTTCGGTGACCCCTCCTCAAGGGGGGGTACTCTTGTGAATTCTGCTTTTGAGCTCCCTCTGGTGGTAGCAGATGGTAATGCAGTTGTTCCTGGGCTGCAGTCTTGGACAGGTGTATCTGCTAATTGCAGTTCTGACTGGGCTATTTAGGCTTGCAGGACTCATTAGTCCTTGCCAGTTGTCAATGTTTTTTGGGACATGATGGATCTCTGTCTGGCTTCTCCTGCTTGGCTGCCATTTCAGCAAAGATAAGTGTCTGTTTCTTTTTCTGTGGCACACTTGCTGTGTGCTTATTTTTGATTGTATTCCTGCTCTGATTGTAGGATTCGCTGGAGTTGCAGATTTACACTCCTACGTCTCTAGATGTAGGAAGTTTTTGTATATTCTGCTGTGGATATTTTGAAGAGTTTTAATACTGACCGCACAGAACTCTGTCTTATCTTGTCCTATTTTAGCTAGAGTGGCCTCCTGTGCTAAATCCTGTTTTTCAGCCTGTGTATGTTTTTTCCTCTCCGACTCACCGCCAATATTTGTGGGGGGCTGTCTATCCTTTGGGGTTCTGCTCTGAGGCAAGATAGTATTCCTATTTCCATCTTTAGGGGTATTTAGTCCTCCGGCTGTGACGAGGTGTCTAGGATTGGTTAGGTACACTCCACGGCTACTTCTAGTTGCAGTGTTAAGATCAGGATTGCGGTCAGTATAGTGGCCACCTACTCCAGTGAAAGTTCTCATGCTGCTCCAAGGTCACCGGATCATAACAGTGCCCCCGGCCCCCGCTCCATACTCCCCTCCGGTCACCGCTAACACAGGGTTAATGCCGGCGGTAACGGACCGCGTTATGCCGCGGGTAACGCATTCCGTTACCGCCGCTATTAACCCTGTGTGTCCCCAACCTTTTACTAATGATGCTGCCTATGCGGCATCAATAGTAAAAGAAAGTAATGTTAAAAATAGTAAAAAAAAACAAAAAACCTGCTATACTCACCCTCCGTTGTCCGCTGAGCCGCTCGCGCCTGCCGCCATCTTCCTTTCCCAGCGATGCTTTGCGAAATTACCCAGAAGACCTAGCGGTCTCGCGAGACCGCTAAGTCATATGGGTAATTTCGCAAAGCATCCTGGGAACGCAAGATGGCGGCAGCCGCGTGCTGTGTGTTGGATCCCAGGAAGCGCAGAGACGGGATGCTGAGGAGCAACGACCAGAATGGTGAGTATGTTCAACTACAAGGGGCCCTCGGATCGTTGGGTGAGTATGTTTATTTTTTATTTTTTTAACCTGTGACATACTTGGCTCGGTAATATACTACGTGACTCTGTGCTGTATACTACAAGGCTGGGCAATATACTACGTCACTGTGCAGTATACTACGTAACTGGACAATATACAACGTGGACATGCATATTCTAGAATACCTGATGCGTTAGAATCAGGCCACCATCTAGTAGAGGAATAATACCTTACCTTCTGACACCACTTAGTGGAGACATTGTATCACTAACTCCTTTTTCAGTCAGTATTTGAGAATGTATACACATAAACACATTTTCTCCATATGGATCCACATAACTGTGTTGTAAACTGTTGAAAATTTCTTGTGAAATGCATTTTATCTGTTTTTTATATAGTCTTTTTTGCTGTGGAATTTTTTCAATAAAGATGTACTGAATTAACATATATGTTTTACATGGGAGTATTTCTGTGGGCTGCACATTTTCATGGTGACAGGTCCCCAAGGAATCTTGTCAGCGGGAATTTGTTATGTAATCTGAGAGTAGCGTGATGTAGGGGCAGAGACGCCGATAGTAGAAATGTCACTTAATGAGCTGCTTCCTGTAGTTTTGATAAAATCCCTGTTTTATCTGCTGTAGATATAGGAGTGCTCAGAATGCAGAGCTCTGTAGAACCCCGCCCTCACCAATGATTGGCAACTTTCTGCCTATACACAGTGTACACAGAAAACTGCCAATCACTTCTGTGGGTTATACAGAGAAAGCTGCCAATCACTGGTGGGGACGGGGTTATACAGAACACATGATTGTGGAGGACTACATAGCCGTCTCTAGTGATAATCTGCTGATAACACTACAGCAAGCAGCCCAATAATTGACACATTACTGGAAGCAGGGTCTCCGTCTCTACATCAAGTTGCTCTCAAATTAGAGGGCAAAAACTTGCTGACATATTCCGTTTTGAAGAACGGGTCGTCTGTATATTGTGACATCGCTGTGATGATGGATGTAATGACCAGAGGTCCGAATAAGATCCAGTGAGTCACAAACCAAGACCAAGGCAGAAATCTCCAACGGTATTTACTCAAAAGCAAAATAAATAAGGTAATATGGAGAATATTAAGGCAGATGCACCCCAAAGA
The DNA here is from genome assembly GCF_032444005.1 of Ranitomeya imitator. Lineage (NCBI taxonomy): Eukaryota > Metazoa > Chordata > Amphibia > Anura > Dendrobatidae > Ranitomeya > Ranitomeya imitator. The sequence goes on along the minus strand of NC_091284.1, from coordinate 12,461,282 downwards.
TACACTAGCTCAGCAGCAGCTGAAATCACTGTGCCACTCCAAGGTCTCCTGAGAACTGTTTCTATAACAGAATAGTAAGAAATTTACCTAACAGAGTAACTAAAAACAGGAAACAAGTGTAAATTGAATGTAGTGTTATCAAGGGAGCCCCTGGAACGGCACACTGAGTATAACTTACACAACTCTAATACAAGATACACCTCTAAAATAACCATTAAACACTCAGAGCAGAGATACCCAGGTATCTATAACTATGGTACCGTATCCTGAGATAGATTTCCTCTCAGGCAGGAATCCGCACAGGCTGCAGCCAGTCCATATCTTTAGCGCCAATAAGTTACAGCAAGCTCCTCTTGTCTTGTCGGCCGATGCCGAGCCCAAACGCCGGGGACTTAGTTAGTGGTCTCACGATGTTGTCTCTGCTTCTGTAGCTCCTAGGAATGCTTCCACGACAACCTGTCCATCTCTGTATCAGCAGTCTGCCCAGACTTGTTTCTCCACTCAATGCACAGGGAATCCACAGCCTTCCAAATACGTACTGGGTTTAGTAAAGTCTCAGTCTTTTCTTAGATCAAGGGTTAGCTCTTCTCCAGGAAACGTTAGCAGCAAAAGTCTCTCAAAAGCTTCTTTTCCTCCAAACACACTCGCAGTCAATCCACACACAGTCTCTTTTTAAGATCTCACAGCAGCTTCTGCCTTTTCTTCCCGCCTTTTTCTCTCAGCTCTCACTTCCTTGTTTCACTTTACACACAAGACACCAGACCCCACCCCCCAGCACACATTGTCTCCGGGAGTTTTGCAGGGTCTGTCCTCTGCTGCAGCAGGCAAAAACCACAGGGTCCTACTGCCCTCTCAGTGGGACTACAGTTCACTCTCTTACATGCCACCCCACTAGAGGTTGGCGTCCTCGACATACCTTCCCACTCAAATTCATCTTGAGCATATCGCTGAGGCGGTATTCCAGCCGTAGATCGTGTAGTTCTCCTGAGTCCTACATCAACAGGTGCAACCTTAGAGGGAGCTAAAGTCTCTTCCGTGGTCGTGTTAGTGGGCGCAAGTGGAGTTGTCTCCTCCTGCGGCTCGATGTCCTGTGATACAGCGTCAGGACCAAACAGTTGACCTGATGCACTCTCCTCAACAACATCCTCCATATCCCCAACATTCTCATCACCCGAGGCCAGATCGGTCACAGGGGGCAAATAAGCAGGCGCAGGAGTAAGCACACCATCAAACTCAAGATCATTCAGAGTTCCCGCCCCTTGGAACATGGCCTCTGGCTCTAGGGGGGTAGGCGCCGAATCTTCAAACCAGCACCGTTGTAACATGTTACGATGCAAATTACGGGTTGGCCCCCCTGTCCCCACCGGTTCGACCTCGTACACTGGAATCTCAGGGTTCACCTGTTTTTTTTATCAGATACGGTATCGCCTCCCATCGGTCACTCAGCTTTCCTGACCGTCGTTTTGTCCTCACCAACACTCTGTCTCCCGGAGAGAACAGCTCTGTTTGTACAGGTCACGTGTCTTTATGGACCACCTGGCGAAGGCGGTCGCCCACCACCTGATGCACCACCCTCAACCGCCGCCGATGCTCTCGTACCCACTTGGATGCAGTCCGAAGGGGGGCGGAGGAGGGATCTGGCATGTTCAAATCCTCAATGTCTCGGCCAGGTCTACCAAACATCAACATGTGTGGTGAGTAACCAGTAGTACTGTGCACCCTGTTATTGTAAGCCCACATCAATTCGGGGAGATACTCAGGCCAGCATGTCTGTTGCTGACTCTCTAAGGACCTCAACATTTGCAACAAGGTCCGATTAAAACGCTCACACGCCCCGTTACCCTGAGGGTGGTAAGGCGTTGTTCTCGACTGCTCGATACCATAAAGCTGGTGCAACTCTTTCATCAGCATCCCCTGAAAGCAGGCCCCTTGATCTGAATGTATTCTCTGCGGACACCCGAACACTTGGAAGAAATGTCGGCACACTGCCTCAGCCGCCGACTTGGCCGTCTGATCTCTTGTCGGCACCGCTACAGCATACTTGGTAAAGTGATCTGTCATCACCAGGCAATAGGAGTACCCTGACGTAGAGTACCCTATCAACACGTAGTCAATCATGAGTAGCTCCAGTGGAGCTGAAGTCTTAATAGACTGTGTGGGAGCTCGCTGTTCAGGGCTTTTGTTGAGCCCACAAATTCGGCATTGCCGACACGCGTCGGCCACCATCCCTCCCAACTCAGGGCAGTAGAGGATTCGCTGCAACCACTGAAGTGTCTTTTCACTTCCAAAATGGGCCCCCTTCTCATGCGCCTCACGAGCGACCACTGGACCCATCCCCACAGGAATTATCAGTTGGTACCGATGCTGCAGCTCCGATGGCAGGTACACCTTACGATACAACAGACCTTGTTCCACACACAATTTATCCCATTGTCGAAGGAGTTTCATTCCTTCCATGGACGACTGAGCCTTGTCCTCTGCACTGGGCCAGACCTTGTTTTGTACCCAACGGCGCACAAGTGCAACGTCCGGACACTCATCCTGGGCTCTTGTCCAATCTGAGGGTGTTTTACCCAGGACACAGGGCATCCCGGTGGCCACCCCACTTGAGTGTACCACACTTTGGAAGATAGGTATCTGCCCCAAAGCTGGAGTTTCAGTATCCTCAAGTTGTTCGTCCACATCTTCCCCTGATGACCCAAGGGGCACTCTTGACAATGCATCTGCATTGCCGTTCTCTCGACCAGAGTGAAATTTAATGCGGTAATTGAACTTGGCCAGTCTGGCGACCCACCGCTGCTCCAACGCCCCCAGCTTTGCATTCTCTAAGTGAGCTAGCGGGTTGTTATCTGTCATGACTAGCACCTCAGCTCCTGTTAGATTCTCGGCGAAGCGTTCTGTCATTGCCCACACCAGAGCCAGCAATTCCAGCCGGAATGAGCTGTAGTTAGCCGGATTTCGCTCGGAGTCTCTTAAAGATCTGCTGCCATAAGAAATCACTCGCTCTCGGCCGTCCTGCACCTGTGCTAGTACTGCCCCCAACCCATGAAGACTACCATCGGTATACAACAAAAAAGGGGTGTCAAACCGGGCGTAGGCCAGCAATGGGGCACTCGCTAGGGTGGTTTTCACTTCATCAAATGCCTTTTTCTGTAGGGGCCCCCATGGAATGGGGCGATTTCGAGGACCCAGCGCTGTCCCTCTCAAAAGTTCATTCAAGGGACTCACCACTTGTGAGAATTTAGGCACAAACCGCCGATAGTATCCTGCTAGGCCCAGGAAGGCCCGCACTTCTCGCAGGTCACAAGGAGGTGGCCACTCTTGTACCGCCTTAATCTTACTGGCTAACGGTAGTACCCCGTCCGGGGTCACCAGATGCCCCAAGCATTCAATCTGGTTTCGTAACAGTTGACATTTTTTTGGCTTTATTTTCAGGCCGTAGCTCTTGAGCCGCCGGAGAACTTGACGCAGCTTCTCCAGATGATCTTCAAATGAGGTTCCGAACACCACAATGTCGTCTAGATATATCAGGACTGATTCAAAATTTAGATCGCCCAAGCAATGTTCCATCAGGCGTTGGAAGGTTCCCGGGGCAGTAGCGAGGCCAAAGGGCATCCGGTTGAACTCAAAGAGCCCCATTGGCAAGACAAACGCCGTCTTGGCCCGATCTTTTTCAGCCATTGGGACCTGCCAGTATCCGCTTGCCAAATCCAACTTTGAGAAATACTTGGCCCGACCCAGGGCCGACAGGGATTCTTCAATACGGGGTAAAGGATATGCGTCCCGTACGGTGTGGGCATTCAATTTCCGATAGTCCACACAAAATCGGAGTGTCCCATCCTTCTTGCGGACCAAGACTACAGGGGCCGCCCAGGCGAATGTCCAGGATGACTGTTGGTCTGGTCGCAATTCGAACCCTGCATTTTCTGGCACCTTCTCTGCCGGCACGAACAGTTCAGCCAGTATGGTCCCAGCGGGAATTGCAACAGCTTCATCTAAAACATTGATGCATCGGACCGGCACTTGTCCATTCTTCACAATCGCCAAAGACCGGGCCACATGTACCTTGGCAAATGAGGACTCCTCCCGGGCGGGCTCAAGTAGCACTTCAAGCCCATTCAATCTCTGTGCAGCTCCCACAGGCAGCATTAAGAGTTCCTCTTGTCTGGGTCCCAGCAGGATCGGGGACCTCGAAGTCACTCGGACCCGGCCCACCCGGCCACCTGGGACCGCACTTTTCAGCAAGTCGCAACTCAGCACTAGACGGTGTAGAATTCTCTGTGTGGGTCGGTGTCTTGTCGCACGGGCCCAGTATCGGGGTCCTTCACTGGCATACATCTGGTGATTCAAGTCTCGCAGCACGTTCATTCCGAGCGTCACTTCCATCCCTCTTCTAGGGGGGTGATCCACCAGTACTACCCCTTTCTGCCCGAGCTCTTGACCAAACATTTTTAGTTGCATCCACACGATTCCCCTAAGACTGACAATTGACCATTATTTGCGGCAGTCAGTCGTATCACTCGGCCATCCTCTGGCACCACTAGTCGACTGAAGTATCTCTCATATACTTCTAGAGGCATTATAGTACATTCGGATCCCGTGTCAACCAAGCACCTCATCTTCCGCCCTTCAAACTCTGCTTCTATCACTGGACTACATGCAAACAAATCTTGTTCATTCCGTCGAGGGCTTTGTGTGTGTGGGGCCGCTGCTGCTTGCCCTCTCATGGCAGCGGCCGGAAGTTTAAAGCCGGCGCCGGGGTTTCTGGGGCTATACGCGTCCGGCAGTAACGCGAGATGTGTCCCTGGCGACCACACTTCCAGCAGGTGATTGTTCCTTGTGGACGAGGGCTTGACTCATTCTGATAGGACGACCTGGCCATTTGCGGGGTCACCGTTCCAGGGGGTGGGGCAGGAGGTCCCCGTGAGGGGGTAGAGGTGGGACCAACTGTCAGTTGAGACAATGTCTGCTTCAACTCCTTCACCTCAGCACGCAAAGCTTGTACCACGCTTACCAGCCCCTCTTCCCCCGACCCTGATGACCCACCTTCCTCCAGCTGGGCACTGTTCACTGACCCCTCGGGAACATAGGCTGATTTCTCTTCCCTTTCCACTGCAGCTCGGTAAATCTGCCAGAAAGATAACTCTGGTGCAACCCAGGCCTTTTCCAACAGTTTGTCCCGGAGAAGTCTATTGGCTAAACCGGTGATGAATTGGTCTCGGAGCAAGCGGTCTACCTCCCGGAACGCCCCCATGGCCCCCGGGTCTAGTCGCTGCATCTCATTCAACGTCTCTTGCAAGATATTAGAGTACTGCATCAGGGACTCACACTCCCTTTGGGGACGATTAAAGAATAGGGACCGAAGCTGAGCCACACGCGCTCGGCCCCCCAAACTCCCCTCTAACAGTTCCAAAATCTTTTCTAACGTGTCCCTCTCTGATTCTGGGCGCACCATCACCATACGCCTAATATCACCCTCCAGTGCATTTAATGCCAGCTCAGCGCGTAACGCGGGGGTCAAATTACACATGCGCAGAATACTCCGGATTCTCTCAGCCCAATCTTGCAACGCCATATTGCGCCCATCGTATTTCGGCATGTGCTGAAGTAAAGCTCCTACAGGCACATACCCTCCCGGAGTCGCCGCGGCTGCCAGGGGAACCCCAACCCCCGAGGAGGATGCGGATACAGCGGGGTCATTTCCACCCTCGCCTCTGTCCATGACAAACACTGGATCCTGCCGACTACGCCAAAAATGTAATGACCAGAGGTCCGAATAAGATCCAGTGAGTCACAAACCAAGACCAAGGCAGAAATCTCCAATGGTATTTACTCAAAAGCAAAATAAATAAGGTAATATGGAGAATATTAAGGCAGATGCACCCCAAAGATACACTAGCTCAGCAGCAGCTGAAATCACTGTGCCACTCCAAGGTCTCCTGAGAACTGTTTCTATAACAGAATAGTAAGAAATTTACCTAACAGAGTAACTAAAAACAGGAAACAAGTGTAAATTGAATGTAGTGTTATCAAGGGAGCCCCTGGAACGGCACACTGAGTATAACTTACACAACTCTAATACAAGATACACCTCTAAAATAACCATTAAACACTCAGAGCAGAGATACCCGGGTATCTATAACTACACTCGCTACACTCATCAGGAGGGCGTTAAACTAGAAGAAGAGGGGACGGGAAGAAAAACATTAGACTTGAACAAAGAAGACCCAGGAAAACATACTCAGAAGGGAGGTAAGAACAATTTTAAAACAATCCACAGCGAGGAGATTGGAACAAAACAAAATCCTCTAAACTGCATGCTCGCAAACGCCAGAAGCCTGACAAACAAGATGGAAGAACTAGAAGCAGAAATATCTACAGGTAACTTTGACATAGTGGGAATAACCGAGACATGGTTAGATGAAAGCTATGACTGGGCAGTTAACTTACAGGGTTACAGTCTGTTTAGAAAGGATCGTAAAAATCGGAGAGGAGGAGGGGTTTGTCTCTATGTAAAGTCTTGTCTAAAGTCCACTTTAAGGGAGGATATTAGCGAAGGAAATGAGGATGTCGAGTCCATATGGGTCGAAATTCTTGGAGGGAAAAATGGTAACAAAATTCTCATTGGGGTCTGTTACAAACCCCCAAATATAACAGAAACCATGGAAAGTCTACTTCTAAAGCAGATAGATGAAGCTGCAACCCATAATGAGGTCCTGGTTATGGGGGACTTTAACTACCCGGATATTAACTGGGAAACAGAAACCTGTGAAACCCATAAAGGCAACAGGTTTCTGCTAATAACCAAGAAAAAATATCTTTCACAATTGGTGCAGAATCCAACCAGAGGAGCCGCACTTTTAGACCTAATACTATCTAATAGACCTGACAGAATAACAAATCTGCAGGTGGTTGGGCATCTAGGAAATAGCGACCACAATATTGTACAGTTTCATCTGTCTTTCACTAGGGGGACTTGTCAGGGAGTCACAAAAACACTGAACTTTAGGAAGGCAAAGTTTGACCAGCTTAGAGATGCCCTTAATCTGGTAGACTGGGACAATATCCTCAGAAATAAGAATACAGATAATAAATGGGAAATGTTTAAGAACATCCTAAATAGGCAGTGTAAGCGGTTTATACCTTGTGGGAATAAAAGGACTAGAAATAGGAAAAACCCAATGTGGCTAAACAAAGAAGTAAGACAGGCAATTAACAGTAAAAAGAAAGCATTTGCACTACTAAAGCAGGATGGCACCATTGAAGCTCTAAAAAACTATAGGGAGAAAAATACTTTATCTAAAAAACTAATTAAAGCTGCCAAAAAGGAAACAGAGAAGCACATTGCTAAGGAGAGTAAAACTAATCCCAAACTGTTCTTCAACTATATCAATAGTAAAAGAATAAAAACTGAAAATGTAGGCCCCTTAAAAAATAGTGAGGAAAGAATGGTTGTAGATGACGAGGAAAAAGCTAACATATTAAACACCTTCTTCTCCACGGTATTCACGGTGGAAAATGAAATGCTAGGTGAAATCCCAAGAAACAATGAAAACCCTATATTAAGGGTCACCAATCTAACCCAAGAAGAGGTGCGGAACCGGCTAAATAAGATTAAAATAGATTAATCTCCGGGTCCGGATGGCATACACCCACGAGTACTAAGAGAACTAAGTAATGTAATAGATAAACCATTATTTCTTATTTTTAGGGATTCTATAGCGACGGGGTCTGTTCCGCAGGACTGGCGCATAGCAAATGTGGTGCCAATATTCAAAAAGGGCTCTAAAAGTGAACCTGGAAATTATAGGCCAGTAAGTCTAACCTCTATTGTTGGTAAAATATTTGAAGGGTTTCTGAGGGATGTTATTCTGGATTATCTCAATGAGAATAACTGTGTAACTCCATATCAGCATGGGTTTATGAGAAATCGCTCCTGTCAAACCAATCTAATCAGTTTTTATGAAGAGGTAAGCTATAGGCTGGACCACGGTGCCTCATTGGACGTGGTATATCTCGATTTTTCCAAAGCGTTTGATACCGTGCCGCACAAGAGGTTGGTACACAAAATGAGAATGCTTGGTCTGGGGGAAAATGTGTGTAAATGGGTTAGTAACTGGCTTAGTGATAGAAAGCAGAGGGTGGTTATAAATGGTATAGTCTCTAACTGGGTCGCTGTGACCAGTGGGGTACCGCAGGGGTCAGTATTGGGACCTGTTCTCTTCAACATATTCATTAATGATCTGGTAGAAGGTTTACACAGTAAAATATCGATATTTGCAGATGATACAAAACTATGTAAAGCAGTTAATACAAGAGAAGATAGTATTCTGCTACAGATGGATCTGGATAAGTTGGAAACTTGGGCTGAAAGGTGGCAGATGAGGTTTAACAATGATAAATGTAAGGTTATACACATGGGAAGAAGGAATCAATATCACCATTACACACTGAATGAGAAACCACTGGGTAAATCTGACAGGGAGAAGGACTTGGGGATCCTAGTTAATGATAAACTTACCTGGAGCAGCCAGTGCCAGGCAGCAGCTGCCAAGGCAAACAGGATCATGGGGTGCATTAAAAGAGGTCTGGATACACATGATGAGAGCATTATACTGCCTCTGTACAAATCCCTAGTTAGACCGCACATGGAGTACTGTGTCCAGTTTTGGGCACCGGTGCTCAGGAAGGATATAATGGAACTAGAGAGAGTACAAAGGAGGGCAACAAAATTAATAAAGGGGATGGGAGAACTACAATACCCAGATAGATTAGCGAAATTAGGATTATTTAGTCTAGAAAAAAGACGACTGAGGGGCGATCTAATAACCATGTATAAGTATATAAAAGGACAATACAAATATCTCGCTGAGGATCTGTTTATACCAAGGAAGGTGACGGGCACAAGGGGGCATTCTTTGCGTCTGGAGGAGAGAAGGTTTTTCCACCAACATAGAAGAGGATTCTTTACTGTTAGGGCAGTGAGAATCTGGAATTGCTTGCCTGAGGAGGTGGTGATGGCGAACTCAGTCGAGGGGTTCAAGAAAGGCCTGGATGTCTTCCTGGAGCAGAACAATATTGTATCATACAATTATTAGGTTCTGTAGAAGGACGTAGATCTGGGGATTTATTATGATGGAATATAGGCTGAACTGGATGGACAAATGTCTTTTTTCGGCCTTACTAACTATGTTACTATGTTACTATGTTACTATGGTACCGTATCCTGAGATAGATTTCCTCTCAGGCAGGAATCCGCACAGGCTGCAGCCAGTCCATATCTTCAGCGCCAATAAGTTACAGCAAGCTCCTCTTGTCTTGTCGGCCGATGCCGAGCCCAAACGCCGGGGACTTAGTTAGTGGTCTCACGATGTTGTCTCTGCTTCTGTAGCTCCTAGGAATGCTTCCACGACAACCCGTCCGTCTCTGTATCAGCAGTCTGCCCAGACTTGTTTCTCCACTCAATGCACAGGGAATCCACAGCCTTCCAAATACGTACTGGGTTTAGTAAAGTCTCAGTCTTTTCTTAGATCAAGGGTTAGCTCTTCTCCAGGAAACGTTAGCAGCAAAAGTCTCTCAAAAGCTTCTTTTCCTCCAAACACACTCGCAGTCAATCCACACACAATCTCTTTTTAAGATATCACAGCAGCTTCTGCCTTTTCTTCCCGCCTTTTTCTCTCAGCTCTCACTTCCTTGTTTCACTTTACACACAAGACACCAGACCCCACCCCCCAGCACACATTGTCTCCGGGAGTTTTGCAGGGTCTGTCCTCTGCTGCAGCAGGCAAAAACCACAGGGTCCTAGTGCCCTCTCAGTGGGACTACAGTTCACTCTCTTACATGGATCTGATTGTTTCCTTCAGATCCCATGAGGGCGGATGATGACCAAGATCCCATGAGGACGGATGATGACCAGGATCCCATGAGGACGGATGATGACCAGGATCCCATGAGGACGGATGATGACAAAGATCCAATGAGGACGAATGATAACCAGGATCAGGTACGGACTAGGGATGAAATTCAGCCCAATATTTCTAATGATACCTGTGGCACAACTCTTAGTGATGGGTATCTTGAGAACACCGATTCTGTTAACAACATAGCAGACAAGGCAGCCTATGACCAGACAGGCCCTTCTAGCATTTGCCAGAATTGCCAGATGGCCAGTCCGGCTCTGACCAGGATCCTAGGATGACAGATGAAGATCAAAGGTACTGTACGTAAATGTCTATAGGATCCAGACAATAAAGAGCATTTAGAGAAGGAAGATGTGACCTAGAGAATATTTAACACAAGTTGTTAGAAGAGAAAATATTGTGTGAGGAGAATAATCACTGTTTTACTTGTATCTATAAACCATCAGTCCGGCACACTTAGGCTATGTGCACACGTTGCGGATTTGTTGCAGATCCGCAGCATTTTTTCTATGCGGAATTACACCAAATCCGCAAAGTATTACTCAAGCAATGTTAGTCAATGGGATTCCAGAATTTGTGTGCAGATGCTGCGGAAAATTCCATCCGGATTCACAGCGTTTTATTTTCCGCAGCACTGCAATTCTTTTTGCGGATCTGCAGCGTTTCTGCACCCATTGACTTCCATTGAGTCAGTCAAATCCGCAGCAAAACCGCAGGTGTAAAAAGGACCAAAAACTCAGCAGGAAGGAAATGATGTCAGAAGGAGGAAGAGTGTGTGGGCGGAGAATATGTGCGTGTCTGTCTGTCTGTGCATCTGTCTGCGTGTGCGTTTGTCTGCGGGTGTGTGTGTGTACCCAGGCATCGTCTGATGGGACTACTACTCCCATCCGAATATGTCTGCTGTCACATATAACAAGGACAGCATGAGCTGATGATGGGAGAGTAGTCCCATCATCCGGCGACTGTTCAATTGTAAAAAAAAATAAAAACATTTACATAATTGCATACAATATACATACTCACCAAGCACCTAATCCCAGATGCCCGCGTCTCCTGCAAACAATCAAAAATAATAAACCAACATACTCCCTGTCTGCCGTAGTCCATTTAATACTGAGTGACCTCACGTGTAGAACAGTCACATCTCGCTCTACCCGTCCACTGGGGATACACTGACAGGAGGTAATCGCTCCTGTGTAAGGGGGTTGACTGAAGCCATGAAATGTTATGTATATTTAATATTTATTTATTCTTTAAAATCTTGTATGGTTTCTAACATGTATTAGGGAGAGCGTAGTACCCTAGCTGACCCACTAGATGGGGGTGGAGAGTTATTCAGCTTGTAAATAGTTAAGTGGGCGGAGCTAACGGCAGTTAACCTGAGAAACATCTGGAAATTTGAATCAGTTGGGCAGGAGCGCCCTGTCAGGGCAGTCAGCTCTGCAGAAGTCCAAGGTCCAGTCAGGCAGCTTCAGGGCCCGGAAGGCCACGAGAGAGAAAGAAGGAAGGCATTGAAAGGGTCACTGATAGCACAGTATGAGTGGGACTGTAGCTGACATGGAGGAAAGAACTAAGCAGTACGGATAGGTCACTCCGAATGTGGCGGCTTGCTAAGTGGATGGATGTACTCGGGACCAGGGCGAGTTTAGATGGTTTAGAGGAATCTCTACTAAAGTAAGACTGGGCACAGAGGACCAATAGGCACAGAGGACGATGAGCACGGTCAGTTCCGGAAGCGAGCTTAGTAAAAATGAAGGAAAGGCAGAGAAAGAGGAGAAGCTGTGTAAAGCAAAGCCAGACATAAATGCTGACAAGGAAAGAGAGGAGACAAGGACAGAGAAGGAAACTGTTTAATGTAAAGCCTGCTGTAAATGCTGAAGAGAACTGTTATGTGCCCGTCTTTAGTAAAGTTTATTGTTCAAGCGTTCAGTGGGACTGTGACTCTGTTTATTCTACTTCGGCTGAGGAGAACGTGCAGTGCATTACAGGAAGCCCCAGAAGTAAAGCAGCAGCAGGTATGCTGACTGGGAGTCGTGGAGTGTATGTGAGGGGAGGTCAAGGTCTGCAAGAGACTTTTACCTCAGCCACAACTACCGCCCTGGTTTACCCTTACACCTGCAGTGTATCTCTGCACCGCCATGAGAGTTCACCGGAGTTCATCAGCTGATCAGCTCCGGTGCTCTCACTCGTGGCACCACTGCGTGAGAAAATTCTCACGCAACAGTGCCATAAGTGACAGCACTAGAGCTGATGAACTCCGGTGAACGCTCAGTGATACACTGCAAGAGCAATTACCTCCTGTCACAAATCCCTACTCTGTGGTGTCACTAATTCGTCACGTGTCCGCTCTCACACGTGACTTGGGGTTGTGCCTGCTAGGGTTATCTATCTCCCCACTCTCAGTCCAGCAGCATTCAACCTCTGTCCTATGCTGTAATGGGAGCATAAATCACACACCGACCCAGGCCACCCACCCACTCATACACGCTGCCACCACTCACCGAATACATAGGCGATGAGTCCCGGACTATTATTATTATTATTTAATTTATATAGCATCATTAATTCCATGGTGCTGTACATGAGAAAGGGGTTACATACAGAGTTATAGATATCGTTTACAGTAAACAAGTTTACAGTGACAGCCTGGTACAGAGGGGAGAGGACCCTGTCCTTGCGGACTTACATTCTATGGGATACTGGGGAAGAGGCAGAAGGTAGGGGCGAGGCGGCGGCTCTGGCGATGGCGAGGCAGCTCTGGTGATGCGGCAGAATGGTTATTGCAGGCTGTAGGCTTTCTTGAAGAGATGGGTTTTCAGGTTCCGTCTGAAGTAGCCGAAGGTGGTGGATAGTCGGACGTGTTGAGGCATGGAATTCCAGAGGATGCGGGATATTCAGGAGAAATCTTGGAGGTGGTTGTGTGAGGAACGAATAAGTGTGGAGGAGAGTAGGAGGTCTTGGGAGGATCGGAGATTACGTGAGGGAAGATACTTGGAGATTAGTTCAGAGATATAGGGAGGGGACAGGTTGTGGATGGCTTTGTAGATCCGTGTTAGTAGTTTGAACTGGATTTGTTGGGGAATTGGGAGCCAGTGGAGGGATTTGCAGAGGGGAGGAGAGAGGTGGATTAGCCGGGCAGCAGAGTTGAGGACAGACTGGAGTGGTGCAAGAGAGTTATCAGGGAGGCCACAGAGGAGGGTGTTGCAGTAGTCGGGGCGGGAGATGATGAGGGCATGCACAAGAGTTTTGGTAGATTGTGGGCTGAGGAAGGAACGGATTCTGGCAATATTTTTGAGTTGGAGGCGACAGGAGATGGCAAGAGTTTGGACGTGCGGTTTGAAGGACAGGGCAGAGTCGAGAGTTATCCCGAGGCAGCAGATTTCAGGTGTGGGAGAGAGCGTGATGCCGTTTACCATAATAGATAGGTCAGATAGTGGGGATACATGAGATGGGGAAAGATAAGGAGTTCGGTTTTGTCTACATTGAGTTTTAGGAAGCGAGAGGTGAAGAAGGAGGATATGGCTGACAGACACTTCGAGATTCTAGACAGCAGAGAGGTGACATCTGGGCCAGAGAGGTAGATCTGAGTGTCGTCCGCATACAGGTGGTACTTGGATACTAATGGAATACTAATATTGTCTACCACTCAAAAGGCTCACACACCTTAGGCTATGGATTCTTTTAGAACATTCAAGGTTCAACTTGTTAAAGTTTTATGCTTTAATACGAAAAAGGTTCAGTGCTTACAATAAAAAAAGGTATACAATATGATAATAAAAAGACATACAACTTGTGCAAAACAGTATAAAAAAATAAACAAGAGAAACTTCCAGAAATTATCTAACTGGTAGTTGCTTTCTGCTCCCTGAGGGTAGGACGATTGTAGATTGGATCACACCAGCTTCTCAGGCTGCCCCCATTATGTGAACACAATTCTCTATACAGCCTTAATTTATAGCTTGGTCTAGAGGTCAGGTTTCTAGACCGCCCCTCAGGTTAATATCATAATTGCTGGCTTTTTGATTGGGCCACGGCCGCGCTACTAATGAATATATTATTTTTTTCTTGAGACACCCTGTGTAACGGTTCTCACAGATAGATACCATCAGACCGCAATTAACATCTCCCCTCCAAGAGCTAGGAGGTGTCAAATGTTGCCTTTCTTCTTGGCTCTAGCTAGACCTCCTAGTGAGATTTTTAGACAGAGGTCTACTTGTCTCAGGGAAGTACATATTAACACCTGGGTGCGACATGCAGCTTTTCAAGACAGATGTTACATTATTGCCAGTGACACAATAAATCTATACATAGTCCGCTGCACACATTGATATATATATATATATATATATATATATATATATATATATATACAGTGGGGCAAAAAAGTATTTAGTCAGTCAGCAATAGTGCAAGTTCCACCACTTAAAAAGATGAGAGGCGTCTGTAATTTACATCATAGGTAGACCTCAACTATGGGAGACAAACTGAGAAAAAAAAATCCAGAAAATCACATTGTCTGTTTTTTTATCATTTTATTTGCATATTATGGTGGAAAATAAGTATTTGGTCAGAAACAAACAATCAAGATTTCTGGCTCTCACAGACCTGTAACTTCTTCTTTAAGAGTCTCCTCTTTCCTCCACTCATTACCTGTAGTAATTGCACCTGTTTAAACTTGTTATCAGTATAAAAAGACACCTGTGCACACCCTCAAACAGTTTGACTCCAAACTCCACTATGGTGAAGACCAAAGAGCTGTCAAAGGACACCAGAAACAAAATTGTAGCCCTGCACCAGGCTGGGAAGACTGAATCTGCAATAGCCAACCAGCTTGGAGTGAAGAAATCAACAGTGGGAGCAATAATTAGAAAATGGAAGACATACAAGACCACTGATAATCTCCCTCGATCTGGGGCTCCACGCAAAATCCCACCCCGTGGGGTCAGAATGATCACAAGAACGGTGAGAAAAAATCCCAGAACCACGCGGGGGGACCTAGTGAATGAACTGCAGAGAGCTGGGACCAATGTAACAAGGCCTACCATAAGTAACACACTATGCCACCATAGACTCCATAGACTCAGATCCTGCAGTGCCAGACGTGTCCCACTGCTTAAGCCAGTACATGTCCGGGCCCATCTGAAGTTTGCTAGAGAGCATTTGGATGATCCAGAGGAGTTTTGGGAGAATGTCCTATGGTCTGATGAAACCAAACTGGAACTGTTTGGTAGAAACACAACTTGTCGTGTTTGGAGGAAAAAGAATACTGAGTTGCATCCATCAAACACCATACCTACTGTAAAGCATGGTGGTGGAAACATCATGCTTTGGGGCTGTTTCTCTGCAAAGGGGCCAGGACGACTGATCCGGGTACATGAAAGAATGAATGGGGCCATGTATCGTGAGATTTTGAGTGCAAACCTCCTTTCATCAGCAAGGGCATTGAAGATGAAACGTGGCTGGGTCTTTCAACATGACAATGATCCAAAGCACACCGCCAGGGCAACGAAGGAGTGGCTTCGTAAGAAGCATTTCAAGGTCCTGGAGTGGCCTAGCCAGTCTCCAGATCTCAACCCTATAGAAAACCTTTGGAGGGAGTTGAAAGTCCGTGTTGCCAAGCGAAAAGCCAAAAACATCACTGCTCTAGAGGAGATCTGCATGGAGGAATGGACCAACATACCAACAACAGTGTGTGGCAACTGTTGTGAATTCTGTGGTCAAGCTCCCTCCTGTGGTCACAAGTGGTACTTCGGCTGGTTCTATCTGTGAGCTTCCTTTGGTGGATGTGAGTGGTACTGCGGCTTCTGAGTTTCCTTCCTCAGGTGACGAGGTTAAGTCTTTAGGTGCTGCTCTATTTAACTCCACCTAGTGCTTTACTCCTGGCCTCCAGTCAATGTTTCAGTATTGGTCTTGCTCTCTCCTGGATCGTTCCTGTGGCCTGTCTATCCTGCATAAGCTAAGTTTTGCTTGTGTTACTTTTTGTTTGCTATATTTTCAGTCCAGCTTGCGTTATTGGTTTTTCTTGCTTGCTGGAAGATCTGGGACGCAGAGGGAGCACCTCCGTACCCTTAGTCGGTACGGAGGGTCTTTTTGCCCCCTCTGTGTGGTTGTTTGTAGGGTTTTGTGTTGACCGCAAAGCTATCTTTCCTATCTTCGGTCTGTTCAGTCATTCGGGCCTCACTTTGCTAAAATCTATTTCATCTCTGTGTTTGTATTTTCATCTCAACTCACAGTCATTATATGTGGGGGGCTGCCTTTCCCTTTGGGGAATTTCTCTGAGGCAAGGTAGGCTTATTTTCCTCTCTTCAGGGCTAGCTAGTTTCTCAGGCTGTGCCCGAGGCGCCTAGGACTGGTCAGGAGCGCTCCACGGCTACCTCTAGTGTGGTATGATAGGATTAGGGATTGCGGTCAGCAGAGTTCCCACGTCTCAGAGCTCGTCCTTGTTATTGGTAACTGTCAGGTCACTTTGTGTGCTCTTAACCACTAGGCCCATTGTGGTTCTGAATCACCAGGTCATAACAGTACTGGAGGCCCAAAGAACTAATGCTTCTCAATAGAGGGAAAAGAGAAGTTCTGAGACCATTTTTTTTTCTTTGCACTGTGTTTTGTATTTCTTTTCCCCTAGACATTTGGGTGGTTCAGGACACAGGTGTAGTGATGGACATTAAAGGTCTGTCTTCATGTGTGGATCATCTCACTGCAAGAGTACAAAATATTCAAGACTTTGTGGTTCAGAATTCTATGTTAGAACCAAGAATTCCTATTCCTGATTTGTTTTCTGGAGATAGAGCTAAGTGTCATGATTCCAATGGCAGGGAATCACAAAAGGACAAGCACCAACGAGCTCTAGGGTGATGGAACCTAAGCTGACCGCGACCCTAAACCTGAACACACAAATAACAATAGCCGGGGAACGTGCCTACGTTGATCCTAGACGTCTCGCACCAGCCGAAGATCTAACTTCCCCTATTAGAAGAAACACAGACCTCTCTTGCCTCCAGAGAAATACCCCACAGAAATAGCAGCCCCCCACATATAATGACGGTGAAATGAGAGGAAGGCACATACACAGTATGAAAACAGATTCAGCAAAATGAGGCCTGCTAAAACTAGATAGCAGAGGATACAAAAGTAAACTGCATGGTCAGCAAAAAACCCTTCAAAAAACCATCCTGTAATTACTTGAACTCATGTTCCAACTCATGGAACATGAGGAGCAATTACAGCCCGCTAGAGCAACCAGCAGCAAAGAAACAATTATATGCAAGCTGGACAAGACAAAAATAAAGCAAAACGTGGAACAAGAAAATCAAAAACTTAGCTTGTCCTGAAGATTACTGAAGCCAGAAGCTGAGGTAACAAAACACTCTGATAACCTTGATAGCCGGCGGGGAAATGACAAGAAAGCCCGGTTAAATAGGAAACTCCCAAATCCTAATAGAACAGGTGGACACCAGAGACAGCAGAACACAAATCACCCAGTACTATCAGTAACCACCAGAGGGAGCCCAAAAACAGAACTCACAACAGTACCCCCCCCTTAAGGAGGGGTCACCGAACCCTCACGAGAACCACCAGGGCGACCAGGATGAGCCCTATGAAAAGCGCGGACCAAATCATCAGCATGAACATCAGAGGCAACCACCCAAGAATTATCCTCCTGACCATAACCCTTCCACTTAACCAAATATTGGAGTTTCCGTCTGGAAACACGAGAATCCAAGATCTTCTCCACAACATACTCCAATTCTCCCTCCACCAGCACCGGAGCAGGAGGCTCAAGCGAAGGAACAACAGGTACCTCATACCTCCGCAACAACGACCGATGGAACACATTATGAATAGCAAACGATGCCGGGAGATCCAAACGAAACGACACAGGGTTAAAAATTTCCAAGATCCTATAAGGACCGATGAACCGAGGCTTGAACTTAGGAGAAGAGACCTTCATAGGAACAAAACGAGAAGACAACCACACCAAGTCCCCAACACGAAGTCGAGGACCCACGCCGCGACGGCGATTAGCAAACTGCTGAGCCTTCTCCTGGGACAACTTCAAATTGTCCACCACATGACTCCAAATCTGATGCAACCTATCCACCACCATGTCCACTCCAGGACAATCAGAAGGCTCCACCTGACCAGAGGAAAAACGAGGATGAAACCCCGAATTACAAAAGAAAGGAGAAACCAAGGTAGCAGAACTAGCCCGATTATTAAGGGCAAACTCGGCCAGCGGCAAAAAGGTAACCCAGTCATCCTGATCAGCAGAAACAAAACACCTCAAATAAGTTTCCAAGGTCTGATTAGTTCGCTCCGTCTGGCCATTCGTCTGAGGATGGAATGCAGACGAAAAGGACCAATCAATGCCCATCTTAGCACAGAACGTCCGCCAAAATCTAGACACAAACTGGGATCCCCTGTCAGAAACGATGTTCTCCGGAATCCCATGCAAACGAACCACGTTCTGGAAAAACAGAGGGACCAACTCAGAGGAGGAAGGCAACTTAGGCAAGGGTACAAGATGAACCATTTTAGAAAAGCGGTCACACACAACCCAGATGACGGACATTTTTTGAGAGACAGGGAGATCCGAAATAAAGTCCATGGAAATGTGCGTCCAAGGCCTCTTCGGGATAGACAAAGGTGACAACAATCCACTGGCTCGAGAACAGCAAGGTTTAGCCTGAGCACAAACCTCACAAGACTGCACAAAAGAACACACATCCCTCGACAAGGAAGGCCACCAAAAAGACCTGGCCACCAAGTCTCTAGTACCAAATATTCCAGGATGACCTGCCAACGCAGAAGAATGGACCTCGGAGATGACTCTACTGGTCCAACTATCCGGAACAAACAGTCTCTCAGGCGGACAACGATCAGGTTTACCCGCCTGAAACTCCTGCAAAGCACGTCGCAAGTCTGGGAAGACGGCCGACAAAATCACCCCATCCCTAAGGATACCAGTGGGCTCAGAATTTCCAGGGGAGTCAGGCACAAAACTCCTAGAAAGAGCATCCGCCTTCACATTCTTTGAACCTGGCAGGTATGAAACCACAAAATTGAAACGAGAGAAAAACAGTGACCAACGAGCCTGTCTAGGATTCAGACGCCTGGCAGACTCAAGGTAAATCAGATTTTTGTGATCAGTCAAGACCACCACACGATGTCTAGCACCCTCCAGCCAATGACGCCACTCCTCAAATGCCCACTTCATGGCCAAAAGTTCCCGATTACCCACATCATAATTCCGCTCAGCAGGCGAAAATTTTCTAGAAAAGAACGCACATGGCTTCATCACCGAGCAATCGGAGCTTCTCTGTGACAAAACCGCCCCAGCTCCAATCTCGGAAGCATCAACCTCAACTTGGAAAGGAAGCGAAACATCAGGCTGACGCAACACAGGAGCAGAAGAAAACCGGCGTTTAAGTTCCTGAAAGGCCTCCACAGCCGCAGGAGACCAATCAGCAACATCAGCACCCTTCTTAGTCAAATCCGTCAAAGGCTTAACAACACTAGAAAAATTAGTTATAAAACGACGATAGAAATTAGCAAAGCCCAAGAACTTCTGCAAACTCTTAAGAGATGCAGGCTGCGTCCAGTCACAAATAGCCCGAACCTTGACGGGATCCATCTCAATAGTAGAAGGGGAAAAAATATACCCCAAGAAAGAAATCTTCTGGACTCCAAAGAGACACTTTGAGCCCTTTACAAACAAGGAATTAGCCCGCAGGACCTGAAACACCTTCCTGACCTGCTGAACATGAGACTCCCAGTCATCAGAAAAAAACAAAATATCATCCAAATACACAATCATAAATTTATCCAGATATTCATGGAAAATATCGTGCATAAAGGACTGGAAGACTGAAGGAGCATTAGAAAGTCCGAAAGGCATTACCAAATACTCAAAATGGCCCTCAGGCGTATTAAATGCGGTTTTCCACTCATCACCTTGCTTTATTCGTATAAGATTATACTTCTAGACTGAACTCTATCACATTGCATTGTCTCAAGTGCCTGTTCAGAAGACACCGCCAAATGATGCACAGGTTTGCGCTCCCGTAAACGCCGATCAATCTGAATAGCCATAGTCATAGACTCATTCAGACCCGTAGGCGCAGGGAACCCCACCATAACATCTTTAATGGCCTCAGAAAGGCCATCTCTGAACTTTGCAGCCAGGGCGCACTCATTCCACTGAGTAAGCACTGACCATTTCCGAAATTTTTGACAATATATTTCTGCTTCATCTTGTCCCTGAGAGAGAGCTAATAAAGCTTTTTCAGCCTGAATCTCTTGGTTAGGTTCCTCATAGAGCAAACCCAATGCCAGAAAAAACGCATCCACATTAAGCAACGCAGGATCCCCTGGTGCCAATGCAAATGCCCAATTTTGAGGGTCACCCCGCAGGAAAGATATAATAATCTTAACCTGCTGAGCAGGGTCTCCAGAAGAGCGAGATTTCAAAGAAAGGAACAGCTTGCAATTGTTCCTAAAATTCAGAAAACTAGATCTATCTCCAGCAAAGAACGCTGGAATAGGAATTCTAGGTTCAGACATAGGAGCATGTACAACAAAATCTTGTATATTTTGAACCTTAGCAGCAAGATTATTCAAGCTGGAAGCTAAACTCTGGACGTCCATGATAAACAGCTAAGGTCAGAGCCATTCAAGGATTAAGAGGAGGAAAAAAAAATCAGCCAGGCTGCAATTAGGGCTAGGCAGCAACCTCAGAGGAGAAAAAAAAAAAAAAAAACTTCCTCAGACTACTTTTCCTCCTACTTCAGCCCAAACATTTTTTGGCCGGCTATACTGTCATGATTCCAATGGCAGGGAATCACAAAAGGACAAGCACCAACGAGTTCTAGGGTGATGGAACCTAAGCTGACCGCGACCCTAAACCTGAACACACAAATAACAATAGCCGGGGAACGTGCCTACGTTGATCCTAGACGTCTCGCACCAGCCGAAGATCTAACTTCCCCTATTAGAAGAAACACAGACCTCTCTTGCCTCCAGAGAAATACCCCACAGAAATAGCAGCCCCCCACATATAATGACGGTGAAATGAGAGGAAGGCACATACACAGTATGAAAACAGATTCAGCAAAATGAGGCCCGCTAAAACTAGATAGCAGAGGATACAAAAGTAAACTGCGCGGTCAGCAAAAAACCCTTCAAAAACCCATCCTGTAATTACTTGAACTCATGTTCCAACTCATGGAACATGAGGAGCAATTACAGCCCGCTAGAGCAACCAGCAGCAAAGAAACAATTATATGCAAGCTGGACAAAACAAAAATAAAGCAAAACGTGGAACAAGAAAATCAAAAACTTAGCTTGTCCTGAAGATTACTGAAGCCAGAAGCTGAGGTAACAAAACACTCTGATAACCTTGATAGCCGGCGGGGAAATGACAAGAAAGCCCGGTTAAATAGGAAACTCCCAAATCCTAATAGAACAGGTGGACACCAGAGACAGCAGAACACAAATCACCCAGTACCATCAGTAACCACCAGAGGGAGCCCAAAAACAGAACTCACAACAGCTAAGTATCTGAGGTTTTAAAATAATTGTAAACTGTTTCTGGCTTTGAAACCCCGCTCCTCTGGTGACCCAGTTCAACAAGTTAAGATCATTATTTCTTTATTACGTGGCGACCCTCAGGACTGGGCATTTTCCCTTGCGCCAGGAGATCCTGCATTGCGTGATATTGATGCATTTTTTCTGGCGCTCGGATTGCACTATGATGAACCTAATTCAGTGGATCAGGCAGAGAAAAATTTGCTGGCTCTGTGTCAGGGTCAGGATGAGGTAGAGGTATATTGTCAGAAGTTTAGGAAGTGGTCTGTGCTCACTCAATGGAATGAATGTGCGCTGGCAGCAATTTTCAGAAAGGGTCTCTCTGAAGCCCTTAACGATGTCATGGTGGGATTTCCTATGCCTGCTGGTTTGAATGAGTCTATGTCTTTGGCCATTCAGATCGGTCGACGCTTGCGTGAGCGTAAAACTGTGCACAATTTGGCGGTATTATCTGAGTATAAACCTGAGCCTATGCAGTGCGATAGGACTTTGACCAGAGCTGAACGGCAAGAACACAGACGTCAGAATGGGCTGTGTTTCTACTGTGGTGATTCCACTCACGCTATCTCAGATTGTCCTAAGCGCACTAAGCGGTTCGCTAGGTCTGCCACCATTGGTACGGTACAGTCGAAATTTCTTTTGTCCGTTACTTTGATCTGCTCTTTGTCATCCTATTCTGTCATGGCATTTGTGGATTCAGGCGCTGCCCTGAATTTGATGGACTTGGAGTATGCTAGGCGTTGTGGGTTTTTCTTGGAGCCCTTGCAGTGTCCTATTCCATTGAGAGGAATTGATGCTACGCCTTTGGCCAAGAATAAGCCTCAGTACTGGACCCAGCTGACCATGTGCATGGCTCCTGCACATCAGGAGGATATTCGCTTTCTGGTGTTGCATAATCTGCATGATGTGGTGGTGTTGGGGTTGCCATGGCTACAAATCCATAACCCAGTATTGGATTGGAAATCAATGTCTGTGTCCAGCTGGGGTTGTCAGGGGGTACATGGTGATGTCCCATTTCTTTCTATTTCGTCATCCACCCCTTCTGAGGTCCCAGAGTTCTTGTCAGATTACCGGGATGTATTTGATGAGCCCAAGTCCGATGCCCTACCTCCGCATAGGTATTGTGATTGTGCTATCGATTTGATTCCTGGTAGTAAGTTTCCTAAAGGTCGACTGTTTAATTTATCTGTGCCTGAGCACGCCGCTATGCGGAGTTACGTAAAAGAATCCTTGGAGAATTGTCATATTTGCCCGTCATCATCGCCATTTGGAGCAGGGTTCTTTTTTGTGGCCAAGAAGGATGGTTCGCTGAGACCTTGTATTGATTACCGCCTTCTAAATAAAATCACGGTCAAATTGCAGTACCCCTTGCCGCTGCTGTCTGATTTGTTTGCTCGGATTAAGGGGGCTAGTTGGTTCACCAAGATAGATCTTCGTGGTGCGTATAATCTTGTGCGTATTAAACGGGGCGATGAATGGAAAACTGCATTTAATACGCCCGAGGGCCATTTTGAGTACCTGGTTATGCCATTCGGGCTTTCTAATGCTCCATCAGTGTTTCAGTCCTTTATGCATGACATCTTCCGAGAGTACCTGGATAAATTCCTGATTGTATACTTGGATGATATTTTGGTCTTCTCGGATGATTGGGAGTCTCATGTGAAGCAGGTCAGAATGGTGTTCCAGGTCCTGCGTGCGAATTCTTTGTTTGTGAAGGGGTCAAAGTGTCTCTTTGGTGTTCAGAAGGTTTCATTTTTGGGGTTCATTTTTTCCCCTTCGACTATCGAGATGGACCCTGTTAAAGTTCAGGCCATTTATGATTGGACTCAGCCGACATCTCTGAAGAGTCTGCAAAAGTTCCTGGGCTTTGCTAATTTTTATCGTCGCTTCATCAATAATTTTTCTAGTATTGCTAAACCGTTGACTGATTTGACCAAGAAGGGTGCTGATGTGGTCAATTGGTCTTCTGCTGCTGTGGAAGCTTTTCAAGAGTTGAAGCGTCGTTTTTCTTCTGCCCCTGTGTTGTGCCAACCAGATGTTTCGCTCCCGTTCCAAGTCGAGGTTGATGCTTCTGAAATTGGAGCAGGGGCTGTTTTGTCGCAAAGAAGTTCTGATTGTTCGGTGATGAAACCATGTGCCTTCTTTTCCAGGAAGTTTTCGCCTGCTGAGCGAAATTATGATGTTGGCAATCGAGAGTTGCTGGTCATGAAGTGGGCATTCGAGGAGTGGCGTCATTGGCTTGAAGGAGCTAAGCATCGCGTGGTGGTCTTGACTGATCACAAGAACTTGACTTATCTCGAGTCTGCCAAACGGTTGAATCCTAGACAGGCTCGTTGGTCGCTGTTTTTCTCCCATTTTGACTTTGTGGTTTCATACCTTCCGGGCGGATGCCCTGTCTAGGAGTTTTGTGCCCGACTCTCTCCGGGTTTGCCTGAGCCGGCGGGTATTCTCAAAGAGGGGGTAATTTTGTCTGCCATCTCCCCTGATTTGCGGCGGGTGCTGCAAAAATTTCAGGCTAATAGACCTGACCGTTGCCCAGCGGAGAAACTGTTTGTCCCTGATAGGTGGACGAATAGAGTTATCTCTGAGGTTCATTGTTCGGTGTTGGCTGGTCATCCTGGAATCTTTGGTACCAGAGATTTAGTGGCTAGATCCTTTTGGTGGACGTCTCTGTTGCGGGATGTGCGTTCTTTTGTGCAGTCCTGTGGGATTTGTGCTCGGGCTAAGCCCTGCTGTTCTCGTGCCAGTGGGTTGCTTTTGCCCTTGCCGGTCCCGAAGAGGCCTTGGACACATATCTCTATGGATTTTATTTCGGATCTTCCCGTCTCTCAAAAAATGTCGGTCATTTGGGTGGTT
The DNA here is from genome assembly GCF_032444005.1 of Ranitomeya imitator. NCBI lineage: Eukaryota > Metazoa > Chordata > Amphibia > Anura > Dendrobatidae > Ranitomeya > Ranitomeya imitator. Next base: position 12,436,920 of record NC_091284.1, on the reverse strand, counting down.
TGTGATCGCTTCTCTAAGATGATCCATTTGGTACCCTTGTCTAAATTGCCTTCCTCCTCTGATTTGGTGCCATTGTTCTTCCAGCATGTGGTTCGTTTACATGGCATTCCAGAGAACATCGTTTCTGACAGAGGTTCCCAGTTTGTTTCGAGGTTTTGGCGAGCCTTTTGTGCTAGGATGGGCATTGATTTGTCTTTTTCCTCGGCTTTCCATCCTCAGACAAATGGCCAGACTGAACGAACCAATCAGACCTTGGAAACATATCTGAGATGTTTTGTTTCTGCTGATCAGGATGATTGGGTGTCCTTTTTGCCTTTGGCTGAGTTCGCCCTTAATAATCGGGCCAGCTCAGCTACTTTGGTTTTGCCGTTTTTCTGCAATTCTGGGTTCCATCCTCGTTTCTCTTCAGGGCAGGTTGAGTCTTCGGACTGTCCTGGTGTGGATACTGTGGTGGACAGGTTGCAGCAGATTTGGACTCATGTAGTGGACAATTTGACTTTGTCCCAGGAGAAGGCTCAACGTTTCGCTAACCACAGGCGCTGTGTGGGTCCCCGACTTCGTGTTGGGGATTTGGTTTGGTTGTCATCTCGTTATATTCCTATGAAAGTTTCCTCTCCTAAGTTTAAGCCTCGTTTCATTGGTCCATATAGGATTTCTGAGGTTCTTAATCCTGTGTCTTTTCGTTTGACCCTTCCAGCTTCTTTTTCCATCCATAACGTATTCCATAGGTCATTGTTGCGGAGATACGTGGCACCTGTGGTTCCATCCGTTGATCCTCCTGCCCCGGTTTTGGTTGAGGGGGAGTTGGAGTATATAGTGGAGAAGATTTTGGATTCTCGTGTTTCGAGACAGAAACTCCAGTATCTGGTTAAGTGGAATGGTTACGGTCAGGAAGATAATTCCTGGGTCTTTGCCTCTGATGTCCATGCTGCCGATCTGGTTCGTGCCTTTCCTATGGCTCATCCTGGTCGGCCTGGGGGCTCTGGTGAGGGTTCGGTGACCCCTCCTCAAGGGGAAGTACTGTTGTGAATTCTGTGGTCAAGCTCCCTCCTGTGGTCATGAGTGGTACTTCGGCTGGTTCTGTCTGTGAGCTTCCTTTGGTGGATGTGAGTGGTACTGCGGCTTCTGAGTTTCCTTCCTCAGGTGACGAGGTTAAGTCGTTAGGTGCTGCTCTATTTAACTCCACCTAGTGCTTTGCTCCTGGCCTCCAGTCAATGTTTCAGTATTGGTCTTGCTCTCTCCTGGATCGTTCCTGTGGCCTGTCTATCCTGCATAAGCTAAGCTTTGCTTGTGTTACTTTTTGTTTGCTATATTTTCAGTCCAGCTTGCGTTATTGGTTTTTCTTGCTTGCTGGAAGCTCTGGGACGCAGAGGGAGCACCTCCGTACCGTTAGTCGGTACGGAGGGTCTTTTTGCCCCCTCTGTGTGGTTGATTGTAGGGTTTTGTGTTGACCGCAAAGCTATCTTTCCTATCTTCGGTCTGTTCAGTCAGTCGGGCCTCACTTTGCTAAAATCTATTTCATCTCTGTGTTTGTATTTTCATCTCAACTCACAGTCATTATATGTGGGGGGCTGCCTTTTCCTTTGGGGAATTTCTTTGAGGCAAGGTAGGCTTATTTTCCTCTCTTCCGGGTTAGCTAGTTTCTCAGGCTGTGCCCGAGGCGCCTAGGACTGGTCAGGAGCGCTCCACGGCTACCTCTAGTGTGGTATGATAGGATTAGGGATTGCGGTCAGCAGAGTTCCCACGTCTCAGAGCTCGTCCTTGTTATTGGTAACTGTCAGGTCACTTTGTGTGTTCTTAACCACTAGGCCCATTGTGGTTCTGAATCACCAGGTCATAACAGGCAACATTGTGAAGACTTACAGAAAACGTTTGACCTCTGTCATTGCCAACAAAGGATATATTACAAAGTATTGAGATGAAATTTTGTTTCTGACCAAATACTTATTTTCCACCATAATATGCAAATAAAATGATAAAAAAAACAGACAATGTGATTTTCTGGATTTTTTTTTCTCAGTTTGTCCCCCATAGTTGAGGTCTACCTATGATGTAAATTACAGACGCCTCTCATCTTTTTAAGTGGTGGAACTTGCACTATTGCTGACTGACTAAATACTTTTTTGCCCCACTGTATATATATATATATATATATATATATATATATATATATATATATAGATATATACACACACACATACACACACACATATTTCACCACATCTCCTGTAAGTGTATCACCGGAGGCAGGGTAGAGCAAGATGTGACTGTTCTGCGCATGAGATCGTCGTGGGACACTCAGTAATGGCCTACGTCGGACAGGATAATATTATATAGTAACATAGTAACATAGTAACATAGTTAGTAAGGCCAAAAAAAGACATTTGTCCATCCAGTTCAGCCTATATTCCATCATAATAAATCCCCAGATCTACGTCCTTCTACAGAACCTAATAAATGTATGATACAATATTGTTCTGCTCCAGGAAGACATCCAGGCCTCTCTTGAACCCCTCGACTGAGTTCGCCATCACCACCTCCTCAGGCAAGCAATTCCAGATTCTCACTGCCCTAACAGTAAAGAATCCTCTTCTATGTTGGTGGAAAAACCTTCTCTCCTCCAGACGCAAAGAATGCCCCCTTGTGCCCGTCACCTTCCTATATTTACCTTCATTCGCGGTGAGGCGCCCTCTGCTGGTTGTCCTCATATGAACTCGAGCCTGGGAGCTTTCTAGGAAAGTTCCCATGATCTAGGAACAGCCTGCAGAGGGCGCCTCACCGCAAATGAAGGTAAATATAGGTTATTGACCTACTTTACCTTCATTCCCCGGGGTTTTGCAGCAAGGAGCAGCCTGCATTAGCAGAGCTCCTGGCTGCAAAATATTTTAACCCTTTACATCGTGGGACCTTACAGATCTTCAGAAGGTATGTATATTGTTGGTTTATTATTTTTTATTTGTTACAGAGCGAGGGTCTTCAGAAGGATTGAGATATTTGTATTGTCCCCTTATATACTTATACATGGTTATTAGATCGCCCCTCAGTCGTCTTTTTTCTAGACTAAATAATCCTAATTTCGCTAATCTATCTGGGTATTGTAGAGCTCCCATCCCCTTTATTAATTTTGTTGCCCTCCTTTGTACTCTCTCTAGTTCCATTATATATAAATGTTGGTTTATTTTATTTTTGTTGCAGGAGATGAGGGCGTCGGGGATTAGGCATTCAACAAGTATGGTAAATTTAGATTCAATAAAGGAGTCTGTAATTATTTCAAATAAAGGACTTTATTCTGGCTGTTACCATGTAACTATGGGGTTAGTAATGTTTAGGTGTCTTCTAGACGCCTCTCCATTACTAACCTGTGGGCTTGGTGTCACCTGACCATACAAAGGTGACATCAACCCCACAAATATGAACCCCACATGCTACCGCTACAGGGCAAGTGGGAACAGCGAGGCTAAGTGCCAGAATTGGCGCATCTATAAGATGCGCCATTTCAGGGACAGCTGAGAACTGATGTTTTTAGCCTGGGGGTGCCAATATTCATGGCCCCTTCCCAGGCTATTAAAGTAATAGCTTAGTAAAGGCTAAGCAAACAGCTGTGAGCTGATATTAATAGCGTGGGAACCTTTATGGCTCTTGTCTCCTTCCCAGAATATTAACATCTGCCCTCAGCCGTCGGCTTTCCCTCTGCTGGTTAATAAAATTATGAGGGAGCCCACACAATTTTTTTAATTTTTTTTTTGAAAAATAAACAGATATTGCATTTCCAACAGATTTCTGACTGTTGCTTTTTTGTTACAGCATATGTAAGTTAATTATGTTAATGTTCCTACATAGGCTGGTGTGTGTGTGTCTTCATTTAATATAAATGAGGGTATCTGGTGAAAGAGGTTGAACAATGAAATTACATCTCAATTCTTATTTTTTTAATAATATATCTTTGTTTACAAAAATGCCTGAAAATCTGCTTCAAAAACACATCAAATCCACATAAAAACGGCACAGATTTTCAACTGCGTTTTCTGCATAGAGAGGCAATACTGCACAGAATTTTACACATGCAAATCCGCAACGTGTGCACATAGCCTTAGGTTATGTTTCCACGGGCCGGATTACATCCGGATTAGTTGCGGATTGAATGCTGAGTACAACCGCAGCGTTCAACCCGCAGTGTCCAGATGTTACAGCATAGTGGAGGGGATTTTATAAAATCTCATCTCCACTATGCGTGCGAACACACATCCGGCGGCCCTGCATTTATGGACATGCGGCGCGTCTTTTTAGAACGCTGCTCCGTCGCCGCAAGATAAATCACACTGCCCTATGCATGATGTGCAGAGATTCCAGATGTGTGCAATGAACACATCCGGAAACACCTCGCGTACAGAAGGGGGCGGAGCGGGTTTTGCGCTCCGTTCAAAGCGCCGTCATTACAAACCGTGAACACGCACACTCACCGTGTATCTATAGACCGTCAGTTAGGCACATTTACCATGTATCTATAGATCTCTCAATATCTTCCCTCACGTAATCTCCGGTCCTCCCAAGACCTCCTACTCTCCTCCACACTTATTCGCTCCTCACCCAATCGCCTCCAAGATTTCTCCCGAATTTCCCCCATCCTCTGGAATTCTGCGCCCCAACACATCCGGTTATTCACCACATTTAGATCCTTCAAAACAAACCTGAAAACCCATCTCTTCAAGGAAGCTTACAGCCTGTAATGACCACACGGCCACCTCAACACCATCAGAGCTACTGCAACCCTTGACCTCCTGTATCCTTCCCCATAATCCTGCAGAATGTAAACCCGCAAGGGCAGAGTACTCGCCCCTCTGTACCAGTCTGTCATTGTTAGTTTACTGTAAGTGATATTTGTATTTTGATGTAACCCCTTCTCATGTACAGCACCATGGAATTAATGGTGCTATATAAATAATAATAATAATATACAGTCAGCCCAGCAAACTTACCACGTGTTCGTAGTCCGTTAGTCTGGCACACTTATGGTGTATCTATAGTCTGTCAGTCCGGCACACGTACCGTGTATCTGTAAGGTACCGGAGGGCGGTAACCATGGACAAACTGCTCCTCCATCACGCCCTGGCACTTTACAGGAAAATCTTGTCCCAATCCCAATGTGATGCTGAGTGTGGGTTATGTGACACTCACTTGTAGGTCGCAGGCCTCTGGTGTTTTCCAGTCTCCATTTCCAGATGCCGCTGCACATAAATCAGGGCACTTCCAGTATGTTTCAGCACACAGAAGTTTACTGGACAGTTCCAGTTCATCAGATTGTAACCACGCAGTATCGGGCGGCAAATATCTCATGTCTTGTTTCCTTAATACAGTACAATTTCAGCATTCCTATTCATTCCTCCTGGACAGTCCCTACGTTTACTGATTTTTGTCAGCCTTATGGATTTTCCGTCCAGTTCCGGACTACACATGAGATCCGCTACCTTCCCTCAGAGCTGCCACCAGGAATTTCAGGGCCAACGTTCTTGGGCCCCCATGAGAATGCGCTGAGGCTCTAAACCAGCTCCTCCTCCAGGCCTCGAACCTTCCACAGTCCCAACTCCACTTCTTCACTACGTCCTCACCAATCACACATTAACAGTTCCCATCAAACAGCAGATCACATACATAACCATACACTTGTTCCGCATGACAATGTGACATTATACACAGAAGTTCTGTATATAGTGTCAGTGTGCAGGTAATACAGTGATCACCAGTGACATTATACACAGGAGCTTTGTATATAATGTACAGATAATACAGTGGTGTGCGGTGACATTATGCACATGACCTCTGTATATAGTGTTCAGGTAATACCGGAATCACCGTTGTCCTTATGCACAGGAGCTTTGTACATAGTATACAGTGTATAGTGTCAGTGTACAGGTAACACACTGGGTCACTGGTGATGTCTGTAGTTGAAGTCCTTCATCTTTCCTTTTCTTTTTCATCCAGCGCAGACCGCCATCAATTCTTCAATCCAGGACTTGAAAATCAGTTATTTAGAGCAAATTCCCCAATTTTTCCCAACTTTTACAGTGTGCCAGATAGAGAAAAAAGCGACAGTGTCACCCGGCACAGTAAGAGGACCCCCCCTCACTGAAAATAGTATCCTCACAAATAAAATACATCTGTCACAAGGCAGAAATAGCAAAACAGGAGATGAGGTATCTGGGCCCCTGAACTGCCCCTCAGGCTAGGGGAAGCCCTGTCTTTCCTTAACTTGGGGGTACCCTTGAATGTAGGGAGGCCCAAGTCACCAACCTATCCCTGTCTCCTGTTAAACCCTGAACTAAATCCCCAACCCCCACCCCAGGAGGTGAACAGTGTAAACAGCACCACAAAGCAAATAAATAGGAATAAACAATATGAGAGTGAGGGGAACAAGATACCACAAGGTGAATGCACAAACTACAAAGGGACAAAGAAACAATAACACCACACTTAGCTTTCTCTGCTGCAATGCACCGCACAGCAGAGTAAGGCACCAGGAATAAGTATTCAGCTGTAGAACAACAGCACTCAGCAAACTCCTATTCCAGCAAGGTTGGTATTCAAAGGACCTGTATAACCAACAGTCAGCTGATGCACCAGATGACCTTATAAAGGATGGTGGGAGTGGTCACAAACATCAGCTGACCCAGCAGCAATGCAATAACACCAGCGGCCACCGGGGGGAGAAAACTGCATTAACCCCCAATGACCAGAAAGGAAAAAACGTTTTAATCTGAGGGAAACCAGATCTGCCACAGATCCAAACATGGATCGTGACAGTACCCCCTTTCAATGAGTGGCCTCTGGACACTCAACTTCAGACCTCACCACATAACCTATGGTGAGGACGCCTCGATCCACCAATGTTCACCTCGGCAGTCACCTGACTCAGGTTTACGGCAAACGTGGCCTGATGAAAATGCCACCAGTGAGGGCTCCGGAGGCACCACAAACCTCCAGAGCGCCAACCTGGGGAATGAGTTGTGTATATGCATAACTGGGGGTAACTCGAACTGATAAGTCCCCGGGCTGAGAATGGCTGACACCCTATATGGCCCAATCACCCTGGAACTCCAGGACCCAGTTGCACACTGCCACCTGATGTTTTTGGTGGTAACCCATACATACTCATTCACACCCAGGTCCGGACATGAACGTTTATTTCCATGCATTCGTCTGCCACAAGATGGTGAATTCCTAGAAGAATTGACAACAGAGGCGTCCCCCTGTGTCACCAAACTCACACCCCCATTATGCTCAGAGGGAACCACCACCCTCCTCTGACCCCTCCTCCTAAGAGGTCTCTGACACACCGGGTTAGCATGTAGTGAGGGTAGAGTCTTGCACCTACTGTCTGGCAGCATCTCTGCTGCCCCCACTGGAGAGGAAGGGGTAGGTTGTAGAAGGACGGCAGAGACAGTTGCCCCTGGGCAGCAGCCCTCACGCGACTGATCCCAGCTGACCACTTCCCTTGACCGCCAATCTATGACCGGGTTGTGTTTTTTCAACCAAGGGAGTCCTAAAACGATGGGTGTTGGTATTCCCCCCAAGACATAGCACGACAGGAACTCCTCATGACGAGTCCCTATACGCAGGTGTATATCATCCACGACTTGGGTCACCCACCCCTGGCTGAGTGGTATGGAGTCAATGGCCTGGACACTTAGGGGTTTAGTTAGTGTTCTACACCTCAGGCCATGGGTCTGAACAAAATGAGCATCCACCAGATTGACACCTGCTCCACTGTCCACAAGCACCAGTATACACTCAGTTACCCCGCCAACCACTACTTCAGCTGACAGGTTACACCGAGGAGAAGATATGGAGGAAATATACACTCCCTGGTCGCCTCCCTCCACACAACCAGGGGAATGCGGTTTCTTAGGTGGTACAGGTTTTTTGGCGCGAGCTGGGCAGACACCGATAAAATGACCAGTCTGCCCACAGTAAAAACATGCCCCCACATCACGGCGAACCGCAGGCAAACCCATTTGAGAAACAATTCCTCCCACCTGCATGGGTTCATCCACCTGCTCAGGTGTGTCCCCCTCCCTAGCAAGGACTACCAGAGACACATTAGATGTATGTCTCTCCCTCAAGCGTCTATCTACCCAGATGGCAAGGGACATGACGGCCTCCAATGACCTGGGGCGGCATACTGCACAAGAGCATCCTGCAACCTTGGAGACAGACCCTGCCTAAAATGGTTCCTAAGAGCAGGGTCATTCCACTGTGTGTCAGTGGTCCATCTCCTAAACTCCGAGCAGTAATCCTCAGCCGGCCGAGCCCCCTGCTTGATTTTACGCAGTCGGGATTCTGCCAGGGAGACGCCGTCAGGGTCCCCATACACAAGCGCCAAGGCCGCAAAAAACTCGTCCACCGACCGTAAAGATGAAGAACCGGCCGGCAGGGAGAAAGCCCAGGATTGAGGATCACCCTTAAGAAGGGAGGTTATAATCCCCACACGCTGCTCCTCACTCCCTGATGAACGAGGGCGGAGCCTGAAGCATAGTTTACAGGCTTCCTGAAAAACCAAAAATGTATCTCTCCCTCCAGAGAACCTGTCAGGAAGAGATATCTTGGGCTCTGGTTGAGCATGAACCTGGGCCGAAGCCCGAAACCCCACCAACTGCTGCAGCTGCTGCACCACCTCACCACGCAGCACCTTAAACTCGTCGGTGAGGGTCTGAAGCAATTGGGCAAAGGCCTGCATTTGAGCCATAGCTCACCAGAAAAAAAAATGGGTTGGTTATAATGTCACGAGGCAGAAATAGGAAAACAGGAGATGAGGAATCTGGGTCCCTGAACTGTCCCTCAGGCTAGGGGAAGCCCTGTCTTTCCTTAACTTGGGGGTACCCTTGAAGGTAGGGAGGCCCAAGTCACCGACCTATCCCTGTCTCCTGTTAAACTCTGTACTAAACCCCCAACCCCCACCCCAGGAGGTGAACAGAGAAAACAGCACCACAAAGCAAATAAACAGGAATAAACAATATGATAGTGAGGGGAATACGATACCAAAAGGTGAATGCACAAACTACAAAGTAACAAAGAAACAATAACACCACACTTAGCTCTCTCTGCTGCAATGCACCACACAGCAGAGTAAGGCACCAGGAATAAGTATTCAGCTGTAGAGCAACAGCACTCAGCAAGCTCCTATTCCAGCAAGGTTGGTATTCAAAGGACCTGTATAACCAACTACAAGCCGAACCGCGCGTGCGCAGATCAAAGTATACCAGCAAAAGATCTGAGCAGCTGGTGAATAAGGGAGGCGGGGAAACAGAGCTCCCATTGGCCAGTGCGCGTCCGCAGCTGGGCCACAGAGCTCCCATTGACCAGTGCGTGTCCGCAACCTGGCCATGAAAAACCCAACTGCGCAACTGCGCAAACATCCAGGCCGCCCTATTGTGGCCAGTATTGGAAGTTTATGCGAAAAAATCTGCATATATGTTGACCATTTTTTGCAGCCCCTGGTTAAGATGCTACCTTCGTTTATATTGGACTCTTCTCATTTCATCAGGAGGTGCCAGGGCATCACGTTGCCTTCTGATGCTTTTCTGGTTACGTGTGATGTACAGGCTCTCTACTCAACCTGTTGTGAATTCTGTGGTCAAGCTCCCTCCTGTGGTCATGAGTGGTACTTCGGCTGGTTCTGTCTATGAGCTTCCTTTGGTGGATGTGAGTGGTACTGCGACTTCTGAGCTTCCTTCCTCAGGTGACGAGGTTAAGTCGTTAGGTGCTGCTCTATTTAACTCCACCTAGTGCTTTGCTCCTAGCCTCCAGTCAATGTTCCAGTATTGGTCTTGCTCTCTCCTGGATCGTTCCTGTGGCCTGTCTTTCCTGCATAAGCTAAGTTGTGCTTGTGTTATTTTTGTTTGCTATATTTTCTGTCCAGCTTGGTATATTGGTTTGTCTCGCTTGCTGGAAGTTCTGGGACGCAGAGGGAGTACCTCCGTACCGTTAGTCGGTACAGAGGGTCTTTTTGCGCCCTCTGCGTGGTTGTTTGTAGGGTTTTGTGTTGACCGCAAAGCTATCTTTCCTATCTTCGGTCTGTTCAGTAAGTTGGGCCTCACTTTGCTAAAATCTATTTCATCTCTGTGTTTGTATTTTCATCTCAACTCACAGTCATTATATGTGGGGGGCTGCCTTTTCCTTTGGGAAATTTCTCTGAGGCAAGGTAGGCTTATTTTTCTATCTTAGGGCTAGCTAGTTTCTCAGGCTGTGCCCGAGGCGCCTAGGACTGGTCAGGTGCGCTCCACGGCTACCTCTAGTGTGGTTTGATAGGATTAGGGATTGCGGTCAGCAGAGTTCCAACGTCTCAGAGCTCGTCCTATGTTATTGGTAACAGTCAGGTCACTTTGTGTGCTCTTAACCACTAGGCCCATTGTGGTTCTGAATCACCAGATCATAACAGTGCTGGAGGCCCAAAGTACTAATGCTTCTCAATAGAGGGAAAAGAGAAGTTCTGAGACCATTTTTTTTTCTTTGCACTGTGTTTTGTCTTTTTTTTCCCCTAGACATTTGGGTGGTTCAGGACACAGGTGTAGTGATGGACATTAAAGGTCTGTCTTCATGTGTGGATCATCTCACTGCAAGAGTACAAAATATACAAGACTTGGTGGTTCAGAATTCTATGTTAGAACCAAGAATTCCTATTCCTGATTTGTTTTCTGGAGATAGAGCTAAATTTCTGAGTTTTAAAAATAATTGTAAACTCTTTCTGGCTTTGAAACCCCGCTCCTCTGGTGACCCAGTTCAACAAGTTAAGATCATTATTTCTTTATTACGTGGCGACCCTCAGGACTGGGCATTTTCCCTTGCGCCAGGAGATCCTGCATTATGTAATATTGATGCGTTTTTTCTGGCGCTCGGATTGCTCTATGATGAACCTAATTCAATGGATCAGGCAGATAAAAATTTGCTGGCTCTGTGTCAGGGTCAGGATGAGGTAGAGGTATATTGTCAGAGGTTTAGAAAGTGGTCTGTGCTCACTCAATGGAATGAATGTGCGCTGGCAGCAATTTTCAGAAAGGGTCTCTCTGAAGCCCTTAAGGATGTCATGGTGGGATTTCCTGTTGTGATTAGGTAATTCAGAACCACAATGGACTTTGAAGTTCACAGCACACCAAGTGACCTGACAATAACCAAAATACATATGACGAGCTCTGAGATGTGGAAACTCTGCTGACCGCAATCCCTAATCCTATCCAACCACACTAGAGGCAGCCGTGGATTGCGCCTAACGCTACCTTTGCAACTCGGCACAGCCTGAGAAACTAGCTAGCCCCAAGAGGAAAATAAGCCTACCTTGCCTCAGAGAAATTCCCCAAAGATAAAGGCAGTGACATCTAATGACTGTGAGTAGAGATGAAAGTACAAACGCAGAGATGAAATAGATTTAGCAAAGCGAGGCCCAGCTTACTGAATAGACCGAGGATAGGAAAGATTGCTTTGCGGTCAACACAAAACCCTACAAACAACCACGCAGAGGGGGCAAAAAGACCCTCCGCAACGACTAACGGTACGAAGGTGCTCCCTCTGCGTCCCAAAGCTTCCAGCAAGCAAGAAAAACCAATAAAGCAAGCTGGAAAGAAAAAATAGCAAACAAAAACAACACATGCAAACTTAGCTCATGCAGGAAGACAGGCCACAGGAACGATCCAGGAGGAAGCAGACCAACACTAGAACATTGACTGGAGGCCAGGATCAAAGCACTAGGTGGAGTTAAATAGAGCAGCACCTAACGACTTAACCTCATCACTTGAGGAAGGAAAGTCAGAAGCCGCAGTACCACTCACATCCACCAACGGAAGCCCATAGACAGAATCAGCCGAACTACCACTTGTGACCACAGGAAGGAGCTTGACCACAGAATTCACAACAGTACCCCCCCTTGAGGAGGGGTCACCGAACCCTCACCAGAGCCCTCAGGCCGACCAGGATGAGCCATATGAAAGGCACGAACAAGATCGGCAGCATGAACATCAGAGGCAAAGACCCAGGAATTATCTTCCTGACCATAACCCTTCCACTTAACCAGATACTGGAGTTTCCGTCTCGAAACACGAGAATCCAAAATCTTCTCCACTATATACTCCAACTCCCCCTCCACCAAAACCGGGGCAGGAGGATCAACAGATGGAACCATAGGTGCCACGTATCTCCGCAGCAATGACCTATGGAATACGTTATGGATGGAAAAAGAATCTGGAAGGGTCAAACGAAAAGACACAGGATTAAGAACCTCAGAAATCCTATACGGACCAATGAAACGAGGCTTAAACTTAGGAGAGGAAACCTTCATAGGAATATAACGAGATGACAACCAAACCAAATCCCCAACACGAAGTCGGGGACCCACACAGCGTCTGCGATTAGCGAAACGTTGAGCCTTCTCCTGGAACAAGGTCAAATTGTCCACTACATGAGTCCAAATCTGCTGCAACCTGTCCACCACAGTATCCACACCAGGACAGTCCGAAGACTCAACCTGCCCTGAAGAGAAACGAGGATGGAACCCAGAATTGCAGAAAAACGGCGAAACCAAGGTAGCCGAGCTGGCCCGATTATTAAGGGCGAACTCAGCCAACGGCAAAAAGGACACCCAATCATCCTGATCAGCAGAAACAAAACATCTCAGATATGTTTCCAAGGTCTGATTGGTTCGTTCAGTCTGGCCATTTGTCTGAGGATGGAAAGCCAAGGAAACATACAAATCAATGCCCATCCTAGCACAAAAGGCTCGCCAAAACCTCGAAACAAACTGGGAACCTCTGTCAGAAACGATGTTCTCTGGAATGCCATGTAAACGAACCACATGTTGGAAGAACAATGGCACCAAATCAGAGGAGGAAGGTAATTTAGACAAGGGTACCAAATGGATCATCTTAGAGAAGCGATCACAAACCACCCAAATGACTGACATTTTTTGAGAGACGGGGAGATCCGAAATAAAATCCATAGAGATATGTGTCCAAGGCCTCTTCGGGACCGGCAAGGGCAAAAGCAACCCACTGGCACGAGGACAGCAGGGCTTAGCCCGAGCACAAATCCCACAGGACTGCACAAAAGAACGCACATCCCGCGACAGAGACGGCCACTAAAAGGATCTAGCCACTAAATCTCTAGTACCAAAGATTCCAGGATGACCAGCCAGCACCAAACAATGAACCTCAGAGATAACTTTACTAGTCCATTTATCAGGGACAAACAGTTTCTCCGCTGGGCAACGATCAGGTTTATCAGCCTGAAATTTTTGCAGCACCCGCCGCAAATCAGGGGAGATGGCAGACACAATTACTCCCTCTTTGAGAATACCCGCCGGCTCAGACAAACCCGGAGAGTCGGGCACAAAACTCCTAGACAGGGCATCCGCCTTCACATTTTTAGAGCCCGGAAGGTACGAAACCACAAAGTCAAAACGGGAGAAAAACAGCGACCAACGAGCCTGTCTAGGATTCAACCGTTTGGCAGACTCGAGATAAGTCAAGTTCTTGTGATCAGTCAAGACCACCACGCGATGCTTAGCTCCTTCAAGCCAATGACGCCACTCCTCGAATGCCCACTTCATGGCCAGCAACTCTCGATTGCCAACATCATAATTTCGCTCCGCAGGCGAAAACTTCCTGGAAAAGAAGGCGCAAGGCTTCATCACCGAGCAATCAGAACCTCTTTGCGACAAAACAGCCCCCGCTCCAATTTCAGAAGCATCAACCTCGACCTGGAACGGAAGCGAAACATCTGGTTGACACAACACAGGGGCAGAAGAAAAACGACGCTTCAACTCCTGAAAAGCCTCCACAGCAGCAGAAGACCAATTGACCACATCTTGCAGATTATGCAACACCAGAAAGCGAATATCCTCCTGGTGCGCAGGAGCCATGCACATGGTCAGCTGGGTCCAATACTGAGGCTTATTCTTGGCCAAAGACGTAGCATCAATTCCTCTCAATGGAATAGGACACTGCAAGGGCTCCAAGAAAAACCCACAACGCCTAGCATACTCCAAGTCCATCAAATTCAGGGCAGCACCTGAATCCACAAATGCCATGACAGAATAGGACGACAAAGAGCAGATCAAAGTAACGGACAAAAGAAATTTCGATTGTACCGTACCAATGGTGGCAGACCTAGCGAACCGCTTAGTACGCCTAGGACAATCAGAGATAGCATGAGTGGAATCACCACAGTAGAAACACAGCCAATTCTGACGTCTGTATTCTTGCCGTTCAGCTCTGGTCAAGGTCCTATCGCACTGCATAGGCTCAGATTTATGCTCAGATAATACCGCCAAATGGTGCACAGATTTACGCTCACGCAAGCGTCGACCGATCTGAATGGCCAAAGACATAGACTCATTCAGACCAGCAGGCATAGGAAATCCCACCATGACATCCTTAAGGGCTTCAGAGAGACCTTTTTTGAAAATAGCTGCCAGCGCACATTCATTCCATTGAGTAAGCACGGACCACTTTCTGAACTTCTGACAATAAATCTCAATCTCATCCTGACCCTGACACAGAGCCAGCAAATTTTTCTCAGCCTGATCCACTGAATAAGGTTCATCGTACAGTAATCCGAGCGCCAGAAAAAACGCATCAACATTACATAATGCAGGATCTCCTGGCGCAAGGGAAAATGCCCAGTCCTGAGGGTCGCCACGTAATAAAGAAATAATGATCTTTACTTGTTGAACTGGGTCACCAGAGGAGCGAGGTTTCAAAGCCAGAAACAGTTTGCAATTATTTTTGAAACTCAGAAATTTAGCTCTATCTCCAGAAAACAAATCAGGAATAGGAATTCTTGGTTCTAACATAGAATTCTGAGCCACAAAGTCTTGAATCTTTTGTACTCTTGCAGTGAGATGATCCACACATGAAGACAGACCTTTAATGTCCATCACTACACCTGTGTCCTGAACCACCCAGATGTCTAGGGGAAAAAAAGGCAAAACACAGTGCAGAGAAAAAAAAATGGTCTCAGAACTTCTTTTTTCCCTCTATTGAGAAGCATTAGTACTTTGGGCCTCCAGTACTGTTGTGATTAGGTAATTCAGAACCACAATGGACTTTGAAGTTCAGAGCACACCAAGTGACCTGACAATAACCAAAATACATTTGACGAGCTCTGAGATGTGGAAACTCTGCTGACCGCAATCCCTAATCCTATCCAACCACACTAGAGGCAGCCGTGGATTGCGCCTAACGCTACCTATGCAACTCGGCACAGCCTGAGAAACTAGCTAGCCCCAAGAGGAAAATAAGCCTACCTTGCCTCAGAGATATTCCCCAAAGGTAAAGGCAGCCCCCCACATCTAATGACTGTGAGTAGAGATGAAAGTACAAACGCAGAGATGAAATAGATTTAGCAAAGCGAGGCCCAGCTTACTGAATAGACCGAGGATAGGAAAGATTGCTTTGCGGTCAACACAAAACCCTACAAACAACCATGCAGAGGGGGCATAAAGACCCTCCGCACCGACTAACGGTACGAAGGTGCTCCCTCTGCGTCCCAGAGCTTCCAGCAAGCAAGAAAAACCAATAAAGCAAGCTGGAAAGAAAAAATAGCAAACAAAAACAACACAAGCAAACTTAGCTCATGCAGGAAGACAGGCCACAGGAACGATCCAGGAGGAAGCAGACCAACACTAGAACATTGACTGGAGGCCAGGATCAAAGCACTAGGTGGAGTTAAATAGAGCAGCACCTAACGACTGAACCTCATCACCTGAGGAAGGAAAGTCAGAAGCCGCAGTACCACTCACATCCACCAACGGAAGCCCATAGACAGAATCAGCCGAAGTACCACTTGTGACCACAGGAGGGAGCTCGACCACAGAATTCACAACAATTTCCTATGCCTGCTGGTTTGAATGAGTCTATGTCTTTGGCCATTCAGATCGGTCGACGCTTGCGTGAGCGTAAAACTGTGCACCATTTGGCGGTATTATCTGAGTATAAACCTGAGCCTATGCAGTGCGATAGGACTTTGACCAGAGCTGAACGGCAAGAACACAGACGTCAGAATGGGCTGTGTTTCTACTGTGGTGATTCCACTCATGCTATCTCTGATTGTCCTAAGCGCACTAAGCGGTTCGCTAGGTCTGCCACCATTGGTACTGTACAGTCGAAATTCCTTTTGCCCGTTACTTTGATCTGCTCTTTGTCATCCTATTCTGTCATGGCATTTGTGGATTCGGGCGCTGCCCTGAATTTGATGGACTTGGACTATGCTAGGCGTTGTGGGTTTTTCTTGGAGCCCTTGCAGTGTCCTATTCTATTGAGAGGAATTGATGCTACACCTTTGGCCAAGAATAAACCTCAGTATTGGACCCAGCTGACCATGTGCATGGCTCCTGCACATCAGGAGGATATTCGCTTTTTGGTGTTGCATAATCTGCATGATGTGGTCGTGTTGGGGTTGCCATGGCTACAAGTCCAACACCCTGTATTGGATTGGAAATCAATGTCTGTGTCCAGCTGGGGTTGTCAGGGGGTACATGGTGATGTTCCATTTCTTTCTATTTCGTCATCCACCCCTTCTGAGGTCCCAGAGTTCTTGTCAGATTACCGGGATGTATTTCATGAGCCCAAGTCCAATGCCCTACCTCCGCATAGGGATTGTGATTGTGCTATCGATTTGATTCCTGGTAGTAAGTTTCCTAAAGGTCGACTGTTTAATTTATCTGTACCTGAGCACGCCGCTATGCGGAGTTACGTAAAAGAATCCTTGGAGAAGGGTCATATTCGCCCGTCATCATCGCCATTGGGAGCAGGGTTCTTTTTTGTGGCCAAGAAGGATGGTTCACTGAGACCTTGTATTGATTACCACCTTCTAAATAAAATCACGGTCAAATTTCAGTACCCCTTGCTGCTGATGTCTGATTTGTTTGCTCGGATTAAGGGGGCTAGTTGGTTCACCAAGATAGATCTTCGTGGTGCGTATAATCTTGTGCGTATTAAACGGGGCGATGAATGGAAAACTGCATTTACCGTATATACTCGAGTATAAGCTGACCCGAGTATAAGCCGACCCCCCTAATTTTGCCACAAAAAACTGGGAAAACTTATTGACTCGAGTATAAGCCTAGGGTGGAAATTCAGCATTTACCGGTGAATTTCAAAAATAAAAATAGATCATTATTTCCCCATAGCTGTGCCATATAGTGCTCTGCACCGTTCATATTTCCCCATAGCTGTGCCCCATATAGTGCTCTGCACCGTTCATTGTGCCCCATAGCTGTGCCCCATATATAGTGCTCTGCACCGTTCATTGTGCCCCCTAGCTGTGCCATATACGGTGCTCTGCACCGTTCATTGTGCCCCATAGATGTGCCATATACGGTGCTCTGCACCGTTCACTGTGCCCCATTGCTGTGCCATATACGGTGCTCTGCACCGTTCATTGTGCCCCCTTGCTGTGCCATATACGGTGCTCTGCACCGTTCACTGTGCCCCATAGCTGTGCTGTGCCATATACGGTGCTCTGCACCGTTCACTGTGCCCCATAGCTGTGCTGTGCCATATACGGTGCTCTGCACCGTTCACTGTGCCCCATAGCTGTGCTGTGCCATATACGGTGCTCTGCACCGTTCACTGTGCCCCATAGCTGTGCTGTGCCATATACGGTGCTCTGCACCGTTCACTGTGCCCCATAGCTGTGCTGTGCCATATACGGTGCTCTGCACCGTTCACTGTGCCCCATAGCTGTGCTGTGCCATATACGGTGCTCTGCACCGTTCACTGTGCCCCATAGATGTTCCACATAAATTTGTGCCGCCGCTGCCGCAATAAAGAAAAAAAAACACATACTCACCTCCCTTGATTGCAGCTCCCGGCGTCTCGTTCCGGCGCCTCCATCTTCCCGGCATCTCTGCTCTGACTGATCAGGCAGAGGGCGCCGCGCACACTGTATGCGTCATCGCGCCCTCTGCCTGAACAGTCAGAGAGCAGAGACGCCGGGAAGATGGAGGCGCCGGCCGGGAAGATGGATCGGCGCCCGGCGGCTGGAACGTGGACAGGTGAATATAACATACTCACCTAGTCCTGGCGATCCTCGCGCTGTCCCCTCCTGTCTTCGGCGCTGCAGCTTCTTTCTCTATCGGCGGTCACCGGCACCGCTGATTAGAGAAATGAATAAGCGGCTCCGCCCCTATGGGAGGTGGAGCCGCTTATTCATTTCTGTAATGAGCGGTCCCACGTGACCGCTGAAGAGAGGAAGAAGCTGCAGCGCCGAAGCCCGTGGGACGGCAGGGACAGCGCGAGGATCGCTGGGACTAGGTAAGTATACCTCAGCGCCCTCTCCCCCTCACCTGCCGACCCCACCGCTACCGTGACTCGAGTATAAGCCGAGGGGGGCACTTTCAGCCCAAAAATTTGGGCTGAAAATCTCGGCTTATACTCGAGTATATACGGTAATACGCCCGAGGGCCATTTTGAGTATCTGGTTATGCCATTCGGGCTTTCTAATGCTCCATAAGTGTTTCAGTCCTTTATGCATGACATCTTCAGAGAGTACCTGGATAAATTCCTGATTGTATACTTGGATGATATTTTGGTCTTCTCGGATGATTGGGAGTCTCATGTGAAGCAGGTCAGAATGGTGTTCCAGGTCCTGCGTGCGAATTCTTTGTTTGTGAAGGGGTCAAAGTGTCTCTTTGGTGTTCAGAAGGTTTCATTTTTGGGGTTCATTTTTTCCCCTTCTACTATCGAGATGGACCCTGTTAAAGTTCAGGCCATTTATGATTGGACTCAGCCGACATCTCTGAAGAGTCTGCAAAAGTTCCTGGGCTTTGCTAATTTTTATCGTCGCTTCATCAGTAATTTTTCTAGTATTGCTAAACCGTTGACTGATTTGACCAAGAAGGGTGCTGATGTGGTCAATTGGTCTTCTGCTGCCGTGGAAGCTTTTCAAGAGTTGAAGCGTCGTTTTTCTTCTGCCCCTGTCTTGTGCCAACCAGATGTTTCGCTTCCGTTCCAGGTCGAGGTTGATGCTTCTGAAATTGGAGCAGGGGCTGTTTTGTCGCAGAGAAGTTCTGATTGCTCGGTAATGAAACCATGCGCCTTCTTTTCCAGGAAGTTTTCGCAAGCTGAGCGAAATTATGATGTTGGCAATCGAGAGTTGCTGGCCATGAAGTGGGCATTCGAGGAGTGGCGTCATTGGCTTGAAGGAGCTAAGCATCGCGTGGTGGTCTTGACTGATCACAAGAACTTGACGTATCTTGAGTCTGCCAAACGGTTGAATCCTAGGCAGGCTCGTTGGTCGCTGTTTTTCTGCCGTTTTGACTTTGTGGTTTCGTAACTTCCGGGCTCTAAAAATGTGAAGGCGGATGCCCTGTCTAGGAATTTTGTGCCCGACTCCCCGGGTTTGCCTGAGCCGGCGGGTATTCTCAAAGAGGGGGTAATTTTGTCTGCCATCTCCCCTGATTTGCGACGGGTGCTGCAAAAATTTCAGGCTAATAGACCTGACCGTTGCCCAGCGGAGAAACTGTTTGTCCCTGATAGGTGGACGAATAGAGTTATCTCTGAGGTTCATTGTTCGGTGTTGGCTAGTAATCCTGGAATCTTTGGTACCAGAGATTTAGTGGCTAGATCCTTTTGGTGGCCGTCTCTGTCGCGGGATGTGCGTTCTTTTGTGCAGTCCTGTGGGATTTGTGCTCGGGCTAAGCCCTGCTGTTCTCGTGCCAGTGGGTTGCTTTTGCCCTTGCCGGTCCCGAAGAGGCCTTGGACACATATCTCTATGGATTTTATTTCGGATCTCCCCGTCTCTCAAAAAATGTCGGTCATTTGGGTGGTTTGTGATCGCTTCTCTAAGATGATCCATTTGGTACCCTTGTCTAAATTGCCTTCCTCCTCTGATTTGGTGCCATTGTTCTTCCAGCATGTGGTTCGTTTACATGGCATTCCAGAGAACATCGTTTCTGACAGAGGTTCCCAGTTTGTTTCGAGGTTTTGGCGAGCCTTTTGTGCTAGGATGGGCATTGATATGTCTTTTTCCTTGGCTTTCCATCCTCAGACAAATGGCCAGACTGAACGAACCAATCAGACCTTGGAAACATATCTGAGATGTTTTGTTTCTGCTGATCAGGATGATTGGGTGTCCTTTTTGCCTTTGGCTGAGTTCGCCCTTAATAATCGGGCCAGCTCGGCTACTTTGGTTTCACTGTTTTTCTGCAATTCTGGGTTCCATCCTCGTTTCTCTTCAGGTCAAGTTGAGTCTTCGGACTGTCCTGGTGTGGATACTGTGGTGGACAGGTTGCAGCAGATTTGGACTCATGTAGTGGACAATTTGACTTTGTCCCAGGAGAAGGCTCAACGTTTCGCTAGCCGCAGGCGTTGTGTGGGTCCCCGACTTCGTGTTGGGGATTTGGTTTGGTTGTCATCTCGTTATATTCCTATGAAAGTTTCCTCTCCTAAGTTTAAGCCTCGTTTCATTGGTCCGTATAGGATTTCTGAGGTTCTTAATCCTGTGTCTTTTCGTTTGACCCTTCCAGCTTCTTTTTCCATCCATAACGTATTCCATAGGTTATTGTTGCGGAGATACGTGGCACCTGTGGTTCCATCCGTTGATCCTCCTGCCCCTGTTTTGGTTGAGGGGAAGTTGGAGTATATTGTGGAGAAAATTTTGGATTCTCGTGTTTCGAGACGGAAACTCCAGTATCTAGTTAAGTGGAAAGGTTATGGTCAGGAGGATAATTCCTGGGTCTTTGCCTCTGATGTCCATGCTGCCGATCTGGTTCGGGCCTTTCATATGGCTCATCCTGGTCGGCCTGGGGGCTCTGGTGAGGGTTCGGTGACCCCTCCTCAAGGGGGGGTACTGTTGTGAATTCTGTGGTCAAGCTCCCTCCTGTGGTCATGAGTGGTACTTCGGCTGGTTCTGTCTATGAGCTTCCTTTGGTGGATGTGAGTGGTACTGCGGCTTCTGAGCTTCCTTCCTCAGGTGATGAGGTTAAGTCGTTAGGTGCTGCTCTATTTAACTCCACCTAGTGCTTTGCTCCTAGCCTCCAGTCAATGTTCCAGTATTGGTCTTGCTCTCTCCTGGATCGTTCCTGTGGCCTGTCTTTCCTGCATAAGCTAAGTTGTGCTTGTGTTATTTTTGTTTGCTATATTTTCTGTCCAGCTTGCTATATTGGTTTGTCTCGCTTGCTGGAAGCTCTGGGATGCAGAGGGAGTACCTCTGTACCGTTAGTCGGTACGGAGGGTCTTTTTGCGCCCTCTGCGTGGTTGTTTGTAGGGTTTTGTGTTGACCGCAAAGCTATCTTTCCTATCTTCGGTCTGTTCAGTAAGTTGGGCCTCACTTTGCTAAAATCTATTTCATCTCTGTGTTTGTATTTTCATCTCAACTCACAGTCATTATATGTGGGGGGCTGCCTTTTCCTTTGGGGAATTTCTCTGAGGCAAGGTAGGCTTATTTTTCTATCTTAGGGCTAGCTAGTTTCTCAGGCTGTGCCCAAGGCGCCTAGGACTGGTCAGGTGCGCTCCGCGGCTACCTCTAGTGTGGTTTGATAGGATTAGGGATTGCGGTCAGCAGAGTTCCCACGTCTCAGAGCTCGTCCTATGTTATTGGTAACAGTCAGGTCACTTTGTGTGCTCTTAACCACTAGGCCCATTGTGGTTCTGAATCACCAGATCATAACATCAAACATTGATCATGGTGATGCGGTCAGGGCAGTTCTATATTTTTTTGGCCAGCTGTGGCATTCTGATAGAATGCATGATTCGTTAATTGTGGATCTCATGGAATTTATCCTCAAGCACAATTATTTTACGTTTGACAGAACATATTACCTCCAGACCTCAGGCGTGGCCATGGGGGCTAGATGCGCCCCTGCTCTCGCCAATCTATTTTTAGGATGGTGGGAGGCAACCGGGGTGTATGTGCTTGACATATTCAGGGACAAGCTGCGCCATTGGATGCGCTTTATTGACGACGTATTCTTCGTATGGTCTGGGACAGTGGCTGAGTGTAGGGGATTTATAGACTTGTTGAATAATAATTCACACATTTTTTTTGACATATTCGATGTCTTCCTCCTCAGTCACGTTTCTGGACTTGGAAGTTATGGTGGAAAATGGCACTGTTATTACCAAGCTGTATCACAAACCAACAGCAACCAACAGCCTTCTGGATTTCAGAAGCTTCCACCCTCAACATACGAAGAATGGAGTCCCCACCAGGCAGTTTTTAAGATCATGAAGAAACTGTACACACGATGAGGATTTTCGGTCTGAGGCCCTGACACTTACTTCCCGTTTCAGAGAAAGAAATTACCCCCAGAGATGCATATCCTTGGCATTCCAGAGTGCAAGGACCCAGACATAGGAGTCTCTATTGAGTACGGAACGTAAGGTACGGGATAATGCTCCAAAGTTTATAACAAATTACAACACACATTGGTCACAAATAGGAGGCATTTTGCGGAGACATTGGGGCATCCTGACCACGGAACTTAACACATCCAACATCGTCGGTGAGCGACCTCTTCTTGTGGCCAGGAGAGCGCCCAATTTGAGGGACCTCCTGGTTAAAAGCCATTATATAGATGGCAGACCATCAGACTCAATCGTGGGGTCAGACTCAGGGGGTCTTTTCCCTGTGGGGATTGTAACATCTGTTATGATCCGGCAGTTTAGGAACAACATGAGACAAGCTCTGAAGGAGGTCGTATCTGTACTGATCGCAAACCCTGAACCTAGCAGCGCAACTAAAAATAGCCGTGGGGGGTATCTAACGCTCCCTAGACCCCTCGGCACAGCCTAAGATCTAACTTTCCCTAAAGATGGAAACAGGAAACCTATCTTGCCTCAGAGAAAATCCCCAAAGGAAAGATAGCCCCCCACAAATATGGACGGTGAGAGGAGGGGAAAATAACATACGCAGAAATGAAATCAGATTTTAGCATAGGAGGCCAGTCTAGCTTGATAGATAGGACAGGAAAGGATACTGTGCGGTCAGTATAAAAACTACAAAACAATGCACACAGAGTTTACAAAAATCTCCACACCTGACTAAAGGTGTGGAGGGTAAACCTGCTTCCCAGAGCTTCCAGCTAACAGAAATAATCCATACCGACAAGCTGGACAAATATAGAATGCACAGAACAATAAGTCCACAACATGTGGACTGAAATGAGCAAAGCCAGAACTTATCTTTGCTGAACTGGTCAGGAAACCAGGAAAATCCAAGCAGAGATGTGAATCCAGCCAGGAAACATTGACAAGTGGCACTGGCTGAAGGAAAGAGCCAGGCATAAATAGCCGAGCAGAAAGACTATTAGTGGAAGCAGCTGCAGACTGCTAAATCCAAGGAGCAGCCATTCCACTTAAAACCACCGGAGGGAGCCCAAGAGCAGAACTCACAAAAGTGCCACTTACAACCACCGGAGGGAGCCCAAGAGCGGAATTCACAACAGTACCCCCCCTTGAGGAGGGGTCACCGAACCCTCACCAGAGCCCCCAGGCCGATCAGGACGAGCCAAGTGAAAAGCACGAACCAAATCGGCAGCATGGACATCGGAGGCAGCAACCCAAGAATTATCCTCCTGGCCATAACCCTTCCACTTGACAAGATACTGAAGCCTCCGCCTCGAAAAACGAGAATCCAAAATTTTCTCAACCTCATATTCCAACTCTCCCTCAACCAACACCAGGGCAGGAGGATCAACCGAGGGAACAACGGGCACCACATATCTCCGTAACAAAGATCTATGGAAAACATTATGAATGGCAAAAGAGACTGGAAGAGCCAAACGAAAAGACACCGGATTGATAATTTCAGAAATCTTATGAGGACCAATAAACCGAGGCTTAAACTTAGGGGAGGAAACCTTCATAGGAACATGACGAGAAGACAACCAAACCAAATCCCCCACACGAAGCCGGGAACCAACACACCGACGGCGGTTAGCAAAACGTTGAGCCTTTAGGGAACTTGCAGCCAGGAATCAAGTTAATAGCACAATCACAGTCCTTGTGCGGTGGAAGGGAACTGGACTTGGGCTCATCAAATACATCCTGGAAATCCGACAAAAACTCAGGGACCCCAGAAGAGGGGGAAGAGGAAATTGACATTAATGGAACGTCACTATGTACCCCTTGAAAACCCCAACTAGTCACAGACATAGTTTTCCAATCCAGCACCGGATTATGTTCCTGTAACCATGGAAAACCCAGTACAACAACATCATGCAGGTTACGCAACACCAGAAAACGGCAATCTTCCTGATGTGCTGGAGCCAGGTACATAGTCATCTTCGTCCAGTACTGAGGTTTATCCTTGGCCAATGGTGTAGCATCAATACCCCTCAAAGGAATAGGGCTCTGCAAAGGCTGCAAGGAAAACCCACAGCGCCTGGCGAATTCTAAGTCCATTAAGTTCAGGGCAGCACCTGAATCCACAAATGCCATGACAGAAAAGGACGACAATGAGCAAATCAGGGTCACAGACAAGAGAAATTTAGGCTGTATAGTACTAATGGTAACAGACCTAGCGACTCTCTTAGTACGCTTAGGGCAATCAGAGATAACATGAGCAGAATCACCACAGTAAAAACACAGCCTATTCTGACGTCTGAATTCCTGCCGTTCAGTTCTAGTCAAAATCCTATCACATTGCATGGGCTCAGGACTCCGCTCAGAGGACACTGCCATATGGTGCACAGCTTTGCGCTCGCGCAGACGCCGATCAATATGAATGGCTAGAGACATAGATTTGCTCAAACCGGCAGGCGTAGAGAAGCCCACCATAACATCTTTAAGGGCTTCAGAAAGACCTTTTCTGAAAATTGCAGCCAGAGCCTCCTCATTCCATTTAGTGAACACAGACCATTTTCTAAATTTCTGGCAGTATAATTCTGCCGCTTCCTGACCTTGACACAAGGCCAACAGGGTTTTTTCTGCATGATCCACAGAATTAGGTTCCTCATACAATAAACCGAGCGCTTGAAAAAATGCGTCTACGTTCAATAATGCCGGATCCCCTGATTCAAGAGAAAAAGCCCAGTCTTGAGGGTCACCACGCAGGAAGGATATGATGATTTTTACTTGCTGAATGGGATCACCAGAAGAACGGGGTTTCAAAGCAAAAAACAATTTGCAGTTATTTTTAAAGTTCATAAACTTGGATCTGTCCCCAAAAAACAAATCAGGAGTAGGAATTCTAGGCTCTAAAGCCGGAGTCTGGACAACATAATCTTGGATACTCTGTACTCTTGCAGCAAGTTGATCCACACGAGAAAACAAACCCTGAACATCCATGCCAGAGCATAAATCCTGAACCACCCAGAAATCAAGAGGAAAAAAGAGACAAAACAGAGCACAGAAAAAAAAATGGTTCAGAACTTTCTTTTCCTTCTTTTGAGATGCGTTTAATTCATTTTTGGCCACTTGTACTGTTATGATCCAGCGGTTTAGGAACAACATGAGACAAGCTCTGAAGGAGGTGGTATCTGTACTGACCGCAAACCCTGAACCTAGCAGCGCAACTAAAAATAGCCGTGGGGGGTATCTGACGCTCCCTAGACCCCTCGGCACAGCCTAAGATCTAACTTCCCCTAAAGATGGAAACAGGAAACCTATCTTGCCTCAGAGAAAATCCCCAAAGGAAAGATAGCCCCCCACAAATATGGACGGTGAGGAGGGGAAAATAACATACGCAGAAATGAAATCAGATTTTAGCATAGGAGGCCAGTCTAGCTTGATAGATAGGACAGGAAAGGATACTGTGCGGTCAGTATAAAAACTACAAAACAATCCACACAGAGTTTACAAAAATCTCCACACCTGACTAAAGGTGTGGAGGGTAAATCTGATTCCCAGGGCTTCCAGCTAACAGAAATAATCCATACTGACAAGCTGGACAAATATAGAATGCACAGAACAATAAGTCCACAACATGTGGACTGAAATGAGCAAAGCCATAACTTATCTTTGCTGAACTGGTCAGGAAACCAGGAAAATCCAAGCAGAGATGTGAATCCAGCCAGGAAACATTGACAAGTGGCACTGGCTGAAGGAAAGAGCCAGGAATAAATAGCCGAGCAGAAAGACAATCAGTGGAAGCTGCTGCAGACTGCTAAATCCAAGGAGCAGCCATTCCACTTAAAACCACCGGAGGGAGCCCAAGAGCAGAACTCACAAAAGTGCCACTTACAACCACTGGAGGGAGCCCAAGAGCAGAATTCACAACAAACATCTGTCCCCACATGGGCCCAATTAGGGAGTCCTTTGAAAACCCCATTGATGGTAAAATATAC
This sequence comes from Ranitomeya imitator, assembly GCF_032444005.1. Lineage (NCBI taxonomy): Eukaryota > Metazoa > Chordata > Amphibia > Anura > Dendrobatidae > Ranitomeya > Ranitomeya imitator. The sequence continues at coordinate 12,410,651 of NC_091284.1, read as the reverse complement.
AAAATTGGGGGCTATATCAACTGCAGGACCAGATGTGTCATTTATGCTCTCATTTGTCCATGTCAGATGGTCTATGTAGGCCAGACCTCTCAAGAACTGCAACGGAGGGTCCAATAGCATTTTTCCACGATCAATTTGGCCAGAAATGATGTTGAGAAAGGGAAGACTCTTACTCTGGTGGTGGCCCACTTTCTAGCATACCATTCAGGTAGTGTTGTTAACACACGGGTGGTTGGATTGGAGAAGATTTTCATGTCTGAGAGGGGGGCCACCCCCAAAAAACGGCTACTTCAAGGTGGATTTTTAATTTGGGATCTGTTACTCCTGCAGGTTTGAACGAGGAGCTGTTATTCACCGGATTCCTTGGCTGAAGCCACATACATATATGGGCTATGTGTGTATATGTCCTCTCTGTGGAGTTGGAGCATTGATGGACGACATGCAAGATCTTGGACACGAAGGACGTATTGTGGATATGGACCTCGTTTGGGATTTCATTTAACTGGAGATAATTTTGGAGCCTGGACTGTCTATGGATTTTTAAACTATTGGTTATAATGCCCATTACATGTTTTGGTCCCTATTGGCGGTATACCTCATTAATATTGCTTCTAGGGGACTACTCCAGGTTCTGCTCATTTAATTGGCTCATGGGGTTGGTGTGAGTGGCTAGGCTCTGGCTCATGGGGTTGGGCATTGTATGCATGGTTTCTGCATAGGAACCAGTACGCTCCTCAGATTCTATAGGACCATGTCCTATGGGGTGGCTTACGGTCTTGAATAGGGCTTTGGGATTTACGGAGGTTAGGCTGGGCTCTAATTTATAAATCAACCCAGTATTTTAGATTGACTACATTCCGGTTTCTTATAAAGGGACCTTGTTGGTTGGTGGGATATTTATATTTCCACACCCACCTGTTTTAGGTGTGTTCAATTTTACTGGATCTTTTCAGTAAACCCCTGGAATTTTTCTCCATACATATTGTATGTGATATCCCGATAACAAGACGGGATTGCTGGATCTCTTGGGCACATGTATTATGTTCCCATTTTATTTATATATAATAAAATGCCTATTTATAGTAAAATTGGTTGCCTATAACTTATATGGCCTTTTTCCTCAGTGGAGCATGAGTGGCTGTCTGCTGGATCCCCGGAGATATGTGTATCTCTGATTGTGTGGATGTGGGTTACCCTTTGCATGCCAGATTGGTTCTCTCTGGCACACATAGATATTATTCATCATGCCCCCTTACCTTGGCCATGCCTTATAACCTTATACTGCGTGTGTGTGTGCATATACACGTGTGTGCGTGCGTGCGCACGTGTGTGTGTGTGTGTGTGTGTGGGCGCATTTGCACGCAGTCTCACACATGTTTATCCCTTGCATTGTATCAATCTATATAGCCTTTAACAGAGCGTTCCAGCAACACCTTGTTCTCCCCGCTTCCAGGATGGGTTTGGAAACACGATCTATAGATCCTTCTTGTATTCACTTTATATGGGCCTTATTGTCTCCAGTGCTTTTCCTATCCTTACACATTTCTGCGCTGCCCCCTGGCTGCGCTTGCGCAGGGTTCTGGTTCCCGCGCATGCGCAGTTGGGTTGTTCATGGTCAAGTTGCGGACGCACACTGGTCAATGGCAGCTCTGTGGCCCAGCTGCGGAAGCGCACTGGCCAATGGGAGCTCTGTTTCCCCGCCTCCCTTATTCACCAGCTGCTCAGATCTTTTGCTGGTATACTTTGATCTGCGCACGCGCGGTTCGGCTTGTAGTTGCGCATGCGCCGTTTTTACTTATTTGCGCACGCGCGTTCTGTCGTGTGGCTGCTTATGTTCTCCACACGCTATCTCATCTCTCACCTTATGGGCGCATGCGCATTACGTGCTCCACTTCTCAGGCTCTTATGGCACGTCAGTTCCGGACTTATGGCGGCATGTTAGTTCCGGTTCCATGTCGGTATGCGGTTTCACACCGGTAGGTGATTAAACACTGATTATGTATGTATATATACACTTGTGAATCGGCAGTCTTTACACTTCCCCTGACGAAGCCTCATTCGGGAGGCGATACGCGTGGGGCTATGGCCCACTAGTCTTCCTGGGTACTCCAGCTTGTCCCTCTATAGGCCGGTTTGTATTACATTACAGCTTTTCAATCTATATGACTCCACACTGGCATTTGGGGATTCCTTTGCTACCATTACATGGGTAGCTTGGTGTTTATTTACCTTTTGGGGCTTAGGTAATTATCATGCCCTATATATGCTCCTAGATACCCCATGAGCCGCTAGGTAGGTTGGTATGATTTCATATTTTTTCATTCCACTGTTGTAATTGACAGGCTGTACATTGGTACTTGTAGGGATTTACATCATGTACCAGGGGCGGATACAGACTGCAATGGGCCCCTGTGCAGGAAATCTTACCGGGCCCCCCGCCCCCTCCATAGGTTGTAATATTTATTATCCGTTTAGAACACAACTATCAACTCTAAATAATAAATTTAAGTTCCATACTTAATAACTGAATATAACACAAAGCAGTCATGCAATTGATGTCATATCTGCACAGAAGACACTTGCAGATCATCCCGTCAGCCAATCACAGATGTGCTTGTAAGGCTAGGTTCACACTGCGTTAACAGCAGCCCATTCAACACATGCGTTAAACGGGCTGCGTTAACACAAGTGCAGACATGCCATCACGCTAGTGCAGATAGAGGACACAAAAGAGGACAGTGGGGCCAAAAGTACTCTGTTGTAAAAAAAAATCACAGTAATAAGAAAGTGCTAGTCAAAAGATGGAAAAAAAACGGTATTTAGTGGATAAGTTTTTTTGCAAAAAAAAAAAAGTATACTAAGCTGCTCCACCAATCGTCAAGGTATACCCATATGGAGCAGTCCTAACTAATGTATATAATCCCTATCTGATGTATTTAAAAACCTGATCATCTATATAGTACCTGTATAAGCAGGGTTCAGAGAGGGAATATCCATGTGGGCAATTATAGAACCAGAAACACATGGGCTACTTGCACATTGAACAAGTCTGTAGGAACACGTTCACACATTGTGCTCTTTTGTGTCTTCAAGTTTTTTGGTGGTGTGAATGGGTTCCTACAGACTTGTTCAATGTGCAAGTAGCCCATGTGTTTCTGATTCTATAATTGTTTTCTTGTTTCTACAAGACTGGGGAGTCCATCACTCCTTATGGGTCATTTGCATCAAAGCTGTTCCATCCAGCATGTCCACATGGATATTCCTTCTCTGAGCCCTGCTTATACAGGTACTATACAGATGATCAAGTTTTTAAATACATCAGATAGGGATTATATACATTAGGTAGGACTGCTCTATAAGGGTATACCTTGAAGACTGGTGGGGCAGCTTAGTATACATTTTTTTGCAAAAAAAAGTATCAACTAAATACTCTGTTTTTTTTCCATCTTTTGACTAGCACTTGCTTATTACTGTGATTTTTTTTATAACAGTATTTTTGGCCTCACTGTGCTCTTTTGTGTCTTCAAGTTTCTTGGTGGTGTGAACGTGTTCCTAAAGACTTGTTCAATGTGCAAGTAGCCCATGTGTTTCTGGTTCTAGTGCAGATAGAGCATCTGCTTGCTCTATCTGCGCTAGCGGTGACGAACCCAGAAACGCTGCAGCCCGCGTCCCAGGGTTCGTTACTCAATGATGGCACATCGCTAGTGCACGCCCATTTTGGACGTGCGCTAGCGATACTTCCAACATAGGGCTTAATGGCGGCGTTAATGGACTGCGTTACACCGCGTTATGCCATGGTGTAACGCAGTCCGTCTAATGGACTACGGAAACGTAATGTGAACCCAGCCTAAGGCAGTGTGTGATTGTCTGAGAGGTAACCATGCACAAATGTCACTGTGCACTCCATATAACCTTAAACATGTACCAGGCGCTCTGTAGATCTCTATCCCCATCCACCCCCTATATGGTGGATCGATCATTTTAATATTTATTTCAGGGGGGGGGCTGTTGTGAATTCTGTGGTCGGGCTCCCTCTTGTGGTCACAGGTGGTACTTCGGCTGATTCTGTCTATGAGCTTCCGTTGGTGGAGGTGAGTGGTACTGCGGCATCTAAGTTTCCTTCCTCAGGTGATGAGGTGAAGTCGTTAGGTGCTGCTCTATTTAACACCGCCTAGTGCTTTGCTCATTGCCTCCAGTCAATGTTCTAGTGTGGATCTTGCTCTCTCCTGGATCGTTCCTGTGGCCTGTCCTTCCTGCATAAGTTAAGTTTTGCTGGTGTTACTTTTGTTGCTATATTTTCTATCCAGCTTGCGATATTGGTTTTTCTGCTTGCTGGAAGCTCTGGGACGCAGAGGGGGTACCTTCGTACCGTTAGTCGGTGTGGAGGGTCTTTTTGCGCCCTCTGCGTGGTTGTTTGTAGGGTTTTGTGTTGACCGCAAAGCAATCTTTCCTATCTTCGGTCTGTTCAGTCAGTCGGGCCTCACTTTGCTAAAATCTATTTAATCTCTGTGTTTGTACTTTCATCTCAACTCACAGTCATTATATGTGGGGGGCTGCCTTTTCCTTTGGGGAATTTCTCTGAGGCAAGGTAGGCTTATTTTCCTCTCTTAGGGCTAGCTAGTTTCTCAGGCTGTGCTCGAGGCGCCTAGGCCTGGACAGGAGCGCTCCACGGCTATCTTTAGTGTGGTATGATAGGATTAGGGATTGCGGTCAACAGAGTTCCCACGTCTCAGAGCTCGTCCTTATTTTTGGTAACTGTCAGGTCACCTTGTGTGCTCTTAACCACTAGACCCATTGTGGTTCTGAAACACCAGATCATAACAGTACTGGAGGCCCAAAGTACTAATGCTTCTCAATAGAGGGAAAAAAGAAGTTCTGAGACCATTTTTTTTTCTTTGCACTGTGTTTTGCCTTTTTTTTCCCCTAGACATTTGGGTGGTTCAGGACACAGGTGTAGTGATGGACATTAAAGGTCTGTCTTCGTGTGTGGATCATCTCGCTGCAAGAGTACAAAATATTCAAGACTTTGTGGCTCAGAATTCTATGTTAGAACCAAGAATTCCTATTCCTGATTTGTTTTCTGGAGATAGAGCTAAATTTCTGAGTTTCAAAAATAATTGTAAACTGTTTCTGGCTTTGAAACCTCGCTCCTCTGGTGACCCAGTTCAACAAGTTTAGATCATTATTTCTTTATTACGTGGCGACCCTCAGGACTGGGCATTCTCTCTTGCGCCAGGAGATCCTGCATTATGTAATATTGATGCGTTTTTTCTGGCGCTCGGTTTGCTCTATGATGAACCTAATTCAATTGATCAGGCAGAGAAAAATTTGCTGGCTCTGTATCAGGGTCAGGATGAGGTAGAGGTAAATTGTCAGAGGTTTAGAAAGTGGTCTGTGCTCACTCAGTGGAATGAATGTGCGCTGGCAGCGATTTTCAGAAAGGGTCTCTCTGAAGCCCTTAAAGATGTCATGGTGGGATTTCCTATGCCTGCTGGTTTGAATGAGTCTATGTCTTTGGCCATTCAGATCGGTCGGCGCTTGCGTGAGCGTAAATCTGTGCACCATTTGGCGGTATTTTCCGAGCATAAACCTGAGCCTATGCAGTGTGATAGGACTTTGACCACAGCTAATCGGCAGGAACACAGACGTCAGAATGGGCTGTGTTTCTACTGTGGTGATTCCACTCATGCTATCTCTGATTGTCCTAAGCGCACTAAGCGGTTCGCTAGGTCTGCCACCATTGGTACGGTACAGTCAAAATTTCTTTTGTCCGTTACTTTGATCTGCTCTTTGTCATCTTATTCTGTCATGGCATTTGTGGATTCAGGCGCTGCCCTGAATTTGATGGACTTGGAGTATGCTAGGCGTTGTGGGTTTTTCTTGGAGCCCTTGCAGTGTCCTATTCCATTGAGAGGAATTGATGCTACGCCTTTGGCCAAGAATAAGCCTCAGTACTGGACCCAGCTGACCATGTGCATGGCTCCTGCACATCAGGAGGATATTCGCTTTCTGGTGTTGCATAATCTGCATGATGTGGTCGTGTTGGGGTTGCCATGGCTACAAGTCCATAACCCAGTTTTGGATTGGAAATCAATGTCTGTGTCCAGCTGAGGTTGTCAGGGGGTACATGGCGATGTCCCATTTTTGTCTATTTCGTCATCCACCCCTTCTGAGGTCCCAGAGTTCTTGTCTGATTACCGGGATGTATTTGATGAGCCCAAGTCCAATGCCCTACCTCCGCATAGGGATTGTGATTGTACTATCGATTTGATTCCTGGTAGTAAGTTTCCTAAAGGTCGACTGTTTAATTTATCTGTGCCTGAACACGCCGCTATGCGGAGTTACGTAAAAGAATCCTTGGAGAAGGGTCATATTCGCCCGTCATCATCGCCATTGGGAGCAGGGTTTTTTTTTGTGGCCAAGAAGGATGGTTCACTGAGACCTTGTATTGATTACCGCCTTCTAAATAAAATCACGGTCAAATTTCAGTACCCCTTGCCGCTGCTATCTGATTTGTTTGCTCGGATTAAGGGGGCTAGTTGGTTCACCAAGATAGATCTTCGTGGTGCGTATAATCTTGTGCGTATTAAACGGGGCGATGAATGGAAAACTGCATTTAATACGCCCGAGGGCCATTTTGAGTACCTGGTTATGCCATTCGGACTTGCCAATGCTCCATCAGTATTTCAGTCCTTTATGCATGACATCTTCCGAGAGTACCTGGATAAATTCCCGATTGTATACTTGGATGATATTTTGGTCTTCTCGGATGATTGGGAGTCTCATGTGAAGCAGGTCAGAATGGTGTTCCAGATCCTGCGTGCTAATTCTTTGTTTGTGAAGGGATCAAAGTGTCTCTTTGGTGTTCAGAAGGTTTCATTTTTGGGGTTCATTTTTTCACCTTCTACTATCGAGATGGACCCTGTTAAGGTCCAGGCCATTTATGATTGGACTCAGCTGACATCTCTGAAGAGTCTGCAAAAGTTCCTGGGCTTTGCTAATTTTTATCGTTGCTTCATCTGTAATTTTTCTAGTATTGCTAAGCCATTGACCGATTTGACCAAGAAGGGTGCTGATGTGGTCAATTGGTCTTCTGCTGCTGTGGAAGCTTTTCAAGAGTTAAAGCGTCGTTTTTCTTCTGCCCCTGTGTTGTGTCAACCAGATGTTTCGCTTCCGTTCCAGGTCGAGGTTGATGCTTCTGAATTTGGAGCGGGGGCTGTTTTGTCGCAAAGAGGTTCTGATTGCTCTGTGATGAAGCCATGCGCCTTCTTTTCCAGGAAGTTTTCACCTGCTGAGCGAAATTATGATGTTGGCAATCGAGAGTTGCTGGCCATGAAGTGGGCATTCGAGGAGTGACGTCATTGGCTTGAAGGAGCCAAGCATCGCGTGGTGGTCTTGACTGATCACAAGAACTTGACTTATCTCGAGTCTGCCAAACGGTTGAATCCTAGACAGGCTCGTTGGTCGCTGTTTTTCTCCCGTTTTGACTTTGTGGGTTCGTACCTTCCGGGCTCTAAAAATGTGAAGGCGGATGCCCTGTCTAGGAGTTTTGTGCCTGACTCTCCGGGTGTTCCTGAGCCGGCGGCTATTCTCAAAGAGGGAGTAATTTTGTCTGCCATCTCCCCTGATTTGCGGCGGGTGCTGCAAAAATTTCAGGCTAATAAACCTGATCGTTGCCCAGCGGAGAGACTGTTTGTCCCTGATAGGTGGACGAATAGAGTTATCTCTGAGGTTCATGGTTCGGTGTTGGCTGGTCATCTGGAATCTTGGGTACCAGAGATTTAGTGGCTAGATCCTTTTGGTGGCCGTCTCTGTCGCGGGATGTGCGTTCTTTTGTACAGTCCTGTGGGATTTGTGCTCGGGCTAAACCCTGCTGTTCTCGTGCCAGTGGGTTGCTTTTGCCCTTGCCGGTCCCGAAGAGGCCTTGGACACATATCTCCATGGATTTTATTTCGGATCTCCCCGTCTCTCAAAAAATGTCGGTCATTTGGGTGGTTTGTGATCGCTTCTCTAAGATGATCCATTTGGTACCCTTGTCTAAATTACCTTCCTCCTCTGATTTGGTGCCATTGTTCTTCCTGCATGTGGTTCGTTTACATGGCATTCCAGAGAACATCGTTTCTGACAGAGGTTCCCAGTGTGTTTCGAGGTTTTGGCGAGCCTTTTGTGCTAGGATGGGCATTGATTTGTCTTTTTCCTCGGCTTTCCATCCTCAGACAAATGGCCAGGCTGAACGAACCAATCAGACCTTGGAAACATATCTGAGATGCTTTGTTTCTGCTGATCAGGATGATTGGGTGTCCTTTTTGCCGTTGGCTGAGTTCGCCCTTAATAATCGGGCCAGCTCGGCTACCTTGGTTTCGCGGGTTTTTCTGCAATTCTGGGTTCCATCCTCGTTTCTCTTCAGGGCAGGTTGAGTCTTCGGACTGTCCTGGTGTGGATACTGTGGTGGACAGGTTGCAGCAGATTTGGACTCATGTAGTGGACAATTTGACCTTGTCCCAGGAGACGGCTCAACGTTTCGCTAACCGCAGGCGCTGTGTGGGTCCCCGACTTCGTGTTGGGGATTTGGTTTGGTTGTCATCTCGTTATATTCCTATGAAGGTTTCCTCTCCTAAGTTTAAGCCTCGTTTCATTGGTCCGTATAGGATTTCTGAGGTTCTTAATCCTGTGTCTTTTCGTTTGACCCTTCCAGATTCTTTTTCCATCCATAACGTATTCCATAGGACATTGTTGCGGAGATACGTGGCACCTATGGTTCCATCTGTTGATCCTCCTGCCCCGGTTTTGGTGGAGGGGGAGTTGGAGTATATAGTGGAGAAGATTTTGGATTCTCGTGTTTCAAGACGGAAACTCCAGTATCTGGTTAAGTGGAAGGGTTATGGTCAGGAAGATAATTCCTGGGTCTTTGCCTCTGATGTCCATGCTGCCGATCTTGTTCGTGCCTTTCATATGGCTCATCCTGGTCGGCCTGGGGGCTCTGGTGAGGGTTCGGTGACCCCTCCTCAAGGGGGGGTACTATTGTGAATTCTGTGGTCGGGCTCCCTCTTGTGGTCACAGGTGGTACTTCGGCTGATTCTGTCTATGAGCTTCCGTTGGTGGAGGTGAGTGGTACTGCGGCTTCTAAGTTTCCTTCCTCAGGTGATGAGGTGAAGTCGTTAGGTGCTGCTCTATTTAACTCCGCCTAGTGCTTTGCTCATTGCCTCCAGTCAATGTTCTAGTGTGGATCTTGCTCTCTTCTGGATCGTTCCTGTGGCCTGTCCTTCCTGCATAAGATAAGTTTTGCTGGTGTTACTTTTGTTGCTATATTTTCTGTCCAGCTTGCAATATTGGTTTTTCTGCTTGCTGGAAGCTCTGGGACGCAGAGGGGGTACCTTCGTACCATTAGTCGGTGCCGAGGGTCTTTTTGCGCCCTCTGCGTGGTTGTTTGTAAGGTTTTGTGTTGACCGCAAAGCAATCTTTCCTATCTTCGGTCTGTTCAGTCAGTCGGGCCTCACTTTGCTAAAATCTATTTCATCCTGTAGAATGTAAGCCCGCAAGGGCAGGGTCCTCGCCCCTCTGTATCAGTCCATCATTGTTAGTTTGTTTACTGTATGTGATATTTGTAACTTGTATTTAACCCCTTCTCATGTACAGCACCATGGAATCAATGGTGCTATATAAATAAATAATAATAATAATAATCTCTGTGTTTGTACTTTCATCTCAACTCACAGTCATTATATGTGGGGGGCTGCCTTTTCCTTTGGGCAATTTCTCTGAGGCAAGGTAGGCTTATTTTCCTCTCTTAGGGCTAGCTAGTTTCTCAGGCTGTGCTCGAGGCGCCTAGGCCTGGACAGGAGCGCTCCACGGCTATCTTTAGTGTGGTATGATAGGATTAGGGATTGCGGTCAACAGAGTTCCCTCGTCTCAGAGCTCGTCCTTATTTTTGGTAACTGTCAGGTCACCTTGTGTGCTCTTAACCACTGGACCCATTGTGGTTCTGAATCACCAGATCATAACAGGGGGCAGCCCTTCCCCTACCTAGACTAGTGATTGATTAATTCATTCCTCCCCTCACCCCCCTATTTTCATGTGTACTGTAAAGACCCAGTCCCGCGGATCACTGAGGCTCTGGGAAGAGTGCACAAACTACTGCACGTGCACAGCAGCAGTGAGTCACAAGCAGAGCAAGCTTCAGTGACTCACTGACTGAGAGGCCCTCCCCCTCCCTCCTCTCTTCCTGGTCCAGCGTCTGCCACCCGTCACCTCACCGCAGACCGCATCAGTGACAGCTGGCAGGACGGCAGCATAATATATGCTAGCAGGTGAGGAGGGGGGCCCGTTTAACTGACATATCACGGGCAGCACGGTAGCGCAGTGGATAGCACAGAAGCCTTGCAGCGCTAGAGTCCTGGGTTCAAACCCCACCAAGGACAACATCTGCAAAGAGTTTGTATGTTTTCTCCGTGTTTGCGTGGGTTTCCTCCGGGTTCTCCGGTTTCCTCCCACATTCCAAAGACATACTGATAGGGAATTTAGATTGTGAGCCCCAATGGGGACAGCAACAATAATGTGTGCAAAACTGTAAAGCGCTGCGGAATATGTTAGCGCTATAAAAAAATAAAGATCATTATTATTATTATTATCACATGCGTGCAGCAGAGCGGGCCCCCTGCTTCTCCTGTTAGCAGTAATACTGTCGCTGGCTGTCATTCACATTCATTGCTTTGTATGTCCGTTGGGGGCCCCCTCCCGCTCTGGGCCCCTGTGCCCATGTCATGTACCCAGGTTGTTCATAGTGGCATAGTGATTTTATTATGTTTTTATTATGTATGCCAATAAAGTGTTTTGTTATATATGATTACTGGGTGGTGTGCATATTGTAACAGTGTCTTTTCTTCCCCTTTTTTCTTGTTGGTTTATTCTGCTGCTTGCACCCCCTGTCTATATATACTGTTTATGGTTGTGCACCGGTTTCTTGAATTTCATGGTCATAGACAGTAAAAAAGATGAAGGAGAATTGACCCCATAACTGAGCGTATTTACACCGTTGTATAATAATTGGGAATATCCCTTTTTAAAAAAAGTAATATCTGCAGATTATTTTACCTTTTTTTCCTATGGTTGGATTTTTTTTTTCAATTTTTGCAAGGTTGTTTCCACCAATCTCTTTCATTGGGAAACAATGTACAGTCTGACTTATGTCAACACTGCAGTTTTTTACTTGGAACCAGAGGTGACTCCAGGTCACCAATAAGCTGCAAGGAAAGAAAATAGACTTTTCAATTACTGTCCAATAATACGGAAAATCTGATGGTTCAGAACCTGTCCGATCCCTTTTAGGCTGCATTCATTTATATCTTCAGTTTTAAAACTGAAGTCTTAAACAGAGACAAGAGGAGAAATGATCCAGCTGAAGGCGGAGGCGATTCAAACTTTGTGAAACTTTATTGGACAACTAAAACAATATAGCGTTCTTCAAAAGAATCTATACATAGCGAACACCTAGGCACACCAGTGAGGACGATCAAGGCGTTTCAACTATGGAGTCTTACTCATGATCTACCTGCTAGTGCATTGAAAACATATATATAATGTGCACGTGACATTGGACGAAAAATTAAAAATGCAAAAAAGCATGTATAAATGTAGAAAGAAGTAATTACCGGTTAAGAATATCATGGAAATAACTTACATTGACATAATATATACCCTTAAGGAACATTACTTAACCCCTTAGTGACCGAGCCAAATTTTTGAAATCTGACCAGTGTCACTTTATGTGGTAATAACTCTACAACGCTTCAACAAATCCCAGTGATTTTGAGATTGTTTTTTCGTGACACATTATACTTTATGATAATGGTAAATTTTGTTCAACATTTTTTGTGTTTATTTATAAAAAATATCAAAAATTTTAGAAAAATGTTAAAAAATTAGCAATTTTCTAAATTTGAATGATTATCCCTTTAATCCAGATAGTCATACAACAGCAAACCATTAATAAATAACATTTCCCACATGTCTGCTTTACATCAGCACCATTTGTAAAATGTTATTTTATTTTGTTAGCATTTTAGGAGGTTTAAAAATGTAGCAGCAATTTTTCATTTTTTCAAAGAAATTTACAAAATTTATTTTTTTAGGGACTTATCCATGTTTGAAGTGACTTTAGGGGTCCCATATATTGGGAAACCCACAAACGTGATACCATTTTAAAAACAGCACCCCTAAACATATTGAAAACTGCTGTCAGGTAGTTTATTAACCCTTCAGGTGCTTTACAGGGATTAATGCAAAGTGGTATGACAGAAATGAAAATGTGTATTTTTACCACCTAAATGTTGCTAACTTCTAAACAGATTACTATAGCCGTCAGACTCTAAGGCCGCTATTTTGTCATGAATTGCCATGGCAAACATCAGGACAACAAAATCATGATCTGAGGGCACCAATTGTGACAAAGAAGAAGCCCCCACACTCTGTTAACCATTTATAATGATGTAGTCACTATTGACAGCAGCATCTAAGGGGTTAAACAGATTTAGATGGTGCAAATACTGATCGTGGCTGGTACAGCAAGATGTCAGCTATAGTGTACAACCGACAGATGCTGGATTGTCATCTGTATGGGGAGGCTATTCTCTTATATCTCAGGTCAGTTAAAAGACGTATTGGCGGTCATTAAGGGGTTAAACATTAATTAGTATTGTTTCACAAACTTTGAATCGCCTCCGCCCTCAGCTGGATCATTTCTCCTCTTGTCTCCATTTGGCGTGAGCGCTCACCCCGATCCCTGCTGGGCGTTGGCAGGTCTGGGGATTTCTCTGAAGACCGGTAAGCTGACTACATTTTTTTCTCTATATTATTCACTGGAAGTCTTAAACAGGTACAGTTTTACTTTTATTCTACTTCCACATATGTAGCAAATATTTCATACAGTGCCTTGCGAAAGTATTCGGCCCCATGGAACTCTTCAACCCTTTCCCACATATCATGCTTCAAACATAAAGATACAAATGTAAATTTTTGGTGAAGAATCAACAACAAGTGGAACACAATTGTGAAGTTGAACGAAATTAAAAGGTTTATTTTAAATTTTTGTGGAAATTCAGAAACTGAAAAGTTTATTTGTGAACCATTCCACTGAAGATTTTGCTTTGTTTTGGATCATTGTCTTGGAAGACAAATCTCCGTCACAGTCTCAGGTCTTTTGTAGACTCCAACAGGTTTTCTTCAAGAATGGTCCTGTATTTGGCTCTGTCCATCTTCCCACCAATTTTAACCATCTTCCCTGTCCCTGCTGAAGAAAAGCAGGCCCAAACCATGATGCTGCCACCACCATGTCTGACAGTGGGGATGGTGTGTTCAGGGTGATGAGCTGTGTTGCCTTTACGCCAAACATATCGTTTGGCATTGTTGCCAAAAAGAGAAAAAAGTAAACGAAAACCCTGATGTAACTAAGTAAAAAAGGAAAAGTGCATTTAAATAGGAGTTTTTAGTAATACTGTTTTTTGATCAAAAAATAGCACAAAAGTCATCCCACCTCGTCACAGTAACTCTGATCGGGACAGTACTACACTGTCTAATATTAAAACCTTACATTGTGTCAATGTTGACCTCAGTGTGAATAAGGGCAGACGAAAGGACTGAGCCCAACCAGTGAAACTGGTATTGTTGTATTCTGTGCAAGCCGGGGTGTGGCCTCCCTGTTTCTGAGCTAGAGACTATATAAGGCTTCCCCAGTCTAGTGTTTCACTGGTTGGACCCAGTCCTTTTGTCTGCCCTTATTCACACTGAGGTCAACATTGACATTGACATTAATGGGTCTGTGTAATCCGTGCGCTCCCACGAACACTGACATGTCTCCGTGTTTGGCACACGGAGACACGGTCCGCAAAAAATCAATGACATCTGAAAAGATGCATTGATTTTTATGTGTCTACGTGTGTCAGTGGCTCCGGTACATGAGGAAACTGTCACCTCACGTACCGGAGACACTGACGTGTGAAACCGACCTAATACAAATTCTAACAGTCTATTCAGTAGGACTATCAGCTGTGTATCCACCAGACTTCTGCACAACACAACTGATGGTCCCAACCCCATTTATAAGGCATGAAATCCCACTTATTAAACCTGACAGGGCACACCTGTGAGGTGAAAACCATTCCCGGTGACTACCTCCTGAAGCCCATCAAGAGAATGCCAAGAGTGTGCAAAGCAGTCAAAGCAAAAGGTGGCTAATTTGAAGAACCTAGAATATAAGACATATTTTCAGTTGTTTCACACTTTTTTGTTAATCATATAATTCCACATATGTTAATTCATAGTTTTGATGCCTTCAGTGTGAATGTACAATTTTCATAGTCATGAAAATACAGAAAAATCTTTAAATGAGAAGGTGTGTCCAAACTTTTGGTCTGTACTGTATATATATATATATATATATATATATATACAGTGGGGCAAAAAAGTATTTAGTTAGTCAGCAATAGTGCAAGTTCCACCACTTAAAAAGATGAGAGGCGTCTGTAATTTACATCATAGGTAGACCTCAACTATGGGAGACAAACTGAGAAAAAAAAATCCAGAAAATCACATTGTCTGTTTTTTTAACATTTTTTTTGCATATTATGGTGGAAAATAAGTATTTAGTCAGAAACAAACAATCAAGATTTCTGGCTCTCACAGACCTGTAACTTCTTCTTTAAGAGTCTCCTCTTTCCTCCACTCATTACCTGTAGTAATGGCACCTGTTTAAACTTGTTATCAGTATAAAAAGACACCTGTGCACACCCTCAAACAGTCTGACTCCAAACTCCACTATGGTGAAGACCAAAGAGCTGTCAAAGGACACCAGAAACAAAATTGTAGCCCTGCACCAGGCTGGGAAGACTGAATCTGCAATAGCCAACCAGCTTGGAGTGAAGAAATCAACAGTGGGAGCAATAATTCAACAGAGAATCATGAAGCATAACAATGTTACAAGGCCGAGAGTAGTACAGTGTACCTCTCCCACTCGTAATACCCAGATAAACTGGCTTAGCGGGGCCACTCCAGGAATCATATATTATAGCAAAAAAATGGAGTAAGAAAATCCCAGATATCATAATAAAAACAAATAGCTTTATTAACATACAAAAATTACAAAAAATTGGACATCAATAAAATTGCAAATATGCACCATAACTTATGGTGCATATTTGCAATTTTATTGATGTCCAATTTTTTGTAATTTTTGTATGTTAATAAAGCTATTTGTTTTTATTATGATATCTGGGATTTTCCTACTCCATTTTTTTGCTATAATATAGTGGGAGCAATAATTAGAAAATGGAAGACATACAAGACCACTGATAATCTCCCTCGGTCTGGGGCTCCATGCAAAATCCCACCCTGTGGGGTCAGAATGATCACAAGAACGGTGAGCAAAAATCCCAGAACCACGCGGGGGTACCTAGTGAATGAACTGCAGAGAGCTGGGACCAATGTAACAAGGCCTACCATAAGTAACACACTACGCCACCATGGACTCAGATCCTGCAGTGCCAGACGTGTCCCACTGCTTAAGCCAGTACATGTCCGGACCCGTCTGAAGTTTGCTAGAGAGCATTTGGATGATCCAGAGGAGTTTTGGGAGAATGTCCTATGGTCTGATGAAACCAAACTGGAACTGTTTGGTAGAAACACAACTTGTCGTGTTTGGAGGAAAAAGAATACTGAGTTGCATCCATCAAACACCATACCTACTGTAAAGCATGGTGGTGGAAACATCATGCTTTGGGGCTGTTTCTCTGCAAAGGGGCCAGGACGACTGATCCGGGTACATGAAAGAATGAATGGGGCCATGTATCGTGAGATTTTGAGTGCAAACCTCCTTCCATCAGCAAGGGCATTGCAGATGAAACGTGGCTGGGTCTTTCAACATGACAATGATCCAAAGCACACCGCCAGGGCAACGAAGGAGTGGCTTCGTAAGAAGCATCTCAAGGTCCTGGAGTGGCCTAGCCAGTCTCCAGATCTCAACCCTATAGAAAACCTTTAGAGGGAGTTGAAAGTCCATGTTGCCAAGCGAAAAGCCGAAAACATCACTGCTCTAGAGGAGATCTGCATGGAGGAATGGGCCAACATACCAACAACAGTGTGTGGCAACCTTGTGAAGACTTATAGAAAACGTTTGACCTCTGTCATTGCCAACAAAGGATATATTACAAAGTATTGAGATGAAATTTTGTTTCTGACTAAATACTTATTTTCCACCATAATATGCAAATAAAATGTTAAAAAAACAGACAATGTGATTTTCTGGATTTTTTTTTCTCAGTTTGTCTCCCATAGTTGAGGTCTATCTATGATGTAAATTACAAACGCCTCTCATCTTTTTAAGTGGTGGAACTTGCACTATTGCTGACTGACTAAATACTTTTTTGCCCCACTGTAAATATATATATATATGTACTTTTTATGCCCCGCCATTTGTTCTTATAACTGTTTATAATAACATATATATTTTTTATTATTATCATTTTTGCTGTAATTTTGTAATTTTATTCTTTCCAAGTACCGACACATTCTATTATTGCTACCAGTTGCCAATCAAATAAAGGCATTTTTATTGGATTATTTTATTGTAGGGTTGAGCGAAACGGATCGGTCAATTTCAGAAATCGCCGACTTTTGGCAAAGTCGGCTTTCGTGAAACCCGACCCGATCCCACAGTGGGATCGGCCATGAGGTCGGCGATCTGCGCGCCAAAGTCGCGTTTTGTATGACGCTTTAAGTGCCATTTCTCAGCCAATGAAGGTGCCCGCAGAATGTGGGCAGAGTGATGACATAGGTCTCGGTCCCCACAATCTTAGAGAAGGACATTGCAGTGATTGGCATGCTTTCTGCGGCGTCACAGGGGCTATAAAGGGGCGTGCACGCCGACCGCCATCTTCTGCCGATCTGAGCATAGGGAGAGGTTGCTGCCGCTTCGTCAGAAGCAGGGATATACTTAGGCAGGGAATATTAAGGCCCAAACCGCTTGTGCTGTAGCGATTTCCACTGTCCAACACCACCTTTTCTTTGCAGAGACAGTGTTTTTTTTTTTGTGGGTGCATCAGCTCTGTAGCTTCTTAGGCTGCATTCTATGGCTCCCTGATAGCTGCATTGCTGTGTGTATGCCGCTGTGCAAACCAACTGCTTTTTTCAGCAGTCTGTGCAGCAGTCCTTTTTATTGCTGCCATACTTGTCCTTTGATCATTGTAGGGCGATTGAAATTCTACTCCAGCCCTTGTATTTTTTTATATATCTGCCAGCCACGTTCTGCCTTGTACATTGTGTGGTGTAATACACAGAGCCTTTTTTTTTCCTGCAGTCTCCCGTCCCCCCCAAAAAAAGGGAGCTTTACATTGCCACTAAGTGGATCTACGTGAGTTCTGTGTGGTGTATATCTGCCTACCACGTTCTGCCTTGTCCATTGTGTGGTGTAATACACAGGGCCTGTTTTTTCCTGCAGTCTCCCGTCCCCCCCAAAAAAAGGGAGCTTTACATTGCCACTAAGTGGATCTATGTGAGTTCTGTTTGGCGTATATCTGCCAGCCACGTTCTGCCTTGTCCATTGTGTGGTGTAATACACAGGGCCTGTTTTCTCCTGCTGTCTTCCCGCCATAAAAAGGAGATATAAATTCTCCAATAGTTAATATACACCTTCTACCTTGTGTAACAATACCATATAACGCTTGT
Organism: Ranitomeya imitator; assembly: GCF_032444005.1. Lineage (NCBI taxonomy): Eukaryota > Metazoa > Chordata > Amphibia > Anura > Dendrobatidae > Ranitomeya > Ranitomeya imitator. The sequence continues at coordinate 12,392,939 of NC_091284.1, read as the reverse complement.
TATTTTGGTAACATTTCTGCAAAAATGAGGAAGTCTGGTGGAAGAGGCCGTGGGCGGTCGTTGCCAGCTGGTACTGATGGTTGTGGTGGTAGTGGAGCATCTGGTGGTACTGGGAAAAGCAAGATAGCACCAAATGCTCGAGGTGTAGAGGCAGCGTCATTGTCTGGCTACACAAAGCCTAGAAGGCTCCCTTATCTCGGAGTAGGAAAACAGCTTTTAAAACCAGAGCAGCAGGAACAAGTTTTGGCTTTCCTTTTTGACTCAGCCTCCAGCTCTTTCACCTCCTCTTCAGAAGCTTCGAAATCTAAAACCAGCGAGTCGTCAGTGGATGCTCCAGATCCGGAAAAAGTTGCTTCCTTGTGTCCTTCACCCAAAACAAAAGTGAAGGATGCGGCAGGCGACACTCCAGTTTACTCCATGGAGCTCTTTACACATACCGTGCCTGGGTTAGAGAGGGAAATTGTTAAAAGCCCATTACAAGATGAATCGGACATGGAGTGCACAGATGCACAGCCACAGCTTGATTATTATGCTGTTCCATTGACTCCGATCACAACTTTACCCTCGCAGTGTACTGAGCCCGAATCTGACCCTGATGAGACTATGGTGGCCAGTCCTGAACGCTATAGCACCTTACACGGTGACACAGAGGACGGTGCACATGACATTGAAGAGGAGGTGACAGATGACCCAGTTGTTGACCCAGATTGGCAGCCATTGGGGAAAGAGGATGCCACAGCTTGGAGCTCAGGAGCGGAGGAGGATGATCTGCAGCAGCCATCCACATCGCAAAAGTTGTCATCTGGCAGGCCCGTGTCAGGTCCAAAACGTGTGTCAAAAACCACAACAGGTGTAGGACAGCGTTGCAATCCGGTGGCAGTAGCACGGCGTGCAAAGCCTGACAAGGTATTCCATAGTAGGAAAAGAAAGTACTCTTCCTCCCATCCGCTTACACAGGGTTTTGCTACATTGCTCGACTAATCTCGTTAGAGATTATGCCCTACCGTTTGGTTGAAAGCAAAGCTTTCAAAGCCCTGATGGCCTACGCAGTACCATGCTATGACCTACCCAGTCGACACTTCTTTGCAAGAAAAACCATCCCAGCACTCCACCAACATGTCAAAGAACGCATTGTCCATGCACTCAGGCAATCGGTCAGTAGAAAGGCGCACCTCAAAACAGATGCATGGACCAGTAGGCATGGCCAGGGACGTTACGTGTCCATTACCGCACACTGGGTTAATGTGGTGGATGCAGGGTCCACAGGGGACAACAATACTGGCACAGTTCTGCCTAGCCCACGGTCTAGGAAACAGTTGGCTGTAGGCGTTTGCTCCTCCTCCTCCTCCAGAAGTGAAAGCTTGTCCACAGAGCACAGTCGCACGACCACTCCATCCGCAGCTGTCAGTCTTGCACCCGTGGTGTCCCATTATGGAACAGCTAGTGGGAAGCATCAACAGGCTGTGCTGCAAATGAAGTGTTTGGGCGACAACAGACACACCGTGGAAGTACTGGCCGAGTACTTGCAGCAACAAACTCAGTCATGGCTGGGCAGTGTACATCTTGAGGCAGGCAAGGTAGTCAGTGATAACGGAAGGAATTTTATGGCTGCCATAGCCCTTTCAGAACTGAAACACATACCTTGCCTGGCTCAGACATTGAACCTAGTGGTGCAGTGTTTCCTCAAGAATTACCCAGATTTACAAGCCCTGCTCCTGAAGGTGCGCAGACTTTGCTCGCACATCCGCCGGTCGCCCATACACTCCAGCCGTATGCTTAACCATCAGCAATCACTGAATCTTCCCCAGCACTGCCTAATAATCGACGTAGCAACAAGGTGGAACTCCACACTGCACATGCTTCAGAGGCTGTGCGAACAGAGGCGTGCTGTCATGTATTTGTGGGAGGATACACATACATGGGCAGGCAGTTGGATGGCAGACATGGAGTTGTCTGGTGCAGTGGTCGAAGCTCCAAGACCTCTGTCAAGTCCTTCAGTGTTTTGAGGAATGCACACGGCTGGTCAGTGTGGACCACGCCATCATAAGCATGAGCATCCCACTAATGCGTCTGCTGATGCAAAGTTTGACACACATCAAGGAGCAGGCGTCTGCGACAGAGGAGGAGGGAAGCCTTGATGACAGTCAGCCATTGTCTGCTCAGGGAACTTTCCTGGACGAGGTGGCGGACGAAGCGGAGGAGGAGGATGATGATGGGGCTGAATATTTATGGGAGGAGGATGCTTCACAGGGGGCAATAGAAACTGGTGGCATTGCAAGGTCAGGTACAGGGTTTATGTGGGCCACAAGTGATGTAGATTTTCAAGAAAGTGCTCCTCAACCCAGCACAAGCAGTGAATTGACACCTGGAACTTTGGCCCACATGGCAGAGAATGCCTTGTGTATACTAAAACGGGACCCCCACCTTATCAAAATGATGACCGATGACGATTACTGGTTGGCCTGCCTCCTGGATCCACGATACAAAGGCAAATTACAAAGTATCATGCCACATGAGAACCTTGAGCAAATATTGGCTACTAAACAAGCAACTCTTATAGACCATTTGGTTCTGGCATTCCCAGCACACAGCGGCGCTGATGGTTCTCACACGAGCTGTAGGGGGCAACATGGCAGAGGTGTTAGAGGTGCACAAAGCCGAAGTGGCGTTGGACAGAGGGGTTTTATGACCAGGTTGTGGAGTGATTTCGCAATGACCGCAGACACGACGGGTACTGCTGCATCGATGCAAAGTGACAGGAGACAGCATTTGTCCAGTATGGTTACCAACTATTTTTCCGCCATTATCGATGTTCTCCCTCACAGGTCATTCCCCTTTGATTACTGGGCATCTAAACTAGACACCTGGCCCGAATTGGCAGAATATACATTACAGGAGCTCGCTTGCCCAGCTGCTAGTGTGCTTTCAGAAAGAGTCTTCAGTGCTGCTGGTTCAATACTGACCGAAAAAAGGACACGTCTGGCTCCCCGAAATGTTGATGATCTAACCTTCATTAAAATGAACCAATCATGGATTTCAAATTATTTTGCCCCACCTTCACCTGCAGACACGTAGCTTGCCTGAAAAATTTCTTGTATTTGACCTCCTCTTACTGACTGCTCCAATTCCGCCATTTGCAGGTGCCGAATGTCCACCATAGGCCATTTTTAAACCTCCCTAAATGGGCTGACTCCCCCCACAGGTCCGTGGTCACAACTTGGTGCAAGCACTTATGCGAGTGCCGTTTGCCTGGACAGGTGTGTGTGCCCACTCTTGGGCGACGGCACTGGCACAGGGTCCCACATAGTACAATGAAGTGTCTCTGACGGTGGTGGTGCACAACCAACGTCAGACACACCGTCGTAATATGAGGTGCCCTGTGCCAGTACCGCCGCCCATGAGAGAGTGTTCCCCCCAGCTCGAACTGTGCTCTACCACTTGCAAAACTTACCTGCCCCACCACTGTGTAGTCTGTGCTGTTAAATCCTTAAATGGCACTGCCATTACAAATTTGTTAAAATGATAAATGATAGTTAAATTATACAGGGGAACTGGCCTCCATTTAGACCCCTTAATGCTTTGCGCCAACTACCACTGTCTGCAACTCTGCCCACCCCTGTACCTCGCTATGCTACCAGTTTATTTACGACCAATTCACTGGCTGACTGTCACGCCGTAAGCGGCGTTAAAGGGGCAGGACGGCGTACTAGGACCCGCACCTGTCCTTACCACTTTAATGGGGCCCTGGCTTTCCCTTATCTTGGGGGTACCTATGAAGGTAAGGAGGCCCGAGCTGCCAGCATATCCCTGTCTCCTGTACAGGCTCTATTAGTGGCCCCCTATCCCCCCAAAGGAGGTGGACTGCACCAGTGTAATTATACAACAAATAACAGGGTAAACAGACAAGGTAACTAAAAGATTCAAACTCACTAAATGCTCATACAACCACAGAGGAAACACAGAGAAGGGAAGAGAAGGAATAAACTTAGGAAGGAAAACAGGTTTAACATGCAACCAAAACTGCAGACACCAATCTCTGTAAATAAACCTCCAACACCAACACCTCTCTCCATCAACCTCCAAGCCAGGCAGTAGAACTGATCACTGACAATAGCTGAAGTCAGGACTGGGTCTATATAAAGGATCAGATTACAAGATCCATTTCAGCTGAGAGACCCAGCTCTCAGCAACTCAGAAATAAGGGTTAACTCCTGCACTGCTGGCACAAAGCAGCTAGGTCAGAAAACAGGTGAAGAGCTTCTGTTCACTGTGTGTGAACAAGGCCCAGAGCGCTGCGGTTCTCTGGAACCTCTCTGTTGCGATAGCCCCGTGACATTGACATTTAGCTAACTTTAGTATTTTGGCCTACTAACTGTGTCAGCCACTTATAACAGTTGTCCTCCGCTGAACAAAGCTATGCCACCTGAGTAATCCTGTTACCAATTGTGAACTGCATTTAGCCACCTTTTTTTATTTTAGGCCTCTGTCTGTCTGTCTGTCTGCGCCGCACATTACAACTGTCCTCCCCTGAAACAAGCAAGGCCACCTGGTTAGTCCTGGTAGCAGTTATGAACTGCATTTTGCCACCTTTTTTTATTTTAGGTCTCTGTCTGTCTGTGCCACACAGTACAACTCTCCCCCCCCCCCTGAAACAAGCTAGGCCGCCTGGTTAGTCCTGCTAGCAGTTTTGAACTGCATTTTGCCACCTTTTTTTGTTTTAGGCCTCTGTCTGTCTGTCTGCGCCACACATTACAACTCTCCTCCTCTTTAACAAGCTAGGCCGCCTGGTTAGCCCTGGTAGCAGTTATGAACTGCATTTTGCCACCTTTTTTATTTTAGGCCTCTGTCTGTCTGTCTGCGCCACACATTACAACTCTTCCCCCCTGAAACTAGCTAGGCCGCCTGGTTAGTCCTGGTAGCAGTTTTGAACTGCATGAAGCCACCGTTTTTAATTTTAGGCCTCTGTCTGTCTCTACGTCTGTCTGTCTGTGCCACACATTACAACTGTCCTCCGCTTTACAAAGCTATGCCGCCTGTGTACTACTCAAACTAATTTTGAACAGACATTAGCCACCTTTTTTTATTTTAGGCCTCTGTCTGTCTGTCTGTCTGCGCCACACATTACAACTCTCCCCCCCTGAAACAAGCTATGCCGGCTGGTTAGTCCTGGTTGCAGTTTTGAACTGCATTTTGCCACCTTTTTTCATTTTAGGCCTCTGTCTGTCTGTCTTTCTGCGCCACACATTACAACTCTCCCCCCCCCTGAAACTAGCTAGGCCGCCGGGTAAGTCCTGGTAGCAGTTTTGAACTGCATGAAGCCACCTTTTTTAATTTTAGGCCTCTGTCTGTCTTTAGGTCTGTCTGTCTGTGCCACACATTCAATCTGTCCTCCGCTTTACAAAGCTATGCCGCCTGTGTACTACTCAAACTAATTTTGAATTGAGATTAGCCTACTTTTTTTATTTTAGGCCTACTCTGTATGTCTGAGCCACTTATTACAGTTGTCCTCCTCCGCTGAACCAAGCTATGCCGCCTGTGTACTCCTCCGACCAATTTAGAACAGCATTTAGCCTACTTACTTATTTTGTCCTAGTAACTGTGTCAGACTCTCACAACAGTTGTCCTCCACCGCTGAACCCAGCAATGCCGCCTCTGTAGTCCTCTTAGCAATTGTGAACAGAATATAACCTTATTTTTTATTTTAGGCCTACTCAGTGTGTCAAAGCCACTAATTATTATTATTATTTATTGTTATAGCGCCATTTATTCCATGGCGCTTTACATGTGAGGAGGGGTATACATAATAAAAACAAGTACAATAATCTTGAACAATACAAGTCATAACTGGCACAGGAGGAGAGAGGACCCTGCTCGCGAGGGCTCACAATCTACAAGGGATGGGTGGGAATACAGTAGGCGAGGATAGAGCTGGTCATGCAGCGGTTTGGTCAATCGGTGGTTACTGCAAGTTGTAGGCTTGTCGGAAGAGGTGGGTCTTCAGGTTCTTTTTGAAGGTTTCGATGGTAGGCGAGAGTCTGATGTGTTGTGGTAGAGGGTTCCAGAGTAGGGGTGATACGCGAGAGAAATCTTGTATACGATTGTGGGAAGAGGAGATAAGAGGGGAGTAGAGAAGGAGATCTTGTGAGGATCGGAGGTTGCGTGTAGGTAAGTACCGGGAGACGAGGTCACAGATGTATGGAGGAGACAGGTTGTGGATGGCTTTGTATGTCATGGTTAGGGTTTTGTACTGGAGTCTCTGGGCAATGGGGAGCCAGTGAAGGGATTGACAGAGGGGAGAGGTCGGGGAATAGCGGGGGGACAGTGTTATGATCCGGTGACCTTTGAGCAGCATGAGAACTTTCGCTGGAGAAGGTGGCCACTATACTGACCGCAATCCTGAACTTAACACCGCAACTAGAAGTAGCCGTGGAGTTTACCTAACAAACCTAGACACCTCGTCACAGCTGGAGGACTAAATACCCCTGAAGATGGAAATAGGAATACTATCTTGCCTCAGAGCAGATCCCCAAAGGATAGACAGCCCCCCACAAATATTGGCGGTGAGTAGGAAAGGAAAAAACACACAGGCAGAAAAACAGGATTTAGCACAGGAGGCCACTCTAGCTAGATAGGACAGGATAGGACAGATTTCTGTGCGGTCAGTATTAAAACCCTTCAAAAAATATCCACAGCAGAATATACAAAAACTTCCTATAACTAAAGATGTAGGAGCGTATATCTGCAACTCCAGCGAATCCTACAAAAGAGCAGGAATACAAACAAAAACAAGCACACAGCAGTGTGCCACAGAAACCAAAACCAAACACTTATCTTTGCTGAATTTGGCAGCTAAGCAGGAGAAGCCAGAAAGTGATCCAACACTTCACAAGGAACATTAACAACTGGCAAGGGCTAATGAATCCTGCACACCTAAATATCCCAGTCAGAATTGTAATCAGCAGATACACCTGGCCAGGACTGCGACTCAAAGACAACTGCATTCCCATCTACAACCACTGGAGGGAACCCATGAGCAGAATTCACAACAGTACCCTCCCCCCTTGAGGAGGGGTCACCGAACCCTCACCAGGGCCCCCAGGACGATCAGGATGAGCCAGATGAAAGGCACGGACCAAGTCAGCAGCATGGACATCAGAGGCAAAAACCCAAGAATTATCCTCCTGGCCATAACCCTTCCATTTGACCAGGTACTGAAGCTTCCGCCTCGAAAAACGGGAGTCCAAAATCTTCTCAACAACATATTCCAGCTCCCCATCAACCAACACAGGGGCCGGAGGATCAACAGAGGGAACAACGGGCTCCACATATTTGAGCAACAAAGATCTATGGAAGACATTATGGATAGCAAAAGAGGCCTGAAGCGCCAGTCGAAAAGACACCGGATTAATAATCTCAGAAATCCTATAAGGACCAATAAACCGAGGTTTAAACTTAGGAGAAGAAACCTTCATAGGAACATGACGGGAAGACAACCAGACCAGATCCCCAACCCGAAGCCGGGAACCAACACACCGAAGACGATTAGCAAAACGTTGAGCCTGCTCTTGAGACAACACCAAATTGTCCACCACATGAGCCCAAATCTGCTGCAACCTGTCCACCACAGAATCCACACCAGGACAGTCAGAAGGCTCAACCTGCCCAGAAGAAAAACGAGGATGAAAACCAAAATTACAAAAGAAAGGCGAAACCAAGGTAGCCGAACTAGCCCGATTATTAAGGGCAAACTCGGCCAATGGCAAGAAAGCCACCCAATCATCCTGATCAGCAGACACAAAGCATCTCAAATAAGTCTCCAAAGTCTGATTAGTTCGCTCGGTCTGGCCATTTGTCTGAGGATGAAATGCAGAAGAAAAAGACAAATCAATGCCCAGCCTAGCACAAAAGGCCCGCCAAAACCTAGAAACAAACTGGGAAACTCTGTCGGACACAATATTCTCCGGAATACCATGCAAACGAACCACATGCTGAAAAAACAACGGAACCAAATCTGAAGAGGAAGGCAATATAGGCAAAGGCACCAAATGAACCATCTTAGAGAACCGGTCACAAACAACCCAGATAACAGACATCTTCTGTGAGACCGGAAGATCAGAAATAAAATCCATCGAAATATGCGTCCAGGGCCTCTCAGGGACTGGCAATGGCAAAAGCAACCCACTAGCACAGGAACAACAAGGCTTGGCCCGCGCACAAGTCCCACAGGACTGCACAAAAGAACGCACATCACGCGACAATGAAGGCCACCAAAAGGACCTACCAACCAAATCTCTGGTACCAAAAATGCCAGGATGACCAGCCAACACGGAACAGTGAACCTCGGAAATCACTCTACTAGTCCATCTGTCAGGAACAAACAGTTTCCCCACAGGACAGCGGTCAGGTTTGTCAGCCTGAAATTCCTGAAGAAACCGTCGGAAATCATGGGAAATGGCAGAAAGGACCACCCCCTCTTTCAGAATACCGACTGGCCCCAAGACCTCAGGAGAATCAGGCAAAAAACTCCTAGAGAGGGCATTAGCCTTAATATTCTTAGAACCCGGAAGGTACGAGACCACGAAATCAAAATGGGAAAAAAACAAGGACTATCGAGCCTGTCTAGGATTCAGCCGTTTAGCAGACTCGAGGTAAATCAAATTCTTATGATCGGTCAAGACCACAATACGATGCTTAGCTCCCTCAAGCCAATGTCGCCACTCCTCAAACGCCCACTTCTGTTGTGAATTCCGCTCTTGGGCTCCCTCCGGTGGTTCTAAGTTGCACTTTTGTGAGTTCTGCTCTTGGGCTCCCTCCGGTGGTTTTAAATGGAATGGCCTTACTCCTTGGATTTAGCAGTCAGCAGCTGCTTCCACTGATTGTCTATTCTGCTCGGCTATTTAGCCTGGCTCTTTCCTTCAGCTTGTGCCACTTGTCAATGGTTCCTGGTTGGATTCACATCTCTGCTTGGATTTCCCTGATATCCTGACCAGTTCAGCAAAGATAAGTCCTTGCTTTGCTCTTTTCTGTCCACATGTTGTGGACTTAATTGTTCAGTACATTCTATGTTTTTGTCCAGCTTGTCAGTATGGATTTATTCAGTTAAGCTGGAAGCTCTGGGAAGCAGATTTACCCTCCACACCTTTAGTCAGGTGTGGAGATTTTTGTAAACTCTGTGTGGATTTTTCTAGTTTTTAATACTGACCGCACAGTATTCCGTCCTGTCCTATCTATCTAGCTAGACTGGCCTCCTTTGCTACATCCTGGTTTCATTCTACGTATGTCTTTTCCCTCTCCACTCACAGTCATTATTTGTGGGGGGCTATCTGTCCTTTGGGGATTTTCTCTGAGGCAAGATAGCTTTCCTGTTTCTATCTTTAGGGGTAGTTAGTTCTCAGGCTGTGACGAGGTGTCTAGGGAGTAACAGGAACATCCCACGGCTACTTCTAGTGTTGTGTTGAGCTTAGGAACTGCGGTCAGTACAGGTACCACCTCCTTCAGAGCTCGTCCCATGTTGCTCCTAAACCACCAGTTCATAACAGTACAAGTGGCCAAAAATGAATTAAATGCATCTCAAAAGAAGGAAAAAGAAATTCTGAGCCATTTTTTTTCTGCACTCTGTTTTGTCTTTTTTTTCCTCTTGAACTCTGGGTGGTTCAGGATTTTGGCGCTGGCATGGATGTTCAGGGTTTGTTTTCTCGTGTGGATCAACTTGCTGCAAGAGTACAGAGTATCCAAGATTATGTTGTCCAGACTCCGGCTTTAGAGCCTAAAATTCCTACTCCTGATTTGTTTTTTGGGGACAGATCCAAGTTTTTGAACTTTAAAAATAACTGCAAATAGTTTTTTGCTTTAAAACCCCGTTCTTCTGGTGATCCCATTCAGCAAGTTAAAATCATCATATCCTTGCTGCGTGGTGACCCTCAGGACTGGGCATTCTCCCTTGAATCAGGGGATCCGGCATTGCTGAATGTAGATGCATTTTTTCAAGCGCTCGGATTATTGTATGACGAACCTAATTCTGTGGATCATGCAGAAAAAACCCTGTTGGCCCTGTGTCAAGGTCAGGAAGCGGCAGAATTATACTGCCAGAAATTTAGAAAATGGTCTGTACTCACTAAATGGAATGAGGATGCTCTGACTGCTATTTTCAGAAAAGGTCTTTCTGAAGCCCTTAAAGATGTTATGGTGGGCTTCCCTACGCCTGCTGGTTTGAGCGAATCTATGTCTCTAGCCATTCAGATTGATCGGCGTCTGCGCGAGCGCAAAGCTGTGCACCATATGGCAGTGTCCTCTGAGCAGAGTCCTGAGCCTATGCAATGTGATAGAATTTTGACTAGAACAGAACGGCAGGAATTGAGACGTCAGAATAGGCTGTGTTTTTACTGTGGTGATTCTGCTCATGTTATTTCTGATTGCCCTAAGCGTACTAAGAGGGTCGCTAGGTCTGTTACCATCAGTACTGTACAGCCTAAATTTCTCTTATCTGTGACCCTGATTTGCTCATTATCGTCCTTTTTTGTCATGGCATTTGTGGATTCAGGCGCTGCCCTGAACTTAATGGACTTAGAATTCGCCAGGTGCTGTGGTTTTTCCTTGCAGCCTTTGCAGAGCCCTATTCCGTTGAGGGGCATTGATGCTACACCATTGGCCAAGGATAAACCTCAGTACTGGACGAAGATGACCATGTACATGGCTCCAGCACATCAGGAAGATTGCCGTTTTCTGGTGTTGCATAACCTGCATGATGTTGTTGTACTGGGTTTTCCATGGTTACAGGAACATAATCCGGTGCTGGATTGGAAAACTATATCTGTGACTAGTTGGGGTTGTCGAGGAGTACATAGTGACGTTCCTTTGATGTCAATTTCCTCTTCCCCCTCTTCTGAGGTCCCTGAGTTTTTGTCGGATTTCCAGGATGTATTTGATGAGCCCAAGTCCAGTTCCCTTCCACCGCACAGGGACTGTGATTGTGCTATTGACTTGATTCCTGGCTGCAAGTTCCCTAAGGGCCGACTTTTCAATCTGTCTGTGCCAGAGCATGCCGCCATGCGGAGTTATGTTAAGGAGTCTTTGGAGAAGGGGCATATTCGGCCGTCTTCGTCACCATTGGGAGCGGGTTTCTTTTTTGTTGCTAAGAAGGATGGCTCCTTGAGACCCTGTATAGATTATCGTCTTCTTAATAAGATCACGGTCAAATTCCAATACCCCTTGCCTTTGCTTTCTGATTTGTTTGCTCGGATTAAGGGGGCTAGTTGGTTTACTAAGATTGACCTTCGAGGGGCATATAATCTTGTTTGTATTAAACAGGGTGACGAATGGAAAACTGCATTTAATACGCCCGAAGGCCATTTTGAATACCTTGTGATGCCATTCGGGCTCTCTAATGCTCCATCTGTGTTCCAATCCTTCATGCATGATATTTTCCGCAATTATCTTGATAAATTCATGGTTCTATATTTGGATGATATTTTGATTTTTTCCGATGATTTGGAGTCCCATGTGAAGCAGGTCAGGATGGTATTCCAGATCCTTCGTGATAATGCTTTATTTGTGAAGGGGTCTAAGTGCCTATTCGGAGTTCAGAAGGTCTCTTTTTTGGGTTTTATTTTTTTCCCCCTCGTCTATGGAAATGGATCCTGTTAAGGTCCAAGCCATTCATGACTGGATTCAACCCACATCTGTGAAGAGCCTTCAGAAATTTTTGGGCTTTGCTAATTTCTATCGCCGTTTCATTGCCAACTTTTCCAGTGTGGTTAAGCCCCTTACTGATTTGACGAAGAAAGGCGCTGATGTGACGAATTGGTCCTCTGAGGCTGTTGAGGCCTTTCAGGAGCTTAAACGCCGATTTACTTCTGCCCCTGTGTTGCGTCAGCCGGATGTTTCTCTTCCTTTTCAGGTTGAGGTTGACGCTTCTGAGATTGGGGCAGGGGCCGTTTTGTCTCAGAGGAATTCTGATGGTTCTTTGATGAAACCGTGTGCTTTTTTTCCCAGAAAGTTTTCGCCTGCGGAGCGCAATTATGACGTCGGCAATCGTGAGTTGTTGGCTATGAAGTGGGCATTTGAGGAGTGGCGACATTGGCTTGAGGGAGCCAAGCACCGCGTTGTGGTCTTGACTGATCATAAGAATCTGATTTACCTCAAGTCGGCCAAGCGGCTGAACCCTAGACAGGCTCGATGGTCCCTGTTTTTCTCCCGTTTTAATTTTGTGGTCTCGTATCTTCCGGGATCTAAGAATGTTAAGGCTGATGCCCTCTCTAGGAGTTTTTTTGCCTGATTCTCCTGGAGTCCTTGAGCCGGTTGGCATTCTTAAGGAAGGGGTGATTCTTTCTGCCATCTCCCCTGATTTGCGGCGGGTGCTTCAGGAATTTCAGGCTGATAAACATGACCGCTGTCCAGTGGGGAAGCTGTTTGTTCCTTATAGATGGACAAGTAAGGTAATTTCTGAGGTTCATTGTTCAGTGTTGGCTGGTCATCCTGGGATTTTTGGTACCAGAGATTTGGTTGCTAGGTCCTTTTGGTGGCCTTCCTTGTCGCGGGATGTGCGTGCTTTTGTGCAGTCCTGTGGGACTTGAGCCCGGGCCAAGCCTTGCTGTTCCCGCGCTAGTGGGTTGCTTTTGCCTTTGCCGGTCCCTGAGAGGCCCTGGACGCATATTTCCATGGATTTTATTTCGGATCTTCCTGTTTCCCAGAAGATGTCTGTTATCTGGGTGGTTTGTGACCGGTTCTCTAAAATCGTCCATCTGGTACCTTTGTCTAAGTTGCCTTCCTCCTCAGATTTGGTTCCATTGTTTTTTCAGCATGTGGTTCGTTTGCATGGCATTCCGGAGAATATTGTGTCTGACAGAGGTTCTCAGTTTGTTTCTAGGTTTTGGCGGGCCTTTTGTGCTAGGATGGGCATTGATTTGTCTTTTTCTTCGGCGTTTCATCCTCAGACAAATGGCCAAACTGAGCGAACTAATCAGACCTTGGAAACCTATTTGAGATGCTTTGTGTCTGCTGATCAGGATGATTGGGTGGCTTTCTTGCCATTGGCCGAGTTTGCCCTTAATAATAGGGCTAGTTTGGCTACTTTGGTTTCACCTTTCTTTTGTAATTTTGGTTTTCATCCTCGTTTTTCTTCGGGGCGGGTTGAGCCTTCTGATTGTCCTGGTGTGGATTCTGTGGTGGACAGGCTGCAGCAGATTTGGACTCATGTGGTAGACAATTTGACGTCTCAGGAAAAGGCTCAACGTTTTGCTAACCGCCGTCGGTGTGTTGGTCCCCGGCTTCGTGTGGGAGATTTGGTTTGGTTGTCTTCTCGTCATGTTCCCATGAAGGTTTCTTCCCCTAAGTTGAAGCCTCGGTTTATTGGTCCTTATAAGATTTCTGAAATTATCAATCCTGTGTCTTTTCGTTTGGCTCTTCCAGCCTCTTTTGCCATTCATAATGTTTTCCATAGATCTTTGTTGCGGAGATATGTGGTGCCCGTTGTTCCCTCGGTTGATCCTCCTGCCCCGGTGTTGGTTGAGGGAGAGTTGGAATATGAGATTGAGAAAATTTTGGATTCTCGTTTTTCGAGGCGGAGGCTTCAGTATCTTGTCAAGTGGAAGGGTTATGGCCAGGAGGATAATTCTTGGGTTGTTGCCTCCGATGTTCATGCCGCTGATTTGGTTCGTGCTTTTCACTTGGCTCGTCCTGATCGGCCTGGGGGCTCTAGTGAGGGTTCGGTGACCCCTCCTCAGGGGGGGGTACTGTTGTGAATTCCACTCTTGGGCTCCCTCCGGTGGTTGTAAGTGGCACTTTTGTGAGTTCTGCTCTTGGGCTCCCTCCGGTGGTTTTAAGTGGAATGGCTGCTCCTTGGATTTAGCAGTCTGCAGCTGCTTCCACTGATTGTCTTTCTGCTCGGCTATTTATGCCTGGCTCTTCCCTTCAGCCAGTGCCACTTGTCAATGGTTCCTGGTTGGATTCACATCTTTGCTTGGATTTCCCTGATATCCTGACCACTTCAGCAAAGATAAGTCCTTGCTTTGCTCTTTTCTGTCCACATGTTGTGGACTTATTCATTCTGTGCATTCTATGTTTTGTCCAGCTTGTCAGTATGGATTAATTCAGTTAAGCTGGAAGCTCTGGGAAGCAGATTTACCCTCCACACCTTTAGTCAGGTGTGGAGATTTTTGTAAACTCTGTGTGGATTTTTGTAGTTTTTAATACTGACCGCACAGTATTCTATCCTGTCCTATCTAGCTAGCTAGACTGGCCTCCTGTGCTACATCCTGGTTTCATTCTGTGTATGTCTTTTCCCTCTCCACTCACAGTCGTTACTTGTGGGGGGCTATCTATCCTTTGGGGATTTTCTCTGAGGCAAGATAGCTTTCCTGTTTCTATCTTTAGGGGTAGTTAGTTCTCAGGCTGTGACGAGGTGTCTAGGGAGTGACAGGAACATCCCACGGCTACTTCTAGTGTTGTGTTGAGCTTAGGAACTGCGGTCAGTACAGGTACCACCTCCTTCAGAGCTCGTCCCATGTTGCTCCTAAACCACCAGTTCATAACACACTTCATAGCCGACAACTCCCGATTGCCGACATCATAATTGCGTTCAGCAGGTGAAAACTTACGGGAAAAGAAGGCACACGGTTTCATTAAGGAACCAACAGGATCCCTCTGAGACAAAACGGCCTCTGCCCCAATCTCAGAAGCGTCAACCTCAACCTGAAACGGCAGAGAAACATCCGGTTGGCGCAACACCGGAGCAGAAGTAAATCGACGTTTAAGCTCCTGAAAGGCAGAGACAGCCGCAGAGGACCAATTCGCCACATCAGCGCCTTTCTTCATCAAATCGGTCAAGGGTTTAACCACGCTGTAAAAATTAGCAATGAAACGACGATAAAAATTTGCAAAACCCAAAATTTTTTGAAGGCTCTTCACGGATGTGGGCTGAATCCAATCATGAATGGCCTGAACCTTAACCAGATCCATCTCTATAGACGAGGGAGAAAAAATAAAGCCCAAAAAAGAAACCTTCTGCACCCGAAGAGACACTTAGACCCTTTCGCAAATAAAGCATTGTCACGGAGGATCTGAAATACCATCCTGACCTGTTGCACATGAGACTCCCAATCATTGGAAAAAATCAAAATATCGTCCAAATATACAATCAAGAATTTATCAAGATAAGTCCGGAAGATATCATGCATGAAGGACTGAAAAACAGATGGAGCATTAGAGAGTCCGAATGGCATCACAAGGTATTCAAAATGGCCTTCGGGTGTGTTAAACGCAGTTTTCCATTCATCACCCTGCTTAATACGAACAAGATTATATGCCCCTCGAAGGTCAATCTTCGTAAACCAACTAGCTCCCTTAATCCTAGCAAACAAATCAGAAAGCAAAGGTAAAGGGTATTGAAACTTGACCGTAATTTTATTCAAGAGGCGATAATCTATACAGGGTCTCAAGGAACCATCTTTTTTAGCAACAAAAAAGAACCCCGCTCCCAACGGTGAAGAAGATGGTCGAATATGCCCTTTCTCCAAAGACTCCTTAACATAGCTCCGCATGGTGGTATGTTTAGGCACGGACAGATTGAACAGTCGACCCTTAGGAAATTTACAGCCTGGAATCAAGTCAATAGTACAATCGCAGTCCCTGTGCGGTGGAAGGAAACTGGACTTGGGTTCATCGAATACATCCTGAAAATCAGACAAAAACTCTGGAATTTCAGAAGAGGAAGAAGAGGAGATTGACATCAAAGGAACATCATTATGAACCCCCTGACAACCCCAACTAGTCACAGACATAGACTTCCAATCCAACACAGGATTATGTACCTGCAACCACGGAAAACCCAGCACGATAGCATCATGCAAGTTATGCAACACCAGAAATCGACAATCTTCCTGATGGGCTGGCGCCATGCGCATGGTCACCTGTGTCCAAAACTGGGGCTTATTTTTAGCCAAGGGTGTAGCATCAATGCCCCTTAAAGGAATAAGGTTCTGCAAAGGCTGCAAGGGAAAACCACAACGCTTGGCAAACTCAAAGTCCATTAAATTCAAGGTGGCGCCTGAATCCACAAACGCCATGACAGAAAATGATGACAATGAGCAGATCAAGGACACAAATAATAAAAATTTAGGTTGTACAGTACTGATGGTAATTGAACTGGCAATCCTCTTTGTCCGCTTAGGGCAGACAGAAATGACATGAGAAGCGTCGCCACAATAATAACACAACCTATTTTGACGTCTGAAACCTTGTCGTTCTGTTCTAGACAGAATTCTATCACACTGCATAGGTTCAGGAATTTGCTCTGAGGATAACGCCATAGCGCGCACAGTTCTGCGCTCCCGCAAGTGTCGGTCAATCTGAATGGCCAGAGACATAGAATCACTCAGACCAGAAGGCGTGGGAAACCCCACCATAACATCTTTAACGGATTCAGAAAGCCCCTTTCTGAAAATTGCCGCCAAAGCATCATTATTCCATTTAGTCAACACAGACCATTTTCTGGATTTCTGACAATACAATTCTGCCGCCTCTTGACCCTGAGACAGGGCCAACAAGGTCTTCTCTGCTTGATCCACAGAATTAGGTTCATCATATAATAACCCCAAAGCCTGAAAAAGTCAATATTAAGCAAAGCCGGATTCCCAGATTCCAGGAAAAATGCCCAATCCTGCGGGTCGCCACGCAGCAGGGAGATTACGATTTTTACCTGCTGAATGGAGTCACCAGAGGATCGAGGTCTCAGATCAAAAAACAGTTTACAGTTGTTTTTAAAACTCAAAAATTTGGACCTGTCACCAGAAAACAAATCAGGAGTAGGAATCTTCGGTTCTAAAGCAGGAGTCTGAACAATATAATCAGAAATACCCTGCACCCTAGCAACAAGCTGGTCTACACGAGAAGCTAATTCCTGAACATTCATGCTTGCACCAGGCTCTTCAGCCACCCAGATATTAAGAGGGAAGAGAACACAAAACAGACTGGAGAAAAAAAATGGCTCAAGAGCTTTCTTCCCTTCTTCTGAGATGCATTTAACTCATTGTTAGCCAGTTGTACTGTTATGATCCGGTGACCTTTGAGCAGCATGAGAACTTTCACTGGAGAAGGTGGCCACTATACTGACCGCAATCCTGAACTTAACACCGCAACTAGAAGTAGCCGTGGAGTGTACCTAACAAACCTAGACACCTCGTCACAGCCGGAGGACTAAATACCCCTAAAGATGGAAATAGGAATACTATCTTGCCTCAGAGCAGATCCCCAAAGGATAGACAGCCCCCCACAAATATTGGCGGTGAGTAGGAGAGGAAAAAACATACACAGGCAGAAAAACAGGATTTAGCACAGGAGGCCACTCTAGCTAGATAGGACAGGATAGGACAGAGTTCTGTGCGGTCAGTATTAAAACACTTCAAAAAATTTCCACAGCAGAATATACAAAAACTTCCTACATCTAACTAAAGATGTAGGAGCATATATCTGCAACTCCAGCGAATCCTACAAAAGAGCAGGAATACAAACAAAAACAAGCACACAGCAGTGTGCCACAGAAACCAAAAACCATACACTTATCTTTGCTGAATTTGGCAGCTAAGCAGGAGAAGCCAGAAAGTGATCCAACACTTCACAAGGAACATTGACAACTGGCAAGGGCTAATGAATCCTGCACACCTAAATATCCCAGTCAGAATTGTAATCAGCAGATACACCTGGCCAGGACTGCGACTCAAAGACAACTGCATTCCCATCTACAACCACTGGAGGGAACCCATGAGCAGAATTCACAACAGGACAGGTGGATTGGTCGGGCAGCAGAGTTTAAAATAGATTGGAGGGGTGCGAGAGTGTTAGAGGGGAGGCCACAGAGCAGAGCTAATTACACTTCTCCTCCTCCGCTTTACCACGCTATGCCGCCTGTGTACTCCTCGTACCAACTCTGAAATGCAATTAGCGACCTTTTTTAATTGTGGGCCTACTCTGTCTCTCTGAGCCATTTCTTACAGTTGTCCTCTGCTGAACAAAGCTATGCCGCCTGTGTACTCCACTTACCTATTTTGAACTGCTTTTTGCCTACTTACTTATTAAGGCCTACTAACTGTGTCTGCCTCCCATTACTGTTGTCCTCCACTGAACAAAGCTGAGCTTCAATTTTCATCCGGTGTCAGACATTTAACTGCACTTGGCCTACTTCTTTGGTTGGGGCTACAAATGGTGTGTGCCGCAGCTTGGTTTTCTCCACAGAATAAAGGTGATCTTAAATTTACAGTCTTTCAGCCTATGTCAAATATTAAACTGCATTTGGCCTACTTGTTTGGTTGGGCCTACTAGCGGTGTCTGCCGCTGCTTGGTGTTCTCCTCCACTTTACAAAGCTGAGCTTCAATCTTCAGGCTTTCAGCCTACATCACATATTACACTGCATTTAGGCTACTTGTTTGGTTGGGCGTACTAACGTTGTCTGCCGCTGCTTGGTGTTCTCCTACACTTTACAAAGCTGAGCTTCCATCTTAAGGCTTTCGGCCTACATCACATATTACACAGTATTTGGGCTACTGGATTGGTTGGGTGTACTAATGGTGTCTGCTGCTGCTTGGTGTTCTCCTCCACTTTACAAAGCTGAGCTTCTATTTTCAGACTTTCGGCCTACATCACATATTACACTGCATTTGGGCTACTGGTTTGGTTGGGCGTACTAACGTTGTCTGCCGCTGCTTGGTGTTCTCCACTTTACAAAGCTGAGCTTCGATTTTCAGGCTTTCGGCCTACATCACATATTACACTGCATTTGCGCTACTGGTTTGGTTGGGCGTACTAATGTTGTCTTCCACTGCTTGGTGTTCTCCACTTAACAAAGCTGAGCTTCAATCTTCAGGCTTTCGGCCTACATCACATATTACGCTGCATTTGGGCTACTGGTTTGGTTGGGCGTACTAACGTTTTCTGCGTCTGCTTGGTGTTCTCCACTTTACAAAGGTAAGCTTCAATCTTCAGGCTTTCGGCCTACATCACATATTACACTCCATTTGGGCTACTGGTTTGGTTGGGCGTACTAACGTTGTCTGCCGCTGCTTGGTGTTCTCCACTTTACAAAGCTGAGCTTTAATCTTCAGGCTTTCGGCCTACATCACATATTACACTCCATTTGGGTTACTGGTTTGGTTGGGCGTACTAACATTGTCTGCCACTGCTTGGTGTTCTCCACTTTACAAAGCTGAGCTTCAATCTTCAGGCTTTCGGCCTACATCACATATTACACTGCATTTGGGCTACTGGTTTGGTTGGCCGTACTAATAGTGTCTGCGGCTTCAATTTTCAGGCTGTGATGCAGCGGTAGGACCATACACATTGAAACGGCAGTGACCCAAGCAAGTTCAAACAAAACGTTCTTTTATTGTGTTACTTCACACAGTCAATATAGTATACAGCTTCTTCATACAGTCCATTACTAATGCATGGCTATATGATGCAGTCAATACACAGGCTGAACTTCCCTCTGTCCAGTTTCCCTGGATTACCGCACGCCGGTAACAAGTCTCTGTACTCACTCAGCGCACTGCACTCTTTATCCTCTGGAGTGCAGCCGGGTACACATAAGACAGCCCAAGACGCAGGGTGTCAGTCTCTTTGGCTCCTTTAGCCTCTGTGCTGCTCCACACAGAGAGAGCTCTGCAGAAAACTGCCCTGTCTGCTTTGAAGTACACACTGACACCCTTCCTCCAGTACTACAGGGCTTTTAATCAGTCACTGCTTCACTATTCTAATTACAGACACAGCTGTGTCTGTAGTACGCCCTCATGGCCTCACTACGCTTCCTTGCACATTCTGGAGAGCACATACAGCGCCCCCTAGCTGTAACAGGGGTCACTGCCTCACAAGGCTTTCGGCCTACATCACATTTTACACTGCATTTGAGCTACTGGTTTGGTTGGGCGTACTAACGGTGTCTGCCGCTGCTTGGTGTTCTCCACTTTACAAAGCTGAGCTTCAATCTTCAGGCTTTCGGCCTACATCACATATTACACTGCATTTGGGCTACTGGTTTGGTTGGGCATAATAATGGTATCTGCCGCTGCTTGGTGTTCTCCTCCACTTTACAAAGCTGAGCTTCGATTTTCAGGCTTTCTACCTACATCACATATTACACAGCATTTGGGCTACTAGCTTGGTTGGGCGTACTAATGGTGTCTGCGGCTGCTTGGTGTTCTCCACTTTACAAAGCTGAGCTTCGATTTTCAGGCTTTCGGCCTACATCACATATTACACTGCATTTGGGCTACTGGTTTGGTTGGGCGTACTAACGGTGTCTGCCGCTGCTTGGTGTTCTCCTCCATTTTACAAAGCTGAGCTTCAATCTTCAGGCTTTCGGCCTACATCACATATTACACTGTATTTGGGCTATTATTATTTATTGTTATAGCGCCATTTATTCCATGGCGCTTTACATGTGAGGAAGGGTATACATAATAAAAACAAGTACAATAATCTTAAACAATACAATTCATAACTGGTGCAGGAGGAGTGAGGACCCTGCCCGCGAAGGCTCACAATCTACAAGGGATGGGTGAGGATACAGGAGGAGAGAGGACCCTGCCCGCGAAGGCTCACAATCTACAAGGGATGGGTGAGAATACAGTAGGTGAGGATAGAGCTGGTCATGCAGCTTTTTGGTCGATCGGTGGTTACTGCAGGTTGTAGGTTTGTCGGAAGAGGTGGGTCTTCAGGTTCTTTTTGAAGGTTTCGATGGTAGGCGAGAGTCTGATTTGATGTGGTAGAGGGTTCCAGAGTAGGGGTGATACGCGAGAGAAATCTTGTATACGATTGTGGGAAGAGGAGATAAGAGGGGAGTAGAGTAGGAGATCTTGTAAGGATCGGAGGTTGCGTGTAGGTAAGTATTGGGAGACAAGGTCACAGATGTATGGAGGAGACAGGTTGTGGACGGCTTTGTATGTCATGGTTAGGGTTTTGTAGTGGAGTCTCTGGGCAATGGGGAGCCAGTGAAGGGATTGACAGAGGGGAGAGGCAGGGGAATAGCGGGGGGACAGGTGGATTAGTCGGGCAGCAGAGTTTAGAATAGATTGGAGGGGTGCGAGAGTGTTAGAGGGGAGGCCACAGAGCAGGAGGTTGCAGTAGTCAAGGCGAGAGATGATGAGGGCATGGACTAGGGTTTTTGCAGATTCATGGTTGAGGAATGAACGGATTCGTGAAATATTTTTGAGTTGAAGTCGGCAGGAAGTGGAAAGGGCTTGTGTTGTGAATTCTGTGGCTGAATTCACTCCTGTGGTCACAAGTGGTACTGCAGCTTCTGAGCTTCCTCCCTCAGGTGTTCTGGTGAGCTCGTTGGCTGCTTTGTTATTTAACTCCACCTGATTCTGTCTTCCTTGCTCCTTGTCAATGTTCCAGTGTTGGATCTGAGCTTCTGGATCTTTCCTGTGGCCTGCTGCTCTGCTTAGATAAGTGCTTCTTTGCTTTTGTTGCTGTTTTTTCTGTCCAGCTTGTCTATTCATTTTTGCTGGAAGCTCTGAGACGCAAAGGGTGTACCGCCGTGCCGTTAGTTCGGCACGGTGGGTCTTTTTGCCCCCTTTGCGTGGGTTTTTGCTTTAGGGTTTTTTGTAGACTGCAAAGTTCTCTTTGCTATCCTCGCTCTATCTAGAATATCGGGCCTCACTTTGCTGAATCTATTTCATCCCTACGTTTTGTCTTTTCATCTTGCTAACAGTCATTATATGTGGGGGGCTGACTTTTCCTTTGGGGTATTTCTCTGAGGCAAGTCAGGCTTGTATTTCTATCTTCAGGCTAGTCAGTTCCTCAGGCTGTGCCGAGTTGCATAGGTAGTGTCAGGCGCAATCCACAGCTGCCTTTAGTTGTGTTTAGGATAGGTTCAGGTCTTGCGGTCTACAGAGATTCCACGTCTCAGAGCTCGTTCTATTGTTTTTGGGTTATTATCAGATCACTGTATGTGCTCTGATTGCTGGCACACTGTGTCACTGGATTGCCTACATAACAGTACAAGGAGCCTAAATAATGATTCTCAATAGAGGGAAAAAAGAAGTTCTGACATCATTTTTTTTTCTCAGCTCTGTGTTCAGTCTTTTTTTTCCCCTAGACATTTGGGTGTTTCAGGACACAGGTGTGGACATGGATATTCAGGGTCTGTGCTCTTCAATGGATAATCTCGTTACAAATGTACGAAGGATTCAAGATACTATTGATCAGAAATCTATGTTAGAACCAAGAATTCCTATTCCTGATTTGTTTTTTGGTGATAGAACTAAGTTTCTTAGTTTCAAAAATAATTGTAAGCTATTTCTGGCCTTGAAACCTCATTCTTCTGGTAATCCTATTCAACAGGTTTTGATTATTATTTCTTTTTTGCGCGGCGACCCTCAGGACTGGGCATTTTCTCTTGCGCCAGGAGACCCTGCATTGAGTAATGTCAATGCGTTTTTCCTGGCGCTCGGATTACTGTACGATGAGCCTAATTCAGTGGATCAGGCTGAGAAAAATTTGCTGGCTTTGTGCCAGGGTCAGGATGATATAGAAGTATATTGTCAGAAATTTAGGAAGTGGTCAGTACTCACTCTGTGGAATGAATCTGCGCTGGCAGCTTTGTTCAGAAAGGGTCTCTCTGAGGCTCTTAAGGATGTCATGGTGGGTTTTCCTATGCCTGCTGGTTTGAATGAGTCTATGTCTTTGGCCATTCAGATCGGTCGACGCTTGCGCAAGCGTAAATCTGTGCACCATTTGGCGGTATTGTCTGAGATTAAACCTGAGCCTATGCAGTGCGATAGGACTATGACCAGAGTTGAACGGCAAGAACACAGACGTCTGAATGGGCTGTGTTTCTACTGTGATGATTCCACTCATGCTATTTCTGATTGTCCTAAGCGCACTAAGCGGTTCGATAGGTCTGCCGTCATTGGTACTGTACAATCCAAATTCCTTCTGTCCATTACCTTGATATGTTCTTTGTCATCGTATTCTGTCATGGCGTTTGTGGATTCAGGCGCTGCCCTGAATCTGATGGATTTGGATTATGCTAAACGTTGTGGGTTTTTCTTGGAGCCTTTGCGGTGTCCTATTCCGTTGAGAGGAATTGATGCTACACCTTTGGCCAAGAATAAACCTCAGTACTGGGCCCAGCTGACCATGTGCATGGCTCCTGCACATCAGGAAGTTATTCGCTTTCTGGCGCTACATAATCTGCATGATGTGGTCGTGTTGGGGTTGCAATGGCTGCAAACCCATAATCCAGTTTTGGTTTGGAACTCTATGTCGGTATCCAGCTGGGGTTGTCAGAGGGTACATGGTGATGTTCCATTTTTGTCAATTTCGTCATCCACTCCTTCTGAGGTCCCAGAGTTCTTGTCTGATTATCAGGATGTATTTGAAGAGCCCAAGTCCGATGCCCTACCTCCGCATAGGGATTGTGATTGTGCTATCAATTTGATTCCTGGTAGTAAATTCCCTAAAGGTCGATTATTTAATTTATCCGTGCCTGAACACGCCGCTATGCGCAGTTATGTGAAGGAATCCCTGGAGAAGGGACATATTCGCCCATCATCATCACCACTGGGAGCAGGGTTCTTTTTTGTAGCCAAGAAGGATGGTTCGCTGAGACCGTGTATTGATTACCGCCTTCTTAATAAGATCACTGTTAAATTTCAGTATCCCTTGCCATTGTTATCTGACTTGTTTGCTCGGATTAAGGGGGCTAGTTGGTTCACTAAGATAGATCTTCGTGGTGCGTATAATCTGGTGAGAATCAGGCAAGGAGATGAATGGAAAACTGCATTTAATACGCCCGAGGGTCATTTTGAGTATCTAGTGATGCCGTTCGGACTTGCCAATGCTCCATCTGTGTTTCAGTCTTTTATGCATGACATCTTCCGTGAGTATCTGGATAAATTCCTGATTGTTTACTTGGATGACATTTTGATCTTCTCAGATGATTGGGAGTCTCATGTGAAGCAGGTCAGAATGGTTTTCCAGGTCCTGCGTGCTAATTCTTTGTTTGTGAAGGGATCAAAGTGTCTCTTCGGTGTGCAGAAAGTTTCATTTTTGGGGTTCATCTTTTCCCCTTCTACTATCGAGATGGATCCGGTTAAGGTCCAAGCCATCCAGCATTGGACTCAGCCGACTTCTCTGAAAAGTCTGCAAAAGTTCCTGGGCTTTGCTAATTTTTATCGTCGCTTCATCTGTAATTTTTCTAACATTGCCAAACCATTGACCGATTTGACCAAGAAGGGTGCTGATTTGGTTAATTGGTCTTCTGCTGCTGTGGAAGCTTTTCAGGAGTTGAAGCGTCGTTTTTGTTCTGCCCCTGTGTTGTGTCAGCCAGATGTTTCTCTTCCGTTCCAGGTTGAGGTTGATGCTTCTGAGATTGGAGCAGGGGCGGTTTTGTCACAGAGAGGTTCTGGTTGCTCAGTGTTGAAACCATGTGCTTTCTTTTCCAGGAAGTTTTCGGCTGCTGAGCGTAATTATGATGTGGGCAACCGAGAATTGCTGGCCATGAAGTGGGCATTCGAGGAGTGGCGTCATTGGCTTGAAGGAGCTAAGCATCGCGTGGTGGTATTGACTGATCATAAGAACCTTACTTATCTCGAGTCTGCCAAGCGCTTGAATCCTAGACAGGCCCGTTGGTCGTTATTTTTTGCCCGCTTCGATTTTGTGATTTCGTACCTTCCGGGCTCTAAAAATGTGAAGGCGGATGCTCTGTCTAGGAGTTTTGTGCCCGACTCTCCGGGTTTATCTGAGCCGGCGAGTATCCTCAAGGAAGGAGTCATTGTGTCTGCCATCTCCCCTGATTTGCGGCGAGTGTTACCAAAAATTCAGGCGAATAAACCTGATCGTTGTCCGGCGAGTAACTGTTCGTCCCTGATAGGTGGACTAGTAAAGTTATCTCTGAACTTCATTATTCGGTCTTGGCTGGTCATCCTGGAATCTTTGGTACCAGAGAGTTAGTGGCTAGATCCTTCTGGTGGCCATCTCTGTCACGGGATGTACGTACTTTTGTGCAGTCCTGTGGGATTTGTGCTAGGGCTAAGCCCTGCTGTTCATGTGCCAGTGGGTTGCTTTTGCCTTTGCCGGTCCCAAAGAGGCCTTGGACACATATTTCGATGGATTTCATTTCTGACCTTCCCGTTTCTCAAAAGATGTCAGTCATTTGGGTGGTCTGTGATCGCTTTTCTAAAATGGTCCATCTGGTGCCCTTGGTTAAATTGCCTTCCTCCTCTGATTTGGTGCCTTTGTTCTTCCAGCATGTGGTTCGTTTGCATGGCATTCCTGAGAATATTGTTTCTGACAGAGGTTCCCAGTTTGTTTCAAGGTTTTGGCGAGCCTTTTGAGGTAGGATGGGCATTGACCTATCTTTTTCCTCGGCTTTCCATCCTCAGACTAATGGCCAGACCGAACGAACCAATCAGACCTTGGAAACATATCTGAGATGTTTTGTTTCTGCTGACCAGGATGATTGGGTGTCCTTTTTGCCGTTGGCTGAGTTCGCCCTTAATAATCGGGCCAGCTCGGCTACCTTGGTCTCTCCATTTTTCTGCAATTCTGGGTTCCATCCTCGTTTCTCTTCAGGACAGGTTGAGTCTTCGGACTGTCCTGGTGTGGATTCTGTGGTGGACAGGTTGCAGCAGATCTGGACTCAGGTAGTGGACAATTTGACCTTGTCCCAGGAGAAGGCTCAACTTTTCGCTAATCGCAGACGCCGTGTGGGTCCCCGACTTCGTGTTGGGGATCTGGTTTGGTTATCTTCTCATCATATTCCTATGAAGGTTTCCTCTCCTAAATTTAAACCTCGTTTTATTGGTCCGTATAGGATTTCTGAGATTCTCAATCCTGTGTCTTTTCGTCTGACCCTCCCAGACTCCTTTTCCATACATAATGTATTCCATAGGTCGTTGTTGCGGAGATACGTGGCACCTATGGTTCCATCTGTTGAGCCTCCTGCCCCGGTTTTGATGGAGGGGGAAGTGGAGTATATTGTGGAGAAAATTTTGGATTCTCGTGTTTCTAGACGGAAACTCCAGTATCTGGTTAAATGGAAGGGTTATGCTCAGGAAGATAATTCCTGGGTTTTTGCCTCTGATGTTCATGCTCCAGATCTTGTTCGTGCCTTTCATGTGGCTCATCCTGGTCGGCCTGGGGGCTCTGGTGAGGGTTCGGTGACCCCTCCTCAAGGGGGGGGTACTGTTGTGAATTCTGTGGCTAAATTCACTCCTGTGGTCACAAGTGGTACTGCAGCTTCTGAGTTTCCTCCCTCAGGTGTTCTGGTGAGCTCGTTGGCTGCTTTGTTATTTAACTCCACCTGATTCTGTCTTCCTTGCTCCTTGTCAATGTTCCAGTGTTGGATCTGAGCTTCTGGATCTTTCCTGTGGCCTGCTGATCTGCTTAGATAAGTGCTTCTTTGCTTTTGTTGCTGTTTTCTCTGTCCAGCTTGTCTATTCGTTTTTGCTGGAAGCTCTAAGACGCAAAGGGTGTACCGCCGTGCCGTTAGTTCGGCACGGTGGGTCTTTTTGCCCCCTTTGCGTGGGTTTTTGCTTTAGGGTTTTTTGTAGACTGCAAAGTTCTCTTTGCTATCCTCACTCTATCTAGAATATCGGGCCTCACTTTGCTGAATCTATTTCATCCCTACGTTTTGTCTTTTCATCTTGCTAACAGTCATTATATGTGGGGGGCTGCCTTTTCCTTTGGGGTATTTCTCTGAGGCAAGTCAGGCTTGTATTTCTATCTTCAGGCTAGTCAGTTCCTCAGGCTGTGCCGAGTTGCATAGGTATTGTCAGGCGCAATCCACAGCTGCCTTTAGTTGTGTTTAGGATAGGTTCAGGTATTGCTGTCTACAGAGATTCCACGTCTCAGAGCTCGTTCTATTGTTTTTGGGTTATTATCAGATCACTGTATGTGCTCTGATTGCTGGCACACTGTCACTGGATTGCCTACATAACAGGCTTGGATATGTGGTTCGAAGGAGAGATCAGTGTCAAGGATTACCCCGAGGCAGCGAGCTTGTGGGACTGGGGAGAGTGGGCAGCCATTTACTGTAATGGATAGGTTCGTTGGGGGGGTTGCGTGAGATGGGGGAAAGATGATGAATTCTGTTTTGTCCATGTTAAGTTTCAGAAATCTAGCGAAGAAGAAGGATGAAATAATGGACAGACATTGAGGGATTCTGGTTAGAAGGGAGGTGATATCTGGTCCAGAGATGTAGATCTGTGTGTTGTCAGCATAGATGTGATACTGAAAGCCATGAGATTGTATGAGCTGTCCCAGGCCAAAGGTGTAAATGGAGAAGAGCAGGGGCCCAAGGACTGAACCTTGTGGGACTCCGACAGATAGAGGGCGAGGTGAGGAGGTGGTGTGTGAGTGGGAGACGCTAAATGTCCGATCTGTTAGGTATGATGAGATCCAGGATAGGGCCAAGTCTGCGATGCCAAGGGATGGGAGGGTCTGTAATAATAGGGAATGGTCCACTGTGTCAAAGGCAGCAGACAGGTCGAGGAGGAGTAGGACAGAGTAGTGTCGCTTGCTCTTGGCGGTTAAGTGGTCATTGGTGACCTTAGTTAGGGCCGTTTCAGTGGAATGGTGTGACCGGAAGCCAGATTGTAGGCGGTCAAAGAGGGAGCAAGAAGAGAGATGGGAGGACAGTTCAAGGTAAACGTGTTGTTCCAGTAGTTTGGAGGCATAGGGGAGAAGTGATATAGGGTGATAGCTAGATACAGAGGATGGGTCAAGAGAAGGCTTTTTGAGCATAGGTGTGATGGAGGCATGTTTAAAGCTTGAGGGGAAAACACCAGTTGTTAGTGATAGGTTGAAGAGATGGGTTAGGGTTGGGATGAAGACTGTGGTGAGGTTTGGGATGAGGTGGGATGGGAGCGCGTCAAATGCACAGGTGGTGAGATGCGATTTTGAGAGTACAGTAGAGAGTTGATCTTCTGTAATGGTGGAGAAGTTGGCTACTGGTTTGGTTGGGCGTACTAACGGTGTCTGCGGCTGCTTTGTGTTCTCCTCCACTTTACAAAACTGAGCTTCAATCTTCAGGCTTTCGGCAATACATCAGATATTACACTGCATTTGGGCTACTGTTTTGGTTGGGCGTACTAACGTTGTCTGCTGCTGCTTGGTGTTCTCCTCCACTTTACAAAGCTGAGCTTCAATATTCAGGCTTTCGGCCTACATCACATATTACACAGCATTTGGGCTACTGGTTTGGTTGGGCGTACTAATGGTATCTGCGGCTGCTTGGTGTTCTCCTCCACTTTACAAAGCTGAGCTTCAATCTTCAGGCTTTCGGCCTACATCACATATTACACTGCATTTGGGCTACTGGTTTGGTTGGGCGTACTAACGTTTTCTGCCGCTGCTTGGTGTTCTTCTCCACTTTACAAAGCTGAGCTTCAATCTTCAGGCTTTCGGCCTACATTACATATTACACTGCATTTGGGCTACTGGTTTGGTTGGGCGTACTAACGTTGTCTGCGGCTGCTTGGTGTTCTCCTACACTTTACAAAGCTGAGCTTCAATCTTCAGGCTTTTGGCCTACATCACATATTACACTGCATTTGGGCTACTGGTTTGGTTGGGCGTACTAACGGTGTCTGCCGCTGCTTGGTGTTCTCCTCCACTTTACAAAGCTGAGCTTCAATTTTCAGGCTTTCGGGCTATATCACATATTACACTGCTTTTGGGCTACTGGTTTGGTTGGGCGTACTAATGGTGTCTGCGGCTGCTTGGTGTTCTCCTCCACTTTACAAAGCTGAGCTTCAATTTTCAGGCTTTCGGCCTACATCACATACTACACAGCATTTGGGCTACTGGTTTGGTTGGGCGTACTAATGGTGTCTGCGGCTGCTTAGTGTTCTCCACTTTACAAAGCTGAGCTTCAATCTTCAGGCTTCCGGCCTACATCACATATTACACAGCATTTGGGCTACTGGTTTGGTTGGGCGTCCTAATGGTTTCTGCTGCTGCTTGGTGTTCTCCTCAACTTTACAAAGCTGAGCTTCAATCTTCAGGCTTTCGGGCTATATCAGATATTACACTGCATTTGGGCTACTGGTTTGGTTGGGCGTACTGATGATGTCTGCGGCTGCTTGGTGTTCTCCTCCACTTTACAAAGTTGAGCTTCAATTTTCAGGCTTTCAGCCTACATCACAAATTACACAGCATTTGGGCTACTGGTTTGGTTGGGCGTCCTAATGGTTTCTGCTGCTGCTTGGTGTTCTCCTCCACTTTACCAAGCTGAGGTTCAATCTTCAGGCTTTCGGCCTACATCACATTTTACACTGAATTTGGGCTACTGGTGTGGTTGGGCGTACTAATGGTGTCTGCCGCTGCTTGGTGTTCTCCTCCACTTTACAAAGTTGAGCTTCAATTTTCAGGCTTTCGGCCTACATCACATATTACACAGCATTTGGGCTACTGGTTTGGTTGGGCGTACTAATGGTGTCTGCGGCTGCTTGGTGTTCTCCTCCACTTTACAAAGCTGAGCTTCAATCTTCAGGCTTCCAGCCTACATCACATATTACACTGCATTTGGCCTACTTGTTTGGTTGGGCCTACTAGTGGTGTCTGCGGCTGCTTGGTGTTCTCCTCCAATTTACAAATCTGAGCTTCAATTTTCAGGCTTTTGGCCTACATCACATATTACACTGCATTTGGGCTACTGGTTTGGTTGGGCGTACTAATGGTTTCTGCTGCTGCTTAGTGTTCTCCTCCACTTTACAAAGCTGAGCTTCAATCTTCAGGCTTTCGGGCTATATCAGATATTACACTGCATTTGGGCTACTGGTTTGGTTGGGCGTACTAACATTGTCTGCCGCTGCTTGGTGTTCTCCTCCACTTTACAATGCTGAGCTTCAATCTTCAGGCTTTCGGCCTACATCACATATTACACTGCATTTGGAATACTGGTTTGGTTGGGCGTTCTAACGGTGTCTGCGGCTGCTTGGTGTTCTCCTCCACTTTACAAAGCTGAGCTTCAATCTTCAGGCTTCCGGCCTACATCACATATTACACTGCATTTGGCCTACTTGTTTGGTTGGGCCTACTAGTGGTGTCTGCGGCTGCTTGGTGTTCTCCTCCAATTTACAAAGCTGAGCTTCAATTTTCAGGCTTTTGGCCTACATCACATATTACACTGCATTTGGGCTACTGGTTTGGTTGGGCGTACTAATGGTTTCTGCTGCTGCTTAGTGCTCTCCTCCACTTTACAAAGCTGAGCTTCAATCTTCTAGCTTTCGGCTATATTGGCGATATTACACTGCATTTCGGCTACTGGTTTGGTTGGGCGTACTAACGGTGTCTGCCTGCTTGTTGTTCTCCTCCACTGAACAAAGCTGTGCCGCCTGTTTACTCCTGTTACCAATTTTGAACTGCATTTAGCCCACTTTATTCTTTGGGACTATATCTGTGTCTCCTCCTCATCCTGCCCATTGCCCAGCCACTGCCACATGAGTCTGCTGGTTCATTGACCCAGACCACTACATTCCCCTTGCACTCTACACAGCCAGAATCTGACACTGCTGAAAGTCAGGTTCCCCTTCCCGCATACTATACCACCTAACACAGGGACAAAGAGGAAGGTGCAGATGAAAGTGCAGGTTCCTTCATCAGGTGGGGGGGGAATACTCGTTGGCGACGTCACTGGCACAGGGCCTCTCATAGTACGCAAAAGTGTCTCTGCCAGTGGGAGGCGCCCCGCCATCAAACACACCGCCGTACTTTGAGGGGCCCTGTGCCAGTGCCAATGCGAACTAGTGGGCCCCCCTGCTTGCTCGGGATCACACGGGATCACAGCACTTGCAAAGTTTAAATACTTACCTCTCCCTGCTCCACCGACGTGACATAGTTTCCTGGGCCCACTAAAATCTTGAGCCAGCCCTACCCCCCACAACTTTAGCCAAATGACCCCCTGTTTACTCCTGTTACCAATTTTGAACTGCATTTAGCCCACTTTATTCTTTGGGACTATATCTGTGTCTCCTCCTCATCCTGCCCATTGCCCAGCCACTGCCACATGAGTCTGCTGGTTCATTGACCCAGACCACTACATTCCCCTTGCACTCTACACAGCCAGAATCTGACCCTGCTGAAAGTCAGGTTCCCCTTCCCGCATACTATACCACCTAACACAGGGACAAAGAGGAAGGTGCAGATGAAAGTGCAGGTTCCTTCATCAGGTGGGGGGGGAATACTCGTTGGCGACGTCACTGGCACAGGGCCTCTCATAGTACGCAAAAGTGTCTCTGCCAGTGGGAGGCGCCCCGCCATCAAACACACCGCCGTACTTTGAGGGGCCCTGTGCCAGTGCCAATGCGAACTAGTGGGCCCCCCTGCTTGCTCGGGATCACACGGGATCACAGCACTTGCAAAGTTTAAATACTTACCTCTCCCTGCTCCACCGACGTGACATAGTTTCCTGGGCCCACTAAAATCTTGAGCCAGCCCTACCCCCCACAACTTTAGCCAAATGACCCCCTGTTTTCAATGCCTAACTATTATTATAAAGTAAATTAAGATTGACAAGCTTAAGAAATAAGAATTGATGTTTTTGGCATAAAAATGGGCACTGTAGGTGTTTTCCTGACCTCCACTCACTGCCGACTTTGATTCCCCATTGACTTGCATTGGGTTTCGTGTTTCGGTCGATCCACGACTTTTCGCAATAATCGGCCGATTTCACCCAACCCGACTTTGTCAGCGAAACCTGACTTGATCTTAAAAAAGTAAAAGTCGCTCAACTCTACTCATGGGGTGTCCAGTGTACAGATCTAGTAGTGCTCACAGGGTGTCCAGTGTACAGCGGATCTAGTAGTGCTCATGGGGTGTCCAGTGTACAGCAGATCTACTAGTGCTCACGGGTCGTCCAGTGTACAGCAGATCTAGTAGTGCTCATGGATCGTCCAGTGTACAGCAGATCTAGTAGTGCTCATGGGGTGTCCTGTGTACAGATCTAGTAGTGCTCACAGGGTGTCCAGTGTACAGCAGATCTAGTAGTACTCATGGGTCGTCCAGTGTACAGCAGATCTAGTAGTGCTCACGGGGTGTCCTGTGTACAGATCTAGTAGTGCTCATGGGGTGTCCAGTGTACAGCAGATCTACTAGTGCTCACGGGTCGTCCAGTGTACAGCAGATCTAGTAGTGCTCATGGGGTGTCCTGTGTACAGATCTAGTAGTGCTCATGGGGTGTCCAGTGTACAGCAGATCTACTAGTGCTCACGGGTCGTCCAGTGTACAGCAGATCTAGTAGTGCTCATGGGGTGTCCTGTGTACAGATCTAGTAGTGCTCATGGGGTGTCCAGTGTACAGCAGATCTAGTAGTGCTCATGGGGTGTCCAGTGTACAGCAGATCTACTAGTGCTCACGGGTCGTCCAGTGTACAGCAGATCTAGTAGTGCTCATGGGGTGTCCTGTGTACAGATCTAGTAGTGCTCATGGGGTGTCCAGTGTACAGCAGATCTAGTAGTGCTCATGGGGTGTCCAGTGTACAGTAGATCTAGTAGTGCTCATGGGGTGTCCAGTGTACAGCAGATCTAGTAGTGCTCATGGGGTGTCCAGTGTACAGTAGATCTAGTAGTGCTCATGGGGTGTCCAGTGTACAGCAGATCTAGTAGTGCTCATGGGGTGTCCAGTGTACAGCAGATCTAGTAGTGCTCATGGGGTGTCCAGTGTACAGCAGATCTACTAGTGCTCACGGGTCGTCCAGTGTACAGCAGATCTAGTAGTGCTCATGGGGTGTCCTGTGTACAGATCTAGTAGTGCTCATGGGGTGTCCAGTGTACAGCAGATCTAGTAGTGCTCATGGGGTGTCCAGTGTACAGCAGATCTAGTAGTGCTCATGGGGTGTCCAGTGTACAGTAGATCTAGTAGTGCTCATGGGGTGTCCAGTGTACAGCAGATCTAGTAGTGCTCATGGGGTGTCCAGTGTACAGCAGATCTAGTAGTGCTCATGGGGTGTCCTGTGTACAGATCTAGTAGTGCTCATGGGGTGTCCAGTGTACAGCAGATCTAGTAGTGCTCATGGGGTGTCCTGTGTACAGATCTAGTAGTGCTCATGGGGTGTCCAGTGTACAGCAGATCTAGTAGCGCTCACAGGGTGTCCAATGTATGCTGTATGTCCACTCTGCACTAAGTGCTGCTTTTCATATATGTGCATCAGCATCCCCCACCCTCGGATATAGGATCGGCCATTCTAGTCACCTTCGTCCACACCAGTCCCCCCGGCGCTGGCTGCTAGTAGATGTTAGCGGCAGTCATTAATGCCTGTAGGGGGCCGGTCATTGTGACCATACAGACTGTACACCGGAGCGCCCCCTAGTGTTATATTCCCACACACGGTCCTCCCGCTGCTGGAGAAGTGACATCGGTGACCAGTGCGGCGGTTGCACCAGGTGCCGTCCGTGATCTGAGCCGTAATGTAGCCGTAATGTATGATTATTTTTTCTGCTTATATAGCGCCATCATATTCCACAGCGCTGCACAGGAAACCGGGAAACCCCGCAAACACGGGGAGAACATACGAACTCCTCGCAGATGTCGTCCTTGGTGGGATTTGATCCTAGGACTGAATCAGATAGTAATATATGTCCTCTACCCCATTCTTACTAGGGTCTTACTAACCCTCGGGCATTAACCCTTCCTTCCCTGACAGTTCATGCTTGTGGAGCTTTATCACATTCAGGCTTCTGTAACTTATCATTTCCTTACAGATCGTCCGGAATAGAAGAAAATATGAAGAGGACGACGGGATGAAGAGGATGACATCTATGTAACCAGGCAGCACATTATAGAACTGTTTGTGACTGGCTACATGTATCTGCACAGTGGAGGGGATTCTGCTCTGTGATCTCTCCCCAGTCTCAGGGACACTTCTATCCATATGCATTCAAGCACCTTACTGCAGTTGGGTCATTCCATGTCAAGTGAACCAATGATTTTTCCTCTATATTTTTAATTCTTTTGAGATTTTGTTATTTGGTAATAGTGTGTCAGAGAAAACAAAATGTGAAGAAAAAAATTATATATATATACTGTATATATATTTTTTTTAATTGGTTTTCAAAGTTCAGAAAAAGTGTGAATTTCGGCGTTGCCTGCCTTTACATTTGTCCTCATAACTCAGGCTAGAATAAAGAGAGAGAAACAAAATAAACACCATTCTACTCAGAACTGTACAGGCTTTCACCAGATATGTCACAAGAGTATATTTGTTAATATTTTACCTATGCGAACACAAACGCTAAATTTTAAAATGCATTTCCTTAAGAAACGTTTCATTTAAAAATTTTAAAAACTGCACATGTGCCTGCTGTGCGCCTAGCAACATCTGTACCAAAATAAAAGTTAGGATCAGATTTAAAAAAATAAAATTATTACAGTGTCAATTCGAAAATCTCGAATTCAGATCTGTTGAGCCTGTGGTGTAAAAGTGCGGGGTCCATATTTACCAAATAATCCATGATTGTTAGATATTACTGCATTATGTTACAGCTTAGAAGCAGGAGAGGACAGAGGAGAAGCTTTGTTAGGGCTGAGAATGACCAGGGGTAGACGGTGACTGCAGAGCAGATGACGGCCGGCAGCTCCAGTCTCCAGAGGCCACATTCACACCAAATCTTATCACCCAGGAAACTCCCCAAATGGAGGGAGAAAAATATTCTCAACATTCAGTCCATGTATTGTACAAACCAGGACTACGAGGAAGAGGAGGAGAGTTTGTGAAAACATCGGTTGCAGGAAGCAGAACCCATCACAGAGACTCCGCAATACCGCACTGTCATCCCATGTAGTGGAAATAAAGACAGTGAGGTCCATGCAGTGGTAGAAGGCGGCACAAGATCGGCCATGGATGACAGAACTGGTGATGTGACCTGTGAATATGATCGGCGGTGGTGGCGGCTCCTGTACTGCTATATGGCTTTCCATAATGTCTTCACCGACTGATCTCAGCTGTGTTACCACCTCCATCATGGAGTTTATATACTCCTGCATGAATAGTTAGTGATTTAAGCTGGATCTTTCATGTCGCTTTCTCAATGATTCCCACATTCCCTTTGCGGTGTTCTCATTCCTCATGTGGATTAATTGACCATCCTCCAATAATTGGGTCTGTCTGCAGTGATTATTACCTCCCATAAATCATCTTTAGACAATAACGTCTCCACTTTGAACTTCCATAACTGATAGTTCTCATTGTTCAGCTTAGCTACTGTGAGTCTCAGCTCTGAACTTCTGCTCATCTTTAACCTATTTGTCTTACTTGTTTGGAGAGAATTGCTCTGAAGTATTCTTTTGCATTCACCAAGTCCTTTTTGTCTTCTATGCTTGGCCTATTATAATCTGCTAAATAGTTTGGTCGCAGAAGAAACTTGTGAGAGTAAATTATATGGGGTAATTCATCATTTATCTACACAGAACATGAGGTACATGCATCAGCTTCTTAATACAGCATAACAGGAAGTCTGAAGGACTTTTTACTAGAGAGAAAGTGAAACCAAAGTACAACAAGTATATGTATTATATTCAACTAAGCATACAACAGTAACAACATCGCCATCTACTGTCAGACAAGTGTAAACTCCTCCTGCACACAAATAGGTCTGTATCTGTTGTATATCTGCCAACAAGGTTATCACTTAAGTTGTGAATTTAAAAAAATCCTGAAGGGCTGAGGACATCCCACAACACACCACACATGAGGTCATCACCGGGAAAAGAGGGGTATCACAGGTCCTGATAAAAGATCAAGGCAAGTGCTGATGTGTGTTCAATGCTGAGGAAGATACATAGTATAGGCTTGATCCCATTAACCAGACATTTTCAATTGGATAGCTTCCATCTGTTAGCTCAGCCATCTATGTGGTCGGCATAGTATGTTTCTTATGTTTTATCCTTTTATTTCATTAAATTGTATATGATGTATTATTTTGTTCCTTTGTATAATCTTTTGTATATTTTTATAAACACTGCCTATTGTTTGGATTAAATATAAAATATAATAGTTCTATTCCTTTTTTTCTGTAAACCGCGCCTCGAAACCATACGCTACCTACCAGGAATCCAGTCGGCTTAAATATAAAAAATGACTGGTGGTGGCAGCTAATGATCTGTCTGAGGTTATTGTGGTGTTCCAGTGACCGCATCTGAGGTACATACATATATTCCAGGCGTTTGAATCAGAGGTGTATGTTCCATATTATCACTGTTAGTTTCCCGATAACCGGCCTAGAAACAGCTCATGGCCTCCTCCGTTAATTGTTGGTCAATTGGGTAATTGTCTGGACAATAGGGGGCAGCAGAGAGCTGTTTGCTCAGAAGATAACAGCGGGTGGGATAAGTGACGACCCCCTAGCTGTGATCCTTGACAGGGGGCTATACACTTATTCTCCAGTGTTGTGAAAGAGCAGTTCTGTGGAATAATGCCCCTTAACAGCTTCTGTGATAAAGCATATTGGGTAAAATAAAATAAAAAATATATTAAAAAAAAAAAAATATATATATATATATAATATCTTCCATAAAAGTTTGATCTATCAAAGAATAAAGATGTTTAGCCCATACGGTAAACACCGTAAACAAAAAGATTGAAACCCCAAAAGTTGCCGCATCTAAAATGGAATAAGAAGTGACCAAATCATATGTACTTCAATAATAAAGTCAGCTCATCACACAAAATAAGTCCTCACAGCCCCACCAAGAGAATGATACAGGTCTTAGAAAATGGTGACACAGACACATTTAAAAAAAATCTGAAGTTTTTCACTGCCTAAAAAAATAAACTATACAGGTTTGCAATTGCAGTTACTGCACTGACCTGTAATATCACAGGAGCAGGTCACTTTTACTGCACAATGAACACCGGCTCTCTGCTTCTGTTGTGCACTGTGACGAGTCGGACCGCACTTTGTGGAGCAGAACTCGCCGCGGTGTAATCCTACCAGGACTTTGATGTTTGTCCCATTGTCCAGCATGGAGATCGCGACCTTCTATAATCCAACCAGATACAGTGCGGATCCCATGGTGCAGAAAACGGGTCCCACACTGATAAAGGGGAATGTGGTGATGAATAAGTATATGAACAACAGCACATTATACATAGTAACAAAGGGAATAAACGTTACATAATTGTGGTCTAAGAAAAAGAGCAACGTACTGACTGCAGGGTAATTGGGCACTGTCTGTTTCCAGTATAGAAACAAAGGCCCCGATTCACCATGGTGTTTACATTGTGGTCTAAATCAACTTCAAATGGTGCAATATGATGTGATGTCACAACATAAATACATATATTCTAGGGCTTTTCCAGCTCCTCTAATATTGGTGGAGCTGTGGGGGGTTGTGGCCACTCGTGTGACAAAATCACTGGAAGTTGTGGTGTACCTTACTACAGAAGGGTCATTCTAGTGTTATTCTAGACTGCGGTAACATTCCTGACCAGGTGCACACCAGTGACTAGATGTCCATTATTCATTAAGTGACTGACATCTATTACTGATTTCGATGCCTCTCATTCCTGCACGCCTCATTCAGACTGGGGTAAGACACGCCGGTATTAAAGAGGTCGTCTACTGCTCGATCACTGATTGGTCCTTATCATAGGTCATCACTGTCTGGTCAGTTGGGATCCGGCACCCCCGCCAATTCGCTGTTATTGGTATTCAGATGAATAGGAGGCCGATGTGCAGCACCCGGCCACGGACACTATCAGAAGATGGAGCAGCTCCGCGACTGAGCATTTCTGGACATGGAGAACAGCAGATCGGCATGGGAGACGGGTGACGAACCCTGACTGATCAGATATTGATGTCCTACCAATTGGGACAAATATAACCAAGATATTATTTTAGGAAGAACAACTCCATGAATCCACAAAGAGGCGAAACCCGGACCAGGATCCTGATGAGCCGCAGGTCTCCTGTAAGAACGACGGTCTGATGCAATCTGCATACAACAAATATAAGAATATACAGAACATTGCACCAGAGGATCTACTGTGCAGGAAGAAATCAGATGAGAGTGATCGAGTGCGGCCAAAAGTGGATCAATCCCATCTCAGCAATAAGAGTCACCACACGTATCACCGATTGTGGCGCTTCATCAGGGGTGAGAAAATGAGCACAGGACCCTTTTATTATACAGCTGCATATACATGATGTGTTTACACTTTATTATTATTATTTATTGTTATAGCGCCATTTATTCCATGGCGCTTTAAATGTGAGGAGGGGTATACATAATAAAAACAAGTACAATAATCTTAAACAATACAAGTCATAACTGGTACAGGAGAAATGAGGACCCTGCCCACGAGGGCTTACAATCTACAAGGGATGGGTGAGGATACAGTAGTTGAGGGTAGAGCTGGTCGTGCAGCGGTTTGGTCGATCGGTGGTTACTGCAGGTTGTAGGCTTGTCGGAAGAGGTGGGTCTTCAGGTTCTTTTTGAAGGTTTCGATGGTAGGTGAGAGTCTGATGTGTTGTGGTAGAGAGTTCCAGAGTAGGGTTGATACGCGAGAGAAATCTTGTATGCGATTGTGGGAAGAGGGGAATAGAGAAGGAGATCTTGTGAGGATCGGAGGTTGCGTGTAGGTAAGTACCGGGAGACGAGGTCACAGATGTATGGAGGAGACAGGTTGTGGATGGCTTTGTATGTCATGGTTAGGGTTTTGTACTGGAGTCTCTGGGCAATGGGGAGCCAGTGAAGGGATTGATAGAGGGGAGAGGCTGGGGAATAGCGGGGGGACAGGTGGATTAGTCGGGCAGCTGAGTTTAGAATAGATTGGAGGGGTGTGAGAGTGTTAGAGGGGAGGCCACAGAGCAGGAGGTTGCAGTAGTTAAAGCGAGAGATGATGAGGGCATGGACTAGGGTTTTTGCAGATTCTTGGTTGAGGAATGAACGGATTCGTGAAATATTTTTGAGTTGAAGTCGGCAGGAAGTGGAAAGGGCTTGGATATGTGGTTTGAAGGAGAGATCAGTGTCAAGGATTACCCCGAGGCAGTGAGCTTGTGGGACTGGGGAGAGGGGGCAGCCATTTACTGTAATGGATAGGTTCGTTGGGGGGGTCGCGTGAGATGGGGGAAAGATGATGAATTCTGTTTTGTCCATGTTAAGTTTCAGAAATCTAGCGGAGAAGAAGGATGAAATAGTGGACAGACATTGAGGGATTCTGGTTAGTAGGGAGGTGATATCTGGTCCAGAGATGTAGATCTGTGTCAGCAGCATAGAGGTGATACTGAAAGCCATGAGATTCTATGAGCTGTCCCAGGCCAAAGGTGTAAATGGAGAAGAGCAGGGGCCCAAGGACTGAACCTTGTGGGACTCCGACAGATGGGGGGCGAGGTGAGGAGGTGGTGTGTGAGTGGGAGACGCTGAATGTCCGGTCTGTTAGGTATGATGAGATCCAGGATAGGGCCAAGTCTGCGATGCCAAGGGATGAGACACTTATTAATTTGTTCACATCAAATAGCCCCATAACATCTTACGTAATGTGGAGCAGCGTGTTCAGGTCGCAGGCGTCGGCTCAGCGTCCAGAACTTGTGTAACGCACAGGTCAGACCCACCGTACGCCTGCGCATAGTGATGACCAGTGTTACCAAGCAGATCACCACAAGTAGGCACATAGCTGCTCAGCGCCCTCCATGAGGCACACAGTGGTAACTGAGCGCACAGACGGACGCATGCACAGTATAGGCAAACACTCAATAAACACCAATAAGAGCCCTGTGGGTGCCGTAGTGATGGGCAGTCCGGCTCTTTTTGGTGATCCAGCTCTCATGGCTCCAAAAAGAGCCGGCTCTTTCGGCTCACAAAACGGCTCTTTTTGGATCCTAAATGGATCCCCATTGAATGTGTGTTTAGGTTCCCGAAACCACGCCCACCTACTGCAGAAACTCCGCCCACTTGCTAGGAACCAATTAAATTGATGAGTGTGTGGTGTTTTGCCCAGGTGGGCGGGTTTACTCCTGCCGAAGTATGGGATTTTACGCCCAGTGAGAGCCATTCAGGGATTTTAGTGCCTCTCAGGCCGGCGTCACACTAGCGAGTTTTTCCGCCATTTAACCCTTTAATTTAATAGCTAGAACGGCCAAATTTTGCATATACACACTACTAACATTAGTAGTGTGGAATATGCAAAAAAAAAAGGTGATATGAGATGGTTTACTGTATGTAACCAGGTCTCATATCATGTCGGGTTTAGGAAGGAGAAAGAAAAAGCCGGCAATTGAATTACCGGCTTTAACCCCTTCAAGACCCAGCCTATTTTGACCTTAAAGACCTTGCCGTTTTTTGCAATTCTGACCAGTGTCCCTTTATGAGGTAATAACTCAGGAACGCTTCAACGGATCCTAGCGGTTCTGAGATTGTTTTTTCGTGACATATTGGGCTTCATGTTAGTGGTAAATTTAGGTCAATAAATTCTGCATTTATTTGTGATAAACACGGAAATTTGGCGAAAATTTTGAAAATTTCGCAATTTTCACATTTTGAATTTTTATTCTGTTAAACCAGAGAGATATGTGACACAAAATAGTTAATAAATAACATTTCCCACATGTTTACTTTACATCAGCACAATTTTGGAAACAAAATTTTTTTTTGTTAGGAAGTTATAAGGGTTAAAATTCCACCAGCGATTTGTCATTTTTACAACGAAATTTACAAAACCATTTTTTTTAGGGACCACCTCACATTTGAAGTCAGTTTGAGGGGTCTATATGGCTGAAAATACCCAAAAGTGACACCATTCTAAAAACTGCACCCCTCAAGGTACTCAAAACCACATTCAAGAAGTTTATTAACCCTTCAGGTGCTTCACAGCAGCAGAAGCAACATGGAAGGAAAAAATGAACATTTAACTTTTTAGTCACAAAAATTATCTTTTAGCAACAATTTTTTTATTTTCCCAATGGTAAAAGGAGAAACTGAACCACGAACGTTGTTGTCCAATTTGTCCTGAGTACGCTGATACCTCATATGTGGGGGTAAACCACTGTTTTGGCGCACGGCAGGGCTTGGAAGGGAAGGAGCGCCATTTGACTTTTTGAATCAAAAATTGGCTCCACTCTTTAGCGGACACCATGTCACGTTTGGAGAGCCCCCGTGTGCCTAAAAATTGGAGCTCCCCCACAAGTGACCCCATTTTGGAAACTAGACGCCCCAAGGAACTTATCTAGATGCATAGTGAGCACTTTGAACCCCCAGGTGCTTCACAAATTGATCCGTAAAAATGAAAAAGTACTTTTTTTTCACAAAAAAATTCTTTTAGCCTCAATTTTTTCATTTTCACATGGGCAACAGGATAAAATGGATCCTAAAATGTGTTGGGCAATTTCTCCTGAGTACACCAATACCTCACATGTGGAGGTAAACCACTGTTTGGGCACATGGTAAGGCTCGGAAGGGAAGGAGCGCCATTTGACTTTTTGAATGAAAAATTATTTCCATCGTTAGCGGACACCATGTCGCGTTTGGATAGCTCCTGTGTGCCTAAACATTGGCGCTCCCCCACAAGTGACCCCATTTTGGAAACTAGACCCCCCAAGGAACTAATTTAGATGCCTAGTGAGCACTTTAAACCCTCAGGTGCTTCACAAATTGATCTGTAAAAATGAAAAAGTAATTTTTTTTCACAAAAAAATTCTTTTCGCCTCAATTTTCTCATTTTCACATGGGCAGTAGGATAAAATGGATCATAAAATTTGTTGGGCAATTTCTCCCGAGTACGCTGATACCTCATATGTGGGGGTAAACCACTGTTTGGGCACTCGGCAGGGCTCGGAAGAGAAGGCGCGCCATTTGACTTTTTGAATGGAAAATTAGCTCCAATTGTTAGCGGACACCATGTCGCGTTTGGAGAGCCCCTGTGTACCTAAACATTGGAGCTCCCCCACAAGTGACCCCATTTTGGAAACTAGACCCCCCAAGGAACTTATCTAGATGCATATTGAGCACTTTAAACCCCCAGGTGCTTCACAGAAGTTTATAACGCAGAGCCATGAAAATAAAAAATAATTTTTCTTTCCTCAAAAATGATTTTTTAGCCTGGAATTTCCTATTTTGCCAAGGATAATAGGAGAAATTGGACCCCAAATATTGTTGTCCAGTTTGTCCTGAGTACGCTGATACCCCATATGTGGGGGTAAACCACTGTTTGGTCGCACGGCAGGGCTCGGAAGGGATGGCACGCCATTTGGCTTTTTAAATGGAAAATTAGCTCCAATCATTAGCGGACACCATGTCACGTTTGGAGAGCCCCTGTGTGCCTAAACATTGGAGATCCCCCAGAAATGACACCATTTTAGAAACTAGACCCCCAAAGGAACTAATCTAGATGTGTGGTGAGGACTTTGAACCCCCAAGTGCTTCACAGAAGTTTATAACGCAGAGCCATGAAAATAAAAAAAAAAATTATTTTCTCAAAAATGATCTTTTAGCCTGCAATTTTTTATTTTCCCAAGGGTAACAGGAGAAATTTGACCCCAAAAGTTGTTGTCCAGTTTCTCCTGAGTACGCTGATACCCCATATGTGGGGGTAAATCACTGTTTGGGCACATGCCGGGGCTCGGAAGTGAAGTAGTGACGTTTTGAAATGCAGACTTTGATGGAATGCTCTGTGGGCGTCACGTTGCGTTTGCAGAGCCCCTGATGTGGCTTAACAGTAGAAACCCCCCACAAGTGACCCCATTTTGGAAACTAGACCCCCAAAGGAACTTATCTAGATGTGTGGTGAGCACTTTGAACCCCCAAGTGCTTCATAGAAGTTTATAATGCAGAGCCGTGAAAATAATAAATACGTTTTCTTTCCTCAAAAATAATTATTTAGCCCAGAATTTTTTATTTTCCCAAGGGTTACAGGAGAAATTGGACCCCAAAAGTTGTTGTCCAGTTTCTCCTGAGTACGCTGATACCCCATATGTGGGGGTAAACCACTGTTTGGGCACACGTCGGGGCTCAGAAGTGAAGTAGTGACTTTTGAAATGCAGACTTTGATGGAATGGTCTGCGGGTGTCACGTTGCGTTTGCAGAGCCCCTGGTGTGCCTAAACAGTAGAAACCCCCCACAAGTGACCCCATTTTAGAAACTAGACCCCCCAAGGAACTTATCTAGATATGTGGTGAGCACTTTGAACCCCCAAGTGCTTCACAGACGTTTACAACGCAGAGCCGTGAAAATAAAAAATCATTTTTCTTTCCTCAAAAATTATGTTTTAGCAAGCATTTTTTTAGATTCACAAGGGTAACAG
Organism: Ranitomeya imitator; assembly: GCF_032444005.1. Taxonomy (NCBI): domain Eukaryota; kingdom Metazoa; phylum Chordata; class Amphibia; order Anura; family Dendrobatidae; genus Ranitomeya; species Ranitomeya imitator. The sequence goes on along the minus strand of NC_091284.1, from coordinate 12,349,713 downwards.
GAGAAATTGGACCCCAGTAATTGTTGCGCAGTTTGTCCTGAGTATGCTGGTACCCCATATGTGGGGGTAAACCACTGTTTGGGCACACGTCAGGGCTCGGAAGTGAGGGAGCACCATTTGACTTTTTGAATACGAGATTGGCTGGAATCAATGGTGGCGCCATGTTGCGTTTGGAGACCCCTGATGTGCCTAAACAGTGGTAACCCCTCAATTCTACCTCCAACACTAACCACAACACACCCCTAACCCTAATCCCAACTGTAGCCATAACCCTAATCACAACCCTAACCCCAACACACCCCTAACCACAACACTAACCCCAACACACCCCTAACCCTAACCACAACCCTAATTCCAACCCTAACCCTAAGGCTATGTGCCCACGTTGCGGATTCGTGTGAGATATTTCCGCACCATTTTTGAAAAATCTGCGGGTAAAAGGCACTGTGTTTTACCTGCGGATTTTCCGCGGATTTCCAGTGTTTTTTGTGCGGATTTCACCTGCGGATTCCTATTGAGGAACAGGTGTAAAACGCTGCGGAATCCGCACAAAGAATTGACATGTTGCGGAAAATACAACGCAGCGTTCCCGCGCGGTATTTTCCGCACCATGGGCACAGCGGATTTGGTTTTTCATATGTTTACATGGTACTGTAAACCTGATGGAACACTGCTGCGAATCCGCAGCCAAATCCGCACCGTGTGCACATAGCCTAATTCTAAAGGTATGTGCACACGCTGCGGAAAACGCTGCGGATCCGCAGCAGTTTCCCATGAGTGTACAGTTCAATGTAAACCTATGGGAAACAAAAATCGCTGTACACATGCTGCGGAAAAACTGCCTGGAAACGCAGCGGTTTACATTCCGCAGCATGTCACTTCTTTGTGCGGATTCCGCAGCGGTTTTACAACTGCTCCAATAGAAAATCGCAATTGTAAAACCGCAGTGAAATGCGCAGAAAAAAACGCGGTAAATCCGCCATAAATCCGCAGCGGTTTAGCACTGCGGATTTATCAAATCCGCAGCGGAAAAATCCGCAGAGGACCAGAATACGTGTGCACATACCGAAACCCTAACCCTAACCCTAGCCCTAACCCTAACCCTAGCCCTAACCCTAGCCCTACCCCTAGCCCTACCCCTAACCCTACCCCTACCCCTACCCCTACCCCTAACCCTAACCCTAGCCCTAACCCTAACCCTAGCCCTAACCCTAGCCCTAACCCTAACCCTAGCCCTAACCCTACCCCTAACCCTACCCCTAGCCCTACCCCTAACCCTACCCCTAACCCTACCCCTACCCCTAACCCTACCCCTAACCCTACCCCTACCCCTAACCCTACCCCTAACCCTAACCCTACCCCTAACCCTAACCCTATTCTAACAGTGGAGAAAAAAAAAATTTCTTTATTTTTTTATTGTCCCTACCTATGGGGGTGACAAAGGGGGGGGGGGGGGGTCATTTATTATTTTTTTTATTTTGATCACTGAGATAGATTATATCTCAGTGATCAAAATGCACTTTGGAACGAATCTGCCGGCCGGCAGATTCGGCGGGCGCACTGCGCATGCGCCCGCCATTTTGGAAGATGGCGGCGCCCGGGAGAAGACGGACGGGACCACGGCTGGATCGGTAAGTATGATAGGGGGGGGATCGGAGCACGGGGGGGGGGAATCGGAGCGCGGGAGGGGTGGAACGGAGCGCGGGGGGCGTGGAACGGAGCACGGGGGGGCTGGAATGGAGCACGGGGGGGTTGAACGGAGCACGGGGGGGTGGATCGGAGTGCAGGGGGGGTGATTGGAGCACGGGGGGGTGATTGGAGCACGGGGGGAGCGGGCACGAGCACGGGGGGGGAGCGGAGCACTGGACGGAGGGGAGCCGGAGCAGTGTACCGGCCAGATCGGAGGGCTGGGGGGGCGATCGGTGGGGTGGGGTGGGGGCACACTAGTATTTCCAGCCATGGCCGATGATATTTCAGCATCGGCCATGGCTGGATTGTAATATTTCACCCGTTATAATGGGTGAAATATTACAAATCGCTCTGATTGGCAGTTTCACTTTCAACAGCCAATCAGAGCGATCGTAGCCACGAGGGGGTGAAGCCACCCCCCCTGGGCTAAACTACCACTCCCCCTGTCCCTGCAGATCGGGTGAAATGGGAGTTAACCCTTTCACCCGATCTGCAGGGACGCGATCTTTCCATGACGCCGCATAGGCGTCATGGGTCGGAATGGCACCGACTTTCATGACGCCTACGTGGCGTCATGGGTCGGGAAGGGGGTTAAAGCTATCTAGCACTGTATGAGATATATATATACATATATGTGTCTACTGATATATATATATATATATATATATATATATATATATAGACAGTATATATATATATATATATATTTTTTTTTTGACACATGGATCCCTTGTATATCCGTATGTCGGTTTTGCAAGCCTGCGAGAAAAACACGCAGTACGGATGCCATACGGATTACATATGGAGGATGCCATGCGCAAAAAACGCTGATACACCCTGCCTACGGAGGAGCTACGGACCACTATTTTCGGGACTTTTCAGCGTATTACGGCCGTAATATACGGACCGTATTGTCTTACGCTGAGTGTGAAGCCGGCCTCACTGGCGAGCTGGCTCCCATCGTTCACAGCAGGGAGCCGGCACTTTCTGTCGGATCGTTCGCGAATGACACATCACTATCGTGCCGGAATTGGGGGAAGATGGGGAGAAATGAAAGGTTCATTACACTGCAGGATTATCAAATTATTCCTAGCAACGCTCGTTTCTTGATAATGGAGCAGTGTAAACAGGCTGGGAAAAATTATATTTTGGTTTTCTAAAAAGATCATTGTCATTGGCAGCACATTGTCCTGTGTAACCTGGTAACGTGCTGCCGAGAACCATGGCAGCCTGTGTGCACAGAATAACTATTACTGTATGAAGCGAGGGCAGACGGTTGTAAGGGCAGTGACTGGCTGAGATGTGGCCCTAAACACGAATACCGGGGCCCCTCCTATTGTGTGCGCCGTGTCTCGCCGGACCCCGTCACCAGCACCGAACCGACCTATTACTTCTCCTGACACCAGGAACTAAGTCTCCTCTCAGCTGCCACATCTTCCATCCCTGAGGCGGTGACATTCCTGTTCTTCCCAGATGTCGAGCCTCAGCCTGCTGCTGCTGCTTCTGCGAAAAGGGAGAATCTGTAATAATAGGTTACACAATTCACAGTAATTATAGATTATAACAAGTGTTTATAAATCACTTGAATCTTATCATGAAGAGAAATCAGCCATAATACATGAGTGACCTGGAGCGATCTCACAGGTTGTGGGCACGAGGCCGGGAAATACAGTCCCTGAGTTCAACAGTTACCACATCTATAATAGTAATGATCCAGCGATAATTACATGAATAGATCCTGGATCTCTGGTTCTGTCTCATTACAGCGACTGACAAGTAGCGACACTTGTGTCATGTGATGGAGAAATCAGAATCCGCCACCCGTGTACACTGTGGGGTCATCTCCGCTGTGGATGATGGTGGTTCTTATACTATAGGGACCCCCATCTGCCTGAGATAATGGTAACGGGGGCTCCCTGGAGACTGTTCATGGTTCTTTGTCTTTTGGACTTTGTTCCCACATTGTGTATTTTCTCTGTATCACAATCGCAGCGTCTCACAGTCCAGTAAAGTGGATGGAGTCATAGAAATCTTCTGTCCTCCGGGTTTATTCAGCATATTCTGACCCCCGGAGCTTCACATCCGCAGCTCGTCACTTTCTCTTGGGGATACACTGAGTTTTATGTGCAGATTTTTCCCATTGACTTGCATTAAGTATGTAAAATTCACAGGTAAAAACACATGTAATCTGCACTTGACTGTATCAATAAAGTTTTTATAAAAGCCAAATACCAGGAAGCATAAAAAACAAAGAAGCTTTATTAAACCCCTTAGTGACCAAGGCAATTTTGACCTTAATGACCAGAACAAATTTTTGAATTCTGACCACTGTCACTTTATGAGGTTATAACTCTGGAACACTTCAACATATCCCATGGATTCTGAGATTGTTTTTTCATTCCTTATTTTACTTCATGATAGTGGTAACATTTGTTGGATAGTACTTGCTTTTATTTGTGAAAATATCAGAAATTTGTCAACAATTTCACCGTTTTCAAATTTTTATTTCTTATGCTCTTAAATCAGAAAGTTATGTTGCACAAAATAGTTAATACATAACATTTCCCACGTCTACTTTACATCTGCATCATTTTTTAAACATTTTTTTTGTTAGTAAGTTATAAGGGTTAAGTTTTCCAGCGATTTCTCATTTTTTTAACAAAATTTACAAGTTGAAGTGACTTTGAGGGTCTTTAAATATGGCAGAAAATACTCAAAAGAGAAACCATTATAAAAACCGCACCCCTCAAAGTGCTCAAAATCACATTCAAGAAGTTACTTAACCCTTCAGATGGTTCACAGGAACTGAAGCAATGTGAAAGGAAAAAATGAACATTTAATTTTTTTCACAAAAACTTTATGTGGAGAAGCGGGGTCAGTGGGTGCTCTTGTCCGCTGGCCCGTCTGTCTTTAGCAAGACTGCATGGACCAGGGCTCATACCACTGAACGCCCGCTCTATCTCCCAGTGGGCAATACACTACACAGACAACACAGGGTTAAGGTAAAACAGTGTGCCAATACTTTATTGAACCACAACACACAATAGCAAACAGAACAATCCCAACATGGCTGGGATTGCTTGGTTACATGGGCGCATATAAAAGATCACTGCGTCTCCACGTATTTCCAGTATGGCATGATATCAGAGCTCCCAGGGTCGCTATTCCACCTGTGATACACACACAGAGAAGAGGTAACGACAAGCGTAGGAAGATGACAGAACTGTCCATAGAGTCCATACAAGGTCCAAAGCCAGTTGACACGAGAGTCACCACCTGGCTTATCTGACCATCTCCATTGACCCAGGCGACCAGCGGGTCCCAACCCTGGCTTTCTCCAAACATATCCATGGTTCAGAGATGGTCACTGGATCAGATCTGTGTCCTTCCAACCGGAGCTGAAAACCCCTAGGTTGTTTCCTATAGAATCATAGATCAGTGTCCCTCGTGATGGTGCCATGATGAATTGGCTGCAGTCCGTTCTCTTGTCTGTTGGGTGGTTTGGAGAATGTCCGGCTGGTGGCTCTGTGTTACTTCCGTCTCCCAGGATCTGATCTCTGAGTCTTTTTATACCCAAAGCATGTAAGCTATTTTTAGAATTACCCAGTGTCCTTCAGTCCAACATCAAGATAAGGTAAACAATGGTGATGGGATCTATTAGCATATCAGCACACATCAATAAACTAAGCTTAACCACCCTATGTACAGTCACTATTACAGACTTAAGGTACCGTTACACTAAACAACTTACCAACTATCACGAGCAGCGATACGACCTGGCCGTGACCATTGGTAAGTCGTTGTGTGGTCGCTGGGGAGCTGTCACACAGACGGCTCTCTCTAGCGACCAACGATCAGGGGAACGACTTTGGCATCATTGAAACTGTCTTCAACGATGCCGAAGTCCCCAGGTAACCAGGGTAAACATCGGGTTACTAAGCGCAGGGCCGCCCTTAGTAACCCGAAAAGAAAAAAAAAACACTACATACTCACATTCCGATGTCTGTCACGTCCACCGCCGTCAGCTTCCCGCACTGACTGTGTCAGCGCCGGCCGTAAAGCAGAGCACAGCGGTGACGTCACCGCAGGGCCACGCTTAGTAACCCGATATTTACCCTGGTTACAATTGAACAGCGATGACAGCGGGTGATCAGCGACCAAAAAAAGGTCCTGATCATTCCCCAACGATCTCCCAGCAGGGGCCTGATCGTTGGTCGCTGTCACACATAACGAGATCGTTAGGGGGATCACTGCTACGTCACAAAAAGCGTGACGTTGCAATGATATCGTCAACGAAATCGTTATGTGTGAAGGTACCTTTACACAGTATGTTAGATAGTATATCAGTTGGCAAGTCGGTCTTCTTGACCCACCAGCCATAAACACGTAAATTCACAAGCCAATATACAGATAAAAAGCCAGTTCTTTTGGTTTGCAAAAACATGATTGTCTGGGAAATTAAGATACAATCTGGTTTCTTCACACTTTACTTTAGCTCCAAATTTATTATTTTCACAAGGGTACCAGATGAAAATGGACCCCAAAATTTGTTGTTCTCCTGAGTATGCTGATACCCCATATATATGTTTGGGTGCACAGAAGGGCTCGGAAGGGAAGTAGTGACGTTTGACTTTTTGAACACAAGAAGAGCTGGAATCGAGAGCGGACACCAATTTGTCCTCAGTATGTGAATACCCCATATGTGGAAAACTACTGTATGGGAGCATGGCAGAGCTCGTAAAGGAAGGAGTGACGTTTTGAAACTCGGACTTTGATGGAATGGTCTGTGGACGCCATGTCGCGTTTAGAGAGCTCCTGATGTTCCTAAACAGTGAAAAACTCCCACAAGTGACCCCACTTTGGAAAGTACACCCCTGAAAGATTTTATTCACAGATATAGTGAGCATTTTGAACCCACAGGTACTACACAGAATTTTATAAAATTTTCATTTTTTTCACAAAAAATGTTTTAACCCCAAATTTGTAATTTTCACAATGGATAACAGGAGAAAACAGACCCCATAATTTGTTGCGCAATTTGTCCCGAATGAGACAATACCCCATATGTGGTCAAAAACATCTGCTTGGGCACATGGCAGGGCTAGAAATGGAAAGAGTACTATTTACCTGGGATAGATTGTGAATGCCATGTCGTATTTGAAGAGCCAGTAACATGTGAAAACAGCAAAACCTCCATTTTGTGACCCCATTTTGGAAACTAAACCCCTCAAGGAATTCATCTTGGGATTATAGTGAGTATTTTGAACTCAGAGGTGCCTATGGCATATGACATTTTAGTGATAAAAATGTAATTTTTGTATTTGCGGAAAATGTTTCAGGTACACAAGGGTTAATAGGTGAAACAAGCCCCCACAATTTAATGCAACATTTTTCCCAAATGCAGTGCTGCCCCATATGTTGTCAGAAATTACTGTTAGGCTACATGTCAGGGCTGAGAAGGAAGGAGCGCTATTTGGCTTTTGGAGCACATATTTTGATAGAACAGTTTGGGGGCGACATTTGTGGAGCCCCAAAAACCTCCAAAGTGACCCCATTGTAGAAATTGCACCTCTCAATGAATTTATCTATGGCTGCAGTGACTATTTCATCCACGCCATACTTTATTCTGGAGAATTGCAAATCTGCCAGTCTGGCGCCCAGGCACGCCATCAGGGCATAACTGTCCTTACTGCTGTATGACGCCGGTGAACAGAAGTAAAGAGGTGGGCCCAGATTCCCCTCTTGTGCTTCTGGTCACCGGGCCCCAGGTATCCTGTGTCGGCGGGACACTACCGGCTGCATATATCTCAGCACAGGTTTGGAGCTCTCACAGCCATGTAGCTCCAAGGGAGTCCCTCCACCTCCTCTGTAACGTGCTGCTGACGCGTGTACATGACATCATCACGTACGTGCGGTCATGTAAGAGAAGCAGGATGCCAGTCCGGAAGTTAAGCTGCAGAGGATCGTATAAGAGAAAAATATGAAAAACTTTTTTACATTTTTTATAGTATTAATTAACTGGTCTTGGGGGACAGCAAGTGATGATTTGGGAGTGGGGGATGGGGATAGCGAATGACAAATTTGGAGTGGTGGATGGGGAGAGCAAATTATGAATTGGGAGTGGGGGATGGGGAGAGCAAATTATGATTTGGGAGTGGGGGAGAGCAAATGATGAACTGGGAATGGGGGAGAGCAAATTATGATTTGGGACTCACCAACTTCAAACTCAAAACTTTACTTGCTTCTGTTCGCAGAACATTCTTCTCAGTTATATTTACAGCAATGGGTTCTGTACAGTCCACATCCTCCACTTTCCCTGCTTCTCCTCTTACAGCCTTCAGCACATGCCCAGGTCATACCGTCTCTCGCAGTAATGCAGCGTCCCCCCTGTCCAAACTCACTGCTCTTGGGAGTTCCCACAGCCGTTTAGCGCCAGTTATGAGGGAATCGGCCTATGCTGATAAGTTGCCACAATATGGTGCCACCTGCACCTCGTACTGTCCTGGCCCTGCTTTCAGCCTTCGTTCCACCACTGCTGCAAGCCCGCTGCTCAGCTCTACTTCTGTCCCAGTGGGCCCTGGATTGCTGGGTCCTGTACCTTAAAGTTACTGAGATACTGGGTAGCTTGGGCTTTGGTGCCCTTCCCAGGTGCCTGGGTGTTATGGAGGCAATGCAGTGACACAGTGTACCAGCGATCAGAGCACATACAGTGATCTGACAATAACCCAAAAACAATAGAACGAGCTCTGAGACGTGGAATCTTTGTAGACCGCAATACCTGAACCTATCCTAAACACAACTAAAGGTGGCTGTGGATTGCGCCTGACGCTACCTATGCAACTCGGCACAGCCTGAGAAACTGACTAGCCTGAAGATAGAAAAACAAGCCTGGCTTGCCTCAGAGAAATACCCCAAAGGAAAAGGCAGCCCCCCACATATAATGACTGTGAGTAAGATGAAAAGACAAAACGTAGGGATGAAATAGATTCAGCAAAGTGAGGCCAGATATTCTAGATAGAGCGAGGATAGCAAAGAGAACTTTGCAGTCTACAAAAAACCCTAAAGCAAAAACCACGCAAAGGGGGCAAAAAGACCCACCGTGCCGAACTAACGGCACGGCGGTACACCCTTTGCGTCTCAGAGCTTCCAGCAAAACAAATAGACAAGCTGGACAGAAAATATAGCAACAAAAAGCAAAGAAGCACTTATCTAAGCAGAGCAGCAGGCCACAGGAAAGATCCAGAAGCTCAGATCCAACACTGGAACATTGACAAGGAGCAAGGAAAACAGAATCAGGTGGAGTTAAATAACGAAGCAGCTAACGAGCTCACCAGAACACCTGAGGGAGGAAGCTCAGAAGCTGCAGTACCACTTGTGACCACAGGAGTGAATTCAGCCACAGAATTCACAACACCTGGGCTCCCCGGCCCCTACTGACTCTAACTAGGAAACTGTTCCTACCTTACCCATAACTTACACATAACTGCGCATAGCGGCGTGTTCAGGCACGGATAAATTAAATAATCGACCTTTAGGGAATTTACTACCAGGAATCAAATTGATAGCACAATCACAATCCCTATGTGGAGGTAGGGCATCGGACTTGGGCTCTTCAAATACATCCTGATAATCAGACAAGAACTCTGGGACCTCAGAAGGAGTGGATGACGAAATTGACAAAAATGGAACATCACCATGTACCCCCTGACAACCCCAGCTGGATACCGACATAGAGTTCCAATCCAATACTGGATTATGGGTTTGCAGCCATGGCAACCCCAACACGACCACATCATGCAGATTATGTAGCACCAGAAAGCGAATAATTTCCTGATGTGCAGGAGCCATGCACATGGTCAGCTGGGCCCAGTACTGAGGTTTATTCTTGGCCAAAGGTGTAGCATCAATTCCTCTCAACGGAATAGGACACCGCAAAGGCTCCAAGAAAAACCCACAACGTTTAGCATAATCCAAATCCATCAGATTCAGGGCAGCGCCTGAATCCACAAATGCCATGACAGAATACGATGACAAAGAGCATATCAAGGTAATGGACAGAAGGAATTTGGACTCTACAGTACCAATGACGGCAGACCTATCGAACCGCTTAGTGCGCTTAGGACAATCAGAAATAGCATGAGTGGAATCACCACAGTAGAAACACAGCCCATTCAGACGTCTGTGTTCTTGCCGTTCAACTCTGGTCATAGTCCTATCGCACTGCATAGGCTCAGGTTTAATCTCAGGCAATACCGCCAAATGGCGCACAGATTTACGCTCGCGCAAGCGTCGACCGATCTGAATGGCCAAAGACATAGACTCATTCAAACCAGCAGGCATAGGAAAACCCACCATGACATCCTTAAGAGCCTCAGAGAGACCCTTTCTGAACAAAGCTGCCAGCGCAGATTCATTCCACTGAGTGAGTACTGACCACTTCCTAAATTTCTGACAATATACTTCTATATCATCCTGACCCTGGCACAAAGCCAGCAAATTTTTCTCAGCCTGATCCACTGAATTAGGCTCATCGTACAGTAATCCGAGCGCCAGGAAAAACGCATCGACACTACTCAATGCAGGGTCTCCTGGCGCAAGAGAAAATGCCCAGTCCTGAGGGTCGCCACGCAAAAAAGAAATAATAATCAAAACCTGTTGAACTGGATTACCAGAAGAATGAGGTTTCAAGGCCAGAAATAGCTTACAATTATTTTTGAAGCTCAGAAACTTAGTTCTATCACCAAAAAACAAATCAGGAATAGGAATTCTTGGTTCTAGCATAGATTTCTGATCAATAGTATCTTGAATCTTTTGTACATTTATAACGAGATTATCCATTGAAGAGCACAGACCCTGAAAATCCATGTCCACAGCTGTGTCCTGAAGTACCCAAATGTCTAGGGGGAAAAAAAGACTGAACACAAAGCTGAGAAAAAAAAATGATGTCAGAACTTCTTTTTTCCTCTATTGAGAATCATTAGTATTGGCTCCTTGTACTGTTATGAAGGTAATCCAGTGACACAGTGTACCAGCGATCAGAGCACATACAGTGATCTGACAATAACCCAAAAACAATAGAACGAGCTCTGAGACGTGGAATCTCTGTAGACCGCAATACCTGAACCTATCCTAAACACAACTAAAGGTGGCTGTGGATTGCGCCTGACGCTACCTATGCAACTCGGCACAGCCTGAGAAACTGACTAGCCTGAAGATAGAAAAACAAGCCTGGCTTGCCTCAGAGAAATACCCCAAAGGAAAAGGCAGCCCCCCACATATAATGACTGTGAGTAAGATGAAAAGACAAAACGTAGGGATGAAATAGATTCAGCAAAGTGAGGCCAGATATTCTAGATAGAGCGAGGATAGCAAAGAGAACTTTGCAGTCTACAAAAAACCCTAAAGCAAAAACCACGCAAAGGGGGCAAAAAGACCCACCGTGCCGAACTAACGGCACGGCGGTACACCCTTTGCATCTCAGAGCTTCCAGCAAAACAAATAGACAAGCTGGACAGAAAATATAGCAACAAAAAGCAAAGAAGCACTTATCTAAGCAGAGCAGCAGGCCACAGGAAAGATCCAGAAGCTCAGATCCAACACTGGAACATTGACAAGGAGCAAGGAAAACAGAATCAGGTGGAGTTAAATAACGAAGCAGCTAACGAGCTCACCAGAACACCTGAGGGAGGAAGCTCAGAAGCTGCAGTACCACTTGTGACCACAGGAGTGAATTCAGCCACAGAATTCACAACACCTGGGCTCCCCGGCCCCTACTGACTCTAACTAGGAAACTGTTCCTACCTTACCCATAACTTACACATAACTGCGCATAGCGGCGTGTTCAGGCACGGATAAATTAAATAATCGACCTTTAGGGAATTTACTACCAGGAATCAAATTGATAGCACAATCACAATCCCTATGCGGAGGTAGGGCATCGGACTTGGGCTCTTCAAATACATCCTGATAATCAGACAAGAACTCTGGGACCTCAGAAGGAGTGGATGACGAAATTGACAAAAATGGAACATCACCATGTACCCCCTGACAACCCCAGCTGGATACCGACATAGAGTTCCAATCCAATACTGGATTATGGGTTTGCAGCCATGGCAACCCCAACACGACCACATCATGCAGATTATGTAGCACCAGAAAGCGAATAATTTCCTGATGTGCAGGAGCCATCCACATGGTCAGCTGGGCCCAGTACTGAGGTTTATTCTTGGCCAAAGGTGTAGCATCAATTCCTCTCAACGGAATAGGACACCGCAAAGGCTCCAAGAAAAACCCACAACGTTTAGCATAATCCAAATCCATCAGATTCAGGGCAGCGCCTGAATCCACAAATGCCATGACAGAATACGATGACAAAGAGCATATCAAGGTAATGGACAGAAGGAATTTGGACTCTACAGTACCAATGACGGCAGACCTATCGAACCGCTTAGTGCGCTTAGGACAATCAGAAATAGCATGAGTGGAATCACCACAGTAGAAACACAGCCCATTCAGACGTCTGTGTTCTTGCCGTTCAACTCTGGTCATAGTCCTATCGCACTGCATAGGCTCAGGTTTAATCTCAGGCAATACCGCCAAATGGCGCACAGATTTACGCTCGCGCAAGCGTCGACCGATCTGAATGGCCAAAGACATAGACTCATTCAAACCAGCAGGCATAGGAAAACCCACCATGACATCCTTAAGAGCCTCAGAGAGACCCTTTCTGAACAAAGCTGCCAGCGCAGATTCATTCCACTGAGTGAGTACTGACCACTTCCTAAATTTCTGACAATATACTTCTATATCATCCTGACCTGGCACAAAGCCAGCAAATTTTTCTCAGCCTGATCCACTGAATTAGGCTCATCGTACAGTAATCCGAGCGCCAGGAAAAACGCATCGACACTACTCAATGCAGGGTCTCCTGGCGCAAGAGAAAATGCCCAGTCCTGAGGGTCGCCACGCAAAAAAGAAATAATAATCAAAACCTGTTGAACTGGATTACCAGAAGAATGAGGTTTCAAGGCCAGAAATAGCTTACAATTATTTTTGAAGCTCAGAAACTTAGTTCTATCACCAAAAAACAAATCAGGAATAGGAATTCTTGGTTCTAGCATAGATTTCTGATCAATAGTATCTTGAATCTTTTGTACATTTATAACGAGATTATCCATTGAAGAGCACAGACCCTGAAAATCCATGTCCACAGCTGTGTCCTGAAGCACCCAAATGTCTAGGGGGAAAAAAAGACTGAACACAAAGCTGAGAAAAAAAAATGATGTCAGAACTTCTTTTTTCCTCTATTGAGAATCATTAGTATTGGCTCCTTGTACTGTTATGAAGGTAATCCAGTGACACAGTGTACCAGCGATCAGAGCACATACAGTGATCTGACAATAACCCAAAAACAATAGAACGAGCTCTGAGACGTGGAATCTCTGTAGACCGCAATACCTGAACCTATCCTAAACACAACTAAAGGTGGCTGTGGATTGCGCCTGACGCTACCTATGCAACTCGGCACAGCCTGAGAAACTGACTAGCCTGAAGATAGAAAAACAAGCCTGGCTTGCCTCAGAGAAATACCCCAAAGGAAAAGGCAGCCCCCCACATATAATGACTGTGAGTAAGATGAAAAGACAAAACGTAGGGATGAAATAGATTAAGCAAAGTGAGGCCCGATATTCTAGATAGAGCGAGGATAGCAAAGAGAACTTTGCAGTCTACAAAAAACCCTAAAGCAAAAACCACGCAAAGGGGGCAAAAAGACCCACCGTGCCGAACTAACGGCACGGCGGTACACCCTTTGCGTCTCAGAGCTTCCAGCAAAACAAATAGACAAGCTGGACAGAAAATATATCAACAAAAAGTAAAAAGCACTTATCTAAGCAGAGCAGCAGGCCACAGGAAAGATCCAGAAGCTCAGATCCAACACTGGAACATTGACAAGGAGCAAGGAAAACAGAATCAGGTGGAGTTAAATAACGAAGCAGCTAACGAGCTCACCAGAACACCTGAGGGAGGAAGCTCAGAAGCTGCAGTACCACTTGTGACCACAGGAGTGAATTCAGCCACAGAATTCACAACACCTGGGCTCCCCGGCCCCTACTGACTCTAACTAGGAAACTGTTCCTACCTTACCCCAGCTAGCTCCTCCTATGATTAACTTTTTACACCACTTATAATCATACAGTGTCATGGGCCCCATCTAGTGAGCCAAACAGGGTACTACTCTTTCCCTATGCTCATCATTAAGTATTAGCAAAACATAAATATGTACATATGTAAGGAGGTGAAGTACAAGAAGAGTCTGGGGGCGGTTACCTTCTCGGCTCCGTGCCTGGAATCATTGAGCTGTGCTACAGGTTCCCCAGGGGGCAGACTTAGAGACCGGGACAGGAAGGAAGCCGAGCAGAGAGCGGGAAAGTCGCACGCGCAAGGGTCAGAGCAGTGTAAGCAGCGGTCAGAGCAGGACACAGCTGCACTCCGGGAAAGAGAGAGAGCTCCCGGTCAGAGGACAAATACAGGGAGATCGCCCAAAAAGACTGCATCTTGTGAATGCATGAAAGCAGACTCTACTGTGACTGGAGAGGGGCGCCTTGACACCCGTGTGGAGACAGTGGCCCGTGCAGAGACTGTGACCCCTGGTACCGACGGTACCAGTGCAGAGCCCTTGATTCCTGTTGAGAGAATTAATAATAGACTGACCATCGTTTTCCCGGGATAGGCTGTGCATTAAAAGTTAAAGACTCAGAGCCGGTGTATATCACATTAATTCCCGAAACCCCAGGCAGCGTGTTCCTACAGACTACTCAGCCCACAGACAACAGAGGGATGACAAGTGCTGCTGTATCTCGGCGCCTACGTTGGAGAAGATGCCCCTTCAAGCAAGTCCTCATCAAACTGATAAGTGTTTTTCCCAAGAAATTCCGTTTTCTACTGTTACACTGTTTGACTCCCATATTTTTGCACTGTTATATTGTTAGTTATATTCCACTGCTTCCTCCCTGCGAGGAGAACCTGATTCCTGTTAATAAACGCCTCAACTGTTGGTCTGTCTGTTCCGTGGTGACACACTCAGTGCCTGCATACTATTACACATACACAGTTTCACATGAAGGTAACATTTACATGGTGGAAAGGAGTAGAGTATCACACGGTCCCGGTATATCCGTTACACTTGTGCTTCTGGTGATACACACCCGTAATATCAGTGCCTTCTCTCCATTACCATAATGCCAAACATGTGTCCTTTTACTGTGGTTTAGGAATGGTAGGGCTCAGGAGGTGAGGGGGCATTTGGATTAAGGAGCATATAATTCACTGGATTTTATTTGGGGGGGTGTTGGAGCCATGTCGCTTTTCCAGAGTCTTTGTTCTACCAGTAACGTGGGAAACCCCTATATATCCAGTGACAGATGACAGACTTGAGTTTTGTGCGGGATAAATTAGGGTTTTTATTGGTAACATTTTGGGGTACATTATATTTTTTGATCTCTTCTTCTGTTCTACGCTGAGCACTTACCTTGAGGTTTCTGTAACAATCCCACAAAAATGCGATTCAGACGAAACCCTAATGCAACCTCCCACAATGAGGTAGATGGAGACACTTTGTACTCTGTTTGGCGTGTGGTATCCATCTTTTTAGGCATGCACAGATCTGTAGTCGTCCACACTTGTGCGCTACAAATATGCCTAAAATGATGGGACAGCACTGGAGCACAGACCAGTCCAAAGTGACTCCATCTGCCTCTTAAGTGAGTGGTTCTGTCTGGGGTTTTGTCTGAAATGCGGGTTTGGGCAAGTTACACGGAAGCCCCAACATAAGCGCTCAGTGGAGAGCGCAGGATAAATGTGAGCCAAGCCTTATTCCAATTTTTGGGAGGTAGAATGAATAAATAGACAGCAATACGAGAATAGTTATTTTTACTTTTGCACGGTTAACCGTGCAGTATAAGTTCGATCACATCACCTCAGCGTACCATGGTAACCATCGGAACCCGCGTTTCTCTTGTGACCCCGTTGCAACAACTTAAATACGGCTGTCGTGATTGACAGTGGCATCTAAGAGGTTAGATGGCCCCGACTGGTGGCAAAGCTAGCCGGAGCCGATACTGCAGGGTGTCAGCTGTCATATACATATACATATACAGCTGACACCCGAAGGAATTGCCGCCGCCTGGTGTCGCTGTTCCCTTATTCACAATCACCGTTTCAAGACAGCGATGTGGTAATAAGTGACCTGTAAGACTCATGCTGGTGTGGTAGTTGGAGGCAGGTATATCTCGCCCAGGTGTTTGTCCTATGTGAATT
This sequence comes from Ranitomeya imitator, assembly GCF_032444005.1. NCBI lineage: Eukaryota > Metazoa > Chordata > Amphibia > Anura > Dendrobatidae > Ranitomeya > Ranitomeya imitator. The sequence continues at coordinate 12,333,708 of NC_091284.1, read as the reverse complement.
AGGCCACTCAGTATCTTCAGGGTGCTAATGGGTTAATGATTGCAGGAATAAAAGATGACCAGCTGGGTGTTTCCAGTGTCTGCCTGGGGCACACAGATTGCCTGCCTGTGTGAGACAAACGTGAGTGAAGAGCTCTGCTCAAGATCTGTATGATGTTAGCTGGGTGGGAGAAGCCCCCCCAGTTGTTGAGATAGCTACGTATTTGTTTAGTTAGTGCCGGACAGGCTAGGATTTATTTTTATGTTTTGTTTTTGTGTTGCTTTCACGTTAATAAATCTGACCTGAGGTCAGCCTGCTCAGAAACCTGCTGTACGCCTCAGATTCAATGCACAAACCACGTGTCCTTTGACCCCAGCAAAGGCGATCCCAGAGTGTTTTGTCACATTGTGGTGGAGAACGCGGGCATACCGTGGCACAGGCGACAGCATGGAAGACGTGGTGAAAGCCTTAGTACAGTCCACTGCCGTACAGCAGCAGGCCACTGCCGCACAGCACGAAGCTAATCGCTTGATGGCCGCACAGCTGAAGGAGTTAGTGGACATGACGGTTGCAGACCGCCAACTTCTCCAACAGGTGGCGCAGCGCCTGGTGAGCATGCCTGACGCTGACCCGGAAGCAGAGTCCAGAAGGATCCATGTGAGTCGATACTGGCAAAAGCTGACTGCAGAAGATGACGTCGAGGCATACCTGACAACGTTTGAGCGGACGGCGTTGAGAGAGAAGTGGCCGAAGGCACGATGGGCCGATTTGATCGCCCCGTTTCTCTCCGGCGAGGCCCAAAAAGCTTACCATGATTTGGACCCGGAGGTCGCTCAGGACTTTGAGAAACTGAAAGCTGAGATCCTGGCCCGGCTGGGTGTGACGACGGCTGTCCGGGCACAGAGGGTACATCAGTGGACATACCAGCAAGATAAACCGGCGCGGTCTCAGATGTTCGACCTGATCTACTTAACAAAGAAATGGCTGCAACCCGAGGTACTGACAATACCCGAAATAATCCAGCGGGTTGTCCTGGACAAGTACCTGAGAGTACTACCCCCAGCGCTGAAAAGGTGGGTAAGCCAAGGAAATCCCACGACAGCGGATCAACTTGTGGAGTTGGTCGAGCGTTATTCCGTGGCAGAAGGACTTCCCGACGACACCGCCAACCCCCGGTCTGTGCCTCCTCCTCGTGGAACCGGTAAGACTGTTCCAGGGACCACGGGTGAAGGAAAATCGCTTAAAACTGTGGGGGAGGAACCCGGGACTGCTCGTACTCCGAGACCAAGAGTATTGGACGGTGGTCTCAGTAGGGGACCTGTTAGGTGTTTCCGCTGCCATGAGAAGGGTCATGTTTCTGCGAACTGTCCTGTTACCGCTGAACCCATGCAGTGCGACGTTATAGACTCTAGAAAACGCATATCTTTGGTTACACACCTAGTGAGTGTGAATGCGGGTCAAAATGATACAGCAAAACACCTGTGTGAATTATCTGTTGATGGGAAAAATGTTGTGGCATTACTAGACTCTGGAAGTGTGGTGACTCTGGTGAAAGCTAGTCTGGTGGCACTTCCGTCTGGTCTGTCTGACAAGTTTTCTGTGACGTGTGTGCATGGTGACACCCGCTCGTACTTAACAGCCGTCATATGGATTTCTACTCCCTATGGGTCAGTGCAGCACAAAGTGGGACTCGTTCCCGCATTGTTACAGGATGTAATCCTGGGCAGGGATTTTCCATATTTCTGGCAGTTGTGGGAGAATCAGTTGCTCCTTCACGGTAGCTGTACCCGTGAATCTTCTCCCATGCCATCTGGAGGTCCTGAGTCCCTAGAGGAGACCCCACAGGAAGATGTTGCTGGGGAGATTAGTGAATCTAACCTTCAGTTCCCCTTCTCCGTCATGGCGGGGGAAACAGAGGAAACTGAGGAACCTCAGAGAGAGGCGGAGGCAGACAGCCATCCGGCACCCTGCCTGCCAGATTTGGGAGTCCAGGTGGATGACTTCCACAGCGAGCAAATGAAAGATCCTACCCTGACTCCGGCTAGGAAAAATGTAAAAATGATAGATGGGGTACCCGTAGAACCTGACACTAGGCTAGCGTACCCGTATATGGTTCTTGAAAATGATTTGCTCTACCAGGTAGAAAAAAAAGGGGAAGACACAGTGCAACGGTTAGTGGTACCCAAACCTTATCGGCGGAAGGTACTGGATTTGGCCCACGGACATATAATGGGGGGACATCTGGGGGTACAGAAAACCACAGAAAGGATATTGCATTGTTTTGTGTGGCCTGGAATACATTGTGATGTGCGTAACTATTGTGAGTCCTGTCCAGAGTGCCAAATCGCGGCCCCTAAATCTCAGTTCCGTAGCCCTTTGGTACCCCTTCCTATCATCGGGGTCCCTTTTGAGAGAATTGGGATGGATTTGGTTGGGCCCCTTCCACGATCCGCACGTGGGCACCAACATATCCTCGTCATCGTGGACTATGCCACTCGTTACCCGGAAGCCGTCCCTTTGCGTAACACAGCTACCAAGACGATCGGCAAGGAATTGGTACAAGTGTTTAGTCGGGTGGGAATTCCAAAACAGATACTCACCGACCAGGGGACTCCCTTTATGTCGAGGGTAATGAAGGAGCTCTGCAGGCTCTTACAAATAGACCCGTTGCGTACGTCTGTCTATCACCCTCAAACAGATGGCCTGGTTGAGCGCTTCAACAAAACCTTAAAACAGATGCTCCGGAAGGCGATAGACAAAGATGGGAAGAACTGGGATTACTTGTTACCCTATTTGCTGTTTGCCATTAGGGAAGTTCCCCAGTCTTCCACAGGGTTTTCGCCTTTCGAACTGTTGTACGCCCGTCGTCCCCGGGGACTGCTGGACGTCGCAAAAGAAACCTGGGAAGGTCAAGTCACTCCCTTTAAAACGGTGATCGACCATGTAACACAAATGCAGGATCGTATTGCCGCTGTCATGCCCATTGTTAGGGACCATATGTTACAGGCCCAGGGAGCCCAGAGGCAAAGTTATGATAGAGGCGCTAAGGTCCGTACATTTGCACCCGGCGATAGGGTGTTGGTCCTAATCCCTACGGTGGATAGTAAATTCCTGGCGAAATGGCAGGGCCCATTTGAGGTCCGAGAAAGAGTTGGTGAAGTGAACTATAAAGTGTACCAGCCGGGTAAGAGAAAACCGGAACAGATTTATCATGTGAATCTGATAAAATCCTGGAAAGACCGCTCTGCCCTAACGGCGGATCTGCCCCGTCCGGGTTGTTCACCTACTGTACCAGAGGTGCAGGTTGCTGAGACTCTCTCAGAACGACAAAAATCTGAGGTTAAGCAATTTTTGTTACAGAACCGACAGTTTTTCTCCGAAAAACCTGGCCGGACTAAGTTGGTGAAACATGAGATTGTCACAGAGCCTGGCGTCACTGTTCATGTGAAGCCCTACCGGATTCCGGAAGCCCGCCTTGAAGCCGTCTCCCGGGAAGTGATGGCAATGTTGGACTTAGGAGTCATTGAGGAGTCACACAGCGCCTGGTCCAGTCCAATTGTGTTGATACCTAAACCGGATGGCTCCATCCGGTTTTGTAATGACTTTAGGAAACTGAATGCAGTTTCTAAATTTGATGCGTACCCTATGCCCCGGGTCGATGAGTTGATCGACCGGCTTGGTAAAGCCCGATACATTACGACCCTGGATTTAACAAAGGGGTACTGGCAGATTCCTCTGGCCGAGGCGGCCAGAGAGAAGACGGCATTTGCTACACCGGAAGGTCTGTTCCAGTATGTCTATATGCCGTTTGGACTTCACGGAGCTCCTGCAACGTTCCAGAGATTGATGGATCGAGTCTTGAGGCCTCACAGACAGTACGCCTCTGCCTACCTGGATGACATCGTAATTTACAGCATGGACTGGGAAACTCATCTCCAGAAGGTACAAGCGGTGATTGATGACCTGCGAGATGCAGGTTTAACGGCAAACCCCAAGAAATGCCACATCGGGCTTGAAGAAGCCCGATACTTGGGCTACGTGATTGGCCGAGGAGTGGTTAAACCCCAGATCGATAAAATACAGGCAATTCAGGGCTGGCCACAACCAGTGAACAAGAAACAAGTGCAGGCTTTCCTGGGGATTGCCGGCTATTATCGCCGGTTCATACCCAATTTTGCAGCCATGGCTACTCCCTTGACGGATCTTACCAAGGGGAAGGGTTCCGTCATGGTAAAATGGACCTCAGCTGCTGAAGAGGCCTTCCACAGCCTGAAACGGGCTTTGTGCTCTCAGCCCGTACTAGTGACTCCTGATTTCAGCAGCGAGTTTGTGGTACAAACTGATGCCTCTGATACTGGTGTCGGAGCTGTACTTTCCCAGGTGAGGGATGGAGTCGAACACCCGGTCCTCTATCTCAGTCGGAAACTGAATGTACATGAGCAGAGATATGCGGTGGTTGAAAAAGAGTGCCTAGCCATTAAATGGGCTCTCGACTCCCTCAAGTATTACCTGGCTGGTAGGAAGTTTAGGCTGGTCACAGACCATGCCCCTCTCAAGTGGATGCACCTCCACAAGGACCGTAATAGTCGGGTAACCCGGTGGTTCCTTGCCCTGCAGGCTTACTCTTTTACGGTGGAGCACCGACCTGGGGTGCAGATGGGGAACGCCGATGCCCTATCCCGAGTGCACTGTTTCAAAAGTGTTCTTGCTCGACCGGAGTGGTCTGAGCAAGGGGGGGGATATGTAAGACTCATGCTGGTGTGGTAGTTGGAGGCAGGTATATCTCGCCCAGGTGTTTGTCCTATGTGAATTAGGCCACTCAGTATCTTCAGGGTGCTAATGGGTTAATGATTGCAGGAATAAAAGATGACCAGCTGGGTGTTTCCAGTGTCTGCCTGGGGCACACAGATTGCCTGCCTGTGTGGGACAAACGTGAGTGAAGAGCTCTGCTTAAGAATTGTGTGATGTTAGCTGGGTGGGAGAAGCCCCCCCAGTTGTTGAGATAGCATCGTATTTGTTTAGTTAGTGCCGGACAGGCTAGGATTTATTTTTATGTTTTGTTTTTGTGTTGCTTTCACGTTAATAAATCTGACCTGAGGTCAGCCTGCTCAGAAACCTGCTGTACGCCTCAGATTCAATGCACAAACCACGTGTCCTTTGACCCCAGCAAAGGCGATCCCAGAGTGTTTTGTCACAGACCTTAACAATCTCCATTTTAATGGGTTAAGAAAAAAATAAAAAAGATAAAAACTGTAATGTCAAAAACACAATGAAAAAAAATGTAAAAAAAACAAAAAAAACCCGCATTAAAAAACAAAATGAAAAAAAAAAAAAAACACAAGTTACCTTCTTTACATCGTACGTGCAGAAATGGTCCCAAAAAATCTGCAACACTGGAAATTCACCAAGTTCTGATCATGGGAACGTCGCCTGAAAGAAGAATCAGAAGTTATTTCTGCCGAAGTGGAATAAATCCCGATCACTGGACATGAGACGAGGCTGAAGTTGGTTTCTTATTCGTCAGTTTCTTATTCGGCAATTTTTTCTTTTCTGTTTTTTATAGGTGTAACAACAAAAAATGAGCATCACAATAATAACAAACAATGCCCTGATGTGAATACACTTAAAAACAGCTACAAAAACAATAAAACGGGCACAAAAATGGGCATCAAAGAGCGTTGAAGAAAGGGTTAAATGACTTTGGGCCACTGATCTCACACTGCAGACATATAGAACATCAAAACCAGGTATCTACAGCCTGGCCCAAATGGGTTCTGGGCATCAGAACTGGCATCAAAGTGGGCAAAAAGCCAATTTTGGCCATTTGAATAAGTAACTGGTGTTTTTAAAGGGTTAAATGATTTTGGGCCACTGAAATCACAGTAAGAATACATAGATGTAATTTAACCCCTTTAAAACACCTGTTACTTATACAAATCTGTGAATATCGTCTGTCTGCCCACTTTGATGCCAGTTGTGATGCCCAGAACCCATTTGGGCCAGGCTGGAGGAACCTGTTTTTAATGTGGGGCTCCCTGTGTCTGCAGTGTGAGATCAGTGGCCCAAAGGCAATTAACTCTTTGATTAACGCACTTTGAAGCCCATTTTTGTGACAGTTTTAGGGTATGTGCACATATTGGGCATTCATGTGCGGATTTTTCTGCGCAGATTCTGAAAAATCTGCAGGTAAAACGCCCTGCATTTTACCTGTGGATTCCCTGCAGATTTACCACGGATTTTGTGCAGATTTTGTGCGGATTCGACCTGCGGTTTTACGCCTGTGGATTCCTATTTTGGAGCAGGTGTAAGACGCTGCTGAATCCGCACAAAGAATTGACATGCTGCAGAATAAACAACGCTGCGTTTCCGCGCAGAATTTTCCGTAGCTTGTGCACTGCGGATTTTGTTTTCCATGGGTTAACATGGTACTGTACAACGCATGGAAAACAGCTGCAGACCCGCAACAAAATCCGTAACGTGTGCACATAGCCTTATAGTTTTTGTAGCTGTTAAGTGTATTCACATCAGGGCTCCTCGCTGCAGTGTGTTTTATTATTGTGATGATTATTTTTTGGCATTAAACCTATAAAAAACAGAAAAGAATAAATTGCCGAATAAGAAACTGACGAATAAGAAACCAACTTCAGCCTCGTGGACGCGAGCACTTAGGACCTGTGACTAATGACTGCACCCCCATAAATTCAAGAGCAGTAATGTCAGGAGTCAGGTATTATATTGACACATACATGCTGCATCTCATAATGTCCATTTATATAATGGGTGCATATAATACAGAATACCGACAATATGGCGCCTGTTCTTAAAGGATCCGTTTCAATCAACAATGTGAGAGACGATTCTTCCTTTTTGATGTATAAACCTTCGAATAGCTGATCAGTAGTGTTGAGCGATACTTTCCGATATTGGGAAATATCGGGATCGGATTGGATCAGCCGATATCCAAAAAATATCGGATATCGCCGTTACCGGAAACCAATGCAAGTCAATGGGACACAAATATCGGAACGAAAATAAGCCCTTTATGTCCTTCTATATCCTGTTCCGGAGGGGGGAAGAGTGTGGGCAGTGCGTAGGCGGAGACTGCGTGTCTGTGTGGGACCATGGGGGGGTCTGTACAGGCCTGTGCGGGCTGCCGGGGGTCTGTGCGGGCCTCTCAGGGGTCTGTGCGGCCTGCCGGAGGTTTGTGTGGCCTGCCGGAGGTTTGTGTGGCCTGCCGGGGGTCTGTACGGGCCTCTCGGGGGTCTGAGTGGCCTGCCGGGTGTCTGTGTGGCCTGCAAGGGGTCTGTACGAGCCTCTCGGGGGTCTGTGTGGCCTGCCTGGGGTCTGTACGGGCCTCTCAGGGGTCTGTGCGGCCTTCCGGGGGTCTTAGTGTTTGTGTGCAGGCATCGTCCGATGGAACTACAAGTCCCATTGGGCTATGCCTGCTACAAAGGCAGTGATTGACACATTAGCCAATGATGGGACAGCAGTCCCATCATCCGGCTAATGTGTTGAATGTAAAAAAAACAACACACAAACATACATACTACATACAGTACATACTACATACATACAGTACAGACCAAAAGTTTGGACACACCTTCTCATTTAAAGATTTTTCTGTATTTTCATGATTATGAAATTTGTACATTCAAACTGAAGGCATCAAAACTATGAATTAACACATGTGGAATTATAGACTTAACAAAAAAGTGTGAAACAACTGAAATTATGTCTTATATTCTAGGTTCTTCAAAGTAGCCACCTTTTGCTTTGATGACTGCTTTGCACACTCTTGGCATTCTCTTGATGAGCTTCAAGAGGTAGTCACCGGGAATGGTCTTCACTTCACAGGTGTGCCCTGTCAGGTTTAATAAGTGGGATTTCTTGCCTTATAAATGGGATTGTGACCATCAGTTGTGTTGTGCAGAAGTCTGGTGGATACACAGCTGATAGTCCTACTGAATAGACTGTTAGAATTTGTATTATGGCAAGAAAAAAGCAGCTAAGAAAAGAAAAACGAGTGGCCATCATTACTTTAAGAAATGAAGGTCAGTCAGTCCAAAAAATGAAGTGCAGTGGCAAAAACCATCAAGCGCTACAAAGAAACTGGCTCACATGAGGACCACTGTTGTGAATTCTGTTGTCGAGCTCCCTCCTGTGGTCATGAATGGTACTTCGGTGAGTTCTGTCCGTGGGCTCCCTCTGGTGGCTGTGAGTGGAGCTGCTGCTTCTGAGGTTCCTTACACAGGTGACGTGGTTTATCCTTTGGCTGGCTTCTCTATTTAACTCCACTCAGATCGTTTCTCCATGCCAGCTGTCAATGTTTTAGCATTGGTTCAGTTCGCTCCTGGATCTGTCTGGTGTCCTGTCTTCTCCTGCAGAAGCTAAGTTCCTGATTGTTATTATTGTTCTTGTTTCTTGTCCAGCTGGTTATCTTGATTTTGTCTTGCTAGCTGGAAGCTCTGGGATGCAGGGTGGCACCCCCGCACTGTGAGTCGGTGCGGAGGACCCTTTTGCACACTCTGCGTGGTCTTTTGTAGGTTTTTGTGCTGACCGCAAAGATTCCTTTCCTATCCTCTGTCTATTTAGTAAGTCGTGCCTCCCTTTGCTGAAACCTATCTCATTTCTGCGTTTGTGACTTTCATCTTTACTCACAGTCATTACATGTGGGGGGCTGCCTATTCCTTTGGGGAATTTCTCTGAGGCAAGGTAGGCTTTATTTTCTTCTCTAGGGCTAACTAGCTCTTAGGCTGTGACGAGGCGCATAGGGAGCGTCAGGAGCGCTCCACGGCTATTTCTAGTGTGTGCGATAGGATTAGGGCTTGCGGTCAGCAGAGCTCCCACATCCCAGAGCTCGTCCTGTATGAGTTTAACTATCAGGTCGGGTGCTCCTAACCACCAGGTCATAACAGTACAGCTGACCCAAAGTATTAATGCATCTCAATAGAGGGATAAGAGAAGTTCTGAGACCATTTTTTTTTCTTTGCACTGTGTTTTGTCTTTCTTTTCCCCTAGACCTTTGGGTGGTTCAGGACACAGGTGTAGAGATGGACATTCAAGGTCTGTCCTCTTGTGTGGATCATCTCACTGCAAGGGTACAAAACATTCAAGATTTAGTGGTTCAGAATCCGATGTTAGAGCCTAGAATTCCTATTCCTGACTTATTTTCTGGGGATAGAGCTAAGTTTCTGAATTTCAAAAATAATTGCAAACTGTTTCTAGCTTTGAAACCCCGCTCCTCTGGTGACCCCGCTCAACAAGTAAAAATCATTATTTCTTTATTACGTGGTGACCCTCAAGACTGGGCATTTTCCCTTGCGCCAGGAGATCCTGCATTGCGTGATGTTGATGCGTTTTTTCTGGCGCTAGGATTGCTTTATGATGAACCAAATTCCATGGATCAGGCAGAGAAAATCTTGCTGGCTTTGTGTCAGGGTCAGGATGAAGCGGAGGTGTACTGTCAGAAGTTTAGAAAGTGGTCTGTGCTTACTCAGTGGAATGAATGTGCCCTGGCAGCAATTTTCAGAAAGGGTCTTTCTGAAGCCCTTAAGGATGTCATGGTGGGATTTCCCACGCCTGCTGGTCTGAATGAGTCTATGTCATTGGCCATTCAGATCGATCGGCGCTTGCGTGAGCGCAAAGCTGTGCACCATTTGGCGGTGTTCTCTGAGAATAGGCCTGAGCCTATGCAGTGTGATAGGACTTTGACCAGAGCTGAACGGCAAGAACACAGACGTCAGAATGGGCTATGTTTTTACTGTGGTGACTCCACTCATGCTATCTCCGATTGTCCTAAGCACACTAAGCGGTTCGCTAGGTCTGCCACCATTGGTACGGTACAGTCAAAATTTCTTTTGTCCGTTACTCTGATTTGCTCTCTGTCGTCATATTCTGTTATGGCATTTGTGGATTCAGGCGCTGCCCTGAATTTGATGGACTTGGAGTTTGCCAGGCGCTGTGGTTTTTCCTTGGAGCCCTTGCAGCATCCTATTCCATTGAGAGGAATTGATGCTACGCCTTTGGCCAAGAATAAACCTCAATACTGGACGCAATTGACCATGTGCATGGCTCCTGCACATCAGGAGGATATTCGCTTTTTGGTGTTGCATAATCTGCATGATGTGGTCGTTTTGGTGTTGCCATGGCTACAGGTCCATAATCCAGTGTTGGATTGGAAATCTATGTCTGTGTCCAGCTGGGGTTGTCAAGGGGTACATGGTGATGTTCCATTGTTGTCAATTTCGCCTTCCACTCCTTCTGAAGTCCCTGAGTTTTTATCAGATTACCGGGATGTATTTGAGGAGCCCAAATCCGGTGTCCTACCTCCTCATAGGGACTGCGATTGTGCTATTAATTTGATTCCCGGTAGTAAGTTTCCTAAGGGCCGACTGTTTAATCTATCTGTGCCAGAGCACGCTGCTATGCGGAGTTATATAAAGGAATCCTTAGAGAAAGGCCATATTCGCCCGTCGTCGTCACCATTGGGAGCAGGGTTCTTTTTTGTGGCCAAGAAGGATGGCTCTTTAAGACCTTGTATTGATTACCGCCTTCTTAATAAGATCACAGTCAAATTTCAGTATCCTTTGCCGCTGATGTCTGATCTGTTTGCTCGAATTAAGGGGGCTAGTTGGTTCACCAAGATAGATCTTCGAGGGGCGTATAATCTGGTGCGAATTAAACAGGGCGATGAATGGAAAACAGCATTTAATACGCCCGAGGGCCATTTTGAGTACCTGGTTATGCCATTCAGGCTTTCTAATGCTCCATCTGTGTTTCAGTCCTTTATGCATGACATCTTCCGAGAGTACCTGGATAGATTCATGATTGTATATTTGGATGACATTTTGGTCTTTTCGGATGATTGGGAGTCTCATGTGAAGCAGGTCAGAAAGGTGTTCCAGGTTCTTCGTGCTAATTCCTTGTTTGTGAAGGGGTCTAAGTGTCTCTTTGGAGTTCAGAAGGTTCCATTTTTGGGTTTCATTTTTTCCCCTTCTACTATCGAGATGGACCCTGTTAAGGTCCAGGCCATTTATGATTGGACTCAGCCGACATCTGTGAAGAGCCTACAGAAGTTCCTGGGCTTTGCTAATTTTTACCGTCGCTTCATCGCTAATTTTTCTAGTGTTGCTAAACCGTTGACTGATTTGACCAAGAAAGGTGCTGATGTGGTCAATTGGTCTTCTGCAGCTGTAGAGGCTTTTCAGGAGTTGAAGCGTCGTTTTTCTTCTGCCCCTGTGCTGTGCCAGCCAGATGTTTCGCTTCCGTTTCAGGTCGAGGTTGATGCTTCTGAGATTGGAGCAGGGGCTGTTTTGTCGCAAAGAAGTTCTGATGGCTCGGTGATAAAACCATGTGCCTTCTTTTCTAGAAAATTCTCGCCTGCTGAGCGCAATTATGATGTTGGCAATCGAGAGTTGTTGGCCATGAAATGGGCATTCGAGGAGTGGCGACATTGGCTTGAAGGAGCTAAACATCGCGTGGTGGTCTTGACGGATCACAAGAATTTGACTTATCTCGAGTCTGCCAAACGGTTGAATCCTAGACAGGCTCGATGGTCGCTCTTTTTCTCCCGTTTTGATTTTGTGGTTTCATACCTTCCGGGATCTAAGAATGTGAAGGCTGATGCCCTGTCAAGGAGTTTTGTGCCTGACTCTCCGGGTGTTCCGGAGCCGGCGGGTATTCTTAAAGAGGGGGTAATTTTGTCTGCCATCTCCCCTGATTTGCGGCGCGTGCTGCAGAAGTTTCAGGCTGATAGACCTGACCGTTGTCCTACGGAGAAACTGTTTGTCCCTGATAGATGGACTAGTAGAGTTATCTCTGAGGTTCATTGTTCGGTGTTAGCTGGTCATCCTGGAATCTTTGGTACCAGGGATTTGGTGGCTAGATCCTTTTGGTGGCCGTCTTTGTCACGGGATGTGCGTTCTTTTGTGCAGTCCTGTGGGACTTGTGCTCGGGCTAAGCCCTGCTGTTCTCGTGCCAGTGGGTTGCTTTTGCCCTTGCCGGTCCCGAAGAGGCCTTGGACGCATATTTCCATGGATTTTATTTCTGATCTCCCTGTTTCTCAAAGGATGTCGGTCATTTGGGTGGTTTGTGATCGCTTCTCTAAGATGGTCCATTTGGTACCCTTGTCTAAATTGCCTTCCTCCTCTGATTTGGTGCCATTGTTTTCCCAGCATGTGGTTCGTTTGCATGGCATTCCGGAGAACATCGTCTCGGACAGGGGTTCCCAGTTTGTTTCAAGGTTTTGGCGGTCCTTTTGTGCTAAGATGGGCATTGATTTGTCTTTTTCTTCAGCTTTCCATCCTCAGACTAATGGCCAAACTGAACGAACTAATCAGACTTTGGAGACATATCTGAGATGCTTTGTTTCTGCTGATCAGGATGATTGGGTGTCCTTTTTGCCTTTGGCTGAGTTCGCCCTTAATAATCGGGCCAGCTCGGCTACTTTGGTTTCTCCTTTTTTCTGCAATTCTGGTTTCCATCCTCGTTTCTCTTCAGGGCAGGTTGAGCCTTCGAACTGTCCTGGTGTGGATACTGTGGTGGACAGGTTGCAGCAGATTTGGACTCATGTGGTGGACAATTTGGCATTGTCCCAAGAGAAGGCTCAACGTTTCGCTAACCGCCGACGCTGTGTTGGTCCCCGACTTCGGGTTGGGGATTTGGTTTGGTTGTCATCTCATCATGTTCCTATGAAGGTTTCCTCTCCTAAGTTTAAGCCTCGTTTCATTGGGCCATATAAGATTTCTGAAATTCTTAATCCTGTGTCATTTCGTTTGGACCTTCCAGCTTCTTTTGCCATCCATAATGTGTTCCATAGGTCGTTGTTGCGGAGATACGTGGCGCCTATGGTTTTCTCCGTTGATCCTCCTTCCCCGATGTTGGTCGAGGGGGAGTTGGAGTATGTGGTGGAAAAGATCTTGGATTCTCGTGTTTCAAGACGGAAACTCCAGTACCTGGTCAAGTGGAAGGGTTATGGTCAGGAGGATAATTCCTGGGTTTTTGCCTCTGATGTTCATGCTGCCGATCTAGTTCGTGCCTTTCATTTGGCTCATCCTGATCGGCCTGGGGGCTCTGGTGAGGGTTCGGTGACCCCTCCTCAAGGGGGGGGTACTGTTGTGAATTCTGTTGTCGAGCTCCCTCCTGTGGTCATGAATGGTACTTCGGTGAGTTCGGTCCGTGGGCTCCCTCTGGTGGCTGTGAGTGGAGCTGCTGCTTCTGAGGTTCCTTGCACAGGTGACGTGGTTTATCCTTTGGTTGGCTTCTCTATTTAACTCCACTCAGATCGTTTCTCCATGCCAGCTGTCAATGTTTTAGCATTGGTTCAGTTCGCTCCTGGATCTGTCTGGTGTCCTGTCTTCTCCTGCAGAAGCTAAGTTCCTGATTGTTATTATTGTTCTTGTTTCTTGTCCAGCTGGTTATCTTGATTTTGTCTTGCTAGCTGGAAGCTCTGGGATGCAGGGTGGCACCCCCGCACCGTGAGTCGGTGCGGAGGACCCTTTTGCACACTCTGCGTGGTCTTTTGTAGGTTTTTGTGCTGATCGCAAAGATTCCTTTCCTATCCGCTGTCTATTTAGTAAGTCGTGCCTCCCTTTGCTGAAAGCTATCTCATTTCTGCGTTTGTGACTTTCATCTTTACTCACAGTCATTACATGTGGGGGGCTGCCTATTCCTTTGGGGAATTTCTCTGAGGCAAGGTAGGCTTTATTTTCTTCTCTAGGGCTAGATAGCTCTTAGGCTGTGACGAGGCGCATAGGGAGCGTCAGGAGCGCTCCACGGCTATTTCTAGTGTGTGCGATAGGATTAGGGCTTGCGGTCAGCAGAGCTCCCACATCCCAGAGCTCGTCCTGTATGAGTTTAACTATCAGGTCGGGTGCTCCTAACCACCAGGTCATAACAGACCACCCCAGGAAAGGAAGACCAAGAGTCACCTCTGCTTCTGAGGATGTTTATCTGAGTCACCAGCCTCAGAAATTGAAGGTTAACAGGAGCTCAGATTAGAGACCAGGTCAATGCTACACAGATTTCTAGCAGCAGACACATCTCTACAACAACTGTTAAGAGGAGACTTTGTGCAGCAGGCCTTCATGGTAAAATAGCTGCTAGGAAACCACTGCTAAGGACAGGCAACAAGCAGAAGAGACTTGTTTGGGCTAAAGAACACAAGGAATGGACATTAGACCAGTGGAAATCTGTGCTTTGATCTGATGAGTCCAAATTTGAGATCTTTGGTTCCAATCACCGTGCAGAAAAGGTGAACGGATGGACTCTACATGCCTGGTTGCCATCGTGAAGCATGGAGGAGGACGTGTGATGGTGTGGGGGTGCTTTGCTGGTGACACTGTTGGGGATTTATTCAAAATTGAAGGCATACTGAACCAGCGTGGCTACCACAGCATCTTGCAGCGGCATGCTATTCCATCTGGTTTGAGTTTAGTTGGACCATCATTTATTTTTCAACAGGACAATGACCCCAAACACACCTCCAGGCTGTGTAAGGGCTATTTGACAAAGAAGGAGAGTGATGGGTTGCTACGCCAGATGACCTGGCCTCCACACTCACCAGACCTGAACGCAATCGAGATGGTTTGGGGTGAGCTGGACCACAGAGTGAAGGCAAAAGGGCCAACAAGTGCTAAGCATCTGTGGGAACTCCTTCAAGATTGTTGGAAGACCATTTCCGGTGACTACCTCTTGAAGCTCATCGAGAGAATGCCAAGAGTGTGTAAAGCAGTAATCAAAGCAAAAGGTGGCTACTTCTCATCTCTCATGTCCTCTCTGTCTCACAACCCTAAACAGTTATTCAACACCTTCAATTCTCTCCTCCGTCCCCCAGCACCTCCTCCCTCCCCACTTATCTCCGCTGAAGACTTTGCCTCATTTTTCAAGCAGAAGATTGATAGCATCAGAGACAGTTTTGGTCAACAACCCCAGTGCCCTTCCTCCCGACTTCCCAGCCCTCCACCTCCAAAACCAACTTCTCCACCATTACAGAAGATCAACTCTCCACTCTACTCTCAAGATCGCATCTCACCATCTGTGCACTTGACCCGCTCCCATCCCACCTCATCCCAAACCTCACCACAGTCTTCATCCCAACCCTAACCCATCTCTTCAACCTATCACTAACAACTGGTGTTTTCCCCTCAAGCTTTAAACATGCCTCCATCACACCTATCCTCAAAAAGCCTTCTCTTGACCCATCCTTTGTATCTAGCTATCGCCCTATATCTCTTCTCCCCTATGCCTCCAAACTACTGGAACAACACGTTTACCTTGAACTGTCCTCCCATCTCTCTTCTTGCTCCCTCTTTGACCGTTTACAATCAGGCTTCCGGTCACACCATTCCACTGAAACTGCCCTAACTAAGGTCACCAATGACCTCTTAACCGCCAAGAGCAAGCAACATTACTCTGTCCTCCTCCTCCTCGACCTGTCGGCTGCCTTTGACACAGTGGACCATTCCCTATTATTACAGACCCTCAAATCCCTTGGCATCACAGACTTGGCCCTATCCTGGATCTCGTCATATCTAACAGACCGGACATTCAGCGTCTCCCACTCACACACCACCTCCTCACCTCGCCCCCTATCTGTCGGAGTCCCACAAGGTTCAGTCCTTGGGCCCCTGCTCTTCTCCATTTACACCTTTGGCCTGGGACAGCTCATAGAATCTCATGGCTTTCAGTATCACCTCTATGCTGATGATACACAGATCTACATCTCTGGACCAGATATCACCTCCCTACTAACCAGAATCCCTCAATGTCTGTCCACTATTTCATCCTTCTTCTCCGCTAGATTTCTGAAACTTAACATGAACAAAACAGAATTCATCATCTTTCCCCCATCTCACGCGACCCCCCCAACGAACCTATCCATTACAGTAAATGGCTGCCCACTCTCCGCAGTCCCACAAGCTCGCTGCCTTGGGGTAATCCTTGACGCTGATCTCTCCTTCAAACCACATATCCAAGCCCTTTCCACTTCCTGCCGACTTCAACTCAAAAATATTTCACGAATCCGTTCATTCCTCAACCATGAATCTGCAAAAACCCTAGTCCATGCCCTCATCATCTCTCGCCTTGACTACTGCAACCTCCTGCTCTGTGGCCTCCCCTCTAACACTCTCGCACCCCTCCAATCTATTCTAAACTCTGCTGCCCGACTAATCCACCTGTCCCCCCGCTATTCCCTGGCCTCTCCCCTCTGTCAATCCCTTCACTGGCTCCCCATTGCCCAGAGACTCCACTACAAAACCCTAACCATGACGTACAAAGCCATCCACAACCTGTCTCCTCCATACATCTGTGACCTCGTCTCCCGGTACTTACCTACACGCAACCTCCGATGCTCACAAGATCTCCTTCTCTACTCCCCTCTTATCTCTTCTTCCCACAATCGTATACAAGATTTCTCTTGCGTATCACCCCTACTCTGGAACCCTCTACCACAACACATCAGACTCATGCCTACCAACGAAACCTTCAAAAAGAGCCTGAAGACCCACCTCTTCCGACAAGCCTACAACCTGCAGTAACCACCGATTGACCAAACCGCTGCATGACCAGCTCTACCCTCGCCTACTGTATCCTCACCAATCCCTTGTATATTGTGAGCCCTCGCGGGCAGGGTCCTCACTCCTCCTGTACCAGTTATGACTTGTATTGTTTAAGATTATTGTACTTGTTTTTATTATGTATACCCCTCCTCACATGTAAAGCGCCATGGAATAAATGGCGCTATAACAATTATTATTATTATTATACATTATTATACATTTTTATAGCGCCATTTATTCCATGGCGCTTTACATGTGAATACGAGGCAAATATAGACAAATACATTAAACATGAGCAGATAACAGGCACACGGGTACATAAGGAGGGAGGACCCTGCCCGCGAGGGCTCACAGTCTGCAGGGGATGGGTGGTGAAACACTAGGAGAGGGTAGGGCAGGTTGCGCGGCGGTTCAGTAACTTCAGGATCACTGTAGGCTGTAGGCTTGTCGGAAGAGGTGGGTCTTCAGGTTCTTTTTGAAGGTTTCTATGGTAGGCGAGAGTCTGATGTGTTGGGGTAGAGAGTTCCAGAGTAAGGGGCAAGCACGGGAGAAGTCTTGGATGCGGTTGTGGGAAGAAGAGATGAGAGGGGAGTAAAGAAGGAGGTCTTGAGAGGATCGGAGGTTGCGTGTAGGTAGGTACCGGGAGACCATGTCACAGATGTATGGAGGAGAAAGGTTGTGGATGGCTTTGTATAAATAATAATAAATAATAATAATAATACTTTGAAGAACCTAGGATATAAGACATAATTTCAGTTGTTTCACACTTTTATGTTAAGTATACGAGTACGTTTTTCACGTTTTCTTCATTGAGGGACGTGGATGGGCATCTTTCACGATGTTTATCTTCCGTCGATGTTCTTCCTAGCTTAAATTCCTTGGCCCAGCGTGTAGGAAAAAAGTATTTTAATATTCTTCATTTCCCCATACTTACCATACTTCAGCGCCTGCAAAAAACATAAAATAATAAACCGTATACTACCTGTCCGCCTTAGTCCAATTAATAACGAGTGTCCCACGACGATCTCCCCTATAGAACAGTGACATCGGGTGATGTCACTGCTCTATAGGACCCTCAGTGACACACTGACAGGAGACAATGGCTCCTGCAGTGCATCACTGAGGTTACTATAGTTCAGAGTCTCACTTTATGGAAATTGCTGCGTGGGAAAAATTCTCACACAGCAATGCCAAAGTGAGACTAGGGACTATTTTTTTACAGCGGCGGAGGAATACAGTGCGGAAGGATACCTTCCTCCCGTCATTGTGTTCCTGGAGCCCCTAGAGAGCGGCCGCATCAGCTGATGCTGCCGTTCTCCACGGGAGATCGTCGTGGGACACTCGTGGATTTCTGCGGATCAGGGAGTATATTGGTTGTTTGTTATTTTAATCTTTTTTACAGATGACATTGGCTTTGGGGAACAAAGTGACAAGTGATGGTGAGTATGTATTCTATGTTATATGTACTGTATGTCTATGAGTATGTAATGTATGAATGCATTGTATGTAGTATGTAGTATGTTGTATGTATGTATGTATGTATGTAGTATGTTTGTTGTATGTATGTATGTAGTATGTATGTATGTAGTATGTATGTAGTATGTATGTTGTATGTATGTAGCATGTATGTAGCATGTATGTTGTATGTATGATCTATGTAGTATGTTGTATGTATGTAGTATATATGGTGTATGCATGTAGTATGTATGTTGTATGTATGTAGCATGCATGTTGTATGTATGTATGTAGTATCTATGTAGTATCTTGTATGTATGTATTATATATGTTGTATGTATGTAGTATATATGTTGCATGTATGTATGTAGTATGTATGGTGTATGTTGTATGTATGTAGCATGTATGTAGCATGTATGTATGTAGTATATATGGTGTATGTAGTATATATGTAGTGTATATGTAGTATATATGTAGTATGTATGTAGTATGCATGTATGTAGTATGTCGTATATATGTAGTATGTATGTATGTATGTTGTATGTAGGTAGTATGTATGTAGTATGTATGCAGTATGTATGCATGTAGTATGTATGTAGTATGTATGTAGTATGTATGTTGTGTGTAGTATGTATGTAGTATGTATGTAGTATGCATGTAGTATGTATGTATGTTGTATGTACGTAGTATGTATGTAGTATGTATGCAGTATGTATGCATGTAGTATGTATGTAGTATGTATGTAGTATATATGTAGTATGTATGTAGTATGTATGTAGTATGTATGCATGTAGTATGTATGTAGTATGTATGTTGTGTGTAGTATGTATGTAGTATGTATGCATGTAGTATGTATGTAGTATGTTGTATGTATGTAATGTAGGAATGGATTGTATGTATGTAGTATGTATGTAGTATGTTGTATGTATGTAGTATGTTGTATGTTTGTGTTTTCTTTTTTTACATTTACGGATGATGGGACTACTACTGTCTCATCATTGGCTAATGTGTCAATCACTGTAATTGTAGCAGGCATAGCCCGATGGGACTTGTAGTCCCATCCAGGGGCGGACATACCGCATGTTCAGCCGGTGCGGCTGCACAGGGGCCCGGAGGAGGAGGGGGCCCCTGCAGGACAGCTAATAATGATGGCAATCTGGTCAGTTTATCTGGCTCCGAGGCTCCGGAGGGACCCTGGCCAGACTACCCTCATGTGCTGCGGGCAGGGAGCCATCCGTCCTGCTCCCTTCCTGGCTTCCTGTCTCTCACTCTGCAGCGCGGCCGGGCGCTGCTGTGCCAGAGAGGAAGCTGCCGGTGACTGTGATCCAAGGAGAGATAGGCGTGTGTGTCATTGTATCCATGGAGTGCAGGGGGGCTTGACTTGATGATTCTGCAGTCTTCTTCCTGTACAACTTCACTTCAACTCAGACAACACTCCTGCTCTGCATGTGCTGATGAAGCCAATCAAAGGACAGTGAAGTCACATTAGTCCCAGGAGAATGTGCTGGGGGGAGGTAAGGAGAGAAGGGGGGGCTCCTCCCTGTGCATTCACTTTACTGAGTGTGCCATAACAAAGAACGGCCAAATTGCTGCCATAGAAAAACTTTACATCCAAAGCTTTGTAGCAGTCATATGCAGCAGGGCCAGGCTCCTTCTAGGAGGCGCAGCAGCTGTGGAGGAGGCTGGCAGCAGGTCCTCAAGGAGAGCTGTGTGCAGGGTCTCTCCAGTGCAATAGGTGCAGGGGTCGTCCACTGCAGAGCATCCCCTCTGCGACCTGCTGCTGCACTCATATGGCAGCAATGGAACCAGGGAATAAGATGCACAATAAATGGGATTTTACTATCTGTCCATATATCTGTCTGTCTGTCTATTAATATTATTATTATTATTATTTATTGTTATAGCGCCATTTATTCCATGGCGCTTTACATGTGAGGAGGGGTATACATAATAAAAACAAGTACAATAATCTTAATACAAGTCATAACTGGTGCAGGAGGAGAGAGGACCCTGCCTGCGAGGGCTCACAATCTACAAGGGATGGGTGAGGATACAGTAGGTGAGAGGACCCTGCCCGCGAGGGCTCACAATCTACAAGGGATGGGTGAGGATACAGGAGGAGAGAGGACCCTGCCCGCGAAGGCTCACAATCTACAAGGGATGGGTGAGGATACAGGAGGAGAGAGGACCCTGCCCGCGAGGGCTCACAATCTACAAGGGATGGGTGAGGATACAGGAGGAGAGAGGACCCTGCCCGCGAGGGCTCACAATCTACAAGGGATGGGTGAGGATACAGTAGGAGAGAGGACC
Source organism: Ranitomeya imitator (assembly GCF_032444005.1). Classification (NCBI taxonomy): domain Eukaryota; kingdom Metazoa; phylum Chordata; class Amphibia; order Anura; family Dendrobatidae; genus Ranitomeya; species Ranitomeya imitator. The sequence continues at coordinate 12,313,405 of NC_091284.1, read as the reverse complement.
CTGCCCGCGAGGGCTCACAATCTACAAGGGATGGGTGAGGATACAGGAGGAGAGAGGACCCTGCCCGCGAGGGCTCACAATCTACAAGGGATGGGTGAGAATACAGTAGGTGAGGGTAGAGCTGGTCATGCAGCGGTTTGGTCGATCGGTGGTTACTGCAGGTTGTAGGCTTGTCGGAAGAGGTGGGTCTTCAGGTTCTTTTTGAAGGTTTCGATGGTAGGCGAGAGTCTGATATGTTGGGGTAGAGGGTTCCAGAGTAGGGGGGATGCACGGGAGAAATCTTGTATACGATTGTGAGAAGAGGAGATAAGGGGGGAGTAGAGTAGGAGATCTTGTGAGGATCGGAGGTTGCGGGTAGGTAAGTACCGGGAGACGAGGTCACAGATGTATGGAGGAGACAGGTTGTGGATGGCTTTGTATGTCATGGTTAGGGTTTTGTACTGGAGTCTCTGGGCAATGGGGAGCCAGTGAAGGGATTGACAGAGGGGAGAGGCCGGGGAATAGCGGGGGGGACAGATGGATTAGTCGGGCAGCAGAGTTTAGAATAGATTGGAGGGGTGCGAGAGTGTTAGAGGGAAGGCCACAGAGCAGGAGGTTGCAGTAGTCAAGGCGGGAGATGATGAGGGCATGGACTAGGGTTTTTGCAGATTCATGGTTGAGGAATTAACGGATTTGTGAAATATTTTTGAGTTGAAGTCGGCAGGAAGTGGAAAGGGCTTGGATATGTGGTTTGAAGGAGAGATCAGCGTCAAGGATTACCCCGAGGCAGCGAGCTTGTGGGACTGGGGAGAGTGGGCAGCCACTTACTATAATGGATAGGTTCGTTGGGGGGGGGGGTCGCATGAGATGGGGGAAAGATGATGAATTCTGTTTTGTTCATGTTAAGTTTTAGAAATCTAGCGGAGAAGAAGGATGAAATAGTGGACAGACATTGACGGATTCTGGTTAATAGGGATATCTGGTCCAGAGATGTAGATCTGTGTGTCGTCAGCATAGAGGTGATACTGAAAGCCATGAGATTCTATGAGCTGTCCCAGGCCAAAGGTGTAAATGGAGAAGAGCAGGGGCCCAAGGACTGAACCTTGTGGGACTCCGACAGATAGGGGGCGAGGTGAGGAGGTGGTGTGTGAGTGGGAGACGCTGAATGTCCGGTCTGTTAGGTATGATGAGATCCAGGATAGGGCCGAGTCTGTGATGCCAAGGGATGAGAGGGTCTGTAGTAATAGGGAATGGTCCACTGTGTCAAAGGCAGAGGACAGGTCCAGGAGGAGGAGGACAGAGTAATGTAGAATGCAGCCGACAGGTCCAGGAGGAGGAGGAGGACAGAGTGGTGTCGCTTGCTCTTGGCGGTTAATAGTTCATTGGTGACTTTAGTTAGGGCAGTTTCGGTGGAGTGGTGTGACCGGAAGCCTGATTGTAGGCGGTCAAAGAGGGAGCAAGAAGAGAGATGGGAGGACAGTTCAAGATGGACGTGTTGTCTATCTATCTATCTCATTATCTATCTATCTATATATTATCTATCTATCTATTATCTATCCCATTTCTATCTATTTATTATCTAGCTATCATCTATTATATATCATCTATCTATTATCTGTCTATATATTATCTACTTATTATTTATCTATTATCTATATATTTATTTATTATCTATCTAAATATTATCTATCCATGTATCTACCCCCAACAATGACAGCTCCTGGTGTTTTGGGGATCTTGGGCAATGGAGACTCACTGGACCAGCTATGAGACTCATACTAAGGCCGGGATCACACATGCAAGAAACACGTCCGTGTCTTGCATGTGAAATCCAAGCTCTGGCACCGACACTCCAGAGCGGAGCGTGCTGCTGCATAGCAACACATGGAGCCGCACGCTCCGCTCTGGAGTGCCGGTGCCAGAGCTTGGATTTCACATGCAAGATACGGACGTGTTTCTCACATGTGTGATCCCGGCCTAAAGGTCTCTGTGCACATTAGAGAGAAATCAACACAATTTCATCATTTTTGCAGGTCCAAGAGAGCAATAAATGTATAACCAGACCTCCCGAATCTCCCCAGAGGTGGAGAAAAGGATCAGGCTCTTTGAACATCAACTACTGATCCTCTTCCTCTCCTGTGAGATAATCCACTATCAGTGTCTGGTAATGACTTAATGACTTACTCCCCACTCCTATTGGAAGCCCGTACGTTGCCCGTACGGGTGGTGGAGGAGGAGGAAATGATGGACGTGGTGGAATGAGCAATGATGAGGGTGGTAGTGGAAAGGACAATGATGGTGGAAAGAGCAATAATTGGAGTGGTGGGGAGGGGGAAATGGTGGAGGTGGTGGAATGGGCAATGATGGGGTGGTGGGGGAGAAAGCAATGATGGGGGTGGTGAGGGAGAGGACAATAATGGTATGTGGGGGGGCAGGACAATGAGGGGTGTGGGGGATTGAGATGTGAGGAAAGGGGATTTATAATGAATTTAGGAACAGAGGGAGATGGAGGAAGATGTTATTATCGCTTATTATGTCTAACCCAGCCCGTTAGTATATAGTGTACTCACTTATGTATAGCACAGTCTCTTAGTATAGTGTACTCGATTATTATGTATAGTGCCATCCCTCAGTATATAGTGTAGTCACTTTTTATGATGCCATCCCTTATTATATAGCTTTTTCTGCTGTTATGTACAGTGCTTTCTCTTACATAGTGTATTCTTGTTATTCACAGCGCCCTCTTTTATTACACAGTCCCCTCTCTTTTTATATATAAAATGACTGCTGATGGAGGAACCGGTGACCAGACGATCAGTCCATCAGCTCCTCCTTTAGAAAGGAAGCTTTCCCATGCTCCATCAGCCATCATTGCATTATACAGCTAGCAAGACAGGACAGTATGTAATAAAAAACGGGGCTTTATATAATCCTATATGTAAGGGACGGTGCTGTACCTAACAAGAGAGGGCACTGTATAATAAGGGACGGCAATAAACATAATGAAGGAGACTATGTAATATATGTACATGTATGTATGTGTAGCTGTATATATACAGTTAGGGCCAGAAATATTTGGACAGTGACACAAGTTTTGTTATTTTAGCTGTTTACAAAAACATGTTCAGAAATACAATTATATATATAATATGGGCTGAAAGTGCACACTCCCAGCTGCAATATGATAGTTTCCACATCCAAATCGGAGAAAGGGTTTAGGAATCATAGCTCTGTAATGCATAGCGTCCTCTTTTTCAAGGGACCAAAGGTAATTGGACAATGGACTCTAAGGGCTGCAATTAATTCTGAAGGCGTCTCCCTCGTTAACCTGTAATCAATGAAGTAGTTAAAAGGTCAGGGGTGGATTCCAGGTGTGTGGTTTTGCATTTGGAAGCTGTTGCTGTGAGCAGACAACATGCGGTCAAAGGAACTCTCAATTGAGGTGAAGCAGAACATCCTGAGGCTGAAAAAAAAGAAAAAATCCATCAGAGAGATAGCAGACATGCTTGGAGTAGCAAAATCAACAGTTGGGTACATTCTGAGAAAAAAGGAATTGACTGGTGAGCTTGGGAACTCAAAAAGGCCTGGGCGTCCACGGATGACAACAGTGGTGGATGATCGCCGCATACTTAATTTGGTGAAGAAGAACCCATTCACAACATCAACTGAAGTCCAGAACACTCTCAGTGAAGTAGGTGTATCTGTCTCTAAGTCAACAGTAAAGAGAAGACTCCATGACAGTAAATACAAAGGGTTCACATCTAGATGCAAACCATTCATCAATACCAAAAATAGACAGAAAAACACCTCAAGAAGCCAGCTCAGTTCTGGAAAAGTATTCTATGGACAGATGAGACAAAGATCAACCTGTACCAGAATGATGGGAAGAAAAAAGTTTGGAGAAGAAAGGGAACGGCACATGATCCAAGGCACACCACATCCTCTGTAAAACATGGTGGAGGCAACGTGATGGCATGGGCATGCATGGCTTTCAATGGCACTGGGTCACTTGTGTTTATTGATGACATAAGAGCAGACAAGAGTAGCCGGATGAATTCTGAAGTGTACCGGGATATACTTTCAGCCCAGATTCAGCCAAATGCTGCAAAGTTGATTGGACGGCGCTTCATAGTACAGATGGGGCAGCACGGTGGCGCAGTGGTTAGCACTGCAGCCTTGCAGCGCTGGGGTCCTGGGTTCTAATCCCATCCAGGACAACATCTGCAAAGAGTTTGTATGTTCTCTCCGTGTTTGCGTGGGTTTCCTCCGGGCACTCCGGTTTCCTCCCACATTCCAAAGACATACTGATAGGGATTCTAGATTGTGAGCCCCATCGGGGACAGTGATGATAATGTGTGCAAACTGTAAAGCGCTGCGGAATATGTTAGCGCTATGTAAAAAAAAATAAAGATTATTAAAAATAAAGATTATTATTATTATTATGGACAATGACCCCAAGCATACAGCCAAAGCTACCCAGGAGTTCATGAGTGCCAAAAAGTGGAACATTCTGCAATGGCCAAGTCAATCTCCAGATCTAAACCCAATTGAGCATGCATTTCACTTGCTCAAATCCAGACTTAAGACGGAAAGACCCACAAACAAGCAAGACCTGAAGGCTGCGGCTGTAAAGGCCTGGCAAAGCATTAAGAAGGAGGAAACCCAGCGTTTGGTGATGTCCATGGGTTCCAGACTTAAGGCAGTGATTGCCTCCAAAGGATTTGCAACAAAATATTGAAAATAAAAATATTTTGTATGGGTTATGTTTATTTGTCCAATTACTTTTGACCTCCTAAAATGTGGAGTGTTTGTAAAGAAATGTGTACAATTCCTACATTTACTATCAGATATTTTTGTTCAACCCTTCAAATTAAACGTTACAATCTGCACTTGAATTCTGTTGTAGAGGTTTCATTTCAAATCCAATGTGGTGGCATGCAGAGCCCAACTCGCGAAAATTGTGTCACTGTCCAAATATTTCTGGCCCTAACTGTATATATATATAGATATATATATAGATATATATATAGATATATATATAGATATATATATATATATAATGTAGCTTTGTCGCCATAGATGTTGAGGGGCCCAGACACATTTCTTGCACAGGGGCCCCAAGCTGTCAGTGTCCGCCCCTGGTCCCATCGGACAATGCCTGCACACACAGACACGCAGCGAACAGACAGAGGCATTGACCTCATTGGGGTAAACAGAGCACAAAACATCAATTTTTGTCCTCAATTCTTCCTTCCTTCTATCAGCGATCATCTTATCTCTCAGATGCATAGTCAGTCTATTAACCCCCTCATGACCCAGCCTATTTTGACCTTAAAGACCTTGCCGTTTTTTGCAATTCTGACCAGTGTCCCTTTATGAGGTAATAACTCAGGAACGCTTCAACGGATCCTAGCGGTTCTGAGATTGTTTTTTTGTGACATATTGGGCTTCATGTTAGTGGTAAATTTAGGTCAATAAATTCTGCGTTTATTTGTGATAAAAACGGAAATTTGGCGAAAATTTTGAAAATTTCGCAATTTTCACATTTTGAATTTCTATTCTGTTAAACCAGAGAGTTATGTGACACAAAATAGTTAATAAATAACATTTCCCACATGTCTACTTTACATCAGCACAATTTTGGAAACAAAATTTTTTTTTGCTAGGAAGTTATAAGGGTTAAAATTTGACCAGCGATTTCTCATTTTTACAACGAAATTTACAAAACCATTTTTTTAGGGACCACCTCACATTTGAAGTCAGTTTGAGGGGTCTATATGGCTGAAAATACCCAAAAGTGACACCATTCTAAAAACTGCACCCCTCAAGGTGCTCAAAACCACATTCAAGAAGTTTATTAACCCTTCAGGTGCTTCACAGCAGCAGAAGCAACATGGAAGGAAAAAAATGAACATTTAACTTTTTAGTCACAAAAATTATCTTTTAGCAACAATTTTTTTATTTTCCCAATGGTAAAAGGAGAAACTGAACCACGAAAGTTATTGTCCAATTTGTCCTGAGTACGCTGATACCTCATATGTGGGGGTAAACCACTGTTTGGGCGCACGGCAGGGCTTGGAAGGGAAGGAGCGCCATTTGACTTTTTGAATGAAAAATTGGCTCCACTCTTTAGCGGACACCATGTCACGTTTGGAGAGCCCCCGTGTGCCTAAACATTGGCGCTTCCCCACAAGTGACCCTATTTTGGAAACTAGACCCCCCAAGGAACTTATTTAGTTGCCTAGTGAGCACTTTGAACCCCCAGGTGCTTCACAAATTGATCCGTAAAAATGAAAAGGTACTTTTTTTTCACAAAAAAATTCTTTTAGCCTCAATTTTTTCATTTTAACATGGGCAATAGGATAAAATGGATCATAAAATTTGTTGGGCAATTTCTCCCGAGTACGCCGATACCTCATATGTGGGGGTAAACCACTGTTTGGGCACACGGCAAGGCTCGGAAGGGAAGGCGCGCCATTTGACTTTTTGAATGGAAAATTAGCTCCAATTGTTAGCGGACACCATGTCGCGTTTGGAGAGCCCCTCTGTGCCTAAACATTGGAACTCCCCCACAAGTGACCCCATTTTGGAAACTGGACCCCCCAAGGAACTTATCTAGATGCATATTAAGCACTTTAAACCCCCAGGTGCTTCACAGAAGTTTATAACGCAGAGCCATGAAAATAAAAAATAATTTTTCTTTCCTCAAAAATGATTTTTTAGCCTGGAATTTCCTATTTTGCCAAGGGTAATAGGAGAAATTGGACCTCAAATGTTGTTGTCCAGTTTGTCCTGAGTACGCTGATACCCCATCTGTGGGGGTAATCCACTGTTTGGGCGCACGGCAGGGCTCGGAAGGGATGGCACACCATTTGGCTTTTTAAATGGAAAATTAGCTCCAATCATTAGCGGACACCATGTCACGTTTGGAGAGCCCCTGTGTGCCTAAACATTGGAGATCCCCCACAAATGACCGCATTTTGGAAACTAGACCCCCAAAGGAACTAATCTAGATGTGTGGTGAGAACTTTGAACCCCCAAGTGCTTCACAGAAGTTTATAACGCAGAGCCATGAAAAAAAATATATATATTTTCTCAAAAATGATCTTTTAGCCTGCAATTTTTTATTTTCCCAAGGGTAACAGGAGAAATTTCACCCCAAAAGTTGTTGTCCAGTTTCTCCTGAGTGCGCTGATACCCCATATATGGGGGTAAATCACTGTTTGGGCACATGTCGGGGCTCGGAAGTGAAGTAGTGACGTTTTGAAATGCAGACTTTGATGGAATGCACTGCGGGCATCACGTTGCGTTTGCAGAGCCCCTGATGTGGCTAAACAGTAGAAACCCCCCACAAGTGACCCCATTTTGGAAACTAGACCCCGAAAGGAACTTATCTAGATGTGTGGTGAGCACTTTAAACCCCCAAGTGCTTCACAGAAGTTTATAATGCAGAGCTGTGAAAATAATACATTTTCTTTCCTCAAAAATAATTATTTAGCCCAGAATTTTTTATTTTCCCAAGGGTTACAGGAGAAATTGGACCCCAAAAGTTGTTGTCCAGTTTCTCCTGAGTACGCTGATACCCCATGTGTGGAGGTAAACCACTGTTTGGGCACACGTCGGGGCTCAGAAGGGAAGTAGTGACTTTTGAAATGCAGACTTTGATGGAATGCTCTGCGGGCGTCACGTTGCGTTTGCAGAGCCCCTGGTGTGCCTAAACAGTAGAAACCCCCCACAAGTGACCCCATTTTAGAAACTAGACCCCCCAAGGAACTTATCTAGATATGTGGTGAGCACTTTGAACCCCCAAGTGCTTCACAGACGTTTACAACGCAGAGCCGTGAAAATAAAAAAGAATTTTTCTTTCCTCAAAAATGATGTTTTAGCAAGCATTTTTTTATTTTCACAAGGGTAACAGGAGAAATTGGACCCCAGTAATTGTTGCGCAGTTTGTCCTGAGTATGCTGGTACCCCATATGTGGGGGTAAACCACTGTTTGGGCACACGTCAGGGCTCAGAAGTGAGGGAGCACCATTTGACTTTTTACAAGATTGGCTGGAATCAATGGTGGCGCCATGTTGCGTTTGGAGACCCCTGATGTGCCTAAACAGTGGAAACCCCTCAATTCTAACTCCAACACACCCCTAAACCTTATCCCAACTGTAGCCGTAACCCTAATCACAACCCTAACCCCAACACACCCGTAACCCCAACACACCCCTAACCCTAACCACAACCCTAATTCCAACCCTAACCCTAAGGCTATGTGCCCACATTGCGGATTTGTGTGAGATTTTTCAGCATCATTTTTAAAAAATCCGCGGGTAAAAGGCACTGCGAATTTACCGCGGATTTCCAGTGTTTTTTGTGCGGATTTCACCTATGGATTCCTATTGAGGAACAGGTGTAAAACGCTGCGGAATCCGCACAAAGAATTGACATGCTGCGGAAAATACAACGCAGCGTTTCCGCGCGGTATTTTCCGCACCATGGGCACAGAGGATTTGGTTTTCCATATGTTTACATGGTACTGTAAACCTGATGGAACACTGCTGCGAACCCGCCGCGGCCAATCCGCACCGTGTGCACAGAGCCTAATTCTAAAGGTTTGTGCACACGCTGCGGAAAACGCTGCGGATCTGCAGCAGTTTCCCATGAGTTTACAGTTCAATGTAAACCTACGGGAAACAAAAATCGCTGTGCACATGCTGCGGAAAAACTGCACAGAAACGCAGCGGTTTACATTCCGCAGCATGTCACTTCTTTCTGCGAATTCCGCAGCGGCTTTACAACTGCTCCAACAGAAAATCGCAGTTGTAAAACCACAGTGAAATGCGCAGAAAAACCGCAGTAAATCCGCCATAAATCCGCAGCGGTTTAGCACTGCGGATTTATCAAATCCGCAGCGGAAAAATCCGCAAAGGAACAGAATACGTGTGCAGATCCCGAAACCCTAACCTAACCTTAGTGGAAAAAAAAATAAAATAAAATAATAAAATATATCTCAGTGATAAAAATGCACTTTGGAACGAATCTGCCGGTCGGCAGATTCGGCGGGCGCACTGCGCATGTGCCCGCCATTTTGGAAGATGGCGGCGCCCATGGAGAAAACGGACGGACCCCGGCAGGATCAGTAAGTATGATGGGGCGGGGGGGAGCACCGGGGGGGGATCGGAGCATGGGGGGGGTGGATCGGAGCACGGGGGGGTGGATCGGAGCACGGGGGGTGATTGGAGCACGGGGGGAGCGGACAAGAGCACGGGGGGAGTGGAGCTCAGGACGGAGCGGTGGGGGCACATTAGTGTTTCCAGCCATGGCCGATGATATTGCAGCATCGGCCATGGCTGGATTGTAATATTTCACCAGTTTTAATAGGTGAAATATTACAAATCGCTCTGATTGGCAGTTTCACTTTCAACAGCCAATCAGAGCGATCGTAGCCATGGGGGGGGGGGGGGGTGTTGAAGCCACCCCCCCTGGGCCAAACTACCACTCCCCCCCCTGCAGATCGGGTGAAATGGGTGTTAACCCTTTCACCGGATCTGCAGGGACGCGATCTTTCCATGACGCCACATAGGCGTCATGGGTCGGATTGGCACCGACTTTCATGACGCCTACGTGGCGTCATGGGTCGGGAAGAGGTGAAGGCTATGTGCACATGTTTAGGAATTTTCACATTTTTTCACTATAAAAACGCGATAAAACCGCAAAAAAACCTCACACATTCAGCATTCTATTATTAGAATGCATTCCGCATTTTTTGTGCACATGTTGGGTTTTTTTCTGCGGCGGGATCACATTCCAGAAAAATACGCAGCATGCTCATTCTTTGTGCAGAATCGCGAGGATTCCGCACACATAGGAATGCATTGATCCGCTTACTTTCCGCATGTGGCTGTGCCCACTATGCAGGAAGTAAGCGGATCATGTGCGGTTGGTACCCAGGGTGGAGGAGAGGAGACTCTGGGCACCATATATTTGTAAAAAAAAAAAAAATTATTAAAATAAAAAATTATTATATTCTCACCTTCCGGCATCCCCGGCAGGCTTCCTGCTCCTCGTGATGTTTCCGTTCCCAATAATGCATTGCGGCATAGACCTGTGATGAAGTAGCGGTCTCGCGAGACCGCTACTTCATCTGGGGTCATTGCCGCAAAGCATTACTGGGACAGGAGCGTTGTGAGGAGCAGGAAGGCTGCCGGGGATGCCGGAAGGTGAGAATATAATGATTATTTTTTTTAATTATTTTTAACATTATATCTTTACTATGTTTGACAAGTGTGACCAAGCTGTCAATCAGTTTTCCAAGCGATGCTACAGACCACATTCTGCAAGCTAATTACTCTTGTAACACGCTAGTGTTTAGCGGGAATACGCATGCCAATTCCACATGCGATATACCGCGGCAGGAGTTACAGAATTGCCATGGAAATTTCTACGGCAATTCTGCAATGAGTGCACATAGCCTTAAGATGAAAATGATGGGAAATAAATGAGGTGTGACCATAAAGGTATTCAGGGTGGGGAGGACGTCTCCAGGCGTGTGATAACGAGAAGCTTGTTATATCTGGAGCCACATTAGATTGATGATACCTGAAGTTTGGCTCAGTACTTTATAAACAAATCTACAACATCTGTGTTGAGCGCAGCAGCGGATCACATCAATTCCAGAAATCAGAACACGCAGGAGATCTGTTCCCGGCTGTGATCTGTCGTCTGTAACAGTGAATCTTTGGGAAGACGATACGGTGATGGCTCTCAGGATCCTCGGGCTGACGGCCGTTTATTCCTCAGGTACCTCCATCTGTGCTCTCTATGTGCTGTGTGTACGGGGTGGTGTGTGGATTTTTTCCATCTGATCAGTAAATTACCGGCTGTGATAACGATCTACAGCATTAATGTATCTGCGATCCGCTCTTTGGTTGGGGCCGACGATGCGGAATATCCGGCCGTATCCATCACTTCTCCACTTTGTTGGTTTCACTTATTATTGAGGAGACGGAGAATCTTCTCTCTAGGTCTCGTTCTCACCTCTGTGTTACACGTATTTTTCTCACAGATAGAACACGTTCCCTTTATTATCTATGGGGCTGTTCATATTTCTGGGGTTTTTTCATCAGCACAGATGACAGGGGCCAAACAAGTCTGTGGAAAACACGACAAGGATGACATTAGTGTACGGTCTGTGTGCAACATTGTAAAGGAAAGAAGACGATTTGTATTTTATGTGAATAGTATTTTAGGTACAATGAATTGTGCCCCAACCACGAGCTGCGGTTATCACCGTCCTTTACTCCAGCGCACAGTACAGAGATGCCGCACTCCCCCCACTGCTCCTCCGGACATGTACGCTGGAATAAAGGACGGTGATAACCGCAGCTCGTGGTCAGGGCCACCATTCATTCTACCCTAAATAATATTCATGTTGTTTCCTATTGTGAAGCACCAAGAAATATTCCTGCATTTGGATATTTGTTTCATACACGAGGACCGAGCACACAGATGAGATATAGGACTGTGTACACAGATGAGATATAGGATCGCGTACACAGATGAGATATAGGACCGCGTACACAGATGAGATACAGGACTGCGTACACAGATGAGATATAGGACAGCGTACAGAGATGAGATATAGGACCATGTACACAGATGAGATATAGGACTGTGTACACAGATGAGATATAGGACTGCGTACACAGATGAGATATAGGACATCGTACACAGATGAGATATAGGACTGAGTACACAGGTGAGATATAGGACCGCGTACACAGATGAGATATAGGACCGCGTACACAGATGAGATATAGGACAGCGTACACAGATGAGATATAGGACTGCGTACACAGATGAGATATAGGACTGTGTACACAGATGAGATATAGGACTGTGTACACAGATGAGATATAGGACTGCGTACACAGATGAGATATAGGACCGCGTACACAGATGAGATATAGGACTACGTACACAGATGAGATATAGGACTGCGTACACAGATGAGATATAGGACCGTGTACACAGATGAGATATAGGACTGTGTACACAGATGAGATATAGGACTGCGTACACAGATGAGATATAGGACCGCGTACACAGATGAGATATAGGACTGTGTACACAGATGAGATATAGGACTACGTACACAGATGAGATATAGGACTGCGTACACAGATGAGATATAGGACTGTGTACACAGATGAGATATAGGACAGCGTACACAGATGAGATATAGGACTGCGTACACAGATGAGATATAGGACCGTGTACACAGATGAGATATAGGACTGTGTACACAGATGAGATATAGGACTGCGTACACAGATGAGATATAGGACTGCGTACACAGATGAGATATAGGACCGTGTACACAGATGAGATATAGGACCGTGTACACAGATGAGATATAGGACTGTGTACACAGATGAGATATAGGACAGCGTACACAGATGAGATATAGGACTGCGTACACAGATGAGATATAGGACCGTGTACACAGATGAGATATAGGACTGTGTACACAGATGAGATATAGGACTGCGTACACAGATGAGATATAGGACCGCGTACACAGATGAGATATAGGACTACGTACACAGATGAGATATAGGACTGCGTACACAGATGAGATATAGGACCGTGTACACAGATGAGATATAGGACTGTGTACACAGATGAGATATAGGACTGCGTACACAGATGAGATATAGGACCGCGTACACAGATGAGATATAGGACTGTGTACACAGATGAGATATAGGACTGTGTACACAGATGAGATATAGGATTGTGTACACAGATGAGATATAGGACTGCGTACACAGATGAGATGTAGGACCGCGTACACAGATGAGATATAGGACTGAGTACACAGATGAGATATAGGACCGAGTACACAGATGAGTTATAGGACTGTGTACACAGATGAGATATAGGACTGCGTACACAGATGAGATATAGGACCGCATACACAGATGAGATATAGGACCGCGTACACAGATGAGATATAGGACTGAGTACACAGGTGAGATATAGGACTACGTACACAGATGAGATATAGGACTGCGTACACAGATGAGATATAGGACTGCGTACACAGATGAGATATAGGACCGCGTACACAGATGAGATATAGGACTGTGTACACAGATGAGATATAGGACTGTGTACACAGATGAGATGTAGGACCGAGTACACAGACTAGATATAGGACCGAGTACACAGATGAGTTATAGGACTGAGTACACAGATGAGATATAGGACCGAGTACACAGACTAGATATAGGACCGAGTACACAGATGAGTTATAGGACTGAGTACACAGATGAGATATAGGACCGTGTACACAGATGAGATATAGGACTGCGTACACAGATGAGATATAGGACCGCGTACACAGATGAGATATAGGACCGCGTACACAGATGAGATATAGGACTGAGTACACAGGTGAGATATAGGACTACGTACACAGATGAGATATAGGACTGCGTACACAGATGAGATATAGGACTGCGTACACAGATGAGATATAGGACCGCGTACACAGATGAGATATAGGACTGTGTACGCAGATGAGATATAGGACCGAGTACACAGACTAGATATAGGACCGAGTACACAGATGAGTTATAGGACTGAGTACACAGATGAGATATAGGACCGTGTACACAGATGAGATATAGGACTGCGTACACAGATGAGATATAGGATTGCGTACACAGATGAGATATAGGACTGTGTACACAGATGAGATATAGGACCGAGTACACAGATGAGATATAGGACTGTGTACACAGATGCGATATAGGACTGTGTACACAGATGAGATATAGGACCGAGTACACAGACTAGATATAGGACCGAGTACACAGATGAGATATAGTACAGTATGTACACCGGTGTCAGTACAAGATTTACTGAAACACCAAATGTATCTGCAGAGAGAGTTCCAGCAAAGGATCCCACCATGTAGTGTGAAAATATAATTAATAGGGAGAAGCACACAATACCTCCAATCTAATAAGCAGGATCAGCCGAGTCCTTGTGTAGCGCACCCCGACGCGCGTTTTGGATTTAACTCCTTCGTCAGGGGTGTACATACTGTGGCTGGACTGATTACTTTAGGTGTATACACTGCCATCTTGTGGATTTTGTTCACCTTGCCGCTTTGCACATTTTTTTACATAGCACCTTATATAGATTTTTACTGGGTTGATTTTTATCTTATTAATTGCTGACTTTGCACATATTTTTCACCTAGCACTTTACAAATACAACTCTATAACATACAATTATATATTTAATTATTTATTCCTGTTTTAAGGAGTTGGTATTTGGGTAATTATCTATTTTTTGTCACGCCACACGTCAGTTTATCTGATTTTTTTACTTATATATACTACCTCAGTAATTTAATCTATGTTCAAGCGTTTTTTGTTTTTCCATATATTTACCCATATATGTATCCATATATTTTTTATTATATGTTCTTAGGGGTAGCACCTACTCTATAAATATACAAATTTATTTGGGTCAGTCCTTTCCATTTTCCTTGTTTTTATACATTGTTTTTATATATATATTTTTTGTCCTGTTGTGCGCACATTTTTATAATATTATATATTTTTTGCCATCTAGATGTAATAAAGGCATTTTATATCTACTTCTTCTCTGGTGTCTTTCTCTGGTTTTATCTATATATTGGTTGTGGTTGCCCCTTCTCCTCTGTTAGTGGTTTGGTCCACATATTTTCCACAGAACACTGGTCACTGAAATGAACTATTATTAGGTTTTATTGCTAATCATGGCACGGGTATAAGCAAACAGTGTTTGGTGTATCTGTGGTTTTGTCTAAACAGATGAGATATAGGACCGCGTACACAGATGAGATATAGGACTGTGTACACAGATGAGATATAGGACAGCGTACACAGATGAGATATAGGACCGCGTACACAGATGAGATATAGGACCGTGTACACAGATGAGATATAGGACCGCGTACACAGATGAGATATAGGACTGTGTACACAGATGAGATATAGGACCGAGTACACAGATGAGATATAGGACTGCGTACACAGATGAGATATAGGACCGCGTACACAGATGAGTTATAGGACAGCATACACAGATGAGATATAGGACTGTGTACACAGATGAGATATAGGACCGCGTACACAGATGAGTTATAGGACAGCATACACAGATGAGATATAGGACTGTGTACACAGATGAGATATAGGACTGTGTACACAGATGAGATATAGGACCGCGTATAGAGATGGGATAGAGGACCGTGTACACAGATGAGATATAGGACCACGTACACAGATGAGATATAGGACTGTGTACACAGATGAGATATAGGACTGCGTACACAGATGAGATATAGGACCGCGTATAGAGATGAGATATAGGACCGCGTACACAGATGAGATATAGGACTGCGTACACAGATGAGATATAGGACCGCGTACACAGATGAGATATAGGACTGTGTACACAGATGAGATATAGGACTGTGTACACAGATGAGATATAGGACCGCGTATAGAGATGGGATAGAGGACCGTGTACACAGATGAGATATAGGACTGCGTACACAGATGAGATATAGGACCACGTACACAGATGAGATATAGGACTGTGTACACAGATGAGATATAGGACTGCGTACACAGATGAGATATAGGACCGCGTATAGAGATGAGATATAGGACCGCGTACACAGATGAGATATAGGACTGTGTACACAGATGAGATCTAGGACTGTGTATACAGATGAGATATAGGACTGTGTACACAGATGAGATCTAGGACTGTGTATACAGATGAGATATAGGACCGTGTACACAGATGAGATATAGGACTGTGTATACAGATGAGATTTAGGACCGCGTATAGAGATGAGATAGAGGACCGTGTACACAGATGAGATATAGGACCGCGTATAGAGATGAGATAGAGGACCGTGTACACAGATGAGATATAGGACCGCGTATAGAGATGAGATAGAGGACTGCATACACAGATGAGATATAGGACCGCGTACACAGATGAGATATAGGACTGCGTACACAGATGAGATATAGGACTGTGTACACAGATGAGATATAGGACTGCGTACACAGATGAGATATAGGACTGCGTACACAGATGAGATATAGGACTGCGTACACAGATGAGATATAGGACTGTGTACACAGATGAGCTATAGGACTGCGTACACAGATGAGATATAGGACTGCGTACACAGATGAGATATAGGACTGTGTACACAGATGAGATATAGGACCGCGTACACAGATGAGATATAGGACCGCGTACACAGATGAGATATAGGACCGCGTACACAGATGAGATATAGGACCGCGTACACAGATGAGATATAGGACCGCGTACACAGATGAGATATAGGACCGCGTACACAGATGAGATATAGGACTGCAGATAACTTCGCTCTGCGTTAATCTCCGTGCACTTGTCTGCATATTGGATGATATGAGTGGATGAGCTTTCTGCCGTTTACATGCGCGTCTGCTCTGTAGATCGACCAATGTGGTGCATACTGATTTTTTTTTTTCTATGCAGATTCTTGGTTAATGTGGAAAATCGACCATGTGCACTGGATCTTTGGCTATAATGTGTGTAGCATAGAATCCTAGAATGTTAGAGTTCGTAGGGACCTCCTGGGTCATCGTGTCCAACCCCCGGCTCATAGCAGGATTCACTAATCTCAGCCTGATGTCTGTTCTGCCTCTGTGTGAAGACTTTCAACAAATGTTCCCTCTACTGTGACAGTGGAACGCCTGCCAGGGCAATGGGGAACTCGGTACAGAGTCCGGTACTTAAAGGGGATGTCACGGTGGAGGCAACCTGGTCTGTGGCCCTGGGCGCCCAAGTAAAAGGGAATGTCCTTAAAGGGGTTTTGATTAAAGTTTATGTTCGTGACGCCACCTGTGGTTCTCGGTCAGAAGTCACAGATGCTGCTTAAAGGAGTCCACTGGGGTGATGTTATGGCAACTGGAATGGTATGGCTTCCCACAGGTGAAGCTGGGTCCCCAGGGCTCCCGGTGTCTACATGAGGATGGTGAGTGGTGCGGTAAGAAACGGAGGACACAGGTTTGCAGTCTCTTTACCTGGTTTACTGAAGACTCCAGGCAGCCGCAGTCCAGAACACCGGATCACAGGTACAGGTAGAGTTCGGCCGGCTTGGAAGCGATGTCTGCGCTCTGTAGGGAGGTAGCCCAGTCGCAGCTATTCTCCCCAGTTCTCACTCTCCTGCGCTTCACTTCTCCTACACGCTCTCTACAATCCGTGCGGCTTTCTCTTTCTCGGAGCTGCAGCACTGCTCATGGCTGCACGGCCCCTCTACTCCCTTCTCCTCTGTCTCTCTGACAGGAACTTATTAATTTTCCCTCCAGACCAGAATATATATAGGGGAGCCACCCACAAGCTGGATCAGAGCTCCCCCTTCTGGACTGGAGTGTGAACATGTTGCATGCTTGTGATTACCTGATAAAGAAGATCCTTCCTCAATTCCAAGCATGACATCACTCTCCCCGTGAGGAAAGCCATGCCACTGTGACAACCAGGATCCTGGAGTGTCATAACAGCCCTTCATATATTTGTAGACGGCTATTAAGTCTCCTCTTAGCTTCTTTTTTGCAGCTAAACCTTCCCAGATACTGGGACTTCTTTTTTCCAGGAGTTTTCAAAGATTCAGGCTAGTATCTTTCAGCATCTTAGGATGAATGTGCTCTCCATGTGTGGTCTAAGTTGAACACCTACAGCAAACATCTCTATAAGACATTCCTCTGAACAAGCCTTTGTAGGCACAAACAGGAGAGGTGGAGATGCAGTGCAATGGCCTCCAGCAGTGACTCCATCTCCACACAACACAACAGCTCCATCTAGTGCCCACAGCTCCATCTCCACACAGCGCAACAGCTCCACCTAGTGCCCACACCTCCATCTCCACACAGCACAACAGCTCCACCTAGTGCCCACAGCTCCATCTCCACACAGCACAACAGCTCCATCTAGTGCCCACAGCTCCATCTCCACACAGCACAACAGCTCCATCTAGTGCCCACAGCTCCAGCTCCACGCAGCACAACAGCTCCATCTAGTGCCCACAGCTCCATCTCCACACAGCACAACAGCTCCATCTAGTGCCCACAGCTCCATCTCCACACAGCACAACAGCTCCACCTAGTGCCCACAGCTCCATCTCCACACAGCACAACAGCTCCACCTAGTGCCCACAGCTCCATCTCCACACAGCACAACAGCTCCACCTAGTGCCCACAGCTCCAGCTCCACGCAGCACAACAGCTCCATCTAGTGCCCACAGCTCCATCTCCACACAGCACAACAGCTCCATCTAGTGCCCACAGCTCCATCTCCACACAGCACAACAGCTCCATCTAGTGCCCACAGCTCCATCTCCACACAGCACAACAGCTCCACCTAGTGCCCACAGCTCCATCTCCACACAGCACAACAGCTCCATCTAGTGCCCACAGCTCCATCTCCACACAGCACAACAGCTCCATCTAGTGCCCACAGCTCCATCTCCACACAGCACAACAGCTCCACCTAGTGCCCACAGCTCCAGCTCCACGCAGCACAACAGCTCCATCTAGTGCCCACAGCTCCAGCTCCACACAGCACAACAGCTCCATCTAGTGCCCACAGCTCCAGCTCCACGCAGCACAACAGCTCCATCTAGTGCCCACAGCTCCAGCTCCACACAGCACAACAGCTCCATCTAGTGCCCACAGCTCCAGCTCCACACAGCACAACAGCTCCACCTAGTGCCCACAGCTCCATCTCCACACAGCACAACAGCTCCACCTAGTGCCCACAGCTCCAGCTCCACGCAGCACAACAGCTCCATCTAGTGCCCACAGCTCCATCTCCACACAGCACAACAGCTCCATCTAGTGCCCACAGCTCCATCTCCACGCAGCACAACAGCTCCATCTAGTGCCCACAGCTCCATCTCCACGCAGCACAACAGCTCCATCTAGTGCCCACAGCTCCATCTCCACACAGCACAACAGCTCCACCTAGTGCCCACAGCTCCATCTCCACACAGCACAACAGCTCCACCTAGTGCCCACAGCTCCAGCTCCACGCAGCACAACAGCTCCATCTAGTGCCCACAGCTCCATCTCCACACAGCACAACAGCTCCATCTAGTGCCCACAGCTCCATCTCCACGCAGCACAACAGCTCCATCTAGTGCCCACAGCTCCATCTCCACGCAGCACAACAGCTCCATCTAGTGCCCACAGCTCCATCTCCACACAGCACAACAGCTCCATCTAGTGCCCACAGCTCCAGCTCCACACAGCACAACAGCTCCATCTAGTGCCCACAGCTCCATCTCCACGCAGCACAACAGCTCCATCTAGTGCCCACAGCTCCATCTCCACACAGCACAACAGCTCCACCTAGTGCCCACAGCTCCAGCTCCACGCAGCACAACAGCTCCATCTAGTGCCCACAGCTCCATCTCCACGCAGCACAACAGCTCCATCTAGTGCTCACAACTCCATATCCACACAGCACAACAGCTCCATCTAGTGCCCACAGCTCCAGCTCCACACAGCACAACAGCTCCATCTAGTGTCCACAGCTCCATATCCACACAGCACAACAGCTCCATCTAGTGTCCACAGCTCCATCTCCACACAGCACAACAGCTCCATCTAGTGCCCACAACTCCATATCCACACAGCACAACAGCTCCATCTAGTGTCCACAGCTCCATCTCCACACAGCACAACAGCTCCATCTAGTGCCCACAGCTCCATCTCCACGCAGCACAACAGCTCCATCTAGTGCCCACAGCTCCATCTCCACACAGCACAACAGCTCCATATAGTGCCCACAACTCCATCTCCACACAGCACAACAGCTCCATCTAGTGCTCACAGCTCCAGCTCCACGCAGCACAACAGCTCCATCTAGTGCCCACAACTCCATATCCACGCAGCACAACAGCTCCATCTAGTGCTCACAGCTCCAGCTCCACGCAGCACAACAGCTCCATCTAGTGCCCACAGCTCCAGCTCCACGCAGCACAACAGCTCCATCTAGTGCCCACAGCTCCATCTCCACACAGCACAACAGCTCCATCTAGTGCCCACAGCTCCAGCTCCACACAGCACAACAGCTCCATCTAGTGTCCACAGCTCCAGCTCCACACAGCACAACAGCTCCATCTAGTGCCCACAGCTCCATCTCCACACAGCACAACAGCTTCATCTAGTGCTCACAGCTCCATCTCCACGCAGCACAACAGCTCCATCTAGTGCCCACAGCTCCAGCTCCACGCAGCACAACAGCTCCATCTAGTGCCCACAGCTCCATCTCCACACAGCACAACAGCTCCATCTAGTGCCCACAGCTCCAGCTCCACACAGCACAACAGCTCCATCTAGTGTCCACAGCTCCAGCTCCACACAGCACAACAGCTCCATCTAGTGCTCACAGCTCCATCTCCACGCAGCACAACAGCTCCATCTAGTGCCCACAGCTCCAGCTCCACGCAGCACAACAGCTCCATCTAGTGCCCACAGCTCCATCTCCACACAGCACAACAGCTCCATCTAGTGCCCACAGCTCCAGCTCCACACAGCACAACAGCTCCATCTAGTGCTCACAGCTCCATCTCCACACAGCACAACAGCTCCATCTAGTGCCCACAGCTCCAGCTCCACGCAGCACAACAGCTCCATCTAGTGCCCACAGCTCCATCTCCACACAGCACAACAGCTCCATCTAGTGCCCACAGCTCCAGCTCCACACAGCACAACTGCTCCATCTAGTGCTCACAGCTCCATCTCCACACAGCACAACAGCTCCATCTAGTGCCCACAGCTCCAGCTCCACACAGCACAACAGCTCCATCTAGTGTCCACAGCTCCAGCTCCACACAGCACAACAGCTCCATCTAGTGCTCACAGCTCCATCTCCACACAGCACAACAGCTCCATCTAGTGCCCACAGCTCCATCTCCACACAGCACAACAGCTCCATCTAGTGCCCACAGCTCCATCTCCACACAGCACAACAGCTCCATCTAGTGCCCACAGCTCCAGCTCCACACAGCACAACTGCTCCATCTAGTGCTCACAGCTCCATCTCCACGCAGCACAACAGCTCCATCTAGTGCTCACAGCTCCATCTCCACGCAGCACAACAGCTCCATCTAGTGCCCACAGCTCCATCTCCACGCAGCACAACAGCTCCATCTAGTGCCCACAGCTCCATCTCCACGCAGCACAACAGCTCCATCTAGTGCCCACAGCTCCATCTCCACACAGCACAACAGCTCCATCTAGTGCCCACAGCTCCATCTCCACACAGCACAACAGCTCCATCTAGTGCCCACAGCTCCATCTCCACGCAGCACAACAGCTCCATCTAGTGCCCACAGCTCCATCTCCACGCAGCACAACAGCTCCATCTAGTGCTCATAGCTCCAGCTCCACACAGCACAACAGCTCCATCTAGTGCCCACAGCTCCAGCTCCACACAGCACAACAGCTTCATCTAGTGCCCACAGCTCCACATCCACACAGCACAACAGCACCATCTAGTGCCCACAGCTCCAGATCCACACAGCACAACAGCTCCATCTAGTGCCCACAGCTCCATCTCCACGCAGCACAACAGCTCCATCTAGTGCCCACAGCTCCATCTCCACGCAGCACAACAGCTCCATCTAGTGCTCATAGCTCCAGCTCCACACAGCACAACAGCTCCATCTAGTGCCCACAGCTCCAGCTCCACACAGCACAACAGCTTCATCTAGTGCCCACAGCTCCACATCCACACAGCACAACAGCTCCATCTAGTGCCCACAGCTCCAGCTACACATAGCACAACAGCTCCATCTAGTGCCCACAGCTCCACACAGCACAACATCTCCATCTAGTGCCCACAGCTCCAGCTACACACAGCACAACAGCTCCATCTAGTGCCCACAGCTCCAGGCAGCACAACATCTCCATCTAGTGCCCACAGCTCCAGCTCCACACAGCACAACAGCTCCATCTAGTGCCCACAGCTCCAGCTACACAAAGCACAACAGCTCCATCTAGTGCCCACAGCTCCACATCCACGCAGCACAACAGCTCCATCTAGTGCCCACAGCTCCATCTCCACACAGCACAACAGCTCCATCTAGTGCCCACAGCTCCATCTCCACACAGCACAACAGCTCCATCTAGTGCCCACAGCTCCACATCCACACAGCACAACAGCTCCATCTAGTGCCCACAGCTCCAACTCCACGCAGCACAACAGCTCCATCTAGTACCCACAGCTCCATCTCCACACAGCACAACAGCTCCATCTAGTGCTCACAGCTCCATCTCCATGCAGCACAACAGCTCCATCTAGTGTCCACAGCTCCATCTCCACACAGCACAACAGCTCCATCTAGTGCCCACAGCTCCACATCCACACAGCACAACAGCTCCATCTAGTGCCCACAGCTCCATCTCCACACAGCACAACAGCTCCATCTAGTGCCCACAGCTCCATCTCCACACAGCACAACAGCTCCATCTAGTGCCCACAGCTCCATCTCCACACAGCACAACAGCTCCATCTAGTGCCCACAGCTCCACATGGCACAACAGCTCCATCTAGTGCCCACAGCTCCATCTCCACACAGCACAACAGCTCCATCTAGTGCCCACAGCTCCATCTCCACACAGCACAACAGCTCCATCTAGTGCCCACAGCTCTACACAGCACAACAGCTCCATCTATTGTCCACAGCTCCATCTCCACACAGCACAACAGCTCCATCTAGTGCCCACAGCTCCATCTCCACACAGGACAACAGCTCCATCTAGTGCCCACAGCTCCATCTCCATGCAGCATAACAGCTCCATCTAGTGCCCACAGCTCCAGCTCCATGCAGCACAACAGCTCCATCTAGTGTGTTGTGAATTCTGCTTTTGGGCTCCCTCCAGTGGTTGTAGGTGGTAATGCAGTTGTTCCTGGGCTGCTGTCCTGGACAGGTGTATCTGCTGATTGCAATTCTGACTGGGGTATTTAGGTTTGCAGGACTCTTTAGTCCTTGCCAGTCGTCAATGTTTCTTGGGAGGTCTTGGACCTCTGTCTGGCTTCTCCTGCCTAGTTGCCAATTCAGCAAAGATAAGTGTCTGTTTCCTTTTCTATGGCACACATGCTGTGTGCTTGTTTTTTTATTGTATTCCTGCTCTGAGTGTAGGATTCTCTGGAGTTGCAGATATAGGTTCCACGTCTTTAGTTAGATGGAGGAATTTTTGTATAATCTGCTGTGGATATTTTTGGAAGGGTTTTAATACTGACCGCACAGTACTCTGTCCTATCCTTTCCTATTTTAGCTAGAGTGGCTTCTTGTGCTAAATCTTGTTTTCTGCCTGTGTGTCTTTCCTCTCCTACTCACAGCCAATATTTGTGGGGGGCTGCCTATCCTTTGGGGTTCTGCTCTGAGGCAAGGTAGAATTCCTATTTCCATCTATAGGGGTATTTAGTCCTCCGGCTGTGACGAGGTGTCTAGGGTTTGTTAGGTACACTCCACGGCTACTTCTAGTTGCGGTGTTAAGATCAGGATTTGCGGTCAGTACAGTTACTGTTATGTCTGCTAATGAAAGGTGTAATGAAAGGCAATCCAGAGACACAGTGTGCTTAGCAATCAGAGCGCACACAGTGATCTGACAAATACCCAAAAACAAAGAACGAGCTCTGAGACGTGGAAACTCTGTAGACTGCACACCTACCTATCCTAAACACAACTAATAGCGGCTGTGGATTGCGCCTAGCAACTACCTATGCAACTCGGCACAGCCTAAGAAACTAGCTAGCCTGAAGATAGAAAAATAGGCCTGACTTGCCCCCAGAGAAATACCCCAAAGGAAAAGGCAGCCCCCCACATATAATGACTGTGAGTAAGATGAAAAGACAAAACGTAGGGATGAAATAGATTCAGCAAAGTGGGGCCCGATAATCTTAGACAGAGCGAGGATAGTAAAGCGAACTTTGCAGTCTACAAAAAACCCTAAAGCAAAAACCACGCAAAGGGGGCAAAAAAGACCCACCGTGCCGAACTAACGGCACGGCGGTACACCCTTTGCTTCTCAGAGCTACCAGCAAAACAAAAGACAAGCTGGACAGAAAAAAAGCAACAAAATAGCAAAAAAGCACTTAGCTATACAGAGCAGCAGGTCACAGGAACAAGCAGTAGAAGCTCAGATCAAACACTGGAACATTGACAAGGAGCAGGGATAGCAGCATCAGGCGGAGTTAAGTAACGAAGCAGTCAACGAGCTCACCAGAACACCTGAGGGAAGAAGCTCAGAAGCTGCAGTACCACTTGTGACCACAGGAGTGAATTCAGCCACAGAATTCACAACAGTACCCCCCCCTTGAGGAGGGGTCACCGAACCCTCACCAGAGCCCCCAGGCCGACCAGGATGAGCCGCATGAAAGGCACGAACAAGATCGGGAGCATGAACATCAGAGGCAAAAACCCAGGAATTATCTTCCTGAGCATAACCCTTCCATTTAACCAGATACTGGAGTTTCCGTCTAGAAACATGAGAATCCAAAATCTTCTCCACAATATACTCCAATTCCCCCTCCACCAAAACCGGGGCAGGAGGCTCAACAGATGGAACCATAGGTGCCACGTATCTCCGCAACAACGACCTATGGAATACATTATGTATGGAAAAGGAGTCTGGGAGGGTCAAACGAAAAGACACAGGATTGAGAACCTCAGAAATCCTATACGGACCAATAAAACGAGGTTTAAATTTAGGAGAGGAAACCTTCATAGGAATATGACGAGAAGATAACCAAACCAGATCCCCAACACGAAGTCGGGGACCCACACGGCGTCTGCGATTAGCGAAAAGTTGAGCCTTCTCCTGGGACAAGGTCAAATTGTCCACTACCTGAGTCCAGATCTGCTGCAACCTGTCCACCACAGAATCCACACCAGGACAGTCCGAAGACTCAACCTGTCCTGAAGAGAAACGAGGATGGAACCCAGAATTGCAAAAAAAATGGAGAAACCAAGGTAGCCGAGCTGGCCCGATTATTAAGGGCGAACTCAGCCAACGGCAAAAAGGACACCCAATCATCCTGGTCAGCAGAAACAAAACATCTCAGATATGTTTCCAAGGTCTGATTGGTTCGTTCGGTCTGGCCATTAGTCTGAGGATGGAAAGCCGAGGAAAAGGATACGTCAATGCCCATCCTACCACAAAAGGCTCGCCAAAACCTTGAAACAAACTGGGAACCTCTGTCAGAAACAATATTCTCAGGAATGCCATGCAACCGAACCACATGCTGAAAGAACAAAGGTACCAAATCAGAGGAGGAAGGCAATTTAGCCAAGGGCACCAGATGGACCATTTTAGAAAAGCGATCACAGACCACCCAAATGACTGACATCTTTTGAGAAACGGGAAGGTCAGAAATGAAATCCATCGAAATATGTGTCCAAGGCCTCCTTGGGACCGGCAAGGGCAAAAGCAACCCACTGGCACGAGAACAGCAGGGCTTAGCCCTAGCACAAATCCCACAGGACTGCACAAAAGTACGTACATCCCGTGACAGAGATGGCCACCAGAAGGATCTAGCCACTAACTCTCTGGTACCAAAGATTCCAGGATGACCAGCCAACACCGAACAATGAAGTTCAGAGATAAGTTTATTAGTCCACCTATCAGGGACGAACAGTTTCTCCGCTGGACAACGATCAGGTTTATTCGCCTGAAATTTTTGCAGCACCCGCCGCAAATCAGGGGAGATGGCAGACACAATGACTCCTTCCTTGAGGATACCCGCTGGCTCAGATAAACCCGGAGAGTCGGGCACAAAACTCCTAGACAGAGCATCCGCCTTCACATTTTTAGAGCCCGGAAGGTACGAAATCACAAAGTCGAAGCGGGCAAAAAATAACGACCAACGGGCCTGTCTAGGATTCAAGCGCTTGGCAGACTCGAGATAAGTCAAGTTCTTATGATCAGTCAATACCACCACGCGATGCTTAGCTCCTTCAAGCCAATGGCGCCATTCCTCGAATGCCCACTTCATGGCCAGCAACTCTCGGTTGCCCACATCATAATTACGCTCAGCGGGCGAAAACTTCCTGGAAAAGAAAGCACATGGTTTCATCACTGAGCAATCAGAACCTCTCTGTGACAAAACCGCCCCTGCTCCAATCTCAGAAGCATCAACCTCGACCTGGAACGGAAGAGAAACATCTGGTTGACACAACACAGGGGCAGAACAAAAACGACGCTTCAACTCCTGAAAAGCTTCCACAGCAGCAGAAGACCAATTAACCAAATCAGCACCCTTCTTGGTCAAATCGGTCAATGGTTTGGCAATGCTAGAAAAATTACAGATGAAGCGACGATAAAAATTAGCAAAGCCCAGGAATTTTTGCAGACTTTTCAGAGATGTCGGCTGAATCCAATCCTGGATGGCTTGGACCTTAACTGGATCCATCTCGATAGTAGAAGGGGTAAAGATGAACCCCAAAAATGAAACTTTCTGCACACCGAAGAGACACTTAGATCCCTTCACAAACAAAGAATTAGCACGCAGGACCTGGAAAACCATTCTGACCTGCTTCACATGAGACTCCCAATCATCTGAGAAGATCAAAATGTCATCCAAGTAAACAATCAGGAATTTATCCAGATACTCACGGAAGATGTCATGCATAAAAGACTGAAACACAGATGGAGCATTGGCAAGTCCGAACGGCATCACTAGATACTCAAAATGACCCTCGGGCGTATTGAATGCAGTTTTCCATTCATCTCCTTGCCTGATTCTCACCAGATTATACGCACCACGAAGATCTATCTTAGTGAACCAACTAGCCCCCTTAATCCGAGCAAACAAGTCAGATAACAATGGCAAGGGATACTGAAATTTAACAGTGATCTTATTAAGAAGGCGGTAATCAATACACGGTCTCAGCGAACCATCCTTCTTGGCTACAAAGAAGAACCCTGCTCCCAGTGGTGATGATGATGGGCGAATATGTCCCTTCTCCAGGGACTCCTTCACATAACTGCGCATAGCGGCGTGTTCGGGCACGGATAAATTAAATAATCGACCTTTAGGGAATTTACTACCAGGAATCAAATTGATAGCACAATCACAATCCTTATGCGGAGGTAGGGCATCGGACTTGGGCTCTTCAAATACATCCTGATAATCAGACAAGAACTCTGGGACCTCAGAAGGGGTGGATGACGAAATCGACAAAAATGGAACATCACCATGTACCCCCTGACAACCCCAGCTGGATACCGACATGGAATTCCAATCCAATACTGGATTATGGGTTTGTAGCCATGGCAACCCCAACACGACCACATCATGCAGATTATGTAGCACCAGAAAGCGAATAACTTCCTGATGTGCAGGAGCCATGCACATGGTCAGCTGGGCCCAGTACTGAGGTTTATTCTTGGCCAAAGGTGTAGCATCAATTCCTCTCAATGGAATAGGACACCGCAAAGGCTCCAAGAAAAACCCACAACGTTTAGCATAATCCAAATCCATCAGATTCAGGGCAGCGCCTGAATCCACAAACGCCATGACAGAAAACGACGACAAAGAGCATATCAAGGTAATGGACAGAAGGAATTTGGAATGTACAGTACCAATGACGGCAGACCTAGCGGACCACTTAGTGCGCTTAGGACAATCGGAGATAGCATGAGTGGAATCACCACAGTAGAAACACAGCCCATTCAGACGTCTGTATTCCTGCCGTTCAACTCTGGTCATAGTCCTATCGCACTGCATAGGCTCAGGTTTAACCTCAGGCAATACCGCCAAATGGTGCACAGATTTACACTCGCGCAAGCGTCGACCGATTTGAATGGCCAAAGACAAAGACTCATTCAAACCAGCAGGCATAGGAAAACCCACCATGACATCCTTAAGAGCCTCAGAGAGACCCTTTCTGAACAAAGCTGCCAGCGCAGATTCATTCCACTGAGTGAGTACTGACCATTTCCTAAATTTCTGACAATATACTTCTATATCATCCTGACCCTGGCACAAAGCCAGCAAATTTCTCTCAGCCTGATCCACTGAATTAGGCTCATCGTACAGCAATCCGAGCGCCAGGAAAAACGCATCGACACTACTCAATGCAGGGTCTCCTGGCGCAAGAGAAAATGCCCAGTCTTGAGGGTCGCCGCGCAAAAAAGAAATAACAATCAAAACCTGCTGAATAGGATCACCAGAAGAATGAGGCTTCAAGGCCAGAAATAGCTTACAATTATTTTTGAAACTTAGAAACTTTGTTCTATCTCCAAAAAACAAATCAGGAATAGGAATTCTTGGTTCTAACATAGATTTCTGATCAATAGTATCTTGAATCTTCTGTACATTTATAACGAGATTATCCATTGAAGAGCACAGACCCTGAATATCCATGTCCACACCTGTGTCCTGAATCACCCAAATGTCTAGGGGAAAAAAAAAAAATGAACACAGAGCAGAGAAAAAAAAAAAAAAAATGATGTCAGAACTTTTTCTTTCCCTCTATTGAGAATCATTAGTTGGCTCCTTGTACTGTTATGTCTGCTAATGAAAGGTGTAATGAAAGGCAATCCAGAGACACAGTGTGCCTAGCAATCAGAGCGCACACAGTGATCTGACAAATACCCAAAAACAAAGAACGAGCTCTGAGACGTGGAAACTCTGTAGACTGCACACCTACCTATCCTAAACACAACTAATAGCGGCTGTGGATTGCGCCTAGCAACTACCTATGCAACTCGGCACAGCCTAAGAAACTAGCTAGCCTGAAGATAGAAAAATAGGCCTGACTTGCCCCCAGAGAAATACCCCAAAGGAAAAGGCAGCCCCCCACATATAATGACTGTGAGTAAGATGAAAAGACAAAACGTAGGGATGAAATAGATTCAGCAAAGTGGGGCCCGATAATCTTAGACAGAGCGAGGATAGTAAAGCGAACTTTGCAGTCTACAAAAACCCTAAAGCAAAAACCACGCAAAGGGGGCAAAAAAGACCCACCGTGCCGAACTAACGGCACGGCGGTACACCCTTTGCTTCTCAGAGCTACCAGCAAAACAAAAGACAAGCTGGACAGAAAAAAAGCAACAAAATAGCAAAAAAGCACTTAGCTATACAGAGCAGCAGGTCACAGGAACAAGCAGTAGAAGCTCAGATCAAACACTGGAACATTGACAAGGAGCAGGGATAGCAGCATCAGGCGGAGTTAAGTAACGAAGCAGTCAACGAGCTCACCAGAACACCTGAGGGAAGAAGCTCAGAAGCTGCAGTACCACTTGTGACCACAGGAGTGAATTCAGCCACAGAATTCACAACAAGTTACCACCTACTCCAGTGAAAGTTTTCATGCTGCTCCAAGGTCACCGGATCATAACAGTACAACTGGACCATAATGAGTTAAATGCATCTCAGAAGAAGGGAAGAAAGGTGTTGAGCCATTTTTTTTCCTTTAGTCTGCTTTGTCTTCTCTTCCCTCTTTCTTTGGGTGGCTGAGGAGTCTTGTGCTAGCATAGATGTTCAGGAATTAGCTTCTCGTGTAGACCAGCTTGCTGCTAGGGTACAGGGTATTTCTGAGTATATTGTTCAGACTCCTGTTTTAGAACCGAAGATTCCTACTCCTGATTTGTTTTTTGGTGACAAGTCCAAATTTTTGAGTTTTAAAAACAACTGTAAACTGTTTTTTGCTTTGAGACCTCGATCCTCCGGTGATTCCATTCAGCAGGTTAAAATCGTCATCTCCCTGCTGCGTGGCGATCCGCAGGATTTGGCGTTTTCCCTAGAATCTGGGAATCTGACTTTACTTAATGTAGACTCCTTTTTTCAGGCTTTAGGATTATTATATGATGAACCTAATTCTGTGGATCAAGCTGAGAAGACCTTGTTGGCCCTGTCTCAGGGTCAAGAGGCGGCAGAATTCTATTGTCAGAAATTCAGAAAATGGTCTGTGTTGACTAAATGGAATAATGATGCTTTGGCGGCAATTTTCAGAAAGGGTCTTTCTGAATCCGTTAAAGATGTCATGGTGGGGTTTCCAACGCCTTCCGGTCTGAGTGATTCTATGTCTCTGGCCATTCAGATTGACCGGCGCTTGCGGGAGCGCAGAACTGTGCGCCCTGTGGCGTTGTCCTCAGAGCAGATTCCTGAGCCAATGCAGTGTGATAGGATTCTGTCTAGAACGGAACGACAAGGATTCAGACGTCAGAATAGGTTGTGTTACTATTGTGGCGATGCTTCTCATGTCATTTCAGTCTGCCCTAAGTGGACAAAGAGGATCGCTAGTTCATTTACCATCAGTACTGTACAACCTAAATTTCTGTTATCTGTGTCCTTGATCTGCTCATTGTCATCATTTTCTGTCATCTCCACATGGAGAGAAATAGAACCGGAGAATAGAAGCCGCGCAGACCACAATAAAGGTATCAGAGTTACACACACACTCTGTTTATTAGCCTACGCGTTTCGTGGCCAACAGGCCACTTCATCAGGGCATCAAAATTCATCAGTAAAAACAGGTATATATACCTACAAATACAATCAAAAAAATATACAAACATGTATAAGCCCCACCTTCTTACGACATCACTTCTGGTGAGAACGCCCACTTTAAATAAAAAATTTGTAAATACACCCATAACATTAATTACAAAACATTAAAATACATAAAACACAATAATCAATCATTTAGAACTAAAAATATTAATCAATAAATAATAAAAACAAATATATATAAACATTTCTGGTATCCAGATCAACCAGGATCAGAACTCACATATGAAGAAACCTAAAAACTATCCTCCAGAGAATAAACCTCCATCTTATACCACTAAACCACCTGGTGGTCTTAGGTGAGGGCAACTATTTATCCTGGAACCACCAGTTAAACCCATTCAAAACACTATCATATGTTGACCCATAATAAAGGAAAAACAAACAGAGGGCTCATATAAGGTAACAACATTACATAATATAAAGTAAAAAAGTAAGGGAAAGAATGGGTTCCCATATGCTCAATTTCAACAACTCTTTTCGGATATGAACCCATATGATCTAGAGGTCTATAAACACTACAAAGAAATAAGCAGCACCTCAAACCAGTTGGCCACCAGAGTTCATGAAAAAAGGGGGGGCACTGTGGTCAATAGTCTCTCCCCACACCGACACACGGAGGAACTCCTACAATCAAGAAAATCCATCACAGAAGAATCTCCGTGAGGTAAAACTCATGATATTAATTACTTATTGGTACCTAGAAGAGGTCACTTACCTCATTCAATCCACCAGGGCTTAAGGTGCCCAACTTAAATATCCAATATGTTTCTCTTTTACCCAGGACCTCCAATCTCCTAGGTGTATTAACAGGCACATGGTCAATGGGGGTAACAGATAATTTAACATTCCCATGATGAACTATGGTACAATGTCGCGACAATCCATGTTTAGAAAAACCTCTAAGAATATTAAACCTATGGGAGTTGACACGTTTGTGAAGAGGTTGAGAAGTTCTTCCCACATACTGTTTACCACAGTTGCACTGAATCAAATAGATTACGTAATCTGTCTGACACGTCATTCTAAAATTGATCTTAAAAGCCTTCCCTTTTTTTACAAACGGCGTGAAGCTGTCAACATTGTTACTAATAGATCTACAACATTTACACCTACGTCCATTACATCGGTAAGAACCGTAACAGCCAATCCATTCATTACCTACTAAAGTGCATCCAGAGGTGGAAATCTTAACTACACTGGGTGCCAAAACATTTTTTATGGTAGGAGCCCTTTTAAATGTTACTGTTGGTTTCCTGGGAACCACCTTATTAAGGATCGGATCATTTAAGATCACACCCCAATGTTTTTCTAATATATTCCGTATTTGTACATTTTGTGATGAAAAAGTAGTAATAAAATTTGTTTCAAAAAGGTTTTTCTTAACACCCTTATATTTGTCAAGATGTATAAGCTCATTTTGGGAACAACCCTTAACGAAATTGTAAGCCTTTTTAACAAGCTTCACCGGATATTCTTTTTCTTGAAATCTCTCCCTAAGAATTTTACTTTGTTCCCTAAATGCTGTATCAGAAGTACAATTTTTTTCTAATCCTATAATACTGATTCCTTGGGATGTTCCTAAGCCATGGTCTGTGATGGTTACTTTCATAGTGAACATACCCATTGGCATCCACTCTTTTAAAATGGTTTTTGGTCATGATCTCTCCGGCATCATCAATATAGATGTTCAAGTCTAAAAAGGTGACACTTTTACTTTCCACGCAGGGAGTCAGCTCCAAACCCCAATGATTATCCCTAATAGCATCAAGGAAATCAAAAACCGTATTATCTGCATTATTATAGATAATAAATATATCATCTATAAAACGTTTATATAGAACCAGATTCTGTTTATGTTTACAATGGAGGACATACCAGGACTCAAAGGCAGCCATAAATAAGTTAGCATACGTAGGCGCTGCCTTCGACCCCATGGCAGTCCCCCGTATCTGGTGATAAATAGTCTCCCCGAAACGCGTAGGCTAATAAACAGAGTGTGTGTGTAACTCTGATACCTTTATTGTGGTCTGCGCGGCTTCTATTCTCCGGTTCTATTTCTCTCCATGTGGATTTGTTCTGCTTGCCGGGAGCTTGCTGCGACCATACGTGCTTATCCAAGGGAGTTGTGACCTGTCACAACCAGACCAGGTGAGTCTGTTTTGTGGGGGTCCACGTGATTGCGACACCTGAAGGTATTACTCTATGTGCGCTTCTTTTTCTTGTTTTTAGAGATCTCTCTGAAGGTTCTCCCAAACCCTTCTTTCGGGGAGCAGCACTGAGTAACTCGAAATGGACTATTTTCAACATAGACTTACCTCAAGGGAGAGACTCATTATCCAGTCTGTGCAACTGGGGAGTCTATATGAGGACAGAGACATTGAGGTTGAATCTTTGTTTTCTAAAGAAGAGACTGCGGGGATGAAAAAGAACTTTAATAAGCTTGAGAATTTGTTGAAAGATGAATTACATTATCAATTGGATGCTCGCTTTTTATCTATTTATATGGATGAGAAAATATGTCCGAGGGGTTTGAGGGTGGAAAGAAGTTCCCCCTTTCCTCATGATGTAGCGTTCACTGATGAGTGGGACACTATTCTTAAAGAATGCATGTTTAACTTACTAGGATGTCTATTCCATAAAAGGATTACTCTGGTTGAGAAATTTGTAGAAAGAATTAACGCCACGTCTAAAGAGCTACTAGAGTTCAGTACTCAACCGGAATTTAGTAGGATAAATTCTGACATTACAACTAGAATATTGAGATTAGAACAAGAGATTATAGGTAGAAAATCGAAGAAATTACAACGGGACAGAGCGGATTATAAAAAATTGAAAAAGCTAACCAAGGACTCTTTTGATCCACAGAAGCAACCACCTCATGATGTGGGAGCAGCCCCCATCGCCACATCGAAGGTAGGTTTGAATGTGGAGGGCAACTCAAGAGTCTTTAGAAAAGGGCCTGACCATGGAACGAATTCCAATGGTGGCACCATGGATTCCGGTGCTGTTTCTAGTCTTACACAGGCTGTTATTCCGGATGGTGTGAGTTCTATGACCGATTCGGTTGTGGAACCACATGGAGGGGATCTTGAGAGGGGCATACGAAATAAAGAAAATAAGATTAGACAGAACAAGATTAAAAGAAAGAAAAATATGTCACACCCACATGATCTTGGTAAGGATCAGGTGAGTGAAGACATAGTAAGGGGTACAATTGATAGTAAGGATAAAGATATCTCTGTCAATTTGGAGCAGGTTAAGCTCCAAATGGAAAGAATAAGGAAGGATAATTTATTGGATTTGAACTCCACTGGCCAAATTATTCCGTTGGGTGTGTTGGTCTCGCTTGCTAATGAGGGCAATGGAGGTGAGGCCAACATATTTGACTGCCTGCTAGATGAGGAAACCAATGACGGGACACCTCCCCAAATATTAACACCTAGAGTAGGGGATAATTTTAACTTAATAGACATTCGGGAGAATGAGATGCAAGTAAATAATATAAAGCAGAGTTTAGTTGTGGATGATTCCAGGTCTGGATCTCCCTCTGTTTGTTTTTTACCAAAGGTTGTAGAAAACAACCACAGTATAACGAAATATTTTCTTCCGATATCACAAAAAAGAAAAAAACTAGAAGAGGAACCCGAGGGAAGAAAAAGAATAAAAATAAAAAAGTATGCAACATCAAGACCAATTTAAACATTATGGAGCAACCAGTGCAGGTTTTTGTGAATAAAAATGGATGTAAGCTTGAAAGAAGAGGTAATATTTTTAATCTTTCTAAACACAAACTCACCATAGGTGAAACAAAGGTTTTAAATAGGGGCCTGTCTTTTTGCCCAAATAATAAATCTAAAGATGTTGATCTTTTTATGGACCTTCAACATTTCATCCGTAAATTAACTTTAAAAAGACATTTCTGCATAAAAGATGATAGAAAAGAGACGGTTGAGATGGATGGTGATAACATCAAACATTGTCAACTAAAGGATAAATCTAAATTTTACCCCTTCCATAGCCAGGGCCACCATCTAAAAACCTACGTAGACTTGGTTTTGAATGACTTCGAGTCCTTGAATTTTAAGCGAGGATCGATTAACAATCTGACAACAATTGAAATTGAGGGCATTAAGACTCTCAAAAATGATGTAAATTTGGTAATAAAATCTGCTGATAAGGGTGGAGGAGTGGTATTACAGGATTTGGATGCTTATATCCGAGAGGCTAATAGGATTTTGTCAGATGAGGGGACTTATAATATTTCCAATAGGGCTGAATATGAGAATGCGATAATAAAATATAAGGAGTTAGTTAAAACAGCTGATGAAATGGGAATTCTGAATAAGAGCGAGAGAGAATTCCTTGGGGTAAAAAACCCAAAGATGGCAGTTTATTACCATCTCCCGAAGGTTCATAAGGATGAGTTTAACCCACCTGGACGACCTATTATAGCGGGGATTAACTCTTTAACATCAAATCTAGCAGCATTTGTGGACTCCTTTATGAATGAGTCTGTCAGAAATTTGGGTTCTTATCTCAGGGACTCTACCCACCTTATACAGGAATTGCAGGGACTTATATGGGGTGATGATTTTTTGTTTATATCTATTGACGTGACTGGTTTATATTCTAATATTGACCACACTATTGGCCTTCAATGTTTTAAATTATACATTGATAGATTATCGAATGTGACCACGGCCCAAAGAGAGTTTCTGATGAAAAGCATGACTTTTATTTTAGAGAACAATTTTTTTACATTCGGGGAGACTATTTATCACCAGATACGGGGGACTGCCATGGGGTCGAAGGCAGCGCCTACGTATGCTAACTTATTTATGGCTGCCTTTGAGTCCTGGTATGTCCTCCATTGTAAACATAAACAGAATCTGGTTCTATATAAACGTTTTATAGATGATATATTTATTATCTATAATAATGCAGATAATACGGTTTTTGATTTCCTTGATGCTATTAGGGATAATCATTGGGGTTTGGAGCTGACTCCCTGCGTGGAAAGTAAAAGTGTCACCTTTTTAGACTTGAACATCTATATTGATGATGCCGGAGAGATCATGACCAAAAACCATTTTAAAAGAGTGGATGCCAATGGGTATGTTCACTATGAAAGTAACCATCACAGACCATGGCTTAGGAACATCCCAAGGAATCAGTATTATAGGATTAGAAAAAAATTGTACTTCTGATACAGCATTTAGGGAACAAAGTAAAATTCTTAGGGAGAGATTTCAAGAAAAAGAATATCCGGTGAAGCTTGTTAAAAAGGCTTACAATTTCGTTAAGGGTTGTTCCCAAAATGAGCTTATACATCTTGACAAATATAAGGGTGTTAAGAAAAACCTTTTTGAAACAAATTTTATTACTACTTTTTCATCACAAAATGTACAAATACGGAATATATTAGAAAAACATTGGGGTGTGATCTTAAATGATCCGATCCTTAATAAGGTGGTTCCCAGGAAACCAACAGTAACATTTAAAAGGGCTCCTACCATAAAAAATGTTTTGGCACCCAGTGTAGTTAAGATTTCCACCTCTGGATGCACTTTAGTAGGTAATGAATGGATTGGCTGTTACGGTTCTTACCGATGTAATGGACGTAGGTGTAAATGTTGTAGATCTATTAGTAACAATGTTGACAGCTTCACGCCGTTTGCAAAAAAAGGGAAGGCTTTTAAGATCAATTTTAGAATGACGTGTCAGACAGATTACGTAATCTATTTGATTCAGTGCAACTGTGGTAAACAGTATGTGGGAAGAACTTCTCAACCTCTTCACAAACGTGTCAACTCCCATAGGTTTAATATTCTTAGAGGTTTTTCTAAACATGGATTGTCGCGACATTGTACCATAGTTCATCATGGGAATGTTAAATTATCTGTTACCCCCATTGACCATGTGCCTGTTAATACACCTAGGAGATTGGAGGTCCTGGGTAAAAGAGAAACATATTGGATATTTAAGTTGGGCACCTTAAGCCCTGGTGGATTGAATGAGGTAAGTGACCTCTTCTAGGTACCAATAAGTAATTAATATCATGAGTTTTACCTCACGGAGATTCTTCTGTGATGGATTTTCTTGATTGTAGGAGTTCCTCCGTGTGTCGGTGTGGGGAGAGACTATTGACCACAGTGCCCCCCCTTTTTTCATGAACTCTGGTGGCCAACTGGTTTGAGGTGCTGCTTATTTCTTTGTAGTGTTTATAGACCTCTAGATCATATGGGTTCATATCCGAAAAGAGTTGTTGAAATTGAGCATATGGGAACCCATTCTTTCCCTTACTTTTTTACTTTATATTATGTAATGTTGTTACCTTATATGAGCCCTCTGTTTGTTTTTCCTTTATTATGGGTCAACATATGATAGTGTTTTGAATGGGTTTAACTGGTGGTTCCAGGATAAATAGTTGCCCTCACCTAAGACCACCAGGTGGTTTAGTGGTATAAGATGGAGGTTTATTCTCTGGAGGATAGTTTTTAGGTTTCTTCATATGTGAGTTCTGATCCTGGTTGATCTGGATACCAGAAATGTTTATATTTCTTTTTATTATTTATTGATTAATATTTTTAGTTCTAAATGATTGATTATTGTGTTTTATGTATTTTAATGTTTTGTAATTAATGTTATGGGTGTATTTACAAATTTTTGATTTAAAGTGGGCGTTCTCACCAGAAGTGATGTCGTAAGAAGGTGGGGCTTATACATGTTTGTATATTTTTTTGATTGTATTTGTAGGTATATATACCTGTTTTTACTGATGAATTTTGATGCCCTGATGAAGTGGCCTGTTGGCCACGAAACGCGTAGGCTAATAAACAGAGTGTGTGTGTAACTCTGATACCTTTATTGTGGTCTGCGCGGCTTCTATTCTCCGGTTCTATTTCTCTCCATGTGGATTTGTTCTGCTTGCCGGGAGCTTGCTGCGACCATACGTGCTTATCCAAGGGAGTTGTGACCTGTCACAACCAGACCAGGTGAGTCTGTTTTGTGGGGGTCCACGTGATTGCGACACCTGAAGGTATTACTCTATGTGCGCTTCTTTTTCTTGTTTTTAGACATTTTCTGTCATGGCATTTGTGGATTCAGGCGCCGCCTTGAACTTAATGGACTTTGAGTTTGCCAGGCATTGTGGTTTTCCCTTGAAGCCTTTGCAGAACCCTATTCCTTTAAGGGGCATTATTGCTACACCATTGGCTAAAAATAAGCCCCAGTTTTGGACACAGGTGACCATGCGCATGACGCCTGCCCATCAGGAAGATTTCTGGTGTTGCATAATTTGCATGATGCTATCGTGCTGGGTTTTCCGTGGTTGCAGGTACATAATCCTGTGTTGGATTGGAAGTCCATGTCTGTGACTAGTTGGGGTTGTCAGGGGGTTCATAATGATGTTCCTTTGATGTCAATCTCCTCTTCTTCCTCTTCTGAAATTCCAGAGTTTTTGTCTGATTTTCAGGATGTATTCGATGAGCCCAAGTCCAGTTTCCTTCCACCGCACAGGGACTGCGATTGTGCTATTGACTTGATTCCAGGCTGTAAGTTTCCTAAGGGTCGACTTTTCAACCTGTCTGTGCCTGAACGTACCGCCATGCGGAGCTATATTAAGGAGTCTTTGGAGAAAGGGCATATTCGGCCATCTTCTTCACCGTTGGGAGCGGGGTTCTTTTTTGTTGCTAAAAAAGATGGCTCCTTGAGACCCTGTATTGATTATCGCCTCTTGAATAAAATCATGGTCAAGTTTCAATACCCTTTACCTTTGCTTTCCGATTTGTTTGTTAGGATTAAGGGAGCTAGTTGGTTTACGAAGATTGACCTTCGGGTGGCATATAATCTTGTTCGTATTAAGCAGGGTGATGAATGGAAAACTGCATTTAATACGCCCAAAGGCCATTTTGAATACCTTGTGATGCCATTCGGGCTCACTAATGCTCCATCTGTTTTTCAATCCTTCATGCATGATATCTTCCGGACTTATATTGATAAGTTCTTGATTGTATATTTGGACGATATTTTGATTTTTTCCGATGATTGGGAGTCTCATGTGGAACAGGTCAGGATGGTATTTCAGATCCTTCATGACAATGCCCTATTTGTGAAAGGGTCTGAATGTCTCTTTGGGGTGCAGAAGGTTTCTTTTTTGGGCTTCATATTTTCTCCCTCGTCTATAGAGATGGATCCGGTTAAGGTTCAGGCCATTCATGATTGCATTCAGCCCACATCCGTGAAGAGCCTTCAGAAATTTTTGGGTTTTGCAAATTTTTATCGCCGTTTCATTGCTAATTTTTCCAGCGTGGTTAAACCCTTGACCGATTTGACGAAGAAAGGCGCTGATGTGGCGAATTGGTCCTCTGCGGCTGTCTCTGCCTTTCAGGAGCTTAAACATCGATTTACTTCTGCTCCGGTGTTGTGTCAACCGGATGTTTCTCTTCCGTTTCAGGTTAAGGTTGACGCTTCTGAGATTGGGGCAGGGGCCGTTTTGTCTCAGAGGGATCCTGTTGGTTCCTTAATGAAACCGTGTGCCTTCTTTTCCCGTAAGTTTTCGCCTGCTGAACGCAATTATGATGTCGGCAATCGGGAATTGTTGGCTGTGAAGTGGGCGTTTGAGGAGTGGCGACATTGGCTTGAGGGAGCTAAGCACCGTATTGTGGTCTTGACCGATCATAACAATTTGATTTACCTCGAGTCTGCCAAACGGCTGAATCCTAGACAGGCTCGACGGTCCTTGTTTTTTTCCCGTTTTGATTTCGTGGTCTCGTACCTTCCGGGTTCTAAGAACATTAAGGCTGATGCCCTCTCTAGGAGTTTTTTGCCTGATTCTCATGAGGTCTTAGAACCGGTCGGTATTGTGAAAGAAGGGGTGGTCCTTTCTGCCATTTCCCCTGATTTGCGACGGGTTCTTCAGGAATTTCAGGCTGACAAGCCTGACCCCTGTCCTGTGGGGAAACTGTTTGTTCCTGACAGATGGACTAGTAGAGTGATTTCTGAGGTTCACTGTTCCGTGTTGGCTGGTCATCCTGGCATTTTTGGTACCAGAGACTTGGTTGGTAGGTCCTTTTGGTGGCCTTCTTTGTCGCGTGATGTGCGTTCTTTTGTGCAGTCCTGTGGGACTTGTGCGCGGGCCAAACCTTGTTGTTCCCGTGCTAGTGGGTTGCTTTTGCCATTGCCGGTCCCTGAGAGGCCCTGGACACATATTTCTATGGATTTTATTTCAGATCTTCCGGTTTCCCAGAGGATGTTGGTTATCTGGGTTGATTGTGACCGGTTCTCTAAGATGGTTCATTTGGTGCCTTTGCCTAAATTGCCTTCCTCTTCAGATTTGGTTCCATTGTTTTTTCAGCATGTGGTCCGTTTGCATGGTATTCCGGAGAATATTTTGTCCGACAGAGGTTCCCAGTTGTTTCTAGGTTTTGGCGGGCCTTTTGTGATAGGCTGGGCATTGATTTGTCTTTTTCTTCTGCGTTTCATCCTCAGACAAATGGTCAGACCGAGCGAACTAATCAGACTTTGGAGACTTATTTGAGATGCTTTGTGTCTGCTGATCAGGATGATTGGGTGGCTTTCTTGCCATTGGCCGAGTTTGCCCTTAATAATAGGGCTAGTTCGGCTACTTTGGTTTCGCCTTTCTTTTGTAATTTTTGTTTTCATCCTCGTTTTTCTTCTGGGCAGGTTGAGCCTTCTGACTGTCCTGGTGTGGATTCTGTGGTGGACAGGTTGCAGCAGATTTGAGCTCATGTGGTGGACAATTTGGTGTTGTCTCAGGAGGAGGCTCAACGTTTTGCTGTCGGTGTGTTGGTTCCCGGCTTCGGGTTGGGGATCTGGTCTGGTTGTCTTCCCGTCATGTTCCTATGAAGGTTACTTCTCCTAAGTTTAAGCCTCGGTTTATTGGTCCTTATAGGATTTCTGAGATTATTAATCAAGTGTCTTTTCGACTGGCGCTTCCGGCCTCTTTTGCGATCCATAATGTCTTCCCTAGATCTTTATTGCGGAAATATGTGGAGCCCGTTGTTCCCTCTGTTGATCCTCCGGCCCCTGTGTTGGTTGATGGAGAGTTGGAATATGTTGTTGAGAAGATTT
Source organism: Ranitomeya imitator (assembly GCF_032444005.1). Lineage (NCBI taxonomy): Eukaryota > Metazoa > Chordata > Amphibia > Anura > Dendrobatidae > Ranitomeya > Ranitomeya imitator. The sequence continues at coordinate 12,272,686 of NC_091284.1, read as the reverse complement.
TAGATTCCCGTTTTTCGAGGCGGAAGCTTCAGTACGTTGTCAAATGGAAGGGTTATGGCCAGGAGGATAATTCTTGGGTTTTTACCTCTGATGTCCATGCCGCTGATTTGGTTCGTACCTTTCATCTGGCTCATCCTGATCGGCCTGGGGGCTCTGGTGAGGGTTCGGTGACCCCTCCTCAAGGGGGGTACTGTTGTGAATTCTGCTTTTGGGCTCCCTCCGGTGGTTGTAGGTGGTAATGCAGTTGTCCCTGGGCTGCAGTCCTGGACAGGTGTATCTGCTGATTGCAATTCTGACTGGGGTATTTAGGTTTGCAGGACTCATTAGTCCTTGCCAGTTGTCAATGTTTCTTGGAAGGTGTTGGACCTCTGTCTGGCTTCTCCTGCTTAGCTGCCAATTCAGCAAAGATAAGTGTCTGTTTCTTTTTCTATGGCACACTGGCTGTGTGCTTGTTTTTTGATTGTATTCCTGCTCTGAGTGTAGAATTCTCTGGAGTTGCAGATATACGTTCCACGTCTTTAGTTAGATGGAGGAATTTTTGTATAATCTGCTGTGGATATTTTTGGAAGGGTTTTAATACTGACCGCACAGTACTCTGTCCTATCCTTTCCTATTTTAGCTAGAGTGGCCCCTTTTGCTAAATCCTGTTTTCTGCCTGTGTGTGTCTTCCCTCTCCTACTCACAGCCAATATTTGTGGGGGGCTGCCTATCCTTTGGTGTTCTGCTCTGAGGCAAGGTAGAATTCCTATTTCCATCTATAGGGGTTTTTAGTCCTCCGGCTGTGACGAGGTGTCTAGGGTTTGTTAGGTACACTCCACGGCTACTTCTAGTTGCGGTGTTAAGATCAGGATTTGCGGTCAGTACAGTTACCACCTACTCTAGTGAAAGTTTTCATGCTGCTCCAAGGTCACCGGATCATAACACACAGCTCCATCTCCACACAGCACAACAGTTCCATCTAGTGTCCACAGCTCCATATCCATACAGCACAACAGCTCCATCTAGTGTCCACAGCTCCAACTCCACGCAGCACAACAGCTTCATCTGGTGCCCACAGCTCCACATCCACGCAGCACAACAGCTCCATCTAGTGCCCACAGCTCCATCTCCACGCAGCACAACAGCTCCATCTAGTGCCCACAGCTCCAACTCCACGCAGCACAACAGCTCCATCTAGTGCCCACAGCTCCATCTCCACGCAGCACAACAGCTCCATCTAGCGCCCACCGCTCCAACTCCACACAGCACAACAGCTCCATCTAGTGCCCACAGCTCCAGTTCCACGTAGCACAACAGCTCCATCTAGTGCCCACAGCTCCACACAGCACAACAGCTCCATCTAGTGCTCACAGCTCCATCTCCACACAGCACAACAGCTTCATCTAGTGCCCACAGCTCCAGCTCCACACAGCACAACAGCTCCATCTAGTGCCCACAGCTCCATCTCCACACAGCACAACAGCTCCATCTAGTGTCCACAGCTCCATCTCCACACAGCACAACAGCTCCATCTAGTGCCCACAGCTCCAGCTCCACACAGCACAACAGCTCCATCTAGTGCCCCCAGCTCCATCTCCACACAGCACAACAGCTCCATCTAGTGCCCACAGCACCAGCTCCACACAGCACAACAGCTCCATCTAGTGCCCCCAGCTCCATCTCCACGCAGCACAACAGCTCCATCTAGTGCCCACAGCTCTACACAGCACAACAGCTCCATCTAGTGTCCACAGCTCCACATCCACGCAGCACAACAGCTCCATCTAGTGCCCACAGCTCCAGCTCCACACAGCACAACAGCTCCATCTAGTGCCCACAGCTCCATCTCCACACAGCACAACAGCTCCATCTAGTGCCCACAGCTCCACATCCACACAGCACAACAGCTCCATCTAGTGCCCACAGCTCCAGCTCCACACAGCACAACAGCTCCATCTAGTGCCCACAGCTCCATCTCCACACAGCACAACAGCTCCATCTAGTGCCCACAGCTCCAGCTCCACACAGCACAACAGCTCCATCTAGTGCCCACAGCTCCAGCTCCACACAGCACAACAGCTCCATCTAGTGCCCACAGCTCCAGCTCCACACAGCACAACAGCTCCATCTAGTGCCCACAGCTCCATCTCCACACAGCACAACAGCTCCATCTAGTGCCCACAGCTCCACCTCCACACAGCACAACAGCTCCATCTAGTGCCCACAGCTCCACCTCCACACAGCACAACAGCTCCATCTAGTGCCCACAGCTCCATCTCCACACAGCACAACAGCTCCATCTAGTGCCCACAGCTCCACCTCCACACAGCACAACAGCTCCATCTAGTGCCCACAGCTCCAGCTCCACACAGCACAACAGCTTCATCTAGTGCCCACAGCTCCAGCTCCACACAGCACAACAGCTCCATCTAGTGCCCACAGCTCCATCTCCAGACAGCACAACAGCTCCATCTAGTGCCCACAGCTCCACATCCACACAGCACAACAGCTCCATCTAGTGCCCACAGCTCCACATCCACACAGCACAACAGCTCCATCTAGTGCCCACAGCTCCAGCTCCACACAGCACAACAGCTTCATCTAGTGCCCACAGCTCCATCTCCACGCAGCACAACAGCTCCATCTAGTGCCCACAGCTCCAGCTCCAGCTCCACACAGCACAACAGCTCCATCTAGTGCCCACAGCTCCTGCTCCACGCAGCACAACAGCTCCATCTAGTGTCCACAGCTCCACATAGCACAACAGCTCCATCTAGTGCCCACAGCTCCACACAGCACAACAGCTCCATCTAGTGCCCACAGCTCCATCTCCACGCAGCACAACAGCTCCATCTAGTGTCCACAGCTCCACATAGCACAACAGCTCCATCTAGTGTCCACAGCTCCATCTCCACACAGCACAACAGCTCCATCTAGTGTCCACAGCTCCACACAGCACAACAGCTCCATCTAGTGCCCACAGCTCCATCTCCACACAGCACAACAGCTCCATCTAGTGCCCACAGCTCCACATCCACACAGCACAACAGCTCCATCTAGTGCCCACAGCTCCAGCTCCACACAGCACAACAGCTCCATCTAGTGCCCACAGCACCAGCTCCACACAGCACAACAGCTCCATCTAGTGCCCCCAGCTCCATCTCCACGCAGCACAACAGCTCCATCTAGTGCCCACAGCTCTACACAGCACAACAGCTCCATCTAGTGTCCACAGCTCCACATCCACGCAGCACAACAGCTCCATCTAGTGCCCACAGCTCCAGCTCCACACAGCACAACAGCTCCATCTAGTGCCCACAGCTCCATCTCCACACAGCACAACAGCTCCATCTAGTGCCCACAGCTCCACATCCACACAGCACAACAGCTCCATCTAGTGCCCACAGCTCCAGCTCCACACAGCACAACAGCTCCATCTAGTGCCCACAGCTCCATCTCCACACAGCACAACAGCTCCATCTAGTGCCCACAGCTCCAGCTCCACACAGCACAACAGCTCCATCTAGTGCCCACAGCTCCAGCTCCACACAGCACAACAGCTCCATCTAGTGCCCACAGCTCCAGCTCCACACAGCACAACAGCTCCATCTAGTGCCCACAGCTCCATCTCCACACAGCACAACAGCTCCATCTAGTGCCCACAGCTCCACCTCCACACAGCACAACAGCTCCATCTAGTGCCCACAGCTCCAGCTCCACACAGCACAACAGCTTCATCTAGTGCCCACAGCTCCATCTCCACACAGCACAACAGCTCCATCTAGTGCCCACAGCTCCACCTCCACACAGCACAACAGCTCCATCTAGTGCCCACAGCTCCATCTCCACACAGCACAACAGCTCCATCTAGTGCCCACAGCTCCACCTCCACACAGCACAACAGCTCCATCTAGTGCCCACAGCTCCAGCTCCACACAGCACAACAGCTTCATCTAGTGCCCACAGCTCCAGCTCCACACAGCACAACAGCTCCATCTAGTGCCCACATCTCCAGCTCCACACAGCACAACAGCTCCATCTAGTGCCCACAGCTCCACCTCCACACAGCACAACAGCTCCATCTAGTGCCCACAGCTCCACCTCCACACAGCACAACAGCTCCATCTAGTGCCCACAGCTCCATCTCCACACAGCACAACAGCTCCATCTAGTGCCCACAGCTCCACCTCCACACAGCACAACAGCTCCATCTAGTGCCCACAGCTCCAGCTCCACACAGCACAACAGCTTCATCTAGTGCCCACAGCTCCATCTCCAGACAGCACAACAGCTCCATCTAGTGCCCACAGCTCCACATCCACACAGCACAACAGCTCCATCTAGTGCCCACAGCTCCACATCCACACAGCACAACAGCTCCATCTAGTGCCCACAGCTCCAGCTCCACACAGCACAACAGCTTCATCTAGTGCCCACAGTTCCATCTCCACGCAGCACAACAGCTCCATCTAGTGCCCACAGCTCCAGCTCCAGCTCCACACAGCACAACAGCTCCATCTAGTGCCCACAGCTCCTGCTCCACGCAGCACAACAGCTCCATCTAGTGTCCACAGCTCCACATAGCACAACAGCTCCATCTAGTGCCCACAGCTCCACACAGCACAACAGCTCCATCTAGTGCCCACAGCTCCATCTCCACGCAGCACAACAGCTCCATCTAGTGTCCACAGCTCCACATAGCACAACAGCTCCATCTAGTGTCCACAGCTCCATCTCCACACAGCACAACAGCTCCATCTAGTGTCCACAGCTCCACACAGCACAACAGCTCCATCTAGTGCCCACAGCTCCATCTCCACGCAGCACAACAGCTCCATCTAGTGCCCACAGCTCCATCTCCACACAGCACAACAGCTCCATCTAGTGCCCACAGCTCCATCTCCACACAGCACAACAGCTCCATCTAGTGCCCACAGCTCCATCTCCACACAGCACAACAGCTCCATCTAGTGCCCACAGCTCCATCTCCACACAGCACAACAGCTCCATCTACTGCCCACAGCTCCATCTCCACACAGCACAACAGCTCCATCTAGTGCCCACAGCTCCATCTCCACACAGCACAACAGCTCCATCTAGTGCCCACAGCTCCATCTCCACACAGCACAACAGCTTCATCTAGTGCCCACAGCTCCATCTCCACGCAGCACAAGTGTGGACAAGTGCTGTGGCTAATGATGTGTCACCTGAACAGCATCCAGGAGGGCTACTTGCCTGTCCCCCCTTTGGGCAAGTATCCTGATCAGCTGTTATATATGCAGCTCAGCCTAGCTGAGCTGCACAAAGTCCTTTATAGGCTGAACTGGATGGACAAATGTCTTTTTTCGGCCTTACTAACTATGTTACTATGTTACAACAGCTCCATCTACTGCCCACAGCTCCATCTCCACACAGCACAACAGCTCCATCTAGTGCCCACAGCTCCATCTCCACACAGCACAACAGCTCCATCTAGTGCCCACAGCTCCATCTCCACACAGCACAACAGCTCCATCTACTGCCCACAGCTCCATCTCCACACAGCACAACAGCTTCATCTAGTGCCCACAGCTCCAGCTCCACGCAGCACAACAGCTCCATCTACTGCCCACAGCTCCATCTCCACACAGCACAACAGCTTCATCTAGTGCCCACAGCTCCAGCTCCACGCAGCACAACAGCTCCATCTAGTGTCCACAGCTCCATCTCCACACAGCACAACAGCTCCATCTAGTGCCCACAGCTCCACGCAGCACAACAGCTCCATCTAGTGCCCACAGCTCCATCTCCACACAGCACAACAGCTCCATCTACTGCCCACAGCTCCATCTCCACACAGCACAACAGCTCCATCTAGTGCCCACAGCTCCATCTCCACACAGCACAACAGTTCCATCTAGTGCCCACAGCTCCATCTCCACACAGCACAACAGCTCCATCTAGTGCCCACAGCTCCATCTCCACACAGCACAACAGCTCCATCTAGTGCCCACAGCTCCAGCTCCACACAGCACAACAGCTCCATCTAGTGCCCACAGCTCCACGCAGCACAACAGCTCCATCTAGTGCCCACAGCTCCATCTCCACACAGCACAACAGCTCCATCTAGTGCCCACAGCTCCATCTCCACGCAGCACAACAGCTCCATCTACTGCCCACAGCTCCATCTCCACACAGCACAACAGCTCCATCTAGCGCCCACAGCTCCATCTCCACACAGCACAACAGCTCCATCTACTGCCCACAGCTCCATCTCCACACAGCACAACAGCTCCATCTAGTGCCCACAGCTCCATCTCCACACAGCACAACAGCTCCATCTAGCGCCCACAGTTCCATCTCCACACAGCACAACAGCTCCATCTACTGCCCACAGCTCCATCTCCACACAGCACAACAGCTCCATCTAGTGCCCACAGCTCCATCTCCACACAGCACAACAGCTCCATCTAGTGCCCACAGCTCCATCTCCACACAGCACAACAGCTCCATCTAGTGCCCACAGCTCCACGCAGCACAACAGCTCCATCTAGTGCCCACAGCTCCATCTCCACACAGCACAACAGCTCCATCTACTGCCCACAGCTCCATCTCCACACAGCACAACAGCTCCATCTAGTGCCCACAGCTCCATCTCCACACAGCACAACAGCTCCATCTAGTGCCCACAGCTCCATCTCCACACAGCACAACAGCTCCATCTAGTGTCCACAGCTCCAGCTCCACACAGCACAACAGCTTCATCTAGTGCCCACAGCTCCATCTCCACACAGCACAACAGCTCCATCTAGAGCCCACAGCTCCATCTCCACACAGCACAACAGCTCCATCTAGTGTCCACAGCTCCAGCTCCACACAGCACAACAGCTCCATCTAGTGCCCACAGCTCCAGCTCCACACAGCACAACAGCTCCATCTAGTGCCCACAGCTCCATCTCCACGCAGCACAACAGCTCCATCTAGTGCCCACAGCTCCATCTCCACACAGCACAACAGCTCCATCTACTGCCCACAGCTCCATCTCCACACAGCACAACAGCTCCATCTAGTGCCCACAGCTCCATCTCCACACAGCACAACAGTTCCATCTAGTGCCCACAGCTCCATCTCCACACAGCACAACAGCTCCATCTAGTGCCCACAGCTCCATCTCCACACAGCACAACAGCTCCATCTAGTGCCCACAGCTCCATCTCCACACAGCACAACAGCTCCATCTAGTGTCCACAGCTCCAGCTCCACACAGCACAACAGCTCCATCTAGAGCCCACAGCTCCATATCCACACAGATCTGCAGAGCTGCCTGGTCCTCGGTCCATTCCTTTACTAAACATTGCAGATTAGATTGAATGTCTATAGAGATCTAGCCTGTGGCAGGATAGTCCTCCAGGCTTTTGTCCCTCCTCAGGTGTTATTCTTTGGTATTTCTCCTGTGTGCTGTCGTGAAGGAGATTAAAGAAAATAGAATTACACTTACCAGTAATTCGGTTTCTAAGACACTCAATGACAGCACTAGTAATTTTGCCCCCTAAGAATGTTATGTTCACTTTATTCCTTGCCATTCATTCTGTGCGGTCCTTGGAAAAACACTGAGGATGGAGTGAGGTGAGGGCTACTTAACCAAATGTCTCATGTTTCCTGTCCCTAATTAGGATGGGGAGGCAACCTTCTGTGTGCTGTCATGGAGGGTCTTAGAAACCAAGTTATGGTAAGTGTAAGGCCGGTTTCACACGTCAGTGGCTCCGGTACGTGAGGTGACAGTTTCCTCACGTACCAGAGACACTGACAAACGTAGACACATAAAAATCAATGCATCAGTGCAGATGTCATTGATTTTTTGCGGACCGTGTCTCCATGTGCCAAACACGGAGACATGTCAGTGTTCATGGGAGCGCACGGATTACACGGACCCATTAAAGTCAATGGGTCCGTGTAAAACACGTACCGCACACGGACGTTGTCTGTGTGCAGTCCGTGTGCCGTGCAGGAGACAGCACTACATTAAGCGCTGTCCCCCCCACTGGTGCTGAAGCCGCGATTCATATATTCCCTGCAGCAGCGTTTGCTGCAGAGAAGATATGAATAATAGTGTTTAAAATAAAGATCTATGTGCCAAACCTGTGCGCACCCCCTGTGCGTCCCCCGCTGTTCTGAAAATACTCACCAAGCTCCCTCGTTGGCTGTCGCTGCTTCCTGTTCTGGCCGCATCTTCTCCTGTATGCGGTCACGTGGGGCCGCTCATTTACAGTAATGAATATGCGGCTCCACCCCTATGGGAGGTGGAGCCGCATATACATGAGTGTAATCGGCGGCCCCACGTGACCGCATACAGGAGAAGATGCGGCCAGAACAGGAAGCAGCGACAGCCAACGAGGGAGCTTGGTGAGTATTTTCAGAACAGCGGGGGGGCGCACAGGGGGTGGGAGGGCGGGGGGCACATAGATCTTTATTTTAAACACTATTATTCATATCTTCTCTGCAGCAAACGCTGCTGCAGGGAATATATGAATCGCGGCTTCAGCACCAGATGCTGGTACGTGTGGTACCCAGCACGGAGCGTGTGGTACCCAGTGGGCACACGGGCGGCACACGTGTGCCACACTGATATGCCACAGAAACGTAGGGGCACACGGACATGGATAATGCCGGTACCGATTTTTCCCGGTAGCGGAATTATCTGGACGAGTGAGACTGGCCTAATTCTGTTTTTACGGCGTTCCTCGTGTGGTATAAGTGATTAGGTGACTTTATTCTTTGGGTCGGTGCGATTACAGCGATACCAGATTTATAGCGGGTTTAAAAGACGCTTTTTATTTAGAAAACTAGTTTTTGCTTCACCGTACTTTGAGAGCTATATATTTTTTACTTTTGTGCTGATCACGCTGTATGGCAGCTTGATTTCTGCGAGATAAAATGAGGTTTTCAGTGGTACCATTTTAATTTACATTCATCTTTTTTATCACATTTTATTCCACTTTTTGTTAGGCGGTATGATGATACAGAAATCGTTTTCTGCCTCGTTTTTTTTTATTTTTTTTACGGTGTTCATATTTATTTATGGGTCTAATATTTTTTATATTATTTTTTACTTCTTCCCACTATGGGACTTTCACTTTTCGCAGTCTTATTGCAGTTATAAACCGTAGTAATGTAGGAGCATAGTTATAATGACATAACTGTCAGTGCTGCAGACACAAGTTTCTTAGATCATGCACTGCACATGATCTAACTAACTTCCTAGTGTCTGGTGATGTCGTCATGATGACTTGGATGGCAATGATCATAACTAGCGATGAGCGATATACTCGGTCCTCGGTTTTCCAGAGCACGCTCGGGTGGTCTCCGAGGATTTGTTAGTGTGTGGAGATTTAGTTTTCATCATGGCAGATGAATGATTTACAGCTACTAGCCAGGCTGAGTATATGTGGGGGTTGCCTGGTTGCTAGGAAATCCCCACATGTAATCAAACTGTCTAATAATCGCAAATCATCCAACTGCGGCAGGCAAGGAAAACGAATTCTCCAAGCAGTCGCAAATACTCGGAGACCAACCGAGCAACGAGTATACTCGCTCATCACTATCCTGATCATAGATGCCATCCAGGTCACCAAATACTAGGAAGTTAATTAGATCATGTGCAGTGCATAATTGCGTCGCAGGGTCTCTGATCCAAGGGCAGAGGGGCTTTCTTCCTTTTGCCTGCTCTCTAAAGCTGTGATCACACCACTCCTGGGATTGAGAGCCGGGTGTCACCTGTCAGAATCAGCGGCCACCTGGGGGAATCGCTGGCGCACAGCCCCCGGTGTGCGGGAGATCGCCATCATGTACATGTACTGCCATTGTCGGGAATGGGATCAATAAGGCGGAACACCCTTTAGTGCCACATGAAAGGCAATACATTTGTAGGCAGCTTGTGACGTATATCTTTAGGACATCTTGTGAAGGAGAAAATGGCTAATGAAATCATTTAAACTAGCACTCAGCTTATATTTGGTCAGGTACAAGCAATCATATACATCTCACTTTAAGGCCAGTCTCACACGTCCAGATAATTCCGGTACCGGAGAAAACGGTACAGGAGTTATCCATGTCCGTGTGTCCGTGTGCTCACGTGGCACATCAGTGTGGCACACGTGCGGCAGCCGTGTTCCGCCTGAGGACCACACGGACCATGCAGGAGAGACAGCGCTAGAGTAAGCGCTGTCCCCAGCGTGTGGTGCTAAAGACGGCATACATCTCTTGTCCCCTGCAGCGCTCGCAGGAGAGAAGAGAAGAAAAATCTTTTTTCTTTTTTGTTAAAAATAAAGTTTGGGGGTCACCTCCCACCCCCCTTGCGCCCGCCTGCTTGCAAAGAAATACTCACCCAGCTCCCGCGATGCCTCCTCTCAGCGCCGGCAGCTCGTCCTGTGTGAGCGGTCACGTGGTACCCCTCATTACAGTGATGAATATGCGGCTCCACCTCCCATAGGAGCTGCCGGCGCTGAGAGGAGGCATCGCTGGAGCTGAGTGAGTATTTCTCTGCAAGAGGGCGGGCGGTGGGAGGCGGGAGGTGACCCCCAAACTTTATTTTTAACAAAAAAAAAGATTTTTCTTCTCTTCTCTCCTGCGAGCGCTGCAGGGGACAAGAGATGAATGCCGCTTTCAGCACCACACGCTGGGGACAGCGCTTACTCTAGCGCTGTCTCTCCTGCACAGTCCGTGTGGTCCTCAGGCAGCACACGGGCGGCACACGGACAGCATCTGTGTGCGGTACGTGTTTACACGAACCCATTAACTTTAATGGGTCCGTGGGATCCGTGCGTTCCCACAAACACTGACATGTCTCCGTGTTTTTCAAACGGACACACGGTCCGTGAAAACACGCTGACATCTGCAGAGACACATTCGAATGTGTCTACATGAGTCAGTGTCTCCGGTATGTGAGGAAACTGTCGCCACACGTACCGGAGCCACTGATGTGTGAAACCGGCCTAAGAGATCACTCCCACAATGTATCTATGCTATTTATGATCTCTCTAATATATGTAATATTATTGTCATCTATCTCTGCATATAATGTTGATTATTGCTTTTGTAAACTAGCTTTAAATTACATAGAAAATTAGTGTAAAAGATGTTAAAAACTCATTGCATACGGACGGTGAGGAAAAAAAATCGCATTGTACACTCGTCCTATTTTTGGAAGTGATTTTTATACACTAGTTGACTGCAGCCTAAGGCCGGTTTCACATTTTTGCGTTTGTGTCCGCAGCGTTTCTACCGCATATATCCGCATGCGTTTTGTATTGCTATATTTAACATTAGGTACGCATGCGTTTGTGATTGTTCGCGTTTTGCCGCGTTTGACGACGCATGCATCGTTTTGTCGTTTGCGGCTTGGCGCGGAAATGCAACATGTAGTAATTTTTAGAGGCGTCAATTTGCTGCCTGGAAATGCATGCGGTCGATTGCACAAGGTTTGCGACCAAAAAATGCATTGCTGTCAATATAAACACATGCGTTCAGAAGCACATGCGTTTGGTTGCGTTCGTGAACGCATGCATTTCAAGTGAAAAAAACATGTCTAGACACTGATAAGCCACCCCCCACATAGTAGGTGATAAAGGGAGGTAGTGGACATTTGCAGGTCACTACTCAGCAGACACTGAAGCAGAGCAGACAGACACAAGCACCTTGGAGGAAACCAGACTCTGAACAATGTGAGGATATCCTAGCCAATGCCTTTATTTTCTATTTTCTGTCTCTACATGTCCTAATTTCTGCCATTTCTTTCTTTCTACATGCATCAGAAAGTCTTCTTCTTTGGCTTCTTCTCATGAGGAGTTTCTTCCTGGGACGTCGAAGTCGAGCATGTCAGTGAGGTGAGTACTTGCCTCATCAGATTGGTAAGTATTCACTGTCACATCCACACATGGGACAATTTTTGTTTTTAATTTTTTTAGAGCTCTTCTTCATCTGCGGCAGAGACTGGGCAGGAGCAGCGGAGTCAAGGTCGGGTGGAAAGACGGCAGCGGGTACGTATACAAGGCTGACTGTTATGTATCCTCAGTGTAATATTCTTGAATCTTCCTTTCTTTCCATTCCTATTTCTTTACTTTTTTCTTCTGGAATGCTTTTGTATGTTGACTTTCCTATTCATGCCATTTCTCTGCATCTTTTTTCTTTCTTTTCCTTATGTTATTGACCAAACTTTAATGACTTTATTTAATTTTTAGGTTCCACAACGGGAGGATGATCTGATTGAAAATGAACTCTTCATCTCCCTGGTCCAGGAGCGAGTCGTGTTGTGGGACACCCGGGATCCACTGCACTCAAACAACGTCACGCTTCGGCACCTATGGAATGAGGTGGCCAAAGAGCTGTGGGATGGCTGGGACAACGCCCCGACTCGGGTCCGAACTGCATTTGGTAAGTATTGCAATGCAGTGTGAAGCAGCAGAGACCTTGGCCGTGCTCACTCAACTGTGTGATGAAAGAAACTCTCAGGAGTTTCTGTCATCACACACAGTTGTGTGAGCACGGCAAAAAGTCCTTTTTGTGCCAATTTTAATTTTTTTTAACAGTGGCCAAAGTAAACACGTTGGCGTTCGATGAAGGACCGCTTCAACAAGGACCTGCATCAAGAGAGCCGTGTTCCCAGTGGTTCAGGAGCAAGGATCCGAACGTACAATTACCATCGCGTTCTGTAATTTTTAAGACCGGTCCTTGCCCAGAGAACGTAAGTATTTCTCCTGTGCATTAGGTTGTATTGTATTGCCATAATCTGTATGTTTCTATTTCACAGGATTTTGTGTCTTGTTAATATTTGGTATTAATTTTCTTTTTCCTATTTTCACAGCACATGGAGCACTACTGTTGGCCCAGGTTCTGGAGCGGTCCTTCATCCGACAGCCGCGGACCCGTCCCAGCCATCCAGCAGCGCAGCAGCAAGTGGGCCTGCCACACAAACTGGAGACCAGGGAGCTGGTCCATCAGGTCTTCCCCTTTCGCAGTCCTCTTCCACTGCCCCCTTTTTTGGGGGCTCCTCCTGGCAGCGGCAGAGGGCTTCGGACAGGTCACTCATGCCCGAGTTTTTGCACTTGAGCTCGGTTTTACACGAAGCAATCAAGGCTTTGGGTGACCGAATGGATGTTTCACATAACCTCTTGAATACACGAATCCAGGAGGTCACCAAAAGCCTTGACCAAGTGAAAGCCGACCTCCAGAGGCCAGCTCATCATTTTTTTTAACCAAATTGAGCAGGGCATGTCGGAACACCTTAAGGTACCGTCATATTTAGCGACGCTGCAGTGATCTAGATAACGATCCCGATCGCTGCAGTGTCGCTGTGTGGTCGCTGGATAGCAGTCACACAGACAGCTCTCCAGCGACCAACTATGCGAAGTCCCCTGGTAACCAGGGTAAACATCGGGTTACTAAGCGCAGGGCCGCGCTTAGTAACCCAATGTTTATCCTGGTTACCAGCGTAAATGTGAAAAAACAAACAAACACTACATACTTACATTCCTTTGTCTGTCCCCCGGCGCTGTGCTTCTCTGCACTGTGTAAGCGCCGGCCAGAAAGCAGAGCGGTGACGTGCTTTCCGGCTGGCGCTCACAGTCAGTGCAGAGAAGCACAGCACCGGGGGACAGACACCGGAATGTAAGTATGTAGTGTTTGTTTTTTTTTACCTTTACGCTGGTAACCAGGATAAACATCGGGTTACTAAGCGCGGCCCTGCGCTTAGTAACCCGATGTTTACCCTGGTTACCAGTGAAGACATCGCTGAATCGGCGTCACACACGCCAATTCAGCGATGTCTGCGGGAGTCCAGCGACAAAATAAAGTTCTGGACTTTCTGCTCCGACCAACGATGGCACAGCAGGATCCTGATCGCTGCTGCATGTCAAACTCAACGATATCGCTATCCAGGATGCTGCAACGTCACGGATCGCTAGCGATATCGTTCAGTGTGACGGTACCTTTACTCCTGATCTCCAGCTTAGTGTCATGCAGGCCTGCAATGCTGCTTACGTGCAGGCTATGCAGCAGAGTCGGTATTTTCAGCAGACAGTGGCGGCATATCCAACTGTGCCTTCACTGTTACGATTAACCTCAATGCCGACCTCTGCTGCATACCACTGCACGGCCACCTCTATTCCTAGCACTGCCGGACACCACTACAGCACCACCATGCCAAGTGCAGTTGGACATCCCACCACCACCACCATGACAACCGCTGCTCCTGCTTGGACCAACACTGACACCACGATGCAGCAGGACCCTGGCATGGCCTTCCGTACCGCCACCACCACGATGCAGCAGGACCCTGGCATGGCTTTCCATACCGCCACCACCACGATGCAGCAGGACCCTGGCATGGCCTTCCGCTCTACGAGTGCTATGGACTCTGGCATGGCTGCACGCTCTACGAGCACTATGGACTCTGGCATGGCTGCACGCTCTATGAGCACTATGGACTCTGGCATGGCTGAACGCTCTATGAGCACTATGGACTCTGGCATGGCTGCACGCTCTACGAGCACTATGGACTCTGGCATGGCTGCACGCTCTACGAGCACTATGGACTCTGGCATGGCTGCACGCTCTACGAGCACTATGGACTCTGGCATGGCTGAACGCTCTATGAGCACTATGGACTCTGGCATGGCTGCACGCTCTACGAGCACTATGGACTCTGGCATGGCTGCACGCTCTACGAGCACTATGGACTCTGGCATGGTGCAGCCGGACCCTGACAGGTCACCCACCACCACGCCACATGAGCCCACCAATACCTCCCAAAACCCGTCAAACTAAAAAAAACACACACACAAAAAAGACAGAGAACTCTTAGCATTCCTCCCCCTTCACCTCCCAATCTGTCTGTAATGTCAGGTTTGTCTCACCCTTCCAGTGCGTCTCAAGCCTCTCATGTGTCAAGCCCCATCCCCGAACTACCAGACCCCACTAGTTTCATTGCCCCTTCTCCTGTCACCTCAGCGTCGTCCACGGTTAGCCAGGCCTCAGTGCTTTACACCCCCCGTTAACATCACTCTACCCCAAGCCGGCGCAGTTAAATAAAATTTTTTGGTTGTTAAAAAAATAAATACAATTTGATTTGCCACAATTATGTTTGGTTTATTGTGTCTATCGCCGCCGGCAACACACACCGTGCGCCAAGAAACTTCGCCACACACTTTATTCTTGGGCCACATCATATCTCCAGTAGTTATAAAAAAAAGACTGCAGCTTTGTTTGTCTTCAGTATAAAGATATGAGGTGGGCCCAAAAATAATAGATGTATTATCTCTATAATCTCTTCTTTCTGCTGTGACTAGTGTGGCAGTCTGAAGAGAAAAGGGCGGAAATACAGTGCAGAACTCAAAGTGTCAAAAAAACTAATTAGTTGGGAAAACTGACCTGGTGAGTAGAAAACTGCCTTGTATAACCTCCATTTTCTCTTCTGTGTACATAATCTATTCCACACAAATTGAAGGGACGATGGCGATCACACGGCATATCTATGCTCACCTGCCCAGGTGACAGAAATAGTGAATTCATGAGGCTGTTATATGTGCATCATGAATTCATTATTTCTGACACCTGACTTGATGAGTATAGATAGTGTGACAGTGATTGTCTCTTCAGTCTGTGTCCAATGGATGCTGCAGAACAGAATCAGGACGCAATGACGTCAACAAGCGTAAAGCAACATGGCTGCCATTACTAGCAGTATGTGGTCAGTGTTTTATATCAGTATTTGTAAGCCAAAACAAGGAGTGGAGCAATTAGAGGTCAATTACGTTATTAACATAATAACTAGCACCTCTGCCTTTATCACCCACTCCTGGTTTTGGATTACAAATACTGATATTAAATACAGACCAAATACTGCCAGTTTGAGGACAGCCTTGGTTTGTAGAGGAAAAACATAGGAGACACGGTCAACACAACCAAAACTAAAGTTTATTAATGAGAAATATTATTATCATTGTAGAAAATTACTGGTGCAGATGTAATTACAACAGGACATTTACACAACATTGTCCTGCCATGACACCCGTCCAATATCTGAATCAAAAAAGGCGGCAAATTGGTCCCGCAAGTGACCAACTTCAGCAGTTGACCGCAGCGGGTGATGCTGGACATCGGGCAGTGGGTGAGCAACTGGTTCATCCAGTTCAATGATGGGTCGCTCCTTAGCCATTATATAATTGTGCAGAACCACACAGGCTTTGACCACCTCGTCGACTGTCTCCATTTTTAGATTTATGGCTGATGCAAGAATGCGCCATTTAGAGACCAAAATGCCAAAGGTACACTCTACTGTTCTTCGGGCCCTGGTCAGTCTGAAGTTAAAGATCCTTCTAGTGTGGTTCAAGTCCCGACTGGAATATGGCTTCAGTAGGTTTTCACACATCTGGAAGGCCTCATCCCCAACCATAACAAATGGCATCGGTGGACCTTGAGTGTTGGGGAGAGGTTGTGGCGGGGTAAAATTAAAATTTTTGCCATACACACGGCGCCCCATATCCGAGTTCTTGAAAGTCTGTGAATCGTTGCCACGGCCAAAAGCTCCAATGTCCACGGCGATGAAGCAACAATTCACATCGGCTATTGCCATGAGCACAACAGAAAAATATTTTCTTATAGTTGAGAAACTCCGATCCTGTTCTGGCAGGTTTTATAATGCGGATGTGCTTTCCATCAACCGCTCCTAAACAGTTTGGGAAATTACACACACTCCAGAATTTTTCAGCTATTTCAAGCCACATGTTCTCGGTGGGTAGGTGTATAAACTCATCCCGGAGAACATTCCACAAAGCCCGGCAGGTGTCTGCAACTATTCCAGACAGGGTGGAAATTCCAAGCCGGTATTGGAAGTGGAGGGATGATAAACTCTCTCCGGTTGCCAGAAATCTGGAAGAAAATAATCAACAAAAAAAAATTTACAATCTATTTATGGTGTGTTTACGCTAAAGAAAGCTAGGAAAATACCCAAAACATACATGTCAGAAAACCCAAAATTTGGACTGTCGTTGGTTTAGATTTGGAACGTACCTTAATGTAACCAGCAGACGTTCCTCGGGTGGAATCCCTCTACGGAGCTGGGTGTCATGTCTCCTTGGACACGAGCAAGCAAATCCCGGAACGAGTCTTGCGACATCCTTGTATATTCATGGAATTTTTCCGGGTTGGCATTAAGCTCGCCATGCAGCGTGTGATAGGTTCCCCGGCTCTCACGTAGTTCGATAATGTGGTGCCTCCAAAAACGCCGACGTTGTCTCCTTCTCCATCTTTCGCGATTTCTGTCTTGCTCCCAAGCAAAAGCACAGGCAAGAAACAGCTTGATGCTTAAATCCAGGTTGAAATAAAAGCTCTCCATGCGAAGATCCATCATGACATAGGATACAGGAGCAAAATCTGAATATTATAGCTGTTCAGGGGTCTATATAAAGAAATCCCATAATACATGCCCTCAGTAGTCACATTGGCGGTGTCTGGTTGTCTAGATTTTTCTCTTGTGAAATTTCTCATCATGCGCACAAAAAACGCAAACGCAGGAAAAAACGCATATAAACGCGTACAAAAGCGGCGTTTTTTTTACCGCATGCGGTACCGCATGGGTCTAAAAAACGACGCGTTTGTACGCGTTTATATGCGTTTTTTCCACCCCTTGCGGATGCGTATTAAACACTGCGGATTTAAACACAATTGTGAAAGTAGCCTAACACCGCTGCTTCTTTATGCCACTTACTACTTTGTAGCCGATCGCAGAAAACCCCTCTGTCTGTATCGCCCATTGTGGCCGCCATTTATCTCTTCTGATTTCCCTGTATATTGGTAACAATGAGCAGAGGTGAAAGAACTGGGGAAGGTGGAGGATAATTCCCACAAACCGATCATCCTCTTGTGTCTACACAGGTCTCGTTATCCTGGCCGCAGTACAACTCTCATCAGGAGAAGTCTATGTGCGGAGAGGATCGAACATCACTGACTGCAGCATGAAATGTCCTCATACTGACGGGGTCCTGCAGCTGTACAGAGACTGTGGAGGAGAGGAGACGCCACTACTGGAGCTGTGGTGTGATAATAAGTGGCACTATAATCGCTATAAGCCCAGACTCCTCTATAACAATAGCACCGGGTGCTGGAGCCTGAGAGACGCCGGGAAGAACGACTCCTGTGTGTACAATGTGGTGTATTATGGGGATAATGGAAGATTCCTGACCACGTTACCCGTCACTGTACTAGGTAAGATGATGATGACCCCAGGGGAACGAGCGTAACTGCTGTATGTGGAGTCAGGAAGGAATTTGTTTCCAAAGATGGGGAAATTATTATATGCCTCATAGGGTTTTTGCTTTTACTCTGGATAAATATGTTACAGATCTCAAGAAACTTATGTCTACCTTCAACCTTAAGGCTATGTGCACATGTTCGGGATTTCTTGCAGATATTTCCAGAGTAAAACAGGACATTTTCTGCAAGAAATCTGCATGCGTTTTTACCACATTTTTGTTGCCTTTTTTTGCGTATTTTTCCGGAGGTTCCCAATCCAATAATATAGTGGGAAATCCGCAAAAAATCCATAAAATTAATGAACATGCTGCGTTTTTTACCGCAATGCGTTTTTTTTTCGCAGCAAAAAACGCATCATGTGCACAAAAATTGCGGAATGCATTCTAAATGATGGGATGCATCATGTATGCGTTTTTATAGCGAAAAAAACGCGAAAAATCTGCAACGTGTGTACACAGCCTAAAACTATGAAGAAATGAGCTGCATATTCCATGAGGACACACTAATGCTAAGTGGTCATATTACATCTCTGTCACACAAGTCTATGGCAGTTATACTCTGTGACAATATCCTGTTCATCTTAGAAGTCGCTGATTGACATTGTGCTGTTAATTAATCTGTGATCTGCAAATGACTCTTCTAGTGTTAAGGTACCTTCACACTGAACGATATCGCTAGCGATCCGTGACGTTGCAGCGTCCTGGCTAGCGATATCGTTCAGTTTGACACGCAGCAGCGATCAGGCCCCTGCTGTGATGTCGTTGGTCGGAGCAGAAAGTCCAGAACTTTATTTGGTCGCTGGATCTCCCCGCAGACATCGCTGGATCGGCGTGTGTGACGCCGATTCAGCGATGTCTTCACTGGTAACCAGGGTAAACATCGGGTTACTAAGTGCAGGGCCGCGCTTAGTAACTCGATGTTTACCCTGGTTACCATCGTAAAAGTAAAAAAAACAAACGCTTCATACTTACCTTCCGCTGTCTGTCCTCCGGCGCTGTGCTTTCCTGCACTGACTGTGAGCGCCGGCCAGCCGGAAAGCAGAGCGGTGACGTCACCGCTCTGCTTTCCGGCCGCTGTGCTCAGAGCCAGAGCAGGAAAGCACAGCGCCGGGGACAGACACGGAAGATAAGTATGTAGTGTTTGTTTTTTTTGCTTTTACGATGGTAACCAGGGTAAACATCGGGTTACTAAGTGCAGGGCCGCGCTTAGTAACTCGATGTTTACCCTGGTTACCATCGTAAAAGTAAAAAAAACAAACGCTTCATACTTACCTTCCGCTGTCTGTCCTCCGGCGCTGTGCTTTCCTGCACTGACTGTGAGCGCCGGCCAGCCGGAAAGCAGAGCGGTGACGTCACCGCTCTGCTTTCCGGCCGCTGTGCTCAGAGCCAGAGCAGGAAAGCACAGCGCCGGGGACAGACACGGAAGATAAGTATGTAGTGTTTGTTTTTTTTGCTTTTACGATGGTAACCAGGGTAAACATCGGGTTACTAAGCGCGGCCCTGCGCTTAGTAACCCAATGTTTACACTGGTTACCGGCATCGTTGGTCGCTGGAGAGCTGTCTGTGTGACAGCTCTCCAGCGACCAAACAGCGACGCTGCAGCGATCCGGATCGTTGTCGGTATCGCTGCAGCGTCGCTGAGTGTGAAGGTACTTTTACTCTCTAGTACAAATTCCAAAAACCATACATCCACAGCTCCTCTCGGTAGTCACGCTCTGTATATACTGTATATCCACAGCTCCTCTCTGTAGTCACACTCTGTATATACTATATATCCACAGCTCCTCTGTAGTCACACGCTCTGTATACACTATATATCCACAGCATCTCTCTGTAGTCACACTCTCTGTATATACTATATATCAACAGCTCCTCTGTAGTCACATGCTCTGTATATATTATATATCCACAGCTCCTCCGTAGTCACACGCTGTGTATATACTATATATCCACAGGTCCTCTCAGTAGTCACACGCTCTGTATATAAGATATATCCACAGCTCTTCTCTATAGTCTCACGTTCTGTATATACTATATATCCACAGCTCCTCTCTGTAGTCACACGCCCTGTATATACTGTATATCCACAGCTCCTCTCTGTAGTCACGCGCTCTGTATACTATAAATATACACCTCCTCCCTGTAGTCACACTCTGTATATACTATATATCCACAGCTCCTCTCAGTAGTCACACACTCTGTATATAGTGTATATCCACATCTCCTCTCTGTAGTCACACGCTCTGTATACTATATATATATACACAGCTCCTCCCTGTAGTCACACTCTGTATATCCTATATATCCACAGCTCCTCTCAGTAGTCACACGCTCTGTATATACTGTATATCCACAGCTCCTCTCTGTAGTCGCTTGCTCTGTATACTATATATACACAGCTCCTCCCTGTAGTCACACTCTATATATTCTATATATCCACAGCTCCACTCTGTAGTCACATGCTCTGTATATACTGTATATTCACAGCTCCTCTCTATAGTCACATGCTCTGTATATACTACATATATACACAGCTCCTCTCTGTAGTCACATTCTCTGTATATACTATATATCCACAGCTCCTCTGTAGTCACACGCTCTGTATATATTATATATCCACAGCTCCTCTGTAGTCACAGGTTCTGTATATACTATATATCCACAGCTCCTCTCAGTAGTCACATGCTCTGTATATACTGTATATCCACAGCTCCTCTCTGTAGTCACATGCTCTGTATATACTATATATATACACAGCTCCTCTCTGTAGTCACACTCTCTGTATATACTATATATCCACAGCTCCTCTCTGTAGTCACACGCTCTGTATACTATATATATACACAGCTCCTCCCTGTAGTCACACTCTGTATATCCTATATATCCACAGCTCCTCTCAGTAGTCACACGCTCTGTATATACTGTATATCCACAGCTCCTCTCTGTAGTCACAAGCTCTGTATATACTATATATCCACAGCTCCTCTCAGTAGTCACACGCTCTGTATATACTGTATATCCACAGCTCCTCTGTAGTCACACGCTCTGTATACTATATATATATATACACAGCTCCTCCCTGTAGTCACACTCTGTATATACTATATATCCACAGCTCCTCTCTGTAGTCACACTCTATATATTCTATATATCCACAGCTCCACTCTGTAGTCACATGCTCTGTATATACTGTATATCCACAGCTCCTCTCTATAGTCACATGCTCTGTATATACTACATATATACACAGCTCCTCTCTGTAGTCACATTCTCTGTATATACTATATATCCACAGCTCCTCTGTAGTCACACGCTCTGTATATATTATATATCCACAGCTCCTCTGTAGTCACAGGTTCTGTATATACTATATATCCACAGCTCCTCTCAGTAGTCACACGCTCTGTATATACTGTATATCCACAGCTCCTCTGTAGTCACATGCTCTGTATATACTATATATACACAGCTCCTCTCTGTAGTCACACTATCTGTATATACTATATATCCACAGCTCCTCTGTAGTCACATGCTCTGTATATATTATATATCCACAGCTCCTCTGCAGTCACACGCTCTGTATATACTATATATCCACAGCTCCTCTCAGTAGTCACACGCTCTGTATATACTATATATCCACAGCTCCTCTCTGTAATCACACGCTCTGTATATACTATATATCCACAGCTCCTCTCTGTAATCACATGCTCTGTAGATACTATATATCCACAGCTCCTCTTTGTAATCACACGATCTTTATATACCGTATATCCACAGCTCCTCTCTGTAGTCACATGCTCTGTATATACTATATATCCACTGCTCCTCTCTGTAGTCACACTCTGTATATACTATATATTCACAGCTCCTCTGTCGTCACATGCTCTGTATATATTATATATCCACAGCTCCTCTGTAGTCACACACTCTGTATATACTATATATCCACAGATCCTCTCAGTAGTCACACGCTCTGTATATACTGTATATCCACAGCTCCTCTCTGTAGTCACATGCTCTGTATATACTATATACAGTATATATATATACACAGCTCCTCTGTAGTCACACTCTATGTATATACTATATATCCACAGCTCCTCTGCAGTCACACGCTCTGTATATAATATATATCCACAGCTCCTCTCAGTAGTCACACGCTCTGTATATACTATATATCCACAGCTCCTCTGTCGTCACATGCTCTGTATATATTATATATCCACAGCTCCTCTCAGTAGTCACACGCTCTGTATATACCGTATATCCACAGCTCCTCTCTGTAGTCACATGCTCTGTATATACTATATATATACACAGCTCCTCTCTGTAGTCACACTCTCTGTATATACTATATATCCACAGCTCCTCTCTGTAGTCACACGCTCTGTATACTATATATATACACAGCTCCTCCCTGTAGTCACACTCTGTATATCCTATATATCCACAGCTCCTCTCAGTAGTCACACGCTCTGTATATACTGTATATCCACAGCTCCTCTCTGTAGTCACAAGCTCTGTATATACTATATATCCACAGCTCCTCTCAGTAGTCACACGCTCTGTATATACTGTATATCCACAGCTCCTCTGTAGTCACACGCTCTGTATACTATATATATATATACACAGCTCCTCCCTGTAGTCACACTCTGTATATACTATATATCCACAGCTCCTCTCTGTAGTCACACTCTATATATTCTATATATCCACAGCTCCACTCTGTAGTCACATGCTCTGTATATACTGTATATCCACAGCTCCTCTCTATAGTCACATGCTCTGTATATACTACATATATACACAGCTCCTCTCTGTAGTCACATTCTCTGTATATACTATATATCCACAGCTCCTCTGTAGTCACACGCTCTGTATATATTATATATCCACAGCTCCTCTGTAGTCACAGGTTCTGTATATACTATATATCCACAGCTCCTCTCAGTAGTCACACGCTCTGTATATACTGTATATCCACAGCTCCTCTGTAGTCACATGCTCTGTATATACTATATATACACAGCTCCTCTCTGTAGTCACACTATCTGTATATACTATATATCCACAGCTCCTCTGTAGTCACATGCTCTGTATATATTATATATCCACAGCTCCTCTGCAGTCACACGCTCTGTATATACTATATATCCACAGCTCCTCTCAGTAGTCACACGCTCTGTATATACTATATATCCACAGCTCCTCTCTGTAATCACACGCTCTGTATATACTATATATCCACAGCTCCTCTCTGTAATCACATGCTCTGTAGATACTATATATCCACAGCTCCTCTTTGTAATCACACGATCTTTATATACCGTATATCCACAGCTCCTCTCTGTAGTCACATGCTCTGTATATACTATATATCCACTGCTCCTCTCTGTAGTCACACTCTGTATATACTATATATTCACAGCTCCTCTGTCGTCACATGCTCTGTATATATTATATATCCACAGCTCCTCTGTAGTCACACACTCTGTATATACTATATATCCACAGATCCTCTCAGTAGTCACACGCTCTGTATATACTGTATATCCACAGCTCCTCTCTGTAGTCACATGCTCTGTATATACTATATACAGTATATATATATACACAGCTCCTCTGTAGTCACACTCTATGTATATACTATATATCCACAGCTCCTCTGCAGTCACACGCTCTGTATATAATATATATCCACAGCTCCTCTCAGTAGTCACACGCTCTGTATATACTATATATCCACAGCTCCTCTGTCGTCACATGCTCTGTATATATTATATATCCACAGCTCCTCTCAGTAGTCACACGCTCTGTATATACCGTATATCCACAGCTCCTCTCTGTAGTCACATGCTCTGTATATACTGTATATCCACAGCTCCTCTCTATAGTCACATGCTCTGTATATACTATATATATACACAGCTCCTCTGTAGTCACACTCTCTGTATATACTATATATCCACAGCTTCTCTGTAGCCACATGCTCTGTATATATTATATATCCACAGCTCCTCTGCAGTCACACGCTCTGTATATACTATATATCCACAGCTTCTCTGTAGTCACATGCTCTGTATATACTATATATCCACAGCTCCTCTGTTGTGAATTCTGTGGTCGAGCTCCCTCCTGTGGTCACAAGTGGTACTTCGGCTGATTCTGTCTATGGGTTTCCGTTGGTGGATGTGAGTGGTACTGCGGCTTCTGAGTTTCCTTCCTCAGGTGATGAGGTTAAGTCGTTAGGTGCTGCTCTATTTAACTCCACCTAGTGCTTTGATCCTGGCCTCCAGTCAATGTTCTAGTATTGGTCTTGCTTCCTCCTGGATCGTTCCTGTGGCCAGTCTTTCCTGCATAAGCTAAGTTTTGCTTGTGTTGTTTTTGTTTGCTATTTTTTCTGTCCAGCTTGCTTTATTGGTTTTTCTTGCTTGCTTGAAGCTCTGGGACGCAGAGGGAGCACCTCCGTACCGTTAGTCGGTGCGGAGGGTCTTTTTGCCCACTCTGCATGGTTGTTTGTAGGGTTTTGTGTTGACCGCAAAGCTATCTTTCCTATCCTCGGTCTATTCAGTAAGTCGGGCCTCACTTTGCTAAAATCTGTTTCATCTCTGTGTTTGTATTTTCATCTTAACTCACAGTCATTATATGTGGGGGGCTGCCTTTTCCTTTGTGGAATTTTTCTGAGGCAAGGTAGGCTTATTTTTCTATCTTCAGGGGTGGTTAGTTTCTCAGGCTGTGCCGAGTTGCATAGGGAGCGTTAGGCGCAATCAACGGCTACCTCTAGTGTGGTATGATAGGATTAGGGATTGCGGTCAGCAGAGTTCCCACGTCTCAGAGCTTGTCCTATGTTATTTGTAACTATCAGGTCACTTGTGTGCTCTTAACCACCAGGTCCATTGTGGTTCTGAATTACCTATTCATAACACTCCTCTCAGTAGTCACACGCTCTGTATATACTGTATATCCACAGCTCCTCTCTGTAGTCACATGCTCTGTATATATTATATATATACACAGCTCCTCTCTGTAGTCACACTCTTTGTATATACTATATATCCACAGCTCCTCTGTCGTCACATGCTCTGTATATATTATATATCCACAGCTCCTCTGTAGTCACACACTCTGTATATACTATATATCCACATCTCCTCTCAGTAGTCACACGCTCTGTATATACTGTATATCCACAGCTCCACTCTGTAGTCACATGCTCTGTATATACTATATATATACACAGCTCCTCTGTAGTCACACTCTCTGTATATACTATATATCCACAGCTCCTCTCAGTAGTCACACGCTCTGTATATACTGTATATCCCAGCTCCTCTCTGTAGTCACATGCTCTGTATATACTATATATATATACACAGCTCCTCTGTAGTCACACACTCTGTATATACTATATATCCACAGCTCCTCTGTAGTCACATGCTCTGTATATATTATATATCCACAGCTCCTCTGTAGTCACACACTCTGTATATACTATATATCCACAGCTCCTCTGCAGTCACACGCTCTGTATATACTATATATCCACAGCTCCTCTCAGTAGTCACACGCTCTGTATATAAGATATATCCACAGCTCCTCTCTGTAGTCACACGCTCTGTATATACTATATATCCACAGCTCCTCTCTGTAGTCACACGCTCTGTATAAACTATATATCCACAGCTCCTCTCTGTAGTCACACGCTCTGTATATACCATATATCCACCACTTCTCTCTGTAGTCACACTCTGTGTATACGATATATCCACAGCTCCTCTCTCTAGTCACACTCTGTACATACTATATATCCACAGCTCTTCCCTGTAGTCACACGCTCTGTATATATTATATATCCACAGCTCCTCTGTAGTCATACGCTCTGTATACACCATATATCCACAGCTCCTCTGTAGTCACACGCTCTGTATATGCTACACATCCACAGCTCCCCTCAGTAGTCACACATTCTGTATATACTATATATCCACAGATCCTCTCTGTAGTCACACGCTCTGTATATACTATATATTCACAGCTTCTCTGTAGTCACATGCTCTGTATATATTATACATCCACAGCTCCTCTGCAGTCACACGCTCTGTATATACTATATATCCACAGCTCCTCTCAGTAGTCAGACGCTCTGTATATACCGTATATCCACAGCTCCTCTCTGTAGTCACATGCTCTGTATATACTGTATATATACACAGCTCCTCTCTGTAGTCACACTCTGTATATACTATATATCCACAGCTCCTCTGTCGTCACATGCTCTGTATATATTATATATCCACAGCTCCTCTGTAGTCACACACTCTGTATATACTATATATCCACAGTTCCTCTCAGTAGTCACACGCTCTGTATAAACTGTATATCCACAGCTCCTCTCTGTAGTCACATGCTCTGTATATACTATATATATATATACACAGCTCCTCTGTAGTCACACTCTCTGTATATACTATATATCCACAGCTCCTCTCAGTAGTCACACGCTCTGTATATACTATATATCCACAGCTCCTCTCTGTAGTCACATGCTCTGTATATACTATATATATACACAGCTCCTCTGTAGTCACACTCTCTGTATATACTATATATCCACAGCTTCTCTGTAGTCACATGTTCTGCATATATTATATATCCACAGCTCCTCTGCAGTCACACGCTCTGTATATACTATATATCCACAGCTCCTCTCAGTAGTCACACGCTCTGTATATAAGATATATCCACAGCTCCTCTTTGTAGTCACACGCTCTGTATATACTATATATCCACAGCTCCTCTTTGTAGTCACACTCTGTGTATAAGATATATCCACAGCTCCTCTGTCTAGTCACACTCTGTATATACTATATATCCACAGCTCTTCCCTGTAGTCACACGCTCTGTATATATTATATATCCACAGCTCCTCTGTAGTCACACACTCTGTATACACCATATATCCACAGCTCCTCTCTGTAGTCACACGCTCTGTATATACTACACATCCACAGCTCCCCTCAGTAGTCACACATTCTGTATATACTATATATCCACAGATCCTCTCTGTAGTCACACGCTCTGTATATACTATATATCCACAGCTCCTCTCTGTAGTCACACGCTCTGTATATACTATATATCCACAGCTCCTCTCTGTAGTCACACTCTCTGTATACACTATATATCCACAGCTCCTCTCTGTAGTCACACTCTCTGTATACACTATATATCCACAGCTCCTCTCTGTAGTCACACATTCTGTATATACTATATATCCACAGATCCTCTCTGTAGTCACACGCTCTGTATATACTATATATCCACAGCTCCTCTCTGTAGTCACACGCTCTGTATATACTATATATCCACAGCTCCTCTCTGTAGTCACACTCTCTGTATACACTATATATCCACAGCTCCTCTCTGTAGTCACACTCTCTGTATACACTATATATCCACAGCTCCTCTCTGTAGTCACACATTCTGTATATACTATATATCCACAGCTCCTCTCTGTAGTCACACACTCTGTATATACTATATATCCACAGCTCCTCTCTGTAGTCACACGCTCTGTATATACTATATATCCACAGCTCCTCCCTGTAGTCACACTCTCTGTATACACTATATATACACAGCTCCTCTCTGTAGTCACACTCTCTGTATATACTATATATCAACAGCTCCTCTGTAGTCACATGCTCTATATATATTATATATCCACAGCTCCTCCGTAGTCACACGCTGTGTATATACTATATATCCACAGGTCCTCTCAGTAGTCACACGCTCTGTATATAAGATATATCCACAGCTCTTCTCTGTAGTCACACGCTCTGTATAAACTATATATCAACAGCTCCTCTCTGTAGTCACACGCTCTGTATATACCATATATCCACAGCTCCTCTCTGTAGTCACACTCTGTGTATACGATATATCCACAGCTCCTCTCAGTAGTCACACGCTCTGTATATACGATATATCCACAGCTCCTCTCTCTAGCCACACTTTGTATATACTATATATCCACAGCTCTTCCCTGTAGTCACACGCCCTTTATATATTATATATCCACAGCGCCTCTGTAGCCACACACTCTGTATATACTATATATCCACAGCTCCTCTCTGTAGTCACACTCTGTATACACTATATATCCACAGCTCCTCTCTGTAGTCACATGCTCTGTATATACTATATATCTACAGGTCCCCTCTGTAGT
Source organism: Ranitomeya imitator (assembly GCF_032444005.1). Lineage (NCBI taxonomy): Eukaryota > Metazoa > Chordata > Amphibia > Anura > Dendrobatidae > Ranitomeya > Ranitomeya imitator. Next base: position 12,244,189 of record NC_091284.1, on the reverse strand, counting down.
CACACGCTCTGTATATACTACATATCCACAGCTCCCCTCAGTAGTCACACATTCTCTATATACTATATATCCACAGCTCCTCTCTGTAGTCACACGCTCTGTATATACTATATATCCACATCTCCTCTCTGTAGTCCCACGCTCTGTATATACTATATATCCACAGGTCCCCTCTGTAGTCACACATTCTGTATATACTATATACCCACAGCTCCTCTCTGTAGTTACACGCTCTGTATATACTAGATATCCACAGGTCCCCTCTGTAGTCACACGCTCTGTATATACCATATATCCACAGCTCGTCTCTGTAGTCGCACTCTTTGTATACACTATATATTCACAGCTCCTCTCTGTAGTCACACGCTCTGTTTATACTATATATCCACAGCTCCTCTTTGTAGTCACACTCTCTGTATATACTATATATCCACAGCTCCTCTCTGTAGTTACATGCTCTGTATATACTATATTTCCACAGCTCCTCTGTAGTCACACGCTCTGTATACACTATATATCCACAGCTCCTGTTTGTAATCACATGCTCTGTATATATTATATATCCACAGCTCCTCTCTGTAGTCACACTCTCTGTATATACTATATATCCACAGCTCCTCTCTGTAGTTACAAGCTCTGTATATGCTATATATCCACAGCTCCTCTGTAGTCACACGCTCTGTATACACTACATATCCACAGCTCCTCTCTGTAGTCACACGCTCTGTATATAAGATATATCCACAGCTCTTCTCTGTAGTCTCACGTTCTGTATATACTATATATCCACAGCTCCTCTCTGTAGTCACATGCTCTGTATATACCATATATCCACAGCTCCTCTCTGTAGTCACACACTCTGTATATACTATATATCCACAGCTCCTCTCTGTAGTCACACGCTCTGTATATACTATAAATCCACAGCTCCTCTCTGTAGTCACACGTTCTGTATAAACTATATATCCACAGCTCCTCTCTGTAGTCACATGCTCTGTATATACTATATTTCCACAGCTCCTCTGTAGTCACACGCTCTGTATACACTACATATCCACAGCTCCTCTCTGTAGTCACACGCTCTGTATATACTATATATCCACAGCTCCTCTCTGTAGTCACACTCTGTATATACTATACATCCACAGCTTCTCTCTGTAGTCACACGCTCTGTATACACTATAGATCCACAGCTCCTTGCTGTAGTCACACTCTCTGTATATACTATATATCCACAGCTCCTCTGTAGTCAAATGCTATGTATATACTGTACGATATATCCACAGCTCCTCTCTGTAGTCACACGCTCTGTATATTCTATATTGTAACACCCCAGGTTCCTTGTTGTTACAGTAACATTGCGTTCCTCATGGGGAGAGTGATGTCACACTTGGAAGCGATGAAGGATCTCTTTATCAGGTATTCACAAACATGCAACATATGCTCATACTCCACACTCTGTATATACTATATATCCACAGCTCCTCTTTGTAGTCACACGCTCTACTATATATCCACAGCTCCTCTCTGTAGTCACACTCTGTATATATTCACAGCTCCTCTATGTAGTCACACACTCTATATACTATATTTCCACAGCTCCACTCTGTAGTCACACGCTCTTTATATACTACATATCCACAGCTCCTCTGTAGTCACACACTCTGTATATACTATATATCCACAGCTCCTCTCTGTAGTCGCACGCTCTGTATATACTATATATCCACAGCTCCTCTATGTAGTCACACACTCTATATACTATATTTCCACAGCTCCACTCTGTAGTCACACACTCTGTATATACTATATATCCACAGCTCCTCTGTAGTCACACACTCTGTATATACTATATATCCACAGCTCCTCTCTGTAGTCGCATGCTCTGTATATACTATATATCCACAGCTCCTCTATGTAGTCACACACTCTGTATATAATACATAGCCACAGCTTACCTCTGTAGTCACACTCTATATATACTATATATCCACATCTCTCTGTAGTCACATGCTCTGTATATACTATATATCCACAGCTCCTCTCTGTAGTCACACACTCTGCATATACTATATACTGTATCTACAGCTGCTCTCTGAAGTCACAGTATCTGTATATACTATACATCCACAGCTTCTCTCTGTAGTCACACACTCTGTATATACTATATGTCCACAGCTCCCCTCTGTAGTCACAGTGTCTGTATATACTATATATCCACAGCTCCTCTTTGTAGTCATGCTGTCTGTATATATTATATGTCAGGCACATGAGGTATTTGACTGTCTATGATCATGCACACTGAGCTCTGCTATGTCCCTTAAAGTTGAGCGCAGACAGGCTGTGGGCCATTCCGAACCCCCTCTTCTCACTCTGCCTGCTGCCTATGTGTGTAATTCAAAACCCTCACTAGAATCACTGAAGAAGTTTTATGGCTTTTAGCTGCATCAGACAAGTCTCCCTAAACTACTCATTTTTTCCTGACAACCAATACCAGCCAAAACTGGTATATCCACTTTCAAACTGCAGGGATCTCTTTGTTCTATTACAGTGATATATATGGGCACCGATCTGGGCTAGAGATATAAGAATTATATACTCCGGATGTCCATCAATAGATCTGTCACTCACTGAAAGCGCTAGCAACTAAACGCAACAAGTTCAAAGAGTGGATTTCTCCGTAAGCGGCTCAGTGAATTGCTCCATGTTAAAAGAATCGCCCCGACGTGGCGCACCTCATGATCCAGGGGTGTTTTTCAGATATGAGAATCCTACAGCGAGCTAGGCATAAAAATAGTTTGCCTACGTCTAAGTAAAGGGGAGGTTTCAGCCTCTAAGTGATGTCACCACAGGGGGAGTGCCTGGGTCTTAGGCTAGGAAATATCTGTGTGAAGCAGGAGTCTTCAGTGTCTTTTGTCCGGGGTCTAGTTGCTCTACAGATGTGACATGCTGTAACGCTTGCACCCTGACTGGTTGGTGCGGGCATCCGAGGGTGTGGCCCCACTGGACCGCTGACCAGACTACCCTGGAAGGGGCATAACTAAGTAGCTTCCTAGGTGTTCGCTGGAGCCTCTGATGGTGAGGTCAGACTTGTGTGGCAGGTAGCTACCAGGTACCACTCCAGGGTGGTGTCTGGCTGTGGCTGCTGATCCCACCGGGGGACAGGACACAGGCAGGCACGGCTGTGACACTTACAGGAAGACAGGTACTATAGAGACACTGGCGGGCAATCGGGCACGACAGACACTGGCAGGCAGGTGGGCATGGCTGACACTCTGGCAGACAGGCGGGCACGGCTTGCACACTGGCAGGACTGGCAGACAGGGCTGGAACTCTGGCAGGTCAGGTAGGTACCGGAATATATACTTTGTATATGGAAGCAGCTAGGAACCTGTTCAGACAGGAGAGTATAGCAGAACAGGTAGGAACCTGTTCAGACAGGAGAGTATATAGGAACCTGTTCAGACAGAAGAGTAAATGGAAACAGGTTGGAACCTGTTCAGACAGGAGCAGAAACGTAGGAGCGGAACAAGGCAGAACCGCAAGGAGTGGAGCACGAGAGCAGAGTGGAGCCGCAGAGTGCAGAGCCGAGAGCAAAGCGAAACCACAGAGTGCAGATCTGAGAGCAGAGCTAAGCCACAGAGTGCAGAGCCGAGAGCAGAGTAAAGCCACAGAGTGCAGAGCCGAGAGCAGAGCAAAGTCACATAGTGTAGAGCCGAGAGCAGAGCAAAGTCACAGAGTGTAGAGCCGAGAGCAGAGCAAGGCCATAGAGTGCAGAGCAAAGCCGAGAGCAGAGAGGTGCAGAGCCACAGGTAGTGGCGAACAGAGCAGAGAAGTGCAGAGCCAAGGATAGTGACGAGCAAAGGAGTGAATACAGAGGTACACACAGCAGAGTGGGAATGGAAAACACACAAAGAAACAACAGGAACGGACATAGACCAGAGTTCAGACAGGAACAGACATGGATACGGATACTAGAACTAGACACAGATAGGCCTGCATATTGCAGCCCTCAGAGCCAGGAAACAGAACACGACCTGGCAGCTCAATAGCAAATACTGAGGGAAATTGTTTGCTCAGGCATCCTCTAATGGGTGAGGACGGCTTAAGTATCAGAGGCCTCTAGGCAATTGGCCGGGGACACCATAGGGAGGTGCACGCAGTCTAAATAAGAATCTGGATTTGCCAGCGCTGCCCCCCTATGCACACAGCCAGGAAATGTACACAGAGCGAGCACCCATGAGGCACACGGCATGGAGCTGGCAGCAGACAGAACTCACAGCCTGGCTCAGGGTCAGTTGATGTATCAGGCAGGTGGGGGATGGAAAGCCATGCAGTGATGCCGGCAGGGTTGTTACACATGCATTTGGATGTGTCTCCTGAGCACATGGGCAACCAGGAGGGGAAATGATGTGCAAGTGTTCTTTTTTCAGTTTTAATCCTTTTTTTATTTGTAATTGTATTGTACATATGTTAATGTCTCCATTATAATATATTTTTATATTTTGTAAACACTGCCTACTTTTTTGGGGGGTAAAATCTACAATCTATTAGCTTGTCTCTCCTTGTTCTATAGGGAACTGTCGTGTCCTCTGAGGTGAATTACGCTACTGATTTGGATTAGCTCCGGACCCGTTAACAAATAAGTGAATCAGAGCTGGTGGCAGCATACTTTGTCCTGTGCAATTGGGCGTCATTGCAGCGACCGGCGGCATTGATAATTATTGTTCCCGCCTGTGTGGGAGTAGTTATATCACCCTCACTGTCCAATGGCCAGTACATAGCAGGCAGCCTTTCTGACGACTAATTACCCTAGGTGCAGTACCCTGACTGACCTGAGGGTAAGGGGGTTGCCAGAGAGCTGCAAGTCCCAAACCGGAACTGGGAGATGGGATATAGATAATAATAGGTAATCAAGGAATTCCAGCCATCGTCCTTCATTCAAACTCCAGCCAAAGCAGAGTGGACTTCCTGAAACACGGGGTGGTACTGAAAGAGGTACCACAGCTTGGTAGACCCCGTTACAGAAGGTAACTGCCCCATAAGTAGCACTGCCCCTGAGGTAATGGGGGTGGATGAGGAGGTAGTACCCATAGCAGCGCCGGCTGACGAGTCTGTAGAAATCCCCGGGTAGACAGCCCACATAGCTGCTGTCACCCGCAGTCAGAGTGCCCGGAACACAGATAACTTTCTGCCTTCTGGACCCTCCTCCGTCACAGGCGTGACTGGACCAAAAATGGACAAGAGCAGGTCCCAGAGGGTTCCCGTGAGGAAGAGACCCTGATGTCGCTTCTGGCTGCCCCTAGCCAGGAGTTCCAGGCCGCTCTGCACTCAGATGCGAGCCTGGAGAATTTGAGACACCTCGCCTTGACGCCCACCTCCGTGACTGATAAGGAGAGGGTGTTCTGGGAACGAGGGAGATTGTACCGGGAGACAGCACCCGGAAAATCCCAAAAGGAGTGGTTGAGGGAAAGACAGCTGGTCATCCCGCGCCAATTCAGGAGTGAGTTGTTGCAGATTGCCCATGAGATCCCGCTCGCTGAACTCTTGGGGATCAGCAAAACTAAGGCCCGTCTGTCTCAACACTTCTATTGGCCCAAGATGGGGACAGATGTGACAAACAACTGCCGCTCCTGTATCACCTGCCAAAGAGTGGGGAAGGCGGAGCCTGCTCTTAAGGCTCCCCTGACATCTTTGCCAGTGATAGAGGAGCCTTTCCAGAGGATCGAGGTGGACATTGTGGGCCCGATGGCCGTCCCCAGCAGCTCTGGAAAGCCATACATCGTCACTGTGGTAGACTCTTCTACCCAGTACCCAGAGGCAGTGGCTCTGTCCTCAACCAGGGCAGATAAGGCGGCAGATGCACTGTTGGCCATCTTTTCACAGGTAGGAGTTCCCAGGGAGATGCTTACCGATCAAGGGACCAAATTCATGTCTCGCCTAATGGAGGCTCTCTGTAAGAAAATGAAGGTGAAGCGTCTGGTATCGAGTGCGTATCACCCACAGACCAATGGCTTGTGTGAACGCTTCAATGGTACTCTCAAACAGATGCTAAGCATGCTGGTTGAGACTCAAGGACGCGATTGGGAGCGGTACCTCCCACACCTGCTATTCGCTTACTAAGAGGTTCCCCAGGTCTCGACGGGGTTCTCCTCCTTCGAACTCCTGTACAGCAGGCGAGTCCGGGGACCCCTTGAGTTGGTAAGAGAATCCTGGGAAGAGGAACCGAACCCTTCTGAAGTGTCCATAGTGTCCATAGTGGAGTATGTCATGCACTTCCGTGACAAAATGCAGACCTTGACGCAGTTGGTGCATGACAACATGACGCAGGCTCAGGCTGATCAGAAGCACTGGTACGACCAAAACACCCGGGAGCGGACCTACCAGGTGAGTCAAAAGGTGTGGGTGCTGGTCCCCGTACCAAAGGATAAGCTTCAGGCAGCCTGGGAAGGCCCGTAAGTCGTCCACCAACAGCTCTACCAAGTCATCTACATGGTCACGCTTGACCACACTCGAGGTAGGTGACAGGCCTTTCACGTCAACATGATGAAGGTTCATCGCGAACGTAAAGCTTACATCCTACTGGTCTGCAGCCTGCCCGAAGACGGGCAGTGAGACCCCCTCCTGGACAAGCTGGCCCAAGCCATGGCCATTGGGTCCATTGAGGAATTGGAGATAAGCACCTTGTTAACCGAACCCAAGTGGTCGCAGTTGCGGACTACGCTGGAACCCTTCCGGGCCGTGTTCTCCAACCCACCTGAACAGACTGTGTTAGCGGTCCACGAGGTGGACACCGGGAATCATACCCCACTACGGCGAACACCCTATTGGATCTCTGATGAGGTGCAGCAGGTTATGCGCCAGGAGATCGATGAGATGTTACAGCTGGGGGTGATTCAAAGGTCAAAGAGCGTGTGGGCCTCACCTGTAGTTCTCGTGCCAAAGAAGGATCGAACTACCCGGTTCTGCATGGACTACAGGGGGCTCAATGCCATCACAGCCTCTGACGCACACCCAATGCCGTGCATCGAGGAGCTGCTTGAGCGCTTAGCTGGCACAAAATATCTGGCCATAATGGATCTGAGTCAAGGATACTGGCAGATTCCCCTGAGCACTGAGGCACAGGAGAAGTCTGCCTTTATCACAGCCTTTGGACTGTACGAGTCCACGGTCATGCCCTTCAGCCACTTTCCAGCGGATAGTCAACCACCTGCTTCAGGGACTGGAGAAGTACGCGGTGGCGTATCTGGATGACATAGCCATCTTCAGTTCCTTCTGCAGCATCTCCAGGAGGTGCTCAGGCAAATTCACCAAGCTGATCTGACCATCAAGCCAGGAAAGTGCCAGATGGGCATGAGAGAGGTCCACTACCTGGGGCTCCGGGTAGGTAGGAAGTCCATAAAGCCAGAGCCTGGGAAAGTGGACGCGATCGTGTCCTGGTCCACCCCCCAGGACCAAGAAACAGGTGATGTCCTTCCTGGGCACTGCAGGGTACTATAGGCGCTTTGTAAAGAACTATAGTAGCCTGGCAAAACCCTTGACGGACCTCACCAGGAAGGAGCTACCCCACAAAGTCGACTGGACCGATGTCTGTGAGGGGGCCTTCCAGGCATTGAAAACAGCCCTGTGCAATACTCCTGTGTTGAAAGCAGTCGACCGTTCTTGGTGCAGACCGACGCCAGAGATTTGACCTTGGTGCTTTGCTCAGCCAGGTGAACTCGGGGAACCACCTGCTTCAGGGACTGGAGAAGTACGCGGTGCTCAGCCAGGGAACCACGAGCACCCCGTGTTGTACCTGAGCCAGAAACTTCTGCCAAGTGAAGTGGCCTATTCTACCATCAAGAAGGAGTGCCTGGCCATAGTCTGTGCCCTGCAATGTTTGCAGCCCTACCTGTACGGTTGCACCTTCACTGTGGTGACGGACCACCATGCTCTGCGCTGGCTACAAGCCATGTGTGGAACCAACGGAAGGTTGCTATGCTGGAGCTTTGCCCTCCAGCAGTACAACTTTACAATCAAACACAAAATGGGCAGGGAGCATGGCAATGCAGATGGATTGTCCCGCCAGGGCAAACCTGCCGACGTGCACATGGAGGAGTACTGAGAGGTCCTGCCTCCATAGCGCAGTCCAAAAGGAGGAGGTGTCAGGAACATGAGGTAATTGACTGTCTATGATCACGCACACTGAGCTCTGCTACGTCCTTTAAAGCTGAACACAGACACGCTGTGGGCCTTTTCGACCCCCCCTATTCTCACTCTGCCTGCTGCCTATGTTTGTAAATCAAAACCCTCACTAGAATCACTGAAGACGTTTTATGGCTTTTAGCTGCAGCAGACAAATCTCCCTAAACTACTTATTCCCTCCTCACAACCAACACCAGACAAAACTGGTATAATAATAATAATAATAATTTTTATTTATATAGCGCCAACATATTCCGCAGCGCTTTACAAATTATAGAGGGGACTTGTACAGACAATAGACATTACAGCATAACAGAAATACAGTTCAAAACAGATACCAGGAGGAATGAGGGCCCTGCTCGCAAGCTTACAAACTATGAGGAAAAGGGGAGACACGAGAGGTGGGTGGTAACAATTGCTTTAGTTATTCGGACCGGCCATAGTGTAAGGCTCGGGTGTTCATGTAAAGCTGCATGAACCAGTTAACTGCCTAAGTATGTAGCAGTACAGACACAGAGGGCTATTAACTGCATAAAGTGAATGAGAACATGATGCGAGGAACCTGATTGTTTTTATTTATTTATTTATTTTTTTAAATAGGCCACACAGGGATCGTTAGGTTAATACATTGAGGCGGTAGGCCAGTCTGAACAAATGAGTTTTTAGGGTACGCTTAAAACTGTGGGGATTGGGGATTAATCGTATTAACCTAGGTAGTGCATTCCAAAGAATCGGCGCAGCACGTGTAAAGTCTTGGAGACGGGAGTGGGAGGTTCTGATTATTGAGGATGCTAGCCTGAGGTCATTAGCGGAGCGGAGGGCACGGGTAGGGTGATAGACTGAGACCAGAGAGGAGATGTAGGGTGGTGCTGAGCCATGGAGTGCTTTGTGGATGAGGGTAATAGTTTTGTACTGGATTCTGGAGTGGATGGGTAGCCAGTGTAATGACTGGCACAGGGTAGAGGCATCGGTGTATCGGTTGGTGAGGAATATGATCCTGGCAGCAGCATTCAGGACAGATTGGAGCGGGGATAGTTTGGTAAGAGGGAGGCCGATTAGTAGAGAGTTACAATAGTCCAGACGAGAATGAATAAGTGAAACAGTAAGAGTTTTTGCAGAGTCGAAAGTAAGAAAAGGGCGAATTCTAGAAATGTTTTTGAGATGCAGGTAAGAAGAGCGCGCCAGTGATCGGATGTGGGGGGTGAATGAAAGGTCAGAATCAAGGATGACCCCAAGGCAGCGGGCATGTTGCTTTGGAGTAATGGTGGAACCGCACACGGAGATGGCAATGTCAGGCAAAGGTAGGTTAGTAGAGGGAGAGAACACGAGGACTTCAGTTTTTGACAGGTTTAGTTTCAGATAGAGGGAGGACATGATGTTAGAGACAGCGGTAAGACAATCCCTGGTGTTTTCTAAAAAGGTCGGCATGACAACAGGAGAAGAGGTGTATAATTGGGTGTCGTCAGCATAGAGATGGTACTGGAAACCAAATCTACTGATTGTTTGTCCAATAGGGGCAGTATACAACGAGAAGAGGAGGGGGCCTAGGACTGATCCTTGAGGAACCCCAACAGTAAGGGGAAGGTGAGAGGAGGAGGAACCAGCAAAACATACAGTGAAGGATCGGTCAGAGAGATAGGAGGAGAACCAGGAGAGAACGGTGTCCTTGAGGCCGATGGAGCAGAGCATAGTGAGGAGGAGCTGATGATCCACAGTATCGAATGCTGCAGAGAGATCCAAGAGAATTAGCATGGAGTAGTGACCATTAGATTTAGCTGTTAGTAGGTCATTAGAGACTTTAGTGAGGGCGGTTTCAGTAGAGTGTAAAGAGCGGAAGCCAGATTGAAGAGGGTTGAGAAGAGAGTTATCTGAGAGATAGCGGGTAAGACGGGAGTGGACCAGGCGTTCGAGGAGTTTAGAGATGAAGGGAAGATTAGAGACAGGTCTATAATTAGCGGCACAGTTTTGATCGAGGGATGGTTTTTTAAGTAATGGATGTATGATGGCATGCTTAAATAAGGAGGGAAAAATACCGGAAGTGAGGGAAAGGTTGAATATTTTTGTTAGATGAGAGGTGACAGCCGGGGAAAGGGACTGGAGGAGATGTGACGGAATGGGGTCGCTGGTGCAAGTGGTCGGGCAAGAAGATGCAAGGAGCCTGCTTACTTCTTCTTCTGTAACTGCGTCAAAATCAGAGAGTGAGCTAGATGCAGTGGGGGAGGGAGGACAGTGCATGGTATGAAGAGATTGGGAGATGATTTCCTGTCGAATGTGGTCATTTTTTCTTTGAAGTAATTGGCCAGATCGTCAGCACGGAGATCCGTGGTTGGGGCCTGCTCTCTTGGGTTGAGTAGGGACTGGAACGTGTCAAAGAGACGTTTAGGGTTATTGGACAGGGAGGTGATGAGGGTGTTGAAGTAGGTTTGTTTGGAGAGGTGAAGGGCAGAATTGTATGTCTTTAGCATGAACTTATAATGGATGAAATCTTCGGGTAGATTAGATTTTCTCCACAGACGTTCTGCGCACCTGGAGCACCGCTGCAGGAAACGTGTTTGCAGCGTGTGCCACGGTTGTTGCCGTCTGTGCCGAGTTGTTTTATGTATAGGAGGAGCAGCTTCATCCAGAGCACTTTGCAGGGTTTCATTGTAATGCTTCAGAGCAGAATCAGGACATGAGATGGGATGGAGACGATTGGGGCCAATGAGGACTGCAAGTTCTTCATAAGTTTCTGGGTGTTAATGGCCTGTATGTTTCTATAAGTGTGGAAAGTGGGGGTGACCTGAGCGGGATGGCAGTTCTTGATAGAGAATGAAAGAAGGTTGTGGTCAGAGAGTGGGAGAGGGGAGTTTGTGAAATCATCCACTGAACAAAGCCGGGAAAAGACCAAGTCAAGGGAGTTTCCATCTTCATGTGTAGGAGAGTTAGTATGCTGTGAGAGGCCGAAAGAGGAGGTTAGAGATAAAAGGCGAGAAGCAGATGGGGAGGGGGGAGAGGCAGTGGGGATGTTGAAATCACCCATGATAAGGGTGGGGGTGTCACAGGAGAGAAAGTGTGGAAGCCAGGTGGCAAAGTGATCCAGGAACTGATGAGAGGGGCCGGGAGGACGATACACCACCGCCACTCGCATGGAGAAGGGGACGTAGAGTCTGACCACATGGACTTCAAAGGAAGGGAAAACAAGTGAGGGTACTTGGGCGATAACTTGGAAAGTACATTTGGGTGAAAGGAGCAGACCAACGCCTCCACCTGCTCTGTTGTCCGATCTTGGGGTATGAGAAAAATGTAGTCCACCATATGAAAGAGCAGCAGCAGCGGTGGTGTCTGACTGCTGGATCCAGGTTTCAGTAAGAGCCAGGAGATTAAGAGAATTAGAAAGGAAGAAGTCATGAATGAAGGAGAGTTTATTACACACAGAGCGAGAATTCCAAAGGGCACAATTCAAAGAGACAGAAGGCATGCAGGGAATATTAATAAGGTTAGAGGGGTTTCTGGGTGTAACAATTGGGAGATTTGACTGGCTATAACATGGGGGGCCGGGGTTTGGAGAAATGTCTCCAGCGACTAGGAGAAGGAGGATCGAAAGAGTGAGCAGATGGTTAAGTGATTTGTGAGAGCGTCTCTTGTGTTGGATGGTGGGACTGAATGGATCTGTGCTGTTAAGCAATGTGAACAGAGCATGAGTGCTATACATAGGAGAGGCAAGGACAGAGGGGCCGATATGGATGGAGTGTAGAGAGTTAATGCAAGGGCGGTGAATGTGAGTGAATGCAGCAGCCAGGATATAGATTATACAAATAAATATGGTGAGTATTTGTGCTATTTCAAGTGAATAGGGAATAGATTTAGATTGTCTTACCTGTCTCCTGCCCTGTCTAACTGCCATGTTATAACTGCCGAGTACTTAGAAAAAAAGTACTTTGAATAAAAAAAACACGAATACTAAGGCACGAATGCACCCCTGCACGAATGCATCCCCAAGCTAAGTCTACATTTATAGAAGGCTAGCCCTTAGATCTCACTTTTTTTTTTTTTTGGTGTTAAAGCTCATTAGCAATCAATCTAACTCAGTGGTATAGCCACTTCCAAACTGCAGGGATCTCTTTGTTCTATTACAGTGAAATATATGGGCACGGTTTCGGGCTAGAGCTATAAGAATTATATATTCCAGATGTCCATCGATAGATCTGTCACTCACTGAAAGCGCTAGCAGCTAAACGTAATGAGTGCAAAGCGTGGATTTCTACGTAAGTGGCTCAGGTAATTGCTCCATGTTTACACTTAAAAGAATCGCCCCGATGTGGCGCACCTCGTGATCCGGGTGTATTTTGGATTCGAGATTCCTACAGCGAGCTAGGCATAAAAATAGTTTTCCTAAGTCTAAGTAAAGGGGAGGTTTCAGCCTCTAAATGATGTCACCACAGTAGGAGTGCCTGGGTCTTAGGATAGGAAATATCTGTGTGAAGCAGGAGTCTTTGGTGTCTTTTGTCCGGGGTGTAGCTGCTCTACAGATGTGACATGCATCTTGATGTGTCTCCTGAGCACATGTGCAACCAGGAGGGGAAATGATCTGAACGACCTGTAAGTGTTCTTTTTTCAATTTTAATCCTTTTTTATTTGTAATTGTATTTTACATATGATAATCTCTCATTTATAATATATTTTTATACTTTGTAAACACTGCCTACCTTTTTTTGGAGTAAAATATACAATTTATTAGCTCGTCCTCTGAGGTGAATTACGCTACTGATTTGGGTTGGCTCAGGACCCGTTAACAATTAAGAGAATCGGACCTGGTGACAGCATATTGTTAGAATTTGAACCTGTGACTCTTTGTTTGTTAGTCTGTTCCTTTGCTTGAGGAGCTATTCAGAACTTGCTTGACTTCTGTCTGAAACCATATGAATTTCATCTGGATAGAGATCATCACTGCCCTGTTGATATGTCCCCGCCCTGACTGAGCTTGATTGGACCTGCTATATATACCTGGCCCTGTGCAGCTTCCTGTTGCTGAGTATTTTGGGTGCTCAGTCTAACTGAGTGAAGCAATCTCTGAGCTCCTGGTTGGAAGGTGTCTTTCTGGCATCTCTCTGCTTCTTACTGATATTCTGCTGCTACTACCCTGAACTCCTGCTGCTCATACGGACTTGAACTATTACTGCCATATATTGCATCTCCAGAGGTCTGTCCACGGTCCGGTCACTTGTATAATAATAATAATCTTTATTTTTATATAGCGCTAACATATTCCGCAGCACTTTACAGGTTGCACACATTATCATGACTGTCCCCGCTGGGGCTCACAATCTAAATTCCCTATAAGTATGTCTTTGGAATGTGGGAGGAAACCGGAGTACCCGGAGGAAACCCACGCAAACACGGAGAGAACATACAAACTCTTTGCAGATGTCCTTGGTGGGGTTTGAACCCAGGACTCCAGCGCTGCAAGGCTGCTGTGCTAACCACTGCGCCACCGTGCTGCCCATTATATACATCTGCTTCAGCCACTGACCTTCAGTCCTGTATCACCAGTAACGTGACACATATTTTGTCCTGTGCAATATGGCGTCTTTGCAGCGACCGGCGGCATTGATAATTGTTTCCGCCTGTGTGGGAGTTGTTATATCGCCCTCGCTGCAGCGTGCCTAATAGCCAGTACATAGCAGGCAGCCTTTTTGGCGACTAATTACCCTAGGTGCAGTACCCTGACTGAAATGAGGGTAAGGGGCGCCAGAGAGCTGCAAGTTAAAAACAGGAACTGGGAAGTGGGATATAGATAAATTCTCTTCAGAAGGAACCAGGGGCAACCAAACAACCCCGGTTTGTGACAAATTGGTGTGAGTGGTGGGGACAATATAATAGTATCTTCCCCGTGAACAGTGACAGATTGGTGGGATCCCTGACATCTCTGGTGGGACCCTTGACATTACATATCCACAGCTCCTTTCTGTAGTCACATGCTCTGTATATACTATATAGCCACAGCTCCTCTGTAGTCACACGGTCTGTATATAGTATGTATCCACAGCTCCTCTCTGTAGTCGCACGCTCTGTATATACTATATATCCACAGCTCAATTTTGTAGTCACACACTCTGCATATAATATATATCCACAGCTCCTTTCTGTAGTCACATGCTCTGTATATACTATATATCCACAGATCCTCTCTGTAGTCACACGCTCTGTATATACTATATATCCACAGCTCCTCTCTGTAGTCGCACGCTCTGTATATACTATATATCCACAGCTCAATTTTGTAGTCACACACTCTGCATATAATATATATCCACAGCTCTTCTTTATTGTCACACACTCTGTATATACTATATAGCCACTATTGTTGAGCGATACCTTCCGATATCGGGAAATATCGGATCGGATTGGATCGGACCGATACCCAAAAAATATCGGATATCGCCGATTCCTATACCGGAAACCAATGCAAGTTAATGGAACACAAATATCGTAATGAAAATAAACCCTTTCTTTCCTTGTAGGTTAATTCTACATGAAGGAAAACAACTAAGAATAATGTAGAATGTATTTGGGGAGGTGGAGGAGACATTAATGGTATAGAGGTTTAGCGCAATCAAATGGAATAGCAGGAATTATTTTTTTTTAAGACATTCAGAGTTACAAAGATATTGACTATGTTAAGCTTTTTTATATTTTGTCAGATATTTTTGTTTCACTACTTCCATACTCTTCACTTTCTTTTTTTACTTCTCACACACTTTCTCCTTCATCATCCTTAGCAGCAGCAGCATCTTTTTCATCAACTTCTTCTTCACCTTATTCATCTTCTTCTTCTTCACCTTCTTCCTATTATTCTTTTTTTTACATTCTTCATTTTCTTATTCAACTATTATTATTCTTCATATTCTACTTATTCATCTTCTTCATATTCTTCTTCTTCATCATATTCGTATTTGTGACAGGCATTCCTGTAGTTGTTATCTATAAAAGTTTGAAGATTACACCTTCCGTTCTGCCTGTCACAAAAGATTTACAACAGGATTTGTCCATGTTCAGTTTGGCATGTAGCAGCAGGTATTTTCCAGGGGCACCACGAGGAGGAATAGACTCACCCCCATACACTGCTTAGTCTTCTTCTGCTTATAATTTAGATAATATCTTTTGCTCTGATTTTTAGTATTATGCTTAATGTTCTTCTGCTTTTTGTTCTGCAGCTTCTTGTTCTTCTGCTTCTTGGTCTTCTGTCTCTTGTTCTTCTGTATCTTGGTGGTTGTCTTCTTGTTCTTTGTCCTCTTGGTCATCTTCTTCAGGGTCATCTTCTTGGTCTTCTTTGGGGTGGTCTTCAGGGTCGACGTCTTCGGGGTCTTCATCTTCGGGGTCGTCGTCTTCTTCGGGGTGGTCTTCAGGGTCATCGTCTTCGGGGTCGTCGGCTTCTTTGGGGTGATCTTCAGGGTCGTCTTCTTCAGGGTCATCATCAGGGAGATCCAGAGTGATTACCAAAAAAACATTTCAAAAAGCTTGAACTTGGAAATGTAGCAGAAGGTACAAGAAGGCTGAGGAACTGCCAAGAACCAGCTGACGGTACTAGGGATGGGTAGCAGAAGGTTCAAGAGCCAATGGAACTAACGAGGACCAGCTGATGGTACTGGAACCCGGTTACTAAGCAGGAGGTACCTGTGCCAGAAAGCACTACCAAGGACCAGCAGATGTTGTGGAACTCGGATACTGAGAAGGAGGCACCTAAGCCAAAGGCGCTGCCTGAAACCAGCTGATGTTACTGGAATCCAGGGGGACATATTCAAGATTGACTTCCAAAGAACCAGCTAATGGTACTGGAACTCAGATAGGCAGCTGAAGGTACACATGAAAAAAAGTTGCAAGGCCGTGAGCCAGCCGGAGTTACCGAAACCCACAGTCCTACAGGGGGTGCTTGTCCTATTGGCACTATGGAACCAGCCTTCATTGCCAGATGCTGCAGCCCACATAGGAAGCACCTAAACTGCAGGCACCATAGAGTCGGCTAACCCGACCGCAACCCGAAAGGACAACGTATTGGAGGCAAAGTGACGTTGACACTACCCGGAAACAGCTGGCGTGCTGGAACCAGGCTGGGCAGGAGGGAGTACCCGTGCCAAAGACACTGCTGGGAAACAGCTGGCGGTGTTGGAGCCCAGGGTAAATACTAGAAACAGAGTGTAGCCAGAGGCTTAATTGGAGCAAGTTTAAAATCAGTAGTAGTGTGAATGTGGACAGAGCAGGAGAAATTGCCGGACACACAGCAGGGGATCAGCTGACGTTACTGAACCCCAATTACACTGGAGCATGTGTTGACTGTGCAGACAGCACTTCTGAGCAGCAACTGGCGGTTTTGGAGCCCAGGGATTACAGTTCAGGTGGTAGAAATATGAACACAACAGGAGACCGGGATACTGTTGCCAACCAATTATTAAATCTGGAAGAGGACTGGCAAATTCCTGCGAGATCCAAGCCTTGTTCATTTTCAGAAAAGTAAGCTGATCAACATTATCGGAGGATAGTCGCATGCGACGGTCTGTTAGTACACCACCTGCGGCACTAAAGACGCGTTCCGATAATACACTAGCAGCAGGGCAAGCCAGCACCTCCAATGCATACTGGCTAAGCTCTGGCCATGTATCCAGCTTAGAGACCCAAAACTTGAAGGGGGAAGAGCCGTCTGGGAGAACACTGAGAGAGCAAGACATGTAGTCTGTCACCATCTGACGGAAACGTTGCCTCCTGCTGACTGGAGCCGTCTGTGATGGTGTAGACATTTGTGGTGGGGACACAAAACTTTGCCACATTTGTGCCATACTGGTCTTGCCTTGTGCTGAGGCGCTGCTTCTGCTCCCTCTTTGTGCAGAGCTTCCTCCACTGCCTCGACGCACTGAGCTGCTTTGTAAAGCACTAGCAGCACTGCTCTTGGGTAGAATGGAGAACCATGATGGAATGCACCAATGTGTCTTGGTACTCCCGCATTTTACACTCCCGGTTCAACGGTGTTATGAGGCTTTGTAAGTTGTCCCGGTAGCGAGGATCTAGGAGGGTGGACACCCAATAATCAGCCGTGTTGAGAATGTGGGCGATGCGGCGGTCGTTTCTCAGGCACTGCAGCATGAAATCAACCATGTGCTGCAGACTGCCAACTGGCCAAGAAACGCTGTCCCCTGCTTGAGGCGTCATCTCTGCCTGCTCTGCATCACCCCACCCTCGGTCTACATACTGACTACTAAAGCATTGTGTAACTCCCTCCTCTGTACAGATGTCTTTCTCCTCCAGTGACTCCTCCTCATCCTCACAAAGTGTCCCCTGCCTAGGCCTTTGTGAGGAACCATGTTGCGCAGACTGTCCAGAAGCAGATGGCATTTGTGACTCCTCATCCTCCACCTCTTCCAAAACCTCCTCCCTTAGTGCTTGCAGAGTTTTTTCAAGCAGGCAGATAAGGGTGATAGTCATGCTGACTAGTGCATCATCTGCACTTGCCATCCGCGTGGAATCATCGAAGGCACGCAAAACGTGGCAGATGTCCTTCATAGAGGCCCACTCAGTGATGGTGAAGTGTGAACGGCGCGGGGTGCATCTTGTTTGCACCTGATGCAGCTGGTACTCCATTACTGCTGCCTGCTGCTCACACAACCTCTCCAACATACAGTATGTAACGTTGAATTCCACCTGATGGGTAGGTCACATATGATGCGATGTTCCGGAAGGCAGAATCAGCGCTGCACAGCTGCAATGCGCGATCTTGCCATGTTGGAACGCCACAAGTGAGCTCACTCTATGCGTACCTTGTGCAGCAGTGCATCAAGATCTGGATAGTCCCTCAACAAACTCTGCATGACTAAGTTGAGCACATGTGCCAGACATGGGATGTGAATGAGGTTGCCTAGGCCCAGAGCTGCCACCAGATTTCGGCCATTGTCTGTCACACACTACCATGCCTGGCTGGAGATTCACTGGCACAAACCACAGGTTGCTCTGCTGCTTACTGGTCCACGCATCGGTGGTCAGGTGGACCTTGCTACTGATGGCGTTTAGTAGCGCATGTTTAATTTTTCCCTCCACATGCTTTTGCAGGGCAGGGACGGCTTGCCTGCTGAAATAAAAGCGGCTGGGCACGTTGTATTGTGGGACTGCCAATGCCATGAACTTACGGAAGGTGTCAGTCTCCACCAGCCTGAATGAGAGCATTTCAAGGGACAGTAGTTTTGCAATGCCAGCATTCAGAGCCTGTGCTCAGGTGTGGTTTGCCGAGTATGGGTGCCTTTTCTCCCATGCCTGTGCTACCGATGGCTGTAGACTGGCCTGGGAGTGTGAGGATGACAGGGAACGTGGTGCTGTGGGTGGAATGACACTGTACCTCTGTACAACAGTGCCAGAGGTTCTTCCATGGCGATCTTGTGAGGAAGCCTGTGAGGACAAGGCTACAACACCAGCTGAAGAGGTGGTAGGTGGAGCTGTAGGTTGGCCTAGGTCTTCAGTGTGTCTTTGTAACTCTACCATGTGCTTGGTCCGCACATGTTTCCACATATTTGTGGTATTGAGGTTGCTGACACTTTTCCCTCTTTTCACTTTGTGATTACACAGCTTGCATTTGACAAAGCAAATGTCATCTGCAACTGTGTCAAAAAAGGACCAGCCACTGCAAGTCTTGGGAGCGCCCGTTTTGGGTTTTGGAAGATGCATTCTCCTAATGGGTGCCGAAGTGGAGGCTACAGGCACCCGAGTCTGCCCTCTCCCTCTCCCTCCTTTTTTGGCCGGGGAATCTCTTCCACAGAGCTGCTCCCACCACCTTCCTGTACCTCACGCCATGATGGGTCAAGGACCTCATCATCTAAACTACCCTCTTCAAACAACTGCTTCTCCTGGGTAGTCTCGACAGCACAGTACGCACCAGAAAGTGGCACATGAGTCTCATCATCAGATGCGTACTGAGGTGTGCTGACCATAGGCACTGGCCCACCCGCCTCTTCAGATTCAGAGAGACAAAGCTGTTGTGCATCACTGCATACTACCTCTTCTTCAAATTCTCGAATGCTTCTTGGCTGGCCCCCTCTTTCCAAGCCAACATATTCAGAGAACAAAAGTAGAGATGGCTCCTGTCTGGGGCTCTTTGACTGCCAGGACAATTTGGCAGGTGGTGAAGAGACAGATGGGTGCTCTTCAGTGCTCTGGACCTGAGAGGATCTGGAACTAATTAAAGTCGATGCATTAGCTGCCATCCATCCGACAATGGCTTCAATTTGTTCGTCCCGCAGCAGTGGGGTAGGGCGAGCGCCTACAAAGCTGTGCATAAAGGACTGTTCCCTGGTAAAACTGGGGGATGCTGAGTCACTGGTGCCCACAGCAGGCACAGAATCCCCACATCCTCTCTCTGCAGAAACTCCACACCCACGACCATGTGCCCTAGTCCCTGCCTTCTTCATCTTGGTAGACTGATAAAGATAGGCAGAAAAGTACTAAGGGCTTAGCGTGCTTATTCCTGAACAGCTGCTAACAGGTATAAGAAACACTAATTTTATAAAGTGTGGACTAGACTTTAATATGAGCTAATGTGACCTACACAACTGTAAAGTGGAGTGTTTGGTGAACTTTATTAACTTTTTTTTTTTTCTTCACAAAAATACACTGGATGTGCCCAAAGATGTAAAACCAATATTATCACAAACTTTTTTGTAGCTATTACAATGCAGGAAAGTAACCTACAATGCAATAGACGAGGCGCCAAAAAATAGGCTAATACTAATCTGGCTGGGGCTGCAGGGCACAAGCCAGCAGAAAGGCTCCTCTATCTACTTCTAAATAGTGTTTGCAAGCAATCTAGCTGGATATAGATGGAACCACACTAATAGGAGAAATCAGGAAAAATGTGCAGCACTAATGCAAAGAAGGACAATGTATGAGGCAGTGACGCACGCTGAGCGGACTACAACCGGAGGTGGCTGCAGAACACACTACAGCACGAGCTGCACTCACACAGAGACCTGGCAGAAAGTTGTGAAGAGTGCAGAGAACTGTGCACTATCGCTGCAAGGCTGCAGAAATGCTCCTCTATCTACTCCTATATAGTGTTTGCAAGCAATCTAGCTGGATATGGATGAAACCACACTAAGCGGTTGCTAAAGTAGCCTGGGTAAAGCACAATAAAGCAAATCGCTAGCTCAAACTGTCCCTCAGAGTCAGAACAGCAGCGTCCTGTCCCTAAGTAAATTTACAGCAGAGTGAACCCAAAATGGCAGCGGTGGCTTTTATAGTGCATCATGACATCATTTCAGCAGCCAATCACAGCCATGCCATTAGTTAACATACCTAACATGCATAACAGGATGTGCCAACACTTCGTAGTAATCCTCATTGGCTGAATAAAATCAAACTGGCTCATTGCATTATGGGAACTTCCGATTCCGGTATTCGATATTCTAAAAGTATCGGAACTCAGTAGCGGAACTCCGATACCGCGAATATCGGTCAATACCCGATATTTCAGTATCGGAATGCTCAACACTAATCATAAAGCAGATAAGAGTCTATCTGCTGGTCTTGTGTCACCTCACAGCAATATATGGTAATTGGTTTGGTCTTCTATCAGTGATGGCCAAAAGGGCGTAAACTCCAAAGAGGCCACACACCACTCTGTGTTCAGAGAGTATGTCATGATAATATGAATATGTCATGTTTTGAGTATATACCTAAAAGGTCCATGGCTTTTCAGACACACGCTGTGGGCTTTTCTGATCCCCCCTCCCCCTTCACTCTGCCTAGAAAGTTCTTCTCTTTTTGCCTGCAGGCAACTCCCTCCCCCCTGCTATATAGTTGTAATGTGAGACTAGCCCGCACATTCACTGAAAAATTTTTATGGCTTGGTGCTGCGAAAGCCAGTCTCCCTAAACCCTTCATTCCCCCTCCCGCCTAATACCAGCCAAAACTGGTGCAGAAACTGCATTGGAACTCTTTTGTTCTTTAAAGTTATGTATACCAGCACCGATCAGGGCTAGAGAGATAAGGATTATATATTCCGGATGTCCACTGAGAGATCTATAGCTCACTGAAATCGCTAGGAGCTAAACCCAATGAGTTGCAAGGAGCAGATTTCTCCGTAAGGCTAGTTTCACACATCAGTTTTTTGCCTTCAGGCATAATCCGTCTATTTTTGAAAAAAAAAAACGGATCCGGTGCAAATTGTGAAAAACTGATGCGCCGGATCCGTTTTTTGGCTAGATTCTTTTTTGATTATCGGGTATACAATTTGGACTTCCTGCTTTGGGAAGGAGAGAGAGAGAGAGATGCATGATTTCTGTACAAAAACTGTATCCGGTGGCTGGATTCGCCAACTTCTTCTTGCGTTTCATACATTTTTGGTCGGATCAGTCATTGTGCGGTTTTCCGCCGGACTGAAAAAACGTTCCACTGGACGTTTTCTCCATCCGCCGGAAAATAAATTTTGGACGGATCTGGCTAAAAACTGATGAAACGTTGGGACATCAGACAAAATCCAGCGCTAATGCAACTCTATGGGAAAAAAACGAATCAGTCGGAGAAAAAAAACGGATTCTTTTTTTGAAAATTTGCCGGATTGTGCCTGATGCGAAAAACCTAATGTGTGAAAGTAGCCTAAGCAGGTCATGTAACTACGCCGTGTTTATACTTGAAAGAACCCCCTCTGACGTGGTGAACACCCTGATCATTGTGTCTTTCTCATACGAGGTTCATACAGCGAGTTATGTATAAAAATGGTTTGTCATAACTCTAAGAAAGGGGAGTATTCAGCCTCTGAGTGAGGTCACCACAGGGGGAGTGCCTTGGTTTTGGGCTGGGAGATGAGTGAGGCATCAGTCTTCACTGTCTTTTCCCTGGGTCTAGCTGCAAAACAGAAGTGATGCATCTAGATGTGTGCCCCACCCTCACAGCACGCGGTCAGCCATGAGATGAAATGATATGAACGAAATGTAAGTGTTTTTCAACTTTAATCCCATTTTATTTGTAATTGTACTGTACATACAATACTTGTCTACTTTTATAATATCTTTTTATACTTCCGTAAACACTGCCTACCTTTTTAGAGTAAAATATATAAAATTACTAGCTTTGTCTCTCCTTGCTCTATAACATACTGTCACGTCCTCTGAAGTAAATTATGCTACTAATTTGGGTTTGCTCCAGACCCGTTATTAATTAAGAAATTGAAGCTGGTGGCAGCGGATTTGTCCTGTGTTTGGGAGACTTTGCAGCGATGGCGGCGTTGATAACTGCCTAAGTAGGAGTAGTTATATTGCCCTAGCTGCAGTGTGCCCTTTAGCCAGTACAAAGTAAGGCAGCCTTTCTGGTGACTAATTATCCTAGGTGCAGTACCCGGTCTGACCTGAGGGTAAGGGGGGGCCAGAGAGCTGCAAGTTCCAAACCAGAACTGGGAAGAGGGATATAGATAAATCCCCTTCAGAAAAGGACTGGGCAACCAAACAACCCCGGTTCATGACAAATTGGTGTGAGCGGCGGGGATGATAAACGTATCCTCCCCGTGAACCATGACAGACTAAGACTGTTATGGTCCAATACACCCCGGTATCTAGAAGAATAAATCTCTAATCTTGCACAAAATCCCATATGCTCCTTTTGTCTCTTAGGCTAGTTTCACATTTGCGTTAGTATCCGCAGTGTTATGTTTGCTAATGACAGGTGTTATGAAGGCAATCCAGAGACACAGTGTGCTTAGCGATCAGAGCGCACACAGTGATCTGACAAATACCCAAAAATACAAGAACGAGCTCTGAGACGTGGAAACTCTGTAGACTGCACACCTGATCCTATCCTAAACACAACTAAAAGCGGCTGTGGATTGCGCCTAACAACTACCTAGGCAACTCGGCACAGCCTAAGAAACTAGCTAGCCTGAAGATAGAAAAATAGGCCTGACTTGCCCCAGAGAAATTCCCCAAAGGAAAAGGCAGCCCCCCACATATAATGACTGTGAGTAAGATGAAAAGACAAAACGTAGGGATGAAATAGATTCAGCAAAGTGGGGCCCGATATTCTAGGACAGAGTGAGGACAGTAAAGCGAACTTTGCAGTCTACAAAAAACCCTAAAGCAAAAACCACGCAAAGGGGGCAAAAAAAAAACCACCGTGCCGAACTAACGGCACGGCGGTACACCCTTTGCGTCTCAGAGCTTCCAGCAAAACAAAAGACAAGCTGGACAGAAAAAAAGCAACAAAATAGCAAAAAGCACTTAGCTATACAGAGCAGCAGGTCACAGGAACAATCAGGAGAAGCTCAGATCCAACACTGAAACATTGACAAGGAGCAAGGATAGCAGCATCAGGCGGAGTTAAGTAATGAAGCAGTTAACGAGCTCACCAGAACACCTGAGGGAGGAAGCTCAGAAGCTGCAGTACCACTTGTGACCACAGGAGTGAATTCATCCACAGAATTCACAACAGTACCCCCCCCTTGAGGAGGGGTCACCGAACCCTCACCAGAGCCCCCAGGCCGACCAGGATGAGCCGCATGAAAGGCACGAACAAGATCGGAAGCATGAACATCAGAGGCAAAAACCCAGGAATTATCTTCCTGAGCATAACCCTTCCATTTAACCAGATACTGGAGTTTCCGTCTAGAAACACGAGAATCCAAAATCTTCTCCACAATATACTCCAATTCCCCCTCCACCAAAACCGGGGCAGGAGGCTCAACAGATGGAACCATAGGTGCCACGTATCTCCGCAACAACGACCTATGGAATACATTATGTATGGAAAAGGAGTCTGGGAGGGTCAAACGAAAAGACACAGGATTGAGAACCTCAGAAATCCTATACGGACCAATAAAACGAGGTTTAAATTTAGGAGAGGAAACCTTCATAGGAATATGACGAGAAGATAACCAAACCAGATCCCCAACACGAAGTCGGGGACCCACACGGCGTCTGCGATTAGCGAAAAGTTGAGCTTTCTCCTGGGACAAGGTCAAATTGTCCACTACCTGAGTCCAGATCTGCTGCAACCTATCCACCACAGAATCCACACCAGGACAGTCCGAAGACTCAACCTGTCCTGAAGAGAAACGAGGATGGAACCCAGAATTGCAAAAAAATGGAGAAACCAAGGTAGCCGAGCTGGCCCGATTATTAAGGGCGAACTCAGCCAACGGCAAAAAGGACACCCAATCATCCTGGTCTGCAGAAACAAAACATCTCAGATATGTTTCCAAGGTCTGATTGGTTTGTTCGGTCTGGCCATTAGTCTGAGGATGGAAAGCCGAGGAAAAGGATAGGTCAATGCCCATCCTACCACAAAAGGCTCGCCAAAACCTTGAAACAAACTGGGAACCTCTGTCAGAAACAATATTCTCAGGAATGCCATGCATCCGAACCACATGCTGAAAGAACAAAGGTACCAAATCAGAGGAGGAAGGCAATTTAGCCAAGGGCACCAGATGGACCATTTTAGAAAAGCGATCACAGACCACCCAAATGACTGACATCTTTTGAGAAACGGGAAGGTCAGAAATGAAATCCATCGAAATATGTGTCCAAGGCCTCTTTGGGACCGGCAAGGGCAAAAGCAACCCACTGGCACGAGAACAGCAGGGCTTAGCCCTAGCACAAATCCCACAGGACTGCACAAAAGTACGTACATCCCGTGACAGAGATGGCCACCAGAAGGATCTAGCCACTAACTCTCTGGTACCAAAGATTCCAGGATGACCAGCCAACACCGAACAATGAAGTTCAGAGATAAGTTTATTAGTCCACCTATCAGGGACGAACAGTTTCTCCGCTGGACAACGATCAGGTTTATTCGCCTGAAATTTTTGCAGCACCCGCCGCAAATCAGGGGAGATGGCAGACACAATGACTCCTTCCTTGAGGATACCCGCTGGCTCAGATAAACCCGGAGAGTCGGGCACAAAACTCCTAGACAGAGCATCCGCCTTCACATTTTTAGAGCCCGGAAGGTACGAAATCACAAAGTCGAAGCGGGCAAAAAATAACGACCAACGGGCCTGTCTAGGATTCAAGCGCTTGGCAGACTCGAGATAAGTCAAGTTCTTATGATCAGTCAATACCACCACGCGATGCTTAGCTCCTTCAAGCCAATGACGCCACTCCTCGAATGCCCACTTCATGGCCAGCAACTCTCGATTGCCCACATCATAATTACACTCAGCGGGCGAAAACTTCCTGGAAAAGAAAGCACATGGTTTCATCACTGAGCAATCAGAACCTCT
The DNA here is from genome assembly GCF_032444005.1 of Ranitomeya imitator. NCBI lineage: Eukaryota > Metazoa > Chordata > Amphibia > Anura > Dendrobatidae > Ranitomeya > Ranitomeya imitator. The sequence continues at coordinate 12,218,784 of NC_091284.1, read as the reverse complement.
CTGTGACAAAACCGCCCCTGCTCCAATCTCAGAAGCATCAACCTCGACCTGGAATGGAAGAGAAACATCTGGCTCACACAACACAGGGGCAGAACAAAAACGACGCTTCAACTCCTGAAAAGCTTCCACAGCAGCAGAAGACCAATTAATCAAATCAGCACCCTTCTTAGTCAAATCGGTCAATGGTTTGGCAATGCTAGAAAAATTACAGATGAAGCGACGATAAAAATTAGCAAAGCCCAGGAACTTTTGCAGACTTTTCAGAGATGTCGGCTGAATCCAATCCTGGATGGCTTGGACCTTAACTGGATCCATCTCGATAGTAGAAGGGGTAAAGATGAACCCCAAAAATGAAATTTTCTGCACACCGAAGAGACACTTTGATCCCTTCACAAACAAAGAGTTAGCACGCAGGACCTGAAAAACCATTCTGACCTGCTTCACATGAGACTCCCAATCATCTGAGAAGATCAAAATGTCATCCAAGTAAACAATCAGGAATTTATCCAGATACTCACGGAAGATGTCATGCATAAAAGACTGAAACACAGATGGAGCATTGGCAAGTCCGAACGGCATCACTAGATACTCAAAATGACCCTCGGGCGTATTGAATGCAGTTTTCCATTCATCTCCTTGCCTGATTCTCACCAGATTATACGCACCACGAAGATCTATCTTAGTGAACCAACTAGCCCCCTTAATCCGAGCAAACAAGTCAGATAACAATGGCAAGGGATACTGAAATTTAACAGTGATCTTATTAAGAAGGCGGTAATCAATACACGGTCTCAGCGAACCATCCTTCTTGGCTACAAAGAAGAACCCTGCTCCCAGTGGTGATGACGATGGGCGAATATGTCCCTTCTCCAGGGATTCCTTCACATAACTGCGCATAGCGGCGTGTTCGGGCACGGATAAATTAAATAATCGACCTTTAGGGAATTTACTACCAGGAATCAAATTGATAGCACAATCACAATCCCTATGCGGAGGTAGGGCATCGGACTTGGGCTCTTCAAATACATCCTGATAATCAGACAAGAACTCTGGGACCTCAGAAGGGGTGGATGACGAAATCGACAAAAATGGAACATCACCATGTACCCCCTGACAACCCCAGCTGGATACCGACATGGAATTCCAATCCAATACTGGATTATGGGTTTGTAGCCATGGCAACCCCAACATGACCACATCATGCAGATTATGCAACACCAGAAAGCGAATAACTTCCTGATGTGCAGGAGCCATGCACATGGTCAGCTGGGCCCAGTACTGAGGTTTATTCTTGGCCAAAGGTGTAGCATCAATTCCTCTCAATGGAATAGGACACCGCAAAGGCTCCAAGAAAAACCCACAACGTTTAGCATAATCCAAATCCATCAGATTCAGGGCAGCGCCCGAATCCACAAACGCCATGACAGAAAACGACGACAAAGAGCATATCAAGGTAATGGACAGAAGGAATTTGGACTGTACAGTACCAATGACGGCAGACCTAGCGGACCGCTTAGTGCGCTTAGGACAATCAGAAATAGCATGAGTGGAATCACCACAGTAGAAACACAGACCATTCAGACGTCTGTATTCCTGCCGTTCAACTCTAGTCATAGTCCTATCGCACTGCATAGGCTCAGGTTTAACCTCAGGCAATACCGCCAAATGGTGCACAGATTTACGCTCGCGCAAGCGTCGACCGATCTGAATGGCCAAAGACAAAGACTCATTCAAACCAGCAGGCATAGGAAATCCTACCATGACATCCTTAAGAGCCTCAGAGAGACCCTTTCTGAACAAAGCTGCCAGCGCAGATTCATTCCACTGAGTGAGTACTGACCATTTCCTAAATTTCTGACAATATACTTCTATATCATCCTGACCCTGGCACAAAGCCAGCAAATTTTTCTCAGCCTGATCCACTGAATTAGGCTCATCGTACAGCAATCCGAGCGCCAGGAAAAACGCATCGACACTACTTAATGCAGGGTCTCCTGGCGCAAGAGAAAATGCCCAGTCTTGAGGGTCGCCGCGCAAAAAAGAAATAATAATCAAAACCTGTTGAATAGGATTACCAGAAGAATGAGGTTTCAAGGCCAGAAATAGCTTACAATTATTTTTGAAACTTAGAAACTTAGTTCTATCTCCAAAAAACAAATCAGGAATAGGAATTCTTGGTTCTAACATAGATTTCTGATCAATAGTATCTTGAATTTTTTGTACATTTATAACGAGATTATCCATTGAAGAGCACAGACCCTGAATATCCATGTCCACACCTGTGTCCAGAATCACCCAAATGTCTAGGGGAAAAAAAAAAGTGAACACAGAGCAGAAAAAAAAAAATGATGTCAGAACTTTTTCTTTCCCTCTATTGAGAATCATTAGTTTGGCTCCTTGTACTGTTATGTTTGCTAATGACAGGTGTTATGAAGTCAATCCAGAGACACAGTGTGCTTAGCGATCAGAGCGCACACAGTGATCTGACAAATACCCAAAAATACAAGAACGAGCTCTGAGACGTGGAAACTCTGTAGACTGCACACCTGATCCTATCCTAAACACAACTAAAAGCGGCTGTGGATTGCGCCTAACAACTACCTAGGCAACTCGGCACAGCCTAAGAAACTAGCTAGCCTGAAGATAGAAAAATAGGCCTGACTTGCCCCAGAGAAATTCCCCAAAGGAAAAGGCAGCCCCCCACATATAATGACTGTGAGTAAGATGAAAAGACAAAACGTAGGGATGAAATAGATTCAGCAAAGTGGGGCCCGATATTCTAGGACAGAGCGAGGACAGTAAAGCGAACTTTGCAGTCTACAAAAAACCCTAAAGCAAAAACCACGCAAAGGGGGCAAAAAAAAAACCACCGTGCCGAACTAACGGCACGGCGGTACACCCTTTGCGTCTCAGAGCTTCCAGCAAAACAAAAGACAAGCTGGACAGTAAAAAAGCAACAAAATAGCAAAAAGCACTTAGCTATACAGAGCAGCAGGTCACAGGAACAATCAGGAGAAGCTCAGATCCAACACTGAAACATTGACAAGGAGCAAGGATAGCAGCATCAGGCGGAGTTAAGTAATGAAGCAGTTAACGAGCTCACCAGAACACCTGAGGGAGGAAGCTCAGAAGCTGCAGTACCACTTGTGACCACAGGAGTGAATTCAGCCACAGAATTCACAACACCGCAGCGTTTAATCCGCAACCGCAAATGAAGGAAAAACCGCATGGAAACGCATACAAATGCAGCAGTTTTCAGACGCATACGGTAATGCATGCTCTTTAAAAAAAAGCAGTGTTTTCATGCTTTTGCATGCATTTTGCATGCGTTTGCGTTTTTTGTGTGCATGGAGGAAAATTTTACAGGAGAAAAATCTAGATAACAAGACACCGCCAATGGGACTACAGAGGGCGTGTATTATGGGATATCTATATATAGACCCTAGAACTGCTGAAATCTTCAGATTTTGCTCCTGTATCCTGTGTCATAATGGATCTTCGCATGGAGAGCTTTTATTTCAACCTGGATTTAAGCATCAAGCTGTTTCTTGCCTGTGCGTTTGCTTGGGAGCAACAAAGAAATAGAGAGAGAGAAGGACACGGTGTCGGCATTTTTGGAGACACCCCATTATCGAACTCTGGGAGAGCCGTAGAGCCTATCACACGCTATATGGCGAGCTTAATGCCAACCCGGACAAATTCCCGGAGTATACCAGGATGTCGGAAGACTCTTTTTGGGATTTGCTTGGTCATGTCCAAGGAGCCATCCGGAGACAGGACACCCAGCTCCGTAGAGAGATTCCTGCAGAGGAACGTCTGCTGGTTACATTAAGGTACGTAATAATTCTAAACAAATGCCAGTCATAATTATTGTTGGTCTGACATGTATTATTTGTATTTTCCTTTATATCTTTAGCAGCACAACACCATAAATAGAATTGATTATAATTTATTTTTTATTTATTTTATTTCAGATTTCTGGCAACCGGAGAGAGCTTATCATCCCTCCGCTTCCAGTACTGACTTGGAATTTCCACCCTGTCTGGAATAGTTGCGGACACCTGCTGGGCTTTGTGGAATGTTCTCCGGGATGAATTTATACCCTACCCACCGAGGACATGTGGATGGAAATTGCAGAGAAATTCTGGAGTGTGTGTGATTTCCCCAACTGTTTGGGAGCGGTGGATGGAAAGCACATACACATTATCAAACCCGCAAGAACTGGATCGGAGTACTTCAACTACAAAAAATATTTTTCTGTTTTGCTCATGGCAATAGCCGATGCGGACTGTCGCTTCAGCGCCGTGGACATTGGAGCTTTTGGCTGTGGCAACGATTACCAGACTTTCAAGAATATGGGCCGACGTGTGTATGGCAAAAATTTTAATTTTCCACGGCCACGACCTCTCCCCAACACTCAAGGCCCACTGATGCCATTTGTTATGGTTGGGGATGATGCCTTTCAGATGTGTGAAAACCTACTGAAGCCATATTCCAGTTGGGACTTGAACCACACTAAAAGGATCTTTAAGTACAGACTGACCAGAGCCCAAAGAACAGTAGAGTGTATCTTTGGGATTCTAGTCTCAAAATGGTGCATTCTTGCAACAGCCATTAATCTAAAAATGGAGACAGTCGATGAGGTAGTCAAAGCCTGTGTGGTTCTCCACAATTACATTATGGCTAAGGAGCGACCCAACATTGAACTGGATGAACCAGTTGCAAACCCATTGCCAGATTACCAGCATCACCAGCTGCGGTTAACTGCTGAAGTTGGCCACATGCGGGACCAATTTGCTGCCTTTTTTGATTCTGATATTGGACGTGTGGCATGGCAGGACAATATTGTGTAAGATTTCCTGTTGGGTTTGGGTCTGTACCAGTTATGTTTTAAATGTTACTAATATTTGTTGTTAATAAACTACGTGTTTTGTTATCTTGACCGTGTCTCCTATGTATTTCCTCTACAAACCACTTAGGTTGTTAGTGGAAAGGTTGTTGACGTCATTGCGTCCTGATTCTGTTCTGCAGTATCTATTGGACGTAAACTGAAGAGACGATGGCTGTTTACAAAACAGATCTATACTCATCATGTCAGGTGTCAGAAATAATGAATTCATGACGCACAAATAACAGCCTCATGAATTCACTATTTCTGACACATGTCCAGGTGAGTATAGCTATGCCTTGTATGACCTCCATCATCCCTTCACTTTGTGTGAAATAGATTACGCACACAGAAGAGAAAGTGGAGGTTATACAAGGCAGTTTTCTACTCACCAGGTTAGGTGTCCTAACTAATGAGTTTTTGGACACATGACCTGTTGAGTATAGTTCTGCTTTGTATTACCGCCATTTTCTCTTCAGTCTGCAACACAAAGCCACAGAGTAAGCAGAAGGAAGAGATTATGGAGAAAATACAAGTATTATTTTTTGGGGGCACCTCATATCTCTATACCAAACACACACAAAGCTGCAGTGTTGTACTTACTAACTACTGGAGCTATGAGGTGGCAAAAAAATAAAGTGTGCGGCGCAGTGTTTTATTCGGCGCACAGTGTGTGTTGCCGGCGGCTAAATACACAATTAACCAAACATTATTAGGGGCAAAAAACATTATTATTTATTTTTACACAAAAAATAATTAACTGCGCCTGCTTGGGGTAGAGTGCCATAAATGGGGGGTATGTAGCTGTGAAGCTTGACTAACTGTGGACGACGCTGGGGTGGCAGGAGAAGGGGCAATTAAATTACTGAGGTCTGGCAGTTCAGGGATGGGGCTTGATGCATGAGAGGGCAGAGACACACTGGAAGGGTGAGACAAACCAAACATTACAAATTTAAAAAAACTGACCGTCACATCCAAACATAGACTAAGTGTGAACAGGTGCTGAACCTAGAGTCACCAACTCGTATACAGTCAAATAAATAAGGCAGCACACTGCGGCGCTAAAACATGCAAACATGAAAATTTAACTGCATTACTGCACTAGAAATATGAAAAAATGAGAGCGTTTAGCACATAAAGTGGCCAATTCATGTGTACCTGGTAGCCACATTAGGGCATCTCTCGTATACCAGGTCCTACACTTTCCTTTCCTCGCTGAGAATAAACGTCTTCAGTGGAATGGGTACCTGTGAAACCTCTTCCTAGACTAAATTTCTCTCTCTCTGTGGAGGGGTAATGGACCTGCAGCGATTAAAACACCTGTGGCTAAGGACCTGGTATGCGAGAGATGCCCTAATGTGGCTACCAGGTACACATGAATTGGCCAATTTATGCGCTAAACGCTCCATTTTTTCATATTTCTAGTGCAGTAATGCAGTTCAATTTTCATGTTTGCATGTTTTAGCGCCGCAGTGTTCTACCTTATTTATTTGACTGTATACGAGTTGGTGACTCAAGGTTCAGCACCTGTTCACACTTAGTCTATGTTTGGATGTGACAGTCAGTTTTTTGAAATTTGTATTCATTAGCCTTCTGACTGAGCACTCCGCCTCTTAGCCACAGGTGTTTTAATCGCAGCAGGTTCATTACCCCTCCACAGAGAGACAGAAATTTAGTCTAAGGCCATGTTCACACTATGCGGTTTTTACTGCGGAACCGCGGCGATTTTGCCGCTGCGGGTCCGCAGCTGTTTTCCATGCAGGGTACAGTACAATGTTACCCTATGGAAAACAGAAACCGCAGTGCACATGATGCGGAAAAACCCAAAAAAAAGCGCGCAGAATTGCTGCGGAAAAAAAGGACCATTTCACTTCTTTGTGCAGAATCGCAGCGATTCTGCACCCATAGAAATGCATTGATCCGCTTACTTCCCACATGGGGCTGTGCCCACCATGCGGGAAGTAATGCGGATAATGTGCGGGTTATACCCGGGGTGGAGGAGAGGAGACTCTCCTCCAGGCCCCGGGAACCATATTTGTATTAAAAAAAAAGAATTAAAATAAAAAATCATGTATACTCACCCTCGGAAGTCTCAGCGCTGCGCGCGGCCGTCCGGTCTCAGGTTTGCTATGCGACCAGGACCTTCGGTGACGTCGCGGTCACATGACCGTGACGTCACTGAAGGTCCTGGTCGCACAGCATCTTTGGAACCGGACCGCCGCCTGCAGCGCCCAGGAGATCGGGACGTCAGAGGGTGAGTATACCATGATTTTATTATTTTTAACACTACTATTGATGCTGCATATTGCTGCATATGCAGCATCAATAGTAGGGGTAAATCTCGCAGCGGAACCCGCAGCGGAACCCGCAGGACAAACCGCGATAAATCTGCAGGGCTAACCGCAGCGGGTTTGCCCTGCAGATTTATCAAATCCGCTGCGGGAAAACCCACGGGACAAAACGGAACGTGTGAATGTGGCCTAAGAAGAGGTTTCACAGGTACCCATTCAGATGAAGACGTTTATTCTCAGCGAGGAAAGGAAAGTGTAGGACCTGGTATACGAGAGATGCCCTAATGTGGCTACCAGGTACACATGAATTGGCCAATTTATGCGCTAAACGCTCTCATTTTGTCATATTTCTAGTGCAGTAATGCAGTTCAATTTTCATGTTTCATGTTTGCATGTTTTAGCGCCGCAGTGTGCTACCTTATTTATAAACCAGACATTACAGACACATTAGGAGGTGAGGGGTGTTATGATAGGCAATTCAGTAACACAATGTACATAGCGATCAGAGCACATACAGTGATCTGACAGTAACCCAAAATAATAGAACAAGCTCTGAGACGTGGGAACTCTGTAAACCGCAATTCCTGATCCTCTCCAAACACAACTAGAGGCAGCCGTGGATTGCGCCTAACGCTACCTATGCAACTCGGCACAGCCTGAGAAACTGACTAGCCTGAAGATAGAAAAATAAGCCTACCTTGCCCCAGAGAAATACCCCAAAGGAAAAGGCAGCCCCCCACATATAATGACTGTGAGTAAGATGAAAAGACAAACGTAGGGATGAAATAGATTCAGCAAAGTGAGGCCCGATATTCTAGACAGAACGAGGATAGAAAGATAACTTTGCGGTCTACACAAAACCCTAAAGAAAACCACGCAAAGGGGGCAAAAAGACCCTCCGTACCAAACTAACGGCACGGAGGTACACCCTTTGCGTCCCAGAGCTTCCAGCAAAACAAATAGACAAGCTGGAAAGAAAAAATAGCAACAAATAGCAAAGAAGCACTTAGCTATGCTGAGCAGCAGGCCACAGGAATGATCCAGAGAAACCAAGTCCAACACTGAAACATTGACAGGAAGCATAGATCAAAGCATCAGGTGGAGTTAAGTAGGGAAGCAGCTAACGAGCTCACCAGATCACCTGAGGGAGGAAACTCAGAAGCTGCAGTACCACTTTCCTCCACAAACGGAAGCTCCCAGAGAGAATCAGCCGAAGTACCACTTGTGACCACAGGAGTGAACTCTGCCACAGAATTCACAACAGAGGGGGAGGGATAACGATAGTCCCCTGTTTCTTTTTTCCTTTCCCTTTTTGGGATCGGCGCTGCGGTCTGAGGAGCTTCGTTGGGCTCATTTCTACAGGCCTGGCCGTGGTGGCCGACCTGTCAGGGTCCGTGTGCCGCAGCATGGTTGTGGTGGTGGGGAAGGCCATGCTAGGGTCCGGCTGCTGCTCAGGGCCAGATTTAATTGTTGGGTGGCCTGGGGCCCATTTTGGAGGGAGGCCCATTTTTCTTCATGGTGGTGTCAATGGAAGAGGTCCAAGCAGGAGCAGCAGTTGTCATGGTGGTGGTCGCGGTGGGTTGTCCAACAGCACTCGGCATGGTGGTGGTGCTGTTGTGGTGTCCGGCAGTGATTGGAATGGAGGTGGCCATGCAGTGGTATGCAGCAGAGCTTGGCATTGAGGTCAAGCATGACAGTGTAGGCACAGGTGGATATGCCGCCACTGTCTGCTGAAAATACCGACTTTGCTGCATAGCCTGCACATAAGCAGCATTGCAGGCCTGCATGACACTAAGCTGGAGATCAGGAGTAAGGTGTTCCGACATGCCCTGTTCAATTTGATTAAAAAATGATGTGCTGGCCTCTGGAGGTCGGCTTTCACTTGGTCAAGGCTTTTGGTGACCTCCTGGATACGTGTATTCATATGGCTAATGGCAGTATCCAGTCGGTCACCCATCGCCTTGAGTCCAACATGAAAGACCGAGCTCAAGCGCAAAAACTCAGGCATGAGTGACCTGTCCAAGGCCCTCTGCCGCTGCCAGGAGGAGCCCCCAAAAAAGGGGCAGAGGTAGAGGACTGGGAAAGGGGAACACCTGATGGACCAGCTTCCTGGTCTCCAGTTTGTGTGGCAGGCCCACTTGCTGCAGCGCTGCTGGTTGGCTGGGACGGGTCCATGGCTTTCTGATGAAGGACCGCTCCAGAACCTGGGCCAACAGTAGTGCTCCATGTGCTGTGAAAAAAGAAGAAAAAAACACATTACTACCAAACATTTACAAAAGTTAAGCGTCAACTCCTGTGGAATAGAAACATACAGATTAAGGCAATACAACACAACCTAATACACCAAAAAAAACTTATGTTGTCTGGCAAGGACCGGTCTCAAAAATGCCAGAATGCGGTGGTATTTATATTTTCGGATCCTTGCTCCAGAACCACTAGGAACCCGGCTCTCTTGACGAAGGTCCTTGTTGAAGCGATCCTTAATCGAATGCCAACGTGTTTTGACTTTGAGCACTGTTGAAAAAACAAAAAACAATGGTTAGGCTAGGTTCACATTGCGTTAGGGCAGTCCGTTTAGCGCATAGCGCTACGGACTGCGCTAACGCAATGTCCCAAAAGGGATCGCGTTTGCCGATCCCGCTAGCGCAGATGCCCGAACTGCGCTAGCGAGGGACGGACCGCGAACACTGCAAGCAGCGTTCGAGGTCCATCACTCAAATGACGGCACATCTCTAGCGCATGCCCAATGTGGGCGTGTGCTAGCGATGCGTTCACCATTACAAGCAATGGTGGCGTTAACAAATTACGTTACACCGCGTTATGCCGCGGTGTAACGTAGTCCATTTAACGGGTTCACATAACGCAATGTGAACCTACCCTAAACAATTGACTTTTGGCCGTGATCACACAACTGTGTGTGATGAGAGAAACTCCTGAAAGTGTGATCATGGCCAAGGTCACTGCTGCATCATACTGCATTGCAATACTTAGAAAATGCATTTCGGACCCGAGTCGGGGCATTGTCCCAGCCATCCCACATCGCTTTGGCCACCTCATTCCATAGGCGCCGGATCGTTACGTTGTTTTAGAGCAGTGGATCCCGGGTGTCCCACAACGGGACTCACTCATGGACCAGGGAGATAAGGAGGTCATTTTCAATGAGGTCCTCATCCCATTCTGGAACCTAAAAATAAATGAAGACATTAATGTTGGATACATTAACATAAGGAAAAGAAAGAAAACAGACAGAAAACTGGCATGAATATTGAAAGTCAAGAAACAAAAGGAGTCAAGAATAAAAAGGGAGAGAAAGAGGAAAGTAAAGAAATGAACATCCAAGAGTAAAGTGAGGATACAATAAACAGTCAGCCACGTATACGTACATGCTGCCGCCTTGCCACCCGACCGTGACCCCACTGCTCCTGCTCAGCCTCTGCCGCAGTGGAAAAAGTGCTCTAAAAAAAAGGAAAAAAAAATTGTCACATGTGTAGATGTGACAGTGAATACTTACCAATCTGAGGAGGTCAGTACTCACTTCACTGACATGTTCGGCTCGTGCAGGCCCAGGATGTTGCTCCTCAGAAGAAGAAGATGACATTCTGATGCATGCAGAAAGAAAGAAATGGTAGAAATCAGGACATGTAGAGACAGAAAATAGAAAATAAAGACATTGGCGAGGATATACTCACATTGTTCAGAGTGTAGATTCCTTCCTGTGTCTGCTCTGCTGCGTCTACTCTTGTTCACTGTCTGCTGAGTAGTGACCTGCAAATGCCCACTCCCTCCTTTTATCACCTTGTATGTGGGGGGTGGCTAATCAGTGTCTAGACATGTTTTCCAGTGGTGCAACGCATGCGTTCAGAAACGCAAGCAAACGCATGTGCTTGCGAATGCATGCGTTCACATAGACCGTAATGCGTTTTTTTGCCGCATTCCTTCCGCTAACAACCGCATACGTTTCTAGGCGGCAAACTGACGCCTCAAAAATTACTACATGTAGCGTTTACCGTGCCAAACCGCAGATGATGAAACGACACGTGAGTCGTCAAACGCGGCAAAACGCAACCGATTGCAGACACATGTGTCTCTAATGTTAAATATAGGAATACACGACGCATGCGGGTAATTGCTGAAGAAACGCTGCGGACACAACCGCAAATGTCAAAACAGCCTTATTCGTCTTTTTTTTTTTTTTAAAGAGCAAAAAGTTGCCTGATCGTTTAAAATGTTGCACGTTGAACTTAATTCATGCAAAAATAACATAGCAAGATTTTCTAATTCACAAGGGGGGTCACAAATGATGTATTGGGTTATAACTTCTGGTTCACCAAAGTCATGTCCACATGAAAAAAAATAACCCTACTTGGTTTTGTCTCTTATCTGCTGGTGACCGACCTTCTCCTTATACTTCCAGATCCAGTTCTCATCTCCAACATCACCAGTAACAGCAGCCGGAAGGGTGAGGACATCGCTGTGAGCGTCCAGTTCTCTGGAGAGGGGACGGCTGTGACCTGGGAGGTGGATGAGGGGCTTCTCCCTGACCGATATCGGCTGACAGATGATAACAGGACAGTGATTATCCCGAAAGCCCCGAGAGACGACATTGGGAGAAGATTCCGTGTCCGGATCACAAACCCAGTCAGTGAGGCGACCGGGGAACACCAGCTGGAGATTACAGGTAAGAGGGTATTACTGGGGTATTATATGTACCCCACACCTTCTATACCCCATGTACTGGAGATTACAGGTAAGAGGATATTACTGGGGTATTATATGTACCCCGCACCTTCTATACCCCATGTACTTGAGATTACAGGTAAGAGGGTATTACTGGGGTATTATATGTACCCCGCACCTTCTATACCCCATGTACTGGAGATTACAGGTAAGAGGGTATTACTGGGGTATTATATGTACCCCGCACCTTCTATACCCCATGTACTGGATATTACAGGTAAGAGGGTATTACTGGGGTATTATATGTACCCCACACCTTCTATACCCCATGTACTGGAGATTACAGGTAAGAGGGTATTACTGGGGTGTTATATGTACCCCCACACCTTCTATACCTCATGTACTGGAGATTACAGGTAAGAGGGTATTACTGGGGTATTATATGTACCCACACCTTCTATACCCCATGTACTGGAGATTACAGATAAGAGGGTATTACTGGGGTGTTATATGTACCCCACACCTTCTATACCTCATGTACCGAAGATTACAGGTAAGAGGGTATTACTGAGGTATTATATGTACCCCACACCTTCTATACCCCATGTACTGGAAATTACAGATAAGAGGGTATTACTGGGGTATAAATATGTACCTCACACCTTCTATACCCCATGTACTGGAGATTACAGGTAAAAGGGTATAACTGGGGTATTATATGTACCCACACCTTCTATACCTCATGTACTGGAGATTACAGGTAAGAGGGTATTACTGGGGTATTATATGTACCCCACACCTTCTATACCCCATGTACTGGAGATTACAGGTAAGAGGGTATTACTGGGGTGTTATATGTACCCGACACCTTCTATACCTCATGTACTGGAGATTACAGGTAAGAGGGTATTACTGGGGTGTTATATGTACCACTTTCTATACCCCATGTACTGGAGATTACAGGTAAGAGGGTATTACTGGGGTATTATATGTACCCCACACCTTCTATACCCCATGTACTGGAGATTACAGGTTACAGGTAAGAGGGTATTACTGGGGTATTATATGTACCCCACACCTTCCATACCCCATGTACTGGAGATTACAGGTAAGAGGGTATTACTGGGGTATTATATGTACCCCACACCTTCTATACCTCATGTACTGGAGATTACAGGTAAGAGGGTATTACTGGAGTATTATATGTACCCCACACCTTCTGTACCCCATGTACTGGAGATAACAGGTAAGAGGGTATTACTGGGGTATTATATGTACAGCAAACCTTCTATACCCCATGTACTGGAGATTACAGGTAGGAAGGTATTACTGGGGTATTATATGTACCCCACACCTTCTATACCTCATGTACTGGAGATTACAGGTAAGAGGGTATTACTGGGGTATTATATGTACCCACACCTTCTGTACCCCATGTACTGGAGATAACAGGTAAGAGGGTATTACTGGGGTATTATATGTACAGCAAACCTTCTATACCCCATGTACTGGAGATTACAGGTAGGAGAGTATTACTGGGGTATTATATGTACCTCACACCTTCTATACCTCATGTACTGGAGATTACAGGTAAGAGGGTATTACTGGGGTATTATATGTACCCACACCTTCTATACTCCATGTACTGGAGATTACAGGTAAGAGGGTATTACTGGGGTATTATATGTACCCACACCTTCTATACCTCATGTACTGGAGATTACAGGTAAGAGGGTATTACTGGGGTATTATATGTACCCACACCTTCTATACCCCATGTACTGGAGATTACAGGTAAGAGGGTATTACTGGGGTATTATATGTACCCCGCACCTTCTATACCCCATGTACTGGAGATTACAGGTAAGAGGGTATTACTGGGGTATTATATGTACCCCACACCTTCTATACCCCATGTACTGGAGACTACAGGTAAGAGGGTAATACTGGGGTATTATATGTACCCCACACCTTCTATACCCCATGTACTGGAGATTACAGGTAAGAGGTTTATTACTGGGGTATTATATGTACCACCTTCTATACCCCATGTACTGGACTGGAGATTACATGTAAGAGGGTATTACTGGGGTATTATATGTACCCCGCACCTTCTATACCCCATGTACTGAAGATTACAGGTAAGAAGGTATTACTGGGGTATTATATGTACCCCGCACCTTCTATACCCCATGTACTGGAGATTACAGGTAAGAGGGTATTACTGGGGTATTATATGTACCACCTTCTATACCCCATGTACTGGACTGGAGATTACATGTAAGAGGGTATTACTGGGGTATTATATGTACCCCGCACCTTCTATACCCCATGTACTGGAGACTACAGGTAAGAGGGTATTACTGGGGTATTATATGTACCCCACTCCTTCTATACCCCATGTACTAGAGATTACAGGTAAGAGGGTATTACTGGGGTATTATATGTACCCCACACCTTCTATACCTCATGTACTGGAGATTACAGGTAAGAGGGTATTACTGGGGTATTATATGTACCCCACACCTTCTATACCTCATGTACTGGAGATTACAGGTAAGAGGATATTACTGGGGTATTATATGTACCCCGCACCTTCTATACCCCATGTACTGGCCTGGAGATTACAGGTAAGAGGGTATTACTGGGGTATTATATGTACCCCGCACCTTCTATACCCCATGTACTGGAGATTACAGGTAAGAGGGTATTACTGGGGTATTATATGTACCCCACACCTTCTATACCCCATGTACTGGAGACTACAGGTAAGAGGGTAATACTGGGGTATTATATGTACCCCACACCTTCTATACCCCATGTACTGGAGATTACAGGTAAAAGGTTTATTACTGGGGTATTATATGTACCACCTTCTATACCCCATGTACTGGACTGGAGATTACATGTAAGAGGGTATTACTGGGGTATTATATGTACCCCGCACCTTCTATACCCCATGTACTGGAGATTACAGGTAAGAAGGTATTACCGGGGTATTATATGTACCCCGCACCTTCTATACCCCATGTACTGGAGATTACAGGTAAGAGGGTATTACTGGGGTATTATATGTACCACCTTCTATACCCCATGTACTGGACTGGAGATTACATGTAAGAGGGTATTACTGGGGTATTATATGTACCCCGCACCTTCTATACCCCATGTACTGGAGATTACAGGTAAGAGGGTATTAGTGGGATATTGTATGTACCCCACACCATCTATAGATGATAATAGGATGGTGATTACCCTGAAAGCCCCGAGAGACGACATTGGGAGAAGATTCCGTGTCCGGATCACAAACCCAGTCAGTGAGGCGACCGGGGAACACCAGCTGGAGATTACAGGTAAGAGGATATTACTGGGGTATTATATGTACCCCGCACCTTCTATACCCCATGTACTGGAGATAACAGGTAAGAGGATATTACTGGGGTATTATATGTACCACCTTCTATACCCCATGTACTGGAGATTACAGGTAAGAGGGTATTACTTGCGTATTATATGTACCTTACACCTTCTATACCTCATGTACTGGAGATTACAGGTAAGAGGGTATTACTTGTGTATTATATGTACACCACACCTTCTATACCCCATGTACTAGAGATTACAGGTAAGAGGGTATTACTGGGGTATTATATGTACCCCCCACCTTCTATACCCCATGTACTGGAGATTACAGGTAAGAGGGTATTACTGGGGTATTATATGTACCACCTTCTATACCCCATGTACTGGACTGGAGATTACATGTAAGAGGGTATTACTGGGGTATCATATGTACCCACACCTTCTATACCCCATGTACTGGAGATTACATGTAAGAGGGTATTACTGGGGTATTATATGTACCCACACCTTCTATACCCCATGTACTGGAGATTACATGTAAGAGGGTATTACTGGGGTATCATATGTACTCCACACCTTCTATACCTCATGTACTGGAGATTACAGGTAAGAGGGCTGAGTAGTCTCTAGGAGCCCGCTGCCTAGGGGTTTCGGGAGTTAATGTGAAATGCACAGGCTCTGAGTCTTTAGCTTTTATAGCACAGCCTATCCCGGGAAAACGATGGTCAGTCTATTATTAAGTCTCTCACCAGGAATCAGGGGCTCTGCACGGATACCGTGGGTACCAGGGGTCACAGTCTCTGTACTGATACTGCGAGTACCAGGGGTCGCAGTCTCTACACGGGCCAATGTCTCTACACGGGTCTCAAAGCGCCCCTCTCCAGCAAAGTCCGCTTTCATGTACTCACAATATGCAGTCTTTCTGGGCAATCTCCCTGTATTTGTCCTCTGACCGGGAGCTCTCTCTCTCTCCCGGAGCGCAGCTGCACCCTGCTCACGCTGCTCTGTTCCTTGCGCGCATGCCTTACCCGCTCTCTGCCCGGCTTCCTTCCTGTCCCAGTCTCTAAGTCTGCCCCCTGGGGAACCTGTAGCACAGCTCAATGGTTCCAGGCATAGAGCCGAGAAGGTAACTGCCCCTGGACTCTTCTTGTGCTTCACCTCCTTACATCCCCCCCTCTTTCTGCTTGCCATTCCACGGGCGAGATTTTCAGGAGTTCCTGTTGGCTATCTTCCAGTCCTTGCACAGTCTGCTGCCAGATGAACTCGTCCTGATTGTAGCGAACAGGGGGTACACCAGCCATTGAATGTTCAGAGCGTCTCAAATCAGCAGGGGCGGAAGTGTCAACTGCTGTGGGAGGAGTCGAGGTTTCCTCCAATACGTTGGTAGTTTCAGGCACCAGCCCTGTTTCTGCGTTCCCAGGGAGAGATTGGGAGTCTTCCTCGTCTTCCACATCTACATTGATCGCTGGCGCAGCCGGTGGGGGCGCTAGAGCCAATTGGACTGATTCAGGATCTCGAGACAAACAGGGACGCAACATATTCCTGTGCAGTGTGCGGGTGGGAGTCCCCTCTTCCGTTTTGGGCTGGACCTCATAAACGGGAACCCCGTTGCCAAGCCGTCGCTTCACTCGGTACGGTCTTTTCTCCCACCGGTACTCTAGTTTGTTGTGTGGGCCTTTTCCCTCACTAAGACTCGGTCTCCAGGCCGCAGGGCTGTCCTCTTTTGAGGAGCTACCTGGGGATGCTCAAATTCTTGCAGTCGTTTCTGCACTAGACATTGAATTGTCCGTAGCCGACGACGATGTTCTTGAACCCAGGAGTACACCCCCGTCCGTGGGTAGTCCTCCTCGGGTTCCAGCTCCAGCTCTGCCAGCCCCTTCCCGGGTCGGCCAAAGAACAAAGAGTAGGGGGTGAATCCGGTGGTGCTGTGTTTCCGATTGTTATACGCCCACACTAGAGTTGAGCGACTTTTACTTTTTTAGGATCGAGTCGGGTTTCGCGAAACCCGACTTTGTCAAAAGTCGGGTCAGGTGAAATCAGCCGATTATTGCGAAAAGTCGGGGATCGGCCGAAACACGAAACCCGATGCAGGTCAAAGGGGAATCAAAGTCGGCAGTGAGTGGAGGACAGGAAAACACCTACAGTGCCCATTTTAATGCCTAAAACATCAATTCTTGTTACTTAAGCTTGTCAATCTTAATTTACCTTATAATATTAATAATAATCTTTATTTTTATATAGCGCTAACATATTCCGCAGCGCTTTACAGTTTTGCACACATTGTCATCACTGTCCCCGATGGGGCTCACAATCTAGAAATAATAGTTAGTGATTGAAAATTGGGGGTCATTTGGCTAAAGTTGTGGGGGGATAGGGCTGGTTCAAGTTTTTCATGGGCCCAGGAAATGCGGACTACGTCACGGCGCAGGAGCAGGGAGACGTAAGTATTTCAACTTTGCAAGCAAGGGGGGGCCACTCGTTCGCATTGGCACTGGCACAGGGCCCCTCAAAGTACGGCGGTGTGTTTGACGGCAGCGGCGCCTCCCACCGGCAGAGACACTTTTGCGTACTATGAGGGGTGTTATGACCTAGTGGTCAGGACAATAATGGACCTGGTGGTTAAGAGCACACGGAATGACCTGATAGTTACTGATAATATAGGACGAGCTCTGAGACGTGGGAACTCTGCTGACCGCAATCCCTAATCCTATCACACACACTAGAAATAGCCGTGGATTGCTCCTAACGCTCCCTATGCAACTCGACACAGCCTAAGGAACTAGCTAGCCCTAAAGATAGAAAATAAAGCCTACCTTGCCTCATAGAAATTCCCCAAAGGAAAAGGCAGCCCCCCACATATAATGACTGTGAGTAAAGATGAAAATTACAAACACAGAGATGAAATAGATTTAGCAAAGTGAGGCCCGACTTACTGAACAGACAGAGGATAGGAAAGATAGCTTTGCGGTCAGCACAAAAAACTACAAAAAGGCCACGCAGAGGGCGCAAAAAGACCCTCCGCACTGACTCACGGTGCGGAGGCGCTCCCTCTGCGTCCCAGAGCTTCCAGCAAGCAAGACAACAATCAAAATAGCAAGCTGGACAGAAAAATAGCAAACCAGAGAAAAACAAGCAGGAACTTAGCTTCTGCTGGGAAGACAGGTCACAAGAACGATCCAGGAGTGAACTAGACCAATACTGGAACATTGACAGGTGGCATGGAGCAATGATCTAGGTGGAGTTAAATAGAGCAGCCAGCTAACGAATTAACCTCGTCACCTGTGGAAGGAACCTCAGAAGCCGCAGCCCCACTCACCACCACCAGAGGAAGCCCATGGACAGAACCAGCCGAAGTACCATTCATGACCACAGGAGGGAGCTGGACAACAGAATTCACAACAGTACCCCCCCCCCTTGAGGAGGGGTCACCGAACCCTCACCAGAGCCCCCAGGCCGACCAGGACGAGCCAAATGAAAGGCACGAACCAGATCGGCAGCATGAACATCGGAGGCAAAGACCCAGGAATTATCTTCCTGACCTAACCCCTCCATTTGACCAGGTACTGGAGTTTCCATCTCGAAATACGAGAATCCAAAATCTTCTCCACCACATACTCCAACTCCCCCTCAACCAACACCGGGGCAGGAGGATCAACGGATGGAACCACAGGCGCCACGTATCTCCGCAACAATGACCTATGGAATACATTATGGATGGCAAAAGAAGCTGGAAGGGTCAAACGAAACGACACAGGATTGAGAACCTCAGAAATCTTATACGGACCAATGAAACGAGGCTTAAACTTAGGAGAGGAAACCTTCATAGGAACATAACGAATCGACAACCAAACCAAATCCCCAACACGAAGTCGGGGACCCACACAGCGCCGGCGGTTAGCGAAACGTTGAGCCTTCTCCTGGGACAATGTCAAATTGTCCACCACATGAGTCCAAATCTGCTGCAACCTATCCACCACAGTATCTACACCAGGACAGTCCGAAGACTCAACCTGCCCTGAAGAGAAACGAGGATGGAAACCAGAATTGCAGAAAAACGACGAAACCAAAGTAGCCGAGCTGGCCCGATTATTAAGGGCGAACTCAGCCAAATGCAAAAAAGACACCCAATCATCCTGATCAGCAGAAACAAAGCATCTCAGATATGTTTCCAAAGTCTGATTAGTTCGTTCGGTTTGGCCATTTGTGTGAGGATGGAAAGCCGAGGAAAAAGACAAATCAATGCCCATCCTAGCACAAAAGGCTCGCCAAAACCTCGAAACAAACTGGGAACCTCTGTCCGAAACGATGTTCTCCGGAATGCCATGTAAACAAACCACATGCTGGAAAAACAATGGCACCAAATCAGAGGAGGAAGGCAATTTAGACAAGGGTACCAAATGGACCATCTTAGAGAAGCGATCACAAACCACCAAAATGACCGACATCTTTTGAGAGACAGGGAGATCCGAAATAAAATCCATAGAGATATGCGTCCAGGGCCTCTTCGGGACCGGCAAGGGCAAAAGCAACCCACTGGCACGAGAACCGCAGGGCTTAGCCCGGGCACAAGTCCCACAGGACTGCACAAAAGAACGCACATCCCGCGACAAAGACGGCCACCAAAAGGATCTAGCCACCAAATCTCTGGTACCAAAGATTCCCGGATGACCAGCCAACACCGAACAATGAACCTCAGAGATAACTCTACTAGTCCATTTATCAGGGACAAACAGTTTCTCTGCTGGGCAACGGTCAGGTCTATCAGCCTGAAATTTTTGCAGCACCCGCCGCAAATCAGGGGAGATGGCAGACAAAATTACCCCCTCTTTGAGAATACCCGCCGCCTCAGGAACACCCGGAGAGTCGGGCACAAAACTCCTTGACAGGGCATCAGCCTTCACATTCTTAGAGCCTGGAAGGTACGAAACCACAAAATCAAAACGGGAGAAAAATAGCGACCAACGAGCCTGTCTAGGATTCAACCTTTTGGCAGACTCGAGATAAGTCAAATTCTTGTGATCCGTCAAGACCACCACGCGATGCTTGGCTCCTTCAAGCCAATGACGCCACTCCTCGAATGCCCACTTCATGGCCAACAACTCTCGATTGCCAACATCATAATTGCGCTCAGCAGGCAAAAACTTTCTAGAAAAGAAGGCACATGGTTTCATCACCGAGCCATCAGAATTTCTTTGCGACAAAACAGTCCCTGCTCCAATCTCAGAAGCATCAACCTCGACCTGAAACGGAAGCGAAACATCTGGCTGGCACAACACAGGGGCAGAAGAAAAACGACGCTTCAACTCCTGAAAAGCTTCCACAGCCGCAGAAGACCAATTGACCACATCAGCACCCTTCTTGGTCAAATCAGTCAATGGTTTAGCAACACTAGAAAAATTACTGATGAAGCGACGATAAAAATTAGCAAAGCCCAGGAACTTTTGCAGACTCTTCACAGATGTCGGCTGAGTCCAATCATAAATGGCCTGGACTTTAAAAGGGTCCATCTCGATAGTAGAAGGGGAAAAAATTAAACCCAAAAATGAAACCTTCTGAACTCCAAAGAGACACTTTGACCCCTTCACAAACAAAGAATTCGCACGAAGGACCTGGAACACCATTCTGACCTGCTCCACGTGAGACTCCCAATCATCCGAGAAGACCAAAATATCATCCAAATATACAATCAGGAATTTATCCAGGTACTCTCGGAAGATGCCATGCATAAAGGACTGAAATACTGATGGAGCATTGGAAAGCCCGAATGGCATAACCAGGTACTCAAAATGGCCCTCGGGCGTATTAAATGCTGTTTTCCATTCATCGCCCTGTTTAATACGCACAAGATTATATGCACCACGAAGATCTATCTTGGTGAACCAACTAGCCCTCTTAATCCGAGCAAATAAATCAGACAGCAGCGGCAAAGGGTACTGAAATTTGACTGTGATCTTATTAAGAAGGCGGTAATCAATACAAGGTCTCAAGGAACCATCCTTCTTGGCCACAAAAAAGAACCCTGCTCCCAATGGTGACGACAACGGGCGAAAATGACCTTTCTCCAAGGATTCCTTTACATAACTCCGCATAGCGGCGTGCTCTGGCACAGATAAATTGAACAGTCGGCCCTTAGGAAACTTACTACCAGGAATCAAATTGATAGCACAATCGCAATCCCTATGAGGAGGTAGGGCACTAGATTTGGGCTCATCAAATACATCTCGGTAATCCGACAAAAACTCCGGGACTTCAGAAGGGGTGGATGACGAAATAAACAAAAATGGAACATCACCATGTACTCCCTGACAACCCCAGCCGGACACAGACATAGATTTCCAATCCAATACTGGATTATGGACCTGTAGCCATGGCAACCCCAAAACGACCACATCATGCAGATTATGCAACACCAAAAAGCGAATATCTTCCTGATGTGCAGGAGCCATGCACATGGTCAATTGGGTCCAGTACTGAGGCTTATTCTTGGCCAAAGGCGTAGCATCAATTCCTCTCAATGGAATAGGATACTGCAAGGGCTCCAAGAAAAAACCACAGCGCCTAGCAAACTCCAAGTCCATCAAATTCAGGGCAGCGCCTGAATCCACAAATGCCATAACAGAATAGGATGACAAAGAGCAGATCAGAGTAACGGACAAAAGAAATTTCGACTGTACCGTACCAATGGTGGCCGACCTAGCGAAACGCTTAGTGCGCTTAGGACAATCGGAGATAGCATGAGTGGAATCACCACAGTAAAAACACAGCCCATTCCGACGTCTGTGTTCTTGCCGTTCAGCTCTGGTCAAAGTCCTATCACATTGCATAGGCTCTGGTCTATGCTCAGATAATACCGCCAAATGGTGCACAGCTTTACGCTCACGTAAGCGTCGATCGATCTGAATGGTCAAAGACATAGACTCATTCAGACCAGCAGGCATGGGAAATCCCACCATGACATCCTTAAGGGCTTCAGAGAGACCCTTTCTGAAAATTGCTGCCAGGGCACATTCATTCCACTGAGTGAGTACAGACCACTTCCTAAACTTCTGACAATATATCTCTACCTCATCCTGACCCTGACACAGAGCCAGAAAGATTTTCTCTGCCTGATCCACTGAATTAGGTTCATCATAAAGCAATCCGAGCGCCAGAAAAAAACGCACCAACATCACGCAATGCCGGATCTCCTGGCGCAAGGGAAAATGCCCAGTCTTGAGGGTCACCACGCAACAAAGAAATAATGATTTTCACTTGTTGAACAGGGTCACCTGAGGAGCGAGGTTTCAAAGCAAGAAACAATTTACAATTATTTTTGAAATTCAGAAACTTAGATCTATCCCCAAAAAACAAATCAGGAATTGGAATCCTAGGCTCTAACATTGGATTCTGAACCACAAAATCTTGAATGTTTTGTACCCTTGCAGTGAGATTATCCATACAAGAGGACAGACCTTGAATGTCCATATCTACACCTGTATCCTGAACCACCCAGAGGTAAAGGGGAAAAGAGAGACAAAACACACTGCAAAGGGAAAAAAATGGTCTCAGAACTTCTCTTATCCCTCTATTGAGATGCATTAGTACTTTGGGCCACCTGTACTGTTATGACCTAGTGGTCAGGACAATAATGGACCTGGTGGTTAAGAGCACACGGAATGACCTGATAGTTACTGATAACATAGGATGAGCTCTGAGACGTGGGAACTCTGCTGACCGCAATCCCTAATCCTATCACACACACTAGAAATAGCCGTGGATTGCTCCTAACGCTCCCTATGCAACTCGACACAGCCTAAGGAACTAGCTAGCCCTAAAGATAGAAAAATAAAGCCTACCTTGCCTCAGAAAAATTCCCCAAAGGAAAAGGCAGCCCCCCCCCCATATAATGACTGTGAGTAAAGATGAAAATTACAAACACAGAGATGAAATAGATTTAGCAAAGTGAGGCCCGACTTACTGAACAGACAGAGGATAGGAAAGGTAGCTTTGCGGTCAGCACAAAAAACTACAAAAAGGCCACGCAGAGGGCACAAAAAGACCCTCCGCACCGACTCACGGTGCGGAGGCGCTCCCTCTGCGTCCCAGAGCTTCCAGCAAGCAAGACAACAATCAAAATAGCAAGCTGGACAGAAAAATAGCAAACCAGAGAAAAACAAGCAGGAACTTAGCTTCTGCTGGGAAGACAGGTCACAAGAACGATCCAGGAGTGAACTAGACCAATACTGGAACATTGACAGGTGGCATGGAGCAATGATCTAGGTGGAGTTAAATAGAGCAGCCAGCTAACGAATTAACCTCGTCACCTGTGGAAGGAACCTCAGAAGCCGCAGCCCCACTCACCACCACCAGAGGAAGCCCATGGACAGAACCAGCCGAAGTACCATTCATGACCACAGGAGGGAGCTTGACAACAGAATTCACAACAGAGGGGCCCTGTGCCAGTGACGTCGCCAACGAGTATGCCCCCCCAGCTGATGAAGGAACCTGCACTTTCATCTGCACCTTCCTCTTTGTCCCCATGTAAGGTGTTATAGTATGCGGGAAGGGGAACCTGACTTTACACAGCCAGAATCTGACCCTGCTGAGAGTGCAAGGGGAATGTAGTGGTCTGGGTCATTGTACCAGCAGACTCATCTAGCAGTGGCTGGGCAGGATGAGGAGGAAACACAGATATAGGCCCAAAATAAAAAAGTAGGCTAAAAGCAGTTCAAAATTGGTAAAAGGACTAAACAGGCGGCACTGTTTTGTTCAGTGGAGGAGAAAAGCAAGGAGTGGCAGACACCGTTAGTAGGCCCAACCAAACAAGTAGGCCAAATGCAGTTTAATTTCCGAAACAGGATGAAAATTGAGGCTCAGCTTTGTTCAGTGGAGGAGAAAAGCAAGGAGCGGCAGACACCGTTAGTAGGCCCAACCAAACAAGTAGGCCAAATGGAGTTTAATATTCACAACAGGATGAAAATTGAGGCTCAGCTTTGTTCAGTGGAGGAGAAAAGCAAGGAGCGGCAGACACCGTTAGTAGGCCCAACCAAACAAGTAGGCCAAATGCAGTTTAATATTCGAAACAGGATGAAAATTGAGGCTCAGCTTTGTTCAGTGGAGGAGAAAAGCAAGGAGCGGCAGACACCGTTAGTAGGCCCAACCAAACAAGTAGGCCAAATGCAGTTTAATATTTGAAACAGGATGAAAATTGAGGCTCAGCTTTGTTCAGTGGAGGGGAAAAGCAAGGAGCGGCAGACACCGTTAGTAAACCCAACCACACAAGTAGGCCAAATGCAGTTAAATATCCAAAACAGGATGAAAATTGAGGCTCAGCTTTGTTCAGTGGAGAACAACAAGCAGCGGCAGACACCGTTAGTGGGCCCAACCAAACAAGTAGGCGAAATGCAGTTTAATATTTGAAACAGGAGTAAACTGGCGGCTCAGCTTTGTTCAGTGGAGGACAACTGTAATGGGAGGCAGACACAGTTAGTAGGCCTAAATAAGTAAGTAGGCTAAATGCAGTTCAAAATTGGTAACTGGAGTACACAGGCGGCATAGCTTTGTTCAATGGAGGACAGCTGTAATGAGTGGCGCAGACAGACTTAGTAGGCCTAAAATAACCTGGACCCGTTGAAGCGCTTTGCGTGAAACGGCCGTAGTCCTTACCGTTTCCCCGCACCCTCTCCTGTTCACGTCCTGCCGCCTCTCCATGTGTACCTGATTGCTGTTTGTAGCAAATAAAGGACTTCATCACAGCATTTCTAGGGGTGAGTGCCATATTTTCTCTTCTGATATACCGTCAGTGAAGCCTTTGGTCCTCTGTGGATTGTTCTGTGAGCACCACCCTGAGCTGTTTTCTCTGGATAGTGTTGCAGCGGACGCTGCCGCCGCTCATCCACACACCTGTGAAAAGTTGTGGTTCTAGTGCCGCACGGCTACCATTCTTTGGTTTGGTTCTGGTTCCTAAAATAAAAAAGTTGGCTAAATGCAGTTCAAAATTGGTAACAGGAGTACACAGGCGGCATAGCTTTGTTCAGCGGAGGACAACTGTAATGAGAGGCTGACACAGTTACTATGCCCAAATAAGTAAGTAGGCTAAATGCAGTTCAAAATTGGTAACAGGAGTACACAGGCGGCATTGTTTTGTTCAGTGGAGGACAACTGTAATAAGTGGCTCAGACAGACTTAGTAGGCCTAAAATAAAAGAGTAGGCTAAATGCAGTTCACTGTTGGTAACAGGAGTACACAGGCGGCATAGCTTTGTTCAATGGAGTACAGCTGTAAAGAGTGGCACAGACAGACTTAGTAGGCCTAAAATAAAAAAGTAGGCTAAATGCAGTTCAAAATTTGTAACGCAGGCGGCATAGCTTTTTTCAGTGGAGGGCAACTGTAAGCACTGGCTGACCTGGGTTACTAGGCCCAAATAAGTAAGTAGGCTAAATGCAGTTCACATTTGGTAACGGGAGTACACAGGCGGCATAGCTTTGTTCAGTGGAGGACAGCTGTAAGGAGTGGCGCAGACAGACTTAGTAGGCCTAAAATAAAAAAGTTGGCTAAATGCAGTTCAAAATTGGTAACAGGAGTACACAGGCGGCATAGCTTTGTTCAGCGGAGGACAACTGTAATGAGAGGCTGACACAGTTACTATGCCCAAATAAGTAAGTAGGCTAAATGCAGTTCAAAATTGGTAACAGGAGTACACAGGTGGCATAGCTTTGTTCAGTGGAGGACAGCTGTAAGGAGTGGCGCAGACAGACACAGGTAGTAGGCCTAAAATAAAAAACTAGGCTAAATGCAGTTCAAAATTGGTAACAGGAGTACACAGGTGGCATTGCTTTGTTCAGTGGAGGACAACTGTAATAAGTGGCTGACACAGTTAGTAGGCCAAAATAATAAAGTGGGCTAAATGTCAGCCCATAAATAAACTGGTGGCATAGCTAGGTACAGGGGTGGGCTCCTCTGCTGAGTAGCAGACAGTGGTAGTTGGCGAAAAGTATTAACTGGTCTAAATGGAGGCCAGGGCCCCTGTATATTTTTACTATCATCTATCATTTCAACAAATTTGTATTGGCAGTGCCATTGAAGGATTTAACAGCACAGACTACACAGTGGTGGAGCAGGGAGAGGTAAGTTTTGCAAGTGGTAGAGCACTGTTCGAGCGGGGGGGGGGGGGACACTCTCTCGTGGGCAGCGGAACTGGCACAGGCTCCTCATATTGCGACGGTGTGTCTGACGTTGGTTGTGCACCACCACCGTCAGAGACAATTCATTGTACTATAAGGGACCCTGTGCCAGTGCCGTCGCCCAAGATTGGGCGCACCCACCTGTCCAGGCAAACGGCACTCGC
Organism: Ranitomeya imitator; assembly: GCF_032444005.1. Taxonomy (NCBI): domain Eukaryota; kingdom Metazoa; phylum Chordata; class Amphibia; order Anura; family Dendrobatidae; genus Ranitomeya; species Ranitomeya imitator. The sequence goes on along the minus strand of NC_091284.1, from coordinate 12,192,239 downwards.
ACTGGTGCTTGCGCCAAGCGGTGACCACGGCCCTGTGGGGGGAGTCAGCCCATTTAGGGAGGTATAAAAATGGCCTATGGTGGACATTCATCAGCTGCAAATGGATGAATTGGAGTAGTCATTAAGAGGAGGCCAAAAGCAAGACATTTTTCAGGCAAGCTACGTGTCAGCAGGGGAAGGTGGGGCAAAATAATTTTAAATCCATGATTGGTTCATTTTAATGAAGGTTAGATCATCAACATTTCGGGTAGCCAGACGTGTCCTTTTTTAGGTCAGTATTGAACCAGCAGCACTGAAGACACTTTCTGATAGCACACTAGCAGCTGGGCAAGCAAGCTCCTGCAATGCATATTCTGCCAATTCAGGCCAGGTGTCTATTTTAGATGCCCAGTAATCATAGGGGAATGACCTGTGAGGGAGAACATCGATAAGGGAGGAAAAATAGTTAGTAACCATACTGGACAAATGCTGTCTCCTGTCACTTTGAATCCATGCAGCAGTACCTGTCGTGTCTGCGGTCATTGCGAAATCACTCCACAACCTGGTCATAAAACCCCTCTGTCCAATGCCACTTCTGATTTGTGCACCTCTAACACCTCTGCCATGTTGCCCCCTAAGGCTCGTGTGAGAACCATCACCGCCTCTGTGTGCTGGGAATGCCTGAACCAAACGGTCTACAAGAGTTGCTTGTTTGGTAGCCAATATTTGCTCCAGGTTCTCATGTGGCATGATATTTTGTAATTTTCCTTTGTATCGTGGATACAGGAGGCAGGCCAACCAGTAATCATCATCGGTCATCATTTTGATAATGCGGGGGTCCCTTTTTAGGATACGCAAGGCATACTCTGCCATGTGGGCCAATGTTCCAGGTGTCAATTCACTGCTTGTGCTGGGTTGAGGAGCACTTTCTTGCAAATCAACTTCACTTGTGGCCCGCAAAAACTCTGTACCTGAACTTGCAACGCCACCAGTTTCTATTGCCCCCCGAGAAGCATCCTCCTCCCATAAATATTCATCCCCATCATCCTCTTCCTCCTTCTGCTCTTTGTCCGCCACCTCGTGCAGGAGAGTTCCCTGACCAGATAATGGCTGACTGTCATCAAGGCTTCCCTCCTCCTCGGCTGCAGACGCCAGCTCCTTAATGTGCATCAAACTTTGCATCAGCAGACGCATTAGGGGGATGCTCATGCTTATGATGCCGTCGTCTGCACTTACCAGCCGTGTGCATTCCTCAAAACACTGAAGGACTTGACAGAGGTCTTGGAGCTTCGACCACTGCACACCAGACAACTCCATGTCTGCCATCCAACTGCCTGCCCGTGTATGTGTATCCTCCCACAAATAAATGACAGCACGCCTCTGTTTGTACAGCCTCTTAAGCATGTGCAATGTGGAGTTCCACTTTGTTGCCACGTCGATTATTAGGCGGTGCTGGGGAAGATGGAGCGATCGCTGATGGTTCAGCATATGGCTGGAGTGTACGGGTGACCGGCGGATGTGCGAGCAAAGTCTTCGCACCTTCAGGAGCAGGGCTGGTAACTCCAGATAATATTTCAGGAAGCACTGCACCACCAGGTTCAAGGTGTGAGCCAGGCAAGGAATGTGTTTCAGTTGTGAAAGGGCTATGGCAGCCATAAAATCCCTTCCGTTATCACTGACTACCTTACCTGCCTCAAGATGTACACTGCCCAGCCATGACTGAGTTTCTTGCTGCAAGTACTCGGCCAGTACTTCCGCAGTGTGTCTGTTGTCGCCCAAACACTTCATTTGTAGCACAGCCTGCTGGGGCTTACCCCTAGCTGTTCCATAATGGGACACCTCGTGTGTAACACTGGCAGCTGCGGATGGAGTGGTCGTGCAACTGCACTCTGTGGGAGAGCTTTCACTTCTGGAAGAGGAGGAGGGGGAGGGGGTGAACGCCTACAGCCAACTGTTTCCTAGACCGTGGGCTAGGCAGAACTGTCCCACTATGGCTGTCCCCTGTGGACCCTGCATCCACCACATTAACCCAGTGTGCCGTGATGGACACGTAACATCCCTGGCCATCCTACTGGTCCATGCATCTGTTGTGGGGTGCACCTTTCTACTGACTGATTGCCTCAGTGCATGGACAATGCAGTCTTTGACATGCTGGTGGAGGGCTGGGATGGCTTTTCTCGCAAAGAAGTGTCGACTGGGTAGGTCATAGCGTGGTACTGCGTAGGCCATCAGAGCTTTGAAAGCTTCGCTTTCAACCAAACGGTAGGGCATCATCTCTAACGAGATTAGTCTAGCAATGTGGGCATTCAAACCCTGTGTACCAGGATGACAGGATGAGTACTTTCTTTTCCTAGCGAGAGTCTCTTGTAGGGTGAGTTGGACTGGAGAGCTGCATATGGTGGAACTAGCGGGGGTGGTGGTGGACATGGCAGATTGAGAGAGGGTTGGTGATGGTATTCTTGATGTTGGCCTACCTACAGTGTTTCCTACCAAGAACCTTTTGATTCCCTGACTGCTTTGGCCTTGCGACGATACCTCCACATTTGCTGCTGGTGGTGTCCTAACCGGTGGGCTTACTGTGAGGGAAGCAATGTAGCATTGCTGACTACCTTCATTCTGAGCAGGTGCACCAACGGTACTGGACGTTTGGTAGTTAGTCCAGGCTTGCAAGTGCATGCTGGTTAAATGTCTACGCATGCACGTTGTATTTAAATTTAGGAGATTCTTCCCTCTGCTAAAGGTCTTTGAGCACTTCTTACAACTTTGCACTGATCATTCGGATCTTGGTTAAAAAATGCCCACACTGCACTCTTCCTACTATGGATTACCTTTTCAGGCATTGCACGCTGTGCTACTTTCACCAGATGGCCACGGTGTCCTAAAACTGTTGCTGTTGCGATGTAGATGGCTGCTGTGGATCATCCTCCTCCGCTTCAGAGCTACTGGCAGCGGCACCCTCTTCCCCCAATGGCTGCCAATCTGGGTCAACAACTGGGTTATCTATCATCTCCTCTTCAATTTCATTTGCACCGTCCTCTGTGTCACCGTGTAAGGTGCTATAGCGTTCGTGACCGGGCACCATAGTCTCATCAGGGTCAGATTCTGGCTCAGTACACTGCGAGGGCAATGTTGTGATTTGAGTCAATGGAACAGCATAATAATCTAGCTGTGGCTGGGCATCTGTGCACTCCATGTCCGATTCATCTTGTAATGGGCTTTTAACAATTTCCCTCTCTAACCCAGGCACGGTATGTGTAAAGAGCTCCATGGAGTAAACTGTACTTTCGCCTGCCGCATCTTTCACTTGTGGTTTAGGTGAAGGACACAAGGAAGCGACTTGTTCCTGACCGGGAGCATCCACTGACGACGCTTTTAGATTTCGAACCTTCTGAAGAGGAGGCGAAAGAGCTAGAGGCTGAGTCAGCAAGGAAAGCCAAAACTTTTTCCTGCTGCTCCGGCTTTAAAAGTGGTTTTCCTACTCCCAGATAAGGGAGCCTTCGAGGCCTTGTGCAGCCAGACGATGACGCTGGCTCAACACCTCGAGCCTATGGTGCTATTTTGCTTTTCCCACTACCACCAGATGCTCCACCACCACCAACACCACCATCAGTACCAGCTGGCAACACCCGCCGACGGTATCTTCCACCAGACTTCCTCATTTTTGGAAAAATCTAACCAAAATAACAACCGTTATATGGTACTGTGAAACAAGGTAGAAGGTGTATATAAACTTGTGGAGAATTTTAATCTCACTTTTTTTTTTGGGGGGGGAGACTGCAACAAAACTCAGGCGTAGTGTATTACACTACACAATGTAAGTGGCAGAACGTGGCTGGAAGATGTACGACAAACAGAACTGATGTATAGAAGCTTGTTGGCAGTTTAAAACTCCCTTTTTGGGGGGGAGACTGCAGCAAAAAACAGGCCCTGTGTATTACACTACAAAATGTAAGTGGCAGAACGTGGCTGGCAGATATACGACTAACAAAACTGATGTATAGAAACTTGCTGGCAATTTAAATCTCCCTTTTTTTTGGGGGGGAGACTGCAACAAAAAACAGGCCCTGTGTATTACACTACACAATGTAAGTGGCAGAACGTGGCTGGAAGATGTACGACTAACAGAACTGACGTATAGAAACTTGTTGGCAATTTAAATCTCCTTTTTTTGGGGGGGGGGGGGCGAGACTGCAGCAAAAAACAGGCCCTGTGTATTACACTACGCAATGTAAGTGGCAGAACGTGGCTGGCAGATATACGACTAACAGAACTGACGTATAGAAACTTGTTGGCAATTTAAATCTCCCTTTTTTTTTTGGGGGGGGGGGGAGACTGCAGCAAAAACCAGGCCCTGTGTATTACACTGCACAATGTAAGTGGCAGAACGTGGCTGGCAGATATATAAAAAAAATACAAGGGCTGTAGTTCAATTTCAATCTCCCTACAATGATCAAAGGACAAGTATGGCAGCAATAAAAAGGACTACTGCACACAAAAGTGTGGACAAAGAAACAAGAGAACTGTGCAGAAAGGAGCAACAGGATTTTTGCTGTTAAAAAAGCAGTTGGTTTTCACAGTGGCGTACAAACAGCAATGCAGCTATCAGGGAGCCTTATACGGCAGCCTAATAAGCTACAGAGCTGATGCACACAAAAAAAAACTCCACTGTTCCTGCAAAGAAAAGGAGGTGTTGGACAGTGGAAATCGCTACAGCACAAGCAGTTTCGGCGTTAGTCTTCCCTCCCTAACTATATCCCTTCTTCTGATGAAGCTGCAGCAACCTTTCCCTATGCTAAGATCGGCAGAAGTAAGATGGCGGTCGGTGTGTACGCCCCTTTATAGCCCCTGTGATGCCGCAAAAAGCAAGTCAATCACTGTAATGCCCTTCTCTAAGATGGTGTTGACCGAGACCTACGCTACCCACACTCTGCATCCTCCTTCATTGGATGAGAAATGGCGCTGAAAGCGTCATACGAAACGTGACTTTGGCACGATGATCGCTGACCTCATGGCCGATCCCACACTAGGATCGGGTCGGGTTTCATGAAACCCAACTTTGCCGAAAGTCGGCGACTTTTGAAAATGTCCGATCCGTTTCGCTCAACCCTAGCCCACACCAATTCAGGGACGGACTCAGTCCACTTCACCTTCTGGTCCTCTTCCAGGGTCCTGAGCATTTGAATCAGAGTGTGGTTAAATCTATCACAAGCCCCATTTCCCTGTGGATAATAAGGGGTGGTCTGGGACTTATCGATTTTGTACAGCTGGTGCAGCTCCTCCATCACTCTTCCGAGGAAGCAGGCCCCTTGATCAGAATGGATTTGAACAGGACACCCGTACACCTGTATGAAGTGTTTGCAAATTGCGTGAGCAGCAGACTCGGCAGTCTGGTCCCGAGTGGACTACGGCAAATTTAGTAAAGTGGTCTATCATCACTAAACAATGCTCATAGCCTTGGTGTGCTGGTCCAATTGTCAAGTAATCTATTGCGAGCAGGTCCATGTGGCCAGAAGACCTCACCATCTCTGTGGGGGCTCGTTGTTCTGGTGGTTTGACCAGCTCACAACTTCTGCATTGCTGACATACTTTCTCCACAATGTTCCTTAAGTTGGGATGATAAAATAGGCGCTGTAACCACTGGAAAGTTTTTTCTGGCCCAAAGTTGCTCCTTTCTCATGTGCTTCCTTAGCCACTTGATCTATCAAGGACGAGGGAATCACCGTCTGCCATACAAGACTGAGTTCTGTTTGCAGGAATACCTTCCAGTACAGGATACCATCTCGCAACTGGAGCCTCTCCCACTGGTGTAGCATCTTCAATACTTTAGGTGACATGAACCTCCTCTCGTACCTATTGGGCATTTGTTCAGGCACAACCCACCTTCTCAACTGAGCTATCTCTGGATCCCCCTGCTGCACTCGGACCCACTCATCGCGCTGCTCCAGCAAATTCACACAGGCCTCTTCCTGTTCAATTTCCCACGTCGCTGCCACCGTCCTGGCAGTCTCTCCAAAACCTGGAACCTCCACATCTTCCAGTTGTTCATCCTGGCTGGGAGCTGGTTTGCGATAGTTTACTCAGGAGAGGACATCCGCATGAACAGCTCCTGTTTTATACGAAATTCTGTATCGGAACTTGGCCATTCGGGCTACCCAACGTTGTTCTAGGGCCCCTAACTTGGCATTCTCGAGATGGGCAAACGGATTGTTATTGGTACGTACATGAACTTCTGAGCCAGCCAGATATTCCACGAACTTCTCAGTCATTGCCCACACCAGCGCCAACAACTCCAGCTTAAACGAACTGTAGTTTTCTGGATTCTTTTCCGAGTCATGCAAAGACCGACTGGCGTATGCAATGACGCGCTCTTTCCCGTCCTGCATCTGCGATAGTATGGCCCCGAGGCCCTGCAGGCTCCCATCAGTGTGCAAGATGAACGGTTGTGTGAAGTCAGCATAGGCCAGCACGGGTGCCTCCGTCAAAGCCTTCTTCAAAGCCAAGAATGCCTCCTCCTGATGCTTCCCGCACTGTATGTTCCTGTTTTTGGTGCAAGAGGGCACTCCCCTCACCAACTCCTGGAGTGGATTAGCAAGGCGGGAAAAGTCTTTTACGAAGCGTCTGTAGTATCCTGTGAGTCCCAGGAACGCACGCACATCTTTCACAGTTTTTGGAGTTGGTCACTCTTGTACCGCAGCGATCTTCTCCTGGGAAGGCCTCACCCCCTCAGCGGAGACAACGCTGGGGTTTCACTTTCAAGCCATACTTCTGTAGCCGACTCAGAACTTGCTCTAGTCTCTGCAGATGCTCCTCAAAGGTGGGGGCAAAGACGATGATATCATCCAAGTAAATCAAAGTGGATTCAAAGTTCAGGTCCCCCAGGCATCTCTCCATGAGTCGCTGAAATGTTCCTGAGGTGTTTGCTAGGCCGAAGGGCATCCGCTCGAACTCATACAGTCCCATCGGAAGGATGAAAGCTGTCTTGGCTCGGTCTTGCTCAACATGGGCACCTGCCAGTAGCTGCTGGCCAAGTCTAATGTGGAGAAATATATATGGCATTCCCTAGTGCCGTCAGGGATTCCTCTATCCTGGGCAGTGGGTACGAGTCCCGCACTGTGCAAGCGTTGAGCCGGCTATAGTCCACACAGAACCGCAAGGACCCATCTTTCTTTCTCACCAAGACAATAGGGGCAGCCCACGGGCTCTGACTCTCGTGTATAACTCCCTTCTTCAGCATGTGTGACAGCATTCCCTTCACTTCCTGGTACATCTGTGGGGGTATTTGGCGGTACCGTTCCCGGATTGGTGCCGCATCCCCGGTGGGTATCTTGTGGTTGATGGCCGTGGTACATCCAAAGTCATCTTCATCTTTAGCGAACGCCTCCTGAAATTTCCCCAATACGGCTTCCACCTGAGGTACCTGCTGCGGAGTAAGTTCTGAGAGCTCCGCCCTCATGCGTTCCAGTATCTGGCACCCTTCTTACAGTAATCTAGGGTCCGGAGCTGCCTCCGGCCTTGACGGTAACCTGCCATGGATCTTCTGGCCTTGCGGTCAGCTGTACCGCCTCAGTTGGGACCAACTCGTCTGGGAGGCACAGGGCTTGGGCGACTTCACTTCTAGGGGGCAAAGTTGTATCTGTCTCCCCCAAATTTATGCAGCGCACAAGGACAGTTCCATCCCGCACGGTAGCCAGGGACCGCGCGACCAATATTCCTGATGGCAGCAGGTCGGCTCTGCTGGGCTCAATTTGGACTTTGACCCCATCCAGCGGGATGCCGGCTCATATAGGCAGGGGAAGCACCATCTGCCAAGGGGGCAACACTCGAGGTGGGGGCGACGACTTTGCCCAGTTCCTTTCCGTCGCTGTATGCTTCCCAGACCTGGGCGGTCAGTATCAGTTGTTGAAAGACCCTTCTCTGGGGGTTTGGTAACTCCATTGTTGCAGGAACTGTTCCAGGGACTCGTTGAAAACCAGGCTTCCGAGGTCTTTTAACACATTCATGCCCAGGGTCACGGTATGGTCTTTAGCTACCTCTACATCCACCAGTACCAATCCTCTTCTCCCGAGGTCTTTTCCGCAGACCTCTATGTTCAGCCATACCACCCCTGCGACCGGGATGGGCAAGTGATTGGCTGCCATAAGTTTGATCACAGGGCCCCATTCGGGCCCTAGCGCCTCTGTGAAGTGACGGCGGAAATATCTCTCAGGCATGGTGGTCACTTGTGAGCCGGTGTCTATCAAGCACCGCACTGCTCTTTCATTGATTTCTGACCAGACCAGTGGGCATGTGGAAACAAGGCTGTGGGGACTTTTAATCCTCCTCCACTGTTCTTCACGCTCCGAGCGGTGCCCCTCGAGCTCAGAGCCACCTAGTTTAAAGGAGGACGTGGGGATGGTCGGCTCCGCCGGGGACACCATCGAGCAATGTGGCCGGATTCTCCACAAGTGTAGCATGTAAGAGGGCTTCTCCTCCTGGTAGTTTCACCCTCCTTTCAGGGAGCAGCTTCTCTGTCTCGCACCAGAGGGCTGGGCCCTTCTGCCTTAGTTCTTCTGGAGGCCTACATTTCTTCACGGACCTGTCTAATCTCCATTCTCAGGTCCTCCACCCACTGGGGAATATTGTCTGCGGTGGTGGTTACCTCCCCGCTCTGCACCCTTCCCACCAGCTCCTTGTTCTTGTTCTCGCACACGCGCCTCACTGCCAACCTCAGAGAAAGTCATATCTGGCTTTACTCGCATGTGCTCTCGCAGTGCCTGTTTCATCATTGCGTCATGCAGTCCCGTCACCAGCTGATCTCTGAGCACCACATCAACTGACCCAACCCCTACACCGTCCTTTCGTCTGATAGCAGTGTGAAGCACTTGTAGGGTGTTCATGAATTGGGTCACAGTCTCCCCCTCCCGTTGTACCCGGTGAAAAAGTCGCATGCGAAGTTCCCCTACGTCAGTGGGGTCCCCATGCGTCTCCTCAAGTACGCACAGCACTTTGTCCAGGGTATCTCTCTCCCGGGGGGACCTATGCATGACAGAATCCCGCGCCTCCTCCTCCAGGGCCATCAATGCAATTTCTGCCTCCAGGGCTGGTGTCATGGGATGCATCATTCCCCGGATACGCTCCGTCCAACTCCACAGCATTACATTGTTCCCAGTGAACCTTGGCAAATTATTCAACATGGTTCCTAGGGAAATGCTAGACCTGGGAACTTCCCCAGCTGCTTGGTCTGCCCTGTCCGCGCTACTGTGTGACATCCTGCCGACTATGTCAAATGTAATAGTATGCAGGTACTGAGTATGTCACCACAGAACAGACAGACCAACAGTTGAGGGGTTTAATAACAGGAATCAGATTCTCCTCGCAGGGAGGAAGCAATGGAATATAACTAGCAATAAAACAGTGCAAAAATATGGGAGTCAAACAGTGTAACAGAAGTAAGCAGGATTTTCTTGAGAAAAGAGCACTTATCAGTCTGATGAGGACTTGCTGGAAGGGTCGTCTTCTCCAACATAGGCGCCGAGAAACAGCGGCACTTTTCGGCCCTCTGTTGTCCGTGGGCTGAGTAGTCTCTAGGAGCCCGCTGCCTGGGGTTTCGGGAGTTAATGTGAAATGGAGAGGATCTGAGTCTTCAGTTTTTACAGCACAGCCTATCCCGGGAAAACGATGGTCAGTCTATTATTAAGTCTCTCGCGAGGAATCAGGGACTCTGCACTGATACCATGGGTACCAGGGGTCACAGTCTCTGTACTGATACCGCGGGTACCAGGGGGTCGCAGTCTCTACACAGGCCAATGTCTCTACACGGGTCTCAAAGCGCCCCTCTCCAGTCACAGCAGAGTCCGCTTTCATGTACTCACAAGATGCAGTCTTTCTGGGCAGTCTCCCTGTATTTGTCCTCTGACCGGGAGCTCTCTCTCTCCCGAAGTGCAGCTGTACCCTGCTCTGACTGCTGTTCACGCTGCTCTGCTCCTTGCGCGCGCGCCTTTCCCGCTCTCTGCCCGACTTCCTTCCTGTCCCAGTCTCTAAGTCTGCCCCCTGGGAAACCTGTAGCACAGCTCAATGGTTCCAGGCACGGAGCCGAGAAGGTAACCGCCCCCGGACTCTTCTTGTGCTTCACCTCCTTACAGGGGTATTATATGTACCTCACACCTTCTATACCTCATGTACTGGAGATTACAGGTAAGAGGGTATTACTGGGGTATTATATATACCCCGCACCTTCTATACCCCATGTACTGGAGATTACAGGTAAGAGGGTATTACTGGGGTATTATATGTATCCCACACCTTCTATACCCCATGTGCTGGAGATTACAGGTAAGAGGGTATTACTGGGGTATTATATGTACCTCACACCTTCTATACCCCATGTACTGGAGATTACAGGTAAGAGAGTATTACTGGGGTATTATATGTAGTTGGCCGACCCGGAGGTTGGTTGTCATTTGATTTTGGGTTTCCATGACAACCACTGGCAGTCTACAATTACGTCTCCTAAATACTGTGATCGCTTTTGATCACAGGTTTGAGAGGGTTAAACAGCCGGGGGATGCGGGCTCCTCTCCTGGCTTTGTCTGCTGGAGTTCAGCTGCTGTGCCCTCCAAATCGCCAGAACTTACCTATATATTCAATTTCAGGAAGGGGATAAGCATAATTGGTGTCATTATGTCTGTAAAAGTCCAGTCTATCAAAATGTATATATATATATTTTTAACCATATTCTGAATTTTCCCAAAAAAAAGGTTGAAATGCCAGATTTGGTTTCTAAGGCTGTTTTTCACCAGAAAAATCCAATTTTTTTTACTGAATCAAAAAAATAAAAAATTCATCCACGTTTGCCTCTTACCTAGTCAAATCAGTTCTCATACTTTGCACTGATGAGGATCAATACTCTGAAACACCTTGTCTGCAAATTGAGTTTCTGATTTGGCTTATATGCTAGGTCATATTACAAGGTTCGTTAAAGGGTCGATGATGATTTGTAGGATCGCTGCTTCCAACAGGTGGCCCTAGAGTTCTAGTTCTCTTCCTCTCTGAAGAGGCAATTTGCATATTCAATTTCCCAGAGGAGCATTGCATGGTGAATAAGCCTCCTCACCTTGGCATGCCAGAGCGTCAGTCTCCACGAGGAGAAACCTTACCCCTTAGGCGTCTATCCATGTTTTGTATCGTTGTAATTGTACGGAGCTGTTTCGACGTCCTTTTTACTGCACGATGGACTCCGTAGAATTGTGGTATTTTTTAAACATTGCACTTGGATTTTTTTCCCCAATTTCAGTGCCCTGTCTAGTAGAATGAATGACTCAGAACTACAACTGATCCCGCAATGTCCAAGGCCTCTTACAATGTTGGCATCTCTTCTTTCTCCCATCCGAAGATTTTCCTGTTGTTGGTGTTCTTGTTCCTGTTGTTGGTGTTCTTGTTGCTGTTCTGATCGTCTTTGCTGTAGTCTTTTTGGTAAGTCAGTGTTTTGGGCGATTTCCTGGATAAATATAAGATATAATTCTGTGGAGGAGACGAGGGATCTACTAGATCTGTGATCTCTTATGTTTCTAGTGTCTGAGGAAGAAGAGATTGGAGTCCAGGACTGAGGATCTGGAGATGAACAGTCAAGGAAATTATTGTCTCGCCCCCTCAACCACCCCTGGAGCCAGTCCCGCAGGTGTCATTATGTTCATGATTATTCTACAGTTTATCTGATGCTACATTCCCAATACCATTACCACTAACATTCACACACAATAGGGGTAGTACAACCCCTGGCAAAAATTCTGGAATCACCGGCCTTGGAGGATGTTCATTCAGTTGTTTAATTTTGTAGATAAAAAGCCGATCACAGACGTGGCACAAAACTAAAGTCATTTCAGATGGCAACTTTCTTTAAGAAACTCTCAAAGAAATCAAGAACAAAAATGTGGTAGTCAGTAATGGTTACTTTTTAACCAAGCATAGGGAAAAAATTTTGGAACCACTCAATTCTGAGGAAAAAATTATGGAATCACCCTGTAAATTTTCATACCCAAAACTAACACCTACATCAGATTAGATCTGCTCGTTAGTCTGCATCTAAAAAGGAGTGATCACACTTTGGACAGCTGCTGCACCAAGTGGACTGACATGAATCATGGCTCCAACACGAGAGATGTCAATTGAAACTGAGGATTATCAAACTCTTAAAAGAGGGTAAATCATCACGCAATGTTGCAAAAGATGTTGGTTGTTCACAGTCAGCTGTGTCTAAAATCTGGAACAAATACAAACAACATGGGAAGGTTGTTAAAGGCAAACATACTGGAAGACATCAAAGTGTCAAGACCGGAAACTTAAAGCAATATGTCTCCAAAACAGGAAATGCACAACAAAACAAATGAGGAACGAATGGGTGGAAACTGGAGTCAACGTCTGTGACCGAACTGTAAGAAACCGCCTAAAGGAAATGGGATTTACATACAGAAAAGCTAAACGAAAGCCATCATTAACACCTAAACAGAAAAAACCAAGGTTACAGTGGGCTAAGGAAAAGCAATGGTGGCCTGTGGTTACTGGATGAAAGTCATATTCAGTGATGAATCGCGAATCTGCATTGGGCAAGGTGATGATGCTGGAAACTTTGGTTTGGGGCCGTTCCAATGAGATTTATAAAGATGTCTGCCTGAAGAGAACATGCAACTTTCCACAGTCATTGATGATATGGGGCTGCATGTCAGGTAAAGGCACTGGGGAGATGGCTGTCATTATATCTACTTTATAATCGTCTAATTCTGTCTCTAACGGAAATCCCGCGTTGTTGATTGGTCGCGGCAGCTTCCCGAGACCAATCAGCGACAGGCGCAGTTCTGTCAGTCACAGTGCCACGCACAAATATATTATAGTGTCGATGTACTTCTTTCTTCCGATGATTTATTTAAATACAGTTAGATATTCATGTAATGGTTTATATATTTTGACGATGTGTTTAATAATTTCGTTCAGTTGTATTAAGTTCTATGAGCAATAAAATTTAATGCTAATGTATATATTTTACCCGGAAAATCCTGTGTATTCATTGCATTGTTTTTAAATCTTCATAAATAAACTACATACATATTCTAGAACACCCGATGCGTTAGAATCGGGCCACAATCTAGTCTATATATATATAATTGTCTAGGGGGTACTTCCGTCAGTCTGTCTGCAACTTCCATCTCGGAAATCGCGCGTCGCTGATTGGTCTCGCCGGCTACCGCGACCAATCAGCGACGGCCACAGCCCGGCCGAGAATTAGCCCCTCCCTACTCCCGTCCAGCCAGTGCCCGGCGCCCGCTCCATACTCCCCTCCAGTCAGCGCTTACACAGGGTTAATGACAGCGCTAATGGACCTCGTTATGCCGCGGGCAACGCACTCCGATAACGCTGCTATTAACCCTGTGTGACCAACTTTTTACTATTGATGCTGAATATGCAGCATCAATAGTAAAAAGATCTAATGTTAAAAATAATAAAAAAACAAAAAACCTGCTATTCTCACCTTCCGTTGTCCGCCAGCTTCCGACCGCTAAGTCATCTGGGTAATTTCGCAATGCATCCTGGGAACAGAGCTGGCGGCAGCCGCGCACGCAGTGGGACAGCTTCACTGCACGCCGGAGGGTGAGTATATAACTATTTTCTATTTTAATTATTTTTTTAAACAGGAATATGGGGCCCACACTGCTATATACTACGTGGGCTGTGTTATATACTGCATGGCTGCTATATACCACATGGGCAGTGTTATATACTGCGTGGGCTGTGTTATATACTGTGTGACCTGTTATATACTGCGTGGCCTGTTATATACTGCGTGGCCTGTGTTATACACTGCGTGGTCTGTGCTATATACCACGTGGACAGTGTTATATACTGCGTGGGCTGTGTTATATACTGCATGGGCTGTGCTATATATTACGTGGGCTGTGTTATATACTGCATGGCCCGTGTTATATACTGCGTGGGCTGTGTTATATACTGCGTGGGCTGTGCTATATACTGCGTGGGCTGTGCTATATACTGCGTGGGCTGTGCTATATTCTGCATGGGCTGTGCTGTATTCTGCGTGGGCTGTGTTATATACTGCGTGGGATGTGTTATATACTGCGTGGGATGTGCTATATACTATGTGGCTGCTATATACTACGTGGGCAGTGTTATATACTACGTGGACAATGTTATATACTGCATGGCCTGTGTTATATACTGTTTGGTACGTAGCCTGTGCTATATACTATGTGGCGGCTATATACATACATACATACATATTCTAGAATACCTGATGCGTTAGAATCGGGCTACCATCTAGTCTTCAATAAATGCACAAGTTTATGTTGATATTTTGGACACTTTTCTTATCCCATCAATTGAAAGGATGTTTGGGGATGATGAAATCGTTTTTCAAGATGATGATGTATCCTGCCATAGAGCAAAAACTGTGCAAACATTCCTTGAAAAAAAGACACATAAGGTCAATGTCATGGGCTGCAAATAGTCCGGATCTCATTCCAATTGAAAATCTTTGGTGGAAGTTGAAGAAAATGGTCGATGACAAGAATCCAACCTGCAAAGCTGATCTGGAGACAGCAATCAGAGAAAGTTGGAGGCAGATTGATGAAGAGTCCTGTGTGACCCTCATTAAGTCCAGGCCTCAGAGACTGCAAGCTGTTAGAAAAGCCAGAGGGGGGGCAACAAAATACTAGTGATGTGTTGGAGGGTTTTTTTGTTTATTTTTTATGATTCCATAATTTTTTCCTCAGAATTGAGTGATTCCATAATTTTTTCCCTATGTTTGGTTAAAAAAAGCAACCATTACTGACATCCACATTGTTTGTTCGTGATCTCTTTTAGTGTTTCTTAAGGCCAGAAAGTTGCCATTTGAAATGACTTTAGTTTTGTGTCATGTCTGTGATCGGCTTTTTTTCTACAAAATTAAACAACTGAGTGAACGTCCTCCAAGGCCGATGATTCCAGAATTTTTGAAGGGGTTATAGTCACATGACTGATCACGTGATCGAAGGGACACCAGCTCCAGGAGTCACCGGCAGAACTAGTGGAACTGTCAGTATATCGAGGCTTTCACCATATACACTGATTAAAGGGAACCTGTCACCCCGAAAATCGCGGGTGAGGTAAGCCCACCGGCATCAGGGGCTTATCTACAGCATTCTGTAATGCATTCTGTAATGCTGTAGATAAGCCCCCGATGTTACCTGAAAGAGGAGAAAAAGACGTTAGATTATACTCACCCAGGGGCGGTCCCACTGCGGTCCGGTCAAACGGGCGTCTCTGGTCCGCTGCGGCGCCTCCCATCTTCATTACAAGACGTCCTCTTCTGATCTTCAGCCACGGCTCCGGCGCAGGCGTACTTTGCTCTGCCCTGTTGAGGGCACCATCTGGAGACCATCGCTTCATAGTACGCTGCCAGCTTGATGCACCAGATCTAGCAGACAGTCACAAGCCACACGTCTAGGGCCCACAAGCCGCAGGTTGGAGACCACCGCATTATAGCGATGGAAACCATAGACCTGCCATCCTACATCCGAGTGCGGCAGAACGATGAACACACATCACTAATACAAGCTCCGCACAGCTGGATCACGGCTCTCAGGACGACGTTCTGGGGCTTCTTTTTATTCAGAATATAATAAAGGATACACAATGTATGTGACAGAGGGGAGAGGTCGGGGAATAGCGGGGGGACAGGTGGATTAGTCGGGCAGCAGAGTGTAGGATGGATTGGAGGGGTGCGAGAGTGTTAGAGGGGAGACCACAGAGCAGGAGGTTACAGTAGTCAAGGCGAGAGATGATGAGGGCATGGACTAGGGTTTTTGTGGTGTTGCGGTCAAGGAATGCGCGGATCCGGGAAATGTTTTTGAGTTGGAATCAGCAAGAGGAGGAAAGGGATTAGATATGTGGCTTGAAAGAGAGGGCAGAGTGGAGGATCACCCCGAGGCACCGAGCACGCAGGACTGGGGAAAGTGAGCAGCCACTGACATTGATGGATAGGTCGGGTGGAGGGGTAGAATGAAGAGGGGGAAAGATGATGAATTCTGTTTTGTCCATGTTCAGTTTTAGAAAACGAGCAGAAAAGAAGGATGAAATGGCGGATAGACAGTGCGGGATTTTGATCAGTAAGGAAGTGAGGTCGGGTCCAGATAGGTAGATCTGCGTGTCATCGGCGTAGAGATGATATTGTAAACCGTGGGATTCTATGAGCTGTCCCAGGCCAAAGGTTTAAATGGAGAAGAGCAGGGGTCCTAGAACAGAGCCTTGTGGAACTCCGACAGATAGAGGGCGAGGTGAGGAGGTGGTTTGTGGGAGGGAGACACTGAATGTCCGGTCTGTTAGGTATGACAAGATCCAGGATAGGGCCAAGTCTGTGATGCCAAGGGATGAGAGGGTCTGTAATAATAGGGAATGGTCCACTGTGTCAAAGGCAGAGGACAGGTCCAGGAGAAGGAGGACAGAGTAGTGTAGAAGGCAGAGGACAGGTCCAGGAGAAGGAGGACAGAGTAGTGTAGAAGGCAGAGGACAGGTCCAGGAGAAGGAGGACAGAGTAGTGTAGAAGGCAGAGGACAGGTCCAGGAGGAGGAGGACAGAGTAGTGTAGAAGGCAGAGGACAGGTCCAGGAGAAGGAGGACAGAGTAGTATAGAAGGCAGAGGACAGGTCCAGGAGAAGGAGGACAGAGTAGTGTAGAAGGCAGAGGACAGGTCCAGGAGGAGGAGGACAGAGTAGTGCAGAAGGCAGAGGACAGGTCCAGGAGAAGGAGGACAGAGTAGTGTAGAAGGCAGAGGACAGGTCCAGGAGAAGGAGGACAGAGTAGTGTAGAAGGCAGAGGACAGGTCCAGGAGAAGGAGGACAGAGTAGTGTAGAAGGCAGAGGACAGGTCCAGGAGGAGGAGGACAGAGTAGTGTAGAAGGCAGAGGACAGGTCCAGGAGAAGGAGGACAGAGTAGTGTAGAAGGCAGAGGACAGGTCCAGGAGAAGGAGGACAGAGTAGTGTAGAAGGCAGAGGACAGGTCCAGGAGGAGGAGGACAGAGTAGTGTTGCTTGCTCTTGGCGGTTAAGAGGTCATTGGTGACCTTAATTAGGGCAGTTTCAGTTGAGTGATGTGTTCGGAAGCCAGATTGTAAGTGGTCAAAGAGGGAGCAGAAGGAGAGGTGGGAGGACACGTATTGTTCCAGTAGTGTCCAGCAATGTGTCAATTATTGGGCTGCTTGCTTGTGTTATCAGCAGATTATCACTAGACACTGCTATGTAGTCCTCCACATTCATGTGTTCTGTATAACCCCGTCCCCACCAGTGATTGGCAGCTTTCTCTGTATAACCTCGCCCTCAACACAGGTTGGCAACTTTCTGCCTATACACAGTGTACACAGAAAACTGGCAATCACTTCTGTGGGTTATACAGAGAAAGCTGCCAATCACTGGTGGGGCGGGGTTATACAGAACACATGAATGTGGAGGACTACATAGCCGTGTCTAGTGATAATCTGCTGATAACACTACAGCAAGCAGCCCAATAATTGACACATTGCTGGAAGCAGGGTCTCTGCTTCTACGTCAGGCTGCTCTCAAATTAGAGGGCAAAAACCTGTGGACATATTCCCTTTTGAAGAACGGGTTGTCTGTATATTGTGACATCGCTGTGATGATGGATCTGATTGTTTCCTACAGATTCTATGAGGACAGATGATAACCAGGATCCCATGAGGACGGATGATCACCAGGATCCCATGAGGACGGATGATCACCAGGATCCCATGAGGACGGATGATAACCAGGATCCCATGAGGACGGATGATAGCCAGGATCCCATGAGGACGGATGATAACCAGGATCCCATGAGGACGGATGATAACCAGGATCCCATGAGGACGGATGATAACCAGGATCCCATGAGGACGGATGATAACCAGGATCCCATGAGGACGGATGATAACCAGGATCCCATGAGGACGGATGATAACCAGGATCCCATGAGGACGGATGATAACCAGGATTCCATGAGGACGGATGATAACCAGGATCCTAGGAGGACGGATGAGGATCAGAGGTACATACTGTAAATGTCTATCGGATCCAGACAATAAAAAACTAGAGAATATTTAGCACAAGTTGTTAGAAGAGAAAATATTATGTGACAAGAATAATCACTGTTTTACTTGTATCTATCGACCATCAGTTCGGCACACTTCGGCTATGTGCACACGTTGCAGATTTGTTGCGGATGCACAGCGTTTTTTCTGCGCAGAATTGCACCAAATCTGCAAAGGAGTGCTCAAGCAATGTTAATCAGTGGGAATCCAGAATTGGTGTGCACATGCTGTGGAAAATTCCATCCTGATTCACAGTGTTTTATTTTCCGCAGCATGTCAGTTCTTTTTGTGGATCTCCAGCGTTTCTGCACCCATTGACTTCCATTGAGTCAGTCAAATGCACAGCAAAACCACAGGTGTAAAAAGGGCTGCGGATCTGCCTGCCAAAAACACTGCAGAAAGGAAATGATGTCAGAAGGAGGAAGAGTGAGCGGAGAATATGTGCGTATATGTCTGTGTGCATTTATGTGTGCGTTTGTCTGCGGGTGTGTGTGTGTGTCTGTCTGTGGGTGTGTGTGTGTGAGTGTGTACCCAGGCGTCGTCTGATGGGACTACTACTCCCATCCGAATATGTCTGCTGTCACATATAATAGTGACAGCATGAGCCGATGATGGGAGAATAATCTCATCATCCGGCAACTGTGTTCAATTGTAAGAAAAAAAAAAAAAACATTTACATAATGACATACAATGTACATCACCAAACACCTAATCCCAGACGCCCGCGTCTCCTGCAAACAATCAAAAACAATAAACCAACATATACTCCTTGTCTGCCGTAGTCCATTTAATACTAAGTGTCCCATGACGATCTCATGTGTAGAACAGTCACATCTTGCTCTAGCCGTCTGCCGGCGAAACACTGACAGGAGGTAATCGCTTCTGTATAAGGGGGTTGACTGAAGCCATGAAATTTGAAATATGAAATCCCATCTCCACTATGCGTGAAAACACGCTTCTGGTGGCCCTGCGTTTACAGACATGCGGCGCGTCTTTTTAGAACGCAGCATGTCTGTTTACCTTGCAGCGACGCTCCATCGCCTCAAGGTAAATCACAGTGTCCTATGTATGGGGTGCGGAGATTCCGGATGTGTGCAATGAACACAGAAGGGGGCGGCACTTTGGGAGGAGAGAGTTTTCTGCTCCATCCAAAGCGCCATAATTACGGACCGTGGACACGCACCCTTACCGTGTATCTTTAGACCCTCAGTTAGGCATATTTACCGTGTATCTATAGATCTCTCAATATCTTCCCTCACGTAATCTCCGGTCCTCCCAAGACCTCCTTCTCTCCTCCACGCTTATCCGCTCCTCACCCAACCACCTCCAAGACTTCTCCCGAACATCCCCCATCCTCTGGAATTCTGTGCCCCAACACGTCCGACTATCAACCACATTTGGATCCTTCAAAACAAACCTGAAAACCCATCTCTTCAAAGAAGCTTACAGCCTGTAAAGACCACACGGCCACCTCAACACCATTGGAGCTACCGCAACCCCTGACCTACTGTCTCCTTCCCCATAATCCTGTAGAATGTAAGCCGGCAAGGGTCCTCGCCCCTCTGTACCAGTCTGTCATTGTTAGTTTACTGTAAGTCATATCTGTAACTTGTATGCAACCCCTTCTCATGTACAACACCATGGAATCAATGTAGCTATATAAATTAAATGATAATAATAATAGACTGTCAGTCCGGCACATTTACCGGGCATCTATAATCTGTCAGCCCGGCAAATTTACCATGTATCTGTGGCGCCCCATGGTCCTGGTCATCACAGTAATGTTGCTTTCCTCACGGGGAGAGTGAGGCAAGAAAGGATAACTGTCACCAGGTAACCACAAGCATTCAACACATTCACACTCCAGGCCACAAGGGGGAGCTTTTGATCCTATTTATTAGGTGACTCCCCCATATATATATTGTGGTTTTGGAGGAAAAGTAGTTAGTTCCTCAGACAGCGAGTGACTGCCAGACTGCAGGCTAGAGCAGTCTGAGGAGAGGGGGTTTACGGAGCTGTGTAAGCCACATTGCTGCAGCTCCTGGGAAGAGACTATACAGAAAGCGGAAGGTACTGCAGTGAGCGTGCAGGAGAGCAAAGCACAGGAGATGATACCAGGGGGAGACCAGCCCCGAGCAGGCTGCCTCCTTCTGAGGCACAGAAAACCGGTAGCCAGAACACCGAGGTTGTAAGGACCTCTACGACTTACATCAGAGACCGGCAGGACAGCTGAACTGTAAGTTACCTGTCCGCACCAATACCCAGGAGGCACGGTGGCACCCCTCAGAGGCTGGGGCATGCTAGAGTCCCTATAAACCGCCTCAAGCCACCAGTCATACGGGTTACGTCCTATCCAATCCAGGGGACAGAGAGAGAGATAACATCTGTAAGGACCTTATGTGAAGCCATAGGCAGTAAGGGACTACACCTCCATGGCGCAGAGGAAGGCTTTTATTTTCACCTGGATAAGGGGACTCTGGACTTGCCTCCAAGCCGGCCGGACCCTGCCTGCCCTGTGATCTGGTGCCCTGGACTGTGGCTGCTGAAATCAACAGTAAACAAGGTAAAGAGACTGCAACCCTGTGTCCTCGCTCTCTAGCCCTGGGGATATACTTCACCAGTGGGAAGTTATACCATCTAGCTGCCTTAACATCACCCCAGAGGACCCCTTAAAGCAGTGTCGGTCTCCACTGACCAAATACCACAGGTAGCGTCACGAACATAAACTTTATCCCTTAAAAGACCTTTCCCTTTTACATGGGCGGACCGGGTCGCCGCCATGACATCCCCCTGTGACGTAGTGGACCCGGTACCGAGTACCCCATGGCCCTGGCGGGCGACTCATCTTCGTAGTCTGTTAGTCTGGCACACTTACGGTGTATCTATAGTCCATCAGTCTGACACACTTACCATGTATCTGTAAGGTACCGGAGGGCGGTAACCATGGACAAACTGCTCCTCCATCACGCCCTGGGACTTTACAGGAAAAAGCCGGATTACTTACCGGTAATGCCCTTTTAATGAGCCACGACAGCACCCACAATGAGAGAGGGATCCGCCCATAGGAACAGGAAACCTACAGAGATAAAAGGGGCGGTCCCCCTCTCCTCCTCAGTTGTTTTTCAGAGTACAAGAGGAACCGCCGTTGTTAAATTAGTATAAATATATCCACAATTTGTTTGTATGTTATCTATATTCACCCATGAGAATATCTTGTATTAATAACTATTAGGGTGGGAAGTGACAGGGTGCTGTCGTGGCTCATTAAAAGGGCATTACCGGTAAGTAATCCGGCTTTTTACCCTTCGCCACGACAGCACCCACAATGAGAGATTTTCAGAGAACCTTCACCTGGGTGGGATCACCGTACTAAGGACGGCTCTCCCGAATGCCAAGTCAGATGCAGAAGACAGATCAAGTCTATAATGTCTATAGAAAGTAGAAGGCGACGACCAGGTTGCGGCCTTACATATGAGCTCGATTGAGATGTCTTTATTCTCCACCCACGAGGATGATACGGCTTGAGCTGAATGCACCTTTACTCCCTCTGGAGGATCTTTGCCCTTTGACAAGTATGCAAGATGGTTAGCCTCTCTGATCCACCGGGACAAAGTAGCTTTTGTGACCCCGTGGCCTTTCCGGTGACCCCGAAAAGATACAAACAGAGCCCTACTCTGTCTGCAGGACTGGGTTCTCTCTATGTAGCTTAGGACTGCTCTTTTAACGTCTAACATATGCAGTTTCTCTTCCTCTGGATTTAGTGGATTATCGAAAATGGAAGGTAAGAAAATTTCCTGAGATCTATGGTATTTTGTCGCTACTTTAGGGAGATATGATGGATCTGGTTTGAGAACCACCCTGTCCTGATATGTCTTTAAGAATGGAGGGTCTATGGAGAGGGCTTGGATGTCTCCTACTCGTGTGGCCGATGTTAAGGCTATCAGTAAAGCTACCTTGTATGTGACATTTTTTAGAGGGATAGAATCTAAGGGCTCAAAGGGAGGTCCAGTTAAGGCGTCTAGAACTAGATTCAAGTCCCAGGGTGGTAGACGTGGGACATGAACCGGAGTACATCGTTCACATGCCCTAACAAATCTTGCTATCCATCTATTACCCGCTATGTTAGCACTATAGAGGGCTCCTAGGGCAGACACTTGAACTCTCAAGCTATTAACAGATAATCTCATCTCATGACCTTTTTGTAAAAATTCAAGGATGGCTGTAATAGGAACCTTGTTAGAGAAGGGTTCCATATGAAAGTTGAGAAATTTCCTCCATACTCTGCTATATATAAGAGTCGTGGATCTCTTTCTACTTAGCAGTAAAGTACTAATCAGTTCTTGTGAGAACCCTCTTAATGTTAGAATCTGCCTCTCAAGTTCCACGCCGTGAGGTGGAGGCCCTTCACTTGTGGATGGTAGAATGGACCCTGAGACAGTAGGTTTGGTGTCATTGGCAGAATCCAGGGATCGCAGACTGACATCGCTTGAAGACAGGAGAACCAGGGCCTCTTTGGCCAAAATGGTGCTATCAATATTACTCTTGCTTTCTCCTCCCTTATCTTTTTGATGACTAATGGGATTAGCATCATTGGTGGGAAAGCATATGCCAGATTGTAATTCCACGGATACTGGAGCGAGTCTATCATGTCTGGATTGTCTGCCACATTCAAGGAAGTGAATGCTCGTACCTGTCTGTTGTTCCTGGTTGCAAATAAATCTATCTGCGGAAGACCCCACATGTCCACTATGTTTTTGAATATTTGAGGGTTGAGGGTCCATTCTCCCTGACGTCGCGTGTGGCGACTTAGAAAGTCGGCCCTTGAATTTTCTATACCTCTGATGTGGACAGCTGTGAGTGATAGAAAATTGAGCTCTGCTAAGTCGAAGATGTTTGCTGCTGACAAAATCAGACTTTTTGATCGAGTTCCGCCTTGATGATTTAAATATGCGACGACCGTCGTGTTGTCTGACAGGATTTTGATATGAGATCCTCGGAGCTGGGGAAGGAAAAAATTTAAGGCATAATGGACTGCGTTCAACTCTTTCCAGTTGGAGAACTGCTGGATCTCTGATGAATTCCAGCGACCTTGAGCTACATACTTATCCAGATGGGCCCCCCACCCTTCTGGTCCTGCGTCAGTAGTGACTAATTTAGATGGTGTTATTGACCATGAGACTCCTCTGGACAAATGGGTTCTATTTAACCACCAGTGAAGTGACTCCAGCACATCTTTAGATAGAGTAATTTTCGTATTTTAATGACCATGGCAACGAGATTGCGCATGGAGTGTCTGGTGCTGTAGGGCTCTGGTATGGTATTGAGCCCATTGTACGGCAGGAATGCAGGAGGAAAGTGAGCCCAAGAGAGACATGGCATCTCTAAGGGACATTTGAGGTTTTGCCCTTGCCATAGAGATTTTTGAAATTATTGTTAATTTTTTTAATTCTGGTAAAAAGCATTTTTGACTTACAGAGTCCAAAACTAGTCCTAGGAAGGACTGACGGATTTCCGGATGTAGTCTGGACTTTTTGAAGTTCACTATCCAACCCAAAGCCTGTAACGATGAAATAGTATTAGTCAATCGCTATTTACACTGAGAGGCTGAATTTCCAATTATGAAAAAATCATCTAGATAAGGTACAAATAGCGTCTCCTGATGACGCAAATAAGCCATCACCTCGAGCATAACTTTTGTAAAAACCCGAGGAGCCACGGACAGGCCGAACGGCATGGCTGTAAATTGAAAGTGACGGATCCGGCCTTGTAGGACTACCGCCACTCTGAGGTACTGTTGATGCTCCGCATAAATGGGAAGATGGTAGTACGCATCCTTCAAATCTAGACCCGTCATAAAGCACCTAGGAAACAAAAGTTTAATCATAGATCTTATTGATTCCATTTTAAACGTATGATTGTACAGAAAGGAATTTAGTCTTTTTAGATTAATTATAGTACGAAAAGTACCATCTGGTTTTGGAACCATAAATAAAGGGGAATAAAATCCACTCCCTTCCTGATTTTTTGGTACTTCTACGAGAACATTCTTAGCCAGAAGGCTTAGAATTTCTAATTGAAGCGCTTTTTGCTGTTCCGACGCTTTCAGTGATGTGATAATGAAAGCATCCTGCGGAAATTTAAATAATTCTAATTTTAATCTGGATTTTACTAGGCAGAGAATCCACTGATTTGAAGTTACATGTTTCCATTGATGGTAAAAAAAAACTTCAGTCTTCCACCCACCGGAATTTCATCATTGATGGTATCTGCCACGTTTAGATGTTTCGGGATTACCGAATAAGGCACCTTTCGGTTTCTCTTTCTTTTCCCAACTCTCTCTTTGCGGCTCGTACGGCCTTCTCCTATTAAATGGCCGTCTCCTAAACGCTCTCCTATCAGAAGGAAGAAACTGTTTAGGGAATCCCTTCCTTCTTTCTCCTGCTTTATTAAGGAGGTCATCCAGAACCTTCCCAAACAGGAACTCACCCTGGCACGGGATTGTACATAATCTTTAGATTGTGCATCGCCTTTCCATCCCTTTAACCAAAGGGCACGCCGGGCTGCATTGACAAGGCCCGCTGATCTTGCTGCCAGCCGCAAGGAGTCCACTGAAGCATCTGTTAAGAATGCTGTAGAGCTTTTAATTAAAGGAATTGCTTGCAAGATCTTTTCTCTTGCTACTTTACCCTTAATCTGCTGCTCCAGCTGGTCAATCCATACCAATAGTGACCTAGCTGTGCAAGTACCCGATATGGCGGGTTTAAAGGCCCCTGTATTTGTCTCCCATGACTTTTTAAGAAGAGCTTCAGTCTTGCGGTCTAATGGGTCGAGTAAGATTCCTGCATCTTCCACAGGGAGGGACGATTGTTTTAAGGTGGATGCCACCGCCACGTCCACTTTTGGCACCTTGGACCAAATCTCTAACTCTTCGTCACTGAAGGGGTAACGCCTTTTTGAAGAGGAGGGAAGGAACCCTTTCCCCTGCTTGTCCCATTCTTTTTTTTACAAGATCTTTCACAGTGGAGACAACTGGGAAAGTTCGCCGTTTTTTGTGACCTAGGTCTGCGAACATAATTTCCTGGGCCGATTTGACCCCCTTAGTGTCTGGACAACCCATGGTATTCCTTACTGATTTTATAAGGTTATTTATGCTGTCCAGCGGAAAACATGCTCTGCTCTCATCCTCAGAAGAACCAGATGATGATTCCGAGGTGTTAGAGGAGCGTATTAACCCCTCTTCTGACTCTGAACTAGAAGGAAGGGGACGGCTTTTACTCCCATGTTTTTTCTGGGATTTCGATCCTAGAGACTGGATCTCCTGTCTAATTATGGCCCTGATGTTAGTGGTGGTAACTGCAGCCTCATCCTTTAGGGTTTGCTGTATGCAATCTTGACACAACCTCTTTGGATATGAATCCGGCAAGGGTTGTGTACATAGGGCACATTCTTTATGTTTTGTTTTACTGGTCCTTTTAGCCTATGGGGAGAGGGTAGAGAAGGAAGGGATCAGCTTATAGGTAGAGGATTAAATACACTCGCCCAGTGAAGCATTCATTGCACCGATCTTGGAGGAGGGGACGCTGTGCGGCTTCTAAGTAGATCGGATTCTCTACTCCTTCTAAAACGAGTGTCAGACTCCATAACAGGGCGACCACTCTTCTTTCCTGCTGTGGACTTTGAGGCTTTAGCGCTGCTGTCTTTACCAGCACTCACCTGCTCCACCGCTGGTGGATGCTCCTCATGCGTTGGGGACGACATTTCGAGCACAATCGCTCTGTGTCCCGGCTCCATTTTAAAAGGGCGGTGATTTCCGCGCTCCAGGCCGCGAACCGGAAGTGCTTTCACTACTTCCGGTTCAAGCAGGGCAGAGCGCACTTACCCGGAGACGCTGCTGCCGCCGGCCTCTAGAAGCGCTGCTCCTGCGTCCTCCTCACCATAGGCCGGGCTTAGCGCCCGAAACCTGCCGGGAACATAATCAGACGAGGGGGGAGGCTGGAAACAGTGGCTCCCCCGACGCTGCTACTGACGCCGCAACCCCTGCTGCTCACCAGGAGACTGAACAGGCGGGTGCATGGGTCAGGTATGATGGAGGTGCTCCAACCACCTTGTGCTGTAGGTTATCCAGGGATTTCCGATAGGAACAGGAAACCAACTGAGGAGGAGAGGGGGACCGCCCCTTTTATCTCTGTAGGTTTCCTGTTCCTATGGGCAGATCCCTCTCTCATTGTGGGTGCTGTCGTGGCGAAGGGTAAAATCTTGTCCCAATCCCAATGTGAAGCTGAGTGTGGGTTGTGTGACACTCACTTGTAGGCCGCAGGCCTCTGGTGTCTTCCAGTCTCCATCTCCAGATGCCGCTGCACATAAATCAGGGGACTTCCAGTACGTTTCAGCATACAGAAGTTTACTGGACAGTTCCAGTTCATCAGATTGTAACACGCAGTATCGGGCGGCACAATTCTCACATCTTGTTTCCTTAATATAGTACAATTTCGGCATTCCTATTCATTTCTCCTGGACTATCCCTATGGTTACTAAGTTTTGTCAGCCTCCATTTCCTGTCCAGTTCTGCAATACACATGAGATCCGTTACCTCCCCTCAGAGCTGCCACCAGGAATTTCAGGGCCAACGTTTTTGGGCCCCCCATGAGACTGCACTCAGGCTCTACCCCAGCTCCTCCTCCAGGCCTCGAACCTTCCACAGTCCCACCTCCACTTCTTCACTACGTCCTCACCAATCACACATTAACAGTTCCCATCAAACACCAGATCACATACATAACCATAGCCTTGGTCCGCATGACAATGTGACATTATACACAGAAGCTCTGTATATAGTGTCAGTGTGCAGGTAATACAGTGATCACCAGTGTCATTATACACAGGAGCTCTGTATATAGTGTCAGTGTACAGGTAATACAGTGATCACCAGTGACATTATACACAGGAGCTTTGTATATAATGTACAGGTAATACAGTGGTGTGCGGTGACATTATGCACAGGACCTCTGCATATAGTGTTCAGGTAATACCGGAATCACCATTGTCCTTATACAGGAGCTCTGTACATAGTATACAGTGTATAGTGTCAGTGTACAGGTAACACACTGGTGATGTCTGTAGTTGAAGTCCTTCAGCTTTTCTTTTCTTTTTCATCCAGCGCAGGCCGCCATCAATTCTTCAATCCAGGAAAATCACAGTTATTTAGAGCACATTCCCCAATTTTTACCCAACTTTTACACTGTGCCGCATAGAGAAAAAAAAACGACAGTGTCGCCCTGCACAGCAAGAGGACCTCCCCCTCACTGAAAATAGTATCCTCAAAAATGCGTCCCCATCCTTATGTGCTGCTGCATCCTGCGTCCCCATCCTTATGTGCTGCTGCATCCTGCGTCCCCATCCTTATGTGCTGCTGCATCCTGCGTCCCCATCCTTATGTGCTGCTGCATCCTGCGTCCCCATCCTTATGTGCTGCTGCATCCTGCGTCCCCATCCTTATGTGCTGCTCCATCCTGCGTCCCCATCCTTATGTGCTGCTCCCCTCCTGCGTCCCCATCCTTATGTGCTGCTCCATCCTGCGTCCCCATCCTTATGTGCTGCTGCATCCTGCGTCCCCATCCTTATGTGCTGCTGCATCCTGCGTCCCCATCCTTATGTGCTGCTGCATCCTGCGTCCCCATCCTTATGTGCTGCTCCATCCTGCGTCCCCATCCTTATGTGCTGCTCCATCCTGCGTCCCCATCCTTATGTGCTGCTTCATCCTGCGTCCCCATCCTTATGTGCTGCTCCATCCTGCGTCCCCATCCTTATGTGCTGCTCCATCCTGCGTCCCCATCCTTATGTGCTGCTCCATCCTGCGTCCCCATCCTTATGTGCTGCTGCATCCTGCGTCCCCATCCTTATGTGCTGCTCCATCCTGCGTCCCCATCCTTATGTGCTGCTCCATCCTGCGTCCCCATCCTTATGTGCTGCTCCATCCTGCGTCCCAATCCTTATGTGCTGCTCCATCCT
Source organism: Ranitomeya imitator (assembly GCF_032444005.1). Lineage (NCBI taxonomy): Eukaryota > Metazoa > Chordata > Amphibia > Anura > Dendrobatidae > Ranitomeya > Ranitomeya imitator. The sequence goes on along the minus strand of NC_091284.1, from coordinate 12,164,151 downwards.
GCGTCCCCATCCTTATGTGCTGCTCCATCCTGCGTCCCCATCCTTATGTGCTGCTCCATCCTGCGTCCCCATCCTTATGTGCTGCTCCATCCTGCGTCCCCATCCTTATGTGCTGCTCCATCCTGCGTCCCCATCCTTATGTGCTGCTCCATCCTGCGTCCCCATCCTTATGTGCTGCTCCATCCTGCGTTCCCATCCTTATGTGCAGCTCCATCCTGCGTCCCCATCCTTATGTGCTGCTCCATCCTGCGTCCCCATCCTTATGTGCTGCTCCATCCTGCGTCCCCATCCTTATGTGCTGCTCCATCCTGCGTCCCCATCCTTATGTGCTGCTCCATCCTGCGTCCCCATCCTTATGTGCTGCTCCATCCTGCGTCCCCATCCTTATGTGCTGCTCCATCCTGCATCCCCATCCTTATGTGCTGCTCCATCCTGCGTCCCCATCCTTATGTGCTGCTCCATCCTGCGTCCCCATCCTTATGTGCTGCTCCATCCTGCGTCCCCATACTGCCTCTGACCCGCTCGGCGCCGAGTGCTGGGGGGCATGAGCAGGCGGGGACACCGGCACGCTGTGGGGGTCAGGTGCCGGTATCTCCGCCAGCTCAGGCCCCCCCCAGCACTTACTATACTCACCTGTCCCCGTTCCATCGCTGAGCGCCGCCATCTTCCCGGTCTCCTGGCTGTGACTGTTCAGTCAGAGGGCGGCGCCGGCACGCACTAAGCGCGTCATCGCGCCCTCTGAACTGAAGGTTACAGGCCGAAGACCGGGAAGATGGCGCCGCTCAGCGATGGAACGGGGACAGGTGAATATAGGCCGATACTCACCCTCCTGGCGGTCCCTGCTTCTGCGGTGGAGATCGCGGTGTGCGTTCAGTGTGAACGCACACCGCGATCTCCCGGGAGCGTCGCTCTGTGAGGCCCAGACTGCGCCGGCGCTTGCGCAGTCTATAGAGGCTTCGGACAGAGTGACGCTCACAGCGTTATATTATAGATATATATAGATAGATATATATATATAGATATATAGATATATAGATATACAGTTAGGGCCAGAAATATTTGGACAGTGACACAATTTTCGCGAGTTGGGCTCTGCATGCCACCACATTGGATTTGAAATGAAACCTCTACAACAGAATTCAAGTGCAGATTGTAACGTTTAATTTGAAGGGTTGAACAAAAATATCTGATAGAAAATGTAGGAATTGTACACATTTCTTTACAAACACTCCACATTTTAGGAGGTCAAAAGTAATTGGACAAATAAACATAACCCAAACAAAATATTTTTATTTTCAATATTTTGTTGCAAATCCTTTGGAGGCAATCACTGCCTTAAGTCTGGAACCCATGGACATCACCAAACGCTGGGTTTCCTCCTTCTTAATGCTTTGCCAGGCCTTTACAGCCGCAGCCTTCAGGTCTTGCTTGTTTGTGGGTCTTTCCGTCTTAAGTCTGGATTTGAGCAAGTGAAATGCATGCTCAATTGGGTTTAGATCTGGAGATTGACTTGGCCATTGCAGAATGTTCCACTTTTTGGCACTCATGAACTCCTGGGTAGCTTTGGCTGTATGCTTGGGGTCATTGTCCATCTGTACTATGAAGCGCCGTCCAATCAACTTTGCAGCATTTGGCTGAATCTGGGCTGAAAGTATATCCCGGTCCACTTCAGAATTCATCCGGCTACTCTTGTCTGCTCTTATGTCATCAATAAACACAAGTGACCCAGTGCCATTGAAAGCCATGCATGCCCATGCCATCACGTTGCCTCCACCATGTTTTACAGAGGATGTGGTGTGCCTTGGATCATGTGCCGTTCCCTTTCTTCTCCAAACTTTTTTCTTCCCATCATTCTGGTACAGGTTGATCTTTGTCTCATCTGTCCATAGAATACTTTTCCAGAACTGAGCTGGCTTCTTGAGGTGTTTTTCTGTCTATTTTTGGTATTGATGAATGGTTTGCATCTAGATGTGAACCCTTTGCATTTACTGTCATGGAGTCTTCTCTTTACTGTTGACTTAGAGACAGATACACCTACTTCACTGAGAGTGTTCTGGACTTCAGTTGATGTTGTGAACGGGTTCTTCTTCACCAAATTAAGTATGCGGCGATCATCCACCACTGTTGTCATCCGTGGACGCCCAGGCCTTTTTGAGTTCCCAAGCTCACCAGTCAATTCCTTTTTTCTCAGAATGTACCCAACTGTTGATTTTGCTACTCCAAGCATGTCTGCTATCTCTCTGATGGATTTTTTCTTTTTTTTTCAGCCTCAGGATGTTCTGCTTCACCTCAATTGAGAGTTCCTTTGACCGCATGTTGTCTGCTCACAGCAACAGCTTCCAAATGCAAAACCACACACCTGGAATCCACCCCTGACCTTTTAACTACTTCATTGATTACAGGTTAACGAGGGAGACGCCTTCAGAGTTAATTGCAGCCCTTAGAGTCCATTGTCCAATTACTTTTGGTCCCTTGAAAAAGAGGACGCTATGCATTACAGAGCTATGATTCCTAAATCCTTTCTCCGATTTGGATGTGGAAACTATCATATTGCAGCTGGGAGTGTGCACTTTCAGCCCATATTATATATATAATTGTATTTCTGAACATGTTTTTGTAAACAACTAAAATAACAAAACTTGTGTCACTGTCCAAATATTTCTGGCCCTAACTGTATAGACTGTATATATGTTTTCACGAATATTTGAGCCCATGGATCCATTATATGTCTATTTTGCAAGCTGGCGATAGAATCTTGCCATACGGATGTCACACGGAGGCTTACATGCGAGAAAATCGCAGCCTCGCACTGCACAAGGATGAAATACGGATCACTGTTCAAGAACATTTCTGAGATTCTGGTCTGTGTAAAATGGACCGATTTTTTTTATATGTTGTGTGTGACTCCAGCCTAAAGGAGATCCCTCAACATTAAACATAATGGTATTTTACTTACTGATCAGAAGGGGTCTGATTGTCAGGACCTTGCAAAAGAACTTGGGCAGCAGCATTTTTCCCCCTCCACAGCAGCACTGCCATCTATCTGCAGTGTAGGGAAGTGCAGCACAGTCCTATGTATGTGAACGGAGCAGCTCCCTGTACAGCAGTGCCTCATAGACAGTAAAAAAGATGAAGGAGAATTGACCCATAACTCAGCGTATTTACACCATTGTATAATAATTGGGAATATCCCTTTAAAAAAAAAGTAATATCTGCAGATTACTTTACCTTTTTTTCCCTACAGTTGGATTTTTTTTTTTTTTAATTTTTGCAAGGTTGTTTCCACCAATCTCTCCCATTGGGAAACAATGTACAGTCTGAGTTCTGTCAACACTGCAGTTTTTTACTTGGAACCAGAGGTGACTCCAGGTCACCAATAAGCTGCAAGGAAGGAAAATAGACTTTTCAATGGCTGTCCAATAATAAGGAAAATCTGATGGTTCAGAACCTGTCCGATCTCTTTTAGGCTGCATTCATTTATATCTTCAGTTTTAAAACTGAAGTCTTAAACAGGTAAAGTTTTACTTTTATATCTTCAGTTTTAAAACTGAAGTCTTAAACAGGTAAAGTTTTACTTTTATATCTTCAGTTTTAAAACTGAAGTCTTAAACAGGTAAAGTTTTACTTTTATTCTACTTCCCCATATGTAGCAAATATTTCATACAGTGCCTTGCGAAAGTATTCGGCTCCTGGAACTTTTCAGCCTTTTCCCGCATTTCGTGCTTCAAACAAAGATACCAAATGTCAATTTTTGGTGAAGAATCAACAACAAGTGGAACACAATTGTGAAGTTGAACGACATTTATTGGTTATTTTAAATTTTTGTGGAAATTCAAAAACTGAAAAGTTTATTTGTGAACCATTCCATTGTAGATTTTGCTTTATGTTTGGGATCATTGTCTTGTTGGAAGACAAATCTCCGTCCCAGTCTCAGGTCTTTTGCAGACTCCACCAGGTTTTCTTCAAGAATGGTACTGTATTTGGCTCCATCCATCTTCCCATCAATTGTATCCATCTTCCCTGTCCCTGCTGAAGAAAAGCAGACCCAAACCATGATGCTGCCACCACCATGTTTGACAGTGGGGATGGTGTGTTCAGGGTGATGAGCTGTGTTGCCTTTATGCCAAACATATCGTTTGGCATTGTTGCCAAAAAGTTTGATTTTGGTTTCATCTGACCAGAGCTCCTTCTTCCACATGTTTGGTGTCTCCCAGGTGCCTTGTTGCAAACTTTAAACGACACTTTTTATAGATATCTTTGAGAAATGGCTTTTTTCTTGCCACTCTCCATAAAGGCCAGATTTTTGCAGTGTACGACTGATTGTTGTCCTGTGGACAGACTGTCCCACCTCAGCTGTAGATCTCTGCAGTTCATCCAGAGTGATCATGGGCCTCTTGGCTGCATCTCTGATCAGTCTTCTCCTTGTGTGAGATGAAAGTTTAGAGGGACGGCCGGGTCTTGGTAGATCTGCAGTGGTATGATACTCCTTCCATTTCAATATGATCGTTGCACTGTGCTCCTTGGGATGTTTAAAGTTTTGGAAATCATTTTGTATCCAAATCCGGCTTTAAACTTCTCCACCACAGTATCACGGACCTGCCTGTTGTGTTCTTTGGTCTTCATGATGCTCTCTGTGCTTCACACAGAACCCTGAGACTATCACAGAGCAGGTGCATTTATACGGAGACTTGATCACACACAGGTGGATTATATTTATCATCATTAGGCATTTAGGACAACATTGGATCATTCAGAGATCCACAATGAACTTCTGGAGGGAGTTTGCTGCGCTGGAAGTAAAGGGGCCGAATAATATTGCACGCCCCACTTTTCAGTTTTTGAATTTCCACAAAAATTTAAAATAACCAATAAATTTCGTTCAACTTCACAATTATGTTCCACTTGATTCTTCACCAAAAATTTACATTTGGTATCCTTATGTTTGAAGCCTGATATGTGGGGAAACGTTGAAAAGTTCAAGGGAGCTGAATACTTTATATATATATACATATTGTAGTGCAGCGGTAGTACACGTACGCAGTAAAGAGGCAGTGACCCACAAAGTTCCAGCACTAAGTCTCTTTCATGTGTTACTGCACACAGTCTATCCCTCACAAGATTTTATGTTTAATTCACATAAACATTGCACTACATAATATACGGCATCTTCCAAGTCACAGTCCCTACACACGCCGGACTTCTCTTTGCCCAGTTTCCACGGGGTGACTGCAGGTTGTGACCATGTCTCTTACACACACAGCTTCTTATGTTGCAGACACTACACACACCACTCCGCCTCTGACTAGTTCCCGTGGGTGTCCTGCACTGCTGTATCAGAGTCTCTTTACTTACACAGCTTCTACTCACAACTCCATTGGTTTGTGGCCACTAAACACGCTGGTCCTCCTCTGACCAGTTCCCGTGGCTGGTGGCAGCGCTGTGTTAGCTGTAGATGCCAGGCATCTCAGCTCCCCTGACTGCTTGGCTTCGCTCGGTCCTGTGTCACTGCACACCGACAAAGCTCCGCAGAGCCTCTTACTCTGTCCTCCTTCAAACACCTGCCAGACACTGACTCTGACCCTGACATCTGACCCACCCTTACCCTTTACTGCAGGATTTTTAACAAACAAACCTGTGGCTTCCTGCCACATGGAAAACCCGGACCAGAAATAAATTGGACTGCACCATTAACATACTGAAGTCAGTTTCATAACATAAAACCCAGAGCAGGTTTTCCCTAAATCTGTGTTGGACAAACAGTTTGTCTAAGACTAACCTTATTTATTATTACATTTATCCTGCATTGCAGTCACTGCTACGCCCTTGACTGCCATGCACAGCTACGGACTTCATACGTCTCCTTGCACAACCTGGGGAGAACACACAGCGACCCCCTGTGACATTGGTCACTACTTCACCATTGCAATCACAACTGCACCTGTGACTGCAATACCCCCTTATGGCCTCACTGTTATGATCCGGTGACCTTGGAGCAGCATGGGAACTTTCACTGGAGTAGGTGGTAACTGTACTGACCGCAAATCCTGATCTTAACACCGCAACTAGAAGTAGCCGTGGGATGTACCTAACAAACCTAGACACCTCGTCACAGCCGGAGGACTAAATACCCCTAAAGATGGAATTAGGAATACTATCTTGCCTCAGAGCAGAACCCCAAAGGATAGACAGCCCCCCACAAATATTGGCGGTGAGTCGGAGAGGAAAAAACATACACAGGCAGAAAAACAGGATTTAGCACAGGAGGCCACTCTAGTTAAAATAGGACAGGATAGGACAGAGTTCTGTGCAGTCAGTATTAAAACCCTTCAAAAATATCCACAGCAGAATATACAAAAACTTCCTCCATCTAACTTAAGACGTAGGAGCGTAAATCTGCAACACCAGCGAATCCTACACTCAGAGCAGGAATACAATCAAAAACAAGCACACAGCAGTGTGCCACAGAAAAAGAAACAGACACTTATCTTTGCTGAAATGGCAACCAAGCAGGAGAAGCCAGAAAGAGATCCATCATATCCCAAAACACATTGACAACTGGCAAGGACTAATGAGTCCTGCAAGCCAAAATACCCCAGTCAGAACTGCAATTAGCAGATACACCTGTCCAAGACTGCAGCCCAGGAACAAGTGCATTACCATCAACTACCACCAGAGGGAGCTCAAAAGCAGAATTCACAACACCTCACTACGCCTCTGTGTGCATTCTGGGGAGCACAAACAGCGCCCCCTAGCTGTAACAGGGGTCACTGCCTCACATACTGTATACCAAGGTGACGCACTGTCCCCATTGCTGTTCTGCATAGGCTTGAATCCCCTCAGTCAGATAATTCCAGAGTCTGGCTATGTATACAAGTTGTTCAAGAGCGGAAGACCCATCAGCCACCTCCTCTATATGGATGACATCAAGCTGTATGCGAGAAATGAGACATCAATTCACTAGTCCACCTGACAAGGATCTACAGCGAAGACATCGGGATGGCCTTTGGACTAGAGTGCGGCCGGTTGGTAATAAAGAGTGGGAAGGTAGTCAAGACTGATAGAGTGGAATAACCAGCAGGGCACAGAGCAGATGTACAGACAAGCTACAAGTACCTCGTCATCCCACAGGGAAACAGTTACCATGATGAGGAGGCAAGGAAAGCAGCAACATCCAATTACCATCAAAGGTAAGACAGGTCCTGAAGAGTCAGCTCAATGGGAAGAATAAAATCCGCGCCATCAATGCATATGCCCTACCAGTTATCAGATACTCTGCTGGCATACTGTGCTGGCCAAAAGAAGAGATGGAAGCTGCAGATGTGAAGACACGAAAGCTCCCCACAATGCATGGAGGTCTCCACCCTAAGTCTAACACAGAAAGATTATATGCCAACAGTGAGGAGGGTGCACGAGGCTTGATAAGCATCCAAGCCACCATCACGGATGAAATGAGGAGTATCCAGGAATACATCAGAAAAATGGCACCAAAAGATGAGATGCTGAGAGAAAGCCTAAGGCCGGGGACACACACAACGTATAAAAATACAGTCCATTTTACACGGACGAGAATCGCACAAATAATTACAAAACAGTGATCTGTGTGCAGTGCGAGGATGCGATTTCCTCGCAACAAATTATCCGTGTGGCATCCGTACGGCGAGATTTTCTCACCGGCTTGCAAAACAGACATAGAATGGATCCATGGCCTCAAATATTAGTAAAAACATATATACAGTCTAAATATTTATATATATATGTCAGTGAGACACATAGTAACATAGTTAGTAAGGCTGAAAAAAGACATTTGTCCATCCAGTTCAGCCTATATTCCATCATAATAAATCCCCAGATCTACGTCCTTCTACAGAACCTAATTGTATGATACAATATTGTTCTGCTCCAGGAAGACATCCAGGCCTCTCTTGAACCCCTCGACTGAGTTCGCCATCACCACCTCCTCAGGCAAGCAATTCCAGATTCTCACTGCCCTAACAGTAAAGAATCCTCTTCTATGTTGGTGGAAAAACCTTCTCTCCTCCAGACGCAAAGAATGCCCCCTTGTGCCCGTCACCTTCCTTGGTATAAACAGATCCTCAGCGAGATATTTGTATTGTCCCCTTATATACTTATACATGGTTATTAGATCGCCCCTCAGTCGTCTTTTTACTAGACTAAATAATCCTAATTTCGCTAATCTATCTGGGTATTGTAGTTCTCCCATCCCCTTTATTAATTTTTTTGCCCTCCTTTGTACTCTCTCTAGTTCCATTATATCCTTCCTGAACACCGGTGCCCAAAACTGGACACAGTACTCCATGTGCGGTCTAACTAGGGATTTGTACAGAGGCAGTATAATGCTCTCATCATGTGTATCCAGACCTCTTTTAATGCACCCCATGATCCTGTTTGCCTTGGCAGCTGCTGCCTGGCACTGGCTGCTCCAGGTAAGTTTATCATTAACTAGGCTCCCCAAGTCCTTCTCCCTGTCAGATTTACCCAGTGGTTTCCCGTTCAGTGTGTAATGGTGATATTGATTCCTTCTTCCCATGTGTATAACCTTACATTTATCATTGTTAAACCTCATCTGCCACCTTTCAGCCCAAGTTTCCAACTTATCCAGATCCATCTGTAGCAGAATACTATCTTCTCTTGTATTAACTGCTTTACATAGTTTTGTATCATCTGCAAATATCGATATTTTACTGTGTAAACCTTCTACCAGATAATTAATATATATATATATGTATATATATTTATATTTCATCATCATCATCAATCACCGGCTTTTGCTTTCTCCTTCCTAAACCCGACATGATATAAGACATGATTACATACAGTAAACCATGTCATATCCCCATTTTTTTTGCATATTCCTCATTACTAATGTCAGTAGTGTGTCTATGCAAAATTTGGCCGTTCTATCTACTAAATTAAAGGGTTAAATGGCGGAAAAAAATGGCGCCTATTCTGGCACTTGGCCACTCTCTTCCCATTCCCGTGTAGCGGTGGGATATGGGGTAATGAAGGGTTAATGTCACCTTGCTATTGTAAGGTGACATTAAGCCAAATTAATAATGGAGAGGCGTCAATTATGACACCTATCCATTATTAATCCAATAGTATGAAATGGTTAATAAAGCACACACATTAGGAAAAAATTATTTTAATGAAATAAAGACACAGGGTGTTGTTAGGGTATGTGCACACATTCAGGTTTTTTCGGGGTTTTTTTGCGATAAAAACGCATTAAAAATGCATGCATATGCATCCTATCATTTAGAATGCATTCTGCAATTTTTGTGCATATGATTCGTTTTTTTTCCGTGAAAAAAATGCATCGTGGTAAAAAAAAAAAGCAGCATGTTCATTAATTTTGTGGATTTTTTGAGTTTTTCCCACTATTCTATGCATTGGGAAAAAACACACAAAAAACGCGAAAAAATCACATGCGGATTTCTGGCAGAAATGTCCGGTTTTTGTCAGGAAATTTCTGCAAGAAATCCTGATGTGTGCACATACCCTAAGGCTATGTGCACACGTTCAGGATTTCTAGCAGAAATTTCCTGACAAAAACCGGACATTTCTGCCAGAAATCCGCATGTGATTTTTTTGCGTTTTTTTTTTTTTGCATTTTTGACACGTTTTTGTGCGTTTTGCTCGTTTTTTTGCATTTTTCCAAATGCATACATTAGCGGGAAAAATGCGAAAAATCCGCATGACATAAAACGGACATTTCTGTCAGAAATCCGCATGCTTTTTTCCTGCGTTTTTTATGCGTTTTTTGCGGTTTTTTGTGCGTTTTTCCCCAATGCATAGAATAGCGGGAAAAACGCGAAAAATCCGCAAAATTAATGAACATGCTGCTTTTATTTACCGCGATGCGTTTTTTTTTTTTTCCGGAAAAATGCATCATGTGCACAAAAATTGCAGAATACATTCAAAATGATAGGATACATATGTATGCGTTTTTTAATGAGTTTTTATAGCGTTTTTATTGCAAAAAAACACGGAAAAAACCTGAACGTGTGCACATACCCTAATAGATTATTAAACGCTCAATCCAATTGAAGACCCTTGTCACCTGAAACAAAGTTAAAATAAAAAAACAACAATATCCCATACCTCTCCGGCGTTACAGTCAAGTCCCACAATGTAAATCCATCAGAAGGGGTTAAATAATTTTACAAGCAGGAGCCTGCTAATGCAGCCGCCCCTGCCTGTAAAATCTTGGGAATGAATGGAAAGCAGGGGAATGTAGTTACCTAAACTTGCGGTGCTGCGCCCCCTGCTGGTATAAACTCATATGAACTCGACCGTGAGAAAAGATTCAGAAAAATTCCCACGCTGGAGTTCATATGAGTTTATGCCAGCAGGGGGCGCAGCACCGCAAGTCTAGGTAGCTACGTGGGATATTGGGATATTGTTATTTTTTTATTTTAACTTTGTTTCAGGTGACAAGGGTCTTCAATTGGATTGAGAGTATAATAAACTATTCCAACACCCTGTGTCTTTATTTCATTAAAACAATTTTTTCCTAATGTGTGTGTGTGTTTTATTAACCATTTACTAGTATTGGATTAATAATGGATAGGTGTCTTATTGACGCCTCTCCATTATTAATTTGGCTTAATGTCACCTTACAATAGCAAGGTGACATTAACCCTTTATTACCCCATATCCCACCGCTACACGGGAATGGGAAGAGAGTGGCCAAGTGGCAGAATAGGCGCATCTTCCAGATGTGCCTTTTCTGGGGTGGCTGGGGGCAGATGTTTTTAGCCAGGGGGGGCAATAACCATGGACCCTCTCCAGGCTATTAATATCTGCCCTCAGTCACTGGCTTTACTACTCTGGCGGAGAAAATTGCGCGGGAGCCCACGCCAGTTTTTTCCGCGATTTAACCCTTTATTTTAACACCTAGAGTCCCCAAATTTTGCACACAGACACTTCTAACATTAGTAGTGAGGAATATGTAAAAAAATAAGGGATATGAAATAGTTTACTGGATGTAACCATGTCTCATATCCTGTCGGGTTTGGGAAGGAGATAGCAAAAGCCGGCAATTGAATTACGGACTTTTCTGCTATATCGCGCTGTATGAAATATAAATATATATATATATATATATATATATATATATATATATGTGTCTCACTGACATATATATATATACCTATACTATGTGTAGACATTAATTTTATTTGTTCTATTCAAACCTGTCAGTGTGATTTTACTGTACACCGCGCTGAATTGCCGGCTTATCTTTAGAACACCGGTGCGTATTTCTCGCAAGTCACACTGATGTTCTGAGTGTAATTCGATTTTTTCTCACCCCCATAGACTTTCATTGGCGATTCTCGGCCGAGATACGCTGACAATCGCACCATGCTGTGATTTCACTCGGATCCTGAATACGGCCGAGAAAAGAACAGATATTAGGAGCTGCCCCCTAGATTAACATTGAGCTGAGTGCTATGTGATTTTTTTATCGCATTGCACTCGGCCATATTACGGTCTAGTGTGACTCCGGCCTAAGGCAGCAACAACAACAGATCAGGAAGTAACAGGAACATGAACCGCCATGGCAAGACAAGCCGCTGCATGGGCTGTACCATCGACAGATAATGGAGGTGGCTGACATGGAGAAATCCTACAAATGGCTGGAGAAAGAGCACATTAATCATAGTGGTACAAGAGCAAGCACTAAGTACCAGATCCATAGAAGAAGGTATCTACCACACAAGAGAAGACCCAAGGTGCAGACTATGCAAAGAAACCTCAGAAACTGTCCAACACATAGTAGCAGGATGCAAAATGCAAGAACAGCGTATACCGAATGCCACAACCAAGTAGCGGGAATTGTATACAGGAACATCTGCACAGCATATGGGCTAAGTCCCCCTAAGTCGAGGTGAGAGACCCCAGAGAAAGTGGTGGAGAATGAAAGGGCTAAAATCATGTGGGACTTCAAGATCCAGACGGATAATCAGGTGTTGGCTAACCAACCAGACATTGTGATAGTAGACAAGAAGACAGAAAAGATAATAGATGTGGCAGTGCCAAGAGACAGCAACATCAGAAAGAAGGAATATGAGAAGCTGGAGAAACACCAGGGCCTCAAAGGAGAACTGGAGAAGATGTGGAAGGTGAAGGCAACAGTGATTCCAGTGGTGATAGGAGCACTTGGAGCAGTGACCCCTAAGCTGGAAGAATGGCCACAACACATCCCAAGAGCAACAGGAGGTGTCTGTCCAGAAAAGTGCAATGCTGGGAACAACTAAGATCCTGCGCTGAACCCTGAAACTCCCAGGCCTCTTGTAGAGGACCCGAGAATGAGAAAGGACAACAAATACCACCCCAGTTGGGGGTGAGAAGGAAATATATATATATATATACAGTGGGGCAAAAAAGTATTTAGTCAGTCAGCAATAGTGCAAGTTCCACCACTTAAAAAGATGAGAGGCGTCTGTAATTTACATCATAGGTAGACCTCAACTATGGGAGACAAACTGAGAAAAAAAAATCCAGAAAATCACATTGTCTGTTTTTTTAACATTTTATTTGCATATTATGGTGGAAAATAAGTATTTGGTCAGAAACAAACAATCAAGATTTCTGGCTCTCACAGACCTGTAACTTCTTCTTTAAGAGTCTCCTCTTTCCTCCACTCATTACCTGTAGTAATGGCACCTGTTTAAACTTGTTATCAGTATAAAAAGACACCTGTGCACACCCTCAAACAGTCTGACTCCAAACTCCACTATGGTGAAGACCAAAGAGCTGTCAAATGACACCAGAAACAAAATTGTAGCCCTGCACCAGGCTGGGAAGACTGAATCTGCAATAGCCAACCAGCTTGGAGTGAAGAAATCAACAGTGGGAGCAATAATTAGAAAATGGAAGACATACAAGACCACTGATAATCTCCCTCGATCTGGGGCTCCACGCAAAATCCCACCCCGTGGGGTCAGAATGATCACAAGAACGGTGAGCAAAAATCCCAGAACCACGCGGGGGGACCTAGTGAATGAACTGCAGAGAGCTGGGACCAATGTAACAAGGCCTACCATAAGTAACACACTACGCCACCATGGACTCAGATCCTGCAGTGCCAGACGTATCCCACTGCTTAAGCCAGTACATGTCTGGGCCCGTCTGAAGTTTGCTAGAGAGCATTTGGATGATCCAGAGGAGTTTGGGGAGAATGTCCTATGGTCTGATGAAACCAAACTGGAACTGTTTGGTAGAAACACAACTTGTCGTGTTTGGAGGAAAAAGAATACTGAGTTGCATCCATCAAACACCATACCTACTGTAAAGCATGGTGGTGGAAACATCATGCTTTGGGGCTGTTTCTCTGCAAAGGGGCCAGGACGACTGATCCGGGTACATGAAAGAATGAATGGGGCCATGTATCGTGAGATTTTGAGTGCAAACCTCCTTCCATCAGCAAGGGCATTGAAGATGAAACGTGGCTGGGTCTTTCAACATGACAATGATCCAAAGCACACCGCCAGAGCAACGAAGGAGTGGCTTCGTAAGAAGCATATGAAGGTCCTGGAGTGGCCTAGCCAGTCTCCAGATCTCAACCCTATAGAAAACCTTTGGAGGGAGTTGAAAGTCCGTGTTGCCAAGCGAAAAGCCAAAAACATCACTGCTTTAGAGGAGATCTGCATGGAGGAATGGGCCAACATACCAACAACAGTGTGTGGCAACCTTGTGAAGACTTACAGAAAACGTTTGACCTCTGTCATTGCCAACAAAGGATATATTACAAAGTATTGAGATGAAATTTTGTTTCTGACCAAATACTTATTTTCCACCATAATATGCAAATAAAATGTTAAAAAGCAGACAATGTGATTTTCTGGATTTTTTTTTCTCAGTTTGTCTCCCATAGTTGAGGTCTACCTATGATGTAAATTACAGACGCCTCTCATCTTTTTAAGTGGTGGAACTTGCACTATTGCTGACTGACTAAATACTTTTTTGCCCCACTGTATATATATATATATATATATATATATATATATATATATAATCACTCAAAAAAGAGGCAGCACTCCATAGTTTAAGTGAAAAATGTGGAAGGTTTAATCGACCCACATAACCGGGCAACGTTTCAGCTCCATCTGAGCCTTTATCAAGCCTTAATAAAGGCTCAGATGGAGCTGAAACGTCGCCCGGTTATGTGGGCCGATTAAACCTTCCACATTTTTCACTTAAACTATGGAGTGCTGCCTCTTTTTTGAGTGTCTGTAAACTTGGTGCAATCGCTGGACTGGATGCTTGAGGCCCTGCACCTGAAGATAAGTATTATAGTTGTGCTGTTCCTTTTTTTCTATTATATATATATATATATATATATATATATATATATAGTTGGAGCACCCCCAGACGCAGGGCAACGGGTTACTCGGTACCGGTCCTCTGCTGGCTCCGTTCTGGGGATGTCACGGTGGCTGGACCCGGTCCGTGACCCTGCTAAGGGGCGTCCAATGAAAGGTGATAGGAGTCTGTCAAGGTTTCGTGACGCCACCTGTGATGTTCGGTCAGGGTGACCGACGCTGCTTGGGGTCCACTGGGGTGATGTGATGGCAGCTAGCTGGTGTAACTTCCCACAGGTGAAGTATGTCCCCAGGACTTCCCAGTAAGGTTCTGTTTTCGTTCGTTCTAGTTCTTTCTAATTCTTTCTCTTTCGTTCCAGATGTTTCTAGTTTCTCGTCCCCCAGGTATGTTATGGCTAGGACGCACCCGTTTGACGGGAAGGCTTGGAGCTCTTTCGGGACCCTAGAGACGCCCCTCTCCACGCGTTGCCCCCTATGTCTGCGTAGGTAAATTAAGGTAGACAGTTAACCTATAATTAACTGTACTGCGGAGTTTGAAGTAAGGCATAGAGTCAGTTACTTCCTCGGTGTTCCGGCCACCGGCTACACGCCTCAGTAGGATGTTGCCGTTCTCGGGGCACGACTCCTACTGGTTCTCATTGTGCTGATCTCGTTTCTCACTGTTCCACAATATCCTTCGGTTCGTGTCTCTTTCTTAGGATACCGCCGCAAGGTAGTGCAGGCGCGGTTCCGTAATGTTCTGTTCTGTTCGCTAGGTACCTGCCAGGTTCCCACGCCTGCCAGGGACCCCCCTGAATCTTCTCCCTGCAGCACCCCCGGCTAAGGGATGCTGCCTGAATCCAACCCAGTCAGCTTCTGATCTAACTTCCTATCCAACCCCTAGTTTTACCAGTGTGAGGAGTGGCCCAATAAATAAAGCCTTTTTCTCCCCCTAGTGGCCGGAGTGTGAAGTGTAATGTGTGCTGGTGATATCTGGTCAGTAGAACTCCTCAGTGCCATCGGACGTACCGCTACTCGCCTTGGGGCCATACTGCAACGACCAGATCTCTGGGGCGCTGCATATATATACAGTACAGACCAAAAGTATGGGCACACCTTCTCATTTAAATATTTTTCTGTATTTTCATGACTATGAAAATTGTACATTCACACTGAAGGCATCAAAACTATGAATTAACACATGTGGAATTATATACTTAACAAAAAAGTGTGAAACAACTGAAATTATGTCTTATATTCTAGGTTCCTCAAAGTAGCCACCTTTTGCTTTGATGACTGCTTTGCACACTCTTGGCATTCTCTTGATGATCTTCAAGAGGTAGTCACAGGGAATGGTTTTCACTTCACAGGTGTGCCCTGTCAGGTTTAATAAGTGGGATGTCTTGCCTTATAAATGAGGTTGGGACCATCAGTTGTGTTGAGCAGAAGTCTGGTGGATACACAGCTGATAGTCCTACTGAATAGACTGTTAGAATTTGTATTATGGCAATAAAAAAGCAGCTAAGTAAAGAAAAACGAGTGGTCATCGTTACTTTAAGAAATGAAGGTCAGTCAGTCTGCAAAATTGGGAAAACTTTGAAAGTGTCCCCAAGTGCTGTGGCAAAAATCATCAAACGCTACAAAGAAACTGGCTCACATGAGGACCGCCCCAGGAAAGGAAGACCAAGAGTCACCTCTGCTTCTGAGGATAAGTTTATCCGAGTCACCAGCCTCAGAAATCGCAGGTTAACAGCAGCTCAGATTAGAGACCAGGTCAATGCCACACAGAGCTCTAGCAGCAGACACATCTCTGTTATGATAAGGCAATTCAGTACCACAATGGACATAGAAGCCAGAGCACACACAGTGACCTGACAATAACCCAAAAACATAGAACGAGCTCTGAGACGTGGAAACTCTGCTGACCGCAATCCCTAATCCTCTCCAACACACACTAGAGGCAGCCGTGGATTGCGCCTAACGCTCCCTATGCAACTCGGCACAGCCTGAGAAACTAGCTAGCCTGAAGATAGAAAATAAGCCTACCTTGCCTCAGAGAAATACCCCAAAGGAAAAGGCAGCCCCCACATATAATGACTGTGAGTAAGATGAAAAGACAAACGTAGAGATGAAATAGATTTAGCAAAGTGAGGCCCGACTTTCTGAACAGAGCGAGGATAGGAAAGGTAACTTTGCGGTCAACACAAAACCCTACAAGCAACCACGCAAAGGGGGCAAAAAGACCCTCCGTACCGAACTAATGGCACGGAGGTACACCCTCTGCGTCCCAGAGCTTCCAGCAAGCAAGAAAAAACAAACAAGCAAGCTGGACAGAAAAAAACAGCAAACAAAATAACAAAAGCGGAACTTAGCTATGCAGAGCAGCAGGCCACAGGAACGATCCAGGAGGAAGCAAGTCCTATACTAGAACATTGACTGGAGGCCAGGATCAGAGCACCAGGTGGAGTTAAATAGAGCAGCACCTAACGACTTCACCACATTACCTGAGGAAGGAAACTCAGAAGCCGCAGTACCACTCTCCTCCACCAACGGAAGCTCACAGACAGAATCAGCCGAAGTACCACTTGTGACCACAGGAGGGAGCTCTGCCACAGAATTCACAACAGTACCCCCCCTTGAGGAGGGGTCACCGAACCCTCACCAGAGCCCCCAGGACAACCAGGATGAGCCATATGAAAGGCACGAACAAGATCGGGAGCATGGACATCAGAGGCAAAGACCCAGGAATTATCTTCCTGAGCATAACCCTTCCACTTAACCAGATACTGGAGTTTCCGTCTCGAAACACGAGAATCCAAAATCTTCTCCACAATATACTCCAACTCCCCCTCCACCAAAACCGGGGCAGGAGGATCAACAGATGGAACCATAGGTGCCACGTATCTCCGCAACAATGACCTATGGAATACGTTATGGATGGAAAAAGAATCTGGAAGGGTCAAACGAAAAGATACAGGATTAAGAACCTCAGAAATCCTATATGGACCAATGAAACGAGGCTTAAATTTAGGAGAGGAAACCTTCATAGGAATATGACGAGATGACAACCAAACCAAATCCCCAACACGAAGTCGGGGACCCACACAGCGTCTGCGATTAGCAAAACGTTGAGCCTTCTCCTGGGACAAGGTCAAATTGTCCACTACATTAGTCCAGATCTGCTGCAACCTGTCCACCACAGTATCCACACCAGGACAGTCCGAAGACTCAACCTGCCCTGAAGAGAAACGAGGATGGAACCCAGAGTTGCGGAAAAACGGCGAAACCAAGGTAGCCGAGCTAGCCCGATTATTAAGGGCGAACTCAGCCAAAGGCAAAAAGGACACCCAGTCACCCTGATCAGCAAAAACAAAGCATCTCAGATATGTTTCCAAGGTCTGATTGGTTCGTTCGGTCTGGCCATTAGTCTGAGGATGGAAAGCCGAGGAAAAAGACAAGTCAATGCCCATCCTAGCACAAAAGGCTCGCCAAAACCTTGAAGCAAACTGGGAACCTCTGTCAGAAACGATATTCTCCGGAATGCCATGTAAATGAACCACATGCTGGAAGAACAATGGCACCAAATCAGAGGAGGAAGGTAATTTAGACAAGGGTACCAAATGTACCATCTTAGAGAAGCGATCACAAACCACCCAAATGACTGACATTTTTTGAGAGACGGGAAGATCTGAAATAAAATCCATAGAGATATGTGTCCAAGGCCTCTTCGGGACCGGCAAGGGCAAAAGCAACCCACTGGCACGAGAACATCAGGGCTTAGCCCGAGCACAAATCCCACAGGACTGCACAAAAGAACGCACATCCCGTGACAGAGATGGCCACCAAAAGGATCTAGCCACTAACTCTCTGGTACCAAAGATTCCAGGATGACCAGCCAACACCGAACAATGAACCTCAGAGATAACTCTATTCGTCCACCTATCAGGGACAAACAGTTTCTCCGCTGGGCAACGATCAGGTTTATTAGCCTGAAATTTTTGCAGCACCCGCCGCAAATCAGGGGAGATGGCAGACACAATTACTCCCTCTTTGAGAATACCCACCGGCTCAGATAAACCCGGAGAGTGGGGCACAAAACTCCTAGACAGGGCATCCGCCTTCACATTTTTAGAGCCCGGAAGGTACGAAACCACAAAGTCGAAACGGGAGAAAAACAGCGACCAGCGAGCCTGTCTAGGATTCAACCGTTTGGCAGACTCGAGATAAGTCAAGTTCTTATGATCAGTCAAGACCACCACGCGATGCTTAGCTCCTTCAAGCCAATGACGCCACTCCTCGAATGCCCACTTCATGGCCAGCAACTCTCGATTGCCAACATCATAATTTCGCTCAGCAGGCGAAAACTTCCTGGAAAAGAAGGCGCATGGTTTCATCACCGAGCAATCAGAACTTCTCTGCGACAAAACAGCCCCCGCTCCAATTTCAGAAGCTTCAACCTCGACCTGGAACGGAAGCGAAACATCTGGCTGACATAACACAGGGGCAGAAGAAAAACGACGCTTCAACTCTTGAAAAGCTTCCACAGCAGCAGAAGACCAATTGACCACATCAGCACCCTTCTTGGTCAAATCGGTCAATGGTTTAGCAATACTAGAAAAATTGCAGATGAAGCGACGATAAAAATTAGCAAAGCCCAGGAACTTTTGCAGACTCTTCAGAGAAGTTGGCTGAGTCCAATCATGGATGGCCTGGACCTTAACAGGATCCATCTCGATAGTAGAAGGGGAAAAAATGAACCCCAAAAATGAAACCTTCTAAACACCAAAGAGACACTTTGATCCCTTCACAAACAAAGAATTAGCACGCAGGACCTGGAACACCATTCTGACCTGCTTCACATGAGACTCCCAATCATCCGAGAAGACCAAAATATCATCCAAGTACACAATCAGGAATTTATCCAGGTATTCTCGGAAGATGTCATGCATAAAGGACTGAAACATTGATGGAGCATTGGCAAGTCCGAATGGCATAACTAGGTATTCAAAATGTCCCTCGGGCGTATTAAATGCAGATATCCATTCATCGCCTCGCTTTATACGCACAAGATTATATGCACCACCAAGATCTATTTTGGTGAACCAACTAGCCCCCTTAATCCG
Source organism: Ranitomeya imitator (assembly GCF_032444005.1). NCBI lineage: Eukaryota > Metazoa > Chordata > Amphibia > Anura > Dendrobatidae > Ranitomeya > Ranitomeya imitator. Next base: position 12,144,701 of record NC_091284.1, on the reverse strand, counting down.
AGCAAACAAATCAGATAACAGCGGCAAGGGGTACTGAAATTTGACCGTGATCTTATTTAGAAGGCGGTAATCTATACAAGGTATCAGCTAACCATCCTTCTTGGCCACAAAAAAGAACCCTGCTCCTAATGGCGACGATGACGGGCGAATATGCCCCTTCTCCAAGGAATCCTTCACATAACTTCGCATAGCGGCGTGCTCAGGCACAGACAAATTAAATAGTCGACCTTTTGGGAATTTACTACCAGGAATCAAATCGATAGCACAATCACAATCCCTATGCGGAGGTAGGGCATCGGACTTGGGCTCATCAAATACATCCCGGTAATCAGACAAGAACTCTGGGACCTCAGAAGGGGTGGATGACGAAATAGACAGGAATGGAACATCACCATGTACCCCCTGACAACCCCAGCTGGACACAGACATGGATTTCCAATCTAATACTGGATTATGGACTTGTAGCCATGGCAACCCCAACACGGCCACATCATGCAGATTATGCAACACCAGAAAGCGAATATCCTCCTGATGTGCAGGAGCCATGAACATGGTCAGCTGGGTCCAATACTGAGGCTTATTCTTGGCCAAAGGCGTAGCATCAATTCCTCTCAGTGGAATAGGACACTGCAAGGGCTCCAAGAAAAACCCACAACGCCTAGCATACTCCAAGTCCATCAAATTCAGGGCAGCGCCTGAATCCACAAATGCCATGACAGAATAGGATGACAAAGAGCAGATCAAAGTAACGGACAAAAGAAATTTTGACTGTACTGTACCAATGGTGGCAGACCTAGCGAACCGCTTAGTGCGTTTAGGACAATCAGAGATAGCATGAGTGGAATCACCACAGTAGAAACACAGCCCATTCTGACGTCTGTGTTCTTGCCGTTCAACTCTGGTCAAAGTCCTATCGCACTGCATAGGCTCAGGTTTATGCTCAGATAATACCGCCAAATGGTGCATAGATTTACGCTCACGCAAGCGTCGACCGATCTGAATGGCCAAAGACATAGACTCATTCAGACCAGCAGGCATAGGAAATCCCACCATGACATCCTTAAGGGCTTCAGAGAGACCCTTTCTGAAAATAGCTGCGAGCGCACCTTCATTCCATAGAGTGAGTACGGACCACTTTCTAAATTTCTGACAATATACCTCTATCTCATCCTGTGCCTGACACAGAGCCAGCAAATTTTTCTCTGCCTGATCCACTGAATTAGGTTCATCGTACAGCAATCCGAGCGCCAGGAAAAACGCAACAATATTACCTAATGCAGGATCTCCTGGCGCAAGAGAAAATGCCCAGTCCTGAGGGTCGCCACGTAAAAAACAAATAATGATCCTAACTTGTTGAACTGGGTCACCAGAGGAGCGAGGTTTCAAAGCCAGAAATAGTTTACAATTATTTTTGAAACTCAGAAACTTAGTTCTATCTCCAAAAAACAAATCAGGAATAGGTATTCTAGGTTCTAACATATATTTCTGATCAATAGTGTCTTGAATCTTTTGTACTCTTGCCGTGAGCTGATCCACACATGAAGACAGACCTTTAATGTCCATCGCTACACCTGTGTCCTGAACCACCCAAATGTCTAGGGGAAAAAAAAGGCAAAACACAGTGCAGAGAAAAAAAAAAGGTCTCAGAACTTCTTTTTTCCCTCTATTGAGAATCATTAGTACTTTAGGCCTCCAGTACTGTTATGATAAGGCAATTCAGTACCAAAATGGACATAGAAGCCAGAGCACACACAGTGACCTGACAATAACCCAAAAACATAGAACGAGCTCTGAGACGTGGAAACTCTGCTGACCGCAATCCCTAATCCTCTCCAACACACACTAGAGGCAGCCGTGGATTGCGCCTAACGCTCCCTATGCAACTCGGCACAGCCTGAGAAACTAGCTAGCCTGAAGATAGAAAATAAGCCTACCTTGCCTCAGAGAAATACCCCAAAGGAAAAGGCAGTCCCCACATATAATGACTGTGAGTAAGATGAAAAGACAAACGTAGAGATGAAATAGATTTAGCAAAGTGAGGCCCGACTTTCTGAACAGAGCGAGGATAGGAAAGGTAACTTTGCGGTCAACACAAAACCCTACAAACAACCACGCAAAGGGGGCAAAAAGACCCTCCGTACCGAACTAACGGCACGGAGGTACACCCTCTGCGTCCCAGAGCTTCCAGCAAGCAAGAAAAAACAAACAAGCAAGCTGGACAGAAAAAAACAGCAAACAAAATAACAAAAGCGGAACTTAGCTATGCAGAGCAGCAGGCCACAGGAACGATCCAGGAGGAAGCAAGTCCTATACTAGAACATTGACTGGAGGCCAGGATCAGAGCACCAGGTGGAGTTAAATAGAGCAGCACCTAACGACTTCACCACATTACCTGAGGAAGGAAACTCAGAAGCCGCAGTACCACTCTCCTCCACCAACGGAAGCTCACAGACAGAATCAGCCGAAGTACCACTTGTGACCACAGGAGGGAGCTCTGCCACAGAATTCACAACAATCTCTACAACAACTGTTAAGAGGAGACTTTGTGCAGCAGGCCTTCATGGTAAAATAGCTGCTAGGAAACCACTGCTAAGGACAGGCAACAAGCAGAAGAGACTTGTTTGGATGAAAGAACACAAGGAATGGACATTAGACCAGTGGAAATCTGTGCTTTGGTCTGATGAGTCCAAATTTGAGATCTTTGGTTCCAACCACCGTGTCTTTGTGCGATGCAGAAAAGGTGAACGGATGGACTCTACATGCCTGGTGCCCACCGTGAAGCATGGAGGAGGAGGTGTGATGGTGTGGGGGGGCTTTGCTGGTGACACTGTTGGGGATTTATTTAAAATTGAAGTCATACTGAACCAGCATGGCTACCACAGCATCTTGCAGCGGCATGCTATTCCATCCGGTTTGCGTTTAGTTGGACCATCATTTATTTTTCAACAGTACAATGACCCCAAACACATCTCCAGGCTGTGTAAGGGCTATTTGACCAAGAAGGAGAGTGATGGGTAGCAGGTTTAATAAGATGTAAATAAGTTAGAGCCTTCAAACTTCAAACAAGAGCAGGATTTATTAACAGATGCATAAATCTTACAAACCAAAAAGTTTTGTTGCTCAGTTAAATTTTTATAAATTTTAAACATAAAAGTGTGGGTCAATTATTATTCAACCCCTAGGTTTAATATTTTGTGGAATAACCTTTGCTTGCAATTACAGCTAATAATCGTCTTTTATAAGACCTGATCAGGCCGGCACAGGTCTCTGGAGTTATCTTGGCCCACTCCTCCATGCAGATCTTCTCCAAGTTATCTAGGTTCTTTGGGTGTCTCATGTGGACTTTAATCTTGAGCTCCTTCCACAAGTTTTCAATTGGGTTAAGGTCAGTAGACTGACTAGGCCACTGCAACACCTTGATTTTTTGCCTCTTGAACCAGGCCTTGGTTTTCTTGGCTGTGTGCATTGGGTCGTTGTCTTGTTAGAAGATGAAATGACGACCCATCTTAAGATCCTTGATGGAGGAGCGGAGGTTCTTGGCCAAAATCTCCAGGTAGGCCGTGCTATCCATCTTCCCATGGATGCGGACCAAATGGCCAGGCCCCTTGGCTGAGAAACAGCCCCACAGCATGATGCTGCCACCACCATGCTTGACTGTAGGGATGGTATTCTTGGGGCCGGATGCAGTGCCATCCAGTCTCCAAACGTCACGTGTGTGGTTGGCACCAAAGATCTCGATCTTGGTCTCACCAGACCAGAGAACCTTGAACCAGTCAGTCTCAGAGTCCTCCAAGTGATTATGAGCAAACTGTAGACGAGCCTTGACATGACGCTTTGAAAGTAAAGGTACCTTACGGGCTCGTCTGGAACGGAGACCATTGCGGTGGAGTACGTTACTTATGGTATTGACTGAAACCTTCCTTGTTGTCCTTGGGTTAGCCTTGACTCTTCGGACAAGCCTGGCCTCGGCACGGGAGGAAACTTTCAAAGGCTGTCCAGGCCGTGGAAGGCTAACAGTAGTTCCATAAGCCTTCCACTTCCGGATGATGCTCCCAACAGTGGAGACAGGTAGGCCCAACTCCTTGGAAAGGGTTTTGTACCCCTTGCCAGCCTTGTGACCCTCCACGATCTTGTCTCTGATGGCCTTGGAATGCTCCTTTGTCTTTCCCATGTTGACCATGTATGAGTGCTGTTCACAAGTTTGGGGAGGGTCTTAAATAGTCAGAAAAGGCTGGAAAAAGAAATAATTAATCCAAACATGTGAAGCTCATTGTTCTTTGTGCCTGAACTACTTCTTAATACTTTAGGGGAACCAAACAGAATTCTGGTGGGTTGAGGGGTTGAATAATAAATGACCCTCTGAAAAGACTTTTCACAATTTAAAAAAAAATAAAAATAAAAAAAAAGAAATAACATTCTTTTTTGCTGCAGTGCATTTCACATTTCCAGGCTGATCTACAGTCCAAATGTCACAATGCCAAGTTAATTCCAAATGTGTAAACCTGCTAAATCTGCAGGGGGTTGAATACTACTTGTAGGCACTGTATGTGTGTGTGCCATGTATCTATGTGTGTGTGTGCCATGTATGTGTGTGTGCCATGTATGTATGTGTGTGTGCCATGTACATGTGTGTTCTATATACGTATGTTCCATGTACTGTATGTATGTGTGTGTGCCCTGTACATGTGTGCCATGTACCTGTACTGTATGTGTGTACCATGTACAGGTGTGTGCCTTATACTATATACATGTGCAATGTATATGTGTGCAACATGTACTGTATGTGTGAACCATGTACATGTACTGTATGTATACGCCATGCATGTGTGCCATGTACGTGTGTGCAACATGTACTGTATGTGTGTACCATGTACGTGTGTGCGATATGTACATGTACTGTATGTATGTGTGTGTGCCATGTACATGTACTGTATGTATACATTTTTGCACATGTCACTTATTGGGGTCAGTCATCAGCACTACAAATCGACAGTGAATTCAAAACAATGGGTCAACGAATACTGATGTGTTGTGATGCTGCAGCCTGCAACCCATTTTGCCCTTTTACAAATGTTCTACGTTAATACTTTCTAATGTTTACTTTAAGGATGTGTGCACACGTTCAGGATTTTTTGCGTTTTTTCCGCAAATTTCTCTATAAAAACGCAGAAAAAACGCATACATTAAGCATCCTATTATTAGAATGCAATCTGCAATTTTTGTGCACACGTTGCGTTTTTTTCTGTGGCGGAATCGCATTCTGGAAAAAAACGCAGCATGTTCATTCTTTGTGCGGAATCGCGGGGATTCCGCACACATAGGAATGCATTGATCCGCTTACTTTCCGCATGTGGCTATGCCCACCATGCGGGAAGTAAGCGGATCATGTGCGGTTGGTACCCGGGGAGGAGGAGAGGAGACTCTCCTCCAGGCCCTGGGAGCCATATAATTGTTAGAAAAAAAAAAGAATTAAAATAAAAAATCATGATATTCTCACCTTCCGGCGTCCCCGGCAGCCTTCCCGCTCCTCGCGATGCTTTCATTCCCAATAATGCAGTGCGAAAATGACCTGTGATGACGTAGCGGTCTCGCGAGACCGCTACTTCATCTGGGGTCATAGCTGCAATGCATTATTGGGACCGGAGCATCGCGAGGAGCGGGAAGGCTGTTGGGGACGCCGGAAGGTGAGAATATCATGATTTTTTATTTTTTTAACGTTCTATCTTTTTACTATTGATGCTGCGTAGGCCGCATCAATAGTACAAATGTTGGTCACACTTGTCAAACACTGTCAATCAGTTTTCCAAGTGATGCTACAAATCGTTTGGAAAACGCTAGCATTACGCTAATTACGCTTGTAAAACGCTAGTGTTTAGCGGGAAAACGCATACCAATTCCGCATGCGATATACCCGCGGCAGGAGTTGCAGAATTACCGTGGAAATTTATGCAGCAATTCTGCAACATGTGCACAGAGCCTAAAAAGTTTTCCATTAAAAAATTGTCATATTCAATGTATGCAGTTTTTTCTTTGCAGCAAGTTCAGCTAACAATAAAATGCCTACTGGTAACTGAGGAAGAGGGAGTAGGTCACAAAAATTGGCAAATAAGGGGATGACTTCTATAAAGCCCCTCTGCTGTATGGTACTGTAGAATTTACAATAGCTGTCACTCATTTAAGAAGTGAAATCTGGAATTGTACTATACCTATATTTCTCTGCCGTATCTGTGATTCACGAATTGTGGTATGTGTTAAAGGGGGGGCCCAGTGAGACTCTTTCGCCCGGGGCCCTCAAAAACCTGGAGCCGGCCCTGCGTTCATGTACGATTATTTTTGCTGCTATTATAGGCGCCATCATATTCCACAGCGCTGCAAAGGGGGAAACTGAGAAACCAGGCAAATGCAGGGAGAACATACGAACTCCTCGCAGATGTCGTCCTACGTGGGATTTGATCCTAGGACTGAACTAGCGAGTAATATATGTCCTCTACCCCATTCTTACTAGGGTCTTACTACCCCTCGGGCATTAACCCTTCCTTCCCCAGCCCCTCCTTCTCCTGGAGCTTTATCACATTCAGGCTTCTGTAACTTATCATTTCCTTACAGATCATCTTGAAGAGAAGAAAAGGAGATGAAGAGGAGGACGGGATGAAGAGGACAACCTCTATGTAACAGAGCATCACATTATAGAACTGTTTGTGACTGGCTACATGTATCTGCACAGTGGAGGGGATTCTGCTCTGTGATCTCTCCCCAGTCTCAGGGACATTTCTATCCATATGCACTCAAGCACCTTACTGCAGTTGGGTCATTCCATGTCAAGTGAACCATTGATTTTTACCTCTATATTTTTAACTAGATGGTGGCCCGATTCTAACGCATCGGCTATTCTAGAATATGCATGTCCCCGTAGTATATGGACAATGATGATTCCAGAATTCGCAGCAGACTGTGCCCGTCGCTGATTGGTCGAGGCAACCTTTATGCCATCATCGTCGCCATGGCAACCATTATGACATCTACGTCGATACTGTGCCCATCGCTGAATCAGAAACGTGGGATTTCTACGTCCTTTATGACATCATCGTCGCTGTGCCCGTTGCTGATTGGTCGAGGTCTGGCGGCTTCGACCAATCAGCGACGCAGGATGTCTACGTCCTATATGACATCATCGTCGCTGTGCCCGTCGCTGATTGGTCGAGGCCTGGCGGCCTCGACCAATCAGAGACGCAGGATTTCTACGTCGATACTGTGCCCGTCGCTGATTGGTCGAGGCCTGGCGGCCTCGACCAATCAGAAATGCTGTAGATAAGCCCCCGATGTATACTGAAAGATGAGAAAAAGAGGTTAGATTATACTCACCTAGGGGCGCTCCTGGTGTGGTCCGGTCCGATGGGCGTCGCGGTTCGGGGACTCCCATCTTCTTACGATGACGTCCTCTTCTTGTCTTCTTGCCATGGCTCCGGTGCAGGTGTACTGATCAGTCCTGTTGAGGGCAAAGGAGAGTACTGCAGTGCGCAGGTGCTGGACCTCTCTGACCTTTCCCGACGCATGCGCACTGCAGTACTTTGCTCTGCCCTCAACAGGACTGATCAGTACACCTGCACCGGAGCCGCGACAAGAAGACAAGAAGAGGACGTCATCGTAAGAAGATAGGAGGCGCCGGACCAGGACGGTGACGCCCATCGAATCGGACAGGACCGTAGCGGGACCGCCCCTGGTTGAGTATAATCTAACCTCTTTTTCTCATCTTTCAGGATACATCGGGGGCTTATCTACAGCATTACAGAATGCATTACAGAATGCTGGAGATAAGCCTCTGATGCCGGTGGGCTTATTTTATAGGCCATTTTTGGGGTGACAGATTCCCTTTAAGTGAAGCTCAATTTTTTGTTTTTTCTATGAAATAATCAGATGAGAGTGATCGAGTGCGGCCAAAAATGGATCCATCCCATCTTAGCAATAAGAGTCACCACACGTATCACCGATTGTGGCTCTTCATCAGGGGTGAGAGCCAAATGAGCACAGGACCCTTTTATTATACAGCTGCATATACATGATGTGTTTACACTTATTAATTCGTTCACATCAATTAGCCCCATAACATCTTACATAACGTGGACCAGTGTGTTCAGGTCGCCGGCGTCGGCTCAGCGTCCAGAACTAGTGTAATGCACAGGTCAAACTCGACGGCCTGCGCATAGTGATGACTAGTGTTGAGTAGTGTTGAGCGATACCTTCCGATATCGGAAAGTATCGGTATCGGTTTGGATCGGCCGATATTCAAAAAATATCGGATATCGCCGATACCGATACCCGATCCCAATGCAAGTCAATGGGACCAAAATATCGGAATTAAAATAAACCCTTTCTTTCCTTGTAGGTTCATTCTACCTGAAGGAAAACAACTAAGAATAATGTAGGATGTATGGGGGAGGTGGCGGAGACATTAAAGGCAATGAGGATTAGTCCAATCAAATAGAATAGCATGTTTTTTGTTTTTTTTTAAAGAAGTTCGGATTGAAAAAGATATTGAGTATGTAAATTTTTTTTATTTTGTCAGATATTGATGTTTCACTATTCCACGCCCTTCCCCTTCTTTTTTTTCTTTTTTTTTTTTTTCTTTTCCCACACTTTCATCTTCATCATCATCAGCATCCTTGACATCAACTTCTTCACCTTATTCATCTTCTTCTTCATCTTCTACCTATTTTTTTTTTTATTACATTCTTCATATTCATTTTCTTCAACTATTATTATTCTTCCTATTCTACATATTCTTTTTATTCCACTGTTATTATTCTTCCTATTCTACTTCTTCATCATATTCTCATTTGTGACAGGCATTCCCGTAGTTGTTATCTATAAAAGTTGGAAGATTACACCTTCCGTTCTGCCAGTCACAAAAGTTACATTTGTCCGCGTTCAGTTTGGCCTGCAGCATCAGGCTTTATCCAGGGGCACCACGAGGAGGAACGGACTCACCCCCATACACTGCTTAGTCTTCTTCTGCATATAATTTAGATAATATCTTTTGCTCTGATATTAAGTCTTATGCTTAATGTTCTTCTGCTCTTTGTTCTGCAGCCTCTTGTTCTTCTGCTTCTCGGTCTTCCATGTTGTCGTCTCCAGGGTCTTCGTCTCCAGTGTCGTCATCTCCGCCGTCGTCGTCTCAGCCGTCGTCGTCTCCGCCGTCGTCGTCGTCGTCGTCATCGGGGTGGTCTTCCGGGTCGTCGTCATCGGGGTGGTCTTCCGGGTTGTCGACGTTAGGGTCTTCAACTTGGAAATGTAGCAGAAGGTACAAGAAGGCTGAGAAAATGCCAAGAACCAGCTGATGGAACTGGAACTCGGATGGCTACCCGAAGGTTCAAGAGCCTATGGAACTACCGAGGACCAGCTGACGTTACTGGAACCCGGTTACTAAGCAGGAGGTACCCGTGCTAAAAAGCACTACCAAGGACCGCCTGACGTTGGCGGAACTCGGATACCCAGAAGGAGGCACCTAAGCCAAAGGCTCTGCCCGGAACCAGATGACGTTACTGGAACCAGGATGGGGAGCAGAAGGTACAAGAGCAAAAGACACTGCCGAGAACCAGCTGACGGTACTGGAACCCGGATGGGTAGCCGAATGTCCAAGAGCCAATGGAACTACCAAGGACCAGCTGACGTTACTGGAACCCGGTTACTAAGCAGGAGGTACCCGTGCCTGAAAGCACTACCAAGGACCACCTGACATTGGTGGAACTTGGATACCCAGAAGGAGGCACCTAAGCCAAAGGCTCTGCCCGGAACCAGCTGACGGTACTGGAACCAGGATGGGGAGCAGAAGGTACAAGAGCAAAAGACACTGCCGAGAACCAGCTGACGGTGCTGGAACCAGGTGGTGGACCCGAAGGCCCACAGGAGAGGAGAGAACAGCTAGGCCGCGAGGCAGCCGCAGTTACCGAACCCCAACAGTCCTACAGGGGGAGCTGGGCCTACTGGCACTACAGAACCAGCCTTGACTACCAGTTCACGCAGCCCACATAGGAAGCTCCTAAACTGGAGGCACCCTGGAGTTGGCTAACTCGACCGCCCCACGACGGGGCAAGCATAGGCGTCTCAGTGAAGTTGACACAACCCGGAAACAGCTGACGGTGCTGAAACCAGGCTTGGCACGAGGGAGTACCTGTGACAAGAACACTGCCGAGAACCAGCTGGCGGTGCTGGAACTCGGATGCGTTGCCCCAGTGTGCAAGAGCCAATGGCACGACCGAGGACCAGCTGACGGTGCTGGAACCCGGTTACTAAGCTGTAGGTGCCCGCGCTTAAAAGCACTACCAAGGACCGCCTGGCGTTGGCGGAACTCGGATACCCAGGAGGAGGCACCTTAGCCAAAGGCTCGGCCCGGAACCAGCTGACGGTGCTGGAACCAGGTGGTGGACCCCAAGGCCCACAGGAGAGGAGAGAACAGCTAGGCCGCGAGGCAGCCGCAGTTACCGAACCCCAACAGTCCTACAGGGGGAGCTGGGCCTACTGGCACTACAGAACCAGCCTTGACTACCAGTTCACGCAGCCCACATAGGAAGCTCCTAAACTGGAGGCACCCTGGAGTTGGCTAACTCGACCGCCCCACGACGGGGCAAGCATAGGCGTCTCAGTGAAGTTGACACAACCCGGAAACAGCTGACGGTGCTGAAACCAGGCTTGGCACGAGGGAGTACCTGTGACAAGAACACTGCCGAGAACCAGCTGGCGGTGCTGGAACTCGGATGCGTTGCCCCAGTGTGCAAGAGCCAATGGCACGACCGAGGACCAGCTGACGGTGCTGGAACCCGGTTACTAAGCTGTAGGTGCCCGCGCTTAAAAGCACTACCAAGGACCGCCTGGCGTTGGCGGAACTCGGATACCCAGGAGGAGGCACCTTAGCCAAAGGCTCGGCCCGGAACCAGCTGACGGTGCTGGAACCAGGTGGTGGACCCCAAGGCCCACAGGAGAGGAGAGAACAGCTAGGCCGCGAGGCAGCCGCAGTTACCGAACCCCAACAGTCCTACAGGGGGAGCTGGGCCTACTGGCACTACAGAACCAGCCTTGACTACCAGTTCACGCAGCCCACATAGGAAGCTCCTAAACTGGAGGCACCCTGGAGTTGGCTAACTCGACCGCCCCACGACGGGGCAAGCATAGGCGTCTCAGTGAAGTTGACACAACCCGGAAACAGCTGACGGTGCTGAAACCAGGCTTGGCACGAGGGAGTACCTGTGACAAGAACACTGCCGAGAACCAGCTGGCGGTGCTGGAACCCGGATGCGTTGCCCCAGTGTGCAAGAGCCAATGGCACGACCGAGGACCAGCTGACGGTGCTGGAACCCGGTTACTAAGCTGTAGGTGCCCGCGCTTAAAAGCACTACCAAGGACCGCCTGGCGTTGGCGGAACTCGGATACCCAGGAGGAGGCACCTTAGCCAAAGGCTCGGCCCGGAACCAGCTGACGGTGCTGGAACCAGGTGGTGGACCCCAAGGCCCACAGGAGAGGAGAGAACAGCTAGGCCGCGAGGCAGCCGCAGTTACCGAACCCCAACAGTCCTACAGGGGGAGCTGGGCCTACTGGCACTACAGAACCAGCCTTGACTACCAGTTCACGCAGCCCACATAGGAAGCTCCTAAACTGGAGGCACCCTGGAGTTGGCTAACTCGACCGCCCCACGACGGGGCAAGCATAGGCGTCTCAGTGAAGTTGACACAACCCGGAAACAGCTGACGGTGCTGAAACCAGGCTTGGCACGAGGGAGTACCTGTGACAAGAACACTGCCGAGAACCAGCTGGCGGTGCTGGAACTCGGATGCGTTGCCCCAGTGTGCAAGAGCCAATGGCACGACCGAGGACCAGCTGACGGTGCTGGAACCCGGTTACTAAGCTGTAGGTGCCCGCGCTTAAAAGCACTACCAAGGACCGCCTGGCGTTGGCGGAACTCGGATACCCAGGAGGAGGCACCTTAGCCAAAGGCTCGGCCCGGAACCAGCTGACGGTGCTGGAACCAGGTGGTGGACCCCAAGGCCCACAGGAGAGGAGAGAACAGCTAGGCCGCGAGGCAGCCGCAGTTACCGAACCCCAACAGTCCTACAGGGGGAGCTGGGCCTACTGGCACTACAGAACCAGCCTTGACTACCAGTTCACGCAGCCCACATAGGAAGCTCCTAAACTGGAGGCACCCTGGAGTTGGCTAACTCGACCGCCCCACGACGGGGCAAGCATAGGCGTCTCAGTGAAGTTGACACAACCCGGAAACAGCTGACGGTGCTGAAACCAGGCTTGGCACGAGGGAGTACCTGTGACAAGAACACTGCCGAGAACCAGCTGGCGGTGCTGGAACTCGGATGCGTTGCCCCAGTGTGCAAGAGCCAATGGCACGACCGAGGACCAGTTGACGGTGCTGGAACCCGGTTACTAAGCTGTAGGTGCCCGCGCTTAAAAGCACTACCAAGGACCGCCTGGCGTTGGCGGAACTCGGATACCCAGGAGGAGGCACCTTAGCCAAAGGCTCGGCCCGGAACCAGCTGACGGTGCTGGAACCAGGTGGTGGACCCCAAGGCCCACAGGAGAGGAGAGAACAGCTAGGCCGCGAGGCAGCCGCAGTTACCGAACCCCAACAGTCCTACAGGGGGAGCTGGGCCTACTGGCACTACAGAACCAGCCTTGACTACCAGTTCACGCAGCCCACATAGGAAGCTCCTAAACTGGAGGCACCCTGGAGTTGGCTAACTCGACCGCCCCACGACGGGGCAAGCATAGGCGTCTCAGTGAAGTTGACACAACCCGGAAACAGCTGACGGTGCTGAAACCAGGCTTGGCACGAGGGAGTACCTGTGACAAGAACACTGCCGAGAACCAGCTGGCGGTGCTGGAACTCGGATGCGTTGCCCCAGTGTGCAAGAGCCAATGGCACGACCGAGGACCAGCTGACGGTGCTGGAACCCGGTTACTAAGCTGTAGGTGCCCGCGCTTAAAAGCACTACCAAGGACCGCCTGGCGTTGGCGGAACTCGGATACCCAGGAGGAGGCACCTTAGCCAAAGGCTCGGCCCGGAACCAGCTGACGGTGCTGGAACCAGGTGGTGGACCCCAAGGCCCACAGGAGAGGAGAGAACAGCTAGGCCGCGAGGCAGCCGCAGTTACCGAACCCCAACAGTCCTACAGGGGGAGCTGGGCCTACTGGCACTACAGAACCAGCCTTGACTACCAGTTCACGCAGCCCACATAGGAAGCTCCTAAACTGGAGGCACCCTGGAGTTGGCTAACTCGACCGCCCCACGACGGGGCAAGCATAGGCGTCTCAGTGAAGTTGACACAACCCGGAAACAGCTGACGGTGCTGAAACCAGGCTTGGCACGAGGGAGTACCTGTGACAAGAACACTGCCGAGAACCAGCTGGCGGTGCTGGAACCCGGATGCGTTGCCCCAGTGTGCAAGAGCCAATGGCACGACCGAGGACCAGCTGACGGTGCTGGAACCCGGTTACTAAGCTGTAGGTGCCCGCGCTTAAAAGCACTACCAAGGACCGCCTGGCGTTGGCGGAACTCGGATACCCAGGAGGAGGCACCTTAGCCAAAGGCTCGGCCCGGAACCAGCTGACGGTGCTGGAACCAGGTGGTGGACCCCAAGGCCCACAGGAGAGGAGAGAACAGCTAGGCCGCGAGGCAGCCGCAGTTACCGAACCCCAACAGTCCTACAGGGGGAGCTGGGCCTACTGGCACTACAGAACCAGCCTTGACTACCAGTTCACGCAGCCCACATAGGAAGCTCCTAAACTGGAGGCACCCTGGAGTTGGCTAACTCGACCGCCCCACGACGGGGCAAGCATAGGCGTCTCAGTGAAGTTGACACAACCCGGAAACAGCTGACGGTGCTGAAACCAGGCTTGGCACGAGGGAGTACCTGTGACAAGAACACTGCCGAGAACCAGCTGGCGTTGCTGGAACTCGGATGCGTTGCCCCAGTGTGCAAGAGCCAATGGCACGACCGAGGACCAGCTGACGGTGCTGGAACCCGGTTACTAAGCTGTAGGTGCCCGCGCTTAAAAGCACTACCAAGGACCGCCTGGCGTTGGCGGAACTCGGATACCCAGGAGGAGGCACCTAAGCCAAAGGCTCGGCCCGGAACCAGCTGACGGTGCTGGAACCAGGTGGTGGACCCCAAGGCCCACAGGAGAGGAGAGAACAGCTAGGCCGCGAGGCAGCCGCAGTTACCGAACCCCAACAGTCCTACAGGGGGAGCTGGGCCTACTGGCACTACAGAACCAGCCTTGACTACCAGTTCACGCAGCCCACATAGGAAGCTCCTAAACTGGAGGCACCCTGGAGTTGGCTAACTCGACCGCCCCACGACGGGGCAAGCATAGGCGTCTCAGTGAAGTTGACACAACCCGGAAACAGCTGACGGTGCTGAAACCAGGCTTGGCACGAGGGAGTACCTGTGACAAGAACACTGCCGAGAACCAGCTGGCGGTGCTGGAACCCGGATGCGTTGCCTTGCCTATTAAAGATTGTCTTCCTAGAGCCCCAACTAGCGGTGTTGGAGCAAAGGGTAAGCAGGGGGAGATGAGTGTAGGCCGAAGCCTGCACTGGAGGCAGCTTTGTGTCTGCGTTGCGTTTGCAGGACACTTTGCCGGCTACACACTGGGGGAACAGCTGGCGTTGCTGAACCCCACTAACACAATGGCGTGTGTTTTTATCTGTGCAGCTAGCACTTGCGGGCAAAAACTTGCGATGTTAGAGCCCGTGTTGAAGCAGGAGGAGGAGGAGAGGAGCAGAGTGTAGGCCGAAGCCTAGTTGAACCAATTTCAAAGGAAACCTTTAACCCCCCCCTCAGGTGTTACAAAGTACAAGAGACACACCTTGTGCAGTATTAATGCTGCACAAGTGAAAGGTTGCTCTATTAATTTGTCTACTTGCACACGCTGAATGAAAGACATACACAATTTACCCCATTCTACAGTCAAACTGTAGTGGATGCGTGACTTGGTTTTTTGATGAGACGCAGCACAGGTGTCCAAAATAACGCCTTGGTGCTTGGCGCAGCTTCCTGAGCGTTGTTATTTGCTGTACAGGAGTCTGCGCTCTTGTGTTATCCCTTGGCAATGCCCTGTTAGCGCTGCCCATCTTATGACCTCATTTCATGTTGGCCGGTGCGGTTAACGATGGCCATAAATCCCAGACCCACAGTGTCTTTTCATAAAGCCACACTGCGGTGCTGGGATTCGTGGCCTTGAGCAGTAAATATTTTGGCCGCTCACACACGTCCTTACACCTGCTTCAGACTGGGCGGCCTCTGCTGATCCCTTCTCGCATGCCGCGGCCATG
The DNA here is from genome assembly GCF_032444005.1 of Ranitomeya imitator. Taxonomy (NCBI): domain Eukaryota; kingdom Metazoa; phylum Chordata; class Amphibia; order Anura; family Dendrobatidae; genus Ranitomeya; species Ranitomeya imitator. Next base: position 12,129,364 of record NC_091284.1, on the reverse strand, counting down.
AGGCTGCACAGTCTGAAGAAGGCGGAAGGAGATGAGTTAAGACAGGCGAAGATATGCACTGCTCGTGCCCATCAATCACACCCTCGCAGTCAAAATAATTAAGACAACGAGGAGCATTTTATTCAGGCAGGGCGGACGAACAGGCGCAAGTAGCCAACCAATGATGTCAGAAGACGGGAAGCGCTACCAAGGGGGGTGCTGCGTATCATTAGAAAGGAAAGTCACACCTCAGGGACAGTGGAATGGTCTCAAAGAGACACATTTTGTACGTGTTGAGTTCCACGTGGGCAAGGAGAAAACGTCAGCCACCTTGTACAAATGCAGCAGTACTGCTGTACAAGGTGGCTGTTATACATAGAAACACCTGGGGGTGGTGGCCAGGCTCCCTTCAATTTCAGTTCATGTGCCTGCGTGGCGTTTGCAGGTCACGTTGCAAGCTACACAGCAGGGGAACAGCTGGCGTTGCTGAACCCCACTGACACATTGACTGGTGTTTTTCTCTGTGCAGATTGCATGTCCGGGCAAAAACTAGCGGTGTTAGAGCCCAGGGTCAGCAGGAGGAGGAGGAGAGGAGCAAAGTGTAGGCCGAAGCCTGCACTGGTGGCAGCTTTTGGTCGGTTGTGCCAGCGTGGCTTGTGCTGGACACGATGCCGGCTACACAGCGGGGGAACAGCTGGCGGTGCTGAACCACACTAACACATTGGCTGGTGTTTTTCTCTGTGCAGCTAGCATGTCCGGGCAGAAACTGGCGTTGTTTGAGCCCAGGGTCAGCAGGAGGAGGAGAGGAGCAAAGTGTAGGCCGAAGCCTGCACTGGTGGCAGCTTTTGTTCTGTTGTGCCAGCGTGGCTTGTGCTGGACACGTTGCCGACTACACAGCAGGGGAACAGCTGGCGGTGCTGAACCCCACTAACACATTGGCTGGTGTTTTTCTCTGTGCAGCTAGCATTTCCGGGCAAAAACTAGCGGTGTTTGAGCCCAGGGTCAGCAGGAGGAGTAGAGGAGCAGAGTGTAGGCCGAAGCCTAGTTGAACCAATTTCAAAGGTTACCTTTAACCCCCCCCTCAGGTGTTGCAAGGTACAAGAGCCACACCTTGAACAGCATTAATGATGCACAAGTCAAAGGTTGCTCTATTTAATTTTGCTCCTTGCACACGCTGAATTAAACACGTACACTATTTAGCCCATTATACTGTCAAACAGTTGTGGAGGCGTGACTTGTCTTTTTAACGAGACGCAGCACAGGTGTCAAAATTTGCACCTAGGTACTGGGCGCAGATTCCTGAGCGTTGTTATTTGCTGTACAGGAGTCTGCGCTCTTGTGTTATCCCTTGGCAATACCCTGTTAGTGCAGGCCGTCTCATGACCTCATTTCATGTTGGCCGGTGCGGTTAACGATGGCCATAAATCCCAGACCCACAGTGGCTTTTCCTAAAGTCACACTGCGGTGCTGGGATTCGTGGCCTTGTGCAGTAAATATGTTCGCCGCTCACACATGTCCTTACACCTGCTTCAGACTGGGCGGCCTCAGCTGATCCCTTATCGCATGCCGCGGCCATGAGGCCGCACAGTCAGAAGAAGGCGGAAGGAGGGGAGTGAAAACAGGGGAACATATGCACTGCTCGTGCCCATCAATCACACCCTCGCAGTCAAAATATATGAGACAACGGGGGGCGTTGTGTCGGGCAGGGGGGACGCACAGGCACAGCCAGCCAACCAATGATGTCAGGAGACGGGCAGCGCTAACAATGGGGGTGCTGCGTGTCATTACAAAGGAAAGTCACACCTCAGGGACATTGTAATGGTCTCTAATGAGACACATTTTGTACGTGTTGAGTTCCACGTGGGCAAGGAGAAAAAGTCAGCCACCTCGTACAAATGCAGCAGTACTGCTGTACAAGGTGGCTGATATACATAGAAACACCTGTGGGTGGGGGGCAGGCTCCCTTCAATTTCAGTTCATGTGCCTGCGTGGCGTTTGCAGGTCACGTTGCAAGCTGCACAGCAGGGGAACAGCTGGCGGTGCTGAACCCCACTAACACATTGGCTGGTGTTTTTCTCTGTGCAGCTAGCATGTCCGGGCAGAAACTGGCGTTGTTTGAGCCCAGGGTCAGCAGGAGGAGGAGAGGAGCAAAGTGTAGGCCGAAGCCTGCACTGGTGGCAGCTTTTGTTCTGTTGTGCCAGCGTGGCTTGTGCTGGACACGTTGCCGACTACACAGCAGGGGAACAGCTGGCGGTGCTGAACCCCACTAACACATTGGCTGGTGTTTTTCTCTGTGCAGCTAGCATTTCCGGGCAAAAACTAGCGGTGTTTGAGCCCAGGGTCAGCAGGAGGAGTAGAGGAGCAGAGTGTTGGCCAAAGCCTAGTTGAACCAATTTCAAAGGTTACCTTTAACCCCCCCCTCAGGTGTTGCAAGGTACAAGAGCCACACCTTGAACAGCATTATTGATGCACAAGTCAAAGGTTGCTCTATTTAATTTTGCTCCTTGCACACGCTGAATTAAACACGTACACTATTTAGCCCATTATACTGTCAAACAGTAGTGGAGGCGTGACTACTAGTCTTTTTAAGGAGACGCAGCACAGGTGTACAAATTTACACCTAGGTGCTGTGCGCAGATTCCTTACCGTTGTTATTTGCAGTACAGGAAACTGCGCTCTTGTGTTATCCCTTGGCAATACCCTGTTAGTGCAGGCCGTCTCATGACCTCATTTCATGTTGGCCGGTGCGGTTAACGATGGCCATAAATCCCAGACCCACAGTGGCTTTTCCTAAAGTCACACTGCGGTGCTGGGATTCGTGGCCTTGTGCAGTAAATATGTTCGCCGCTCACACATGTCCTTACACCTGCTTCAGACTGGGCGGCCTCAGCTGATCCCTTATCGCATGCCGCGGCCATGAGGCCGCACAGTCAGAAGAAGGCGGAAGGAGGGGAGTGAAAACAGGGGAACATATGCACTGCTCGTGCCCATCAATCACACCCTCGCAGTCAAAATATATGAGACAACGGGGGGCGTTGTGTCGGGCAGGGGGGACGCACAGGCACAGCCAGCCAACCAATGATGTCAGGAGACGGGCAGCGCTAACAATGGGGGTGCTGCGTGTCATTACAAAGGAAAGTCACACCTCAGGGACATTGTAATGGTCTCTAATGAGACACATTTTGTACGTGTTGAGTTCCACGTGGGCAAGGAGAAAAAGTCAGCCACCTCGTACAAATGCAGCAGTACTGCTGTACAAGGTGGCTGATATACATAGAAACACCTGTGGGTGGGGGGCAGGCTCCCTTCAATTTCAGTTCATGTGCCTGCGTGGCGTTTGCAGGTCACGTTGCAAGCTGCACAGCAGGGGAACAGCTGGCGGTGCTGAACCCCACTAACACATTGGCTGGTGTTTTTCTCTGTGCAGCTAGCATGTCCGGGCAGAAACTGGCGTTGTTTGAGCCCAGGGTCAGCAGGAGGAGGAGAGGAGCAAAGTGTAGGCCGAAGCCTGCACTGGTGGCAGCTTTTGGTCGGTTGTGCCAGCGTGGCTTGTGCTGGACACGATGCCGGCTACACAGCGGGGGAACAGCTGGCGGTGCTGAACCACACTAACACATTGGCTGGTGTTTTTCTCTGTGCAGCTAGCATGTCCGGGCAGAAACTGGCGTTGTTTGAGCCCAGGGTCAGCAGGAGGAGGAGAGGAGCAAAGTGTAGGCCGAAGCCTGCACTGGTGGCAGCTTTTGTTCTGTTGTGCCAGCGTGGCTTGTGCTGGACACGTTGCCGACTACACAGCAGGGGAACAGCTGGCGGTGCTGAACCCCACTAACACATTGGCTGGTGTTTTTCTCTGTGCAGCTAGCATTTCCGGGCAAAAACTAGCGGTGTTTGAGCCCAGGGTCAGCAGGAGGAGTAGAGGAGCAGAGTGTAGGCCGAAGCCTAGTTGAACCAATTTCAAAGGTTACCTTTAACCCCCCCCTCAGGTGTTGCAAGGTACAAGAGCCACACCTTGAACAGCATTAATGATGCACAAGTCAAAGGTTGCTCTATTTAATTTTGCTCCTTGCACACGCTGAATTAAACACGTACACTATTTAGCCCATTATACTGTCAAACAGTTGTGGAGGCGTGACTTGTCTTTTTAACGAGACGCAGCACAGGTGTCAAAATTTGCACCTAGGTACTGGGCGCAGATTCCTGAGCGTTGTTATTTGCTGTACAGGAGTCTGCGCTCTTGTGTTATCCCTTGGCAATACCCTGTTAGTGCAGGCCGTCTCATGACCTCATTTCATGTTGGCCGGTGCGGTTAACGATGGCCATAAATCCCAGACCCACAGTGGCTTTTCCTAAAGTCACACTGCGGTGCTGGGATTCGTGGCCTTGTGCAGTAAATATGTTCGCCGCTCACACATGTCCTTACACCTGCTTCAGACTGGGCGGCCTCAGCTGATCCCTTATCGCATGCCGCGGCCATGAGGCCGCACAGTCAGAAGAAGGCGGAAGGAGGGGAGTGAAAACAGGGGAACATATGCACTGCTCGTGCCCATCAATCACACCCTCGCAGTCAAAATATATGAGACAACGGGGGGCGTTGTGTCGGGCAGGGGGGACGCACAGGCACAGCCAGCCAACCAATGATGTCAGGAGACGGGCAGCGCTAACAATGGGGGTGCTGCGTGTCATTACAAAGGAAAGTCACACCTCAGGGACATTGTAATGGTCTCTAATGAGACACATTTTGTACGTGTTGAGTTCCACGTGGGCAAGGAGAAAAAGTCAGCCACCTCGTACAAATGCAGCAGTACTGCTGTACAAGGTGGCTGATATACATAGAAACACCTGTGGGTGGGGGGCAGGCTCCCTTCAATTTCAGTTCATGTGCCTGCGTGGCGTTTGCAGGTCACGTTGCAAGCTACACAGCAGGGGAACAGCTGGCGTTGCTGAACCCCACTGACACATTGACTGGTGTTTTTCTCTGTGCAGATTGCATGTCCGGGCAAAAACTAGCGGTGTTAGAGCCCAGGGTCAGCAGGAGGAGGAGGAGAGGAGCAAAGTGTAGGCCGAAGCCTGCACTGGTGGCAGCTTTTGGTCGGTTGTGCCAGCGTGGCTTGTGCTGGACACGATGCCGGCTACACAGCGGGGGAACAGCAGGCGGTGCTGAACCCCACTAACACATTGGCTGGTGTTTTTCTCTGTGCAGCTAGCATGTCCGGGCAGAAACTGGCGTTGTTTGAGCCCAGGGTCAGCAGGAGGAGGAGAGGAGCAAAGTGTAGGCCGAAGCCTGCACTGGTGGCAGCTTTTGGTCGGTTGTGCCAGCGTGGCTTGTGCTGGACACGTTGCCGACTACACAGCAGGGGAACAGCTGGCGGTGCTGAACCCCACTAACACATTGGCTGGTGTTTTTCTCTGTGCAGCTAGCATTTCCGGGCAAAAACTAGCGGTGTTTGAGCCCAGGGTCAGCAGGAGGAGTAGAGGAGCAGAGTGTAGGCCGAAGCCTAGTTGAACCAATTTCAAAGGTTACCTTTAACCCCCCCCTCAGGTGTTGCAAGGTACAAGAGCCACACCTTGTGCAGCATTAATGCTGCACAAGTAAAAGGTTGCTCTATTTGTTTTGCTCCTTGCACACGCTGACTAAAACACGTACACTATTTAGCCCATTATACTGTCAAACAGTTGTGGAGGCGTGACTTGTCTTTTTAACGAGACGCAGCACAGGTGTCAAAATTTGCACCTAGGTACTGGGCGCAGATTCCTGAGCGTTGTTATTTGCTGTACAGGAGTCTGCGCTATTGTGATCCCTTGGCCATGCGCTGTGAGCGCTTCCTGTCTTCTGACCTCATTTCATGTCGGCCGTTGCGGTTAGCGATGGACATGAATCCCAGACCCACAGTGTGTTTTCAAAAAATCACACTGCGTGGCTGGGATTCGTGGCCTTGTGCAGTAAATAGGTTTGCCGCTTACACATGTCCTTACACCTGCTCCAGACTGGGCGGCCTCAGCTGATCCCTTATCGCCTACCACGGCCAGGAGGCCGCACAGTCTGAAGAAGGCGGAAGGAGATGAGTTAAGACAGGCGAACATATGCACTGCTCGTGCCCATAAACCACACCCTCGCTGACAAAATAAATATGACAACGAGGGGCGTTGTTTCTAGCAGGGCGGATGCACAGGCGCAGCCAGCTAACCATGATGACAAAAGACGGGAAACGCTACCAAGGGGGGTGCTGCGTATCATTACAAAGGAAAGTCACACCTCAGGGACAGTGGAATGGTCTCAATGAGACACATTTTGTACGTGTTGAGTTCCACGTGGGCAAGGAGAAAAAGTCAGCCACCTTGTACAAATGCAGCAGTACTGCTGTACTAGGTGGCTGTTATACATAGAAACACCTGGGGGGGTGGGGCCAGGTTCCCTTTTAATTTCAGTTCCTGTGCCTGCATGGCGTTTGCAGGTCACGTTGCCGGCTACACAGCAGGGGAACAGCTGGCGTTGCTGAACCCCACTAACACATTGGCTGGTGTTTTTCTCTGTGCAGCTAGCACTTCCGGGCAAAAACTAGCGGTGTTTGAGCCCAGGGTCAGCAGGAGGAGGAGAGGAGCAGAGTGTAGGCCGAAGCCTGCACTGGTGGCAGCTTTTGTTCTGTTGTGCCAGCGTGGCTTGTGCTGGACACGTTGCCGACTACACAGCAGGGGAACAGCTGGCGGTGCTGAACCCCACTGACACATCACCTAGTGTTTTTTTCTGTGTAGACAACACTTCCAGGTGGCAACTGACAGTGTTGAAACCCAGGGAATCAAAGAGGAGCAGAGTGTAGGCCGAAGCCTGCAGTGGAGCAAGTTGAAAGGGAACTTTTAACCCCCCCCCCCAGGCATTTGTTGCTGAAAGAGCCATCTTGTACAGCAGTAATACTGCACATGGAAAATGGTGGCTCCGAAAATTATGCTCCTTGCAAACGCTGAAGTACACACTCATATAATGTGTCCCCTCACACCGTCAAACCATCCCGGAAGTGGGACTTTCCTTTGTAATGTGACACAGCACAGCCGTCATTCCAACCCCCTTGGTGCCGGGCACCACCTCCTCAACGTTGTTTGGTTCTGTCACGGAGCCCGCACTGTAATGTTATCCCTTGGCCATGCACAGTTAGCGGTGCCCGTCTTCTGACATCATGTAGGTGTCAGGCTGGCAGTGCCTGTGCGTCCAAGCTGCCCGAGATCCAACCTTGCAGTGTCATCTAATGTAGTCCCACTGCGGGCCAGGGATCCATGGGCATGCGCAGTGCATATCATCGCCTCTCACTCACCTCCTTCCTGCTTCTTCAGACTGTGCGGCGTCACGGCCGTGGCATGCTATTAGGGATCAGCTGACGCCGCCTAGTCTGAAGAAGCGTGAAGAAGGGGAGTGAGAGGCTAGTATATGCACTGCGCATGGCCATGGATACCAGGCCCACTGTGGGATCACATTAGACGACACTGCGAGGTGTGATTTCGGGCAGCGTGGACGCACAGGCGCAGCCAGGACGACAACAAATGATGTCAGAGGACGGGCAGCGCAAACTGTGCATGGCCAAGGGATAACATAACAGCGCAGGGTCCATGACGGAATCAAACAACGCTAAGGAGGCAGCGCACGGTGCCAAGGGGGTAGCAATGACGGCTGTGCTGCGTCACATTACAAAGGAAAGTCCCACCTCCAGGACGGTTGGACGGTGTGAGGGGACACATTACATGAGTGTGTAGTTCAGCGTTTGCAAGGAGCATAATTTCAAGAGCGACCTTTCCCTTGTGCAGTATTAGTGCTGCACATGGTGGCTCTTTCAGTAACAAACGCCTAGGGGGGGGGGGGGGACAGGTCCCCTTACATTTTAGTTGTGCCAGCGTGGCGGTCGCATGACACGTTGCCGGATACACAGCTGGGGATCAGCTGACGTTACTGAACCCCAATAACAGAGGAGCGACTGTTGACTGTGCACACAGCACTTCCAGGCACCAACTGGCGGTGTTAGAGCCCAGGGACAGCAGGAGGAGCAGATTGGAGGTATTGCCGCACACACAGCTGGGGATCAGCTGACGTTACTGAACCCCAATAACAGAGGAGCGACTGTTGACTGTGCACACAGCACTTCCAGGCACCAACTGGCGGTGTTAGAGCCCAGGGACAGCAGGAGGAGCAGATTGGAGGTATTGCCGCACACACAGCTGGGGATCAGCTGACGTTACTGAACCCCAATAACAGAGGAGCGACTGTTGACTGTGCACACAGCACTTCCAGGCACCAACTGGCGGTGTTAGAGCCCAGGGACAGCAGGAGGAGCAGAGGAACAGAGTGTAGGCCGAAGCCTGATTGGAGCAAGTTGAAAGGAAACCTTTAACCCCCCCCCCCAAGACGTTTGTAGCTGAAAGAGCCATGTTGTGCAGCACTAAGGATGCAAAAGGAAAAGGTTGCTCTTTTAATTATGCTCCTTGCAAACACCGAAGTAAACACTAAAAATGTGTCCCTTTATACCGTTAAACCGTTCCGGAGGTGCGAATTTCCTTCGTAATGGGACACAGCACAGCTGTCATTCCTATCCCCTTGATGCCGTGCGCTGCCTCCTCAGCGTTGTTTTAAGCTGCCACGGAGCCTGCGCTGTTCTGTTAGCCCTTGGCCATGCCCAATTAGCGCTGCCTGTCTTCTGACATAATTTGGTGTCAGGCTGTCAGTGCCTGTGCGTCCACGCTGCTCCAGATCCCACCTCGCAGTCTCATCTAACGTAATCCCACTGCGGGCCTTGGAACCATGGGCATGCACAGTGCATAACCTCGACTCTCACTCCCCTCCTTCCCTCTTCTTCAGACTGTGCGGTGTCACGGCCGTGGCATGCTAGGGATCAGCTGACGGCGCACAGTCTAAAGAAGGCGGAGGGAAATGAGCGAGAGCCCGAGGGGAAGATATGCACTGCGCATGCCCATGGATCCCAGGCCCGCAGTGTGACTCAATCAGAAGACACTGCGAGGCGGGATCTCGGGCACCGCGGCCGCACAGGCGCAGCCAGCCTGACACCAAATTATGTCAGAAGACAGGCAGCGCAAATAGGGCATGCCCAAGGGATAACAGAACAGCGCAGGCTCCGTGACAGCTTAAAACAACGCTGAGGAGGCAGCGCATGGCACCAAGGGGGTAGGAATGACGGCTGTGCTGCGTCACATTACGAAGGAAAGTCCCAGCTCCGGGACGGTATAACGGTATCAGTGAACACATTTTATAAGTGTTAAGTTCTGCGTGTGCAAAGAGCTAAAAAAAAAGAGCTACCTTTTCCTTGTGCAGCATTACTGCTGCACAAGATGGCTCTTTCAGTAACAAACGACGGGGGGGGGGGGGGGACAGGTTCCCTTACATTTAGGTTGTTGTGCCAGCGTGGCGGTCGCAGGACACATTGCCGGCTACACAGCTGGGGATCAGCTGACGTTACTGAAACCCAATAACACTGGGTCGTATGTTTTTACTGTGCAGCCTGCACTTCTGAGCCGCAACTGGCGGTGTTGGAGCCCAGGAATAGCAGTTCAGGTGGTAGAAAGATGAACACAGCAGGAGACCTGGATGACACCCAATTACTTAATCAGGCAGAGGAGTGGCAAATTCCTGCGAGATCCAGGCCTGGTTCATTTTCAGGAAAGTAAGCCGGTCAACGTTATCGGAGGATAGTCGCATGCGACGGTCTGTTAGTACACCACCTGCGGCACTAAAGACACGTTCCGATAAGACACTAGCCGCAGGGCAAGCCAGCACCTCCAATGCATACTGGCTTAGCTCTGGCCATGTATCCAGCTTAGAGACCCAAAACTTGAACGGGGAAGAGCCGTCTGGGAGTACAGTAAGAGGGCAAGCCATGTAGTCTGTCACCATCTGACGGAACCGTTGCCTCCTGCTGACTGGAGCCGCCGGTGATGGTGTACACATTTGGGGCGGGCACACAAAAGTGTGCCAGAGTTGTGCCATACTGGGCTTGCCTTGGGCAGAGGCACTGCTTCTGCTCCCTCTTTGGGCAGAGCCTCCCCCACTGCCTCGACGCACTGAGCTGCTTTGTAAAGCACTAGCAGCACTCCTCTCAGTTGGACAGGAGAAGATGATGGAATTCACCAGTGTGTCGTGGTACTCCCGCAATTTACGCTCCCGGGTCAACGCAGGGATGAGGTTTTGGACGTTGTCCCGGTAGCGAGGATCGAGGAGGGTGAACACCCAATAATCAGGCATGTTGAGAATGTGGTCGATGCGGCGGTCGTTTCTCAGGCACTGCAGCATGAAATCCACCATGTGCTGCAGAGTGCCAACCGGCCCAGAAACGCTGTCCCCTGCTTGAGACATGATCTCTGCCCGCTCGTCATCACCCCACCCTCGCTGTACACACTGACCACTGGACAATTGTGTCGCTCCCTCCTCTGGACGGAGCTCTTCCTCCTCCATTGACTCCTCCTCATCCTCCTCACAAATTGGCCCCTGCGTACCCCTTTGTGAGGAACCACGTGGCGCTGACTCTCCAGAAGCTGATGGAAAAGGTGACTCCTCATCCTCCACCTCTTCCACCACATCATCCCTTAACCCTTGCAAAGTTTGCTGAAGCAGGCAGATAAGGGGGACAGTCATGCTGACTAGTGCATCATCTGCACTTGCCATCCGCGTGGAATAATCAAAAGGACGCAAAACCTGGCAGACGTCCTTCATAGTGGCCCACTCTGTGGTTGTGAAGTCTGATCGGCGCTGACTGCGACTTCTTTGCGCCTGATGCAGCTGGTACTCCATAACTGCTTGCTGCTGCTCACACAACCGCTCCAACATATGTAACGTGGAATTCCACCGGGTAGGTAGGTCACATATGATGCGGTGTTCCGGAAGGCGGAATCGGCGCTGCAGAGCAGCAATGCGGGATCTGGCCAAGCTGGAACGCCGCAAGTGAGCACACTCTAGGCGGACCTTGTGCAGCAGGGCATCAAGATCCGGATAGTCCCTCAGAAAACTCTGCACAACCAAATTGAGCACATGTGCCAGACATGGGATGTGAGTGAGGTTGCCAAGGGCCAAAGCTGCCACCAGATTTCGGCCATTGTCACACACTACCATGCCTGGCTGGAGATTCGCTGGCAGTAACCACACATCGCTCTCCTGCTTTATAGCATTCCAGAGCTCCTGCGCTGTGTGGCTTCGATGCCCCAATGAAACTAGTTTCAAGACGGCCTGCTGACGTTTGGCCACGGCTGTGCTCATGTCGGTCATAGGTAAACGTTCACGGGTCCATGTGGGGGTGGACTGTGACGGATCCTGCAGAGAGGAATCAGAGGAACTGGTGTAAGAGGAGGAGTCGATGCGTACAGACTGGATTCCTGCAATCCTTGGAGTGGGCAGGACACGTCCTGCGCCACTCGCACGATCTGTACCTGGCTCAACAACATTAACCCAATGGGCAGTGAGGGAAACATATCGCCCCTGTCCATGCTGACTGGTCCACGCATCGGTGGTGAGGTGGACCTTGCTACTGACGGCGTTCAGTAGCGCATGTTTTATGTTTGCCTCAACATGCCTGTGCAGGGCAGGGACAGCCTGCCTGCTGAAGTAAAAGCGGCTGGGCACCTTGTACTGTGGGACTGCCAATGCCATCAAGTCACGGAAGCTGTCAGTCTCCACCAGCCTGAACGAGAGCATTTCCAGGGACAACAGTTTGGCAATGCCTGCATTCAGAGCCTGTGCTCGGGGGTGGTTGGCCGAGAATGCCCGCCTTTTCTCCCATGCCTGTACTACCGATGGCTGTAGAGTAGACTGGGAGTGTGAGGATGACTGGGAAGGTGGTGCTGTGGGTGGAATTACACAAGGTCTCTGGGAGGAAGCCAAACCAGCTGTGCGTGAGCTGGAGGAAGAGGCAACACGAGCTGAAGAGGTGGTAGCTGCCGCTGTTGGTTGGCCTACATCTTCAGTGTGTTTCTGTAACTCCACCGCGTGCCTGGTCCGCACATGTTTCCACATATTTGTGGTATTGAGGTTGCTGACATTTTTCCCTCTTTTTACTTTATGATGACACAGCTTGCATTTGACAAAACAAATGTCATCTGCAACTGTGTCAAAAAAGGACCAGGCACTGCAAGTCTTGGGAGCGCCCTTTTTGGCTTTGGAAAGAGACAGGCTCCTAACGGGTGCCAAAGTGGAGGCTACAGGCTCCGCAGTCTTCCCCCTCCCTCTCCCTCTTTGGCCCGTAAGAGGAAGCTCTTCCTCTGAGCTGCTCCCACCACCTTCCTGTTCCTCACGCCACGATGGGTCAAGGACCTCATCATCTCCACTACCCTCTGCCACCAACTGCTCCTCCTGGGTAGTCTCAGCAGCACAGTACGCACGAGAAAGCGGCACCTGAGTTTCATCATCAGATGCGTACTGCGCTGTGGTCACCGGAGGCACTGGCCCACCTGCCTCTTCAGAGTCAGAGAGAAAAAGGTGTTGGGCATCACTGCACACTGCCTCTTCTTCCATTTCTCCAATGCTGCTTGGCTGGCCCCCTGTTTCCAAGCCAAGAGATTCAGAGAACAGAAGTAGAGACGGCTCCTGTCCTGGGCTCTCTGACTGCCTGGCCAATTTGGCAGGTGGTGAAGAGACAGATGGCTGCTCTCCAGTGCTCTGTGCCTGAGAGGATGTGGCACTAACTGAAGTCGATGCCGAGGCGTTAGCTGCCATCCACCCGACAACGGCTTCAATTTGGTCTTCACGCAGCAGCGGTGCACGGCGCTCTCCGACAAAGCTGCGCATGAAGGACTGTTCCCTGCTGAAACTGAGTGACGACGAGTCACCGGCGCCCGCAGCAGGCTCAGAATCACCACGTCCTCTCCCTGCTCCTCTCCCTGCTCCGCGCCCACGCCCACGTGCCTTACTCCCTGCCCTCTTCATCTTGGTTGACAGATAAAGATAAGCAGAAAAGTACTAAGGCCTTAGTGTGCTTATTCCTGTAATGCTCCTCCTAACAGGTGTAAGAAACACTAATGTTGTAAATTGTGGACTAAACTTTATTATTTTTCAAATGTGGCCTACACAAGTGTAAGTTGTGTTTGGTGAACTTAACCTTTTTTTTGGTGCAGATCGGGCTACAGAGCTAGTTTAAATCACACGGAGACCGTGCAGACAGCCGTAAACGGCGCTGCAAGGCCAAGAAACCCTCCTCTCGGTTATCCTATATAGTGTTTTTCCACTATTTAGCTGGATACGAGTGGAAAGACACTAATAGGAATTTTTTTTTTCAAATTTTAAACTGGCTGCACTATTTGAAAAAAAGGAAATTGTTTTTCAAGGTATGAGGCAGTAACGCACCCTGAGCTGAATCCAACCGGCTATGGCTGCACACAGACTACAGGGCGAGCTGCGCTCACACAGAGACCGTGCAGACAGCCGTAAACGGCGCTGCAAGGCCAAAAATCCCTCCTCTAGGTTATCCTATATAGTGTTTTTCCACTATTTAGCTGGATACGAGTGGAAAGACACTAATAGGAATTTTTTTTTTCAAATTTTAAACAGGCTGCACTATTTGAAAAAAAGGAAAATTTTTCTCAAGGTATGAGCCAGTAACGAACCCTGAGCTGAATCCAACCGGCTATGGCTGCACACAGACTACAGGGCGAGCTGGGCTCACACGGAGACCGTGCAGACAGCCGTAAACGGCGCTGCAAGGCCAAAAAACCCTCCTCTCGGTTATCCTATATAGTGTTTTTCCACTATTTAGCTGGATACGAGTGGAAAGACACTAATAGGAATTTTTTTTTTCAGATTTTAAACAGGCTGCACTATTTGAAAAAAAGGAAAATTTTTCTCAAGGTATGAGCCAGTAACGAACCCTGAGCTGAATCCAACCGGCTATGGCTGCACACAGACTACAGGGCGAGCTGGGCTCACACGGAGACCGTGCAGACAGCCGTAAACGGCGCTGCAAGGCCCAAAAACCCCCCTCTAGGTTATCCTATGTAGTGTTTTTCCACAATAGAGCTGGAGACTGGTGGAAAAACACTAATAGGAAATTTGAGAAAAAATGTGCAGCAGGCTGCACTAAGAGCAAAAAAGAACAACTGTGTGAGGCAGTGTGAACCCCCCCTGAGCTGAATACAACCGGGTATATGGCTGCACACAGACTACAGAGTGAGCTGCACACACACACACACACAGAGACCTTGCAGAACGCTGTTAAAACAGCGCTGCAAGGCAAGAGCAAGGAGAACAGTGAAGAACACACAGCGTTTTGCTAAATTAGCCTTTGGAAAGGAAAATAAAGCAATTAGCTAGCTCGACTGGCCCTCAGTTAGAACACAGCGTCCTGTCCCTAACTGAAATCACAGCAGAGTGAGCGCAAAATGGCGGCAGCGCTTTTTTATAGTGCAGAGTGACATCATTTCAGCAGCCAATCCCAGCCTTGCCAGTACTTACATGCCCACCATGCTAAACAGGATGTGCCCACACTTTCATTCATTCCTCATTGGCTGCTGCGTTCAATTTGAATTCTGGGAACTTCCGATTCCGGTATCCGATACGCGGGAAGTATCGGAATTCAGTATCGGAATTCCGATACCGCAAATATCGGCCGATACCCGATACTTGCGGTATCGGAATGCTCAACACTAGTGTTGAGCGATACCTTCCGATATCGGAAAGTATCGGTATCGGTTTGGATCGGCCGATATTCAAAAAATATCGGATATCGCCGATACCGATACCCGATCCCAATGCAAGTCAATGGGACCAAAATATCGGAATTAAAATAAACCCTTTCTTTCCTTGTAGGTTCATTCTACCTGAAGGAAAACAACTAAGAATAATGTAGGATGTATGGGGGAGGTGGCGGAGACATTAAAGGCAATGAGGATTAGTCCAATCAAATAGAATAGCATGTTTTTTTTTTTTTTTTAAAGAAGTTCGGATTGAAAAAGATATTGAGTATGTAAATTTTTTTTATTTTGTCAGATATTGATGTTTCACTATTCCACGCCCTTCCCCTTCTTTTTTTTCTTTTTTTTTTTTTTCTTTTCCCACACTTTCATCTTCATCATCATCAGCATCCTTGACATCAACTTCTTCACCTTATTCATCTTCTTCTTCATCTTCTACCTATTTTTTTTTTTATTACATTCTTCATATTCATTTTCTTCAACTATTATTATTCTTCCTATTCTACATATTCTTTTTATTCCACTGTTATTATTCTTCCTATTCTACTTCTTCATCATATTCTCATTTGTGACAGGCATTCCCGTAGTTGTTATCTATAAAAGTTGGAAGATTACACCTTCCGTTCTGCCAGTCACAAAAGTTACATTTGTCCGCGTTCAGTTTGGCCTGCAGCATCAGGCTTTATCCAGGGGCACCACGAGGAGGAACGGACTCACCCCCATACACTGCTTAGTCTTCTTCTGCATATAATTTAGATAATATCTTTTGCTCTGATATTAAGTCTTATGCTTAATGTTCTTCTGCTCTTTGTTCTGCAGCCTCTTGTTCTTCTGCTTCTTGGTCTTCCATGTTGTCGTCTCCAGGGTCTTCGTCTCCAGTGTCGTCATCTCCGCCGTCGTCGTCTCAGCCGTCGTCGTCTCCGCCGTCGTCGTCGTCGTCGTCATCGGGGTGGTCTTCCGGGTCGTCGTCATCGGGGTGGTCTTCCGGGTTGTCGACGTTAGGGTCTTCAACTTGGAAATGTAGCAGAAGGTACAAGAAGGCTGAGAAAATGCCAAGAACCAGCTGATGGAACTGGAACTCGGATGGCTACCCGAAGGTTCAAGAGCCTATGGAACTACCGAGGACCAGCTGACGTTACTGGAACCCGGTTACTAAGCAGGAGGTACCCGTGCTAAAAAGCACTACCAAGGACCGCCTGACGTTGGCGGAACTCGGATACCCAGAAGGAGGCACCTAAGCCAAAGGCTCTGCCCGGAACCAGATGACGTTACTGGAACCAGGATGGGGAGCAGAAGGTACAAGAGCAAAAGACACTGCCGAGAACCAGCTGACGGTACTGGAACCCGGATGGGTAGCCGAATGTCCAAGAGCCAATGGAACTACCAAGGACCAGCTGACGTTACTGGAACCCGGTTACTAAGCAGGAGGTACCCGTGCCTGAAAGCACTACCAAGGACCACCTGACATTGGTGGAACTTGGATACCCAGAAGGAGGCACCTAAGCCAAAGGCTCTGCCCGGAACCAGCTGACGGTACTGGAACCAGGATGGGGAGCAGAAGGTACAAGAGCAAAAGACACTGCCGAGAACCAGCTGACGGTGCTGGAACCAGGTGGTGGACCCGAAGGCCCACAGGAGAGGAGAGAACAGCTAGGCCGCGAGGCAGCCGCAGTTACCGAACCCCAACAGTCCTACAGGGGGAGCTGGGCCTACTGGCACTACAGAACCAGCCTTGACTACCAGTTCACGCAGCCCACATAGGAAGCTCCTAAACTGGAGGCACCCTGGAGTTGGCTAACTCGACCGCCCCACGACGGGGCAAGCATAGGCGTCTCAGTGAAGTTGACACAACCCGGAAACAGCTGACGGTGCTGAAACCAGGCTTGGCACGAGGGAGTACCTGTGACAAGAACACTGCCGAGAACCAGCTGGCGGTGCTGGAACTCGGATGCGTTGCCCCAGTGTGCAAGAGCCAATGGCACGACCGAGGACCAGCTGACGGTGCTGGAACCCGGTTACTAAGCTGTAGGTGCCCGCGCTTAAAAGCACTACCAAGGACCGCCTGGCGTTGGCGGAACTCGGATACCCAGGAGGAGGCACCTTAGCCAAAGGCTCGGCCCGGAACCAGCTGACGGTGCTGGAACCAGGTGGTGGACCCGAAGGCCCACAGGAGAGGAGAGAACAGCTAGGCCGCGAGGCAGCCGCAGTTACCGAACCCCAACAGTCCTACAGGGGGAGCTGGGCCTACTGGCACTACAGAACCAGCCTTGACTACCAGTTCACGCAGCCCACATAGGAAGCTCCTAAACTGGAGGCACCCTGGAGTTGGCTAACTCGACCGCCCCACGACGGGGCAAGCATAGGCGTCTCAGTGAAGTTGACACAACCCGGAAACAGCTGACGGTGCTGAAACCAGGCTTGGCACGAGGGAGTACCTGTGACAAGAACACTGCCGAGAACCAGCTGGCGGTGCTGGAACTCGGATGCGTTGCCCCAGTGTGCAAGAGCCAATGGCACGACCGAGGACCAGCTGACGGTGCTGGAACCCGGTTACTAAGCTGTAGGTGCCCGCGCTTAAAAGCACTACCAAGGACCGCCTGGCGTTGGCGGAACTCGGATACCCAGGAGGAGGCACCTTAGCCAAAGGCTCGGCCCGGAACCAGCTGACGGTGCTGGAACCAGGTGGTGGACCCCAAGGCCCACAGGAGAGGAGAGAACAGCTAGGCCGCGAGGCAGCCGCAGTTACCGAACCCCAACAGTCCTACAGGGGGAGCTGGGCCTACTGGCACTACAGAACCAGCCTTGACTACCAGTTCACGCAGCCCACATAGGAAGCTCCTAAACTGGAGGCACCCTGGAGTTGGCTAACTCGACCGCCCCACGACGGGGCAAGCATAGGCGTCTCAGTGAAGTTGACACAACCCGGAAACAGCTGACGGTGCTGAAACCAGGCTTGGCACGAGGGAGTACCTGTGACAAGAACACTGCCGAGAACCAGCTGGCGGTGCTGGAACCCGGATGCGTTGCCCCAGTGTGCAAGAGCCAATGGCACGACCGAGGACCAGCTGACGGTGCTGGAACCCGGTTACTAAGCTGTAGGTGCCCGCGCTTAAAAGCACTACCAAGGACCGCCTGGCGTTGGCGGAACTCGGATACCCAGGAGGAGGCACCTTAGCCAAAGGCTCGGCCCGGAACCAGCTGACGGTGCTGGAACCAGGTGGTGGACCCCAAGGCCCACAGGAGAGGAGAGAACAGCTAGGCCGCGAGGCAGCCGCAGTTACCGAACCCCAACAGTCCTACAGGGGGAGCTGGGCCTACTGGCACTACAGAACCAGCCTTGACTACCAGTTCACGCAGCCCACATAGGAAGCTCCTAAACTGGAGGCACCCTGGAGTTGGCTAACTCGACCGCCCCACGACGGGGCAAGCATAGGCGTCTCAGTGAAGTTGACACAACCCGGAAACAGCTGACGGTGCTGAAACCAGGCTTGGCACGAGGGAGTACCTGTGACAAGAACACTGCCGAGAACCAGCTGGCGGTGCTGGAACTCGGATGCGTTGCCCCAGTGTGCAAGAGCCAATGGCACGACCGAGGACCAGCTGACGGTGCTGGAACCCGGTTACTAAGCTGTAGGTGCCCGCGCTTAAAAGCACTACCAAGGACCGCCTGGCGTTGGCGGAACTCGGATACCCAGGAGGAGGCACCTTAGCCAAAGGCTCGGCCCGGAACCAGCTGACGGTGCTGGAACCAGGTGGTGGACCCCAAGGCCCACAGGAGAGGAGAGAACAGCTAGGCCGCGAGGCAGCCGCAGTTACCGAACCCCAACAGTCCTACAGGGGGAGCTGGGCCTACTGGCACTACAGAACCAGCCTTGACTACCAGTTCACGCAGCCCACATAGGAAGCTCCTAAACTGGAGGCACCCTGGAGTTGGCTAACTCGACCGCCCCACGACGGGGCAAGCATAGGCGTCTCAGTGAAGTTGACACAACCCGGAAACAGCTGACGGTGCTGAAACCAGGCTTGGCACGAGGGAGTACCTGTGACAAGAACACTGCCGAGAACCAGCTGGCGGTGCTGGAACCCGGATGCGTTGCCCCAGTGTGCAAGAGCCAATGGCACGACCGAGGACCAGCTGACGGTGCTGGAACCCGGTTACTAAGCTGTAGGTGCCCGCGCTTAAAAGCACTACCAAGGACCGCCTGGCGTTGGCGGAACTCGGATACCCAGGAGGAGGCACCTTAGCCAAAGGCTCGGCCCGGAACCAGCTGACGGTGCTGGAACCAGGTGGTGGACCCCAAGGCCCACAGGAGAGGAGAGAACAGCTAGGCCGCGAGGCAGCCGCAGTTACCGAACCCCAACAGTCCTACAGGGGGAGCTGGGCCTACTGGCACTACAGAACCAGCCTTGACTACCAGTTCACGCAGCCCACATAGGAAGCTCCTAAACTGGAGGCACCCTGGAGTTGGCTAACTCGACCGCCCCACGACGGGGCAAGCATAGGCGTCTCAGTGAAGTTGACACAACCCGGAAACAGCTGACGGTGCTGAAACCAGGCTTGGCACGAGGGAGTACCTGTGACAAGAACACTGCCGAGAACCAGCTGGCGGTGCTGGAACTCGGATGCGTTGCCCCAGTGTGCAAGAGCCAATGGCACGACCGAGGACCAGCTGACGGTGCTGGAACCCGGTTACTAAGCTGTAGGTGCCCGCGCTTAAAAGCACTACCAAGGACCGCCTGGCGTTGGCGGAACTCGGATACCCAGGAGGAGGCACCTTAGCCAAAGGCTCGGCCCGGAACCAGCTGACGGTGCTGGAACCAGGTGGTGGACCCCAAGGCCCACAGGAGAGGAGAGAACAGCTAGGCCGCGAGGCAGCCGCAGTTACCGAACCCCAACAGTCCTACAGGGGGAGCTGGGCCTACTGGCACTACAGAACCAGCCTTGACTACCAGTTCACGCAGCCCACATAGGAAGCTCCTAAACTGGAGGCACCCTGGAGTTGGCTAACTCGACCGCCCCACGACGGGGCAAGCATAGGCGTCTCAGTGAAGTTGACACAACCCGGAAACAGCTGACGGTGCTGAAACCAGGCTTGGCACGAGGGAGTACCTGTGACAAGAACACTGCCGAGAACCAGCTGGCGGTGCTGGAACTCGGATGCGTTGCCCCAGTGTGCAAGAGCCAATGGCACGACCGAGGACCAGCTGACGGTGCTGGAACCCGGTTACTAAGCTGTAGGTGCCCGCGCTTAAAAGCACTACCAAGGACCGCCTGGCGTTGGCGGAACTCGGATACCCAGGAGGAGGCACCTTAGCCAAAGGCTCGGCCCGGAACCAGCTGACGGTGCTGGAACCAGGTGGTGGACCCCAAGGCCCACAGGAGAGGAGAGAACAGCTAGGCCGCGAGGCAGCCGCAGTTACCGAATTCAAGCTTCAGGAGGCTAATTTGCATATTCCAGGTGCCTTCTGGGAGAAGCGAAGTCTCCCTAAGCTAGAAGATCGTTGGGTACAGCCGGGACCAGCTGCTTCGAAAGCATCACCAAACCAGGGATTCAAGCTTCAGGAGGCTAATTTGCATATTCCAGGTGCCTTCTGGGAGAAGCGAAGTCTCCCTAAGCTAGAAGATCGTTGGGTACAGCCGGGACCAGCTGCTTCGAAAGCATCACCAAACCAGGGATTCAAGCTTCAGGAGGCTAATTTGCATATTCCAGGTGCCTTCTGGGAGAAGCGAAGTCTCCCTAAGCTAGAAGATCGTTGGGTACAGCCGGGACCAGCTGCTTCGAAAGCATCACCAAACCAGGGATTCAAGCTTCAGGAGGCTAATTTGCATATTCCAGGTGCCTTCTGGGAGAAGCGAAGTCTCCCTAAGCTAGAAGATCGTTGGGTACAGCCGGGACCAGCTGCTTCGAAAGCATCACCAAACCAGGGATTCAAGCTTCAGGAGGCTAATTTGCATATTCCAGGTGCCTTCTGGGAGAAGCGAAGTCTCCCTAAGCTAGAAGATCGTTGGGTACAGCCGGGACCAGCTGCTTCGAAAGCATCACCAAACCAGGGATTCAAGCTTCAGGAGGCTAATTTGCATATTCCAGGTGCCTTCTGGGAGAAGCGAAGTCTCCCTAAGCTAGAAGATCGTTGGGTACAGCCGGGACCAGCTGCTTCGAAAGCATCACCAAACCAGGGATTCAAGCTTCAGGAGGCTAATTTGCATATTCCAGGTGCCTTCTGGGAGAAGCGAAGTCTCCCTAAGCTAGAAGATCGTTGGGTACAGCCGGGACCAGCTGCTTCGAAAGCATCACCAAACCAGGGATTCAAGCTTCAGGAGGCTAATTTGCATATTCCAGGTGCCTTCTGGGAGAAGCGAAGTCTCCCTAAGCTAGAAGATCGTTGGGTACAGCCGGGACCAGCTGCTTCGAAAGCATCACCAAACCGCGCGCCGTAATTTTTGCCTGTAGGACATTATTGCAAGAGAGCTTGGCTGAGTAGATTACACAAGAAGGAAAACACACAGCAAGTCAGCAGGATCTAGGAGCAACATGGCAGATGTGACAACCTACATGGTGAGCTGCAGCATGTGCTACATGTTCACAGATCGACCAGAAGAAGAATCCAATTTCACCTGTCAGAAGTGTAGACTAGTGGCCCTTTTAGAAGAAAAGGTGCGGGGTCTGGAAGAAAGAATAGCAACTTTGAAACTCATCAAAGAGAATGAAGACTTTCTAGACAGAACAGAAGCATCTCTACTGGTCACAGAAGGTGCAAAAAGTGTCAGAGAACCTCCAAAAGCAGATGAGTGGAAGCATGTGACCAAAAGAAGCAAGAAGACCATGGAGAAATCACCAACCACACAACTGAAGAACCGATATCAAATCTTTGTAGAGGATGAAGATGGCACACCTAAGAATGAAGCAATACCAGCAAGCAAAAAAGAAAAGGGCACACAGCAACAAGTGACAGCAAAAAGTACAGCCAAGAAGCAACGAAGAGTGGTGGTGGTGGGAGACTCACTACTGAGAGGCACAGAAGCAGCCATCTGCAGACCGGACATAACTGCAAGAGAAGTATGCTGCCTTCCAGGTGCGATGATCAAGGATGTGACCGATAGGATACCAAAGCTCTTCAGCTCCAAGGACGTCCACCCATTTCTTCTGATACATGTTGGCACGAATGACACGGCAAGGAAGGACCTACCGACAATCTGCAAGGACTTTGAAGAGTTGGGGAAGAAAGTAAAGGAACTGGATGCACAGGTAGTTTTTTCTTCTATCCTTCCAGTAGATGGGCATGGCACCAGGAGATGGAACAGGATCCTTGATGCAAACAACTGGCTAAGACGATGGTGCAGACAACAAGGATTTGGATTCCTGGACCACGGTGTGAATTACTGGTATGATGGACTCCTCGCCAGAGACGGACTACACCTCAACAAACCTGGGAAACACACATTCGCCAGAAGACTCGCTACACTCATCAGGAGGGCGTTAAACTAGAAGAAGAGGGGACGGGAAGAAAAACATTAGACTCGTACAAAGACGACCCAGGAAAACATACTCAGAAGGGAGGTAAGAACATTTCTAAAACAATCCACAGTGAGGAGATTGGAACAAAACAAAATCCTCTAAACTGCATGCTCGCAAACGCCAGAAGCCTGACAAACAAGATGGAAGAACTAGAAGCAGAAATATCTACAGGTAACTTTGACATAGTGGGAATAACCGAGACATGGTTAGATGAAAGCTATGACTGGGCAGTTAACTTACAGGGTTACAGTCTGTTTAGAAAGGATCGTAAAAATCGGAGAGGAGGAGGGGTTTGTCTCTATGTAAAGTCTTGTCTAAAGTCCACTTTAAGGGAGGATATTAGCGAAGGGAATGAAGATGTCGAGTCCATATGGGTTGAAATTCATGGAGGGAAAAATGGTAACAAAATTCTCATTGGGGTCTGTTACAAACCCCCAAATATAACAGAAAGCATGGAAAGTCTACTTCTAAAGCAGATAGATGAAGCTGCAACCCATAATGAGGTCCTGGTTATGGGGGACTTTAACTACCCGGATATTAACTGGGAAACAGAAACCTGTGAAACCCATAAAGGCAACAGGTTTCTGCTAATAACCAAGAAAAATTATCTTTCACAATTGGTGCAGAATCCAACCAGAGGAGCAGCACTTTTAGACCTAATACTATCTAATAGACCTGACAGAATAACAAATCTGCAGGTGGTTGGGCATTTAGGAAATAGCGACCACAATATTGTGCAGTTTCACCTGTCTTTCACTAGGGGGACTTGTCAGGGAGTCACAAAAACATTGAACTTTAGGAAGGCAAAGTTTGAACAGCTTAGAGATGCCCTTAATCTGGTAGACTGGGACAATATCCTCAGAAATGAGAATACAGATAATAAATGGGAAATGTTTAAGAACATCCTAAATAGGCAGTGTAAGCGGTTTATACCTTGTGGGAATAAAAGGACTAGAAATAGGAAAAACCCAATGTGGCTAAACAAAGAAGTAAGACAGGCAATTAACAGTAAAAAGAAAGCATTTGCACTACTAAAGCAGGATGGCACCATTGAAGCTCTAAAAAACTATAGGGAGAAAAATACTTTATCTAAAAAACTAATTAAAGCTGCCAAAAAGGAAACAGAGAAGCACATTGCTAAGGAGAGTAAAACTAATCCCAAACTGTTCTTCAACTATATCAATAGTAAAAGAATAAAAACTGAAAATGTAGGCCCCTTAAAAAATAGTGAGGAAAGAATGGTTGTAGATGACGAGGAAAAAGCTAACATATTAAACACCTTCTTCTCCACGGTATTCACGGTGGAAAATGAAATGCTAGGTGAAATCCCAAGAAACAATGAAAACCCTATATTAAGGGTCACCAATCTAACCCAAGAAGAGGTGCGAAACCGGCTAAATAAGATTAAAATAGATAAATCTCCGGGTCCGGATGGCATACACCCACGAGTACTAAGGGAACTAAGTAATGTAATAGATAAACCATTATTTCTTATTTTTAGGGACTCTATAGCGACAGGGTCTGTTCCGCAGGACTGGCGCATAGCAAATGTGGTGCCAATATTCAAAAAGGGCTCTAAAAGTGAACCTGGAAATTATAGGCCAGTAAGTCTAACCTCTATTGTTGGTAAAATATTTGAAGGGTTTCTGAGGGATGTTATTCTGGATTATCTCAATGAGAATAACTGTTTAACTCCATATCAGCATGGGTTTATGAGAAATCGCTCCTGTCAAACCAATCTAATCAATTTTTATGAAGAGGTAAGCTATAGGCTGGACCACGGTGAGTCATTGGACGTGGTATATCTCGATTTTTCCAAAGCGTTTGATACCGTGCCGCACAAGAGGTTGGTACACAAAATGAGAATGCTTGGTCTGGGGGAAAATGTGTGTAAATGGGTTAGTAACTGGCTTAGTGATAGAAAGCAGAGGGTGGTTATAAATGGTATAGTCTCTAACTGGGTCGCTGTGACCAGTGGGGTACCGCAGGGGTCAGTATTGGGACCTGTTCTCTTCAACATATTCATTAATGATCTGGTAGAAGGTTTACACAGTAAAATATCGATATTTGCAGATGATACAAAACTATGTAAAGCAGTTAATACAAGAGAAGATAGTATTCTGCTACAGATGGATCTGGATAAGTTGGAAACTTGGGCTGAAAGGTGGCAGATGAGGTTTAACAATGATAAATGTAAGGTTATACACATGGGAAGAAGGAATCAATATCACCATTACACACTGAACGGGAAACCACTGGGTAAATCTGACAGGGAGAAGGACTTGGGGATCCTAGTTAATGATAAACTTACCTGGAGCAGCCAGTGCCAGGCAGCAGCTGCCAAGGCAAACAGGATCATGGGGTGCATTAAAAGAGGTCTGGATACACATGATGAGAGCATTATACTGCCTCTGTACAAATCCCTAGTTAGACCGCACATGGAGTACTGTGTCCAGTTTTGGGCACCGGTGCTCAGGAAGGATATAATGGAACTAGAGAGAGTACAAAGGAGGGCAACAAAATTAATAAAGGGGATGGGAGAACTACAATACCCAGATAGATTAGCGAAATTAGGATTATTTAGTCTAGAAAAAAGACGACTGAGGGGCGATCTAATAACCATGTATAAGTATATAAGGGGACAATACAAATATCTCGCTGAGGATCTGTTTATACCAAGGAAGGTGACGGGCACAAGGGGGCATTCTTTGCGTCTGGAGGAGAGAAGGTTTTTCCACCAACATAGAAGAGGATTCTTTACTGTTAGGGCAGTGAGAATCTGGAATTGCTTGCCTGAGGAGGTGGTGATGGCGAACTCAGTCGAGGGGTTCAAGAGAGGCCTGGATGTCTTCCTGGAGCAGAACAATATTGTATCATACAATTATTAGGTTCTGTAAAAGGACGTAGATCTGGGGATTTATTATGACGGAATATAGGCTGAACTGGATGGACAAATGTCTTTTTTCGGCCTTACTAACTATGTTACTATGTTACTATGTTACTATGAACCCCAACAGTCCTACAGGGGGAGCTGGGCCTACTGGCACTACAGAACCAGCCTTGACTACCAGTTCACGCAGCCCACATAGGAAGCTCCTAAACTGGAGGCACCCTGGAGTTGGCTAACTCGACCGCCCCACGACGGGGCAAGCATAGGCGTCTCAGTGAAGTTGACACAACCCGGAAACAGCTGACGGTGCTGAAACCAGGCTTGGCACGAGGGAGTACCTGTGACAAGAACACTGCCGAGAACCAGCTGGCGGTGCTGGAACTCGGATGCGTTGCCCCAGTGTGCAAGAGCCAATGGCACGACCGAGGACCAGCTGACGGTGCTGGAACCCGGTTACTAAGCTGTAGGTGCCCGCGCTTAAAAGCACTACCAAGGACCGCCTGGCGTTGGCGGAACTCGGATACCCAGGAGGAGGCACCTTAGCCAAAGGCTCGGCCCGGAACCAGCTGACGGTGCTGGAACCAGGTGGTGGACCCCAAGGCCCACAGGAGAGGAGAGAACAGCTAGGCCGCGAGGCAGCCGCAGTTACCGAACCCCAACAGTCCTACAGGGGGAGCTGGGCCTACTGGCACTACAGAACCAGCCTTGACTACCAGTTCACGCAGCCCACATAGGAAGCTCCTAAACTGGAGGCACCCTGGAGTTGGCTAACTCGACCGCCCCACGACGGGGCAAGCATAGGCGTCTCAGTGAAGTTGACACAACCCGGAAACAGCTGACGGTGCTGAAACCAGGCTTGGCACGAGGGAGTACCTGTGACAAGAACACTGCCGAGAACCAGCTGGCGGTGCTGGAACCCGGATGCGTTGCCCCAGTGTGCAAGAGCCAATGGCACGACCGAGGACCAGCTGACGGTGCTGGAACCCGGTTACTAAGCTGTAGGTGCCCGCGCTTAAAAGCACTACCAAGGACCGCCTGGCGTTGGCGGAACTCGGATACCCAGGAGGAGGCACCTTAGCCAAAGGCTCGGCCCGGAACCAGCTGACGGTGCTGGAACCAGGTGGTGGACCCCAAGGCCCACAGGAGAGGAGAGAACAGCTAGGCCGCGAGGCAGCCGCAGTTACCGAACCCCAACAGTCCTACAGGGGGAGCTGGGCCTACTGGCACTACAGAACCAGCCTTGACTACCAGTTCACGCAGCCCACATAGGAAGCTCCTAAACTGGAGGCACCCTGGAGTTGGCTAACTCGACCGCCCCACGACGGGGCAAGCATAGGCGTCTCAGTGAAGTTGACACAACCCGGAAACAGCTGACGGTGCTGAAACCAGGCTTGGCACGAGGGAGTACCTGTGACAAGAACACTGCCGAGAACCAGCTGGCGGTGCTGGAACTCGGATGCGTTGCCCCAGTGTGCAAGAGCCAATGGCACGACCGAGGACCAGCTGACGGTGCTGGAACCCGGTTACTAAGCTGTAGGTGCCCGCGCTTAAAAGCACTACCAAGGACCGCCTGGCGTTGGCGGAACTCGGATACCCAGGAGGAGGCACCTAAGCCAAAGGCTCGGCCCGGAACCAGCTGACGGTGCTGGAACCAGGTGGTGGACCCCAAGGCCCACAGGAGAGGAGAGAACAGCTAGGCCGCGAGGCAGCCGCAGTTACCGAACCCCAACAGTCCTACAGGGGGAGCTGGGCCTACTGGCACTACAGAACCAGCCTTGACTACCAGTTCACGCAGCCCACATAGGAAGCTCCTAAACTGGAGGCACCCTGGAGTTGGCTAACTCGACCGCCCCACGACGGGGCAAGCATAGGCGTCTCAGTGAAGTTGACACAACCCGGAAACAGCTGACGGTGCTGAAACCAGGCTTGGCACGAGGGAGTACCTGTGACAAGAACACTGCCGAGAACCAGCTGGCGGTGCTGGAACCCGGATGCTTTGCCTTGCCTATTAAAGATTGTCTTCCTAGAGCCCCAACTAGCGGTGTTGGAGCAAAGGGTAAGCAGGGGGAGATGAGTGTAGGCCGAAGCCTGCACTGGAGGCAGCTTTGTGTCTGCGTTGCGTTTGCAGGACACTTTGCCGGCTACACACTGGGGGAACAGCTGGCGTTGCTGAACCCCACTAACACAATGGCGTGTGTTTTTATCTGTGCAGCTAGCACTTGCGGGCAAAAACTTGCGATGTTAGAGCCCGTGTTGAAGCAGGAGGAGGAGGAGAGGAGCAGAGTGTAGGCCGAAGCCTAGTTGAACCAATTTCAAAGGAAACCTTTAACCCCCCCCTCAGGTGTTACAAAGTACAAGAGACACACCTTGTGCAGTATTAATGCTGCACAAGTGAAAGGTTGCTCTATTAATTTGTCTACTTGCACACGCTGAATGAAAGACATACACAATTTACCCCATTCTACAGTCAAACTGTAGTGGATGCGTGACTTGGTTTTTTGATGAGACGCAGCACAGGTGTCCAAAATAACGCCTTGGTGCTTGGCGCAGCTTCCTGAGCGTTGTTATTTGCTGTACAGGAGTCTGCGCTCTTGTGTTATCCCTTGGCAATGCCCTGTTAGCGCTGCCCATCTTATGACCTCATTTCATGTTGGCCGGTGCGGTTAACGATGGCCATAAATCCCAGACCCACAGTGTCTTTTCATAAAGCCACACTGCGGTGCTGGGATTCGTGGCCTTGAGCAGTAAATATTTTGGCCGCTCACACACGTCCTTACACCTGCTTCAGACTGGGCGGCCTCTGCTGATCCCTTCTCGCATGCCGCGGCCATGAGGCTGCACAGTCTGAAGAAGGCGGAAGGAGATGAGTTAAGACAGGCGAAGATATGCACTGCTCGTGCCCATCAATCACACCCTCGCAGTCAAAATAATTAAGACAACGAGGAGCATTTTATTCAGGCAGGGCGGACGAACAGGCGCAAGTAGCCAACCAATGATGTCAGAAGACGGGAAGCGCTACCAAGGGGGGTGCTGCGTATCATTAGAAAGGAAAGTCACACCTCAGGGACAGTGGAATGGTCTCAAAGAGACACATTTTGTACGTGTTGAGTTCCACGTGGGCAAGGAGAAAACGTCAGCCACCTTGTACAAATGCAGCAGTACTGCTGTACAAGGTGGCTGTTATACATAGAAACACCTGGGGGTGGTGGCCAGGCTCCCTTCAATTTCAGTTCATGTGCCTGCGTGGCGTTTGCAGGTCACGTTGCAAGCTACACAGCAGGGGAACAGCTGGCGTTGCTGAACCCCACTGACACATTGACTGGTGTTTTTCTCTGTGCAGATTGCATGTCCGGGCAAAAACTAGCGGTGTTAGAGCCCAGGGTCAGCAGGAGGAGGAGGAGAGGAGCAAAGTGTAGGCCGAAGCCTGCACTGGTGGCAGCTTTTGGTCGGTTGTGCCAGCGTGGCTTGTGCTGGACACGATGCCGGCTACACAGCGGGGGAACAGCTGGCGGTGCTGAACCACACTAACACATTGGCTGGTGTTTTTCTCTGTGCAGCTAGCATGTCCGGGCAGAAACTGGCGTTGTTTGAGCCCAGGGTCAGCAGGAGGAGGAGAGGAGCAAAGTGTAGGCCGAAGCCTGCACTGGTGGCAGCTTTTGTTCTGTTGTGCCAGCGTGGCTTGTGCTGGACACGTTGCCGACTACACAGCAGGGGAACAGCTGGCGGTGCTGAACCCCACTAACACATTGGCTGGTGTTTTTCTCTGTGCAGCTAGCATTTCCGGGCAAAAACTAGCGGTGTTTGAGCCCAGGGTCAGCAGGAGGAGTAGAGGAGCAGAGTGTAGGCCGAAGCCTAGTTGAACCAATTTCAAAGGTTACCTTTAACCCCCCCCTCAGGTGTTGCAAGGTACAAGAGCCACACCTTGAACAGCATTAATGATGCACAAGTCAAAGGTTGCTCTATTTAATTTTGCTCCTTGCACACGCTGAATTAAACACGTACACTATTTAGCCCATTATACTGTCAAACAGTTGTGGAGGCGTGACTTGTCTTTTTAACGAGACGCAGCACAGGTGTCAAAATTTGCACCTAGGTACTGGGCGCAGATTCCTGAGCGTTGTTATTTGCTGTACAGGAGTCTGCGCTCTTGTGTTATCCCTTGGCAATACCCTGTTAGTGCAGGCCGTCTCATGACCTCATTTCATGTTGGCCGGTGCGGTTAACGATGGCCATAAATCCCAGACCCACAGTGGCTTTTCCTAAAGTCACACTGCGGTGCTGGGATTCGTGGCCTTGTGCAGTAAATATGTTCGCCGCTCACACATGTCCTTACACCTGCTTCAGACTGGGCGGCCTCAGCTGATCCCTTATCGCATGCCGCGGCCATGAGGCCGCACAGTCAGAAGAAGGCGGAAGGAGGGGAGTGAAAACAGGGGAACATATGCACTGCTCGTGCCCATCAATCACACCCTCGCAGTCAAAATATATGAGACAACGGGGGGCGTTGTGTCGGGCAGGGGGGACGCACAGGCACAGCCAGCCAACCAATGATGTCAGGAGACGGGCAGCGCTAACAATGGGGGTGCTGCGTGTCATTACAAAGGAAAGTCACACCTCAGGGACATTGTAATGGTCTCTAATGAGACACATTTTGTACGTGTTGAGTTCCACGTGGGCAAGGAGAAAAAGTCAGCCACCTCGTACAAATGCAGCAGTACTGCTGTACAAGGTGGCTGATATACATAGAAACACCTGTGGGTGGGGGGCAGGCTCCCTTCAATTTCAGTTCATGTGCCTGCGTGGCGTTTGCAGGTCACGTTGCAAGCTGCACAGCAGGGGAACAGCTGGCGGTGCTGAACCCCACTAACACATTGGCTGGTGTTTTTCTCTGTGCAGCTAGCATGTCCGGGCAGAAACTGGCGTTGTTTGAGCCCAGGGTCAGCAGGAGGAGGAGAGGAGCAAAGTGTAGGCCGAAGCCTGCACTGGTGGCAGCTTTTGTTCTGTTGTGCCAGCGTGGCTTGTGCTGGACACGTTGCCGACTACACAGCAGGGGAACAGCTGGCGGTGCTGAACCCCACTAACACATTGGCTGGTGTTTTTCTCTGTGCAGCTAGCATTTCCGGGCAAAAACTAGCGGTGTTTGAGCCCAGGGTCAGCAGGAGGAGTAGAGGAGCAGAGTGTTGGCCAAAGCCTAGTTGAACCAATTTCAAAGGTTACCTTTAACCCCCCCCTCAGGTGTTGCAAGGTACAAGAGCCACACCTTGAACAGCATTATTGATGCACAAGTCAAAGGTTGCTCTATTTAATTTTGCTCCTTGCACACGCTGAATTAAACACGTACACTATTTAGCCCATTATACTGTCAAACAGTAGTGGAGGCGTGACTACTAGTCTTTTTAAGGAGACGCAGCACAGGTGTACAAATTTACACCTAGGTGCTGTGCGCAGATTCCTTACCGTTGTTATTTGCAGTACAGGAAACTGCGCTCTTGTGTTATCCCTTGGCAATACCCTGTTAGTGCAGGCCGTCTCATGACCTCATTTCATGTTGGCCGGTGCGGTTAACGATGGCCATAAATCCCAGACCCACAGTGGCTTTTCCTAAAGTCACACTGCGGTGCTGGGATTCGTGGCCTTGTGCAGTAAATATGTTCGCCGCTCACACATGTCCTTACACCTGCTTCAGACTGGGCGGCCTCAGCTGATCCCTTATCGCATGCCGCGGCCATGAGGCCGCACAGTCAGAAGAAGGCGGAAGGAGGGGAGTGAAAACAGGGGAACATATGCACTGCTCGTGCCCATCAATCACACCCTCGCAGTCAAAATATATGAGACAACGGGGGGCGTTGTGTCGGGCAGGGGGGACGCACAGGCACAGCCAGCCAACCAATGATGTCAGGAGACGGGCAGCGCTAACAATGGGGGTGCTGCGTGTCATTACAAAGGAAAGTCACACCTCAGGGACATTGTAATGGTCTCTAATGAGACACATTTTGTACGTGTTGAGTTCCACGTGGGCAAGGAGAAAAAGTCAGCCACCTCGTACAAATGCAGCAGTACTGCTGTACAAGGTGGCTGATATACATAGAAACACCTGTGGGTGGGGGGCAGGCTCCCTTCAATTTCAGTTCATGTGCCTGCGTGGCGTTTGCAGGTCACGTTGCAAGCTGCACAGCAGGGGAACAGCTGGCGGTGCTGAACCCCACTAACACATTGGCTGGTGTTTTTCTCTGTGCAGCTAGCATGTCCGGGCAGAAACTGGCGTTGTTTGAGCCCAGGGTCAGCAGGAGGAGGAGAGGAGCAAAGTGTAGGCCGAAGCCTGCACTGGTGGCAGCTTTTGGTCGGTTGTGCCAGCGTGGCTTGTGCTGGACACGATGCCGGCTACACAGCGGGGGAACAGCTGGCGGTGCTGAACCACACTAACACATTGGCTGGTGTTTTTCTCTGTGCAGCTAGCATGTCCGGGCAGAAACTGGCGTTGTTTGAGCCCAGGGTCAGCAGGAGGAGGAGAGGAGCAAAGTGTAGGCCGAAGCCTGCACTGGTGGCAGCTTTTGTTCTGTTGTGCCAGCGTGGCTTGTGCTGGACACGTTGCCGACTACACAGCAGGGGAACAGCTGGCGGTGCTGAACCCCACTAACACATTGGCTGGTGTTTTTCTCTGTGCAGCTAGCATTTCCGGGCAAAAACTAGCGGTGTTTGAGCCCAGGGTCAGCAGGAGGAGTAGAGGAGCAGAGTGTAGGCCGAAGCCTAGTTGAACCAATTTCAAAGGTTACCTTTAACCCCCCCCTCAGGTGTTGCAAGGTACAAGAGCCACACCTTGAACAGCATTAATGATGCACAAGTCAAAGGTTGCTCTATTTAATTTTGCTCCTTGCACACGCTGAATTAAACACGTACACTATTTAGCCCATTATACTGTCAAACAGTTGTGGAGGCGTGACTTGTCTTTTTAACGAGACGCAGCACAGGTGTCAAAATTTGCACCTAGGTACTGGGCGCAGATTCCTGAGCGTTGTTATTTGCTGTACAGGAGTCTGCGCTCTTGTGTTATCCCTTGGCAATACCCTGTTAGTGCAGGCCGTCTCATGACCTCATTTCATGTTGGCCGGTGCGGTTAACGATGGCCATAAATCCCAGACCCACAGTGGCTTTTCCTAAAGTCACACTGCGGTGCTGGGATTCGTGGCCTTGTGCAGTAAATATGTTCGCCGCTCACACATGTCCTTACACCTGCTTCAGACTGGGCGGCCTCAGCTGATCCCTTATCGCATGCCGCGGCCATGAGGCCGCACAGTCAGAAGAAGGCGGAAGGAGGGGAGTGAAAACAGGGGAACATATGCACTGCTCGTGCCCATCAATCACACCCTCGCAGTCAAAATATATGAGACAACGGGGGGCGTTGTGTCGGGCAGGGGGGACGCACAGGCACAGCCAGCCAACCAATGATGTCAGGAGACGGGCAGCGCTAACAATGGGGGTGCTGCGTGTCATTACAAAGGAAAGTCACACCTCAGGGACATTGTAATGGTCTCTAATGAGACACATTTTGTACGTGTTGAGTTCCACGTGGGCAAGGAGAAAAAGTCAGCCACCTCGTACAAATGCAGCAGTACTGCTGTACAAGGTGGCTGATATACATAGAAACACCTGTGGGTGGGGGGCAGGCTCCCTTCAATTTCAGTTCATGTGCCTGCGTGGCGTTTGCAGGTCACGTTGCAAGCTACACAGCAGGGGAACAGCTGGCGTTGCTGAACCCCACTGACACATTGACTGGTGTTTTTCTCTGTGCAGATTGCATGTCCGGGCAAAAACTAGCGGTGTTAGAGCCCAGGGTCAGCAGGAGGAGGAGAGGAGCAAAGTGTAGGCCGAAGCCTGCACTGGTGGCAGCTTTTGGTCGGTTGTGCCAGCGTGGCTTGTGCTGGACACGATGCCGGCTACACAGCGGGGGAACAGCAGGCGGTGCTGAACCCCACTAACACATTGGCTGGTGTTTTTCTCTGTGCAGCTAGCATGTCCGGGCAGAAACTGGCGTTGTTTGAGCCCAGGGTCAGCAGGAGGAGGAGAGGAGCAAAGTGTAGGCCGAAGCCTGCACTGGTGGCAGCTTTTGGTCGGTTGTGCCAGCGTGGCTTGTGCTGGACACGTTGCCGACTACACAGCAGGGGAACAGCTGGCGGTGCTGAACCCCACTAACACATTGGCTGGTGTTTTTCTCTGTGCAGCTAGCATTTCCGGGCAAAAACTAGCGGTGTTTGAGCCCAGGGTCAGCAGGAGGAGTAGAGGAGCAGAGTGTAGGCCGAAGCCTAGTTGAACCAATTTCAAAGGTTACCTTTAACCCCCCCCTCAGGTGTTGCAAGGTACAAGAGCCACACCTTGTGCAGCATTAATGCTGCACAAGTAAAAGGTTGCTCTATTTGTTTTGCTCCTTGCACACGCTGACTAAAACACGTACACTATTTAGCCCATTATACTGTCAAACAGTTGTGGAGGCGTGACTTGTCTTTTTAACGAGACGCAGCACAGGTGTCAAAATTTGCACCTAGGTACTGGGCGCAGATTCCTGAGCGTTGTTATTTGCTGTACAGGAGTCTGCGCTATTGTGATCCCTTGGCCATGCGCTGTGAGCGCTTCCTGTCTTCTGACCTCATTTCATGTCGGCCGTTGCGGTTAGCGATGGACATGAATCCCAGACCCACAGTGTGTTTTCAAAAAATCACACTGCGTGGCTGGGATTCGTGGCCTTGTGCAGTAAATAGGTTTGCCGCTTACACATGTCCTTACACCTGCTCCAGACTGGGCGGCCTCAGCTGATCCCTTATCGCCTACCACGGCCAGGAGGCCGCACAGTCTGAAGAAGGCGGAAGGAGATGAGTTAAGACAGGCGAACATATGCACTGCTCGTGCCCATAAACCACACCCTCGCTGACAAAATAAATATGACAACGAGGGGCGTTGTTTCTAGCAGGGCGGATGCACAGGCGCAGCCAGCTAACCATGATGACAAAAGACGGGAAACGCTACCAAGGGGGGTGCTGCGTATCATTACAAAGGAAAGTCACACCTCAGGGACAGTGGAATGGTCTCAATGAGACACATTTTGTACGTGTTGAGTTCCACGTGGGCAAGGAGAAAAAGTCAGCCACCTTGTACAAATGCAGCAGTACTGCTGTACTAGGTGGCTGTTATACATAGAAACACCTGGGGGGGTGGGGCCAGGTTCCCTTTTAATTTCAGTTCCTGTGCCTGCATGGCGTTTGCAGGTCACGTTGCCGGCTACACAGCAGGGGAACAGCTGGCGTTGCTGAACCCCACTAACACATTGGCTGGTGTTTTTCTCTGTGCAGCTAGCACTTCCGGGCAAAAACTAGCGGTGTTTGAGCCCAGGGTCAGCAGGAGGAGGAGAGGAGCAGAGTGTAGGCCGAAGCCTGCACTGGTGGCAGCTTTTGTTCTGTTGTGCCAGCGTGGCTTGTGCTGGACACGTTGCCGACTACACAGCAGGGGAACAGCTGGCGGTGCTGAACCCCACTGACACATCACCTAGTGTTTTTTTCTGTGTAGACAACACTTCCAGGTGGCAACTGACAGTGTTGAAACCCAGGGAATCAAAGAGGAGCAGAGTGTAGGCCGAAGCCTGCAGTGGAGCAAGTTGAAAGGGAACCTTTAACCCCCCCCCCCAGGCATTTGTTGCTGAAAGAGCCATCTTGTACAGCAGTAATACTGCACATGGAAAATGGTGGCTCCGAAAATTATGCTCCTTGCAAACGCTGAAGTACACACTCATATAATGTGTCCCCTCACACCGTCAAACCATCCCGGAAGTGGGACTTTCCTTTGTAATGTGACACAGCACAGCCGTCATTCCAACCCCCTTGGTGCCGGGCACCACCTCCTCAACGTTGTTTGGTTCTGTCACGGAGCCCGCACTGTAATGTTATCCCTTGGCCATGCACAGTTAGCGGTGCCCGTCTTCTGACATCATGTAGGTGTCAGGCTGGCAGTGCCTGTGCGTCCAAGCTGCCCGAGATCCAACCTTGCAGTGTCATCTAATGTAGTCCCACTGCGGGCCAGGGATCCATGGGCATGCGCAGTGCATATCATCGCCTCTCACTCACCTCCTTCCTGCTTCTTCAGACTGTGCGGCGTCACGGCCGTGGCATGCTATTAGGGATCAGCTGACGCCGCCTAGTCTGAAGAAGCGTGAAGAAGGGGAGTGAGAGGCTAGTATATGCACTGCGCATGGCCATGGATACCAGGCCCACTGTGGGATCACATTAGACGACACTGCGAGGTGTGATTTCGGGCAGCGTGGACGCACAGGCGCAGCCAGGACGACAACAAATGATGTCAGAGGACGGGCAGCGCAAACTGTGCATGGCCAAGGGATAACATAACAGCGCAGGGTCCATGACGGAATCAAACAACGCTAAGGAGGCAGCGCACGGTGCCAAGGGGGTAGCAATGACGGCTGTGCTGCGTCACATTACAAAGGAAAGTCCCACCTCCAGGACGGTTGGACGGTGTGAGGGGACACATTACATGAGTGTGTAGTTCAGCGTTTGCAAGGAGCATAATTTCAAGAGCGACCTTTCCCTTGTGCAGTATTAGTGCTGCACATGGTGGCTCTTTCAGTAACAAACGCCTAGGGGGGGGGGGGGACAGGTCCCCTTACATTTTAGTTGTGCCAGCGTGGCGGTCGCATGACACGTTGCCGGATACACAGCTGGGGATCAGCTGACGTTACTGAACCCCAATAACAGAGGAGCGACTGTTGACTGTGCACACAGCACTTCCAGGCACCAACTGGCGGTGTTAGAGCCCAGGGACAGCAGGAGGAGCAGATTGGAGGTATTGCCGCACACACAGCTGGGGATCAGCTGACGTTACTGAACCCCAATAACAGAGGAGCGACTGTTGACTGTGCACACAGCACTTCCAGGCACCAACTGGCGGTGTTAGAGCCCAGGGACAGCAGGAGGAGCAGATTGGAGGTATTGCCGCACACACAGCTGGGGATCAGCTGACGTTACTGAACCCCAATAACAGAGGAGCGACTGTTGACTGTGCACACAGCACTTCCAGGCACCAACTGGCGGTGTTAGAGCCCAGGGACAGCAGGAGGAGCAGAGGAACAGAGTGTAGGCCGAAGCCTGATTGGAGCAAGTTGAAAGGAAACCTTTAACCCCCCCCCCCAAGACGTTTGTAGCTGAAAGAGCCATGTTGTGCAGCACTAAGGATGCAAAAGGAAAAGGTTGCTCTTTTAATTATGCTCCTTGCAAACACCGAAGTAAACACTAAAAATGTGTCCCTTTATACCGTTAAACCGTTCCGGAGGTGCGAATTTCCTTCGTAATGGGACACAGCACAGCTGTCATTCCTATCCCCTTGATGCCGTGCGCTGCCTCCTCAGCGTTGTTTTAAGCTGCCACGGAGCCTGCGCTGTTCTGTTAGCCCTTGGCCATGCCCAATTAGCGCTGCCTGTCTTCTGACATAATTTGGTGTCAGGCTGTCAGTGCCTGTGCGTCCACGCTGCTCCAGATCCCACCTCGCAGTCTCATCTAACGTAATCCCACTGCGGGCCTTGGAACCATGGGCATGCACAGTGCATAACCTCGACTCTCACTCCCCTCCTTCCCTCTTCTTCAGACTGTGCGGTGTCACGGCCGTGGCATGCTAGGGATCAGCTGACGGCGCACAGTCTAAAGAAGGCGGAGGGAAATGAGCGAGAGCCCGAGGGGAAGATATGCACTGCGCATGCCCATGGATCCCAGGCCCGCAGTGTGACTCAATCAGAAGACACTGCGAGGCGGGATCTCGGGCACCGCGGCCGCACAGGCGCAGCCAGCCTGACACCAAATTATGTCAGAAGACAGGCAGCGCAAATAGGGCATGCCCAAGGGATAACAGAACAGCGCAGGCTCCGTGACAGCTTAAAACAACGCTGAGGAGGCAGCGCATGGCACCAAGGGGGTAGGAATGACGGCTGTGCTGCGTCACATTACGAAGGAAAGTCCCAGCTCCGGGACGGTATAACGGTATCAGTGAACACATTTTATAAGTGTTAAGTTCTGCGTGTGCAAAGAGCTAAAAAAAAAGAGCTACCTTTTCCTTGTGCAGCATTACTGCTGCACAAGATGGCTCTTTCAGTAACAAACGACGGGGGGGGGGGGGGGGACAGGTTCCCTTACATTTAGGTTGTTGTGCCAGCGTGGCGGTCGCAGGACACATTGCCGGCTACACAGCTGGGGATCAGCTGACGTTACTGAAACCCAATAACACTGGGTCGTATGTTTTTACTGTGCAGCCTGCACTTCTGAGCCGCAACTGGCGGTGTTGGAGCCCAGGAATAGCAGTTCAGGTGGTAGAAAGATGAACACAGCAGGAGACCTGGATGACACCCAATTACTTAATCAGGCAGAGGAGTGGCAAATTCCTGCGAGATCCAGGCCTGGTTCATTTTCAGGAAAGTAAGCCGGTCAACGTTATCGGAGGATAGTCGCATGCGACGGTCTGTTAGTACACCACCTGCGGCACTAAAGACACGTTCCGATAAGACACTAGCCGCAGGGCAAGCCAGCACCTCCAATGCATACTGGCTTAGCTCTGGCCATGTATCCAGCTTAGAGACCCAAAACTTGAACGGGGAAGAGCCGTCTGGGAGTACAGTAAGAGGGCAAGCCATGTAGTCTGTCACCATCTGACGGAACCGTTGCCTCCTGCTGACTGGAGCCGCCGGTGATGGTGTACACATTTGGGGCGGGCACACAAAAGTGTGCCAGAGTTGTGCCATACTGGGCTTGCCTTGGGCAGAGGCACTGCTTCTGCTCCCTCTTTGGGCAGAGCCTCCCCCACTGCCTCGACGCACTGAGCTGCTTTGTAAAGCACTAGCAGCACTCCTCTCAGTTGGACAGGAGAAGATGATGGAATTCACCAGTGTGTCGTGGTACTCCCGCAATTTACGCTCCCGGGTCAACGCAGGGATGAGGTTTTGGACGTTGTCCCGGTAGCGAGGATCGAGGAGGGTGAACACCCAATAATCAGGCATGTTGAGAATGTGGTCGATGCGGCGGTCGTTTCTCAGGCACTGCAGCATGAAATCCACCATGTGCTGCAGAGTGCCAACCGGCCCAGAAACGCTGTCCCCTGCTTGAGACATGATCTCTGCCCGCTCGTCATCACCCCACCCTCGCTGTACACACTGACCACTGGACAATTGTGTCGCTCCCTCCTCTGGACGGAGCTCTTCCTCCTCCATTGACTCCTCCTCATCCTCCTCACAAATTGGCCCCTGCGTACCCCTTTGTGAGGAACCACGTGGCGCTGACTCTCCAGAAGCTGATGGAAAAGGTGACTCCTCATCCTCCACCTCTTCCACCACATCATCCCTTAACCCTTGCAAAGTT
Organism: Ranitomeya imitator; assembly: GCF_032444005.1. NCBI lineage: Eukaryota > Metazoa > Chordata > Amphibia > Anura > Dendrobatidae > Ranitomeya > Ranitomeya imitator. The sequence goes on along the minus strand of NC_091284.1, from coordinate 12,090,920 downwards.
TGCTGAAGCAGGCAGATAAGGGGGACAGTCATGCTGACTAGTGCATCATCTGCACTTGCCATCCGCGTGGAATAATCAAAAGGACGCAAAACCTGGCAGACGTCCTTCATAGTGGCCCACTCTGTGGTTGTGAAGTCTGATCGGCGCTGACTGCGACTTCTTTGCGCCTGATGCAGCTGGTACTCCATAACTGCTTGCTGCTGCTCACACAACCGCTCCAACATATGTAACGTGGAATTCCACCGGGTAGGTAGGTCACATATGATGCGGTGTTCCGGAAGGCGGAATCGGCGCTGCAGAGCAGCAATGCGGGATCTGGCCAAGCTGGAACGCCGCAAGTGAGCACACTCTAGGCGGACCTTGTGCAGCAGGGCATCAAGATCCGGATAGTCCCTCAGAAAACTCTGCACAACCAAATTGAGCACATGTGCCAGACATGGGATGTGAGTGAGGTTGCCAAGGGCCAAAGCTGCCACCAGATTTCGGCCATTGTCACACACTACCATGCCTGGCTGGAGATTCGCTGGCAGTAACCACACATCGCTCTCCTGCTTTATAGCATTCCAGAGCTCCTGCGCTGTGTGGCTTCGATGCCCCAATGAAACTAGTTTCAAGACGGCCTGCTGACGTTTGGCCACGGCTGTGCTCATGTCGGTCATAGGTAAACGTTCACGGGTCCATGTGGGGGTGGACTGTGACGGATCCTGCAGAGAGGAATCAGAGGAACTGGTGTAAGAGGAGGAGTCGATGCGTACAGACTGGATTCCTGCAATCCTTGGAGTGGGCAGGACACGTCCTGCGCCACTCGCACGATCTGTACCTGGCTCAACAACATTAACCCAATGGGCAGTGAGGGAAACATATCGCCCCTGTCCATGCTGACTGGTCCACGCATCGGTGGTGAGGTGGACCTTGCTACTGACGGCGTTCAGTAGCGCATGTTTTATGTTTGCCTCAACATGCCTGTGCAGGGCAGGGACAGCCTGCCTGCTGAAGTAAAAGCGGCTGGGCACCTTGTACTGTGGGACTGCCAATGCCATCAAGTCACGGAAGCTGTCAGTCTCCACCAGCCTGAACGAGAGCATTTCCAGGGACAACAGTTTGGCAATGCCTGCATTCAGAGCCTGTGCTCGGGGGTGGTTGGCCGAGAATGCCCGCCTTTTCTCCCATGCCTGTACTACCGATGGCTGTAGAGTAGACTGGGAGTGTGAGGATGACTGGGAAGGTGGTGCTGTGGGTGGAATTACACAAGGTCTCTGGGAGGAAGCCAAACCAGCTGTGCGTGAGCTGGAGGAAGAGGCAACACGAGCTGAAGAGGTGGTAGCTGCCGCTGTTGGTTGGCCTACATCTTCAGTGTGTTTCTGTAACTCCACCGCGTGCCTGGTCCGCACATGTTTCCACATATTTGTGGTATTGAGGTTGCTGACATTTTTCCCTCTTTTTACTTTATGATGACACAGCTTGCATTTGACAAAACAAATGTCATCTGCAACTGTGTCAAAAAAGGACCAGGCACTGCAAGTCTTGGGAGCGCCCTTTTTGGCTTTGGAAAGAGACAGGCTCCTAACGGGTGCCAAAGTGGAGGCTACAGGCTCCGCAGTCTTCCCCCTCCCTCTCCCTCTTTGGCCCGTAAGAGGAAGCTCTTCCTCTGAGCTGCTCCCACCACCTTCCTGTTCCTCACGCCACGATGGGTCAAGGACCTCATCATCTCCACTACCCTCTGCCACCAACTGCTCCTCCTGGGTAGTCTCAGCAGCACAGTACGCACGAGAAAGCGGCACCTGAGTTTCATCATCAGATGCGTACTGCGCTGTGGTCACCGGAGGCACTGGCCCACCTGCCTCTTCAGAGTCAGAGAGAAAAAGGTGTTGGGCATCACTGCACACTGCCTCTTCTTCCATTTCTCCAATGCTGCTTGGCTGGCCCCCTGTTTCCAAGCCAAGAGATTCAGAGAACAGAAGTAGAGACGGCTCCTGTCCTGGGCTCTCTGACTGCCTGGCCAATTTGGCAGGTGGTGAAGAGACAGATGGCTGCTCTCCAGTGCTCTGTGCCTGAGAGGATGTGGCACTAACTGAAGTCGATGCCGAGGCGTTAGCTGCCATCCACCCGACAACGGCTTCAATTTGGTCTTCACGCAGCAGCGGTGCACGGCGCTCTCCGACAAAGCTGCGCATGAAGGACTGTTCCCTGCTGAAACTGAGTGACGACGAGTCACCGGCGCCCGCAGCAGGCACAGAATCACCACGTCCTCTCCCTGCTCCTCTCCCTGCTCCGCGCCCACGCCCACGTGCCTTACTCCCTGCCCTCTTCATCTTGGTTGACAGATAAAGATAAGCAGAAAAGTACTAAGGCCTTAGTGTGCTTATTCCTGTAATGCTCCTCCTAACAGGTGTAAGAAACACTAATGTTGTAAATTGTGGACTAAACTTTATTATTTTTCAAATGTGGCCTACACAAGTGTAAGTTGTGTTTGGTGAACTTAACCTTTTTTTTGGTGCAGATCGGGCTACAGAGCTAGTTTAAATCACACGGAGACCGTGCAGACAGCCGTAAACGGCGCTGCAAGGCCAAGAAACCCTCCTCTCGGTTATCCTATATAGTGTTTTTCCACTATTTAGCTGGATACGAGTGGAAAGACACTAATAGGAATTTTTTTTTTCAAATTTTAAACTGGCTGCACTATTTGAAAAAAAGGAAATTGTTTTTCAAGGTATGAGGCAGTAACGCACCCTGAGCTGAATCCAACCGGCTATGGCTGCACACAGACTACAGGGCGAGCTGCGCTCACACAGAGACCGTGCAGACAGCCGTAAACGGCGCTGCAAGGCCAAAAAACCCTCCTCTAGGTTATCCTATATAGTGTTTTTCCACTATTTAGCTGGATACGAGTGGAAAGACACTAATAGGAATTTTTTTTTTCAAATTTTAAACAGGCTGCACTATTTGAAAAAAAGGAAAATTTTTCTCAAGGTATGAGCCAGTAACGAACCCTGAGCTGAATCCAACCGGCTATGGCTGCACACAGACTACAGGGCGAGCTGGGCTCACACGGAGACCGTGCAGACAGCCGTAAACGGCGCTGCAAGGCCAAAAAACCCTCCTCTCGGTTATCCTATATAGTGTTTTTCCACTATTTAGCTGGATACGAGTGGAAAGACACTAATAGGAATTTTTTTTTTCAGATTTTAAACAGGCTGCACTATTTGAAAAAAAGGAAAATTTTTCTCAAGGTATGAGGCAGTAACGCACCCTGAGCTGAATCCAACCGGCTATGGCTGCACACAGACTACAGGGCGAGCTGGGCTCACACGGAGACCGTGCAGACAGCCGTAAACGGCGCTGCAAGGCCCAAAAACCCCCCTCTAGGTTATCCTATGTAGTGTTTTTCCACAATAGAGCTGGAGACTGGTGGAAAAACACTAATAGGAAATTTGAGAAAAAATGTGCAGCAGGCTGCACTAAGAGCAAAAAAGAACAACTGTGTGAGGCAGTGTGAACCCCCCCTGAGCTGAATACAACCGGGTATATGGCTGCACACAGACTACAGAGTGAGCTGCACACACACACACACACAGAGACCTTGCAGAACGCTGTTAAAACAGCGCTGCAAGGCAAGAGCAAGGTGAACAGTGAAGAACACACAGCGTTTTGCTAAATTAGCCTTTGGAAAGGAAAATAAAGCAATTAGCTAGCTCGACTGGCCCTCAGTTAGAACACAGCGTCCTGTCCCTAACTGAAATCACAGCAGAGTGAGCGCAAAATGGCGGCAGCGCTTTTTTATAGTGCAGAGTGACATCATTTCAGCAGCCAATCCCAGCCTTGCCAGTACTTACATGCCCACCATGCTAAACAGGATGTGCCCACACTTTCATTCATTCCTCATTGGCTGCTGCGTTCAATTTGAATTCTGGGAACTTCCGATTCCGGTATCCGATACGCGGGAAGTATCGGAATTCAGTATCGGAATTCCGATACCGCAAATATCGGCCGATACCCGATACTTGCGGTATCGGAATGCTCAACACTAGTGATGACCAGTGTTACCAAGCAGATCACAACAAGTAGGCACAGAGCTGCTCAGCGCCCTCCATGAGGCTCACAGTGGTAACTGAGCGCACAGACGGACGCATGCGCAGTACAGGCAAACACTCAATAAACCGGAATTGGGGGAAGATGGGGAGAAATGAAAGGTTCATTACACTGCAGGATTATCAGATTATTCCTAGTGACGCTCGTTTCTTGATAATGGAGCCGTGTAAACCGGCTGCCGATCACCAAACTATTGAGGATAATGCTAGATTCATGGGAAAAATAATATTTTGGTTTCCTGAAAAGATCATTGTCATTGGCAGCACATCGTCCTGTGTAACCTGGAAACGTGCTGCCGAGAACAATGGCAGCCTGTGTGCACAGAATAACTATTACTGTATGAAGTGAGGGCAGACGGTTGTAAGGGCCGTCACTGGCTGAGATGTGGCCCTAAACACGAATACCGGGGCCCCTCCTATTGTGTGCGCCGTGTCTCGCCGGACCCCGTCACCAGCACCGAACCGACCTATTACTTCTCCTGACACCTGGAGCTAAGTCTCTTCTCAGCTGCCACATCTTCCATCCCCGAGGCGGTGACATTCCTGTTCTTCCCAGATGTCGAGCCTCAGCCTGCTGCTGCTGCTGCTGCGAAAAGGGAGAATCTGTAATAATACGTTACACAATTCACAGTAATTATAGATTATAATAAGTGTTTATAAATCACATGAATCATATCATGAAGAGAAATCAGTCATAATACATGAGTGATAATGACATACCAGAACTGACCATATATTATGACCATAATAAAGGGAAAACTCAAAAAAGCTATAAGGAAAACATAAGAAAACCAAGAGTCTTTAAATCCAAAAGTATAAACAAGTACTAATAATAATGAAAGATAGTCCAAGAAAAGTAATCACTATCAAAATATCTTTAATAATAATACAAAAACACAAATAGGACATAAAAAACACATACAATACAATACAAAAAAAATAATATAATTGGATAGGTCTAATGAACAATAATGCAAAACTGGCAGAGGGTAATCAAATTCACAATAAGAGGGAGAGCACGGTACTCAAAAAAATATATGAATATATAATCAATTCCAGCAATAGTATATGTCAGCTGGAAAGCACAAGTGTGCATAAATACTGAGGCAAAGGAGTGACCATACACTAACCCTCATATCATGTGGGAAAGACGCACGAGGGATCACAGGGGCCACTCTATAATAGTATAAGCCATGTGGCAGGAAGATCAAACCCCCATGACTCCCCGAATAAAAGTGCCAATAGTACGCTTATGTGCAAAATAGCATGTGTCTTACCACGGGAAACCGAACACCCACCGCACAGGTACCCCAACGCGCGTTTCACCGCTGCTTCTTCAGGGGCAGTGTCCCTGAAGAAGCAGCGGTGAAACGCGCGTTGGGGTACCTGTGCGGTGGGTGTTCGGTTTCCCGTGGTAAGACACATGCTATTTTGCACATAAGCGTACTATTGGCACTTTTATTCGGGGAGTCATGGGGGTTTGATCTTCCTGCCACATGGCTTATACTATTATAGAGTGGCCCCTGTGATCCCTCGTGCGTCTTTCCCACATGATATGAGGGTTAGTGTATGGTCACTCCTTTGCCTCAGTATTTATGCACACTTGTGCTTTCCAGCTGACATATACTATTGCTGGAATTGATTATATATTCATATATTTTTTTGAGTACCGTGCTCTCCCTCTTATTGTGAATTTGATTACCCTCTGCCAGTTTTGCATTATTGTTCATTAGACCTATCCAATTATATTATTTTTTTTGTATTGTATTGTATGTGTTTTTTATGTCCTATTTGTGTTTTTGTATTATTATTAAAGATATTTTGATAGTGATTACTTTTCTTGGACTATCTTTCATTATTATTAGTACTTGTTTATACTTTTGGATTTAAAGACTCTTGGTTTTCTTATGTTTTCCATAATACATGAGTGACCTGGAGCGATCTCACAGGTTGTGGGCAGGAGGCCATGAAATAAGGTCCCTGAGTTCAACAGTTACCACATCTATAATAGTAATAATCCAGCGATCATTACATGAATAGATCCTGGATCTCTGGTTCTGTCTCATTACAGCGACTGACAAGTAGCGACACTTGTGTCATGTGATGGAGAAATCAGAATCCGCCATCCGTGTACACTGTGGGGTCAGCTCCGCTGTGGATGATGGTGGTTCTTATACTATAGGGACCCCCATATGCCTGAGATGATGGTAACGGGGGCTCCCTGGAGACTGTTCATAAGTTCATGGTTCTTTGTCTTTTGGACTTTGTTCCCACATTGTGTATTTTCTCTGTATCACAATCGCAGCGTCTCACAGTCCAGTACAGTGGATGGAGTCATAGAAATCTTCTGTCCTCCGGGTTCATTCAGCATATTCTGACCCCCGAGCTTCACATCCGCAGCTCGTCACTTTCTCTTGTGGATACGCTGAGTTTTATGTGCAGATTTTTCCCATAGATTTGCATTAAATATGTATGCTTATGCAGCATCAATAGTAAAAAGATCTAATGTTAAAATAATACAAAAAATAAAAAATAGTTATATACTCACCATCCGTCGACCCCTCGGATCCAGAACAGGCCTTTCCCGCTCCTCGCGATGCTCCGGTGACCGCTCCATGCATTGCGATCTCGCGAGATGATGACAGCCGCTACGTCATCATCTCGCGAGACCGCAATGCACTCTTGACACTGGAGAGCGCGAGGAGCGTCGGTAAACGCTTCCTGGATCCGGGGGCCAACGGAAGGTGAGTATATAACTATTTTTTATTTTAATTCTTTTTTTTAACAGGAATATGATTTCTACATTGCTATATACTACATGGGCTGGGCAATGTACTGCGTGGCTGTGGTATATAATACGTGTATGGGCTGTTATATACTACATGAGCTGTGTTATATGCTATGTCGGCTGTTATACACTCCGTGGGCTGTGCTCTATACTACGTGGCTATGCAATATACTACGTGGCTGTGCAATATACTACGTGACTGTGCTATTTCCTCCGTGGGCTGTTATATACTAAAATATCCTATAGAGAGAATGGCTACAAATAAGGCACTTCCCAAACTCAAGAAACACCTACAAAATGCGGAAGCCAATGCCAGATATCCAAATAAAGTTTAACAAAATATCTTTACTAAATAATAAAATTTAAAAATTACACAAAACCGGAGATACATATGCAAAAACATACACAGGATAATAGTATTAACAAGACATATATACAGAAATCCACATACTAATAGTTGATTTAGTTAAGTAACATATCAAACTGACATCAAAGTCTGAAAAAAGACGCAAAGAATCACAATCTTAATCCTTATAACCAAGGTAAAAAACCTTTACATAAATATCCTGGATAAATTAGCCAAAAGTGCAGTGCTTATATAGGGATAATACAAAAAGTGCTTAGTGCCATATCAATGATTGCAATAGTGCAAATAAGTTTATATATCCCAGACTGTTATGATCATACCACTACTGCCATAGCCATACTGATATAAAGACTATCAAAGGGTAAAGTGCAAATGCTCCATAAATAAGCGCCTAAATGTCAAACTATAGTAGAAAAAAGTAAATACATAACCTGTATATGCGGTGCCTTCCCCGACGCGCGTTTCGCGTTTAGCTTCTTAGGCGGACTTTTTGGCACATTGTAGCTGCTCGTTCTATTTATAGTCCTGCTTTTACATTGGTGACAGCGGTGTAATAATGACACTCACGCCCGTGTTCCTGAATGCCACGCCTGCGCAGATCGGCGTCACACGTCACTGGTCCAAACCCACCATCCGACGCGTCAGAATGGAGGGGCGGAGTCAGATGACACGATATCACGCATTGCCACGGAGACGCCAGCATCCGGACACCGGCCGAGCGCACTCACCACTGAGAAGACTGGGTGTGTGAACTATGCGCAGAGAGACTAAGCGCATAAAGGTGGAGGGAACTATTAACATAATAGGAAGGTCCCCACTGAATATACAGTTAGGGCCAGAAATATTTGGACAGTGACACAAGTTTTGTTATTTTAGCTGTTTACAAAAACATGTTCAGAAATACAATTATATATATAATATGGGCTGAAAGTGCACACTCCCAGCTGCAATATGATAGTTTCCACATCCAAATCGGAGAAAGGGTTTAGGAATCATAGCTCTGTAATGCATAGCGTCCTCTTTTTCAAGGGACCAAAAGTAATTGGACAATGGACTCTAAGGGCTGCAATTAACTCTGAAGGCGTCTCCCTCGTTAACCTGTAATCAATGAAGTAGTTAAAAGGTCAGGGGTGGATTCCAGGTGTGTGGTTTTGCATTTGGAAGCTGTTGCTGTGAGCAGACAACATGCGGTCAAAGGAACTCTCAATTGAGGTGAAGCAGAACATCCTGAGGCTGAAAAAAAAGAAAAAATCCATCAGAGAGATAGCAGACATGCTTGGAGTAGCAAAATCAACAGTTGGGTACATTCTGAGAAAAAAGGAATTGACTGGTGAGCTTGGGAACTCAAAAAGGCCTGGGCGTCCACGGATGACAACAGTGGTGGATGATCACCGCATACTTAATTTGGTGAAGAAGAACCGTTCACAACATCAACTGAAGTCCAGAACACTCTCAGTGAAGTAGGTGTATCTGTCTCTAAGTCAACAGTAAAGAGAAGACTCCATGACAGTAAGTACAAAGGGTTCACATCTAGATGCAAACCATTCATCAATACCAAAAATAGACAGGCCAGAGTTAAATTTGCAAGAAGCCAGCTCAGTTCTGGAAAAGTATTCTATGGACAGATGAGACAAAGATCAACCTGTACCAGAATGATGGGAAGAAAAAAGTTTGGAGAAGAAAGGGAACGGCACATGATCCAAGGCACACCACATCCTCTGTAAAACATGGTGGAGGCAACGTGATGGCATGGGCATGCATGGCTTTCAATGGCACTGGGTCACTTGTGTTTATTGATGACATAAGAGCAGACAAGAGTAGCCGGATGAATTCTGAAGTGTACCGGGATATACTTTCAGCCCAGATTCAGCCAAATGCTGCAAAGTTGATTGGACGGCGCTTCATAGTACAGATGGACAATGACCCCAAGCATACAGCCAAAGCTACCCAGGAGTTCATGAGTGCCAAAAAGTGGAACATTCTGCAATGGCCAAGTCAATCTCCAGATCTAAACCCAATTGAGCATGCATTTCACTTGCTCAAATCCAGACTTAAGACGGAAAGACCCACAAACAAGCAAGACCTGAAGGCTGCGGCTGTAAAGGCCTGGCAAAGCATTAAGAAGGAGGAAACCCAGCGTTTGGTGATGTCCATGGGTTCCAGACTTAAGGCAGTGATTGCCTCCAAAGGATCTGCAACAAAATATTGAAAATAAAAATATTTTGTTTGGGTTATGTTTATTTGTCCAATTACTTTTGACCTCCTAAAATGTGGAGTGTTTGTAAAGAAATGTGTACAATTCCTACATTTTCTATCAGATATTTTTGTTCAACCCTTCAAATTAAACGTTACAATCTGCACTTGAATTCTGTTGTAGAGGTTTCATTTCAAATCCAATGTGGTGGCATGCAGAGCCCAACTCGCGAAAATTGTGTCACTGTCCAAATATTTCTGGCCCTAACTGTATATCATGCATATCATATACTCAACATAATAGTAGTGAGTGTACTAATGAATATACTAAAAAAAATAGCATATTAAAGTGCATAAGAATAATAATATATAAAAAGTAAAAAATTATTAAATTCATGGCACATATAAAAACCACCAAGTTCAAGAATATATTCAATACATAATAAAGTGCATATTTGACCATATTTTCACATGGAATATTATTACGATGTGCATATCCAAATAATGAACATAGATAAAAAGAAAAAAATAAGAAAAGAAATACAAAATAACCAAAACAATGTATGATAATACAATGAAATTTATATAGTGCATAATTAAGTGCATATTTTAACATATTATCAGAGATCACACAGAGTATTATTAAAATGTCCATATCTAAATAATGGACAAAAATTATATAAATAAATAAAATAAAAATATATGTAGACATATAAACAGAAAGACAGAAAAACAGAAAAGAAGGGCTCCCTTGATCTTCTCATTCATAATTCTTCCTTCTGTTTCTTTCCATTTACGGACATAGATAGCATTAGACCACCATTTGATAATTTCTCCAGGCATCTCCAGATAAGTAACTCCATCCCAGTCACCAAAGAGGACAAAAAGTTAATTTTCAAATAGAATAAGTATAGAACTAAAATAGAAAAAAACAAAAATACAAGTATTAATAAAAGCAAGATATTAAAAACACGAGCTAAAATACTAAAAACACAACAGATTACAGGAAAGGGGCGAAACTAAGGACTTCATTTAAGCCATACGGTTGAACAGAGTTGATTTTCATAATCCATCTTGCCTCTAATTGTGCCAGGGTTTTTCTCCAATGGCCAACTCTTAGATCTATAAATACTTTATCAATTCCTGATATTTTTAGAAGTTTAGCATTACAGTCATGGGCAAGTTTAAAATTTCTCGGTACTGGTTTTAACTCCGAGATATTATCTACTTCACGTGCATTGATTATGTCCCTATAGTGTTCTCTAACTCTGATTTTGAGTTGCCTCGACGTAAGGCCCACATAAATTTTTCCGCATGGGCAGGTGGCATAATATATCACACCTATAGTGTTGCATGTGATATGTTGGGTAATGGTATACGTTTTCAAGCCATCACTCGATTCAAATGTCAGTGCTCTTTGCATATTAGGGCATGAAATGCAATCATTACACGGATAGAAGCCCCACTTAGGTCCTTTCGAGCCAAATGCTTTATTCACATCTTCTCCAGCATGATAGCTGTGTACCAGCATATCTTTTAGGTTGCGGGACCTTCTATAAGTGATAGATGGAACATCACTCACATGTTTGGTAATGGTAGAGTCAGTTTTCAGTATAGCCCAATATTTGTTGAGAGCCTGTCTCATATCTGCCCATTTACCACTGTAGGTAGATATGAATCTTACCTTAGGTTCCTCTTTAGTTGTTCTCATTTTCGGTTGTATTAGATCAGTTCGTCTTTTCGCTACTGCCTTCTTATAACCTCTTTTGATACTCCTGTTGGAATACCCTCTGTTTTGAAATCTCTCTGTAAGGTCTACGGCCTGTTTGTTGAATATGGCATCATTCGAACAGATTCTTCTGATCCGTAGAAATTGGCCAGTAGGTATTCCATTCACCAATGGATGGGGATGTGAAGATGATGCATGTAGTAATGAGTTTGTAGCAGTACTTTTTCGAAAAACATCAGTTTCTAATAGATTTTGGGGTCCCTTAGCGATCAAAATGTACAAGAATTCTATACTGCATTGGTTGTATTTGCAAGTTCATTTAATATTCATGGGGTTGTTGTTGAGTATTTCCACAAAAGAGAGAAGGTCCTGTTCTGAACCCTGCCAAATCAAAAGAATATCATCAATGAAACGTGCCCAGAACAGGACTCTCTCAATGTATGCTATTGGATAAGGCTGTTTTCACATTTGCGTTTAGAAACGCAGCGTTTAAAACGCAAACGCATTTGGTGAAAAAACGCGTTTAAACGCGTTTAAACACAGCGTTTTTTAGGCGCATGCGTTTTTGCATGTTTTAACGCAAACACGGCGTTTTGACGCGTTTAAACGCGTTTTTTCCTGCGTTTGCGTTTTTGAAATTCATGATGAGAAGTGTGTGACAGCTGCCAATCATCAAAATCAACTAGAAAACCCACTATAAAAATAAATACCTAGGGTTAGGGTTAGGGTTAGGATCCCTAGTAACCCTAGGGATCCTAACCCTAACACAAACTCTAACACAAACTCTAACACAAACTCTAACACAAACCCTAACACAAACCCTAACCCAAACTCTAACCCTAACACAAACCCTAACACAAACTCTAACACTAACTTTAACACAAACTTCAACACAAACTCCAACACAAACTCTAAACCTAACCCTAACTCTAACCCTAACCCTAACACAAACTCTAACACAAACTCTAAACCTAACCCTAACACAAACTCTAACCCTAACCCTAACCCTAACACAATTTCTAACACAAACCCTAACACAAACCCTAACCCTAACCCAAACTCTAACCCTAACACAAACTCTAACCCTAACTCTAACCCTAACCCTAACACAAACTCTAACACAAACTCTAAACCTAACCCTAACCCTAACTCTAACCCTAACACAAACTCTAACCCTAACTCTAACCCTAACCCTAACACAATTTCTAACACAAACCCTAACATAAACCCTAACCCTAACCCAAACTCTAACCCTAAAACAAACTCTAACCCTAACTCTAACCCTAATCCTAACACAAACTCTAACACAAACCCTAACACAAACCCTAACCCAAAGTCTAACCCTAACCCTAACCCAAACTCTAACCCTAACCCTAACACAAACTCTAACACAAACTCTAACACAAACTCTAACCCTAACAGAAACTCTAACAGAAACTCTAACAGAAACTCTAACACAAACTCTAACACAAACCCTAACCCAAAGTCTAACCCTAACCCAAACTCTAACCCTAACCCTAACACAAACTCTAACACAAACTCTAACACAAACTCTAACACAAACTCTAACCCTAACAGAAACTCTAACAGAAACTCTAACACAAACTCTAACACAAACTCTAACACAAACTCTAACACAAACTCTAACACAAACTCTAACCCTAACCCAAATCTATCTCTAACCCTAGCCCTAACCCTAGGGATCCTAACCCTAACCCTAACCCTAGGGATCCTAACCCTAACCCTTAGGGTTAGGATCCCTAGGGTTAGGGTTAGAGTTCGGGTTAGGGTTTGTGTTAGGGTTTGTGTTAGAGTTTGTGTTAGAGTTTGGGTTAGAGTTTGGGTTAAAGTTTGGGTTAGGGTTAGGGTTAGAGTTTGGGTTAGGGTTAGGGTGTATTCTTGTGTTTTCTATAAAAACGCATGCAAACGCATGTGCTTAAAAATGCATGCGTTTACATAGACATCAATACTTTTTTTGCCGCGAAAAAACGCATGCTTTTTTTGCGGCAAAAAAACGCCGCTAAAATTACTACATGTTGCATTTCTGCAACACAACGCATGCAGAGAAAAAACGCATGCGTCGTCAAAATGCATCAAAATGCATGCAAAATAACGCATACGTTTTTAATGTTAAGTATAGGGAAAAAAACGCAAATGTGAAACCAGCCTTAGTGAAAAAGATTTTCCTCTCCCATGCCCCCAGAAATAAATTTGCATATGAGAAGGCACCGCATATACAGTCATGGACAAAAATTTTGAGAATGAGACAAATATAAATTTTTCCAAAGTCTACTGCTTCATTTTTTCTAATGGCAATTTGCATATACTCCTGAATGTCAGAGTGATCAGCTTAACAGCAATTACTGTACTTGCAAAGTCAATATTTGCCCAGAAAATGAACTTTAACCCCCAAAACACATTTCAACATCATTGCAGTCCTGCCTTAAAAGGAGCAGCTAACATCGTTTTAGTGATTGATCCATTAACACAGGTGTGGGTGTTGATGAGGACAGGGCTTGCGATCAATCAGTCATGATTAAGTAAGAATGACATCACGGGACACTTTAAAAGGAGGCTGGTGCTTGGTATCATTGTCTCTCTTCAGTTAACCATGTGTTGTGAATTCTGTGGCAGAGCTCCCTCCTGTGGTCACAAGTGGTACTTCGGCTGGTTCTCTCTGTGAGCTTCCGTTGGTGGAGGAAAGTGGTACTGCGGCTTCTGAGTTTCCTTCCTCAGGTGTGGTGGTGAAGTCGTTAGGTGCTGCTCTATTTAACTCCACCTAGTGCTTTCATCCTGGCCTCCAGTCAATGTTCTAGTATTGGACCTGTTTCCTCCTGGATCGTTCCTGTGGCCTGCTGCTCTGCATAGCTAAGTTCCTCTTTGCTATTTGTTTGCTGTTTTTTCTGTCCAGCTTGTCAATTTGTTTTTACTGCTTGCTGGAAGCTCTGGGACGCAGAGGGTGTACCTCCGTGCCGTTAGTTCGGTACAGAGGGTCTTTTTGCCCCCTTTGTGTGGTTTTTGTAGGGTTTTGTGTTGACCACAAAGTTACCTTTCCTATCCTCGCTCTGTTCAGAAAGTTTGGCCTCACTTTGCTAAATCTATTTCATCTCTACGTTTGTCTTTTCATCTTTACTCACAGTCATTATATGTGGGGGCTGCCTTTTCCTTTGGGGTATTTCTCTGAGGCAAGGTAGGCTTATTTTCTATCTTCAGGCTAGCTAGTTTCTCAGGCCATGCCGAGTTGCATAGGGAGCGTTAGGCGCAATCCACGGCTGCCTTTAGTGTGGTTTGTGAGGATTAGGGATTGCGGTCAACAGAGTTCCCACGTCTCAGAACTCGTTCTTGTTTTTTGGGTTATTGCCAGGTCACTGTATGTCCGCTGACCTCTATGTCCATTGTGGTACTGAATTACCTTTCATAACAGTACTGGAGGCCCAAAGTACTAATGATTCTCAATAGAGGGAAAAAAGAAGTTCTGAGACCATTTTTTTTTCTCTGCACTGTGTTTTGCCTTTTTTTTCCCCAAGACATTTGGATGGTTCAGGACACAGGTGTAGCAATGGACATTAAAGGTCTGTCTTCATGTGTGGATCAGCTCACGGCAAAAGTACAAAGTATTCAAGACTTTGTGGTTCAGAATTCTATGTTAGAACCGAGAATTCCTATTCCTGATTTGTTTTTTTGGAGATAGAACTAAATTTCTGAGTTTCAAAAATAATTGTAAACTATTTCTGGCTTTGAAACCTCGCTCCTCTGGTGACCCAGTTCAACAAGTTAGGATCGTTATTTCTTTTTTGCGTGGCGACCCTCAGGACTGGGCATTTTCTCTTGCGTCAGGAGATCCTGCATTAAGTAATATCGATGCATTTTTCCTGGCGCTCGGATTGCTGTACGATGAACCTAATTCTGTGGATCAGGCAGAGAAGAATTTGCTGGCTCTGTGTCAGGGTCAGGATGAAATAGAGGTATATTGTCAGAAATTTAGAAAGTGGTCCGTACTCACTCAGTGGAATGAAGGTGCGCTCGCAGCTATTTTCAGAAAAGGTCTCTCTGAAGCCCTTAAGGATGTCATGGTGGGATTTCCTATGCCTGCTGGTCTGAATGAGTCTATGTCTTTGGCCATTCAGATCGGTCGACGCTTGCGCGAGCGTAAATCTGTGCACCATTTGGCGGTATTACCTGAGCTTAAACCTGAGCCTATGCAGTGCGATAGGACTTTGACCAGAGTTGAACGGCAAGAACACAGACGTCTGAATGGGCTGTGTTTCTACTGTGGTGATTCCACTCATGCTATCTCTGATTGTCCTAAGCGCACTAAGCGGTTCGCTAGGTCTGCCACCATTGGTATGGTACAGTCAAAATTTCTTCTGTCTGTTACCTTGATCTGTTCTTTGTCATCGTATTCTGTCATGGCATTTGTGGACTCAGGCGCTGCTCTGAATTTGATGGACTTGGAGTATGCTAGGCGTTGTGGGTTTTCTTGGAGCCCTTGCAGTGTCCTATTCCATTGAGAGGAATTGATGCTACGCCTTTGGCCAAGAATAAGCCTCAGTACTGGACCCACCTGACCATGTGCATGGCTCCTGCACATCAGGAGGTTATTCGCTTTCTGGTGTTGCATAATCTGCATGATGTGGTCGTGTTGGGGTTGCCATGGCTACAAGTCCATAATCCAGTATTAGATTGGAAATCCATGTCTGTGTCCAGCTGGGGTTGTCAGGGGGTACATGGTGATGTCCCATTTCTGACTATTTCGTCATCCACCCCTTCTGAGGTTCCTGAGTTCTTGTCTGATTACCGGGATTTATTTGATGAGCCCAAGTCCGATACCCTACCTCCGCATAGGGATTGTGATTGTGCTATCGATTTGATTCCTGGTAGTAAATTCCCAAAAGGTCGACTGTTTAATTTATCTGTGCCAGAGCACGCCGCTATGCGGAGTTATTTGAAGGAGTTTTTGGAGAAGGGGCATATTCGCCCGTCATCGTCGCCATTAGGAGCAGGGTTCTTTTTTGTAGCCAAGAAGGATGGTTCACTGAGACCTTGTATAGATTACCGCCTTCTAAATAAGATCACGGTTAAATTTCAGTACCCCTTGCCATTGTTATCTGATTTGTTTGCTCGGATTAAGGGGGCTAGTTGGTTCACCAAGATAGATCTTCGTGGTGCGTATAATCTTGTGCGTATTAAGCGAGGCAATGAGTGGAAAACTGCATTTAATACGCCCGAGGGCCATTTTGAGTATCTAGTAATGCCATTCGGACTTGCCAATGCTCCATCAGTGTTTCAGTCCTTTATGCATGACATCTTCCGAGAGTACCTGGATAAATTCCTGATTGTGTACTTAGATGACATTTTGATCTTCTCGGATGATTGGGAGTCTCATGTGAAGCAGGTCAGAACGGTGTTTCAGGTCCTGCGTGCTAATTCTTTGTTTGTGAAGGGATCAAAGTGTCTCTTTGGTGTTCAGAAGGTTTCATTTTTGGGGTTCATCTTTTCCCCTTCTACTATCGAGATGGACCCTGTTAAGGTCCAAGCCATCCATAATTGGACTCAGCCGACATCTCTGAAAAGTCTGCAAAAGTTCCTGGGCTTTGCTAATTTTTATCGTCGCTTCATCTGCAATTTTTCTAGTATTGCTAAACCATTGACCGATTTGACCAAGAAAGGTGCTGATTTGGTCAATTGGTCTTCTGCTGCGGTGGAAGCTTTTCAAGAGTTGAAGCGTCGTTTTTCTTCTGCCCCTGTGTTGTGTCAACCAGATGTTTCGCTTCCGTTCCAGGTCGAGGTTGATGCTTCTGAGATTGGAGCAGGGGCTGTTTTGTCGCAGAGAAGTTTTGATTGCTCGGTGATGAAACCATGCGCCTTCTTTTCCAGGAAGTTTCCGCCTGCTGAGCGAAATTATGATGTGGGAAATCGAGAGTTGCTGGCCATGAAGTGGGCATTCGAGGAGTGGCGTCATTGGCTTGAAGGAGCTAAGCATCGCGTGGTGGTCTTGACTGATCATAAGAACTTGACTTATCTCGAGTCCGCCAAGCGGTTGAATCCTAAACAAGCTCGTTGGTCGTTGTTTTTTGCCCGTTTTGACTTTGTGATTTCATACCTTCCGGGCTCTAAAAATGTGAAGGCGGATGCTCTGTCTAGAAGTTTTGTGCCCGACTCTCCGGGTGTATCTGAGCCGGCGGGTATCCTCAAAGAGGGAGTAATTGTGTCTGCCATCTCCCCTGATTTGCGGCGGGTGCTGCAAAAATTTCAGGCTAATAAACCTGATCGTTGCCCAGCGGAGAAACTGTTTGTCCCTGATAGGTGGACGAATAAAGTTATCTCTGAGGTTCATTGTTCGGTGTTGGCTGGTCATCCTGGAATCTTTGGTACCAGAGAGTTAGTGGCTAGATCCTTTTGGTGGCCATCTCTGTCGCGGGATGTGCGTACTTTTGTGCAGTCCTGTGGGATTTGTGCTCGGGCTAAGCCCTGCTGTTCTCGTGCCAGTGGGTTGCTTTTGCCCTTGCCGGTCCCGAAGAGGCCTTGGACACATATCTCTATGGACTTTATTTCAGATCTTCCCGTCTCTCAAAAGATGTCAGTCATTTGGGTGGTCTGTGATCGCTTCTCTAAGATGGTCCATTTGGTACCCTTGTCTAAATTGCCTTCCTCCTCTGATTTGGTGCCATTGTTTTTCCAGCATGTGGTTCGTTTACATGGCATTCCAGAGAATATCGTTTCTGACAGAGGTTCCCAGTTTGTTTCGAGGTTTTGGCGAGCCTTTTGTGGTAGGATGGGCATTAACTTGTCTTTTTCCTCGGCTTTCCATCCTCAGACTAATGGCCAGACCGAACGAACCAATCAGACCTTGGAAACATATCAGAGATGCTTTGTTTCTGCTGATCAGGATGACTGGGTGTCCTTTTTGCTTTTGGCTGAGTTCGCCCTTAATAATCGGGCCAGCTCGGCTACCTTGGTTTCACCGTTTTTCTGCAACTCTGGGTTCCATCCTCGTTTCTCTTCAGGGCAGGTTGAGTCTTCGGACTTTCCTGGTGTGGATACTGTGGTGGACAGGTTGCAGCAGATTTGGACTCATGTAGTGGACAATTTGACTTTGTCCCAGGAGAAGGCTCAACGTTTCGCTAATCGCAGACGCTGTGTGGGTTCCCGACTTCGGGTTGGGGACTTGGTTTGGTTATCTTCTCGTCATATTCCTATGAAGGTTTCCTCTCCTAAGTTTAAACCTCGTTTTATTGGTCCGTATAGGATTTCTGAGGTTCTTAATCCTGTGTCTTTTCGTCTGACCCTTCCAGATTCTTTTTCCATACATAACGTATTCCATAGGTCATTGTTGCGGAGATACGTGGCACCTATGGTTCCATCTGTTGATCCTCCTGCCCCGGTTTTGGTGGAGGGGGAGTTGGAGTATATTGTGGAGAAGATTTTGGATTCTCGTGTTTCAAGGCGGAAACTCCAGTATCTGGTTAAGTGGAAGGGTTATGCTCAGGAAGATAATTCCTGGGTCTTTGCCTCTGATGTCCATGCTCCCGATCTTGTTCGTGCCTTTCATGTGGCTCATCCTGGTCGCCCTGGGAGCTCTGGTGAGGGTTCGGTGACCCCTCCTCAAGAGGGGGGTACTGTTGTGAATTCTGTGGCAGAGCTCCCTCCTGTAGTCACAAGTGGTACTTCAGCTGGTTCTCTCTGTGAGCTTCCGTTGGTGGAGGAAAGTGGTACTGCGGCTTCTGAGTTTCCTTCCTCAGGTGTGGTGGTGAAGTCGTTAGGTGCTGCTCTATTTAACTCCACCTAGTGCTTTCATCCTGGCCTCCAGTCAATGTTCTAGTATTGGACCTGTTTCCTCCTGGATCGTTCCTGTGGCCTGCTGCTCTGCATAGCTAAGTTCATCTTTGCTATTTGTTTGCTGTTTTTTTCTGTCCAGCTTGTCAATTTGTTTTTACTGCTTGCTGGAAGCTCTGGGACGCAGAGGGTGTACCTCCGTGCCGTTAGTTCGGTACGGAGGGTCTTTTTGCCCCCTTTGCGTGGTTTTTGTAGGGTTTTGTGTTGACCACAAAGTTACCTTTCCTATCCTCGCTCTGTTCAGAAAGTTTGGCCTCACTTTGCTAAATCTATTTCATCTCTACGTTTGTCTTTTCATCTTTACTCACAGTCATTATATGTGGGGGCTGCCTTTTCCTTTGGGGTATTTCTCTGAGGCAAGGTAGGCTTATTTTCTATCTTCAGGCTAGCTAGTTTCTCAGGCCGTGCCGAGTTGCATAGGGAGCGTTAGGCGCAATCCACGGCTGCCTTTAGTGTGGTTTGTGAGGATTAGGGATTGCGGTCAACAGAGTTCCCACGTTTCAGAGCTCGTTCTTGTTTTTTGGGTTATTGCCAGGTCACTGTATGTGCGCTGACCTCTATGTCCATTGTGGTACTGAATTACCTTTCATAACAACCATGGTTATCTCTAAAGAAACACGTGCAGCCATCATTGCACTGCACAAAAATGGCCCAACAGGGAAGAATATCGCAGCTACAAAGATTGCACCTCAGTCAACAATCTATTGCATCATCAAGAACTTCAAGGAGAGAGCTTCCATTGTTGTCAAAATGGCTCCAGGGCGCCCAAGAAAGACCAGCAAGCGCCAGGACCGTATCTTCAAACTGTTTCAGCTGCGGGATCGGACTACCAGCAGTGCCGAGCTTGCTCAGGAATGGCAGCAGGCTGGTGTGAGTGCTTCTGCACGCACTGTGAGGCGGAGACTCTGTGAGCAAGGCCTGGTTTCAAGGAGGGCAGCAAAGAAGCCACTTCTCTCCAGAAAAAACATCAGGGACCGACTGATATTCTGCAAAAGGTACAGGGAATGGACTGCTGAGGACTGGGGCAAAGTCATTTTCTCTGATGAATCCCCTTTTCAATTGTTTGGGACATCTGGAAAACAACTTATTCGGAGAAGAAGAGGTGAGCGATACCACCAGTCTTGTCTCATGCCAACTGTAAAGCATCCTGAAACCATTCATGTGTGGGGTTGCTTCTCAGCCAAGGGAATCGGCCTAAAAACACAGCCATGAATAAAGAATGGTACCAGAATGTCCTCCAAGAGCAACTTCTCCCAACCGTCCAAGAGCAGTTTGGCGCCCAACAATGCCTTTTCCAGCATGATGGAGCACCTTGCCATAAAGCAAAGGTGATAACTAAATGGCTCATGGAACAAAACATAGAGATTTTGGGTCCATGGTCTGGAAACTCCCCAGATCTTAATCCCATTGAGAACTTGTGGTCAATCATCAAGAGACGGGTGGACAAACAAAAACCAACAAATTCTGGCAAAATGCAAGCATTGATTATGCAAGAATGGACTGCTATCAGTCAGGATTTGGTCCATAAGTTGCTTGAGAGCATGCCAGGGAGAATTGCAGAGGTCTTGAAGAAGAAGGGTCAACACTGCAAATATTGACTTGCTGCATTAACTCATTCTAACTGTCAATATAACCTATTGGTACTCATAATTAGTGTTGAGCATTCCGATACTGCAAGTATCTGGTATCGGCCGATACTTGCGGTATCGGAATTCCGATACCGAGTTCCGATACTTTTGTGGTATCGGGTATCGGTATCGGATCCATAGTAATGTGTAAAATAAAGAATTAAAATAAAAAATATTGATATACTTACCTCTCCGGAGGCCCCTGGACATCACCGCGGGTAACCGGCAGCCTTCTTTGTTTAAAATGAGCGCGTTTAGGGACTTCCATGACGTCACGGCTTCTGATTGGTCGCGTGCCGCTCATGTGACCGCCACGCGACCAATCACAAGCCGCGACGTCATTCTCAGGCACTAAACTCCTCATTCTAGGAATTTAGGACCTGAGAATGATGTTGCGGCTTCTGATTGGTCGCGTGGCGGTCACATGAGCGGCACGCGACCAATCAGAAGCCGCGACGTCATTCTCAGGTCTTAAACGCGCTCATTTTAAACAAAGAAGGCTGCCGGTTACCAGCGGTGATGTCCAGGGGCCTCCGGAGAGGTAATTATATCAATATTTTTTATTTTAATTCTTTATTTTACACATTAACATGGATCCCAGGGCCTGAAGGAGAGTTTCCTCTCCTTCAGACCCTGGGAACCATCAGGATACCTTCCGATACTTGGTGTCCCATTGACTTGTATTGGTATCGGGTATCGGTATCGGCGATATCCGATACTTTTCGGGTATCGGCCGATACTATCTGATACCGATACTTTCAAGTATCGGACGGTATCGCTCAACACTACTCATAATATGATTGCAATTATATTTCTGTATGTGATATAAACATCAGACACACACTAATAAAAACCAGAGGGCAGCAGATCATGTGAAAATATAATTTTGGTGTCATTCTCAAAAATTTTGGCCATGACTGTACAGGTTATGTATTTACTTTTTTCTACTATAGTTTGACATTTAGGCGCTTATTTATGGAGCATTTGCACTTTACCCTTTGATAGTCTTTATATCAGTATGGCTATGGCAGTAGTGGTATGATCATAACAGTCTGGGATATATAAACTTATTTGCACTATTGCAATCATTGATATGGCACTAAGCAGTTTTTGTATTATCCCTATATAAGCACTGCACTTTTGGCTAATTTATCCAGGATATTTATGTAAAGGTTTTTTACCTTGGTTATAAGGATTAAGATTGTGATTCTTTGCGTCTTTTTTTCAGACTTTGATGTCAGTTTGATATGTTACTTAACTAAATCAACTATTAGTATGTGGATTTCTGTATATATGTCTTGTTAATACTATTATCCTGTATATGGCGGTACTATGTTTTTGCATATGTATCTCCGGTTTTGTGTAATTTTTAAATTTTTATTATTTAATAAAGATATTTTGTTAAACTTTATTTGGATATCTGGCATTGGCTTCCGTATTTTGTAGGTGTTTCTTGTGTTATATACTATGTGGCTGTGCTATATACTCCATGGGCTGTGCTATATACTCCATGGGCTGTGTTATATACTACGTGGCTCTGCTATATACTATGTGGCTGGGCAATATACTACATTGCTGGACAAGATACTACGTGGTTGGGCAATATACTATGTGGCTGGGCAATATATTACGTGACTGGGCAATATACTACGTGACTGTGCAATATACTACGTGACTGGGCAATATACTACGTGACTGGGCAATATAGTACGGGGCTGGGCAATATACTACGTGGCTGGGCAATATACTATGTGGCTGGGCAATATACTACGTGACTGGGCAATATACTACGTGACTGGGCAATGTACTACGTGGCTGGGCAATATACTACGTGACTGGGCAATATACTACGTGGCTGGGCAATATACTACGTGGCTGAGCAATATACTACGTGGCTGGGCAATATACTACGTGACTGCGCAATATAGTACGGGGCTGGGCAATATACTACGTAACTGGGCAATATACTACGTGACTGGGCAATATAGTACGGGCCTTTGCTATTTACTACGTGGCCGGCCGCAGACAATCAGCGACAAGCGCAGTCCGGCCGCGAATTGGCTCGGGATTTGAACCACGCTTCACTAATTGGTCGCGGCCGACCGAATCCTGTGTATTCAATGTATTATTGTAAAATCTTCATAAATAAACTACATACATATTCTAGAATACCCAATACGTTAGAATCAGGCTACCATCTAGTAATACATACGTACAGAATACCGACAATATGGCGCCTGTTCATAAGGATCCATTTCAGTTAACAACCTGGGAGACGATTCTGCCTTTTTGATGTATAAACCTTGGAATAGGTGATTAGTTATAGACCGGTGAGGGTCTCACACCCCGCACCCCCATCCATCAGCCGTTACCAGCTCCCGCGGAGTCCAGGTGTAAGCAGTGGACGGGGCAGAACCTCACAGCTCCACACACTGTAGTGGCCGCTCCCGGGTGCTGCAGATCAGCTCCAGTCATACTCGCCCACCACATCCCTGTTGATCCCATGACTTTTTTTTGTGGCGATGGTGACAGGTGACCGCTGCAGACAATTCCTGAAAGAATCCGCAGAGATCAGACAGAGGCATTGAGCTCATTGGGGTAAACCGAGCACAAAACATCAATTTTTGGCCTCAGTTCATCCTTCTTTCTATCAGAGATCATCTTATCTGCCAGACACATCGTCCGTCTATTAGTAGGAATATGATGGGAAAAGTACAAGGTGAATAAATGAGGTGTGACCAAAAAGGTATTCGGGACGGGGAGGACGTCTCCAGGCGTGTGATAACAAGAAGCTAATTATATCTGGAGCCACATTAGATTGATGATACCTGAAGTTTGGCTCAGTACTTTATAAACAAAACTATAACATCTGTGTTAAGCGCAGCAGCGGATCACATCAATTCCAGGAAGCAGAACCCGAGGTAGATCTGTTCCCGGCTGTGATCTGTCGTCTCTAACAGTGAATGTTTGGGAAGACGACACGGTGATGGCTCTCAGGATCCTCGGGCTGACGGCCGTTTATTCCTCAGGTACGTCCATCCTGTGCTCTGTATGTGCTGTGTGTACGGGGTCCTGTGTGGATCGTTTCCATCTGATCAGTAAATTAACGATCCGCTCTTTGGTTGGGGCAGACGATGAGGAATATCCGGCTGTATCCATTACTTCTCCACTTTGTTGGTTTCGGTTCACACTGCGTTATGGTGATCCGTTAAACGGACTACGTTACACCGCGCCATAACGCGGTGTAACGTAGTCCGTTAATGCCGGCATTGAAAGCAATGTCGGACGCATCGCTAGCGCACGCCCACAATGGGCGTGCCCTAGGGATGTGCCGTCATTGAGTGATGGACCCGAGACGCGGGCTGCAGCGTTTCCGGGTCGGTCACTGATAGCGCAGATAGAGCTAGAGGATGCGCTATGTGCGCTAGCGTAATGCAAACGTCGGCACTTGCATTACAGCAGCCCGTTAGCGTAGGTGCTGAACGGGCTGCTGCTAGCGCAGTGTGAACCAGACGGAGAAACTTCCTCATTCACACCTCTGTGCTGCATGTATTTTTTTTTCCACAGATAGAACACGTTCCCTTTGTAATCTATGGTGCTGTTCACGGTTGTTGATTTTTTCAGCAGATGACAATGGAAGGTGCCCCTGACCACGAGCTGCAGTTATCACCGTCTACTAATCCAGCGTACAGTACAGAGATGCCGCACTCCCCTCACCGCTCCTCCGGACATGTACGCTGGAATAAAGGACGGTTATAACCGCAGCTCGTGGTCAGGGCCACCATTCATTGCACACTAAATAATATTCATGCTGTTTCCTATTGTGAAGCATCAAGAAATATTTCTACCTTTGGATATTTGTTTCATAGTCGAGGGTCACGTACACAGATGAGATATAGGACTGTGTACACAGATGAGATATAGGACAGCGTACACAGATGAGATATAGGACCGCGCACACAGATGAGATATAGGACAGCGTACACAGATGAGATATAGGACAGCGTACACAGATGAGATATAGGACATCGTACACAGATGAGATATAGGACTGCGTACACAGATGAGATATATGACTGCGTAAAAAAGATGAGATATAGGACTGTGTACACAGATGAGATATAGGACTGCGTACACAGATGAGATATAGGACTGCGTACACAGATGAGATATAGGACTGTGTACACAGATGAGATATAGGACAGCGTACACAGATGAGATATAGGACCGCGTACACAGATGAGATATAGGACTGCGTACACAGATTAGATATAGGACTGCGTACACAGATGAGATATAGGACTGCGTACACAGATGAGATATAGGACAGCGTACACAGATGAGATATATGACTGCGTACACAGATAAGATATAGGACTGCGTACACGGATGAGATATAGGACCGCGTACACGGATGAGATATAGGACAGCGTACACGGATGAGATATAGGACTGCGTACACAGATGAGATATAGGACTGCGTACACAGATAAGATATAGGACTGCGTACACAGATGAGATATAGGACTGTGTACACAGATGAGATATAGGACAGCGTACACAGATGAGATATAGGACCGCGTACACAGATGAGATATAGGACTGCGTACACAGATTAGATATAGGACTGCGTACACAGATGAGATATAGGACAGCGTACACGGATGAGATATAGGACAGCGTACACAGATGAGATATAGGACCGCGTACACAGATGAGATGTAGGACCGCGTACACAGATGAGATGTAGAACTGCGTACACTGATGAGATATAGGACCACGTACACATATGAGATAGAGGACTGTGTACACTGATGAGATATAGGACTGTGTACACAGATGAGATATAGGACAGCGTACACAGATGAGATATAGGACAGCGTACACAGATGAGATGTAGAACTGCATACACAGATGAGATAGAGGACTGCGTACACAGATGAGATAGAGGACTGCGTACACAGATGAGATATAGGACCACGTACACAGATGAGATAGAGGACTGTGTACACTGATGAGATATAGGACCGAGTACACAGATGAGATATAGGACAGTGTACACAGATGAGATGTAGAACTGCATACACAGATGAGATAGAGGACTGTGTACACAGATGAGATATAGGACTGCGTACACAGATGAGATATAGGACTGCGTACACAGATGAGATATAGGACCGCGTACACAGATGAGATATAGGACTGCGCAACCAGATGAGATATAGGATAGTGTTATGAAGGCAATCCAGTGACACAGTGTGCCAGCAATCAGAGCACATACAGTGATCTGACAATAACCCAAAAACAATAGAACGAGCTCTGAGACGTGGAATCTCTGTAGACCGCAATACCTGAACCTATCCTAAACACAACTAAAGGCAGCTGTGGATTGCGCCTGACGCTACCTATGCAACTCGGCACAGCCTGAGAAACTGACTAGCCTGAAGATAGAAAAACAAGCCTGGCTTGCCTCAGAGAAATACCCCAAAGGAAAAGGCAGCCCCCCACATATAATGACTGTGAGTAAGATGAAAAGACAAAACGTAGGGATGAAATAGATTCAGCAAAGTGAGGCCCGATATTCTAGATAGAGCGAGGATAGCAAAGAGAACTTTGCAGTCTACAAAAAACCCTAAAGCAAAAAAACCACGCAAAGGGGGCAAAAAGACCCACCGTGCCGAACTAACGGCACGCCGGTACACCCTTTGCGTCTCAGAGCTTCCAGCAAAACAAATAGACAAGCTGGACAGAAAATATAGCACAAACAGCAAGAAGCACTTATCTAAGCAGAGCAGCAGGCCACAGGAAAGATCCAGAAGCTCAGATCCAACACTGGAACATTGACAAGGAGCAAGGAAAACAGAATCAGGTGGAGTTAAATAACGAAGCAGCTAACGAGCTCACCAGAACACCTGAGGGAGTAAGCTCAGAAGCTGCAGTACCACTTGTGACCACAGGAGTGAATTCAGCCACAGAATTCACAACAGTACCCCCCCTTGAGGAGGGGTCACCGAACCCTCACCAGAGCCCCCAGGCCGACCAGGATGAGCCACATGAAAGGCACGAACAAGATCGGGAGCATGGACATCAGAGGCAAAAACCCAGGAATTATCTTCCTGAGCATAACCCTTCCATTTAACCAGATACTGGAGTTTCCGTCTAGAAACACGAGAATCCAAAATTTTCTCCACAATATACTCCAATTCCCCCTCCACCAAAACCGGGGCAGGAGGCTCAACAGATGGAACCATAGGTGCCACGTATCTCCGCAACAACGACCTATGGAATACATTATGTATGGAAAAGGAGTCTGGGAGGGTCAGACGAAAAGACACAGGATTGAGAACCTCAGAAATCTTATACGGACCAATAAAACGAGGTTTAAATTTAGGAGAGGAAACCTTCATAGGAATATGACGAGAAGATAACCAAACCAGATCCCCAACACGAAGTCGGGGACCCACACGGCGTCTGCGATTAGCGAAAAGCTGAGCCTTCTCCTGGGACAAGGTCAAATTGTCCACTACCTGAGTCCAGATCTGCTGCAACCTGTCCACCACAGAATCCACACCAGGACAGTCCGAAGACTCAACCTGTCCTGAAGAGAAACGAGGGTGGAACCCAGAATTGCAGAAAAATGGAGAAACCAAGGTAGCCGAGCTGGCCCGATTATTAAGGGCGAACTCAGCCAACGGTAAAAAGGACACCCAATCATCCTGGTCAGCAGAAACAAAACATCTCAGATATGTTTCCAAGGTCTGATTGGTTCGTTCGGTCTGGCCATTAGTCTGAGGATGGAAAGCTGAGGAAAAAGATAGGTCAATGCCCATCCTACCACAAAAGGCTCGCCAAAACCTTGAAACAAACTGGGAACCTCTGTCAGAAACAATATTCTCAGGAATGCCATGCAAACGAACCACATGCTGGAAGAATAAAGGCACCAAATCAGAGGAGGAAGGCAATTTAACCAAGGGCACCAGATGGACCATTTTAGAAAAGCGATCACAGACCACCCAAATGACTGACATCTTTTGAGAAATGGGAAGGTCAGAAATGAAATCCATCGAAATATGTGTCCAAGGCCTCTTTGGGACCGGCAAGGGCAAAAGCAACCCACTGGCACGAGAACAGGAGGGCTTAGCCCTAGCACAAATCCCACAGGACTGCACAAAAGTACGTACATCCCGTGACAGAGATGGCCACCAGAAGGATCTAGCCACTAACTCTCTGGTACCAAAGATTCCAGGATGACCAGCCAACACCGAACAATGAAGTTCAGAGATAACTTTAATAGTCCACCTATCAGGGACGAACAGTTTCTCCGCTGGAAAACGATCAGGTTTGTTCGCCTGAAATTTTTGCAGCACCCTCCGCAAATCAGGGAAGATAGCAGACACAATGACACCTTCCTTGAGAATACCCGCCGGCTCAGATAACCCCGGGGAGTCGGGCACAAAACTCCTAGACAGAGCATCCGCCTTCACATTTTTAGAGCCCGGAAGATACGAAATCACAAAGTCGAAGCGGGCAAAAAATAACGACCAACGGGCCTGTCTAGGATTCAAGCGCTTGGCAGACTCGAGATAAGTCAAGTTCTTATGATCAGTCAATACCACCACGCGATGCTTAGCTCCTTCAAGCCAATGGCGCCACTCCTCGAATGCCCACTTCATGGCCAGCAACTCTCGGTTGCCCACATCATAATTACGCTCAGCGGCCGAAAACTTCCTGGAAAAGAATGCACATGGTTTCATCACTGAGCAACCAGAACCTCTCTGTGACAAAACCGCCCCTGCACCAATCTCAGAAGCATCAACCTCGACCTGGAAGGGAAGAGAAACATCTGGCTGACACAACACAGGGGCAGAACAAAAACGATGCTTCAACTCCCAAAAAGCCTCAACAGCAGCAGAAGACCAATTAATCAAATCAGCACCCTTCTTGGTCAAATCGGTCAATGGTTTGGCAATGCTAGAAAAATTACAGATGAAGCGACGATAAAAATTAGCAAAGCCCAGGAACTTTTGCAGACTTTTCAGAGATGTCGGCTGAGTCCAATCCTGGATGGCTTGGACCTTCACCGGATCCATCTCGATAGTAGAAGGGGAAAAGATGAACCCCAAAAATGAAACTTTCTGCACACCAAAGAGACACTTTGATCCCTTCACAAACAAAGAATTAGCACGCAGGACCTGAAAAACCATTCTGACCTGCTTAACATGAGACTCCCAATCATCTGAGAAGATCAAAATGTCATCCAAGTAAACAATCAGGAATTTATCCAGATACTCACGGAAAATGTCATGCATAAAAGACTGAAACACAGATGGAGCATTGGCAAGTCCGAACGGCATCACTAGATACTCAAAATGACCCTCGGGCGTATTAAATGCAGTTTTCCATTCATCTCCTTGCTTTATTCTCACCAGATTATACGCACCACGAAGATCTATCTTAGTGAACCAACTGGCCCCCTTAATCCGAGCAAACAAGTCAGATAACAATGGCAAGGGATACTGAAATTTAACAGTGATCTTATTCAGAAGGCGGTAATCAATACACGGTCTCAGTGAACCATCCTTCTTGGCTACAAAAAAGAACCCTGCTCCCAGTGGTGATGACGATGGGCGAATATGTCCCTTCTCCAGGGATTCCTTCACATAACTGCGCATAGCGGCGTGTTCAGGCACGGATAAATTAAATAATCGACCTTTAGGGAATTTACTACCAGGAATCAAATTGATAGCACAATCACAATCCCTATGCGGAGGTAGGGCATCGGACTTGGGCTCCTCAAATACATCCTGATAATCAGACAAGAACTCTGGGATCTCAGAAGGAGTGGATGACGAAATTGACAAAAATGGAACATCACCATGTACCCCCTGACAACCCCAGCTGGATACCGACATAGAGTTCCAATCCAATACTGGATTATGGGTTTGCAGCCATGGCAACCCCAATACGACCACATCATGCAGATTATGTAGCACTAGAAAGCGAATAACTTCCTGATGTGCAGGAGCCATGCACATGGTCAGCTGGGCCCAGTACTGAGGTTTATTCTTGGCCAAAGGTGTAGCATCAATTCCTCTCAACGGAATAGGACACCGCAAAGGCTCCAAGAAAAACCCACAACGTTTAGCATAATCCAAATCCATCAGATTCAGGGCAGCGCCTGAATCCACAAACGCCATGACAGAATACGATGACAAGGAGCATATCAAGGTAACGGACAGAAGGAATTTGGACTGTACAGTACCAATGACGGCAGACCTAGCGAACCGCTTAGTGCGCTTAGGACAATCAGAAATAGCATGAGTGGAATCACCACAGTAGAAACACAGCCCATTCAGACGTCTGTGTTCTTGCCGTTCAACTCTGGTCATAGTCCTATCGCACTGCATAGGCTCAGGTTTAATCTCAGGCAATACCGCCAAATGGCGCACAGATTTACGCTCACGCAAGCGTCGACCGATCTGAATGGCCAAAGACATAGACTCATTCAAACCAGCAGGCATAGGAAAACCCACCATGACATCCTTAAGAGCCTCAGAGAGACCCTTTCTGAACAAAGCTGCCAGCGCAGATTCATTCCACTGAGTGAGTACTGACCACTTCCTAAATTTCTGACAATATACTTCTATATCATCCTGACCCTGGCACAAAGCCAGCAAATTTTTCTCAGCCTGATCCACTGAATTAGGCTCATCGTACAGTAATCCGAGCGCCAGGAAAAACGCATCGACACTACTCAATGCAGGGTCTCCTGGCGCAAGAGAAAATGCCCAGTCCTGAGGGTCGCCGCGCAAAAAAGAAATAATAATCAAAACCTGTTGAACTGGATTACCAGAATAATGAGGTTTCAAGGCTAGAAATAGCTTACAATTATTTTTGAAGCTCAGAAACTTAGTTCTATCACCAAAAAACAAATCAGGAATAGGAATTCTTGGTTCTAGCATAGATTTCTGATCAATAGTATCTTGAATCTTTTGTACATTTATAACGAGATTATCCATTGAAGAGCACAGACCCTGAAAATCCATGTCCACAGCTGTGTCCTGAAGCACCCAAATGTCTAGGGGAAAAAAAAGACTGAACACAGAGCAGAGAAAAAAAAATTATGTCAGAACTTCTTTTTTCCCTCTATTGAGAATCATTAGTATAGGCTCCTTGTACTGTTATGAAGGCAATCCAGTGACACAGTGTGCCAGCAATCAGAGTACATACAGTGATCTGACAATAACCCAAAAACAATAGAACGAGCTCTGAGACGTGGAATCTCTGTAGACCGCAATACCTGAACCTATCCTAAACACAACTAAAGGCAGCTGTGGATTGCGCCTGACGCTACCTATGCAACTCGGCACAGCCTGAGAAACTGACTAGCCTGAAGATAGAAAAACAAGCCTGGCTTGCCTCAGAGAAATACCCCAAAGGAAAAGGCAGCCCCCCACATATAATGACTGTGAGTAAGATGAAAAGACAAAACGTAGGGATGAAATAGATTCAGCAAAGTGAGGCCCGATATTCTAGATAGAGCGAGGATAGCAAAGAGAACTTTGCAGTCTACAAAAAACCCTAAAGCAAAAAACCACGCAAAGGGGGCAAAAAGACCCACCGTGCCGAACTAACGGCACGGCGGTACACCCTTTGCGTCTCAGAGCTTCCAGCAAAACAAATAGACAAGCTGGACAGAAAATATAGCACAAACAGCAAGAAGCACTTATCTAAGCAGAGCAGCAGGCCACAGGAAAGATCCAGAAGCTCAGATCCAACACTGGAACATTGACAAGGAGCAAGGAAAACAGAATCAGGTGGAGTTAAATAACGAAGCAGCTAACGAGCTCACCAGAACACCTGAGGGAGTAAGCTCAGAAGCTGCAGTACCACTTGTGACCACAGGAGTGAATTCAGCCACAGAATTCACAACAGGATAGCTCCTGCTGCACTGATCGCCGCCTGTCTGCCTTCCGGTACTCCCACCTTCTGCCTCCTGCTCCCCCCACCGTCCAATCCCCCCCCCGCCTTCCGGTCCCCCCGACCTCCACTCCCTCCCACGCCCCAGAAATCACCCCCTGCCCAGTGATCACCCTTTACTGCTGCAGGCTCCTACATCTCAACTGCCCCCTCCTTTTTCCCGCTCCTGACAGCACCCTTCTGCCTTCCGGTGATCACCCCCCCCCTGCTGCTGCCAGCTCCTGCATCTCCTCAGGCCCCTTCGCATGACAGCTCCCTCCTGCCCCACTGATCGCCCCCCATTCCCCGCTGATCGCCCCCGTGCCCCGCTGATCGTGCCAGTGCCCCGCTGATCGCTCCCATGTCCCGCTCCCCTTACTGCTGCCGGCTCCTGCATCTCATCAGCCCCCCATGCCTGAAAGCCCCCTCCTGCAGTAGAAAGTTTCACTAAACACTCGCACATACACACACACGCACACTATAATAAAGTTTAGTTTTTTTACACACACACACCAACCTAGGGGGCACTGCTAGACCTAATATTAACCAACAGGCCAGACCGCATATCAAATATAAGGGTTGGGGGTCACTTGGGAAATAGCGATCACAAAATAATAAGTTTTCATGTATCCTTTAAAAAGATGTGTAATAGAGGGGTTACAAGGACACTAAACTTCAGGAGGGCAAATTTCCAACGGATGAGAGAGGATCTTGGTGCAATTAACTGGGACGATATCCTGAGACACAAAAATACACAAATAAAATGGGAGACGTTTATTAGCATCCTGGATAGGACCTGTGCACAGTATATACCGTATGGGAATAAACATACTAGAAATAGGAGGAAACCAATATGGCTAAATAGAGCTGTAAGGGGCGCAATAAGTGACAAAAAGAAAGCATTTAGAGAATTAAAGGAAGTAGGTAGTGAGGAGGCATTAAATAAATACAAAAAAATAAATAAATTCTGTAAAAAGCAAATCAAGGCAGCAAAGATTGAGACAGAGAGACTCATTGCCAGAGAGAGTAAAAATAATCCCAAAATATTCTTTAACTACATAAATAATAAGAAACTAAAAAATGATAGTGTTGGCCCCCTTAAAAATAGTCTGGGTGAAATGGTGGATGAGGATGAGGAAAAAGCCAATATGCTAAATGACTTTTTTTCATCAGTATTTACACAAGAAAATCCCATGGCAGACAAAATGACTAGTGATAAAAATTCCCCATTAAATGTCACCTGCTTAACCCAGCAGGAAGTGCGGCGGCGTCTAAAAATCACTAAAATTGACAAATCTCCGGGCCCGGATGGGATACACCCTCGAGTACTGCAGGAATTAAGTACAGTCATTGATAGACCATTATGTTTAATCTTTAAAGACTCCATAATAACAGGGTCTGTACCACAGGACTGGCGTATAGCAAATGTGGTGCCAATATTCAAAAAGGGGACAAAAACTGAACTCGGAAATTATCGGCCAGTAAGCTTAACCTCTACTGTGGGTAAAATCCTGGAGGGCATTCTAAGGGATGCTATACTGGAGTATCTGAAGAGGAATAACCTCATGACCCAGTATCAGCACGGGTTTACTAGGGACCGTTCATGTCAGACTAATCTGATCAGCTTCTATGAAGAGGTAAGTTCCGGATTGGACCAAGGGAACCCAGTGGATGTAGTGTATATGGACTTTTCAAAAGCTTTTGATACGGTGCCACACAAAAGGTTGATACATAAAATGAGAATAATGGGGATAGGGGAAAATATGTGTGAGTGGGTTGAGAGCTGGCTCAGGGATAGGAAACAAAGGGTGGTTATTAATGGAACACACTCGGACTGGGTAGCGGTTAGCAGTGGGGTACCACAGGGGTCAGTATTGGGCCCTCTTCTTTTTAACATATTTATTAATGACCTTGTAGGGGGCATTCAGAGTAGAATTTCAATATTTGCAGATGACACTAAACTCTGCAGGGTAATCAATACAGAGGAGGACAATTTTATATTACAGGATGATTTATGTAAACTAGAAGCTTGGGCTGATAAATGGCAAATGAGCTTTAATGGGGATAAATGTAAGGTCATGCACTTGGGTAGAAGTAATAAGATGTATAATTATGTGCTTAATTCTAAAACTCTGGGCAAAACCATCAATGAAAAAGACCTGGGTGTATGGGTGGATGACAAACTCATATTCAGTGGCCAGTGTCAGGCAGCTGCTACAAAGGCAAATAAAATAATGGGATGCATTAAAAGAGGCATAGATGCTCATGAGGAGAACATAATTTTACCTCTATACAAGTCACTAGTTCGACCACACTTAGAATACTGTGCACAGTTCTGGTCTCCAGTGTATAAGAAAGACATAGCTGAACTGGAGCAGGCGCAGAGGAGAGCGACCAAGGTTATTAGAGGACTGGGGGGTCTGCAATACCAAGATAGGTTATTACACTTGGGGCTATCTAGTTTGGAAAAACGAAGACTAAGGGGTGATCTTATTTTAATGTATTAATATATGAGGGGACAGTATAAAGACCTTTCTGATGATCTTTTTAATCATAGACCTGAGACAGGGACAAGGGGCATTCTCTGCGTTTGGAGGAAAAAAGGTTTAAGCATAATAACAGACGCGGATTCTTTACTGTAAGAGCAGCGAGACTATGGAACTCTCTGCCGTATGATGTTGTAATGAGTGATTCATTACTTAAATTTAAGAGGGGACTGGATACCTTTCTGGAAAAGTATAATGTTACAGGGTATATACACTAGATTCCCTGATAGGGCGTTGATCCAGGGAACTAGTCTGATTGCCGTATGTGGAGTCGGGAAGGAATTTTTTTTCCCAATATGGAGCTTACTCTTTGCCACATGGATTTTTTTGCCTTCCTCTGGATCAACATGCTAGGGCATGTTAGGTTAGGCTATGGGTTGAATTAGATGGACTTATAGTCTTCCTTCAACCTTAATAACTATGTAACTATGTAACCTGACGTACACTACACCACATGTACACTACACACCAACCTGACGTACACTATGTATGTCAGAAAGTCAAATGGCGCTCCTTCCCCTCCGAGCCTTGCCGTGTGCCGAAACAGTGGTTTACCCCCACATATGAGGTGTCAGTGTACTCAGGAGAAATTGCCTAATAAATTTTAGGATCCAATTTATCCTGTTACCCATGTGAAAATGAAAGAATTGAGGCTAAAAAATATTTTTGTGAAAAAAAAAAGAACTTTTTCATTGTTACGGATCACTTTGTGAAGCACCTGGGGGTACAAAATGCTCATTATGCATCTAGATAGGTTCCTTGGGGGGTCTAGTTTCCAAAATGGGGTCACTTGTGGGGGAGCTCCAATGCTTAGGCACACAGGGGCTCTCCAAACGAGACATGGTGTCCGCTAAAGATTGGAGCCAATTTTTCATTCAAAAAGTCAAATGGCGCTCCTTCCCTTCCAAGCCCTGCCGTGCGCCCAAACAGTGGTTTACCCCCACATATGAGGTATCGGCGTACTCGGGAGAAATTGGACAACAACTTTTAGTGTCCAGTTTCTCCTTTTACCATTGGGAAAAATAAACAAATTGTTGCTAAAAGATAATTTTTGTGACTAAAAAGTTAAATGTTCATTTTTTCCTTCCATGTTGCTTCTGCTGCTGTGAAGCACCTGAAGGGTTAATAAACTTCTTGAATGTGGTCTTGAGCACCTTGCGGGGTGCAGTTTTTAGAATGGTGTCACTTTTGGGTATTTTCAGCCATATAGACCCCTCAAACTGACTTCAAATGTGAGGTGGTCCCTAAAAAAATTGGTTTTGTAAATTTTGTTGTAAAAATGAGAAATCGCTGGTCAAATTTTAACCCTTATAACGTCCTAGCAAAAAAAAATTGGTTTCCAAAATTGTGCTGATGTAAAGTAGACATGTGGGAAATGTTATTTATTAACTATTTTGTGTCAGATAATTCTCTGGTTTAATAGAATAAAAATTCAAAATGTGAAAATTGTAAAATTTTCAACATTTTCCCCAAATTTCCAATTTTTTCACAAATAAACGCAAAAATTATCGACCTAAATTTACCACTAACATGAAGCCCAATATGTCACGAAAAAACAATCTCAGAATCGCTAGGATCCGTTGAAGCGTTCCTGAGTTATTACCTCATAAAGGGACACTGGTCAGAATTGCAAAAAATGGCAAGGTCTTTAAGGTCAAAATAGGCTGGGTCATGAAGGGGTTAACTCAGCTGCCAGCACACATGTTATGAAGAATCCAGAAGAGACTTTGATTTCTTTAACCCTTTCTGACCGTACGGGATAGTACGTCCAAGGTCAGATCCCCTGCTTTGATGCGGGCTCCGCGGTGAGCCCGCATCAAAGCCGGGACATGTCAGCTGTTTTGAACAGCTGACATGTGCCCGTATTAGGCGCGAGCAGAATCGCGATCTGCCCGCGCCTATTAACTAGTTAAATGCCGCTGTCAAACGCAGACAGCGGCATTTAACTACCGCATGCGGCCGGGCGGCCGGAAATGGCGTCATCGCCGACCCCCGTCACATGATCGGGGGTCGGCGATGCGTCTCCATTGTAACCATAGAGGTCCTTGAGACCACTATGGTTACTGATCGCCGGTGGCTGTGAGCGCCACCCTGTGGTCGGCGCTCACAGCACACCTGATTTTCTGCTACATAGCAGCGAAAATCAGATCGCTGCTAGGGTTGAGCGAAATGGGTCGTTCATTTTCAAAAGTTGCCGACTTTTGGCAAAGTCGGGTTTCATGAAACCCGATCCAACCCCCGTGCGTGGTCGGTCATGCGGTACGCGACTTTCGCGCCAAAGTCGCGTTTCAATGACGCGAAAAGCGCCATTTCTCAGCCAATGAAGGTAAACGCAGAGTGTGGGCAGCGTGATGACATAGGTCCTGGTCCCCACCATCTTAGAGAAGGGCATTACAGTGATTGGCTTGCTGTCTGCGGCGTCACAGGGGCTATAAAGGGGCGTTCCCGCCGACCGCCATCTTACTGCTGCTGATCTGAGCTTAGGGAGAGGTTGCTGCCGCTTCGTCAGAAGCAGGGATAGCGTTAGGCAGGGTCCATTAACCACCAAACCGCTTGTGCTGTAGCGATTTCCACTGTCCAACACCACCTTCGGTGTGCAGGGACAGTGGAAGCTACATTTTTTCCCCCTCAGCGCTGTAGCTCATTGGGCTGCCCTAGAAGGCTCCCTGATAGCTGCATTGCTGTGTGTACGCCGCTGTGCAAACCAACTGCTTTTTTCAAAGCACAAATCCTCTTGTTCCTTCCTTTCTGCACAGCTATCTTGTTTGTTTGTCCACACTTTTGATTTAATTTGTGCATCAGTCCACTCCTTATTGCTGCCTGCCATACCTGGCTGAGATTACTGCAGGGAGATAGTAATTGAAGGACAGTTCCTTTTTTTTTTTTTTTTTGTGGGAGATTAAGATTGGCATTTCTGCTAGAGTGCCATCCCTGTCTGTGCCATCTCTCACTCAGTGGGCCATAGAAAGCCTATTTATTTTTTTGGTTGATTTGGGTTCTAAATTCTACCTGAAAAAATCAATAAATCAATCAGTGGGAGATAAATATTGGCCTCTGGGCTTGTGTGCCACTCCTGACTCCTGTGTGCGTCATCTCCACACTCAGTGGGCCATAGAAAG
Organism: Ranitomeya imitator; assembly: GCF_032444005.1. Classification (NCBI taxonomy): domain Eukaryota; kingdom Metazoa; phylum Chordata; class Amphibia; order Anura; family Dendrobatidae; genus Ranitomeya; species Ranitomeya imitator. The sequence continues at coordinate 12,053,667 of NC_091284.1, read as the reverse complement.
CCTATTTTTTGTTTTATTTGTTTTCTAAATTCTCCCTGAAAAAATCATTTTATTTTATTTGGTTTCTAAATTCTTCCTGAAAAAAATCATTTTATTTTATTTTATTTTTTTCTAAAGTCTCCCTGAAAAAAAAAAAAAAAATCAGTGGGAGATTAATATTGCCCTTTCTGCTTGTGTGCCAGTCTTGACTCCTGGGTGTGCCATCTCTCTCTCTCTCTCTCTCTCCAATTGTGGGCCATAGAAAGCCTATTATTTTTTTTGCTTGATTTGGGTTCCAAAATCTACCTGAAAAAATCACTACATCAATCATTGGGAGAAAAATATTGGCCTCTGGGCTTGTGTGCCACTCCTGACTCCTGTGTGTGGCATCTCTCACTCACTGGGGCATAGAAAGCCTTTTTGTTTGTTTTTTATTTTTATTTGGTTTCTAAATTGTCATTGGAAAAATCATTTTATGTTATTTGGTTTCTAAATTCTTCCTGAAAAAATCATTTTATTTTATTTTGTTTGTAAAGTCTCCCTGAAAAAAAAAAATAAAATAAAAAAAAACAGTGGGAGATTAATATTTACATTTGTGCTTCAGTGACAGTCCTGCGTGTGTGGCATCTCTCTCATTTGGTGCCACCAAAAACAGAGTGTGTAACATTGTGCCTGATTTTCGTTGTGGTCTCACCCACCTGTAAAGGGGTAGCTAAATCATACTGAAGTTATAGCTCACCGTGTAAGTTGTGTGACAGCAACAAATACCGTTAGTTTGGTTATGTTTTTAAAACAATGAGGAAGTCTGGTGGAAGAGGTCGTGGCCGGGGGCGTTCATTGTCAGCTGGTAATGAGGGTAGTGGTAGTGGTGGAGCATCAGGTGGTCGTGGGAAAAAAAATATTGCACCTAAGTCTGGAGCTGTGGAGCCAGGTTCGTCGTCTGGCTACACAAGGCCTCGAACGCTCCCTTTTCTGGGAGTAGGAAAACCGCTTTTAAAGCCGGAGCAGCAAGAGCAAGTTTTGGCTTATCTTGCTGACTCAGCCTCTAGCTCTTTTGCCTCCTCTCGTGAAACTGGTAAATGTAAAAGCAGCGCGTCGTTAGTGGATGTTCACGGTCAGGGACAAGTCGCTTCCTTGTCCTCTTCAGCAAAAACAACAACAGAGAAGAATGCAGCAGGCGACACAACGGGTTACTCCATGGAGCTCTTTACACATACCGTCCCTGGCTTAGAAAGTGAAGCAGTTAACAGTCCATGCCCATTACAAGTTGAATCTGACATGGAGTGCACTGATGCACAGCCACAGCCAGACTACTATGCTGGTCCTTTGACTCAGACCACAACATTGCCCTCGCAGGGTAATGATCAAGAATCAGACCCTGATGAGACTATGTTGCCCCGTCACGAACGCTCTCCCACCGACTTACACGGTGACACAGACGGAGTTGCGCACGAGCTAGAAGAGGAGGTCATAGATGACCCAGTTGTTGACCACGATTGGCAGCCATTGGGGGAACAGGGTGCAGGCGGCAGCAGTTCTGAAGCGGAGGAGGAGGGGCCGCAGCAGGCATCAACATCGCAACAGGTTCCATCTGCCGGGCCCGTATCTTGCCCAAAACGCGTGGCAAAGCCAAAACATGTTGGAGGACAGCGTGGCCATCCGGTTAAAGCTCAGTCTGCAATGCCTGAAAAGGGATCCAATGCTAGAAAGAGTGCAGTCTGGCATTTTTTTTAAACAACATCCAATTGATCAGCGCAAAGTCATCTGTCAAAAATGTTCAACTACCTTAAGCAGAGGGCAGAATCTGAAAAGTCTCAATACAAGTTGCATGCATAGACATTTAACCACCATGCATTTGCAAGCTTGGACTAACTACCAAACGTCCCTTAAGGTTGTAGCACCCTCGGTCAATGAAGCTAGTCATCAACGCAACATCCCTTCCGGCAGTGTAGGGCCACCATTTTCCGCACCACCTGCAGTATCTGTGCAGGTTTCTTTGCCAGGCCAAAGCAGTCAGGGTCAGGGAATCACCAGTTTCGTAGTAGGAAACACTGCATCTAGGGCACCGGCGGCAACAATACCATCTCCCACCGTCTCTCAGTCTGCCATGTCCACCGGCACCCCCGCTAGTTCCACGATCTCCAGCTCTCCAGTCCAGCTCACCCTACATGAGACTATGGTTAGAAAAAGGAAGTACTTAGCCTCGCATCCGCGTACACAGGGTTTGAACGCCCACATAGCTAGACTAATCTCGTTAGAGATGATGCCCTACCGGTTAGTTGAAAGCGAAGCTTTCAAAGCCCTGATGGACTACGCTGTACCACGCTACGAGCTACCCAGTCGACACTTCTTTTCCAGAAAAGCCATCCCAGCCCTCCACCAGCATGTTAAAGAGCGCATCGTCCATGCACTCAGGCAATCTGTGAGCACAAAGGTGCACCTGACAACAGATGCATGGACCAGTAGGCATGGCCAGGGACGTTACGTGTCCATCACGGCACACTGGGTGAATGTTGTGGATGCAGGGTCCACAGGGGACAGCAATTTTGGGACAGTTCTGCCTAGCCCACGGTCTAGGAAACAGTTGGCTGTAGCCGTTCGCACCCCCTCCTCCTCCTCCTCCTCGTCCTCCTGCAGAAGCGAGAGCTCGTCCACAGACCGCAGTCGCACAACCACTCCATCCGCAGCTGCCACTGTTGCACACCAGGTCTCCCATTATGGGGCAGCTACTGGCAAACGTCAGCAGGCTGTATTGGCTATGAAGTGTTTGGGCGACAACAGACACACCGCGGAAGTTCTGTCCGAGCTCTTGCAGAAAGAAACGCAGTCGTGGCTGGGCACTGTAGATCTTGAGGCAGGCAAGGTAGTGAGTGATAACGGAAGGAATTTCATGGCTGCCATCTCCCTTTCCCAACTGAAACACATTCCTTGCCTGGCTCACACCTTAAACCTGGTGGTGCAGTGCTTCCTGAAAAGTTATCCGGGGTTATCCGACCTGCTCCTCAAAGTGCATGGACTTTGCTCACATATCCGCCATTCGCCCGTACACTCCAGCCGTATGCAGACCTATCAGCGGTCTTTGAACCTTCCCCAGCATCGCCTAATCATAGACGTTGCAACAAGGTGGAACTCAACACTGCACATGCTTCAGAGACTGTGCGAACAGAGGCGGGCTGTTATGTTTTTGTGGGAGGATACACATACGCGGGCAGGCAGTAGGAAGGCAGACATGGAGTTGTCAGGTGTGCAGTGGTCGAAGATTCAAGACATGTGTCAAGTCCTTCAGTGTTTTGAGGAATGCACACGGCTGGTTAGTGCAGACAACGCCATAATAAGCATGAGCATCCCCCTAACGCGTCTGCTGATGCAAAGTTTGACGCACATAAAGGATCAGGCGTCTGCAGCTGAGGAAGAGGAAAGCCTTGATGACAGTCAGCCATTGTCTGGCCAGGGCAGTGTACAGGACGAGGTAGCGGGCGAAGAGGAGGAGGAGGACGAGGAGGATGATGGAGATGATTATATTTTTAATGAGGAAGCTTTTCCGGGGCCACTGGAAATTGGTGGCGCGGCAAGGCCGGGTTCTGGTTTTTTGAGGGACACAAGTGACGTGGATTTGCCTGAAACTGCCCCTCAACCGAGCACAACCGCAGATTTGAGAACTGGAACTTTGGCCCACATGGCGGATTATGCCTTACGTATCCTCAAAAGGGACACACGCATTACTAAAATGATGAACGATGACGATTACTGGTTGGCCTGCCTCGTTGATCCTCGCTATAAAGGCAAATTGCAAAATATAATGCCACATGAGAACTTGGAAATAATATTAGCAACCAAACAATCAACTCTTGTTGACCGTTTGCTTCTGGCATTCCCTGCACACAGCACCCGTGATCGTTCTCACACGAGCTGCAGGGGCCAGCAGACCAGAGGTGTTAGAGAGGCAGAAATCAGAAGTGGCGTTGGCCAGAGGGGTTTTCTGACCAGGTTGTGGAGTGATTTTGCTATGACCGCAGACAGGACAGGTACTGCAGCATCAAAGTGACAGGAGACAACATTTGTCCAGTATGGTTACAAACTATTTTTCATCCCTTATCGACGTTCTCCCTCAACCGTCATTCCCATTTGATTACTGGGCATCCAAATTAGACACCTGGCCAGAATTGGCAGAATATGCATTGCAGGAGCTTGCTTGCCCGGCAGCTAGTGTCCTATCAGAAAGAGTATTCAGTGCTGCAGGTTCAATACTAACAGAAAAAAGGACTCGTCTGGCTACCCAAAATGTAGATGATCTAACCTTCATTAAAATGAACCACAACTGGATTTTGAAATCTTTTGCCCCACCTTGCCCGGCTGACACCTAGCTTTCCTATGAAAAGGTCTTGCCTGTGGACTATTATGAATGACTTTTCCAATCTCGTAATTTGCAGCAGCTCATTGTCCATCATACGACATGTTTACACCTCCCTAAATGGCCAAACTCCCCACACGGGGCCGTGGTATCGCCACTTGGCACCAGCACCCGTGAGAGTGCTGTTTTTTTTCTGAAGAGGTGGGTGTGCCTGCTTTTGGTCGACGGCACTGCCACTGGGTCCCTCATAGTACAATAAAGTGTCTCTGGCGGTGGTGGTGCGCACCCAACGTCAGACAGACCGTTGTAATATGAGGGGCCCTGGGCCTGTACCGCCGGCCACAAGACAGTTCCCCCCCCCCAGCTCAAACAGTGCTCTACCACTTGCAAAATTATCTCTCACAGCTCCACCAATGTTTAGTCTATGCGCTGACATCCTTCAATGCCTGGCACTGACAATACCATTGTATTGACATTTTTGTTATGTTAGGCCTTCGAAGCCTGTCTGCGGTCCCTCCTTCCATTAGGCCTCCACTGACCATTGTACTGCTGCCCTTGTACCCCTGGAACCAATTTTAAATTGCCAACAGCCCTATTTTTTTATGTTAGGCCTTCGAAGCCTGTCTGCGGTCCCTCCTCCCACTAGGCCTCCACTGACCATTGTACTGCTGCCCTTGTACCCCTGGAACCAATTTTAAATTGCCAACAGCCCTATTTTTTTATGTTAGGCCTTCGAAGCCTGTCTGCGGTCCCTCCTTCCACTTGGCCTCCACTGACCATTGTACTGCTGCCCGTGTACCCCTGGAACCAATTTTAAATTGCCAACAGCCCAATTTTGTTATGTTAGGCCTTCGAAGCCTGTCTGCGGTCCCTTCTTTCTACTACTACTACACTGACCAGACCACTGCTGCCCGTGTATCCCTGGAACCAATGTTAAATTGCCTGCACCCCTATTTTTGTTATGTTAGGCCTTCGAAGCCTGTCTGCAGTCCCTTCTTCCACTAGGCCTCCACTGACCATTGTACTGCTGCCCGTGTACCCCTGGAACCAATTTTAAATTGCCAACAGCCCTATTTTTTTATGTTAGGCCTTCAAAGCCTGTCTGCCGTCCCTCCTTCCACTAGGCCTCCACTGACCATTGTACTGCTGCCCTTGTACCCCTGGAACCAATTTTAAATTGCCAACAGCCCTATTTTTTTATGTTAGGCCTTCGAAGCCTGTCTGCGGTCCCTTCTTTCTACTACTACTACACTGACCAGACCACTGCTGCCCGTGTACCCCTGGAACCAATGTTAAATTGCCTGCACCCCTATTTTTGTTATGTTAGGCCTTCGAAGCCTGTCTGCGGTCCCTCCTTCCACTTGGCCTCAACTGACCATTGTACTGCTGCCCGTGTACCCCTGGAACCAATTTTAAATTGCCAACAGCCCTATTTTTTTATGTTAGGCCTTCGAAGCCTGTCTGCGGTCCCTCCTTCCACTTGGCCTCCACTGACCATTGTACTGCTGCCAGTGTACCCCTGGAACCAATTTTAAATTGCCAACAGCCCTATTTTTTTATGTTAGGCCTTCAAAGCCTGTCTGCAGTCCCTCCTTCCACTTGGCCTCCACTGACCTGTCTACTGCTGCCCGTGTACCCCTGGAACCAATGTAAAAGTGCCTACAGCCTGTCCAATTTGTTATGTTAGGCCTTCGAAGCCTGTCTGCGGTCCCTTCTTTCTACTACTACTACACTGACCAGACCACTGCCGCCCGTGTACCCCTGTAACCTATTTTAAAGTGCATACAGCCAATTTTTTTTCTCTATTTTACAATTATAAAGCCCAGATGGACTACGCTGTACCACGGTAAGAGCTACCCAGTCGTCACTTCTTTTGCGAGAAAAGCCATCCCAGCACTACAGCATCATGTAAAAATCTGCATTGTCCATGCTCTCTGGCTATCTAATAGTAGAAAGGTGCACCTGACAACAGATGCATGGACCAGTAGGCATGTCCACGAAAGGTTAGATGTCCATTACGGCGCACTGGGTTAATGTTGTGGATGCATGGTCCACAGGGGACAGCCTACAAAGTCTGTCTGCAGTCCCAAATATAAATTGTCCTCCGCTTACCACACCAATGCTGCCTGTGTACCCCTGGAATATTTCATAAACTCCATTGACCAAAATTTGGGGTTTACAGCCTACTACCAGTGTCTGCCGCTCCAAGGTGTTCCCCGGGTTGCCTTTTCTGAGCTTTGATCTTCAGGCTCTTCTTAAGTAGTTGTTGAAAACAACACTGCATTCGGCCTACAAGTTGGGTCTGGGGTGTAGAGATGGTGTGTTCCACTCCAAGGTGTTCCCAAGGTTTCCTCGCCATTGCTGCGATCTTAATGCTCTCGTTTAGTAGTTGTTGGAAACTACACTGCATTAGGCCTACTAGTTGGGTATGGGGTGTAGAGAGATGGTGTGTTACACTCCAAGGTGTTCCCCAGGTTTCCTCTCCATTGCTTCGATCTTCCTGCTCTCGTTTAGTAGTTGTTGGAAACTACACTGCATTAGGCCTACAAATTGGGTATGGGGTGTAGAGAGACGGTGTTTTACACTCCAAGGTGTTCCCCAGGTTTCCTCTCCATTGCTTCGATCTTCTGGCTCTCGTTTAGTAGTTGTTGGAAACTACACTGCATTAGGCCTACAAATTGGGTATGGGGTGTAGAGAGATGGTGTGTTACACTACAAGGTGTTCTCCAGGTTGCCTTTCCTGAGCTTCTATCTTCAGGCTCTCATTAAATTGTGGTTAAATGGAACAACTGCATTTGGCGTACTAGTTGGGTTGGGGCCTACTATCGGTGTCTACCACTCCTTGCTGTTCTCCTGGTTTCCTGTCCTGAAATTCCATTTTCAGGCTCTCGTTAAGTAGTTGTTAATGTTAGACTGCATTTGGCCTACTAGTTGGGTTGGGGCCTACTATCGGTGTCTGCCACTCCTTGCTGTTCTCCTCCACTGAACAAAGCTGTGCCGCCTGTTTACTACGGTTGCCAATTTTGAACTGCATTTCGACTACTTACTGATTTGGGCCTACTCTCTGTGTCAGCCTCTCATTCCAGTTGTCCTCCACTGCAATGCCCCCTGGTTAGTCCTGTGTTACCAATTTTGAACTGCATTTAGCCAACTTTATTCTTTGGGCCTATATCTGTGTTTCCTCCTCATCCTGCCCATTGCCCAGCCAGTGATAGATGAGTCTGCTGGTACATTGACCCATAACGCTAAATTCCCCGTGCACGCTACACAGCAAGATTGTGACCCTGCTGAAAGTCAGGTTCCTCTTCCCGCATACCATACCACCTTACACGGGGACAAAGAGGAAGGTGCAGATGAAAGTGCAGGTTCCTTCATCAGGTGGGGGGAGGAATACTAGTTGGCGACGTCACTGGCACAGGGCCTCTCATAGTACGCAAAAGTGTTGCTGCCGGTGGGAGGCGCCCCCGCCGTGCAAACACACCGCTGTACTTTGAGGGGCCCTGTGCCAGTGCCAATGCCAACGAGTGGGCCCCCCTGCTTGCTCAGGATCACAGCACTTGCAAAGTTGAAATACTTTCCTCTCCCTGCTCCACTGCCGTGACGTGGTCCAGATTTCCTGGGCCCACTAATTACTTGAACCAGCCCTACCCCCCACAACTTTAGCCAAATGACCCCCAATTTCAAATGCCTTCCAATTATTATAAGCTAAATTACGATTGACAAGCTTCAGTAAAAAGAATGGATGTTTTTGCCATTAAAATGGGCACTGTAGGTGTTTTCCTGGCCTCCACTCACTGCCGACTATGCTCCCCCATTGACTTGCATTGGGTTTCGTGTTTCGGGCGATACCCGACTTTTCGCGATAATCTGCCGATTCCACTCGACTCGACTTCTAAGATAGTCGGGTTTTGCGAAACACGGCTCGACTCTAAAAAGGTCAAGGTCGCTCAACCCTAATCGCTGCTATGTAGCAGAGCCGATCGCGTTGTGCCTGCTTCTAGCCTCCCATGGAGGCTATTGAAGCATGGCAAAAGTAAAAAAAAAAAAGTTTAAAAAAAATGTGAAAAAAATAAAAAAAGTATAAAAGTTTAAATCACCCCCCTTTCGCCCCAATCAAAATAAATCAATAAAAAAAAAATCAAACCTATACATATTTGGTATCGCCGCGCTCAGAATCGCCCGATCTATCAATTAAAAAAAAGCATTAACCTGATCGCTAAACGGCGTAGCGATAAAAAAATTAGAAACGCCAGAATTACGTTTTTTTGGTCGCCGCAACATTGCATTAAAATGCAATAACGGGCGATCAAAAGAACGTATCTGCACCAAAATGCTATCACTAAAAACATCATCTCGGCACGCAAAAAATAAGCCCTCAACTGACCCCAGATCATGAAAAATGGAGACGCTACGAGTATCAGAAAATGGCGCAATTGTTTTATTTTTTTTAGCAAAGTTTGGAATTTTTTTTCACCACTTACGTAAAAAATAACCTAGTCATGTTAGGTGTCTATGAACTCGTACTGACCTGGAGAATCATAATGGCAGGTCATTTTTAGCATTTAGTGAACCTAGCAAAAAAAGCCAAACAAAAAACAAGTGTGGGATTGCACTTTTTTTTGCAATTTCACCGCACTTGGAATTTTTTTCCCGTTTTCTAGTACACGACATGGTAAAACCAATGATGTCGTTCAAAAGTACAACTCGTCCCGCAAAAAAATAAGCCCTCACATGGCCAAATTGACGGAAAAATAAAAAAGTTATGGCTCTGGGAAGGAGGGGAGCGAAAAACGAACACGGAAAAACGAAAAATCCCAAGGTCATGAAGGGGTTAAGAATCCTTGTTGAATGCATAAACAGCAGCAGGTAAAAAAGACTTTCTTTGAGACAGGCTGAAAGCACATGTGCCTCTAATGAAGCCAAGATAGCGACTGAGACACAGGGAGAAGAAGAAGAAAGTGACATGATACCCAGCAGAGGGAGACAGGGAGAGAGAAGGGACAAACCTCATGGAAAGGGAGGATTTCAGCTCTGCAAAACACAGGAACACATAGCAACAATAAACAATATGAGAATTGCAATACAGCATGTGAAATGTACAGGGCAGTCTGTAAAATGTCTCATTCATGGGACATCACACTTTTCAGTATGATCGCTTGCACAGTGCTCCTTGGGATGTTTAAAGTTTTGGAAATCATTTTGTATCCAAATCCAGCTTTAACCCCTTTCTGCCATTAGACGTACTATTCCGTCCATGTGGGGTGGGCCTTACTTCCCAAGGACGGGACAGTACGTCCAGCGCGATTGGCCGTGCTCACGGGGGGAGCGCGGCCGATCGCGGCCGGGTGTCAGCTGTCTATCGCAGCTAACATCCGGCACTATGTGCCAGGAGCGGTCACGGACCGCCCTCGGCACATTAACCCCCGGCACACCGCGATCAAACATGATCGCGGTGTGCCGGCGGTATAGGGAAGCATCGCGTAGGGAGGGGGCTCCCTGCGGGCTTCCCTGAGGCCCCCACAGCAACGCGATGTGATCGCGTTGCTCCGAGGGTCTCCTACCTCCTTCCTCGCTGCAGACCCCGGATCCAAAATGGCTGCGGCATCCGCATCCTGCAGGGAGGGAGGTGGCTTACCAAGTGCCTGCTCAGAGCAGGCACTGTGAAGCCTGCAGTGCTGCATATCAGATCGGTGATCTGACAGAGTGCTGTGCAAACTGTCAGATCATCGATCTGTGATGTCCCCCCCTGGGACAAAGTAAAAAAGTTTTTAAAAAAATTTCCACATATAGTTACATAGTTATTAAGGTTGAAGGAAGACCATAAGTCCATCTAGTTCAACCCATAGCCTAACCTAACATGCCCTAACATGTTGATCCAGAGGAAGGCAAAAAAAAACCCATGTGGCAAAGAGTGAGCTCCACATTGGGAAAAAAATTCCTTCCCGACTCCACATACGGCAATCAGACTAGTTCCCTGGATCAACGCCCTATCAAGGAATCTAGTGTATATACCCTGTAACATTATACTTTTCCAGAAATGTATCCAGTCCCCTCTTAAATATAAGTAATGAATCACTCACTACAACATCATATGGCAGAGAGTTCCATAGTCTCACTGCTCTTACAGTAAAGAATCCACGTCTGTTATTATGCTTAAACCTTTTTTCCTCCAAACGCAGAGGATGCCCCCTTGTCCCTGTTTCAGGTCTATGATTAAAAAGATCATCAGAAAGGTCTTTGTACTATCCCCTCATATATTTATACATTAACATAAGATCACCCCTTAGCCTTCGTTTTTCCAAACTAAATAGACCCAAGTGTAATAACCTATCTTGGTATTGCAGACCCCCCAGTCCTCTAATAACCTTGGCTCATTGCCATTTATCAGCCCAAGCTTCTAGTTTACATAAATCATCCTGTAATATAAAATTGTCCTCCTCTGTATTGATTACCCTGCAGAGTTTAGTGTCATCTGCAAATATTGAAATTCTACTCTGAATGCCCCCTACAAGGTCATTAATAAATATGGTTAAAAGAAGAGGGCCCAAAACTGACCCCTGTGGTACCCCACTGCTAACCGCTACCCAGTCCGAGTGTGCTCTGTTATGACCTGGTGGTTAGGACAATAGTGGACCTGGTGGTTAAGAGCACCCGGAAAGACCTGATAGTTACAAATCATAGGACAAGCTCTGGGAAGTGGAAACTCTGCTGACCGCAATCCCTAAGCCTATCACACACACTAAAAATAGCCGTGGATTGCTCCTAACGCTCCCTATGCAACTCGTCACAGCCTCAGAAACTAGCTAGCCCTAAAGAGGAAAACAAAGCCTACCTTGCCTCAGAGAAATTTCCCAAAGGAAAAGGCAGCCCCCCCACATATAATGACTGTGAGTTAAGATGAAATCACAAACACAGAGATGAAATAGATTTAGCAAAGAGAGGCCCGACTTACTAAATAGACAGAGGATAGGAAAGGCAACTTTGCGGTCAGCACAAAAACCTACAAAAAACCACGCAGAGAGTGCAGGGAAAAAAAACCTTCCGCACCGACTCACGGAGCGGAGGTGCCCCTCTGCGTCCCAGAGCTTCCAGCAAGCGAGGCAATATTCACAATAGCATGCTGGACAGAAAAAATAGCAAACAAGAAAATAACAAGAGAACTTAGCTTCTGTTGGAGTAAACAGGTAACCAGAACGATCCAGGAGCGAACTAGACCCATAGAACAACATTGACAGGTGGCGTAGAGCAAAGCTCTAGGTGGAGTTAAATAGAGCAGCCCGCTAACGAATTAACCTCGTCACCAGTAGAAGGAAACTCAGAAACACCCACAGCCACCAGAGAAAGTCCATGGACAGAACCAGCCGAAGTACCATCCATGACCACAGGAGGGAGCTTGACAACAGAATTCACAACAGTACCCCCCCTTGAGGAGGGGTCACCGAACCCTCACCAGAGCCCCCAGGCCGACCAGGATGAGCCAAATGAAAGGCACGAACCAGATCGGCAGCATGAACATCAGAGGCAAAAACCCAGGAATTATCTTCCTGACCATAACCCTTCCACTTGACCAGGTACTGGAGTTTCCGTCTCGAAATACGAGAATCCAAAATCTTCTCCACCACATACTCCAACTCCCCCTCAACCAACACCGGGGCAGGAGGATCAATGGATGGAACCACAGGCGCCACGTATCTCCGCAACAATGACCTATGGAACACATTATGGATGGCAAAAGAAGCTGGAAGGGCCAAACGAAATGACACAGGATTGAGCACCTCAGAAATCTTATACGGACCAATGAAACGAGGCTTAAACTTAGGAGAAGAAACCTTCATAGGAACATAGCGAGATGACAACCAAACCAAATCCCCAACACGAAGTCGGGGACCCACACAGCGCCGGCGGTTAGCGAAACGTTGAGCCTTCTCCTGGGACAATGTCAAATTGTCCACCACATGAACCCAAATCTGCTGCAACCTATCCACCACAGTATCCACACCAGGACAGTTCGAAGACTCAACCTGCCCTGAAGAGAAACGAGGGTGGAAACCAGAATTGCAGAAAAACGGCGAAACCAAAGTAGCCGAGCTGGCCCGATTATTAAGGGCGAACTCAGCCAAAGGCAAAAAGGACACCCAATCATCCTGATCAGCAGAAACAAAGCATCTCAGATATGTTTCCAAAGTCTGATTAGTTCGCTCGGTCTGGCCATTTGTCTGAGGATGGAAAGCCGAGGAAAAAGACAAATCAATGCCCATCCTAGCACAAAAGGACCGCCAAAACCTCGAAACAAACTGGGAACCTCTGTCCGAAACGATGTTCTCCGGGATACCATGTAAACGAACCACATGCTGGAAAAACAATGGCACCAAATCAGAGGAGGAAGGCAATTTAGACAAGGGTACCAAATGGACCATCTTAGAAAAGCGATCACAAACCACCCAAATGACCGACATCTTTTGAGAGACGGGGAGATCCAAAATAAAATCCATAGAAATATGCGTCCAGGGCCTCTTCGGGACCGGCAAGGGCAAAAGCAACCCACTGGCACGAGAACAACAAGGCTTAGCCCGAGCACAAGTCCCACAGGACTGCACAAAAGAACGCACATCCCGCGACAAAGACGGCCACCAAAAGGATCTAGCCACCAAATCTCTGGTACCAAAGATTCCAGGATGACCAGCCAACACTGAACAATGAATCTCAGAGATAACTCTACTAGTCCATTTATCAGGGACAAACAGTTTCTCCGCTGGGCAACGGTCAGGTCTATCAGCCTGAAATTTCTGCAGCACCCGCCGCAAATCAGGGGAGATGGCAGACAAAATTACCCCCTCTTTGAGAATACCCGCCGACTCAGGAACACCCGGAGAGTCAGGCACAAAACTCCTTGACAGGGCATCAGCCTTCACATTCTTAGAGCCCGGAAGGTACGAAACCACAAAATCAAAACGGGAGAAAAATAACGACCATCGAGCCTGTCTAGGATTCAACCGTTTGGCAGACTCAAGATAAGTCAAATTCTTGTGATCTGTCAAGACCACCACGCGATGCTTGGCTCCTTCAAGCCAATGACGCCACTCCTCAAATGCCCACTTCATGGCCAACAACTCTCGATTACCAACATCATAATTGCGTTCAGCAGGCGAAAACTTTCTAGAAAAGAAAGCACATGGCTTCATCACCGAGCCATCAGAACTTCTTTGCGACAAAACAGCCCCTGCTCCAATCTCAGAAGCATCAACCTCAACCTGAAACGGGAGCGAAACATCTGGCTGGCACAACACAGGGGCAGAAGAAAAACGACGCTTCAACTCCTGAAAAGCTTCCACAGCCGCAGAAGACCAATTGACCACATCAGCACCCTTCTTGGTCAAATCAGTCAATGGTTTAGCAACACTGGAAAAATTAGCGATGAAGCGACGATAAAAATTAGCAAAGCCCAGGAACTTTTGCAGGCTCTTCACAGATGTCGGCTGAGTCCAATCGTAAATGGCCTGGACTTTAACAGGGTCCATCTCGATAGTAGAAGGGGAAAAAATGAACCCCAAAAATGAAACCTTCTGAACTCCAAAGAGACACTTTGATCCCTTCACAAACAAGGAATTCGCACGAAGGACCTGGAACACCATTCTGACCTGCTTTACATGAGACTCCCAATCATCCGAAAAGACCAAAATATCATCCAAATACACAATCAGGAATTTATCCAGGTACTCTCGGAAGATGTCATGCATAAAGGACTGAAATACTGATGGAGCATTGGAAAGCCCGAATGGCATAACCAGGTACTCAAAATGGCCCTCGGGCGTATTAAATGCTGTTTTCCATTCATCGCCCTGCTTAATACGCACAAGATTATACGCCCCTCGAAGATCTATCTTGGTGAACCAACTAGCCCCTTTAATACGAGCAAAAAAATCAGACAGCAGCGGCAAAGGATACTGAAATTTGACTGTAATTTTATTAAGAAGGCGGTAATAAATACAAGGTCTCAAAGAACCATCCTTCTTGGCCACAAAAAAGAACCCTGCTCCTAACGGTGATGACGACGGGCGAATATGGCCTTTCTCCAAGGATTCCTTTATATAACTCCGCATAGCGGCGTGTTCTGGCACAGATAAATTGAACAATCGGCACTTAGGAAACTTACTACCAGGAATCAAATTAATTGCACAATCGCAATCCCTATGAGGAGGTAGGGCACTAGCTTTGGGCTCATCAAACACATCCCGATAATCCGACAAAAACTCCGGAACTTCAGAAGGAGTGGAAGACGAAATAGACAAAAATGGAACATCACCATGTACCCCCTGGCAACCCCAGCTGGACACAGACATAGATTTCCAGTCCAATACTGGATTATGAACCTGTAGCCATGGCAACCCCAAAACGACCACATCATGCAGATTATGCAACACCAAAAAGCGGATATCCTCCTGATGTGCAGGAGCCATGCACATGGTCAATTGGGTCCAGTACTGAGGCTTATTCTTGGCCAAAGGCGTAGCATCAATTCCTCTCAATGGAATAGGATACTGCAAGGGCTCCAAGAAAAACCCACAGCGCCTGGCAAACTCCAAGTCCATCAAATTCAGGGCAGCGCCTGAATCCACAAATGCCATAACAGAATAGGATGACAAAGAGCAAATCAGAGTAACGGACAATAGAAATTTAGACTGTACCGTACCAATGGTGGCAGACCTAGCGAACCGCTTAGTGCGCTTAGGACAATCGGAGATAGCATGAGTGGAATCACCACAGTAAAAACACAGCCCATTCCGACGTCTGTGTTCTTGGCGTTCAGCTCTGGTCAAAGTCCTATCACATTGCATAGGCTCAGGCCCATGCTCAGATAGTACCGCCAAATGGTGCACAGCTTTACGCTCACGCAAGCGTCGATCGATCTGAATGGCCAAAGACATAGACTCATTCAGACCAGCAGGCATGGGAAATCCCACCATGACATCCTTAAGGGCTTCAGAGAGACCCTTTCTGAAGATTGCTGCCAGGGCACATTCATTCCACTGAGTGAGCACAGACCACTTTCTAAACTTCTGACAATATATCTCCGCTTCATCCTGACCCTGACACAGAGCCAGCAAGATTTTCTCTGCCTGATCCACTGAATTAGGTTCGTCATAAAGCAATCCAAGCGCCAGGAAAAATGCATCAATATTACATAATGCAGGATCTCCTGGCGCAAGGGAAAATGCCCAGTCTTGAGGGTCACCACGTAATAAGGAAATAATGATCTTTACTTGTTGAACAGGGTCACCTGAGGAGCGAGGTTTCAAGGCAAGAAACAATTTACAATTATTTTTGAAATTCAAGAACTTAGATCTATCACCAAAAAACAAATCAGGAATTGGAATCCTAGGCTCTGACATCGGATTCTGAACCACAAAATCTTGAATGTTTTGTACACTTATAGTGAGATTATCCATCAAAGAGGACAGACCTTGAATGTCCATATCTACACCTGTGTCCTGAACCACCCAGAGGTAAAGGGGAAAAGAGAGACAAAACACAGTGCAAAGAAAAAAAAAATGGTCTCAGAACTTCTCTTATCCCTCTATTGAGATGCATTAATACTTTGGGCCACCTGTACTGTTATGACCTGGTGGTTAGGACAATAGTGGACCTGGTGGTTAAGAGCACACGGAAAGACCTGATAGTTACAAATCATAGGACGAGCTCTGGGAAGTGGAAACTCTGCTGACCGCAATCCCTAAGCCTATCACACACACTAAAAATAGCCGTGGATTGCTCCTAACGCTCCCTATGCAACTCGTCACAGCCTCAGAAACTAGCTAGCCCTAAAGAGGAAAACAAAGCCTACCTTGCCTCAGAGAAATTTCCCAAAGGAAAAGGCAGCCCCCCACATATAATGACTGTGAGTTAAGATGAAATCACAAACACAGAGATGAAATAGATTTAGCAAAGAGAGGCCCGACTTACTGAATAGACAGAGGATAGGAAAGGCAACTTTGCGGTCAGCACAAAAACCTACAAAAAACCACGCAGAGAGTGCAGGGGAAAAAAACCTTCCGCACCAACTCACGGAGCGGAGGTGCCTCTCTACGTCCCAGAGCTTCCAGCAAGCGAGGCAATATTATTCACAATAGCATGCTGGACAGAAAAAATAGCAAACAAGAAAATAACAAGAGAACTTAGCTTCTGTTGGAGTAAACAGGTAACCAGAACGATCCAGGAGCGAACTAGACCCATAGAACAACATTGACAGGTGGCGTAGAGCAAAGCTCTAGGTGGAGTTAAATAGAGCAGCCCGCTAACGAATTAACCTCGTCACCTGTAGAAGGAAACTCAGAAACACCCACAGCCACCAGAGAAAGTCCATGGACAGAACCAGCCGAAGTACCATCCATGACCACAGGAGGGAGCTCGACAACAGAATTCACAACAGTGCTCCATTAATAACCACCCTTTGTTTCCTATCCCTGAGCCAGCTCTCAACCCACTTGCACATATTTTCCCCTATCCCCATTATTCTCATTTTATGTATCAACCTTTTGTGTGGCACCGTATCAAAAGCTTTTGAAAAGTCCATATACACTACATCCACTGGGTTCCCTTGGTCCAGTCCGGAACTTACCTCTTCATAGAAACTGATCAAATTAGTCTGACATGAACGGTCCCTAGTAAACCTGTGCTGATACTGGGTCATGAGGTTATTCCTCTTCAGATACTCCAGTATAGCATCCCTTAGAATGCCCTCCAGGATTTTACCCACAGTAGAGGTTAAGCTTACTGGCCTATAATTTCCGAGGTCAGTTTTTGTTCCCTTTTTGAATATTGGCACCATATTTGCTATACGGACAAAAGGCAGGGAGCCAGCACACCGAGGAAATGCAGGAAGCACGGATCTCCGTCCTGACGTGACGTGAAGAATATCCAAAAAACGAAAAGATGATCCAGCTTCCAAATAAAATATAAAAGTTTAATCCAACATATTAAAATAAGGAGACAACTCCTGGGACAGCATCATACACATAGTAAGGCGAGCGACGCGTTTCGACCAAGCGGTCTTTATCACAGCTGATCTGCTAAATGACATATCCGGTATATATACAATATAGCACCAATCAAATGCTAGAAAAATGTCATGTGATACATAGGTAAAAAAAAAAATAAAATAAAAAAAAAAAAAAAAATTCACAAATGTACCCAATAAATTCAAAACAATAATGTGCAGAAGGATATATACAATAGATAATGAACAATAAACAATGCACAATGAATAAGAATAAAGACATAAAGAAAATGAAGAAATACAGAGGAGGGACATTGCTAGTAATGAAACATTAGTTCATTTCGTTTGTTCAAACCACCTGGAAACCTTGTACCTAGATTAAAGATCCAGAACGCTTTTCTGGTAAGTAACTTACTTACTTTATGTCTTTATTCTTATTCATTGTGCATTGTTTATTGTTCATTATCTATTGTATATATCATTCTGCACATTATTGTTTTGAATTTATTGGGTACATTTGTGAATTTTTTTTATTTTTTTTTTTTATTTTATTTATTTTTTTTTACCTATGTATCACATGACATTTTTCTAGCATTTGATTGGTGCTATATTGTATATATACCGGATATGTCATTTAGCAGATCAGCTGTGATAAAGACCGCTTGGTCGAAACGCGTCGCTCGCCTTACTATGTGTATGATGCCGTCCCAGGAGTTGTCTCCTTATTTTAATATGTTGGATTAAACTTTTATATTTTATTTGGAAGCTGGATCATCTTTTCGTTTTTTGGATATTTGCTATACGCCAGTCCTGTGGCACAGACCCTGTTATTATGGAGTCTTTAAAGATTAAAAATAATGGTCTATCAATGACTGTACTTAATTCCTGCAGTACTCGAGGGTGTATCCCATCCGGGCCCGGAGATTTGTCAATTTTAGTGATTTTTAGACGCCGCCGCACTTCCTGCTGGGTTAAGCAGGTGACATTTAATTGGGAATTTTTATCACTAGACATTTTGTCTGCCATGGGATTTTCTTGTGTAAATACTGATGAAAAAAAGTCATTTAGCATATTGGCTTTTTCCTCATCCTCATCCACCATCTCACCCAGACTATTTTTATGGGGGCCAACACTATCATTTTTTAGTTTCTTACTATTTATGTAGTTAAAGAATAGTTTAGGATTATTCTTACTCTCTCTGGCAATGAGTCTCTCTGTCTCAATCTTTGCTGCCTTGATTTGATTTTTACAGAATTTATTTAATTTTCTGTATTTATTTAATGCCTCCTCGCTACCTACTTCCTTTAATTCTCTAAATGCTTTCTTTTTGTCCCTTATTGAGCCCCTTACAGCTCTATTTAGCCATATTGGCTTCCTCCTATTTCTAGTATGTTTATTCCCATACGGTATATACTGTGCACAGGTCCTATCCAGGATGCTAATAAACGTCTCCCATTTTCTTTGTGTATTTTTGTGTCTCAGGATATCATCCCAGTTAATTGCACCAAGATCATCTCTCATCCGTTGGAAATTTGCCCTCCTGAAGTTTAGTGTCCTTGTCACCCCTCTACTACAAATCTTTTTAAAGGATACATGAAAACTTATTATTTTGTGATCGCTATTTCCCAAGTGACCCCCAACCCTTACATTTGCTATGCGGTCTGGCCTGTTGGTTAATATTCGGTCTAGCAGTGCCCCCCTTCTTTTTTTTTTTCCAGTAAATATATTTATTGAAATTTTAAACAGGAAAAACAATAAAATGAATCATTACAATGTCCAGAACTATACATTACGCCTCTGAGCACTCAGCACAAGTGTAGTTGAACAAGGACTCTGGCACATAAAGGGTACATGCTTCTCATCTTGAGAATCACCTCGAGTGCCCCCCTTCTTGTTGGGTCCTGAACCAGTTGTGAAAGGTAATTGTCTCTCATAGTTGTCAGACCCCGATTACCTTTGCTGGAACTGCAGGTTTCTGTTCCCCAATCTATTTCAGGGTAGTTGAAGTCCCCATAATAATGACTTCTCATTGAGTCGCAGCTTCATCTATTTGCTTTACGAGGATATTCTCCATTGCTTCCATTATTTTTGGAGATTTATAACAAACCCCTATCAGTAATTTATTATTTTTTCCCCCTCCCCTTATCTCCACACACAGGGATTCTACATTTTCATTAAATTCACCTATATTATCGCGCAGGATGGATTTTAAGGATGATTTTACATATAGACACACCCCTCCCCCTCGCTTATCTGTACGGTCATTTCTGAACAGGCTATAGCCCTGCAAGTTAACAGCCCAGTCATGGCTCTCATCCAGCCACGTCTCAGATATCCCCACCATGTCATAAATATGCTCCAACAACATTAGTTCTAATTCGTCCATTTTGTTGGCGAGGCTTCTGGCATTAGTATACATGCACTTGATGTTCCTCACTGTACCTCTATTGTTTCTTAAATTATTACCTGTTCTAACCCCACCCCCCATGCCACCGCCACCCTCAACTTCCTTATTTGTGCCCAGGTCTCTGTCTGCACTATCTTCCCCTCCTATAAATTGAATACCCTCCCCCCCAATTCCTAGTTTAAACAGGTGACACTGGCTTATTATTATTATTTATTATTATAGCGCCATTTATTCCATGGCGCTTTACATGTGAGGAGGGGTATACATAATAAAAACAAGTACAATAATCTTAAACAATACAAGTCATAACTGGTACAGGAGGAATGAGGACCCTGCCCGCGAAGGCTCACAATCTACAAGGGATGGGTGAGGATACAGTAGGTGAGGGTAGAGATGGTCATGCAGCGGTTTGGTCGATCGGTGGTTACTGCAGGTTGTAGGCTTGTGGGAAGAGGTGGGTCTTCAGGTTCTTTTTGAAGGTTTCGATGGTAGGTGAGAGTCTGATGTGTTGTGGTAGAGGGTTCCAGAGTAGGGGTGATACGCGAGAGAAATCTTGTATACGAATGTGGGAAGAGGAGATAAGAGGGGAGTAGAGAAGGAGATCTTGTGAGGCTTCAGGGATCAAAGTGACAAGTGATGGTGAGTGTGTACTCTATGTTTAATGTACTGTATGTCTGTATGTATGTGTTGTATAGTGTATGTTTCATGTTGTATGGTGCATGTCAAATGTTGCATGTCGCATGCTGTCGCATGTTGTATGCCGCATGTCGTTGCATGTTGTTGCATGTTGTCGCATGTTGCACGTCGTCGCATGTTGTTGCATGGTGTATGTCGCATGGTGTATGTTGTATGGTGTGTGTTGTATGTTGTGTTGTATGTGCACACAGTGTAGACGAGTCCAGCTCTGCTACATCTGGATGCCTGACATCTAGATGTAGCAGAGCCGGTAGATGATTGTCGGAGATAACTCTCCAGCGATCACCTACTATACACTGCAGCGTTCTCACAATCAGCTGATCAGCTGTTTGCGAGAACCAGACTAGTGACCGGAGATAAGTCCCGGTCACGTGCACGGCAGTTCTCGCCATAAGATAAGTTATCGCGAGAACTGCAGTGGACGAGTGACTTCCGGCGGCGGCACAGGTGAGCCGGCAGACATGCGTAGTAAGCTGCGGTGATGCGCCCTCTGCTGGATGTCCTCATATGAACTCGAGCCTGGGAACTTTTCAGAATATTTTCCCAGGCTCGAGTTCATATGAGGACATCCAGCAGAGGGCGCATCACCGCGAATGAAGGTAACTACAGGTCATTGACCTACTTTCCATTCATTCGCTGGGGTTTTACAGGCAGGAGCACAGCTGCATTATAGCAGAGCTCCTGCCTGTAAAATAATTTAACCCCTTCAGATGGATTTACATCGTGGGACATATCGACGGAAGGTGTGAGATATTGTTGGTTTATTATTTTTACTTTGTTACAGAGCGAGGGTCTTCAGGTGGATTGAGAGAACAATAAAATATTACAACAACCTGTGTGTTTATTTCATTAAAATACTTTGTAATATTGTGTGTGTGTTTTTTTAACCATTTCATGCTATTGGATTAATAATGGATGGGTGTCATAATTGACGCCTCTCCATTATTAATGTGGCTTAATGTCACCTTACAATAGCAAGGTGGCATTAACCCTTCATTACCCCATATCCCACCGCTACACGGGAATGGGAAGAGAGTGGCCAAGTGCCAGAATAGGCGCATCTTCCAGATGTGCCTTTTCAGGGGTGGCTGGGGCAGATGTTTTTAGCCAGGGGGGGGGGGGGGGGCAATAACCATGGACCCTCTCCAGGCTATTAATATCTGCCCTCAGTCACTGGCTTTACCACTCTGGCGGAGAAAATTGCGCGGGAGCCCACGCCAATTTTTTCCGCCATTTAACCCTTTAATTTAATAGCTAGAGAGCCCAAATTTTGCACATACACACTACTAACATTAGTAGTGTGTAATATGCAAAAATATGGGGATATGAGATGGTTTACTGTATGTAACCATGTCTCATATCATGTCGGGTTTAGGAAGGAGATAGGAAAAGCCGGCAATTGAATTACCGGCTTTAAAGCTATCTCGCGCTGTATGAAGTAATAATATACATGTATATACTTATATGTGTCTACTGACATATATATATATATATATATATATATATATATATATATATACCTATTCTATGTGTACACATTTATTCTACCCTAGCGGTGTGCGCTTCTTCCGGCCAGCTTGTCCTGGTTGCCGTGGATACGCGTCCTTTGTGCGTCGCACGTCTGGTCCCTCCCACTGACGCGTCAGTGCGGGGCGCGGATGTGTGACGTAGGACGCCGACTCCGCCGCTTCCGGCCATTGCAGTGCCTGGGTAAGCGCCGCCATTACCGCTTAGGGCGCTTATGCTGGGGATATAAGGAGACCACCTGTCCTCTTCACACTAGCGCCCCCCGAGGAAGCAGCATCTGCGAAACGCGCGTCGGGGCTCCTCTCTCCACACACGGCTGCAGGTTGGTACTCCCTGTACGTACCTTCTAATCAGTAGTATGAAGGCATATTTTAGGTCCCACCTATTTCACTATATGGGATTTTCCCTCTATGATTCATTTATGCCTTAGGTCTTGGGAAGCATGAACCATAGCGTATATCCTGCTACATTTAGCTTGCACTAAGCACTTTACTGGTATCACTTAAATATACATTTTATTGCACCAGGCACCTTACGTGATATTTTCCTGCATACTGTGTATCTCCCTGCATTTGCACTTTATTTGTCAGCATTTACTATATGTTTACTACTTTTGGTTGTAACGTGTTCGGCCATTTATTTATGTATAATACATCAGTATGGTTCTTATTGTTTGCACAACGCATTATATATTATCCGACTGACTGATGTATGTTATTTTGTACTCATGGCATTAGTATAACTGACCGCTTCTTGCTCTATAGTGTAATTTTACGCCCGTGTGTGGCACTAGTGTCGCCTTGTTATCATATTTTTATTTTTTTCATTGCATCTCTTTATTTGGTTTCTATTCATATTATTTGTATTTTTTAACATGGTTCTTCAATAAAATTGTTATATTTTAGCTCTAGTGTCCATTTCTCTTTCGGGTTTCTATTCTACTGTAAGCTGTCAGTGTGATTTTACTGTACACCGCACTGAATTACCGGCTTTTCTATAGAACACCGCTGCGTATTTCTCGCAAGTCACACTGCTGGTCTGTGTGTGATCCGTATTTTTCTTGCCCCCCATAGACTTTCATTGGCGTATTTTTTGCGCAATACGGTGACAAACGCAGCATGCTGTGATTTTGTACGGCCGTAGAAAGCCGTATAATACGGATGCGTAATATACGGCTGATAGGACCTGACCCATAGAGAATCATTGGGCCGTGTGTAATGCGTGTTTTACGGACGTATTTTATGCGCTCATACGTCTGTAAAACTCGCCGGCCTAAACAGACATGCTGCGTTCTGAAAAGCCATGCTGCATGTCTCGTTATGCCGGTCTGCCGCCTGCGTGTTTTACTGCATAGTGGAGATGGGATTTCATGGTTCCACTATGCTGTAACATCTGGACGCTGCATGTTTGACGCTGCGGCTCTACGCAGCGTCAAACACGTAGCGTTTCATGAACGTGGAAACATACACATATAAAATGATTTTACTTAGAGTCTGTGGCGAGATCCAGTACAGCTCCAATCATATAGAGTTACGCTGGTTTAACACTTGTATATTTTGCAATCTGTGCGACAATAGCTGCAGACAGATGCGTTTTCATCTCCATTGACTTTCTGTGGTGACAGATGGGTTCTGCGTGTTCATCCAGTTGACACCGTTTTCCCACGGATCCGTGTATCTGCATATTTTACCAGACGCACAAAAACGCAATTTATTGCAGTTTTGTGTTGTCTGAAAAACACGCAGGGACACGGACGGAGCCGGGGCTACACGTCTGGAATTACCATGGAGCACGGATCCAGGACAACACGGATCCGTGTGCTTCCATGTGGAGGGATCTGTTATGCGGGACTGAGCATGCTCAGAAGCAAGGGATGTGCTGTATGGGAAAGTGATGACACTCACTCTGCCTTCACACTAACGCTTTGTTATGGTGCATTGTGATGTGTAGCAATCCTGATGCATCCTGATCTAGATTACATCCCTACACTTAACATAGGGACGCATAGACCTGCGTTTGCATCAGGATTTCTCATGTGCTCCCAAAACGCTGCTTGTTGCGAAATTCGGGTGTTAAAAAAATCTGCAGACGTCCTGGTACGTGGCAGTGCGTGCAAAAAACATCTGATTGTCCATGTAGACCCCCGAATCAGGATGCCTGTGTCCGATCTGCATGTGGATGTCACACTGCGCAGGAGCGGGGAACCACTTTATTTCCTTTCACCAGTCTCTCCTCTCTCCCCTCTCCCCCAGAAATCAGAATTTCACATTCCCAACCAGATCCTGATCAGGACGCAGTTCCGTGCACAGAAAATATACAGCTGCAGATAAATTGTGTCCAAGAGGGAATGACCACAGCAATGTACAAAAACCGCCGCCACATATTAGGCTACGTTCACATTAGCGTCTTTGGGCGCAGCGTTGTCGACGGATACCGATGCATGCGTCATGCGTCCCTATCTTTAAAATGGGGGGCTCATGGGCATGCGCTGGTATGCGTTGTCATGCGTTGTATGACGCATGCATTTTTTTGGCGCACCAGACAGGGTGCGGACGACGCTACAGGCTGCAGTTTTGATGCGTCACATTTCCGAAGAAAAACGCATGCAACGCACCTGCGTCGTAAATGCGCCAAAAAAACACATTAGTGTCTATGAAAAACGCATAGAATCAAACCAAGCAAGCTAAGGGCGCACAGCTATATATAATAAATGAAAAATCCTGAGGGTGCAAAAAACAGTAATAAAAGACTAACAGGTAAACCAAAGAAAAAGGTATTACTGTAAACAAATGCACACACCCAATAAATAAATACAAAATTAAATATAAACATAGGCTAATTTTATTCACAGATCAAAACACACAACATAGACCATAAAAACATAGTTAAAAACATGAAAACAACATCAAGAGCACACAGGAAATGCATATAGTAACTCAGTATAGTTAGGTAACCCAAATGTGCTGCTCAGTTTATTATGATAGACTTTCAGCCATACATGGACATTATGTAGTGCTAATAAGCCTGGTTCTATCATTTGTTATACTTTGCTGCCATCTACTGGCCGTTTGCTATATCACTGTAATATTTGTTATGGAATTTTCCCACAACACCTTTCTGTCTTTAGCTCCTCCTATCTTTTTCCTTCTCTTCCTGTTTTGTGCTCCGTGCCATCTTGGATCCCACATGTGCTGCAGAGCTGGAGAAAGGATTCTCTTGTTACCTCTAACCTGAAGCTTCTATTCTCTCTATCTGGTGATTCTGTAACAGCTCTAACCTACAGTCCTCACTCTCACCAAGGTACTGTAAATAAACCTGTTGAATGTATCACTGCATCATCCTTCCGGATCACCACGCGCGGCTGATAGAGACTGGTGGCACAGGTTGGCGAGTAACGCTACCTGCCATTGTTTATATAGCGATTTGTGATCACATCCCTCAGACACATCTCATCCACGTATATCGGTGGCAGAATAGTAACAAGAGACCTAAGTCTACAGTGTCTGTGTGCATATGCATTGTCTGCTAGCAAGTCTTAACCGTCCGCCATCTTAGCTAAAACATGTCCACAAAGGGCACCGTGGACCCATCTGCAAGTGAAGCACATCAGGTTCCCGACACCATAGATGCTGCAGAGCAGGACGTACGACCCAAACGTGTAACCAAGCCAACACAAAAGGCCAGAGAGAACTTTGAGACTACTAGAGACGAGTTCCATGATAACCTAGAACATTTATGGGGCAGAGTTGATCACTATTTAGCAGCTCTTCCACGCTATCACAGTGACGCTGCAGGTTTAACCGCCACATTGAAGAGTTTATCTGCCGCCTATGATCGCTACCAGAGACTGTCTGCAAAGTACATCACATTCCTGAGTAACTGTGACATAGAAGATGCCCCAGCAGAAGTAACTGAAAGGGAAACTCTTCTCCAAGAAAAGACCTCATTAGTGCGAGATGCCCAGGATAAAGCAGAACTCCGCATCACTCACCTCCAAGAGGTTAAGTCACATCGCACAACATCGACCAAAATCACAGCTCGGTCTTCCAGATCATCTCACTCCAGGAAGTCAACATTGTCCGACAAGCTACTGGAGATCCGTGCAGCTGCAGAGGAAGCTAGGGTAAAAAGCTCCTTTGCTAAAAGGGAGGCTGAAGTGGAAGTGGAAGCTCAAAGAAATGAGATGGAAGCTCAAAGGAAATTAAAAATACTCCAAGCAGAAAGGGAAGAAGCAACAGCCCTTGCTAAACTGAAGGTCCTTGAACAAGCACTGGGACAAGATGATAATCCGGACTGTCTTATTCCAGAAGAAATGGAAGACGCAGCTGATCGAACTTCAGACTACGTGCTAAGACATGCAACATCTGCACCAGCACCACCTCCAGTTTCTAACACGGATGCGCCCGCAAGTCAAGAAATGTCGCCACCTACTGCCGACAAGGTAACTTCCAGCTCTGACTCACAATTTAGGCCACAGCCAGCAGAACCTATAGAGACTAAACCACAGTTTAACCCTTATGCCGCATCATTTCGTCCTGATTTGTCGCAGTCATATAAGCCAGAGAACTTACATTCCCTACGGATACCACAAGTTCATCCTGCAACAATGACCGGGAGATCGGATATGTCTGACTTCGCCAGATACATGATTCGCCGGGAGTTAATAAACATTAGTCTCTCAAAGTTTGATGATCGTGCTGAGAATTATAGAGCCTGGAAATCCACCTTTCAAGCAGTGATCCAAGACCTTAATCTCACCGGCAAGGAACAACTGGATTTGCTTGTTAACTGGTTAGGCCCTGAATCAGCAGAGCGCATAAAGACAATAAGGGCAGTTCATGTGGACTATTCAGGTGCAGGTCTTATTGCAGCCTGGGAGAGACTAGAACAAACCTATGGCAGCTCAGAAGCCATAGTATGTGCCTTATTTAAAAGACTACAAACCTTCCCAAAGATAACTAACAAGGACAATAGAAAACTTCAAGATCTGAGCGACCTGCTAAAGGAAATAGAATTGGCAAAATTAGACCCACGTCTTTCAGGACTGAGCTACCTAGACACTGCTCATGGCGTTAATCCAATAGTGTCCAAGTTGCCACACGGCATGCAGGATAAATGGGCAGACCACGGCTCACGGTATAAAAGGCAGTATAATGTGTCCTTTCCCCCCTTTTCATATTTTTCCAGGTTCATCAGTGACCAAGCTCGGAAGAAGAGTGATCCCAGCTTCGACTTCACTGAGCCTACTCCACCAGCATCATCATCATCTACAAGGTATGATAACATTGCCAAACGTAGAGATTCAAGGAACACAGTATCTGTGAGAAAGACTGACGTTCCACTTACTACACCTGCCTTCACTAAGACAAATAATGTTGCTCCTAAAGTCATGGACAGTAACCGTATGTGCCCTATCCACAAAAGGCCTCACCCACTTAAAGAATGCCGTGGATTCAGAGCAAGGACTTTGCAGGAGCGTATTGATACCCTCAAGGAGCTTGGGATATGTTATAAGTGTTGCACCTCCTCAGACCACCTCGCTAAGGAGTGTAAGGCCGCCATTAAGTGCACTGAATGCAGCAGTGATAAACACGTCACAGCCATGCATCCCACGCCAGCTCCATACAACTCACAACCTTCTGCAGCATCTAACCCTGCTCAAAAGCATGGCGGGGAGCCACAGGTCCCTGACCCAACTGCAACCGCTGTTTCCTCCTCATGTACTGAGGTATGTGGAGAAGGGACTGATCCTAAATGCTGTGCCAAGGTATGTCTGATTGAGGTCTATCCAGAAGGACAACCCGACAAGGCCTCCAAAATGTATGCCATAATAGATGAGCAAAGTAACCGATCTCTAGCAAGGCCCAAATTCTTTGAGATCTTCAACATAAAGGGACAAACGACTCCATACATCCTCAACACCTGCTCTGGTCGTGTTGAGACTTCTGGCAGGAGAGCCTCTGGGTACATAGTCTCTTCAATCAAGGGAAACGTGCATATACCCTTGCCAACCCTAATTGAATGTGACCAGATACCTGATAACAGGGAGGAGATTCCCACTCCGGAAGCCGCACTTCATCATCGCCACTTGAGGCACCTGACTAATGAAATTCCTCCTCTGGACATGAATGCTGATATTCTAATCCTACTCGGAAGGGACATTCTGAAGGTCCACAAGGTACGCCAACAATGCAACGGCCCAGATGATGCTCCATACGCCCAAAGACTCGACCTAGGCTGGGTAATCGTGGGCGATGTATGTCTGGATAGGAGTCACAAGGCATCCGAAGTCAACGCCTGTAAAACGTATGTGCTCCAAAATGGTCGAGCAACTCACTTTAAGCCATGCCTTCATCACTACGAAGTGAAAGAGAGGTTCTCTGATTGCATCCAGGAGCCTGACATCATTCCCACGCCCTACGGTGATGACTTAGGGAGAACAGTGTTTCGCACAACAAAAGATGACAACAAAGTTGCCTTATCCATAGAAGACAAGGAGTTTCTTAAAATCATGGACAGTGGATTCTTCAAAAATGAATCTGACCGCTGGGTTGCTCCCTTACCCTTCAAGGCTTCAAGGACCAGGCTTCCTAACAACAGAGAACAGGCCTTATCTAGATTCATCTCACTGCAGAGAACATTAAGGAACAAGCCTGAAATGAAGGAACATTTCATAGCTTTTATGGACAAGATATTTCGCAATGATCACGCAGAGCCAGCTCCACCATTGCAAGCTGATGAAGAATGCTGGTATCTACCTTCCTTTGGAGTGTATCATCCAAGAAAGCCGAAACAAATCAGGGTGGTGTTCGATTCAAGCGCCAAACATGACGGCGTATCTCTGAATGACGTTCTCCTCACTGGTCCGAACCTGACTAATAACCTGGTGGGAGTGCTCATGAGATTCAGAAAGGAACCGGTCGCCATTACCGCCGACATAGAACAAATGTTCCATTGTTTCATCGTGCAACAAGATCACAGAAATTATCTCCGTTTTCTATGGCACCGAGACAACGACACCAACAAGGAAATGATCGAATACCGCATGAAGGTGCACGTTTTCGGAAACAGTCCTTCTCCTGCAGTCGCCACCTACGGCCTACGTAGGACCGCCTCCGATGGTGCAGCAGAGTTCGGGAAGGATGCTCAACAGTTCGTTGAAAAGGACTTCTACGTGGACGACGGTCTTATATCCTTTCCTACAGTGGAGGAAGCCATAGATCTGCTCCAACGGACACAAGGTATGCTTTCTAAAGCTCATTTAAGATTGCATAAAATTGCCTCCAATAGTGCTGTTGTCATGAAGGCCTTTCACCCTAATGATCATGCCGCAGAATTTAGGGACTTGAACCTAGGCTCAGACAATCCACCAGTACAGAGAAGTCTAGGCCTGAGGTGGAACTTGCTAAATGACTCCTTCAGCTTTCAGGTTAGTGGTGCAGAAAAATCATTTACTAAGCGTGGGGTTCTGTCAGTGGTGAACAGTCTATATGATCCACTTGGGTTTGTCGCACCCCTGACTATACAAGGCAAGCTCCTGCTGAGACAACTCTCAGAGTACATTAAGGACTGGGATATACCACTCCCTGCAGACAAACAACTAATGTGGAAGTCATGGAGAGAATCTCTTTGCGCCTTGGATAAGATCCACATACCACGTTGTTACACTCCAGCATCCCTAACTACAAGTCAAAGGAAGGAGATTCATGTATTCGCTGATGCCTCCACTGAAGCTATTGCCGCTGTCGCTTACTTGAAGGTTGTAGACTCTAACAATGAAGCCCATGTTGGATTTCTGTTTGGAAAGGCTAAACTGGCTCCTAAACCCGAGCACACCATACCCAGACTCGAGCTCTGTGGGGCTGTACTAGCCATAGAGATTGCAGACTTCATACAGAGCGAACTAGCTATTCACGTGGATGACATAAGATTCTACACAGACAGTAAGGTAGTTCTGGGCTACATATACAACCAGACGAAACGCTTCTACGTCTATGTCAGTAACCGAGTGGAAAGGATCAGGAAATCCTCCAAACCCCAGCAATGGCAGCACGTCCCATCCCATCTTAACCCTGCGGACCTTGCTACTAGACCATTGTCTATTGGTGCCTTCGCAAGCTCTTCTTGGTTGACCGGACCGGAGTTCCTTCACGAACAGTGCAAAGAGACTGCCGTTGAAGACAGCTTCAGCCTTGAGGATCCAGATGTCGACCCAGAGATCCGTCCTGATGTCAGCACCTTCATCACCAAACTCAAGGAGAAGGTTGGCTTGGACTGTCAGCGTTTTGATCGCTTCTCAAGATGGACGAGGCTGGTTCGTGCCATTGCAAGGTTAGTACACATTGTACAATGCTATCGCAATAAGGACAGTAACACTGATTGTCATGGTTGGCATATCTGCCATAAGCCTCTCTCTGCAGAAGACATTCCTCTGAGTGAACTCATTGTGATACGCAATGTGCAGCAGAATGTTTTTCACAAGGAACTGGAATCTATGCTGATGGACTCAAATCTTTCAAGACTCACTCACGAGACCTTGACCACTTTCTTAGCAGAAGTCTCTGCTATAGTAAACTCAAGACCTCTTGTACCCATATCTACGGATCCAGAATCTCCTACAATTCTCACTCCGGCAACTCTCCTCACCCAGAAACTTGGAACTGTTCCTAACCCGCCTGAAGACTCTGTGTCCGGTAACAAATATCAGAGATGGTGGAAATATGTGCAACATCTGGCTAATTGTTTCTGGAATAGATGGAAGAGGGAGTACCTGACACTTCTCCAAAAACGAAGAAAATGGCAACAAGTAAAGCCAAATTTACAAGTAGATATCCTCATGAAAGACCAGAAGGAGGAAAGAAACAAATGGCCTATGGGACTTATATCTAAAACCTTTCCAAGTGACGATGGCAAGGTACGCAAGGTAGAAGTGACAGTTGCTAAGCAAGGTGACCCCAAAACTTTCATTAGGCCTATATCAGAGATTATTTTACTCATACCGGTTGAGGATTGATCATCCAATCAGTAGGAACTCTTTCAAGGAACTTCAACCTTTGGATTACAAATGGGTTGGAGAAAGTTTGGCCTAGCGCGGCTTCTCCAATCCGAAGATGGGTTATCCTTTGGATTACTTCAAGAAATCGTTCTAGACTTGTTATTCAATATGTTATTGTTGCATTGCATGCGTTGTTTTTATCTTAAAGGTTGAGGTATCCCTCCATGCACTTCTGGTGAACACTCCCAATTCGAGACTTATGGTATAGTGAAATCCAAGGATTTCAGACGGGGAGTGTGCTGCTCAGTTTATTATGATAGACTTTCAGCCATACATGGACATTATGTAGTGCTAATAAGCCTGGTTCTATCATTTGTTATACTTTGCTGCCATCTACTGGCCGTTTGCTATATCACTGTAATATTTGTTATGGAATTTTCCCACAACACCTTTCTGTCTTTAGCTCCTCCTATCTTTTTCCTTCTCTTCCTGTTTTTGTACTCGGTGCCATCTTGGATCCCACATGTGCTGCAGAGCTGGAGAAAGGATTCTCTTGTTACCTCTAACCTGAAGCTTCTATTATCTCTATCTGGTGATTCTGTAACAGCTCTAACCTACAGTCCTCACTCTCACCAAGGTACTGTAAATAAACCTGTTGACTGTATCACTGCATCATCCTTCCGGATCACCACGCGCGGCTGATAGAGACTGGCGGCACAGGTTGGCGAGTAACGCTACCTGCCATTGTTGATATAGCGATTTGTGATCACATCCCTCAGACACATCTCATCCACGTATATCGGTGGCAGA
Organism: Ranitomeya imitator; assembly: GCF_032444005.1. Classification (NCBI taxonomy): domain Eukaryota; kingdom Metazoa; phylum Chordata; class Amphibia; order Anura; family Dendrobatidae; genus Ranitomeya; species Ranitomeya imitator. The sequence continues at coordinate 12,021,908 of NC_091284.1, read as the reverse complement.
ATACCCCCCAAAAAAAAACCAATGGCTCATGGGATGTAGCGCAAGGATATACAACCAAAGGGACAGTGCGAAAATAGCTCGTATGGCTGCAGCTACAAAACAGAGCAAGCAGACAATAGCAAGCGCACAGAAATGTCCTAGGTAACATAGTAACATAGTAACATAGTTAGTAAGGCCGAAAAAAGACATTTGTCCATCCAGTTCAGCCTATATTCCATCATAATAAATATCCAGATCTACGTCCTTCTACAGAACCTAATAATTGTATGATACAATATTGTTCTGCTCCAGGAAGACATCCAGGCCTCTCTTGAACCCCTCGACTGAGTTCGCCATCACCACCTCCTCAGGCAAGCAATTCCAGATTCTCACTGCCCTAACAGTAAAGAATCCTCTTCTATGTTGGTGGAAAAACCTTCTCTCCTCCAGACGCAAAGAATGCCCCCTTGTGCCCGTCACCTTCCTTGGTATAAACAGATCCTCAGCGAGATATTTGTATTGTCCCCTTATATACTTATACATGGTTATTAGATCGCCCCTCAGTCGTCTTTTTTCTAGACTAAATAATCCTAATTTCGCTAATCTATCTGGGTATTGTAGTTCTCCCATCCCCTTTATTAATTTTGTTGCCCTCCTTTGTACTCTCTCTAGTTCCATTATATCCTTCCTGAGCACCGGTGCCCAAAACTGGACACAGTACTCCATGTGCGGTCTAACTAGGGATTTGTACAGAGGCAGTATAATGCTCTCATCATGTGTATCCAGACCTCTTTTAATGCACCCCATGATCCTGTTTGCCTTGGCAGCTGCTGCCTGGCACTGGCTGCTCCAGGTAAGTTTATCATTAACTAGGATCCCCAAGTCCTTCTCCCTGTCAGATTTACCCAGTGGTTTCCCGTTCAGTGTGTAATGGTGACATTGATTCCTTCTTCCCATGTGTATAACCTTACATTTATCATTGTTAAACCTCATCTGCCACCTTTCAGCCCAAGTTTCCAACTTATCCAGATCCATCTGTAGCAGAATACTATCTTCTCTTGTATTAACTGCTTTACATAGTTTTGTATCATCTGCAAATATCGATATTTTACTGTGTAAACCTTCTACCAGATCATTAATGAATATGTTGAAGAGAACAGGTCCCAATACTGACCCCTGCGGTACCCCACTGGTCACAGCGACCCAGTTAGAGACTATACCATTTATAACCACCCTCTGCTTTCTATCACTAAGCCAGTTACTAACCCATTTACACACATTTTCCCCCAGACCAAGCATTCTCATTTTGTGTACCAACCTCTTGTGCGGCACGGTATCAAACGCTTTGGAAAAATCGAGATATACCACGTCCAATGACTCACCGTGGTCCAGCCTATAGCTTACCTCTTCATAAAAACTGATTAGATTGGTTTGACAGGAGTGATTTCTCATAAACCCATGCTGATATGGAGTTACACAGTTATTCTCATTGAGATAATCCAGAATAACATCCCTCAGAAACCCTTCAAATATTTTACCAACAATAGAGGTTAGACTTACTGGCCTATAATTTCCAGGTTCACTTTTAGAGCCCTTTTTGAATATTGGCACCACATTTGCTATGCGCCAGTCCTGCGGAACAGACCCTGTCGCTATAGAGTCACTAAAAATAAGAAATAATGGTTTATCTATTACATTACTTAGTTCTCTTAGTACTCGTGGGTGTATGCCATCCGGACCCGGAGATTTATCTATTTTAATCTTATTTAGCCGGTTTCGCACCTCTTCTTGGGTTAGATTGGTGACCCTTAATATAGGGTTTTCATTGTTTCTTGGGATTTCACCTAGCATTTCATTTTCCACCGTGAATACCGTGGAGAAGAAGGTGTTTAATATGTTAGCTTTTTCCTCGTCATCTACAACCATTCTTTCCTCACTATTTTTTAAGGGGCCTACATTTTCAGTTTTTATTCTTTTACTATTGATATAGTTGAAGAACAGTTTGGGATTAGTTTTACTCTCCTTAGCAATGTGCTTCTCTGTTTCCTTTTTGGCAGCTTTAATTAGTTTTTTAGATAAAGTATTTTTCTCCCTATAGTTTTTTAGAGCTTCAATGGTGCCATCCTGCTTTAGTAGTGCAAATGCTTTCTTTTTACTGTTAATTGCCTGTCTTACTTCTTTGTTTAGCCACATTGGGTTTTTCCTATTTCTAGTCCTTTTATTCCCACAAGGTATAAACCGCTTACACTGCCTATTTAGGATGTTCTTAAACATTTCCCATTTATTATCTGTATTCTCATTTCTGAGGATATTGTCCCAGTCTACCAGATTAAGGGCATCTCTAAGCTGTTCAAACTTTGCCTTCCTAAAGTTCAATGTTTTTGTGACTCCCTGACAAGTGCCCCTAGTGAAAGACAGGTGAAACTGTACAATATTGTGGTCGCTATTTCCTAAATGCCCAACCACCTGCAGATTTGTTATTCTGTCAGGTCTATTAGATAGTATTAGGTCTAAAAGTGCTGCTCCTCTGGTTGGATTCTGCACCAATTGTGAAAGATAATTTTTCTTGGTTATTAGCAGAAACCTGTTGCCTTTATGGGTTTCACAGGTTTCTGTTTCCCAGTTAATATCCGGGTAGTTAAAGTCCCCCATAACCAGGACCTCATTATGGGTTGCAGCTTCATCTATCTGCTTTAGAAGTAGACTTTCCATGCTTTCTGTTATATTTGGGGGTTTGTAACAGACCCCAATGAGAATTTTGTTACCATTTTTCCCTCCATGAATTTCAACCCATATGGACTCGACATCCTCATTCCCTTCGCTAATATCCTCCCTTAAAGTGGACTTTAGACAAGACTTTACATAGAGACAAACCCCTCCTCCTCTCCGATTTTTACGATCCTTTCTAAACAGACTGTAACCCTGTAAGTTAACTGCCCAGTCATAGCTTTCATCTAACCATGTCTCGGTTATTCCCACTATGTCAAAGTTACCTGTAGATATTTCTGCTTCTAGTTCTTCCATCTTGTTTGTCAGGCTTCTGGCGTTTGCGAGCATGCAGTTTAGAGGATTTTGTTTTGTTCCAATCTCCTCACTGTGGATTGTTTTAGAAATGTTCTTACCTCCCTTCTGAGTATGTTTTCCTGGGTCGTCTTTGTTCGAGTCTAATGTTTTTCTTCCCGTCCCCTCTTCTTCTAGTTTAACGCCCTCCTGATGAGTGTAGCGAGTCTTCTGGCGAATGTGTGTTTCCCAGGTTTGTTGAGGTGTAGTCCGTCTCTGGCGAGGAGTCCATCATACCAGTAATTCACACTGTGGTCCAGTTAGATAGACCAAACAGCAACAAGCCAAAAAACGGCATCACGTCACCAGGTGGTATTATATGGGAGGCTTCTCCTGCTTATATGGTGTGTCTCAGTTATACTATTATGTATAGGTGACCCGTTTATATGCCGTTTTTTGGCTTGTTGCTGTTTGGTCTATCTACCTAGGACATTTCTGTGCGCTTGCTATTGTCTGCTTGCTCTGTTTTGTAGCTGCAGCCATACGAGCTATTTTCGCACTGTCCCTTTGGTTGTATATCCTTGCGCTACATCCCATGAGCCATTGTTTTTTTTTTTTTTTGGGTTACCTAACTATACTGAGTTACTATATGCATTTCCTGTGTGCTCTTGATGTTGTTTTCATGTTTTTAACTATGTTTTTATGGTCTATGTTGTGTGTTTTGATCTGTGAATAAAATTAGCCTATGTTTATATTTAATTTTGTATTTATTTATTGGGTGTGTGCATTTGTTTACAGTAATACCTTTTTCTTTGGTTTACCTATGAAAAACGCATAGGGCGCAGGTGCCTGCGTTGAGCCGCGTTTTTTTGACGCATGCGCCTTTTGACTAAGGCTAGGGTCACATTGCGTTAGTGCAATTCATTTAGCGCTAGCGGATTGCGCCAACGCAATGTTTTTAATAGGGGCCGCATTTCGGGGTCGCGTTAACGTCCCCGCTCTCGCAGATCCGCGATCTGCGAGAGCGGGGAACGGACCGCGGGCGCGCCTCGGACGCTGCAAGTAGCGTCCGCGGTGCGCCAGGAAACACCGGCACATCGCTAGCGCGTGCCGAACATGGCACGTGCTAGTGCTGCGTGTTCCCATTGCCGTGAATGGGCGTGCTAACGGACGTGTTGCACGGCGTTAATTTCGCCGTGCAACGCTGTCCGTTAGCGCGGTCCCATTAACGCAATGGGAGCCTAGCCTAAATGTATTCTTTTTTGGGGCGTTTTTATCTTCAATTGTATAGGACAACGCATGCGTCAAACAAGGCAAATGTGAACGTAGCCTTATAGAGAATAACACGTTACTACAACCGAGCAGCAGAGGGCGCTGTGCACAAGAGCGAACAATCTGGGGAAACAGCAATGCTGAACACTGTCCTGCTCCACTAGATATTATCCAGGTGTATAATGAGGCCGCACTGTGCAGGGAAACACCGGGAGCCAGGACCGTGGAAAACGCATTTCTATTAAAAAAAAAAAAGAACCGGATCGTGAGAAGAATGAACCAGAAAGAGCCGGCGGACTGCTCATCACAGAAACCACTGCCCTCTAGTGACTGGGAGGAGCGAGTGCAGAAGGCTGTCTCCAGTCACCATGGTAACCAGTCTCCGCCCTCACCACGTTACGTAGTTCCTGTCTGGGGACGTCACTTCCGTCTTCTTCCCAGAGAAGGTGGCTGGCCGCCGCTGCGCAGTGTTCTTAGGAGAAAACGATGTCGCCGACCGCTTTGCTCCGGTTTGCTCGGTTCCCATCCCCCCACGGGAAGCCGCACCCTATGCCCCTCCTACAGGGCGGGGATAAAGGAGGAGTCTGGTGTCCACTAGCTGAAGAACAATCGAGAAGTAAAGCGAAACTGGAGCGGGAGAAAACGGAGGTGAGGGGCGGGGCTGCTGCTCAGGCTCCTCCTCCATATACAGGAGGCCGCGCGCACTGACCCCTCCTCTGTCCGCTCCCCGGTGATGATGGCGCCTGCGCTCCAGACCCCGCTGCTCCCAGGTACCGGCACCCCCAGTGTCATGTATGGCGGTGACCGGCGCTCTGTGTCCCCGGGCAGGTTGTGTACTCCGGAGTCTCCACAGCTTCTGAAACTGACTGCTGCCGAGGGGGGGAGGGGGCGCCACTGACTGCTGCCGAGGGGGGGAGGGGGCGCCACTGACTGCTGCCGAGGGGGGGAGGGGGCGCCACTGACTGCTGCCGAGGGGGGGAGGGGGCGCCACTGACTGCTGCCGAGGGGGGGAGGGGGCGCCACTGACTGCTGCCGAGGGGGGGAGGGGGCGCCACTGACTGCTGCCGAGGGGGGGCGCCACTGACTGCTGCCGAGGGGGGGCGCCACTGACTGCTGCCGAGGGGGCGCCACTGACTGCTGCCGAGAGGGGGCGCCACTGACTGCTGCCGAGAGGGGGCGCCACTGACTGCTGCCGAGAGGGGGCGCCACTGACTGCTGCCGAGGGGGGGCGCCACTGACTGCTGCCGAGAGGGGGCGCCACTGACTGCTGCCGAGAGGGGGCGCCACTGACTGCTGCCGAGAGGGGGCGCCACTGACTGCTGCCGAGAGGGGGCGCCACTGACTGCTGCCGAGAGGGGGCGCCACTGACTGCTGCCGAGAGGGGGCGCCACTGACTGCTGCCGAGAGGGGGCGCCACTGACTGCTGCCGAGGGGGGGCGCCACTGACTGCTGCCGAGGGGGGGCGCCACTGACTGCTGCCGAGGGGGCGCCACTGACTGCTGCCGAGAGGGGGCGCCACTGACTGCTGCCGAGGGGGGGCGCCACTGACTGCTGCCGAGAGGGGGCGCCACTGACTGCTGCCGAGGGGGGGCGCCACTGACTGCTGCCGAGGGGGGGCGCCACTGACTGCTGCCGAGGGGGGGCGCCACTGACTGCTGCCGAGGGGGGGCGCCACTGACTGCTGCCGAGAGGGGGCGCCACTGACTGCTGCCGAGAGGGGGCGCCACTGACTGCTGCCGAGGGGGGGCGCCACTGATTGCTGCCGAGGGGGGAGAGGGGGCGCCACTGACTGCTGCCGAGAGGGGGCGCCACTGACTGCTGCCGAGAGGGGGCGCCACTGACTGCTGCCGAGAGGGGGCGCCACTGACTGCTGCCGAGAGGGGGCGCCACTGACTGCTGCCGAGAGGGGGCGCCACTGACTGCTGCCGAGAGGGGGCGCCACTGACTGCTGCCGAGAGGGGGCGCCACTGACTGCTGCCGAGAGGGGGCGCCACTGACTGCTGCCGAGAGGGGGCGCCACTGACTGCTGCCGAGAGGGGGCGCCACTGACTGCTGCCGAGGGGGGGCGCCACTGACTGCTGCCGAGAGGGGGCGCCACTGACTGCTGCCGAGAGGGGGCGCCACTGACTGCTGCCGAGAGGGGGCGCCACTGACTGCTGCCGAGAGGGGGCGCCACTGACTGCTGCCGAGGGGGGGCGCCACTGACTGCTGCCGAGAGGGGGCGCCACTGACTGCTGCCGAGGGGGGGCGCCACTGACTGCTGCCGAGAGGGGGCGCCACTGACTGCTGCCGAGGGGGGGCGCCACTGACTGCTGCCGAGAGGGGGCGCCACTGACTGCTGCCGAGGGGGGGCGCCACTGACTGCTGCCGAGAGGGGGCGCCACTGACTGCTGCCGAGAGGGGGCGCCACTGACTGCTGCCGAGGGGGGGCGCCACTGATTGCTGCCGAGGGGGGAGAGGGGGCGCCACTGACTGCTGCCGAGAGGGGGCGCCACTGACTGCTGCCGAGGGGGGGCGCCACTGACTGCTGCCGAGGGGGGGCGCCACTGACTGCTGCCGAGAGGGGGCGCCACTGACTGCTGCCGAGGGGGGGCGCCACTGACTGCTGCCGAGAGGGGGCGCCACTGACTGCTGCCGAGGGGGGGCGCCACTGACTGCTGCCGAGAGGGGGCGCCACTGACTGCTGCCGAGAGGGGGCGCCACTGACTGCTGCCGAGAGGGGGCGCCACTGACTGCTGCCGAGAGGGGGCGCCACTGACTGCTGCCGAGGGGGGGCGCCACTGATTGCTGCTGAGGGGGGAGAGGGGGCGCCACTGACTGCTGCCGAGGGGGGGCGCCACTGACTGCTGCCGAGGGGGGGCGCCACTGACTGCTGCCGAGAGGGGGCGCCACTGACTGCTGCCGAGGGGGGGCGCCACTGACTGCTGCCGAGGGGGGGCGCCACTGACTGCTGCCGAGGGGGGGCGCCACTGACTGCTGCCGAGAGGGGGCGCCACTGACTGCTGCCGAGAGGGGGCGCCACTGACTGCTGCCGAGGGGGGGCGCCACTGACTGCTGCCGAGAGGGGGCGCCACTGACTGCTGCCGAGGGGGGGCGCCACTGACTGCTGCCGAGAGGGGGCGCCACTGACTGCTGCCGAGGGGGGGCGCCACTGACTGCTGCCGAGAGGGGGCGCCACTGACTGCTGCCGAGGGGGGGCGCCACTGACTGCTGCCGAGAGGGGGCGCCACTGACTGCTGCCGAGAGGGGGCGCCACTGACTGCTGCCGAGGGGGGGCGCCACTGATTGCTGCCGAGGGGGAGAGGGGGCGCCACTGACTGCTGCCGAGAGGGGGCGCCACTGACTGCTGCCGAGAGGGGGCGCCACTGACTGCTGCCGAGGGGGGGCGCCACTGACTGCTGCCGAGGGGGGGCGCCACTGACTGCTGCCGAGAGGGGGCGCCACTGACTGCTGCCGAGGGGGGGCGCCACTGACTGCTGCCGAGAGGGGGCGCCACTGACTGCTGCCGAGGGGGGGCGCCACTGACTGCTGCCGAGAGGGGGCGCCACTGACTGCTGCCGAGAGGGGGCGCCACTGACTGCTGCCGAGAGGGGGCGCCACTGACTGCTGCCGAGGGGGGGCGCCACTGATTGCTGCCGAGGGGGGAGAGGGGGCGCCACTGACTGCTGCCGAGGGGGGGCGCCACTGACTGCTGCCGAGGGGGGCGCCACTGACTGCTGCCGAGGGGGCGCCACTGACTGCTGCCGAGGGGGGGCGCCACTGACTGCTGCCGAGGGGGGGCGCCACTGACTGCTGCCGAGAGGGGGCGCCACTGACTGCTGCCGAGAGGGGGCGCCACTGACTGCTGCCGAGGGGGGGCGCCACTGACTGCTGCCGAGGGGGGGCGCCACTGACTGCTGCCGAGGGGGCGCCACTGACTGCTGCCGAGAGGGGGCGCCACTGACTGCTGCCGAGGGGGGGCGCCACTGACTGCTGCCGAGAGGGGGCGCCACTGACTGCTGCCGAGGGGGGGCGCCACTGACTGCTGCCGAGAGGGGGCGCCACTGACTGCTGCCGAGAGGGGGCGCCACTGACTGCTGCCGAGGGGGGGCGCCACTGACTGCTGCCGAGGGGGGGCGCCACTGACTGCTGCCGAGGGGGGGCGCCACTGACTGCTGCCGAGAGGGGGCGCCACTGACTGCTGCCGAGGGGGGGCGCCACTGACTGCTGCCGAGGGGGGGCGCCACTGACTGCTGCCGAGGGGGGGCGCCACTGACTGCTGCCGAGGGGGGGCGCCACTGACTGCTGCCGAGAGGGGGCGCCACTGACTGCTGCCGAGGGGGGGCGCCACTGACTGCTGCCGAGAGGGGGCGCCACTGACTGCTGCCGAGAGGGGGCGCCACTGACTGCTGCCGAGGGGGGGCGCCACTGATTGCTGCCGAGGGGGGAGAGGGGGCGCCACTGACTGCTGCCGAGAGGGGGCGCCACTGACTGCTGCCGAGAGGGGGCGCCACTGACTGCTGCCGAGGGGGGGCGCCACTGACTGCTGCCGAGGGGGGGCGCCACTGACTGCTGCCGAGGGGGGGCGCCACTGACTGCTGCCGAGGGGGGGCGCCACTGACTGCTGCCGAGAGGGGGCGCCACTGACTGCTGCCGAGGGGGGGCGCCACTGACTGCTGCCGAGAGGGGGCGCCACTGACTGCTGCCGAGGGGGGGCGCCACTGACTGCTGCCGAGAGGGGGCGCCACTGACTGCTGCCGAGAGGGGGCGCCACTGACTGCTGCCGAGAGGGGGCGCCACTGACTGCTGCCGAGGGGGGGCGCCACTGATTGCTGCCGAGGGGGGAGAGGGGGCGCCACTGACTGCTGCCGAGGGGGGGCGCCACTGACTGCTGCCGAGGGGGGGCGCCACTGACTGCTGCCGAGAGGGGGCGCCACTGACTGCTGCCGAGGGGGGGCGCCACTGACTGCAGCCGAGAGGGGGCGCCACTGACTGCTGCCGAGGGGGGGCGCCACTGACTGCTGCCGAGAGGGGGCGCCACTGACTGCTGCCGAGGGGGGGGCGCCACTGACTGCTGCCGAGAGGGGGCGCCACTGACTGCTGCCGAGAGGGGGCGCCACTGACTGCTGCCGAGAGGGGGCGCCACTGACTGCTGCCGAGAGGGGGCGCCACTGACTGCTGCCGAGAGGGGGCGCCACTGACTGCTGCCGAGAGGGGGCGCCACTGACTGCTGCCGAGAGGGGGCGCCACTGACTGCTGCCGAGGGGGGGCGCCACTGATTGCTGCCGAGGGGGGAGAGGGGGCGCCACTGACTGCTGCCGAGAGGGGGCGCCACTGACTGCTGCCGAGGGGGGGCGCCACTGACTGCTGCCGAGGGGGGGCGCCACTGACTGCTGCCGAGGGGGGGCGCCACTGACTGCTGCCGAGGGGGGGCGCCACTGACTGCTGCCGAGAGGGGGCGCCACTGACTGCTGCCGAGGGGGGGCGCCACTGACTGCTGCCGAGAGGGGGCGCCACTGACTGCTGCCGAGAGGGGGCGCCACTGACTGCTGCCGAGGGGGGGCGCCACTGACTGCTGCCGAGGGGGGGCGCCACTGATTGCTGCCGAGGGGGGAGAGGGGGCGCCACTGACTGCTGCCGAGGGGGGGCGCCACTGACTGCTGCCGAGAGGGGGCGCCACTGACTGCTGCCGAGGGGGGGCGCCACTGACTGCAGCCGAGAGGGGGCGCCACTGACTGCTGCCGAGAGGGGGCGCCACTGACTGCTGCCGAGAGGGGGCGTCACTGACTGCTGCCGAGGGGGGGCGCCACTGATTGCTGCCGAGGGGGGAGAGGGGGCGCCACTGACTGCTGCCGAGAGGGGGCGCCACTGACTGCTGCCGAGAGGGGGCGCCACTGACTGCTGCCGAGAGGGGGCGCCACTGACTGCTGCCGAGAGGGGGCGCCACTGACTGCTGCCGAGAGGGGGCGCCACTGACTGCTGCCGAGAGGGGGCGCCACTGACTGCTGCCGAGAGGGGGCGCCACTGACTGCTGCCGAGGGGGGGCGCCACTGACTGCTGCCGAGAGGGGGCGCCACTGACTGCTGCCGAGAGGGGGCGCCACTGACTGCTGCCGAGGGGGGGCGCCACTGATTGCTGCCGAGGGGGGAGAGGGGGCGCCACTGACTGCTGCCGAGGGGGGGCGCCACTGACTGCTGCCGAGAGGGGGCGCCACTGACTGCTGCCGAGGGGGGGCGCCACTGACTGCAGCCGAGAGGGGGCGCCACTGACTGCTGCCGAGAGGGGGCGTCACTGACTGCTGCCGAGGGGGGGCGCCACTGATTGCTGCCGAGGGGGGAGAGGGGGCGCCACTGACTGCTGCCGAGAGGGGGCGCCACTGACTGCTGCCGAGAGGGGGCGCCACTGACTGCTGCCGAGAGGGGGCGCCACTGACTGCTGCCGAGAGGGGGCGCCACTGACTGCTGCCGAGGGGGGGCGCCACTGATTGCTGCCGAGGGGGGAGAGGGGGCGCCACTGACTGCTGCCGAGAGGGGGGCGCCACTGACTGCTGCCGAGAGGGGGGCGCCACTGATTGCTGCCGAGGGGGGAGAGGGGGCGCCACTGACTGCTGCCGAGAGGGGGGCGCCACTGACTGCTGCCGAGGGGGGGCGCCACTGATTGCTGCCGAGGGGGGAGAGGGGGCGCCACTGACTGCTGCCGAGAGGGGGCGCCACTGACTGCTGCCAAGAGGGGGCGCCACTGACTGCTGCCGAGGGGGGGCGCCACTGACTGCTGCCGAGGGGGGGCGCCACTGACTGCTGCCGAGGGGGGGCGCCACTGACTGCTGCCGAGGGGGGGCGCCACTGACTGCTGCCGAGGGGGGGCGCCACTGACTGCTGCCGAGGGGTGGCGCCACTGACTGCTGCCGAGGGGGGGCGCCACTGACTGCTGCCGAGGGGGGGCGCCACTGACTGCTGCCGAGGGGGGGCGCCACTGACTGCTGCCGAGGGGGGGCGCCACTGACTGCTGCCGAGGGGGGGCGCCACTGACTGCTGCCGAGGGGGGGCGCCACTGACTGCTGCCGAGGGGGGGCGCCACTGACTGCTGCCGAGGGGGGGCGCCACTGACTGCTGCCGAGGGGGGGCGCCACTGACTGCTGCCGAGGGGGGGCGCCACTGACTGCTGCCGAGGGGGGGCGCCACTGACTGCTGCCGAGGGGGGGCGCCACTGACTGCTGCCGAGGGGGGGCGCCACTGACTGCTGCCGAGGGGGGGCGCCACTGACTGCTGCCGAGGGGGGGCGCCACTGACTGCTGCCGAGGGGGGGCGCCACTGACTGCTGCCGAGGGGGGGCGCCACTGACTGCTGCCGAGGGGGGGCGCCACTGACTGCTGCCGAGGGGGGGCGCCACTGACTGCTGCCGAGGGGGGGCGCCACTGACTGCTGCCGAGGGGGGGCGCCACTGACTGCTGCCGAGGGGGGGCGCCACTGACTGCTGCCGAGGGGGGGCGCCACTGACTGCTGCCGAGGGGGGGCGCCACTGACTGCTGCCGAGGGGGGGCGCCACTGACTGCTGCCGAGGGGGGGCGCCACTGACTGCTGCCGAGGGGGGGCGCCACTGACTGCTGCCGAGGGGGGGCGCCACTGACTGCTGCCGAGGGGGGGCGCCACTGACTGCTGCCGAGGGGGGACGCCACTGACTGCTGCCGAGGGGGGGCGAGGGGACGCCACTGACTGCTGCCGAGGGGGGGCGAGGGGACGCCACTGACTGCCGTGGATAATGTAGAGGTTGAAAACATTTGCTGATTTGTAAAATAAGAAAGACAGACGGTCCTCACCCCCCACTACATGCTCCCCTGCACTAACCGGAGGGGGAGGTCAGCTGATGAGGTAGTCATTCTTGACTCCTGGACTGGTTGATATGTCGGCCATGGCTACCTGCGCCCGGCTCTGGGGATATAAGGAGATAATTTGAAGGACTCTGCAGCGCTCACGAGCCTTAGACCAGCCGGGGCCGAGTGTGATCCACGGGTCTCTTAACCAGCGGGAAGCAGAAGATCATCTGTAGATTGAAGCCTTTTAGTTATTTTCTGTCCTCTCACACTTATATTATTATTTTCCACACATGTGCATCACCTTATTTTTTTCTTTCCATTTTTCTTATATTTGCTGTACCAATTATATTAAAGCCTAAAACTTTGGGTCCTGACGAGCGGTAAAGAATCCTCAGCCTTTCAGAGCGTGTATTGGACTTTTAACCCCTTCACTGCTTATGTCGTATATTTTGGTATGGACTGTAAGACTCATGCTGGTGTGGTAGTTGGAGGCAGGTATATATCGCCCAGGTGTTTGTCCTATGTGAATTAGGCCACTCAGTATCTTCAGGGTGCTAATGGGTTAATGATTGCAGGAATAAAAGATGACCAGCTGGGTGTTTCCAGTGTCTGCCTGGGGCACACAGATTGCCTGCCTGTGTGAGACAAACGTGAGTGAAGAGCTCTGCTCAAGACCTGTGTGATGTTAGCTGGGTGGGAGAAGCCCCCCCAGTTGTTGAGATAGCAACGTATTTGTTTAGTTAGTGCCGGACAGGCTAGGATTTATTTTTATGTTTTGTTTTTTGGGTTGCTTTCACGTTAATAAATCTGACCTGAGGTCAGCCTGCTCAGAAACCTGCTGTACGCCTCAGATTCAATGCACAAACCACGTGACCTTTGACCCCAGCAAAGGCGATCCCAGAGTGTTTTGTCACATTGTGGTGGTGAACGCGGGCATACCGTGGCACAGGCGACAGCATGGAAGACGTGGTGAAAGCCTTAGTACAGTCCACTGCCGTACAGCAGCAGGCCACTGCCGCACAGCACGAAGCTAATCGCTTGATGGCCGCACAGCTGAAGGAGTTACTGGACATGACGGTTGCAGACCGCCAACTTCTCCAACAGGTGGCGCAGCGCCTGGTGAGCATGCCTGACGCTGACCCGGAAGCAGAGTCCAGAAGGATCCATGTGAGTCGACACTGGCAAAAGCTGACTGCAGAAGATGACGTCGAGGCATACCTGACAACGTTTGAGCGGACGGCGTTGAGAGAGAAGTGGCCGAAGGCACGATGGGCCGATTTGATTGCCCCGTTTCTCTCCGGCGAGGCCCAAAAAGCTTACGATGATTTGGACCCGGAGGTCGCTCAGGACTTTGAGAAGCTGAAAGCTGAGATCCTGGCCCGGCTGGGTGTGACGACGGCTGTCCGGGCACAGAGGGTACATCAGTGGACATACCAGCAAGATAAACCGGCGCAGTCTCAGATGTTCGACCTGATCTACTTAACAAAGAAATGGCTGCAACCCGAGGTACTGACAATACCCGAAATAATCCAGCGGGTTGTCCTGGACAAGTACCTGAGAGTACTACCCCCAGCGCTGAAAAGGTGGGTAAGCCAAGGAAATCCCACGACAGCGGATCAACTTGTGGAGTTGGTCGAGCGTTATTCCGTGGCAGAAGGACTTCCCGACGACACCGCCAGCCCCCGGTCTGTGCCTCCTCCTCGTGGAACCGGTAAGACTGTTCCAGGGACCACGGGTGAAGGAAAATCGCTTAAAACTGTGGGGGAGGAGTCCGGGACTGCTCGCACTCCGAGACCAAGAGTATTGGACGGTGGTCTCAGTAGGGGACCTGTTAGGTGTTTCCGCTGCCATGAGAAGGGTCATGTTTCTGCGAACTGTCCTGTTACCGCTGAATCCATGCAGTGCGACGTTATAGACTCTAGAAAACGCATGTCTTTGGTTACACAGCTAGTGAGTGTGAATGCGGGTCAAAATGATACAGTGAAACACCTGTGTGAATTATCTGTTGATGGGAAAAATGTTGTGGCATTACTAGACTCTGGAAGTGTGGTGACTCTGGTGAAAGCTAGTCTGGTGGCACTTCCGTCTGGTCCGTCTGACAAGTTTTCTGTGACGTGTGTGCATGGTGACACCCGCTCGTACTTAACAGCGGTCATATGGGTTTCTACTCCCTATGGGTCAGTGCAGCACAAAGTGGGACTCGTTCCCGCATTGTTACAGGATGTAATCCTGGGCAGGGATTTTCCCTATTTCTGGCAGTTGTGGGAGAATCAGTTGCTCCTTCACGGTAGCTGTACCCGTGAATCTTCTCCCATGCCATCTGGAGGTCCCGAGTCCCTAGAGGAGACCCCACAGGAAGATGTTGCTGGGGAGGTTAATGAATCTAACCTTCAGTACCCCTTCTCCGTCATGGCAGGGGAAACAGAGGAAACTGAGGAACCTCAGCGAGAGGCGGAGGCAGACAGCCATCCGGCACCCTGCCTGCCAGATTTGGGAGTCCAGGTGGATGACTTCCACAGCGAGCAAATGAAAGATCCTACCCTAACTCCGGCTAGGAAAAATGTAAAAATGATAGATGGGGTACCCGTAGAACCTGACACTAGGCTAGCGTACCCGTATATGGTTCTTGAAAATGATTTGCTCTACCAGGTAGAAAAAAAAGGGGAAGACACAGTGCAACGGTTAGTGGTACCCAAACCTTATCGGCGGAAGGTACTGGATTTGGCCCACGGACATATAATGGGGGGACATCTGGGGGTACAGAAAACCACAGAAAGGATATTGCATTGTTTTGTGTGGCCTGGAATACATTATGATGTGCGTAACTATTGTGAGTCCTGTCCAGAGTGCCAAATCGCGGCCCATAAATCTCAGTTCCGTAGCCCTTTGGTACCCCTTCCTATCATCGGGGTCCCTTTTGAGAGAATTGGGATGGATTTGGTTGGGCCCCTTCCCCGATCCGCACGTGGGCACCAACATATCCTCGTCATCATGGACTATGCCACTCGTTACCCGGAAGCCGTCCCTTTGCGTAACACAGCTACCAAGACGAACGCCAAGGAATTGGTACAAGTGTTTAGTCGGGTGGGAATTCCAAAACAGATACTCACCGACCAGGGGACTCCCTTTATGTCGAGGGTAATGAAGGAGCTCTGCAGGCTCTTACAAATAGACCCGTTGTGTACGTCTGTCTATCACCCTCAAACAGATGGCCTGGTTGAGCGCTTCAACAAAACCTTAAAACAGATGCTCCGGAAGGCGATAGACAAAGATGGGAAGAACTGGGATTACTTGTTACCCTATTTGCTGTTTGCCATTAGGGAAGTTCCCCAGTCTTCCACAGGGTTTTCGCCTTTCATAGTAACATAGTAACATAGTTAGTAAGGCCGAAAAAAGACATTTGTCCATCCAGTTCAGCCTATATTCCATCATAATAAATAACCAGATCTACGTCCTTCTACAGAACCTAATAATTGTATGATACAATATTGTTCTGCTCCAGGAAGACATCCAGGCCTCTCTTGAACCCCTCGACTGAGTTCGCCATCACCACCTCCTCAGGCAAGCAATTCCAGATTCTCACTGCCCTAACAGTAAAGAATCCTCTTCTATGTTGGTGGAAAAACCTTCTCTCCTCCAGACGCAAAGAATGCCCCCTTGTGCCCGTCACCTTCCTTGGTATAAACAGATCCTCAGCGAGATATTTGTATTGTCCCCTTATATACTTATACATGGTTATTAGATCGCCCCTCAGTCGTCTTTTTTCTAGACTAAATAATCCTAATTTCGCTAATCTATCTGGGTATTGTAGTTCTCCCATCCCCTTTATTAATTTTGTTGCCCTCCTTTGTACTCTCTCTAGTTCCATTATATCCTTCCTGAGCACCGGTGCCCAAAACTGGACACAGTACTCCATGTGCGGTCTAACTAGGGATTTGTACAGAGGCAGTATAATGCTCTCATCATGTGTATCCAGACCTCTTTTAATGCACCCCATGATCCTGTTTGCCTTGGCAGCTGCTGCCTGGCACTGGCTGCTCCAGGTAAGTTTATCATTAACTAGGATCCCCAAGTCCTTCTCCCTGTCAGATTTACCCAGTGGTTTCCCGTTCAGTGTGTAATGGTGATATTGATTCCCTCTTCCCATGTGTATAACCTTACATTTATCATTGTTAAACCTCATCTGCCACCTTTCAGCCCAAGTTTCCAACTTATCCAGATCCATCTGTAGCAGAATACTATCTTCTCTTGTATTAACTGCTTTACATAGTTTTGTATCATCTGCAAATATCGATATTTTACTGTGTAAACCTTCTACCAGATCATTAATGAATATGTTGAAGAGAACAGGTCCCAATACTGACCCCTGCGGTACCCCACTGCTCACAGCGACCCAGTTAGAGACTATACCATTTATAACCACCCTCTGCTTTCTATCACTAAGCCAGTTACTAACCCATTTACACACATTTTCCCCCAGACCAAGCATTCTCATTTTGTGTACTAACCTCTTGTGCGGCACGGTATCAAACGCTTTGGAAAAATCGAGATATACCACGTCCAATGACTCACCGTGGTCCAGTCTATAGCTTACCTCTTCATAAAAACTGATTAGATTGGTTTGACAGGAGCGATTTCTCATAAACCCATGCTGATATGGAGTTAAACAGTTATTCTCATTGAGATAATCCAGAATAACATCCCTCAGAAACCCTTCAAATATTTTACCAACAATAGAGGTTAGACTTACTGGCCTATAATTTCCAGGTTCACTTTTAGAGCCCTTTTTGAATATTGGCACCACATTTGCTATGCGCCAGTCCTGCGGAACAGACCCTGTCGCTATAGAGTCACTAAAAATAAGAAATAATGGTTTATCTATTACATTACTTAGTTCTCTTAGTACTCGTGGGTGTATGCCATCCGGACCCGGAGATTTATCTATTTTAATCTTATTTAGCCGGTTTCGCACCTCTTCTTGGGTTAGATTGGTGACCCTTAATATAGGGTTTTCATTGTTTCTTGGGATTTCACCTAGCATTTCATTTTCCACCGTGAATACCGTGGAGAAGAAGGTGTTTAATATATTAGCTTTTTCCTCGTCATCTACAACCATTCTTTCCTCACTATTTTTTAAGGGGCCTACATTTTCAGTTTTTATTCTTTTACTATTGATATAGTTGAAGAACAGTTTGGGATTAGTTTTACTCTCCTTAGCAATGTGCTTCTCTGTTTCCTTTTTGGCAGCTTTAATTAGTTTTTTAGATAAAGTATTTTTCTCCCTATAGTTTTTTAGAGCTTCAATGGTGCCATCCTGCTTTAGTAGTGCAAATGCTTTCTTTTTACTGTTAATTGCCTGTCTTACTTCTTTGTTTAGCCACATTGGGTTTTTCCTATTTCTAGTCCTTTTATTCCCACAAGGTATAAACCGCTTACACTGCCTATTTAGGATGTTCTTAAACATTTCCCATTTATTATCTGTATTCTCATTTCTGAGGATATTGTCCCAGTCTACCAGATTAAGGGCATCTCTAAGCTGTTCAAACTTTGCCTTCCTAAAGTTGAATGTTTTTGTGACTCCCTGACAAGTCCCCCTAGTGAAAGACAGGTGAAACTGTACAATATTGTGGTCGCTATTTCCTAGATGCCCGACCACCTGCAGATTTGTTATTCTGTCAGGTCTATTAGATAGTATTAGGTCTAAAAGTGCTGCTCCTCTGGTTGGATTCTGCACCAATTGTGAAAGATAATTTTTCTTGGTTATTAGCAGAAACCTGTTGCCTTTATGGGTTTCACAGGTTTCTGTTTCCCAGTTAATATCCGGGTAGTTAAAGTCCCCCATAACCAGGACCTCATTATGGGTTGCAGCTTCATCTATCTGCTTTAGAAGTAGACTTTCCATGGTTTCTGTTATATTTGGGGGTTTGTAACAGACCCCAATGAGAATTTTGTTACCATTTTTCCCTCCATGAATTTCAACCCATATGGACTCGACATCCTCATTCCCTTCGCTAATATCCTCCCTTAAAGTGGACTTTAGACAAGACTTTACATAGAGACAAACCCCTCCTCCTCTCCGATTTTTACGATCCTTTCTAAACAGACTGTAACCCTGTAAGTTAACTGCCCAGTCATAGCTTTCATCTAACCATGTCTCGGTTATTCCCACTATGTCAAAGTTACCTGTAGATATTTCTGCTTCTAGTTCTTCCATCTTGTTTGTCAGGCTTCTGGCGTTTGCGAGCATGCAGTTTAGAGGATTTTGTTTTGTTCCAATCTCCTCGCTGTGGATTGTTTTAGAAATGTTCTTACCTCCCTTCTGAGTATGTTTTCCTGGGTCGTCTTTGTTCGAGTCTGTTTTTCTTCCCGTCCCCTCTTCTTCTAGTTTAACGCCCTCCTGATGAGTGTAGCGAGTCTTCTGGCGAATGTGTGTTTCCCAGGTTTGTTGAGGTGTAGTCCGTCTCTGGCGAGGAGTCCATCATACCAGTAATTCACACCGTGGTCCAGGAATCCAAATCCTTGTTGTCTGCACCATCGTCTTAGCCAGTTGTTTGCATCAAGGATCCTGTTCCATCTCCTGGTGCCATGCCCGTCTACTGGAAGGATAGAAGAAAAAACTACCTGTGCATCCAGTTCCTTTACTTTCTTCCCCAACTCTTCAAAGTCCTTGCAGATTGTCGGTAGGTCCTTCCTTGCCGTGTCATTGGTGCCAACATGTATCAGAAGAAATGGGTGGACGTCCTTGGAGCTGAAGAGCTTTGGTATCCTATCGGTCACATCCTTGATCATCGCACCTGGAAGGCAGCATACTTCTCTTGCAGTTATGTCCGGTCTGCAGATGGCTGCTTCGGTGCCTCTCAGTAGTGAGTCTCCCACCACCACCACTCTTCGTTGCTTCTTGGCTGTACTTTTTGCTGTCACTTGTTGCTGTGTGCCCTTTTCTTTTTTGCTTGCTGGTATTGCTTCATTCTTAGGTGTGCCATCTTCATCCTCTACAAAGATTTGATATCGGTTCTTCAGTTGTGTGGTTGGTGATTTCTCCATGGTCTTCTTGCTTCTTTTGGTCACATGCTTCCACTCATCTGCTTTTGGAGGTTCTCTGACACTTTTTGCACCTTCTGTGACCAGTAGAGATGCTTCTGTTCTGTCTAGAAAGTCTTCATTCTCTTTGATGAGTTTCAAAGTTGCTATTCTTTCTTCCAGACCCCGCACCTTTTCTTCTAAAAGGGCCACTAGTCTACACTTCTGACAGGTGAAATTGGATTCTTCTTCTGGTCGATCTGTGAACATGTAGCACATGCTGCAGCTCACCATGTAGGTTGTCACATCTGCCATGTTGCTCCTAGATCCTGCTGACTTGCTGTGTGTTTTCCTTCTTGTGTAATCTACTCAGCCAAGCTCTCTTGCAATAATGTCCTACAGGCAAAAATTCGGCGCGCGGTTTGGTGATGCTTTCGAAGCAGCTGGTCCCGGCTGTACCCAACGATCTTCTAGCTTAGGGAGACTTCGCTTCTCCAGAAGGCACCTGGAATATGCAAATTAGCCTCCTGAAGCTTGAATCCCTGGTTTGGTGATGCTTTCGAAGCAGCTGGTCCCGGCTGTACCCAACGATCTTCTAGCTTAGGGAGACTTCGCTTCTCCCAGAAGGCACCTGGAATATGCAAATTAGCCTCCTGAAGCTTGAATCCCTGGTTTGGTGATGCTTTCGAAGCAGCTGGTCCCGGCTGTACCCAACGATCTTCTAGCTTAGGGAGACTTCGCTTCTCCCAGAAGGCACCTGGAATATGCAAATTAGCCTCCTGAAGCTTGAATCCCTGGTTTGGTGATGCTTTCGAAGCAGCTGGTCCCGGCTGTACCCAACGATCTTCTAGCTTAGGGAGACTTCGCTTCTCCAGAAGGCACCTGGAATATGCAAATTAGCCTCCTGAAGCTTGAATCCCTGGTTTGGTGATGCTTTCGAAGCAGCTGGTCCCGGCTGTACCCAACGATCTTCTAGCTTAGGGAGACTTCGCTTCTCCCAGAAGGCACCTGGAATATGCAAATTACCCTCCTGAAGCTTGAATCCCTGGTTTGGTGATGCTTTCGAAGCAGCTGGTCCCGGCTGTACCCAACGATCTTCTAGCTTAGGGAGACTTCGCTTCTCCCAGAAGGCACCTGGAATATGCAAATTAGCCTCCTGAAGCTTGAATCCCTGGTTTGGTGATGCTTTCGAAGCAGCTGGTCCCGGCTGTACCCAACAATCTTCTAGCTTAGGGAGACTTCGCTTCTCCCAGAAGGCACCTGGAATATGCAAATTAGCCTCCTGAAGCTTGAATCCCTGGTTTGGTGATGCTTTCGAAGCAGCTGGTCCCGGCTGTACCCAACGATCTTCTAGCTTAGGGAGACTTCGCTTCTCCCAGAAGGCACCTGGAATATGCAAATTAGCCTCCTGAAGCTTGAAGCCCTGGTTTCGAACTGTTGTACGCCCGTCGTCCCCGGGGACTGCTGGACGTCGCAAAGGAAACCTGGGAAGGTCAAGTCACTCCCTTTAAAACGGTGATCGACCATGTAACACAAATGCAGGATCGTATTGCCGCTGTCATGCCCATTGTTAGGGACCATATGTTACAGGCCCAGGGAGCACAGAGGCAAAGTTATGATAGAGGCGCTAAGGTCCGTACATTTGCACCCGGCGATAGGGTGTTGGTCCTAATCCCTACGGTGGATAGTAAATTCCTGGCGAAATGGCAGGGCCCATTTGAGGTCCGAGAAAGAGTTGGTGAAGTGAACTATAAAGTGTACCAGCCGGGTAAGAGAAAACCGGAACAGATTTATCATGTGAATCTGATAAAATCCTGGAAAGACCGCTCTGCCCTAACGGCGGATCTGCCCCGTCCGGTTTGTTCACCTACTGTACCAGAGGTGCAGGTTGCTGAGACTCTCTCAGAACGACAAAAATCTGAGGTTAAGCAATTTTTGTTACAGAACCGACAGTTTTTCTCCGAAAAACCTGGCCGGACTAAGTTGGTGAAACATGAAATTGTCACAGAGCCTGGCGTCACTGTTCATGTGAAGCCCTACCGGATTCCGGAAGCCCGCCGTGAAGCCGTCTCCCGGGAAGTGATGGCAATGTTGGACTTAGGAGTCATTGAGGAGTCGCACAGCGCCTGGTCCAGTCCAATTGTGTTGATACCTAAACCGGATGGCTCCATCCGGTTTTGTAATGACTTTAGGAAACTGAATGCAGTTTCTAAATTTGATGCGTACCCTATGCCCCGGGTCGATGAGTTGATCGACCGGCTTGGTAAAGCCCGATACATTACGACCCTGGATTTAACAAAGGGGTACTGGCAGATTCCTCTGGCCGAGGCGGCCAGAGAGAAGACGGCCTTTGCTACACCGGAAGGTCTGTTCCAGTATGTCTATATGCCGTTTGGACTTCACGGAGCTCCCGCAACGTTCCAGAGATTGATGGATCGAGTCTTGAGGCCTCACAGACAGTACGCTTCTGCCTACCTGGATGACATCGTAATTTACAGCATGGACTGGGAAACTCATCTCCAGAAGGTACAAGCGGTGATTGATGACCTGCGAGATGCAGGTTTAACGGCAAACCCCAAGAAATGCCACATCGGGCTTGAAGAAGCCCGATACTTGGGCTACGTGATTGGCCGAGGAGTGGTTAAACCCCAGATCGACAAAATACAGGCAATTCAGGGCTGGCCACAACCAGTGAACAAGAAACAAGTGCAGGCTTTCCTGGGGATTGCCGGCTATTATCGCCGGTTCATACCCAATTTTGCAGCCATGGCTACTCCCTTGACGGATCTTACCAAGGGGAAGGGTTCCGTCATGGTAAAATGGACCTCAGCTGCTGAAGAGGCCTTCCACAGCCTGAAACGGGCTTTGTGCTCTCAGCCCGTACTAGTGACTCCTGATTTCAGCAGCGAGTTTGTGGTACAAACTGATGCCTCTGATACTGGTGTCGGAGCTGTACTTTCCCAGGTGAGGGACGGAGTCGAACACCCGGTCCTCTATCTCAGTCGGAAACTGAATGTACATGAGCAGAGGTATGCGGTGGTTGAAAAAGAGTGCCTAGCCATTAAGTGGGCTCTCGACTCCCTCAAGTATTACCTAGCCGGTAGGAAGTTTAGGCTGGTCACAGACCATGCCCCTCTCAAGTGGATGCACCTCCACAAAGACCGTAATAGTCGGGTAACCCGGTGGTTCCTTGCCCTGCAGGCTTACTCTTTTACGGTGGAGCACCGACCTGGGGTGCAGATGGGGAACGCCGATGCCCTATCCCGAGTGCACTGTTTCAAAAGTGTTCTTGCTCGACCGGAGTGGTCTGAGCAAGGGGGGGGATATGTAAGACTCATGCTGGTGTGGTAGTTGGAGGCAGATATATATCGCCCAGGTGTTTGTCCTATGTGAATTAGGCCACTCAGTATCTTCAGGGAGCTAATGGGTTAATGATTGCAGGAATAAAAGATGACCAGCTGGGTGTTTCCAGTGTCTGCCTGGGGCACACAGATTGCCTGCCTGTGTGAGACAAACGTGAGTGAAGAGCTCTGCTCAAGACCTGTGTGATGTTAGCTGGATGGGAGAAGCCCCCCCAGTTGTTGAGATAGCAACGTATTTGTTTAGTTAGTGCCGGACAGGCTAGGATTTATTTTTATGTTTTGTTTTTTTGTGTTGCTTTCACGTTAATAAATCTGACCTGATGTCAGCCTGCTCAGAAAACCTGCTGTACGCCTCAGATTCAATGCACAAACCACGTGACCTTTGACCCCAGCAAAGGCGATCCCAGAGTGTTTTGTCACAGGACTCTCACGTTGAGTCCCATCCGCCATCTGTCCCGACACATGACGGCTGATCTTGATTTGCCTTAACAGCATAGCTCCACCCGCGGCTGTTAACCAGTGAAGTCCCGCTGTCAATCACTTTACTGTGGGATTTAACATGGAAGTGTGTTATTCATCCCACCAATTGGCACCCCTGTCATATGATAGGGGGTCACTGATGGGCTGTCATTACGATCCTCCTGTGATTGGCGGCCAGTCTTCGTCATTCATAGATTACATTTCTGCTATACGGAGCAGTGCTGATGATCTGTTATTTATGTATATACAGCTGAAACCAGACGTTTCCATCCAGTATATATAAAGACTGCCGCCACCACCACATTACAATATGAGGCGATCAAAACATCACATCTGCCCAAAATGGCATCCATAAAAATGTCAGTTTAGGGCTCAAAAAATAAGCTCTCGCCAATCCCCAAATCCCGAAGACTGAAACTGTTCAAGGTATCAGAAAATGGCGACCAAAGCAAAAATGTTGTTTTACATCCAAATATCCACTTTTTTTTTTTCACCACTTAAAAACCCACAAACTATCCATGTTTGGCTTCTCCATGCTCCTACTAACCTGGAGAATCCTATTGCCAGGTCAGTTGTGCCAAATTGTGAACGTGATAAATTTAAAAAAAATGCTAATAACAACCCTTTTCTTTTTTGCAATTTTACCGCATTTCGAATTATTTTCCCCCCCGTTTTCCAGTGCTTCACATGATAAAATGAATGGTGTAATGGTTGCCCGATCGGTCCTCTCTCCTGCGCTGCCCCTTGCGTCCTCTGTCCTGCGCTGCCCCTTGCGTCCTCTCTCCTGCGCTGCCCCTTGCGTCCTCTCTCCTGCGCTGCCCCTTGCGTCCTCTCTCCTGCGCTGCCCCTTGCGTCCTCTGTCCTGCGCTGCCCCTTGCGTCCTCTGTCCTGCGCTGCCCCTTGCGTCCTCTGTCCTGCGCTGCCCCTTGCGTCCTCTGTCCTGCGCTTTCCTTTACGTGACTCTGCTGAGCGCTCGTTCGGGTGGGCGCCACAAAACCTCTGTCAAGCAATGAAGCAGAGCGGCAGCGCAGGAGCGGAGCTGTTGGGTCAGTAACACTGCTTGTTCTGCTTTATGCCACTTACCTGTGACTTTTACCGATTTCACAACTCCCCTCTGTCTGCATCGCACATTGTGGCCTCCATTTATATCTTCTGATCGGCCTCACAAATCTCCCTGTATATTGGTGAAATAATTGGAGAAGTTGGAGGCAGATCGCTGATCTGTGCCAGATGAAGAGAAATCTGCTACCAGCGTCTCTTCTCTACAGATAATTCTCACAAACTGCTCCTCTTGTGTTTACACAGGTCTCATTGTCCTGACCGTACTACAACTCTCATCAGAACTATATGTGCGGAGAGGATCAGACATCACTGACTGCAGCATGAAATGTCCGCATGCAGACGGCGTCCTGCAGCTGTACAGAGAATGTGGAGGAGACGTGACGCCATTGCTGGTGCTGTCGTGTAGTGAGGGTGATCTCTTAAAACAGTCTGAGTGGTACCATAATTATTACCATCCCAGACTCCTTGATAACAGGAACACCGGGTGCTGGAGCCTGAGAGACGCCGGGAAGAACGACTCCTGTGTGTACATTGTGGTGTATGACAACGGAACGAGATCCCGGAAAACGTTACCCGTCACTGTACTAGGTAAGAGCCACTGATGACCCCAGAGCTCACGCTCTACAGGGAACGAGCGTAACTGCTGTATGTGGAGTCGGGAAGGAATTTGTCCCCTAATATGGAGCTATTCACCTCTGCCCCCTGAGGATTTGCGCTTACTCTGGATCAACATGTTATATGTTGTTCTCAATGGACTGATGTCTACCCTCAACGTTAAAGGGGTACTCCAGGGAGATAAAAAAATGTTTGTATGGTCCCTGCCCTCTCATACTATAACGAAGAGATTCCCAGAGCAGTTTTTGATCTTTATAACCCTTGTAATTCAATGCGACATGAGCTGCTCCTCACTGTTCACCCCCCCTCCCGTCTGGGTCATTACATCGTATGCTAGTGTTCAGCTTCTGTCAGTAACGGCCAGCCTGAGAAGAGGGGGTGGGGCCAGGCCAGCCTGAGAAGAGGGGGTGGGGCCAGGCCAGCCTGAGAAGAGGGGGTGGGGCCAGGCCAGCCTGAGAAGAGGACACTGCTGTAATGTCCCTGACAGAGAGGTGAGCAGTGAAGATAAGCTGCTGTCACAGCAGCCCCCTGAAAATGGCTCCCTGTCTGCAGGGCTACTGGCAGGGAGCAGGCCACTCCTCACCTCAGACTGCGGGCCTGTGTGACAGCAGCTGCTCTTCACTGCACTGCTCAACCCCTGGGACATTACAGAAGCTGCTGTTGTACAGTTACTAGGATTATAAATATCATAAAGCTGTACTTGGCATCGCATCTTTATAGTCTGTGAGGGGCAGGGAGAGTACAAAAAATTCTTTCTCCCTGGAGTACCTCTTTAAAGAGAACCTGTCAACCCCAAAATCGATGGTGAGCTAAGCCCACTGGCATCAGGGGCTTATCTCCCGCACTCTGTAATGCATTCTGGAATGCTGTAGATAAGCCCCCGATGTATCCTGAAAGATGAGAAAAAGAGGATAGATTATACTCACCCAGGGGCGGTCCCGGTGCAGTCTGGTCAGATGGGCGTCGTGGTCCAGTCCGGGGCCTCCTATCTTATGACGTAGTAATAATAATAATTTTTATTTCTATAGCGCCAACATATTCCGCAGCGCTTTACAAATTATAGAGGGGACTTGTACAGACAATAGACATTACAGCATAACAGAAATCATAGTTCAAAATAGATACCAAGAGGAGTGAGGGCCCTGCTGCTCGCAAGCTACAAACTATAGGAAAAGGGGAGACACGAGAGGTGGATGGTAACAATTGCTTTCGTTGTTCGGACCGGCCATAGTGTAAGGCTCGGGTGTTCATGTAAAGCTGCATGAACCAGTTATCAGCCTAAGTATGTAGCAGTACAGACACAGAGGGCTAATAACTGTATAAAGTGAATGAGAACATGATGCGAGGAACCTGATTATGGTTTTGTTTTTTTTATATAAATAGGCCACATAGGGATCGTTAGGTTAATGCGTTGAGGCGGTGGCCAATCTGAACAAATGAGTTTTTAGGGCACGCTTAAAACTATGGGGATTGGGGATTAATCGTATTAACCTAGGTAGTGCATTCCAAAGAATCGGCGCAGCACGTGTAAAGTCTTGGAGACGGGAGTGGGAGGTTCTGATTATTGAGGATGCTAACCTGAGGTCATTAGCGGAGCGGAGGGCACGGGAAGGGTGGTAGACTGACACCAGGGAGGAGATGTAGGGTGGTGCAGAGCCATCGGTGTAACGGTTGGTGAGGAATATGATCCTGGCTGCAGCATTCAGTACAGATTGGAGCGGGGAGAGTTTGGTAAGAGGGAGACCGATTAGTAGAGAGTTACAATAGTCCAGACGAGAATGAATAAGTGAAACAGTAAGAGTTTTTGCAGAATCTAAAGTAAGAAAAGGGCGAATTCTAGAAATGTTTTTGAGATGCAAATATCAAGAGCGAGCCAGTGATCGGATGTGGGGGGTGAATGAAAGCTCGGAATCGAGGATGACCCCCAAGGCAGCGGGCATGCTGCTTTGGAGTAATGGTGGAACCGCACACGGAGATGGCAATGTCAGGCAAAGGTAGGTTAGTAGAGGGAGAGAACACGAGGAGTTCAGTTTTTGACAGGTTTAGTTTCAGATAGAGGGAGGACATGATGTTAGAGACAGCGGTAAGACAATCACTGGTGTTTTCTAAAAAGGTCGGTGTGATAACAGGAGAAGAAGTGTATAATTGGGTGCCGTCAGCATAGAGATGGTACTGGAAACCAAATCTACTGATTGTTTGTCCAATAGGGGCAGTATACAACGAGAAGAGGAGGGGGCCTAGGACTGATCCTTGAGGAACCCCAACAGTAAGGGGAAGGTGAGAGGAGGAGGAACCAGCAAAACATACAGTGAAGGATCGGTCAGAGAGATAGGAGGAGAACCAGGAGAGAACGGTGTCCTTGAGGCCGATGGAGCGGAGCATAGTGAGGAGGAGCTGATGATCCACAGTATCGAATGCTGCAGAGAGATCCAAGAGAATTAGCATGGAGTAGTGACCATTAGATTTAGCTGTTAGTAGGTCATTAGAGACTTTAGTGAGGGCAGTTTCAGTAGAGTGTAAAGAGCGGAAACCAGATTGAAGAGGGTCGAGAAGAGTTATCTGAGAGACAGCGGGTAAGACGGGAGTGGACCAGGTGTTCGAGGAGTTTAGAGATGAAGGGAAGATTAGAGACAGGTCTATAATTAGCGGCACAGTTTTGATCGAGGGATGGTTTTTTAAGTAATGGATGTATGATGGCATGCTTAAATGAGAATGGAAAAATACCGGAAGAGAGAGAGAGGTTGAATATTTTTGTTAGGTGAGAGGTGACAGCCAGGGAAAGGGACTGGAGGAGATGTGACGGAATGGGGTCACTTGTGCAAGTGGTTGGGCGAGAAGATGGAAGGAGCCTGCTTACTTCTTCTGTAACTGGTTCAAAGTCAGAGTGAACTAGATGCAGTGGGGGAGGGAGGACAGTGCATGGTATGAAGAGATTGGGAGATGATTTCATGTCGGATGTGGTCAATTTTTTTCTTTGAAGTAATTGGCCAGATCGTCAGCGTGGAGATCCGTGGTTGGGGCCTGCACTTTTGGGTTGAGTAGGGACTGGAAAGTGTCAGAGACGTTTAGGGTTATTGGACAGCGAGGTGATGAGGGTGTTGAAATAGGTTTGTTTGGAGAGGTGAAGGGCAGAGTTGTATGTTTTTAGCATGAACTTATAATGGATGAAATCTTCGGGTAGATTAGATTTTCCTCTTCTTGTCTTCACGCTGCTGCTCCGGCGCAGGCGTACTGATCTGTCCTGTTGAGGGCAGAGCAAAGTACTGCAGTGCACAGGCGCCGGGAAAGGTCAGAGAGGCCCAGAGGATGGAGGATATTCGGGAGAAGTCTTGGCGGAGGTTGGGTGAGGAGCGAATAGGCGTGGAGGAAAGAAGGTCTTGGGAGGACCGGAGATTACGTGAGGGAAGATATCGGGAGATTAGTTCAGAGATATATGGAGGAGACAGGTTATGGATGGCTTTGTAGGTCAGTATTAGTAATTTGAACTGGATACACTGAAGGTATGGGAGCCAGTGAAGAGATTTGCAGAGGGGGGAAGCGGAGGAGTAGCGAGGAGAGAGATGAATTAGTCGGGCAGCAGAGTTAAGGACGGACTGGAGAGGTGCGAGAGTGTTAGCAGGGAGGCCACAGAAATGGATGTTGCAGTAGTCAAGGATGGGGAGATGATGAGGGCATGCACAAGCATTTTAGTAGATTGACGTTGAGGAAAGGACTGAGATTGAGAAGAGATGGGGTCCTAGAACAGAGCCTTGGGGGACTCCCACAGAGAGAGGGTGGGATAAGGAGGTAGTGTGGGAGATGCTGAATGTGCGGTTGGAAAGGCAGGAGGAGATCCAGGATAGGGTGAGGTCTTTGATGCCAAATGAGGAGAGCATCTGTAGTACGAGGCAGTGGTCAACTGTCGAAAGCAGAGGACAGGTCTAGAAGGAGGAGTACAGAGTATTGTCCATTAGCTTTCGCGGTAAGTAGATTGTTAGTGATTTTGGTCAGCGCTGTCTCAGTTGTGTGGGGATGGAAGCCAGATTGTAGATTGTCAAAGAGCAAGTTAGATGAGAGGTGGGAGGAAAGTTCAGCGTGGACGTGCTGCTCCAGGATTTTGGAAGCGAATGGGAGCAGTGATATTGGGTGATAGCTGGACATAGCAGTTGGATCAAGGGTTGGCTTTTTAAGGATAGGTGTGATTGTGGCAAGTTTGAAAGCAGAAGGGAGGGTGCCAGAAGTTAGTGATAGGTTGAAGAGATGGGTTAGGGATGGGATTAGTGTGGTGGTGAGGAGATGGGATGGGGTTGAGCGCACAGGTGGTTAGGTGCGATTTGGAGAGGAGACAATTAAGCATCCCTTCAGTGATGTTGGATAGGGAGGTTATGGGGTTTGGACATTGGTCTGGTATACAAAGGGGTTGTGGTGGTTGAACAATGAAGACTTGCCTTGTTTGGTCGATCTTATTTTTGAAGTGTGTGGCAAAGTTCTCGGCAACAATTAGGGAACTCGGAGGGGGCAGTGGTGGGTGGAGGAGGGAGTTAAAGGTTTTGAAAAACTGTTTGGGGTTGTAGGATAAGGAAGATATGAGGGTTGTGAAGTAGACCTGTTTAGCAGAGGTGAGAGCTGATTTGAATGTTAGTGTTGCCTGTTTGAATGCAGTGAAGTCGTCTTGCGAATGTGTTTTCTTCCAACGCAGTTCTGCAACCCTGGACACTTGCCGGAGCTTTTTAATGACGTTATTGTGCCAAGGTTGTCTATTGATACGTTGCACTCTGCCATGAATGAGAGGGGCGACCATGTCAATAGCTGATGCGAGAGTGGCATTGTAGAAAGCAGTGTCTGTGTCGTGGAGTGAGATGGATGCTAGTGGTAGGATAGTCAGTGTGTGGGTGTCTAGGTGTACGAGGTTCCTGCGTGGGTGCACATATTACTTGACATGGGTGACCGGTGAGGAGGACAGGGATGAGAAAGTGAGCAGATGGTGGTCGGAGAGAGGGAGAGGGTAGGTTGTGAAGTTAGAGAGCAGAGATGGGTGAAGACCAGGTATACAGAACCGTTCAGTAATTCTACTTTCTCTGGATCCTCAGTCACCAACTCCCCATCACCACTACATCTGCAGATCGTGGGTTTTTTGTATGTACAGAATGTTTGGGGATCTCTCTTGCTTTCCTTGTCACTTGTATTTTTTTCTAAGTTCTCTTTTATATATATATATATATATATATATATATATATATATATATATATATATATATATATATATATATATATATATTATATTCATCTCTTAATAGAGGAGTGCCTGACCCAACCCAAGATTACCAATGTTGTAGACGCCCTTTTGCCATTAATATTCTTCCCAGCCGTAGGAAGAATGCGTGTTACCTAGAGGAAGATGTTTTGCACTCTGACCAATATAGATGTAAAGCTCCCACATATCATGTGTATCACTATATGGGCAACACAGTGGCTAGCACTATACTACATATAGGGTTGCTTAGTGGTTAGCACTGTACTACATATAGTATACACAATGGCAACATGATGGCGCTATATAAAGGGCTGTGGAACATGATGGCGCTATATAAAGGGCTGTGGAACATGATGGCGCTATATAGAGGTAGTGGTAGTGGATGTCCCGCTGCTGCAGCTGTCTCTACATTTTCTTCCCTCCCTGCTTTGTAGTAAATGGTTCTGCACAGACCTCCGCTCAGATAAGCTTCAATGTATCATAAAGCAGATAAGCGTCTGCTGGTCTTGTCATCACAAAACAGTAGAATTGGTCTGATCTTCTATCGAATAAACCCCGGTGTCTGGACGGATGAATGTTGAATCTTCCACAAAATCCTATCTGCTCCTTTTGTCTCCTATACGTTTTCTTTTTTCTTCTTCTTTTAGAGCAAAGTTTGCTTATCGTCCATTATGTTGCCTGTTTGTTGTTCTGTGCAGTAATAACACTTCACAAGGGCAGTCACAAGTGATGAATTAGGCTAAAACTGCTGGTTCAACAAAATTCTGTCCACATGAATAAAAATAACCTTACTTGGTTTTGTCTCTTATCTGCTGGTGACCGACCTTCTGATACTTCCAGATCCAGTTCTCATCTCCAACATCACCAGTAACAGCAGCCGGCCGGGTGAGGACATCGCTGTGAGCGTCCAGTTCTCTGGAGAGGGGACGGCTGTGACCTGGGAGGTGGACGGGGGGCTTCTCCCTGACCGATATCGGCTGACAGATGATAATAGAACGGTGATTATCCCGAGAGATGAAGCCAGGAGGAGACTCTGTGTCTGGATCACAAACCCAGTCAGTGAGGAGACCCGGGAATACCAGGTGAACATTACAGGTAAGAGGATATTACTGGGGTATTATATGTACCCACACCTTCTATACCCCATGTACTGGAGATTACAGGTAAGAGGGTATTACTGGGGTATTATATGTACCCCACACCTTCTATACCTCATGTACTGGAGATTACAGGTAAGAGGGTATTACTGGGGTATTATATGTACCCCCCACCTTCTATACCCCATGTACTGGAGATTACAGGTAAGAGGGTATTACTGGGGTATTATATGTACCCCACACCTTCTATACCCCATGTACTGGAGATTACAGGTAAGAGGGTATTACTGGGGTATTATATGTACCCCACACCTTCTATACCCCATGTACTGGAGATTACAGGTAAGAGGATATTACTGGGGTATTATATGTACCCCCACACCTTCTATACCCCATGTACTGGAGATTACAGGTAAGAGGATATTACTGGGGTATTATATGTACCCCACACCTTCTATACCCCATGTACTTGAGATTACAGGTAAGAGGGTATTACTGGGGTATTATATGTACCCACACCTTCTATACCTCATGTACTGGAGATTACAGGTAAGAGGGTATTACAGGGATATTATATGTACCCCACACCTTCTATACCCCATGTACTGGAGATTACAGGTAAGAGGGTATTACTGGGGTATTATATGTACCCCACACCTTCTATACCCCATGTACTTGAGATTACAGGTAAGAGGGTATTATATGTACCCCACACCTTCTATACCCCATGTACTGGAGATTACAGGTAAGAGGGTATTACTGGGGTATTATATGTACCCCACACCTTCTATACCCCATGTACTGGAGATTACAGGTAAGAGGGTATTACAGGGATATTATATGTACCCCACACCTATACCCCATGTACTGCAGATTACAGGTAAGAGGGTATTACTGGGGTATTATATGTACCCACACCTTCTATACCCCATGTACTGCAGATTACAGGTAAGAGGGTATTACTGGGGTATTATATGTACCCACACCTTCTATACCCCATGTACTGGAGATTACAGGTAAGAGGGTATTACTGGGGTATTATATGTACAGCACACCTTCTATACCCCATGTACTGGAGATTACAGATAAGAGGGTATTACTGGGGTATTATATGTACCCCACACCTTCTATACCCCATGTACTGGAGACTACAGGTAAGAGGGTATTACTGGGGTATTATATGTACCCCCCACCTTCTATACCCCATGTACTGGAGATTACAGGTAAGAGGGTATTACTGGGGTATTATATGTACCCCACACCTTCTATACCCCATGTACTGGAGATTACAGGTAAGAGGGTATTACTGGGGTATTATATGTACCCCACACCTTCTATACCCCATGTACTGGAGATTACAGGTAAGAGGGTATTACTGGGGTATTATATGTACCCCACACCTTCTATACCCCATGTACTGGAGATTACAGGTAAGAGGGTATTACTGGGGTATTATATGTACCCCACACCTTCTATACCCCATGTACTGGAGATTACAGGTAAGAGGATATTACTGGGGTATTATATGTACCCCACACCTTCTATACCCCATGTACTGGAGATTACAGGTAAGAGGGTATTACTGGGGTATTATATGTACCCCACACCTTCTATATCCCATGTACTGGAGATTACAGGTAAGAGGGTATTACTGGGGTATTATATGTACCCCACACCTTCTATACCCCCATGTACTGGAGATTACAGGTAAGAGGGTATTACTGGGGTATTATATGTACCCCACACCTTCTATACCCCATGTACTGGAGATTACAGGTAAGAGGATATTACTGGGGTATTATATGTACCCCACACCTTCTATACCCCATGTACTGGAGATTACAGGTAAGAGGGTATTACTGGGGTATTATATGTACCCCACACCTTCTATATCCCATGTACTGGAGATTACAGGTAAGAGGGTATTACTGGGGTATTATATGTACCCCCACACCTTCTATACCCCATGTACTGGAGATTACAGGTATTATATGTACCCCACATCTTCTATACCCCATGTACTGGACTGGAGATTACAGGTAAGAGGGTATTACTGGGGTATTATATGTACCCCACACCTTCTATACCCCATGTACTGGAGATTACAGGTATTATATGTACCCCACATCTTCTATACCCCATGTACTGGACTGGAGATTACAGGTAAGAGGGTATTACTAGGGTATTATATGTACCCCGCACCTTCTATACCTCATGTACTGGAGATTACAGGTAAGAGGGTATTACTGGGGTATTATATGTACCTCACACCTTCTATACCCCATGTACTGGAGATTACAGGTAAGAGGGTATTACTGGGGTATTATATGTACCCCGCACCTTCTATACCCCATGTACTGGAGATTACAGGTAAGAGAGTATTACTGGGGTATTATATGTACCCCACACCTTCTATGATCTGGTAGAAGGTTTACACAGTAAAATATCGATATTTGCAGATGATACAAAACTATGTAAAGCAGTTAATACAAGAGAAGATAGTATTCTGCTACAGATGGATCTGGATAAGTTGGAAACTTGGGCTGAAAGGTGGCAGATGAGGTTTAACAATGATAAATGTAAGGTTATACACATGGGAAGAGGGAATCAATATCACCATTACACACTGAACGGGAAACCACTGGGTAAATCTGACAGGGAGAAGGACTTGGGGATCCTAGTTAATGATAAACTTACCTGGAGCAGCCAGTGCCAGGCAGCAGCTGCCAAGGCAAACAGGATCATGGGGTGCATTAAAAGAGGTCTGGATACACATGATGAGAGCATTATACTGCCTCTGTACAAATCCCTAGTTAGACCGCACATGGAGTACTGTGTCCAGTTTTGGGCACCGGTGCTCAGGAAGGATATAATGGAACTAGAGAGAGTACAAAGGAGGGCAACAAAATTAATAAAGGGGATGGGAGAACTACAATACCCAGATAGATTAGCGAAATTAGGATTATTTAGTCTAGAAAAAAGACGACTGAGGGGCGATCTAATAACCATGTATAAGTATATAAGGGGACAATACAAATATCTCGCTGAGGATCTGTTTATACCAAGGAAGGTGACGGGCACAAGGGGGCATTCTTTGCGTCTGGAGGAGAGAAGGTTTTTCCACCAACATAGAAGAGGATTCTTTACTGTTAGGGCAGTGAGAATCTGGAATTGCTTGCCTGAGGAGGTGGTGATGGCGAACTCAGTCGAGGGGTTCAAGAGAGGCCTGGATGTCTTCCTGGAGCAGAACAATATTGTATCATACAATTATTAGGTTCTGTAGAAGGACGTAGATCTGGGTATTTATTATGATGGAATATAGGCTGAACTGGATGGACAAATGTCTTTTTTCGGCCTTACTAACTATGTTACTATGTTACTATGTATGTTACTATACCCCATGTACTGGACTGGAGATTACAGGTAAGAGGGTATTACTAGGGTATTATATGTACCCCGCACCTTCTATACCTCATGTACTGGAGATTACAGGTAAGAGGGTATTACTGGGGTATTATATGTACCCCGCACCTTCTATACCCCATGTACTGGAGATTACAGGTAAGAGGATATTACTGGGGTGTTATATGTACCCCACACCTTCTATACCCCATGTACTGGAGATTACAGGTAAGAGGGTATTACTAGGGTATTATATGTACCCCACACCTTCTATACCTCATGTACTGGATATTACAGATGAGAGGGTATTACTGGGGTATTATATGTACCCCACACCTTCTATACCCCATGTACTGGAGATTACAGGTAAGAGGGTATTACTGGGGTATTATATGTACCCCCCACCTTCTATACCCCATGTACTGGAGATTACAGGTAAGAGGGTATTACTGGGGTATTATATGTACCCCGCACCTTCTATACCTCATGTACTGGAGATTACAGGTAAGAGGGTATTACTGGGGTATTATATGTACCCCGCACCTTCTATACCCCATGTACTGGAGATTACAGGTAAGAGGATATTACTGGGGTGTTATATGTACCCCGCACCTTCTATACCCCATGTACTGGAGATTACAGGTAAGA
The DNA here is from genome assembly GCF_032444005.1 of Ranitomeya imitator. NCBI lineage: Eukaryota > Metazoa > Chordata > Amphibia > Anura > Dendrobatidae > Ranitomeya > Ranitomeya imitator. The sequence continues at coordinate 11,986,946 of NC_091284.1, read as the reverse complement.
GGATATTACTGGGGTGTTATATGTACCCCACACCTTCTATACCCCATGTACTGGAGATTACAGGTAAGAGGGTATTACTGGGGTATTATATGTACCCCCCACCTTCTATACCCCATGTACTGGAGATTACAGGTAAGAGGGTATTACTGGGGTATTATATGTACCCCACACCTTCTATACCCCATGTACTGGAGATTACAGGTAAGAGGGTATTACTGGGGTATTATATGTACCCCACACCTCCTATACCCCATGTACTGGAGATTACAGGTAAGAGGGTATTACTGCGGTATTATATGTACCCACACCTTCTATACCCCATGTACTGGAGATTACAGGTAAGAGGGTATTACTGGGGTATTATATGTACCCCACACCTCCTATACCCCATGTACTGGAGATTACAGGTAAGAGGGTATTACTGCGGTATTATATGTACCCCACACCTTCTATACCCCATGTACTGGAGATTACAGGTAAGAGGGTATTACTGGGGTATTATATGTACCCCACACCTTCTATACCCCATGTACTGGAGATTACAGGTAAGAGGCTATTACTGGGGTATTATATGTACCCCACACCTCCTATACCCCATGTACTGGAGATTACAGGTAAGAGGGTATTACTGGGGTATTATATGTACCCCACACCTCCTATACCCCATGTACTGGAGATTACAGGTAAGAGGGTATTACTGCGGTATTATATGTACCCCACACCTTCTATACCCCATGTACTGGAGATTACAGGTAAGAGGGTATTACTGGGGTATTATATGTACCCCACACCTCCTATACCCCATGTACTGGAGATTACAGGTAAGAGGGTATTACTGCGGTATTATATGTACCCCACACCTTCTATACCCCATGTACTGGAGATTACAGGTAAGAGGGTATTACTGGGGTATTATATGTACCCCCCACCTTCTATACCCCATGTACTGGAGATTACAGGTAAGAGGGTATTACTGGGGTATTATATGTACCCCCCACCTTCTATACCCCATGTACTGGAGATTACAGGTAAGAGGGTATTACTGGGGTATTATATGTACCCCGCACCTTCTATACCTCATGTACTGGAGATTACAGGTAAGAGGGTATTACTGGGGTATTATATGTACCCACACCTCCTATACCTCATGTACTGGAGATTACAGGTAAGAGGGTATTACTGGGGTATTATATGTACCCCACACCTTCTATACCCCATGTACTGGAGATTACAGGTAAGAGGGTATTACTGGGGTATTATATGTACCCACACCTTCTATACCTCATGTACTGGAGATTACAGGTAAGAGGGTATTACTGGGGTATTATATGTACCCCACACCTTCTATACCCCATGTACTGGAGATTACAGGTATTCTAATTGGTCTTTTCTTGTATCAATGTGACCTGTCAGGTGTAATCTTCCAAGGAGACCGCACACCGCTCTGTGATCAGAGTACGACCGGGTTATGGTCCAATAAACCCCTGGTTCTGGATGAATGAAGGTCGAATGTTGCACAAAATCATAGTCTCTGATTCATCTTTTTTTTTTCTTAGGCTGTGTGCACACGATGCAGAAGGTGGAGAAAAATCTGCTGCAGTTCTGCACTAAATCTGCATCTCCTGGCAGAATCTGCAGGTGCGTTTTTGATGCGTTTTTTGAGCACAAATCTGCACAAAAAACACATCAAAAACGCACCTGCAGATTTCTATTATGGAGGGGTGCAGAAACGCTGCAGAACTGCACAAAAGAAGTGACATGCACTTCTTTGAAATCTGCAGCGTTTCTGCGCATATTTTTCTGCACCATGTGCACAGCTTTTTTTTTTTCACATTGATTTACATTGTACTGTGATCACAGTGCAGTTCTGCAGCGTTTGTGCTGCAGAAAAATCTGCTGCAGTTCTGCACTAAATCTGCATCGTGTGCACATACCCTTAGAGTAAAAAGTTTCCTGATCGTCCATTATGTTGTATGTTTCTCTTATTCTGTGAGCAAAAATAACATTAAACGATTTTGTACCTCACAAGGGAAGTAGCAAATGATGAAATAAGTTTAAAACAAAACCATCAGCTGCCCTAACCCCCCCCATCTACCAATATCTTTATAACCCTTTATCTACCTTTTAATGCCCCTTTTATTAGCTTATTTATCACCATAAAATCAATTTTCAATCTGCTGTTGATTTTATCATTATTCCTGGATTTGCCCAGTGACGCTGGTTGTGCGCTGCTCGGCTTCATCAGTGCACTTTGTACGTCCAGGCAGGCAGAATATCGTATGGAAGGTACAGGCGCATCTCTCAAAATTAGAATATCATCACAAAGTGAATTTATCTCAGTTCTTCAATACAAAAAGTGAAACTCATGTATTCTATAGAGTCATTACACACAGAGTGATCTATTTCATGTGTTTATTTCTGTTACTGTTGATGATTATAGCTCACAGCCAATGAAAACCCAAAAGTCATTATCTCAATTAGAATACTTTATAACACCAGCTTGAAAAATGATTGTAAAATCTGAATTGTCGGCCTACTGAAATGTATGTTCAGTAAATGCACTCAGTACTTGGTCACGGCTCCTTTTGCATCAATTACTGCATCAATGTGGCATGGAGGTGATCAGCCTGTGGCACTGCTGAGGGGTTATGGAAGCCCAGGTTGCTTTGATAGCATCCTTCAGCTCGTTTGCATTGTTGGGTCTGGTGTCTCTCATCTTCATGATACTCCATAGATTCTCTATGGGGTTAAGGTCAGGTGAGTTTGCTGCCAATCAAGCCCAGTGATACTGTTGTTTTTACACCAGGTATTGGTACTTTTTGGCAGTGTGGACAGGGGCCAAGTCCTGCTGGAGAATGACATTTCCATCTCCATAAAGCTTGTCGGCAGAGGGAAGCATGAAGAGCTGTAAAATGTCCTGGTAGACGGCTGCGCTGACTTTGGTCTTGATAAAACACAGTGGACCTACACCAGCAGATGACATGGATCCCCAAACCATCACTGATTGTGGAGACTTCACACCAGACCTCCAGCAGCTCGGATTGTGGCCTCCACTCTTCCTCCAGACTCTGGGACCTGGATTTCTAAGGTCTGGTGTGAAGTCTCCACAATCAGTGATAGTTTCGGGAGCCATGTCATCTGCTGGTGTAGGTCCACTGTGTTTTATCAAATAAACACGTGAAATAGTCTTTACAAACACTGATCTATCTAATGAGTTTCACTTTTTGTATTGAACTGAAATAAAGTAACATTTTGATGATCTAATTTTGTGGTGTGTGTGTTTTCTCTAACCCTGGACATTTCATATTTTACTGCAGACTTTGTGTTTCTCTCCCCAGATCCTGAATTCTCTGTATCTTTTCCTGGTGCATATGTTACTATTGGAATAGGGTTTACAGTCGTGGTGATGACTTGCGTCGCTCTGCTAGTAGAGGTGAGTGTTTCTGTATCATCCAGCACTGACCTCCCCGATGCCGGTCACTACTCCTCATCGTCCATCTCTGACCAACCTGTTGCCAGACACTGCATCTCGCCCATCATCCAGCACTGACCTCACGGATGCCGGTCACTGCACATTCCTTATCCTCTCCTGTTCGTCTCCATTATGGCGCCTTCTCCAGTACAGACCGGTGACGGCAGTGCTAGTTGTGGTCTCTGGGACTCGGCCTCTATACGATGCACAGAGCAGAATACACTCTTGTATTTCAGAGAACGGATAATGAATTTCTCGCCCCGGTATTGTCCATTATCTTCATCCAGCTCTAGTGTGAGACCAGTTACAGTAATTATAAATGTCTTACAAGAAAACAGTCTCCACACAATGTCATCACAGCCCGTCCTATAAAGTATCATCTGTACCAGTGTTTCCCAAACTCCTGTCCTCCCAGAGCCCAACAGGTCATGTTTTCAGGATTTCCTTAGTATTGCACAGGTGATGGAAGTATCAGGAGTTCTCTCACTTGTGCAGCACCATGGAAATCCTGAAAACATGACCTGTTGGAAGCCGTGAGTACTGGAGTTTAGGAAACACTGATCTATACCAAAAGGAAAGAGAACTGGAGTAAATGAAACAATTAGTGATATTTCAATTTTACTCAGTTTTTGCTGGAACAAAATGCTGCCGAACAATAAAGAAAACCCCGACCTCCGTACAAGTCGATCAATAAAAGAATAAAACCCGCGGTCAGAGTCCACTGCCCCCGGACCCTTTCATTACATTCATTTCATTGCGGTTGTGAAGACTGTGAATAAAGATGTTTACAAAATGTGTAGATAACTGAGGGTCAGTGATGATTGTTTCCATGAGAATCTGTATATGGGACCAGTGCGAAAACAAGGATGTCTGCACAGGAACCTGGGAGGTGATAACTAATGACCGGACTAGATGTGGAGGTGACCGGTGTCTTTTCTTATAGTGCCGGTGTTGTAAGAAGACCGAAGATATGGAGAGACGCCCAGAAGAAACCGGAGGACGGATCAGCTCCTCACAGACCGGTACTGATCACATCTGTGTATAGTGATTGTAGGGAGGACGGATCAGCTCCTCACAGACCGGTACTGATCACATCTGTGTATAGTGATTGTAGGGAGGTCGGATCAGCTCCTCACAGACGGGTACTGATCACATCTGTATATAGTGATTGTAGGGAGGACGGATCAGCTCCACACAGACGGGTACTGATCACATCTGTGTGTAGTGATTGTAGGGAGGACGGATCAGCTCCTCACAGACGGGTACTGATCACATTTGTGTATAGTGATTGTAGGGAGGACGGATCAGCTCCTCACAGACGGGTACTGATCACATCTGTGTGTAGTGATTGTAGGGAGGTCGGATCAGCTCCTCACAGACCGGTACTGATCACATTTGTGTATAGTGATTGTAGGGAGGACGGATCAGCTCCTCACAGACCGGTACTGATCACACCTGTGTATAGTGATTGTAGGGAGGACGGATCAGCTCCTCACAGACGGGTACTGATCACATCTGTGTATAGTGATTGTAGGGAGGACGGATCAGCTCCTCACAGACGGGGACTGATCACATCTGTGTATAGTGATTGTAGGGAGGACGGATCAGCTCCTCACAGACCGGTACTGATCACATTTGTGTATAGTGATTGTAGGGAGGACGGATCAGCTCCTCACAGACGGGTACTGATCACATCTGTGTATAGTGATTGTAGGGAGGACGGATCAGCTCCTCACAGACCGGTACTGATCACATTTGTGTATAGTGATTGTAGGGAGGACGGATCAGCTCCTCACAGACCGGTACTGATCACATTTGTGTATAGTGATTGTAGGGAGGTCGGATCAGCTCCTCACAGACCGGTACTGATCACATCTGTGTGTAGTGATTGTAGGGAGGACGGATCAGCTCCTCACAGACGGGTACTGATCACATCTGTGTATAGTGATTGTAGGGAGGACGGATCAGCTCCTCACAGACGGGGACTGATCACATCTGTGTATAGTGATTGTAGGGAGGACGGATCAGCTCCTCACAGACCGGTACTGATCACATCTGTGTATAGTGATTGTAGGGAGGACGGATCAGCTCCTCACAGACCGGTACTGATCACATTTGTGTATAGTGATTGTAGTGAGGACGGATCAGCTCCTCACAGACCGGTACTGATCACATTTGTGTATAGTGATTGTAGGGAGGACGGATCAGCTCCTCACAGACAGGTACTGATCACACCTGTATATAGTGATTGTAGGGAGGACGGATCAGCTCCTCACAGACAGGTACTGATCACACCTGTATATAGTGATTGTAGGGAGGACGGATCAGCTCCTCACAGACGGGTACTGATCACATCTGTGTATAGTGATTGTAGGGAGGACAGATCAGCTCCTCACAGACGGGTACTGATCACACCTGTATATAGTGATTGTAGGGAGGACGGATCAGCTCCTCACAGACGGGTACTGATCACATCTGTGTATAGTGATTGTAGGGAGGACGGATCAGCTCCTCACAGACAGGTACTGATCATATCTGTGTATAGTAACATAGTTAGTAAGGCCGAAAAAAGACATTTGTCCATCCAGTTCAGCCTATATTCCATCATAATAAATCCCCAGATCTACGTCCTTCTACAGAACCTAATAATTGTATGATACAATATTGTTCTGCTCCAGGAAGACATCCAGGCCTCTCTTGAACCCCTCGACTGAGTTCGCCATCACCACCTCCTCAGGCAAGCAATTCCAGATTCTCACTGCCCTAACAGTAAAGAATCCTCTTCTATGTTGGTGGAAAAACCTTCTCTCCTCCAGACGCAAAGAATGCCCCCTTGTGCCCGTCACCTTCCTTGGTATAAACAGATCCTCAGCGAGATATTTGTATTGTCCCCTTATATACTTATACATGGTTATTAGATCGCCCCTCAGTCGTCTTTTTTCTAGACTAAATAATCCTAATTTCGCTAATCTATCTGGGTATTGTAGTTCTCCCATCCCCTTTATTAATTTTGTTGCCCTCCTTTGTACTCTCTCTAGTTCCATTATATCCTTCCTGAGCACCGGTGCCCAAAACTGGACACAGTACTCCATGTGCGGTCTAACTAGGGATTTGTACAGAGGCAGTATAATGCTCTCATCATGTGTATCCAGACCTCTTTTAATGCACCCCATGATCCTGTTTGCCTTGGCAGCTGCTGCCTGGCACTGGCTGCTCCAGGTAAGTTTATCATTAACTAGGATCCCCAAGTCCTTCTCCCTGTCAGATTTACCCAGTGGTTTCCCGTTCAGTGTGTAATGGTGATATTGATTCCCTCTTCCCATGTGTATAACCTTACATTTATCATTGTTAAACCTCATCTGCCACCTTTCAGCCCAAGTTTCCAACTTATCCAGATCCATCTGTAGCAGAATACTATCTTCTCTTGTATTAACTGCTTTACATAGTTTTGTATCATCTGCAAATATCGATATTTTACTGTGTAAACCTTCTACCAGATCATTAATGAATATGTTGAAGAGAACAGGTCCCAATACTGACCCCTGCGGTACCCCACTGCTCACAGCGACCCAGTTAGAGACTATACCATTTATAACCACCCTCTGCTTTCTATCACTAAGCCAGTTACTAACCCATTTACACACATTTTCCCCCAGACCAAGCATTCTCATTTTGTGTACCAACCTCTTGTGCGGCACGGTATCAAACGCTTTGGAAAAATCGAGATATACCACGTCCAATGACTCACCGTGGTCCAGTCTATAGCTTACCTCTTCATAAAAACTGATTAGATTGGTTTGACAGGAGCGATTTCTCATAAACCCATGCTGATATGGAGTTAAACAGTTATTCTCATTGAGATAATCCAGAATAACATCCCTCAGAAACCCTTCAAATATTTTACCAACAATAGAGGTTAGACTTACTGGCCTATAATTTCCAGGTTCACTTTTAGAGCCCTTTTTGAATATTGGCACCACATTTGCTATGCGCCAGTCCTGCGGAACAGACCCTGTTGCTATAGAGTCCCTAAAAATAAGAAATAATGGTTTATCTATTACATTACTTAGTTCTCTTAGTACTCGTGGGTGTATACCATCCGGACCCGGAGATTTATCTATTTTAATCTTATTTAGCCAGTTTCGCACCTCTTCTTGGGTTAGATAGGTGACCCTTAATATAGGGTTTTCATTGTTTCTTGGGATTTCACCTAGCATTTCATTTTCCACCGTGAATACCGTGGAGAAGAAGGTGTTTAATATGTTAGCTTTTTCCTCGTCATCTACAACCATTCTTTCCTCACTATTTTTTAAGGGGCCTACATTTTCAGTTTTTATTCTTTTACTATTGATATAGTTGAAGAACAGTTTGGGATTAGTTTTACTCTCCTTAGCAATGTGCTTCTCTGTTTCCTTTTTGGCAGCTTTAATTAGTTTTTTAGAGCTTCAATGGTGCCATCCTGCTTTAGTAGTGCAAATGCTTTCTTTTTACTGTTCATTGCCTGTCTTACTTCTTTGTTTAGCCACATTGGGTTTTTCCTATTTCTAGTCCTTTTATTCCCACAAGGTATAAACCGCTTACACTGCCTATTTAGGATGTTCTTAAACATTTCCCATTTATTATCTGTATTCTTATTTCTGAGGATATTATCCCAGTCTACCAGATTAAGGGCATCTCTAAGCTGTTCAAACTTTGCCTTCCTAAAGTTGAATGTTTTTGTGACTCCCTGACAAGTCCCCCTAGTGAAAGACAGGTGAAACTGTACAATATTGTGGTCGCTATTTCCTAGATGCCCGACCACCTGCAGATTTGTTATTCTGTCAGGTCTATTAGATAGTATTAGGTCTAAAAGTGCTGCTCCTCTGGTTGGATTCTGCACCAATTGTGAAAGATAATTTTTCTTGGTTATTAGCAGAAACCTGTTGCCTTTATGGGTTTCACAGGTTTCTGTTTCCCAGTTAATATCCGGGTAGTTAAAGTCCCCCATAACCAGGACCTCATTATGGGTTGCAGCTTCATCTATCTGCTTTAGAAGTAGACTTTCCATGGTTTCTGTTATATTTGGGGGTTTGTAACAGACCCCAATGAGAATTTTGTTACCATTTTTCCCTCCATGAATTTCGACCCATATGGACTCGACATCCTCATTTCCTTCGCTAATATCCTCCCTTAAAGTGGACTTTAGACAAGACTTTACATAAAGACAAACCCCTCCTCCTCTCCGATTCTTACGATCCTTTCTAAACAGACTGTAACCCTGTAAGTTAACTGCCCAGTCATAGCTTTCATCTAACCATGTCTCGGTTATTCCCACTATGTCAAAGTTACCTGTAGATATTTCTGCTTCTAGTTCTTCCATCTTGTTTGTCAGGCTTCTGGCGTTTGCGAGCATGCAGTTTAGAGGATTTTGTTTTGTTCCAATCTCCTCGCTGTGGATTGTTTTAGAAATGTTCTTACCTCCCTTCTGAGTATGTTTTCCTGGGTCGTCTTTGTTCGAGTCTAATGTTTTTCTTCCCGTCCCCTCTTCTTCTAGTTTAACGCCCTCCTGATGAGTGTAGCGAGTCTTCTGGCGAATGTGTGTTTCCCAGGTTTGTTGAGGTGTAGTCCGTCTCTGGCGAGGAGTCCATCATACCAGTAATTCACACCGTGGTCCAGGAATCCAAATCCTTGTTGTCTGCACCATCGTCTTAGCCAGTTGTTTGCATCAAGGATCCTGTTCCATCTCCTGGTGCCATGCCCGTCTACTGGAAGGATAGAAGAAAAAACTACCTGTGCATCCAGTTCCTTTACTTTCTTCCCCAACTCTTCAAAGTCCTTGCAGATTGTCGGTAGGTCCTTCCTTGCCGTGTCATTGGTGCCAACATGTATCAGAAGAAATGGGTGGACGTCCTTGGAGCTGAAGAGCTTTGGTATCCTATCGGTCACATCCTTGATCATCGCACCTGGAAGGCAGCATACTTCTCTTGCAGTTATGTCCGGTCTGCAGATGGCTGCTTCTGTGCCTCTCAGTAGTGAGTCTCCCACCACCACCACTCTTCATTGCTTCTTGGCTGTACTTTTTGCTGTCACTTGTTGCTGTGTGCCCTTTTCTTTTTTGCTTGCTGGTATTGCTTCATTCTTAGGTGTGCCATCTTCATCCTCTACAAAGATTTGATATCGGTTCTTCAGTTGTGTGGTTGGTGATTTCTCCATGGTCTTCTTGCTTCTTTTGGTCACATGCTTCCACTCATCTGCTTTTGGAGGTTCTCTGACACTTTTTGCACCTTCTGTGACCAGTAGAGATGCTTCTGTTCTGTCTAGAAAGTCTTCATTCTCTTTGATGAGTTTCAAAGTTGCTATTCTTTCTTCCAGACCCCACACCTTTTCTTCTAAAAGGGCCACTAGTCTACACTTCTGACAGGTGAAATTGGATTCTTCTTCTGGTCGATCTGTGAACATGTAGCACATGCTGCAGCTCACCATGTAGGTTGTCACATCTGCCATGTTGCTCCTAGATCCTGCTGACTTGCTGTGTGTTTTCCTTCTTGTGTAATCTACTCAGCCAAGCTCTCTTGCAATAATGTCCTACAGGCAAAAATTGGTTTGGTGATGCTTTCGAAGCAGCTGGTCCCGGCTGTACCCAACGATCTTCTAGCTTAGGGAAACTTCGCTTCTCCCAGAAGGCACCTGGAATATGCAAATTAGCCTCCTGAAGCTTGAATCCCTGGTTTGGTGATGCTTTCGAAGCAGCTGGTCCCGGCTGTACCCAACGATCTTCTAGCTTAGGGAAACTTCGCTTCTCCCAGAAGGCACCTGGAATATGCAAATTAGCCTCCTGAAGCTTGAATCCCTGGTTTGGTGATGCTTTCGAAGCAGCTGGTCCCGGCTGTACCCAACGATCTTCTAGCTTAGGGAGACTTCGCTTCTCCCAGAAGGCACCTGGAATATGCAAATTAGCCTCCTGAAGCTTGAATCCCTGGTTTGGTGATGCTTTCGAAGCAGCTGGTCCCGGCTGTACCCAACGATCTTCTAGCTTAGGGAGACTTCGCTTCTCCCAGAAGGCACCTGGAATATGCAAATTAGCCTCCTGAAGCTTGAATCCCTGGTTTGGTGATGCTTTCGAAGCAGCTGGTCCCGGCTGTACCCAACGATCTTCTAGCTTAGGGAAACTTCGCTTCTCCCAGAAGGCACCTGGAATATGCAAATTAGCCTCCTGAAGCTTGAATCCCTGGTTTGGTGATGCTTTCGAAGCAGCTGGTCCCGGCTGTACCCAACGATCTTCTAGCTTAGGGAGACTTCGCTTCTCCCAGAAGGCACCTGGAATATGCAAATTAGCCTCCTGAAGCTTGAATCCCTGGTTTGGTGATGCTTTCGAAGCAGCTGGTCCCGGCTGTACCCAACGATCTTCTAGCTTAGGGAGACTTCGCTTCTCCCAGAAGGCACCTGGAATATGCAAATTAGCCTCCTGAAGCTTGAATCCCTGGTTTGGTGATGCTTTCGAAGCAGCTGGTCCCGGCTGTACCCAACGATCTTCTAGCTTAGGGAAACTTCGCTTCTCCCAGAAGGCACCTGGAATATGCAAATTAGCCTCCTGAAGCTTGAATCCCTGGTTTGGTGATGCTTTCGAAGCAGCTGGTCCCGGCTGTACCCAACGATCTTCTAGCTTAGGGAAACTTCGCTTCTCCCAGAAGGCACCTGGAATATGCAAATTAGCCTCCTGAAGCTTGAATCCCTGGTTTGGTGATGCTTTCGAAGCAGCTGGTCCCGGCTGTACCCAACGATCTTCTAGCTTAGGGAGACTTCGCTTCTCCCAGAAGGCACCTGGAATATGCAAATTAGCCTCCTGAAGCTTGAATCCCTGGTTTGGTGATGCTTTCGAAGCAGCTGGTCCCGGCTGTACCCAACGATCTTCTAGCTTAGGGAGACTTCGCTTCTCCCAGAAGGCACCTGGAATATGCAAATTAGCCTCCTGAAGCTTGAATCCCTGGTTTGGTGATGCTTTCGAAGCAGCTGGTCCCGGCTGTACCCAACGATCTTCTAGCTTAGGGAAACTTCGCTTCTCCCAGAAGGCACCTGGAATATGCAAATTAGCCTCCTGAAGCTTGAATCCCTGGTTTGGTGATGCTTTCGAAGCAGCTGGTCCCGGCTGTACCCAACGATCTTCTAGCTTAGGGAGACTTCGCTTCTCCCAGAAGGCACCTGGAATATGCAAATTAGCCTCCTGAAGCTTGAATCCCTGGTTTGGTGATGCTTTCGAAGCAGCTGGTCCCGGCTGTACCCAACGATCTTCTAGCTTAGGGAGACTTCGCTTCTCCCAGAAGGCACCTGGAATATGCAAATTAGCCTCCTGAAGCTTGAATCCCTGGTTTGGTGATGCTTTCGAAGCAGCTGGTCCCGGCTGTACCCAACGATCTTCTAGCTTAGGGAAACTTCGCTTCTCCCAGAAGGCACCTGGAATATGCAAATTAGCCTCCTGAAGCTTGAATCCCTGGTTTGGTGATGCTTTCGAAGCAGCTGGTCCCGGCTGTACCCAACGATCTTCTAGCTTAGGGAGACTTCGCTTCTCCCAGAAGGCACCTGGAATATGCAAATTAGCCTCCTGAAGCTTGAATCCCTGGTTTGGTGATGCTTTCGAAGCAGCTGGTCCCGGCTGTACCCAACGATCTTCTAGCTTAGGGAGACTTCGCTTCTCCCAGAAGGCACCTGGAATATGCAAATTAGCCTCCTGAAGCTTGAATCCCTGGTTTGGTGATGCTTTCGAAGCAGCTGGTCCCGGCTGTACCCAACGATCTTCTAGCTTAGGGAGACTTCGCTTCTCCCAGAAGGCACCTGGAATATGCAAATTAGCCTCCTGAAGCTTGAATCCCTGGTTTGGTGATGCTTTCGAAGCAGCTGGTCCCGGCTGTACCCAACGTAGTGATTGTAGGGAGGACGGATCAGCTCCTCACAGACCGGTACTGATCACATCTGTGTATAGTGATTGTAGGGAGGACGGATCAGCTCCTCACAGACGGGTACTGATCACATCTGTGTATAGTGATTGTAGGGAGGTCGGATCAGCTCCTCACAGACCGGTACTGATCACATCTGTGTATAGTGATTGTAGGGAGGACGGATCAGCTCCTCACAGACGGGTACTGATCATATCTGTGTATAGTGATTGTAGGGAGGACGGATCAGCTCCTCACAGACCGGTACTGATCACATCTGTGTATAGTGATTGTAGGGAGGACGGATCAGCTCCTCACAGACGGGTACTGATCACATCTGTGTATAGTGATTGTAGGGAGGTCGGATCAGCTCCTCACAGACGGGTACTGATCACATCTGTGTATAGTGATTGTAGGGAGGACGGATCAGCTCCTCACAGGCCGGTACTGATCACATCTGTGTATAGTGATTGTAGGGAGGACGGATCAGCTCCTCACAGACGGGTACTGATCACATCTGTGTATAGTGATTGTAGGGAGGTCGGATCAGCTCCTCACAGACGGGGACTGATCACATTTGTGTATAGTGATTGTTGGGAGGACGGATCAGCTCCTCACAGACCGGTACTGATCACATTTGTGTATAGTGATTGTAGGGAGGACGGATCAGCTCCTCACAGACGGGTACTGATCACACCTGTGTATAGTGATTGTAGGGAGGACGGATCAGCTCCTCACAGACGGGTACTGATCACATTTGTGTATAGTGATTGTAGGGAGGACGGATCAGCTCCTCACAGACCGGTACTGATCACATCTGTGTATAGTGATTGTAGTGAGGACGGATCAGCTCCTCACAGACTGGGACTGATCACATCTGTGTATAGTGATTGTAGGGAGGTCGGATCAGCTCCTCACAGACCGGTACTGATCACATCTGTGTATAGTGATTGTAGGGAGGACTGATCAGCTCCTCACAGACCGGTACTGATCACATCTGTGTGTAGTGATTGTAGGGAGGACGGATCAGCTCCTCACGGACGGGTACTGATCACATCTGTGTATAGTGATTGTAGGGAGGACGGATCAGCTCCTCACAGACCGGTACTGATCACATTTGTGTATAGTGATTGTAGGGAGGTCGGATCAGCTCCTCACAGACGGGGACTGATCACATTTGTGTATAGTGATTGTAGGGAGGACTGATCAGCTCCTCACAGACGGGTACTGATCACATCTGTGTATAGTGATTGTAGGGAGGACGGATCAGCTCCTCACAGACCGGTACTGATCACATCTGTGTATAGTGATTGTAGGGAGGTCGGATCAGCTCCTCACAGACGGGTACTGATCACACCTGTGTATAGTGATTGTAGGGAGGTCGGATCAGCTCCTCACAGACCGGTACTGATCACACCTGTGTATAGTGATTGTATTGAGGACGGATCAGCTCCTCACAGACGGGTACTGATCACACCTGTATATAGTGATTGTAGGGAGGACGGATCAGCTCCTCACAGACAGGTACTGATCACATCTGTGTATAGTGATTGTAGGGAGGACGGATCAGCTCCTCACAGACGGGTACTGATCACATCTGTGTATAGTGATTGTAGGGAGGTCGGATCAGCTCCTCACAGACGGGTACTGATCACATCTGTGTATAGTGATTGTAGGGAGGACGGATCAGCTCCTCACAGACCGGTACTGATCACATTTGTGTATAGTGATTGTAGTGAGGACGGATCAGCTCCTCACAGACCGGTACTGATCACATCTGTGTATAGTGATTGTAGGGAGGACGGATCAGCTCCTCACAGACCGGTACTGATCACATTTGTGTATAGTGATTGTAGGGAGGTCGGATCAGCTCCTCACAGACGGGTACTGATCACATCTGTGTATAGTGATTGTAGGGAGGACGGATCAGCTCCTCACAGACCGGTACTGATCACATCTGTGTATAGTGATTGTAGGGAGGACGGATCAGCTCCTCACAGACCGGTACTGATCACATTTGTGTATAGTGATTGTAGGGAGGTCGGATCAGCTCCTCACAGACGGGTACTGATCACATCTGTGTATAGTGATTGTAGGGAGGACGGATCAGCTCCTCACAGACCGGTACTGATCACATTTGTGTATAGTGATTGTAGGGAGGTCGGATCAGCTCCTCACAGACGGGTACTGATCACATCTGTGTATAGTGATTGTAGGGAGGACGGATCAGCTCCTCACAGACCGGTACTGATCACATCTGTGTATAGTGATTGTAGGGAGGACGGATCAGCTCCTCACAGACGGGTACTGATCACATCTGTGTGTAGTGATTGTAGTGAGGACGGATCAGCTCCTCACAGACGGGTACTGATCACATTTGTGTGTAGTGATTGTAGGGAGGACGGATCAGCTCCTCACAGACGGGTACTGATCATATCTGTGTGTAGTGATTGTAGGGAGGACGGATCAGCTCCTCACAGACGGGTACTGATCACATCTGTGTATAGTGATTGTAGTGAGGACGGATCAGCTCCTCACAGACGGGGACTGATCACATCTGTGTATAGTGATTGTAGGGAGGACGGAGGTGATGAGATCCGGGGGTCTTGTCTCCCGGTCACCACCTAGTATACACATATACTGTAATATATAGTAAATCTGTGGAGAGATCTGCTGCACAATCCACAGATGTCGGCGCTGTAACCCAGAGTGTTGTGATGGAGGGGGCTGTGATATGTGAGAATGAGGCCATCGGAAGATGACCATACAGAGCGCCCCCTAGTGATATAACCTCATACACCGTTCTCCCGCTGGATGTGATGGCTGCAGTCGGTGCTGCTTCGTCTGGCGCGGTCCCCGATCTTCTGAGCTATAACACAATCCTCTCCACCTATGTCCTCTCTCCTGGTTGTCTCCGTCCTATCCTGTTATTACTGGGGTCTTGTCATCCCTCAGACATTACCCCTTCCGTCTTGTGGAGATTTATCACACAGAGGCCTCTAATCGATTTTATTTTATTTCCTTATAGATCGTCCTGGAGAGAAGAGGAGTCTCCTCATCAGGATCCGCAAAATATGGGGGAGAATAATTGGGAATCCAGAGTATGAAGAAACCCTGCAGAGAGATGTAGAGATGTCGGACATCCACTCTGTACCAGCGGCAGAGACCGGGAGGGGTACACTGTAACACTACATGTACTTGTCGCTATTCACTTGGATTACTGGATGTAAAACTTTGGGGTTTTGCACATGAAATTGTCCTAGCAATAAGTTTTTTTCCCCAGATAACTTGTATTTCTATCAGCATTTTAATAACTTTAATAAATATTTATTATAATTTTATACTGTATATGTATGTTCACTGTATATATAGACAGTTGTGTGTTTGACTTGTTATAAAGAGAGATTTCTAGATCAATGTTCATATAATAGAGAATAAAATGTTCCTCGTCCAGGAGTCTTTCGTATCGCCTAATTTCTTCACCTGCAGTAGATCATCAGTAGAGGTTAGGTATTGGGGGCTTCATGGTTTATTTGCCTCAATGACAATTTAAGAGCTTTTAGGAAATATTTTAGTAAATCTGCCATATAATCGTCTAATTTTGTCTGTAACGGAAATCCCGCGATGCTGATTGGTCGCACCCGCGACCAATCAGCGACAGGCGCAGTCCGCAACTAGTTCTGCCAGTCACAGTGCCATGTAGTTCAGTCACGTTTACGGAATATTCTTAAATCTTCATAAACTACATACATATTCTAGAATACCCGATGCATTGGAATCGGGCCACAATCTAGTCTACTATATAATCGTCTAATTCTGTCTGTTTGTCTGTAACTGAAATCCCGCTTTGCTGATTGGTCGCGGCCGGCCAGGCGTGACCAGTCGGCGATATTGGCGCGGAATTTAACCCCAACTCACAGTGCCACGTAGTTCAGTCACGTTTACTGGACAAGTTCTGTCAGTCAGTGTGATGTATTGTTAACAAATATATTAGTGTCGACGTACTTCGTCCGATTTATTTAAAAACAGTTAGATATTCATGTAATGGTTTATATGTTTTGATGATCTGTTTAATAATTTTGTTCAGTTGTATTAAGTTCTATGAGCAATAAAATTTAATGATAATGTATATATTTTACCCGGAAAATCCTGTGTATTCATTGCATTGTTCTTAAATCTCATAAATACACTACATATATATATTCTAGAATACCTGATGCGTTAGGCTAGGTTCCCATTGCGTTAATGGGACCGCGCTAACGGACAGCGTTGCACGGCGAAATTAACGCCGTGCAACACGTCCGTTAGCGCACCCATTAACAGCAATGGGGACGCGCATCACTAGCATGTGCTATTTTCGGCACGCGCTAGCGATGTGCCGGTGTTTTGTGGCGCGCTGCGGACGCTGCTTGCAGCGTCCGAGGCGCGCCTGAGGTCCGTTCCCCGCTCTCGCAGATCGGAGACGTTTAACGCGACCCCTTTACAAAACATTGCGTTAGCGCAATCCGCTAGCGCTAGGCGCTAAACGGATTGCACTAACGCAATCTGAACCTAGCCTTAGAATCGGGCCACCATCTAGTCTACTATATAATGGTCTAATTTTGTCTGTAACGGAAATCCCACATTGCTGATTGGTCGCGCCAGCCGCCTGTGACCGATCAACGACAGGCGCAGTTCGCAACAAATTCACAGTCACAGTGAGAATTTGTCCAGTAAACGTGACTGAACTACATCAGTCGGTCACAGTACCACGTAGTTCACTCACGTTTACTGAACAAGTTCTGTCAGTCACAGTACCACGTAGTTCACTCACGTTTACTGAACAAGTTCTGTCAGTCACAGTGCCACGTAGTCCACTCACGTTTACTGAATATTCTTAAATCTTCATAAACTACATACATATTCTAGAATACCCGATGCGTTAGAATCGGGCCACCATCTAGTATTTTAATAAATGGCTGAGCACCTTAACCCCTTCACCCCCAGCCTGTTTCCACCTTCATGACAGGACAATTTTTTTCAGTGTTCTGACCAGTGTCACTTTGTGGTAATAACTCTGGAGCTTCAACTTATCCCAGTGATTCTGAGATTTTTTTTAGGTCATGTACAACATGTTAGTGGTAGCTTTTGGTGGATATAATTTGCATTTATAAAAATATCAAGCATTTGTCAAATTTGAAAATGTAGCAATTTTTAAAGGGAAGGTACCGCGTTTGTAGGTCATTAATAAATCACTGTAATGTAGCATAACATGCTGCTATAACCAAGTTTGAAATGCATGTGAAACAGATTTCATGTGTTCTATGAGTTTAAAGAATGCACTGGGGGCTGACATCTTGGTTTTGCAGCAGTAGCAGGGCACTATCAGTGTCAGATTACATTGCAGCACTGACCTTATCTGTAACATTGAAGCAGCATTAGCAGTGAGCTGGGCACGCCTCTGTGGGCTGCACAGCTCACTGCTGTAGGTGTGACTAGCTGCCATTTTATTATAGCCCTGTGCTCTCTATCACAGGACAGAAGAAGCCCTCACTGCTCCTCTGTACTCCAAGCAGGCACACATCCTCTGCTCCTCACAAGCTGCCCTGTGTGCTTCTGCTGTGTCTCTGCCTCCCCCTCACACACAGTCCCTGTGATCTCAGGTAAGCTGCACTCACAGCCTGCAGAGAGAGAGCAGGGCAGCTGACAGGACAGGGATTAAGGTGGGGGAAGGGGGATGGCAAGAATGTTATTCACAAAAAATGCTGCTGAGCCCACTGTGTTCTGCTCCTGTGTAAACAAGCTGTGCCTCTGATGCAGTAACTGCTGGTGATAGCACGTCACAGGGCAGTCACACACAAAATGGCTCTGCCCTGTGATGCTGCTCTTCATTCTTACTGTTAGCCACAAAATTGGGGCAGTAACTGCTGACATCAGCATTTCCCTCCCCTTTTGGGTGGTCTAATATCCCTGGGGCAGAGCTGCTAAATCTTACTATAGCTGCTTGAGGTCTAAAACGGAAAATGCCCCCCCTAGTGGTAAATATGTATATTTGTAGAAAAATATATAATATTTTTCATATAGAAATGTTTGCAAACAGTGCAAACATTCCATTAATACATTTTAATTACTATTTTAAGCTTAATTTCACACAAAAAAAACAAAATACAAGAAAACTGGTGGCACCTTCCCTTTAATACTCTTGCCCTTAACCAGAGAGATGTCACACAAAATAGTTATTAACAATTCCCATATGTCTACTTCTCATATGCTTTATTTCTTCTATGCCTCATTGGGGGACACAGGACCATGGGTGTTACGCTGCTACGACTAGGAGGACACTAAGTAAACACACAAAGCATTAACTCCTCCTCTGCAGTATACACCCCTTGACTGGCCAGCAATGACCCAGTTCTTGCTTAGTGTCTGTAGGTGGCACTTGGGTCTGTTTTCAGACCCCAACATTTTTATTTTTTTCTGTAAATTTTTATTTTTTAATTAACGGAGTGAGGGGGGCGGCGGATTCCTTTCTAGGGTCCGCTCCCCCGAACCATCAACAGGCGAGTATACCTCCCCGTACCTCTCCTGCGACGACTGGGGCACGCTTAATCTATGCCAGGGCGACAGTTCCTATACGGTCCCAAACTCCCCCCTGTAAGATGGCGAGCACATAGCTCTTATGTGCATCTCCCGGGCTCCTCTGCGCCCTGTATGGTGCGTCTATATGACGCATGCTTCATAAAACGCAGTACAACGCATACCGGCGCATGTCCATGCGCCCCCATGTTAAAGATAGGGGCGCATGATGCATGCGTCGACGACGCTGCGCCCAACAACGCAAATGTGAACGTAGCCATAGAGGTATGGGTGACTCCTGTATGCTTAAACAAGTCTCTCCACGGACAGACTGAGGAGCCAGGGCCTGAAAGCACTCAGCTTCTTTCTGCACAGAGGGGTCCAGGTGAGCTCACCAAATATGGTGGCGCAAGTCTCCAGGGGGGTGCCTGATCTCCGGGGCTCAGGCTGACACAGCACCAGTCTCAGAAGCGCCAGACCCAGGGGAGCGGCTTCAGCTAATGGCGCCACTGTACCGCACACGTCAGGCGGACAAGTCTCCAGCGACCAGCTTCCTGATGGTGACAGCGGCGGGAGACCAGATCGTTGGGAGACTCGACCGGAGGGGGGAACGTCACAACTCCGATGCACCTCGCCAATAGGTGAGTACCTAGTGGAGCACTGTCTCTGTAGACAGGGTGCTTGGGCCGTGTTAGACACTAGGTGGAGGGACGGGCGGGAAGCACCGCCGGTGGCGCTGCGGGACACACACCCTCTGCAGTCCTTCTTACCTCCTCCAGGCGCCACAGCTCGTTCCGGACAGTTCACCGGGGCCCTATATGTATAGGGGGGATTCACCACCGCAGACTGGGTTAAGCAGAATCTACTTCAGGCGCGACCCTCAGTTGGCGGGAAGATAAATCTTCTAGCAGGCTCCAGGTCAGCCTGTAGGCCTCAGCTTCTCGTTGCGCTTAATGAGTGACACCTTTCAATCGTATGGATGGGTCTTCAAAGTCGTAAATTTAGGTAGATAAATACAGCTAGCAGAGGAGCTCGGGGAGAACACGTCTTGCTCCTTCAGCAGCTAGCCACGCCCCCCCCTAACCCATCTCTTCAACCTATCACTAACAACTGGTGTTTTCCCCTCAAGCTTTAAACATGCCTCTATCACACCTATCCTCAAAAAGCCTTCTCTTGACCCATCCTCTGTATCTAGCTATCGCCCTATATCACTTCTCCCTTATGCCTCCAAACTACTGGAACAACACGTCCATCTTGAACTGTCCTCCCATCTCTCTTCTTGCTCCCTCTTCGACAGCTTACAATCTGGCTTCCGGTCACACCATTCCACTGAAACTGCCCTAACTAAGGTCACCAATGACCTCTTAACCGCCAAGAGCAAGCGACACTACTCTGTCCTCCTCCTCCTGGACCTGTCCTCGGCCTTTGACACAGTGGACCATTCCCAATTATTGCAGACCCGCTCATCCCTTGGAGTCCCGCAAGGTTCAGTCCTTGGGCCCCTGCTCTTCTCCATTTACACCTTTGGCCTGGGACAGCTCATAGAATCTCACGGTTTTCAGTATCATCTCTATGCTGATGACACACAGATCTCTGGACCAGATATCACCTCCCTACTAACCAGAATCCCTCAATGTCTGTCCACTATTTCATCCTTCTTCTCCGCTGGATTTCTGAAACTTAACATGGAAAAAACAGAATTCATTGTCTTTCCCCCATCTCACGCGACCCCCCCCAACGAACCTATCCATTACAGTAAATGGCTGCCCACTCTCCCCAGTCCCACAAGCTCGCTGTCTCAGGGTAATCCTTGACGCTGATCTCTCCTTCAAACCACATATCCAAGCCCTTTCCACTTCCTGCCGACTTCAACTCAAAAATATTTCACGAATCCGTACATTCCTCCACCAAGAATCTGCAAAAACCCTAGTCCATGCCCTCATCATCTCTCACCTTGACTACTGTAACCTCCTGCTCTGTGGCCTCCCCTCTAACACTCTTGCACCCCTCCAATCTATTCTAAACTCTGCTGCCCGACTAATCCACCTGTCCCCCCGCTATTCCCCGGCCTCTCCCCTCTGTCAATCCCTTCACTGGCTCCCCATTGTACAGAGACTCCACTACAAAACCCTAACCATGACATACAAAGCCATCCACAACCTGTCTCCTCCATACATCTGTGACCTCGTCTCCCGGTACTTTCCTGCACGCAACCTCCGATCCTCACAAGATCTCCTTCTCTACTCCCCTCTAATCTCCTCTTCCCACAATCGTATACAAGATTTCTCTCGCGTATCACCACTACTCTGGAACCCTCTACCACAACACATCAGACTGTCGCCTACCATCGAAACCTTCAAAAAGAACCTGAAGACCCACCTCTTCCGACAAGCCTACAACCTGCAGTAAACAGCGATCGACCAAACCGCTGCATGACCAGCTCTATCCTCACCTACTGTATTCTCACCCATCCCTTGTAGATTGGGAGCCCTCGCGGGCAGGGTCCGCTCTCCTCCTGTACCGGTTATGACTTGTATTGTTTAAGATTATTGTACTTGTTTTTATTATGTATACCCCTCCTCACATTTAAAGCGCCATGGAATAAATGGCGCTATAACAATAAATAATAATAATATCTTCGCCTCTTACTCATCTCCGTCCGCCTTCTTCAGACTGTGCGGTGTCACGGCTGTGGCATATGATTAGGGATCAGCTGACGCCGCACAGTCTGAGGAAGCAGAAACACATGGGCCACTTGCACATTGAACATGTCTGTAGGAACCTGTTCACACCACCAAGAAACTTGAGGACACAAAAGAGCAGTGAGGTAAAAAATACTCTGTTGTAAAAAAAAATCACAGTAATAAGCAAGTGCTAGTCAAAAGATGGAAAAAGCAGGGTATTTAGTTGATACTTTTTTGCAATAAAATGTATACTAAGCTCATCCACCAATCGTCAAGGTATACCCATATAGAGCAGTCTGTTCTCTTGTTTCTACAAGACTAGGGAGTCCACCACTCCTTATGGGTCATTTGCATCAAAGCTGTTCCATCCAGCATGTCCACATGGATATTCCGTCTCTGAACCCTCTGAACCCTGCTTATACAGGTACTATACAGATTATCAGGTTTTTAAATACATCAGATAGGGATTATGTACATTAGGTAGGACTGCTCTATATGGGTATACCTTGACGATTGGTGGAGCAGCTTAGTATACATTTTTTTTTTAAAAAAACGTATCAACTAAATACCCTGTTTTTTCCATCTTTTGACTAACACTTGCTTATTACTGTGAAATTTTTTTTTACAACAGAGTATTTTTGACCTCACTGTGCTCTTTTGTGTCTTCAAGTTTCTTGGTGGTGTGTGAACAGGTTCCTACAAACTTGTTCAATGTGCAAGTAGCCCATGTGTTTCTGGTTCTGTAATTGTTCTCTTGTTTCTACAAGACTGGAGTGTCCACCACTCCTCTGTGGGTCATTTGCATCAAAGCTGTTCCATCCAGGATGTCCACATGGATATTCCTTCTCTGAACCCTGCTTATACAGGTACTATACAGATGATCAGGTTTTTAAATACATCAGATAGGGATTATATACATTAGGTAGGACTGCTCTATATGGGTATACCTTGACGATTGGTGGAGCAGCTTAGTATACATTTTTTTGTAAAACAACGTATCAATTAAATGCCCTGTTTTTTCTATCTTTTGACTAGCACTTGCTTATTACTGTGATTTTTTTTACAACAGAGTATTTTTGACCTCACAGTCTGAGGAAGGCGGAAGGAGATGAGTGAGAGGCGAAGATATGCACTGTGTATGCCCATGAATCCCAGCCCCACAGTGTGACTAAATCAGAAGACAGTTTTACAAAAGAAAAACCCCCCGTAAAATTGTATACTTTATTAATACCAAAACAAAAATAAATAAATTCACTATACCCAGAGAAGTTACCCTACGTAATGGATCAAACAATAACGGGAAATAGTCCCCCAGAAAAACGTCTGGACTGATAAAAGATACAGTCAAAGACAACCTCAGTTTAAAGGATAAGAAATAAATATATGTATCCTACTTAAGATATAATATCAGTGATACACACTTGTTGTCCTATACTTAGTACCAAGGGTGTACGGATATATGTGAGGTATCCCTAGAAGCTGCAAAAAACCTATAGATGTGCGCCTACCTAGATGCGGAGGTTGGCACCCTAAGAGAAAAAACGAGAATGTCGCCCCCGCTCGTGCGATGGCTGTCCCTAATCTTCTATCTACTCCCCATAAGGAATAAAGTAAGAAAAAGAAGGCCAGGCGGCTTGTAATATCATATGATCATATGTGATGTTCTATGAACAAAATATAAGGCCCTCCCTTCAATGTGATGTGAGAAAAAGGGGATAGAAATAGTAAATCATAACCTATACATCAATAAACACATAGCAGAGGTCCAGGTTTACTGCAGCATAATAGTACCCTCAGCAAGTACAGTACCAGGATGCAATTAATAAAGTCATTCTGTGCTGGCTGATACTCCTATATCCAAGTATGTTTGCCGTAAGAAGAATTTCAAAAATTGTAGAGGTTTCAACGTGGTTTATTCTACGCGTTTCAGGGTTCAGGTGACCCCTTCATCAGGACATACCACAAATATAGGCTTAGGTGCCTCCTTCTGGGTATCAGAGTTCCACCAACATCAGGCGGTCCTTGGTAGTGTTTTGTAGCACGGGTACCTCCTGCTTAGTAACCGGGTTCCAGTACCGTCAGTTGGTCCTCGGTAGTGCCATTGGCTCTTCTACCTTCGGGTAGCCATCCGGGTTCCAGTACCGTCAGCTGGTTCTCGGCAGTTCCTCAGCCTTCTTGTACCTTCTGCTACATTTCCAAGTTCAAGACCTTAAAGATGACGACCCTGAAGACCGAGACGCAGAAGAACAAGAAGCTGCAGAACAAAAAGCTGAAGAACATTAAGCATAAGACTAAAAATCAGAGCCAAAGATATTATCTAAATTATAAGCAGAAGAAGACTAAGCAGTGTATGGGGGTGAGTCCATTCCTCCTCGTGGTGCCCCTGGATAAAACCTGCTGCTGCAGGCCAAACTGAACGCGGACAAATCCTGTTGTAACTCCTGTGACAGGCAGAACGGAAGGTGTAATCTTCAAACTTTTATAGATAACAACTACTGGAATGCCTGTCACAAATAAGAATATGATGAAGATGAAGAAGAGGAATATGAAGAAGAATAATAGTTGAATAAAAAGAATATGAAGAATTTAAAAAAATAATAGGAAGAAGGTGAAGAAGAAGATGAATAAGGTGAAGAAGAAGTTGATGAAAAAGATGCTGCTGCTGAGGATGATGAAGAAGAAAGTGTGGGAGAAGTAAAAAAGAAGGTGAAGAGCATGGAAGTAGTGAAACAAAAATATCTGACAAAATCTAAAAAATCTTAACACAGTCAATATCTTTGTCACTCCGAACGTCTTAAAAAAAAATTAATTCCTGCTATTCCATTTCATTAGATAAAACCTCTATGCCTTTAATGTCTCCTCCACCTCCTCCAATACATCGTACATTATTCTTAGTTGTTTTCCTTCATGTGGAATTAACCTACAAGGAAAGAAAGGGTTTATTTTAATTCCGATATTTGTGTCCCATTGACTTGCATTGGTGTCGGGTATCGGTATCGGCGGTATCTGATATTTTTTCTATATCGGCCGATCCAATCCGATACCGATATTTCCGAATATTGGAAGGTATCGCTCAACACTACTAGTGACACGTGATGGGACGTGTCTCCATTATCATTTCAGTGGCTAGTATATTATGAATCTAGATATGGCTGAAATGCTGGCAGCATGGTATCACCTGTGAGTCCCGGGACAGCTTCTCACACACTTTATATTAACTTGCCTCCGTCACCCTTTAATTATTGGGTCATTCATGTAAGTGACTCAGAGGTTACCTCACACAGCCTGTGTAATCTGGACTCATAGGCTGCCTTCACACTAGCAGTATTTGGTCAGTATTTTACATCAGTATTTGTAGCCAAACCCAGGAGTAGAACAATCAGAGGAGAAGTATAAGGCCAGGTTCACATTGCATCAGTCCGTTAACACCGCCATTAAGCCCTATGCTGGACGCATTGCTAGCGCACGCCCACAATGGGCGTGCACTAGCGATGTGCCATCATTGAGTGACGGACTCTGGGATGCGGGCTGCAGCGTTTCCGTGTCCGTCACCGCTAGCGCGATCACATTTCGGCACTTGCGTTAACGCAGCCTGTTTAACACATGTGTTGAACGGGCTGCATTAACGCAATGTGAACCCGGCCCAATAGAAACACGTCACCACTTCTGCATTTATCACCCACTCCTGGTTTTGGCTACAAATACTGATGTAAAATACTGACCAAATACTGATAGTGTGACGGCAGCCTGAGTCTTCACGATGTTTACTTGTCTTTTTATCATGTTTGTAGTGTTTTTTTTATGGAGTGTTGCACTTGTTGTTGCCAAGAAAGCTTTTTGCACTTTTAAGGCTTCTTTCACATTTCTGTCGGTCGGGGTGCATCCTCATGCAGTGAAGCGACGCATCGACGGACGTTTTGAAAATAGTGGAAAACGTGTGCAACGCATTCAGTGTTATGACGGAAGCGTCGAAGCAGTTCCTGCCTGCATTTTCAGGTATAAAAAAACCCTTCCGGGCATGCTCAGAATGAAAAAACGTGATTCGTCACTGGATTCCTGTGTTTGATGGTCAGCGACGGATCCTGCGCCCATAGGCTTCCATTGTAGCCGACGACGGGCAGTGCAGGACCCGTCGCTGAGCGATTTTCCAACGTGCAGAAAAAACGTTACTCTGAATGTTTTCTCCACATGACGGACAACAATTTTCTGATGGATCCAGTGCACGACGGATGAAACGGACCACCATCCGTCACAATCCGCCGCTAATACAAGTCTATGGGAAAATGTAGGATCCTGTTTTTTCAAAAATCGACGGATTGAGATGGGAGGAAAAAGATGGAAGTGTGAAAGAGGCCTTACTCGTGGTGCGCGCGCTGCTCTTTGGCGCAGCCGCAGATCCAATCAGAGTGAGTGAGTGATGTGTCGTTCGTGAACAATCCGATACAAAGAGCCGGCTCCCTGCTGTGAATGAAAGGAGTCGGTGCTGCAGTGTGAGTGAGCCGAGTGTGTTTTTTTTTTCTTTCCTGGCTGGTGCCTGCAGCTTATCAGGTGAAGTGTGAGGCTGCCGTCACACTATTATTATTATTATTTTTATTATTATTATTATTATTTTTTTATTTTATTTTATTTTATTATTATTTTTATTATTATTATTATTATTATTTAGTATTATTATTACACTATCAGGATTTGGTCAGTATTTTACATCAGAATTTGTAGCCAAAACCAGGAGTGGGTGATAAATACAGAAGCGCTGACGGGTTTCTATTATACTTTTCCTCTGATTGTTCCACTCCTGATTTTGTCTACAAATACTGCTAGTGTGACGGCAGCCTGACTGTGACTCCTGTGGGAGGAGCAGTGAGGAGAGAAGTAGATGTGGACTAGTGATGGGCAGTCCGGCTCTTTTTGGTGATCCGGCTCTTTCGGCTCGCGAACCGGCTCTTTTTCTAAATAAATATGCGTTTTCCACAGTCCTCGCTCCAGGTGTTTGCCTGTAGAGTGACAGCCTCATTATACACCTGTATAAGTCTCTAGTGAAGCAGTACAGACTGTTTTTAGCATTGCTGTTTCTTCAGATTGTCAGCTCTTGTGACCAGGCCCTGCTACTTGGTTGTAGTCTTTGCGGCATTTTTTGTACATGTCCTTTCTGAATTAGTAAGTGGTGTGATGTACTGGTGCTGTATGAGGTTATATTTCATAAAAATACAGGCATGTTACAAGCACTGGTGAAAGTGAAAGAAAATAAAGATTAAGCTCCGAGCCTGCGAGCATGAAATTCGCAGTCATCCTGATTCGGGGGCGTCTACATTGACAATCATATGGTTTTTGGATGCGCTGCCATGTACCAGGACGTCTGCAGATTTTTTAACACCCAAAATTCGCAACAAGCTGCGTTTTGGGAGCACATGACAAATCCTGATGCAAACGCAGCTCCATGCGTCCCTATGTTAAGTATAGAGATGTAATCTGGATCAGGATTGCTACACATCACAACGCACCGCACCAAAGCGCTAGTGTGAAAGCAGCCCCACCCATGCAGCCCCTAACCAGGAGCCCCCATCTATATACATAATTGTCTAAGGGTCACTTCTGTCCGTCTGTCTCCTTCTGTCACGGTTATTCGTTCGCTGATTGGTCTCGGCAGCTGCCTGTCATGGCTGCCGCGACCAATCATCGACAGGCACAGTCCGATTAGTCCCTCCCCTACTCCCTTGCACTCACTGCCCGGCGCCCGCTCCATAATCCCCTCCACTCACCGCTCACACAGGGTTAATGGCAGCGGTAACGGCCCGCGGTGTAACGCACTCCGTTACCGCTGCTATTAACCCTGTGTGTCCCCAACTATTTACTATCGATGCTGCCTATGCAGCATTAATAGTAAAAATATGTCATGTTAAAAATAATAATAATTAAAAAAAACCTGCTATACTCACCCTCCGCCGCCTTTCTCGCTCCTCGGGACGCTCCCGGGATCGCTCCTTTGCAAGCGGCAGCTTCCGGTGAGGTACCGTCCCAGGGCTGGTGTGCGACAAGGACCTGCCGTGACGTCATCATAGGTCCTGCTCAGACCAGCCCTGGGACCGGAAGCTGCGGCTTGCAATGGAGCGGTCCCGGGAGCGTGGCGAGGAGCGGGAAAGATGGTAAGTATAGCAGGACTTCAACGGGCTATAGGTGAGTATATGTTTATTTTTTTTTTTAAGTCTCTATACTACGTTGCTCTGTGCTGGCCAATATACTACGTGACTGGGCAATATACCGTACTACGTGGGCTGTGCTATATACTATGTGGCTGGCCAATATATATTACGTGGCTCTGCTATATACTACGTGACTGGGCAATATACTACGTGGCTGGACAATATACTACATCGCTGGACAATATACTATGTGGCTCTGCTATATACTACGTGACTGGGCAATATACTACGTGGCTGGACAATATACTACATCGCTGGACAATATACTATGTGGCTCTGCTATATACTACGTGACTGGGCAATATACTACGTGGCTCTGCTATATACTATGTGGCTGGGCAATATACTACGTGACTGGGCAATATACCGTACTACGTGGCTGTGCTATATACTATGTGGCTGGACAATACGTGACTGGGCAATATACTACGCGGCTGGGCAATATACTACGTGGCTGGGCAATATACTACGCGGCTGGGCAATATACTACGTGGCTGGGCAATATACTACGTGGCTGGGCAATATACTACGTTACTGGGCAATATACTACGTGGCTGGGCAATATACTACGTTACTGGGCAATATACTATGTGGTTGGGCAATATACTACATGGCTGCGCAAAATACTAGGTGACTGGGCAATATACTACGTGACTGGACAATATACTACGTGACTGGGCAATATACTACGTGACTGGACAATATACTACGTGGCTGGGCAATATACTACGTGGCTGGGAAATATACTATGTGGCTGGACAATATACTACGTGGCTGGGCAATATACTACGTGGCTTGGCAATATACTACGTGACTGGGCAATATACTACGTGACTGGACAATATACTACGTGACTGGACAATATACTACGTGGCTGGACAATATACTACGTGACTGGGCAATATACTACGTGGCTGGACAATATACTACGTGGCTGGGCAATATACTACGTGACTGGGCAATATACTACGTGGCTGGACAATATACTACGTGGCTGGGCAATATACTACGTGGCTGGGCAATATACTACGTGACTGGGCAATATACTACGTGACTGGGCAATATACTACGTGGCTGGGCAATATACTACGTGGCTGGGCAATATACTACGTGGCTGGGCAATATACTACGTGACTGGGCAATATACTACGTTACTGGGCAATATACTATGTGGTTGGGCAATATACTACGTGACTGGGCAATATACTACGTGACTGGGCAATATACTACGTGGCTGGGCAATATACTACGTGACTGGGCAATATACTACGTGGCTGGACAATATACTACGTGGCTGGGCAATATACTACGTGGCTGGGCAATATACTACGTGACTGGGCAATATACTACATAACATAGTAACATAGTAACATAGTTAGTAAGGCCGAAAAAAGACATTTGTCCATCCAGTTCAGCCTATATTCCATCATAATAAATACCCAGATCTACGTCCTTCTACAGGACGTATATTGCCTACGTATATTGCCTAACGTATATTGCCTACGTTACTGGGCAATATACTATGTGGTTGGGCAATATACTACGTGGCTGCGCAAAATACTAGGTGACTGGGCAATATACTACGTGACTGGGCAATATACTACGTGACTGGACAATATACTACGTGGCTGGGCAATATACTACGTGACTGGGCAATATACTACGTGGCTGGACAATATACTACGTGGCTGGGCAATATACTACGTGACTGGGCAATATACTACGTGGCTGGGCAATATACTACGTGACTGGGCAATATACTACGTGACTGGGCAATATACTACGTGGCTGGGCAATATACTACGTGGCTGGGCAATATACTACGTGACTGGGCAATATACTACGTGACTGGGCAATATACTACGTGGACATGCATATTCTAGAATACCCGATGCATTAGAATTGGGCCACCATCTAGTGTTATATACATGCTCCCAATCCATGTTATTACCATTAGATTAGATCCGTGCGTGGCCCTGTGTGTTTTTCAGATGACACAAAGCTGCAACAAGTTGCGTTTTTCTGTGTCTGGTAAAACATGGAGACACATGGATCTGTGGGAAAACGGTGACAACTGGATGCACACGCAAGGCCCATCTGTCACCACTGAAAGTAAATGGAGACGAAAACGGATCTGTGTGCAGCCATTGTCACACGCAATGCGAAATATGCAATTGTGAAACCAGCGTAACGCTATATAATGATTGGAGCTGTGCTAGATCTCACCACAGGTTCCGCCTAATATCACTTTATATTACCCTCAGCAGCAACAACCGACGCCGTCCATCCTCCACCCTGTATGTTCCTGTCCTGAATCCTCCTCAGTCCTGACTAATACTATGCTACCAAACAATCTGCTGAGTCCCTCCTCCTATACATACATAGATAGAAATATTTATATAGATATATATCAGTATATAATGACATGGATGAGGTCAGTAAAGTATATCTTTATTTGGGACTAAGGTAGCTCATATCCTGACTCCAGCACTGAAGGATGGTGTTACACTAATCCTTGCAGTCTGGGGGCACTTAAGGGTTAACAGTCCACAGCTCCCTCTCTCCTCACTGCTCCTCCCACATGAGTCACAGTCACTTCACTACCCTGAATCTGATAAGCTGCAGGCACCAGCAGCTAAGAAAGAAAAAAAAAAAGACTCGGCTCACTCACGCTGCAGAGCCGACTCCTTTCGTTCACAGCAGAGAGCCGGCTCTTTGTGTCGGATCGTTCACGAACGACAGATCACTAATGTGGACTGTTAGGCCGGGATCACACACAGTCAGATACGGCCGAGTCTCGCAGGTTTAAAACAAGCTCTGGCACCGGCACTCCGGAGCAGAGCGTGCGGCCGCACAGCAATACATGGAGGCGCACGCTCCGCTCCAGAGTGCCAGTGCCAGAGCTTGTTTTTAACCTGCGAGACTCGGCCGTATCTCGCTGTGTGTGACTCCGGCCTCAATGTGAGAACTGGAGAAATGGTGCAGACAAGCACAGGACAGGGTGGATGGGAAAAGAAAAAGGTTTCCTATTGTTAACCCTTCAGTGCCCTCAGACTGCAAGCATTAGTGTTACACCATCCTTCAGTGCTGGAGTCAGGATGTGAGTTACCTTAGTCTCAAATAAAGATATAGTTTACTGACCTCATCCATGGCCTATACTGTCTACATTGTGTATAGGAGGAGGGACTCAGCAGATTGTTTGGTATCATGGTATTAAGGTACTGTCACACTGAACGATATCGCTAGCGATCCGTGACGTCACCGCTGTGCTTTACGGCCGCTGTGCTTACACAGTGCAGAGAAGCAGAGCGCCAGAGGACAGACAGCGGAAGGTAAGTATGTACTGTTTGTTTTTTTTAACTTTTACGCTGGTAACCAGGGTAAACATCGGGTTACTAAGCGCGGCCCTGCGCTTAGTAACCCGATGTTTACCCTGGTTACCAGGGGACTTTGCATAGTTGGTCGCTGGAGAGCTGTCTGTGTGACAGCTCTCCAGCGACCACACAGCGACGCTGCAGCGATCGACATCGTTGTCGGTATTGCTGCAGCGTTGCTTAGTGTGACGGTACCTTTAGCCAGGACTGAGGAGGATTCAGGGCAGGAACATACAGGGAGGAGGGAGGAGGATGGATCAGTTGTTGCTGCTGAGGGTAATAAGTAATATAAAGTGATTTTAGGCGGAACCTGTGGGGAGATCTAGCACAGCTCCAATCACTATATAGAGTTACGCTGGTTTCACACTTGTATATTTTGCAATCTGTGTGACAATGGCTGCACACGGATGGATCTGTTTTCATCTCCATTGACTTTCAGTGGTGACAGATGGGTTCTGCGTGTTCATCCAGTTGTCACCGTTTCCCATGGATCCGTGTATCTGCATATTTTACCAGACGCAGAAAAATGCAACTTGTTGCAGTTTTGTGTTGTTTGAAAAACATGCAGGCACAGGGACCCGCACGGACACGTGGCTACACGTCTAGAATTACCATGGAGCACGGATCCCGGACAACACGGATCTGTGTGCTTCCATGTGCAGGGATCTGTTATGCGGAACTGAGCATGCTCAGAAGCAAGGGATGTGCTGTATGGGAAAGTGATGACACTGTGTGGGAGCGGGATGCAGACATAATGTAGACTCTAAAACCAAAAACATTTTGCATTGTAGCTGTTCCATCTCGCATGTTCAATGTGGATATTTTCTCTCTGAACCCTGCTTATACAGGTACTATACAGATGATCAGGTTTTTAATACATCAGATAGGGATTATATACATTAGACAGGACTGCTCTATTATGGGTATACCTTGGCGATTGGTGGAGCAGCTCAACATACTTTTTTTGCAAAAATACGTATTAACTAAATACCCTGTATTTTTTCATTTTTTGACTAGCACTTGCTTATTTACTGTGACTTTTTTACAACAGAGTATTTTTTGACCTCTCTGTGCGCTTTTGTGTTTTCATAATGGAGACTCTGCGTGCTGTGCTGTCATACAGTGAGCGGCCGCACTAGAAGGGTTTGTGCCCTATGTTACAGCGTGCTAATGGTAATAAAGTGTATTGGGAGCCTGTATACAACATGGGGGCTGTAGGGGCTGCTTTCACACTAACGCCTTGGTACGGTGTGATGTGTAGCAATCCTGATGCATCCCTACATTTAAGGCTATGTGCACACGTTGCAGATTCTCTGCGGATTCGCAGCGTTTTTTGTGGTGCAGAAACGCTGCAGATCCGCAATTCATTTACAGTACAATGTAAATCAATGAGAAAAAAAAATGCTGTGCACACTGCGGAAAATCCGCTGTGGTTTAACCACTTCCCGACCTTTGACGCATACGCTGCGTCATAAAAGTCGGTGCCATTCCGACCCATGACGCAGCATATGCGTCATGGAAAGATCGCGTCCCTGCAGATCGGGTGAAAGGGTTAACTCCAATTTCACCCGATCTGCAGGGACAGGGGGAGTGGTAGTTTAGCCCAGGGAGGGTGGCTTCACCTCCCCCCGTGGCTACGATCGCTCTGATTGGCTGTTGAAAGTGAAACTGCCAATCAGAGCGATTTGCAATATTTCACCTAAAAAAATGGTGAAATATTACAATCCAGCCATGGCCGATGCTGCAATATCATTGGCCATGGCTGGAAACACTAATGTGCACCCACCCCACCCCTCCGATCGCCCCCCCAGCCCTCCGATCTGTGGTCCGCTCCCCTCGGTCCTGTGCTCCGCTCCCCCGTCCTCCTGCCCGCTCCCCCCGTGCTCCAATCACACCCCCCGTGCTCCAATCAAACCCCCCCGCACTCCGATCCCCCCCGCACAGCGATCCCCCCCCCCCCGTGCTCCGATCCACCCGCCCGCACAGCGATCCCCCACTCCGTGCTCCAATCCACCCCCCCGTGTTCCGATCCACCCCCCCGTGCTCCGACGCCCCCCCCGTGCCCTGATCTCCCCCCCCTTATACTTACCTGGCCTCCCGGGGACCGTCCGTCTTCTTTCCTGGGCGCCGCCATCTTCCAAAATGGCGGGCGCATGTGCAGTGCGCCCGCCGAATCTGCCGGCCGGCAGATTCGTTCCAGAGTGAATTTTGATCACTGAGATATAACCTATCTCAGTGATCAAAATAAAAAAAAAAGTAAATGACCCCCCCCTTTGTCACCCCCATAGGTAGGGACAATAAAAAAAATAAATATATATTTTTTTTTCCACTAAGGTTGGGGTAAGAACTAGGGTTAGGGGTAGGGTTAGGGGTAGGGTTAGGGGTAGGGTTAGGGGCAGGGTTAGGGTTCGGGATGTGCACACATATTCTGGTCCTATGCGGATTTTTCCGCAGAGGATTTGATAAATCCGCAGTGCTAAACCGCTGCGGATTTATGGCGGATTTACCATGTTTTTTCTGCGCATTTCAATGCGGTTTTACAACTGCGATTTTCTATTGGAGCAGTTGTAAAACCGCTGCGGAATCCGCAGAAAGAAGTGACATGCTGCGGAATGTAAACCGCTGCGTTTCCGTGCAGTTTTTCCGCAGCATGGGCACAGCGATTTTTGTTTCCCGTAGGTTTACATTGAACTGTAAACTCATGGGAAACTGCTGCGGATCCGCAGCGTGTGCACATACCTTTAGAATTAGGCTATGTGCACACGGTGCGGATTGGCCGCTGCGGATTCGCAGCAGTGTTCCATCAGGTTTACAGTACCATGTAAACATATGGAAAGCCAAATCCGCTGTGCCCATGGTGCGGAAAATACCACGCGGGAACGCTGCGTTGTATTTTCCGCAGCATGTCAATTCTTTGTGCGGATTCCACAGCGTTTTACACCTGTTCCTCAATAGGAATCCGCAGGTGAAATCCGGACAAAAAACACTGGAAATCCGCGGTAAATCCGCAGGTAAAACGCAGTGCCTTTTACCTGCGGATTTTTCAAAAATGGTGCTGAAAAATCTCATACGAATCCGCAACGTTGGCACATAGCCTTAGGGTTAGGGTTGGAATTAGGGTTGTGGTTGTGGTTAGGGGTGTGTTGGGGTTAGGGGTGTGTTGGGGTTACGGGTGTGTTGGGGTTAGGGTTGTGATTAGGGTTATGGCTACAGTTGGGATTAGGGTTAGGGGTGTGTTGGGGTTAGTGTTGGAGTTAGAATTGAGGGGTTTCCACTGTTTAGGCACATCAGGGGTCTCCAAACGCAACATGGCGCCACCATTGATTCCAGCAAATCTTGTATTCAAAAAGTCAAATGGTGCTCCCTCACTTCCGAGCCCCGACGTGTGCCCAAACAGTGGTTTACCCCCACATATGGGGTACCAGCATACTCAAGACAAACTGCGCAACAATTACTGGGGTCCAATTTCTCCTGTTACCCTTGAGAAAATAAAAAATTGCTTGCTAAAACATCATTTTTGAGGAAAGAAAAATGATTTTTTATTTTCACGGCTCTGCGTTGTAAACGTCTGTGAAGCATTTGGGGGTTCAAATTGCTCACCACATATCTAGATAAGTTCCTTGGGGGGTCTAGTTTCCAAAATGGGGTCACTTGTGGGGGGTTTCTACTGTTTAGGTACACCAGGGGCTCTGCAAACGCAACATGACGTCCGCAGACCATTCCATCAACGTCTGTATTTCAAAAGTCACTACTTCCCTTCTGAGCCCCGACGTATGCCCAAACAGTGGTTTACCCCCACATATGGGGTATCAGCGTACTCAGGAGAAACTGGACAACAACTTTTGTGGTCCAATTTCTCCTGTTACCCTTGGGAAAATAAAAAATTCTGGGCTAAAAAATTATTTTTGAGGAAAGAAAACGTATTTATTATTTTCACGGCTCTGTGTTATAAACGTCTGTGAAGCACTTGGGGGTTCAAATTGCTCACCACATATCTAGATAAGTTCCTTGGGGGGGTCTAGTTTCCAAAATGGGGTCACTTGTGGGGGGTTTCTACTGTTTAGGCACACCAGGGGCTCTGCAAACGCAACGTGACGCCTGCAGACCATTCCATCAAAGTCTGCATTACAAAAGTCACTACTTCCCTTCTGAGCCCCCACGTGTGCCCAAACAGTGGTTTACCCCCACACATGGGGTATCAGCTTACTCAGGAGAAACTGGACAACAACTTTTGTGGTCCAATTTCTCCTGTAACCCTTGGGAAAATAAAAAATTCTGGGCTAAAATATTATTTTTGAGGAAAGAAAACGTATTTATTATTTTCACTGCTCTGTGTTATGAACTTCTGTGAAGCACTTGGGGGTTCAAAGTGCTCACCTCACATCTAGATAAGTTCCTTTCGGGGTCTAGTTCCCAAAATGGGGTCACTTGTGGGGGGTTTCTACTGTTTAGCCACATCAGGGGCTCTGCAAACGCAACGTGACGCCCGCAGAGCATTCCATCAAAGTCTGCATTTCAAAACGTCACTACTTCACTTCCGAGCCCCAGCATGTGCCTAAACAGTGGTTTACCCCCACATATTGGGTATCAGCGTACTCAGGAGAAACTGGACAACAACTTTTGGGGTCAAATTTCTCCTGTTACCCTTGGGAAAATAAAAAATTGCGGGCTAAAAAATCATTTTTGAGAAAAGAATTTTTTATTTTCATGGCTCTGCGTTATAAACTTCTGTGAAGCACTTGGGGGTTCAAAGTCCTCACCACACATCTAGATTAGTTCCTTTGGGGGTCTAATTTCCAAAATGGGGTCATTTGTGGGGGATCTCCAATGTTTAGGCACACAGGGGCTCTCCAAACGCGACATGGTGTCCGCTAATGATTGGAGATAATTTTCCATTTAAAGAGCCAAATGGCGTGCCTTCCCTTCTGAGCCCTGCCGGGCGCCCAAACAGTGGTTTACCCCCACATATGGGGTATCTGCGTACTCAGGACAAACTGGACAACAACATTTGTGGTCCAATTTCTCCTATTACCATTGGCAAAATAGGAAATTCCAGGCTAAAAAATCATTTTTGAGAAAAGAAAAATTATTTTTTATTTTCATGGCCCTGCATTATAAACTTCTGTGAAGCACCTGGGGGTTTAAAGTGCTCATTATGCATCTAGATAAGTTCCTTGGGGGGTCCAGTTTCCAAAATGGGGTCACTTGTGGGGGAGCTCCATTGCATAGGCACACAGGGGCTCTCCAAATGCGACATGGTGTCCGCTAACAATTGGAGCTAATTTTCCATTCAAAAAGTCAAAAGGCGCGCCTTCCCTTCCGAGCCCTGCCGTGTGCCCAAACAGTGGTTTACCCCCACATATGAGGTATCGGCGTACTCGGGAGAAATTGCTCAACAAATTTTAGGATCCATTTTATCCTATTGCCCATGTGAAAATGAAAAAATTGAGGCGAAAAGAAATTTTTTGTGAAAAAAAAGTACTTTTTCATTTTTACGGATCAATTTGTGAAGCACCTGAGGGTTTAAAGTGCTCACTAGGCATCTAGATAAGTTCCTTGGGGGGTCTAGTTTCCAAAATGGGGTCACTTGTGGGGGAGCTCCAATGATTAAGCACACAGGGTCTCTCCAAACGCGACATGGTGTCCGCTAACGATGGAGATAATTTTTCATTCAAAAAGTGAAATGGCGCTCCTTCCCTTCCGAGCCTTACCATGTGCCCAAACAGTGGTTTACCCCCACATGTGAGGTATCGGTGTGCTCAGGAGAAATTGCCAAACAAATTTTAGGATCCATTTTATCCTGTTGTCCATGTGAAAATGAAAAAATTGAGGCTAAAAGAATTTTTTTTGTGAAAAAATAGTACTTTTTCATTTTTACGGATCAATTTGTGAAGCAGCTGGGGGTTTAAATTGCTCACTAGGCATCTAGATAAGTTCCTTGGGGCGTCTAGTTTCGAAAATGGGGTCACTTGTGGGGGAGCTCCAATTTTTAGGCACACGGGGGCTCTCCAAACGTGACATGGTGTCCGCTAAAGAGTGGAGCCAATTTTTGATTCAAAAAGTCAAATGGCGCTGCTTCCCTTCCAAGCCCTGCCGTGCGCCCAAACAGTGGTTTACCCCCACATATGAGGTATCAGCGTACTCAGGACAAATTGGACAACAACTTTCGTGGTTCTGTTTCTCCTTTTACCATTGGGAAAATACAAAAATTGTTGCTGAAAAATCATTTTTGTGACTAAAAAGTTAAATGTTCATTTTTTCCTTCCATGTTGCTTCTACTGCTGTGAAGCACCTGAAGGGCTAATAAACTTCTTGAATGTGGTTTTGTGCCCCTTGAGGGGTGCAGTTTTTAGAATGGTGTCACTTTTGGGTATTTTCAGCCATATAGACCCCTCAAACTGACTTCAAATGTGAGGTGGTCCCTAAAAAAAATGGTTTTGTAAATTTCGTTGTAAAAATGACAAATCGCTGGTCAAATTTTAACCCTTATAACTTCCTAACAAAAAAAATTTTGTTTCCAAAATTGTGCTGATGTAAAGAAGACGTGTGGGAAATGTTATTTATTAACTATTTTGTGTCACATATCTCTCTGGTTTAACAGAATAAAAATTCAAAATGTGAAAATTGCGAAATTTTCAAAATTTTCACCAAATTTCCGTTTTTATCACAAATAAACGCAGAATTTATTGACCTAAATTTACCACTAACATGAAGCCCAATATGTCACGAAAAAACAATCTCAGAACCGCTAGGATCCGTTGAAGCGTTCCTGAGTTATTACCTCATAAAGGGACACTGGTCAGAATTGCAAAAAACGGCCAGGTCTTTAAGGTCAAAATAGGCTGGGTCATGAAGGGGTTAAAAGAAGTAGCATGTCACTTCTATTTTGTGAATCTGCAGCGTTTTTGTACCCATTCCATTAGATATTATCCAGGTGTATAATGAGGCCTCACTGTACAGGGAAACACCGGGAGCCAGGACCGTGGAAAACGCATTTCTATTAAAAAAAAAAAAAGAACCGGATCGTGAGAAGAACGAACCAGAAAGAGCCGGCGGACTGCTCATCACAGAGACCACTGCCCTCTAGTGACTGGGAGGAGCGAGCGCAGGAGCCTGCCTCCAGTCACCATGGTAACGCGTCTCCGCCCTCAGCACGTTACGTAGTTCCTGTCTCCGGACGTTGCTACCGTCTTTCCAGAAGGTGACTGCCGACGCTGCGCAGTGTTCTAGAAAACGATGTCGCCGACCGCTGTGGCCCGGTTTGCTCGGTTCCCATCCCCCCACGGGAAGCCGCTTGTACAGGGCGGGGATAAGGGAGGAGTCTGGTGTCCAATAGCCGAAGAACCGAGAAGTAAAGCGAAACTGGAGCGGGAGAACAACACGGAGAGCGAGACCATAAAGGTAAGGGGGCGGGGCTGCTGCTGCTCAGGCTCCTCCTCCACTATACCAGGCCGTACACACTGACGTCACGCCTCCTCAGCCTCTGACTCCCGTGCGATGATGGCGGCTGCGCAACAGACCCTGCTGTTCCCAGGTACAGGCCCCCTCCCTACTGTCATCTATGGCGGTGACCGGCGCTCTGTAGGGGCCACGGATTTCTGCCGGGGGGGGGGGGGGTGATCTGACTACTGCTGGATGGGGGGGAGGGGCGCTGACTACTGCTGGATGGGGGGGAGGGGCGCTGACTACTGCTGGATGGGGGGGAGGGGCGCTGACTACTGCTGGATGGAGGGGAGGGGCGCTGACTACTGCTGGATGGGGGAGACGGGCGCTGACTACTGCTGGATGGGGGGGAGGGGCGCTGACTACTGCTGGATGGGGGAGACGGGCGCTGACTACTGCTGGATGGGGGGGAGGGGCGCTGACTACTGCTGGATGGGGGGGAGGGGCGCTGACTACTGCTGGATGGGGGGGAGGGGATCTGACTACTGCTGGATGGGGGGGAGGGGCGCTGACTACTGCTGGATGGAGGGGAGGGGCGCTGACTACTGCTGGATGGGGGAGAGGGGCGCTGACTACTGCTGGATGGGGGGGAGGGGCGCTGACTACTGCTGGATGGGGGGGAGGGGCGCTGACTACTGCTGGATGGGGGAGACGGGCGCTGACTACTGCTGGATGGGGGGGAGGGGCGCTGACTACTGCTGGATGGGGGGGAGGGGATCTGACTACTGCTGGATGGGGGGAGGGGCGCTGACTACTGCTGGATGGAGGGGAGGGGCGCTGACTACTGCTGGATGGGGGAGAGGGGCGCTGACTACTGCTGGATGGGGGAGACGGGCGCTGACTACTGCTGGATGGGGGGGAGGGGCGCTGACTACTGCTGGATGGGGGAGACGGGCGCTGACTACTGCTGGATGGGGGGGAGGGGCGCTGACTACTGCTGGATGGGGGGGAGGGGCGCTGACTACTGCTGGATGGGGGAGAGGGGCGCTGACTACTGCTGGATGGGGGAGACGGGCGCTGACTACTGCTGGATGGGGGAGAGGGGCGCTGACTACTGCTGGATGGGGGAGACGGGCGCTGACTACTGCTGGATGGGGGGGAGGGGCGCTGACTACTGCTGGATGGGGGAGACGGGCGCTGACTACTGCTGGATGGGGGGGAGGGGCGCTGACTACTGCTGGATGGGGGGGAGGGGCGCTGACTACTGCTGGATGGGGGAGAGGGGCGCTGACTACTGCTGGATGGGGGAGACGGGCGCTGACTACTGCTGGATGGGGGGGAGGGGCGCTGACTACTGCTGGATGGGGGAGAGGGGCGCTGACTACTGCTGGATGGGGGAGACGGGCGCTGACTACTGCTGGATGGGGGGGAGGGGCGCTGACTACTGCTGGATGGGGGAGAGGGGCGCTGACTACTGCTGGATGGGGGAGACGGGCGCTGACTACTGCTGGATGGGGGGGAGGGGCGCTGACTACTGCTGGATGGGGGAGAGGGGCGCTGACTACTGCTGGATGGGGGAGACGGGCGCTGACTACTGCTGGATGGGGGGGAGGGGCGCTGACTACTGCTGGATGGGGGGTAGGGGCGCTGACTACTGCTGGATGGGGGGTAGGGGCGCTGACTACTGCTGGAGGGGGGGAGGGGCGCTGACTACTGCTGGATGGGGGGGAGGGGCGCTGACTACAGCAACTGCTGGAGGGGGGGAGGGGCGCTGACTACAGCAACTGCTGGATGGGGGGGAGGGGCGCTGACTACTGCTGGATGGGGGGGAGGGGCGCTGACTACTGCTGGAGGGGGGAGGGGCGCTGACTACTGCTGGATGGGGGGGAGGGGCGCTGACTACTGCTGGATGGGGGGAGGGGCGCTGACTACTGCTGGATGGGGGGGAGGGGCGCTGACTACTGCTGGATGGGGGGGAGGGGCGCTGACTACTGCTGGATGGGGGGGAGGGGCGCTGACTACAGCAACTGCTGGATGGGGGGGAGGGGCGCTGACTACTGCTGGAGGGGGGGAGGGGCGCTGACTACTGCTGGAGGGGGGAGGGGCGCTGACTACAGCAACTGCTGGAGGGGGGGAGGGGCGCTGACTACTGCTGGAGGGGGGGAGGGGCGCTGACTACTGCTGGAGGGGGGAGGGGCGCTGACTACTGCTGGAGGGGGGGAGGGGCGCTGACTACTGCTGGATGGGGGGAGGGGCGCTGACTACTGCTGGATGGGGGGGAGGGGCGCTGACTACTGCTGGATGGGGGGAGGGGCGCTGACTACTGCTGGATGGGGGGGAGGGGCGCTGACTACTGCTGGATGGGGGGGAGGGGCGCTGACTACTGCTGGATGGGGGGGAGGGGCGCTGACTACTGCTGGATGGGGGGAGGGGCGCTGACTACTGCTGGATGGGGGGGAGGGGCGCTGACTACTGCTGGAGGGGGGGAGGAGCGCTGACTACTGGATGGGGGGAGGGGCGCTGACTACTGGATGGGGGGAGGGGCGCTGACTACTGCTGGAGGGGGGGAGGGGCGCTGACTACTGCTGGAGGGGGGAGGGGCGCTGACTACTGCTGGAGGGGGGGAGGGGCGCTGACTACTGCTGGAGGGGGGGAGGGGCGCTGACTACTGCTGGAGGGGGGAGGGGCGCTGACTACAGCAACTGCTGGAGGGGGGAGGGGCGCTGACTACAGCAACTGCTGGAGGGGGGGAGGGGCGCTGACTACTGCTGGAGGGGGGAGGGGCGCTGACTACTGCTGGAGGGTGGGAGGGGCGCTGACTACTGCTGGAGGGGGGAGGGGCGCTGACTACTGCTGGAGGGGGGGAGGGGCGCTGACTACAGCAACTGCTGGAGGGGGGGAGGGGCGCTGACTACTGCTGGAGGGGGGGAGGGGCGCTGACTACTGCTGGAGGGGGGGAGGGGCGCTGACTACAGCAACTGCTGGAGGGGGGAGGGGCGCTGACTACTGCTGGAGGGGGGGAGGGGCGCTGACTACTGCTGGATGGGGGGGAGGGGCGCTGACTACTGCTGGATGGGGGGGAGGGGCGCTGAGTACTGCTGGATGGGGGGGAGGGGCGCTGACTACTGCTGGATGGGGGGGAGGGGCGCTGACTACTGCTGGATGGGGGGGAGGGGCGCTGACTACTGCTGGATGGGGGGGAGGGGCGCTGACTACTGCTGGATGGGGGGGAGGGGCGCTGACTACTGCTGGATGGGGGGGAGGGGCGCTGACTACTGCTGGATGGGGGGGAGGGGCGCTGACTACTGCTGGATGGGGGGGAGGGGCGCTGACTACTGCTGGATGGGGGGGAGGGGCGCTGACTACAGCAACTGCTGGAGGGGGGAGGGGCGCTGACTACTGCTGGATGGGGGGGAGGGGCGCTGACTACTGCTGGATGGGGGGAGGGGCGCTGACTACTGCTGGAGGGGGGGAGGGGCGCTGACTACTGCTGGATGGGGGGGAGGGGCGCTGACTACAGCAACTGCTGGAGGGGGGGAGGGGCGCTGACTACAGCAACTGCTGGAGGGGGGAGGGGCGCTGACTACTGCTGGAGGGGGGGAGGGGCGCTGACTACTGCTGGATGGGGGGGAGGGGCGCTGACTACTGCTGGAGGGGGGAGGGGCGCTGACTACTGCTGGAGGGGGGGAGGGGCGCTGACTACTGCTGGAGGGGGGAGGGGCGCTGACTACTGCTGGATGGGGGGAGGGGCGCTGACTACTGCTGGAGGGGGGGAGGGGCGCTGACTACTGCTGGAGGGGGGGAGGGGCGCTGACTACTGCTGGAGGGGGGAGGGGCGCTGACTACTGCTGGAGGGGGGAGGGGCGCTGACTACTGCTGGAGGGGGGAGGGGCGCTGACTACTGCTGGAGGGGGAGGGGCGCTGACTACTGCTGGAGGGGGGAGGGGCGCTGACTACTGCTGGAGGGGGGAGGGGCGCTGACTACTGCTGGAGGGGGGGAGGGGCGCGGACTACTGCTGGAGGGGGGGAGGGGCGCTGACTACTGCTGGAGGGGGGGAGGGGCGCTGACTACTGCTGGAGGGGGGGAGGGGCGCTGACTACTGCTGGATGGGGGGGAGGGGCGCTGACTACTGCTGGATGGGGGAGAGGGGCGCTGACTACTGCTGGATGGGGGAGAGGGGCGCTGACTACTGCTGGATGGGGGAGAGGGGCGCTGACTACTGCTGGATGGGGGGGAGGGGCGCTGACTACTGCTGGATGGGGGAGAGGGGCGCTGACTACTGCTGGATGGGGGAGACGGGCGCTGACTACTGCTGGATGGGGGGGAGGGGCGCTGACTACTGCTGGATGGGGGAGACGGGTGCTGACTACTGCTGGATGGGGGGGAGGGGCGCTGACTACTGCTGGATGGGGGGGAGGGGCGCTGACTACTGCTGGATGGGGGAGAGGGGCGCTGACTACTGCTGGATGGGGGAGACGGGCGCTAACTACTGCTGGATGGGGGAGAGGGGCGCTGACTACTGCTGGATGGGGGAGACGGGCGCTGACTACTGCTGGATGGGGGGGAGGGGCGCTGACTACTGCTGGATGGGGGAGACGGGCGCTGACTACTGCTGGATGGGGGGGAGGGGCGCTGACTACTGCTGGATGGGGGGGAGGGGCGCTGACTACTGCTGGATGGGGGAGAGGGGCGCTGACTACTGCTGGATGGGGGAGACGGGCGCTGACTACTGCTGGATGGGGGGGGAGGGGCGCTGACTACTGCTGGATGGGGGAGAGGGGCGCTGACTACTGCTGGATGGGGGAGACGGGCGCTGACTACTGCTGGATGGGGGGGAGGGGCGCTGACT
Organism: Ranitomeya imitator; assembly: GCF_032444005.1. NCBI lineage: Eukaryota > Metazoa > Chordata > Amphibia > Anura > Dendrobatidae > Ranitomeya > Ranitomeya imitator. Next base: position 11,943,519 of record NC_091284.1, on the reverse strand, counting down.
ACTGCTGGATGGGGGAGAGGGGCGCTGACTACTGCTGGATGGGGGAGACGGGCGCTGACTACTGCTGGATGGGGGGGAGGGGCGCTGACTACTGCTGGATGGGGGGTAGGGGCGCTGACTACTGCTGGATGGGGGGTAGGGGCGCTGACTACTGCTGGAGGGGGGGAGGGGCGCTGACTACTGCTGGATGGGGGGGAGGGGCGCTGACTACAGCAACTGCTGGAGGGGGGAGGGGCGCTGACTACAGCAACTGCTGGATGGGGGGGAGGGGCGCTGACTACTGCTGGATGGGGGGGAGGGGCGCTGACTACTGCTGGAGGGGGGAGGGGCGCTGACTACTGCTGGATGGGGGGGAGGGGCGCTGACTACTGCTGGATGGGGGGAGGGGCGCTGACTACTGCTGGATGGGGGGGAGGGGCGCTGACTACTGCTGGATGGGGGGGAGGGGCGCTGACTACTGCTGGATGGGGGGGAGGGGCGCTGACTACTGCTGGAGGGGGGAGGGGCGCTGACTACTGCTGGATGGGGGGGAGGGGTGCTGACTACAGCAACTGCTGGAGCGGGGGAGAGGCGCTGACTACTGCTGGATGGGGGGGAGGGGCGCTGACTACTGCTGGATGGGGGGGAGGGGCGCTGACTACAGCAACTGCTGGATGGGGGGGAGGGGCGCTGACTACTGCTGGAGGGGGGGAGGGGCGCTGACTACTGCTGGAGGGGGGAGGGGCGCTGACTACAGCAACTGCTGGAGGGGGGGAGGGGCGCTGACTACTGCTGGAGGGGGGGAGGGGCGCTGACTACTGCTGGAGGGGGGAGGGGCGCTGACTACTGCTGGAGGGGGGGAGGGGCGCTGACTACTGCTGGATGGGGGGAGGGGCGCTGACTACTGCTGGATGGGGGGGAGGGGCGCTGACTACTGCTGGATGGGGGGAGGGGCGCTGACTACTGCTGGATGGGGGGGAGGGGCGCTGACTACTGCTGGATGGGGGGGAGGGGCGCTGACTACTGCTGGATGGGGGGGAGGGGCGCTGACTACTGCTGGATGGGGGGAGGGGCGCTGACTACTGCTGGATGGGGGGGAGGGGCGCTGACTACTGCTGGAGGGGGGGAGGAGCGCTGACTACTGGATGGGGGGAGGGGCGCTGACTACTGGATGGGGGGAGGGGCGCTGACTACTGCTGGAGGGGGGGAGGGGCGCTGACTACTGCTGGAGGGGGGAGGGGCGCTGACTACTGCTGGAGGGGGGGAGGGGCGCTGACTACTGCTGGAGGGGGGGAGGGGCGCTGACTACTGCTGGAGGGGGGAGGGGCGCTGACTACAGCAACTGCTGGAGGGGGGAGGGGCGCTGACTACAGCAACTGCTGGAGGGGGGGAGGGGCGCTGACTACTGCTGGAGGGGGGAGGGGCGCTGACTACTGCTGGAGGGTGGGAGGGGCGCTGACTACTGCTGGAGGGGGGAGGGGCGCTGACTACTGCTGGAGGGGGGAGGGGCGCTGACTACTGCTGGAGGGGGGGAGGGGCGCTGACTACAGCAACTGCTGGAGGGGGGGAGGGGCGCTGACTACTGCTGGAGGGGGGGAGGGGCGCTGACTACTGCTGGAGGGGGGGAGGGGCGCTGACTACAGCAACTGCTGGAGGGGGGAGGGGCGCTGACTACTGCTGGAGGGGGGGAGGGGCGCTGACTACTGCTGGATGGGGGGGAGGGGCGCTGACTACTGCTGGATGGGGGGGAGGGGCGCTGACTACTGCTGGATGGGGGGGAGGGGCGCTGACTACTGCTGGATGGGGGGGAGGGGCGCTGACTACTGCTGGATGGGGGGGAGGGGCGCTGACTACTGCTGGATGGGGGGGAGGGGCGCTGACTACTGCTGGATGGGGGGGAGGGGCGCTGACTACTGCTGGATGGGGGGGAGGGGCGCTGACTACTGCTGGATGGGGGGGAGGGGCGCTGACTACTGCTGGATGGGGGGGAGGGGCGCTGACTACTGCTGGATGGGGGGGAGGGGCGCTGACTACAGCAACTGCTGGAGGGGGGAGGGGCGCTGACTACTGCTGGATGGGGGGGAGGGGCGCTGACTACTGCTGGATGGGGGGAGGGGCGCTGACTACTGCTGGAGGGGGGGAGGGGCGCTGACTACTGCTGGATGGGGGGGAGGGGCGCTGACTACAGCAACTGCTGGAGGGGGGGAGGGGCGCTGACTACAGCAACTGCTGGAGGGGGGAGGGGCGCTGACTACTGCTGGAGGGGGGGAGGGGCGCTGACTACTGCTGGATGGGGGGGAGGGGCGCTGACTACTGCTGGAGGGGGGAGGGGCGCTGACTACTGCTGGAGGGGGGGAGGGGCGCTGACTACTGCTGGAGGGGGGAGGGGCGCTGACTACTGCTGGATGGGGGGAGGGGCGCTGACTACTGCTGGAGGGGGGAGGGGCGCTGACTACTGCTGGAGGGGGGGAGGGGCGCTGACTACTGCTGGAGGGGGGAGGGGCGCTGACTACTGCTGGAGGGGGGAGGGGCGCTGACTACTGCTGGAGGGGGGAGGGGCGCTGACTACTGCTGGAGGGGGAGGGGCGCTGACTACTGCTGGAGGGGGGGAGGGGCGCTGACTACTGCTGGAGGGGGGAGGGGCGCTGACTACTGCTGGAGGGGGGGAGGGGCGCGGACTACTGCTGGAGGGGGGGAGGGGCGCTGACTACTGCTGGAGGGGGGGAGGGGCGCTGACTACTGCTGGAGGGGGGGAGGGGCGCTGACTACTGCTGGATGGGGGGGAGGGGCGCTGACTACTGCTGGAGGGGGGAGGGGCGCTGACTACTGCTGGAGGGGGGGAGGGGCGCTGACTACTGCTGGAGGGGGGGAGGGGCGCTGACTACTGCTGGATGGGGGGGAGGGGCGCTGACTACTGCTGGAGGGGGGAGGGGCGCTGACTACTGCTGGAGGGGGGAGGGGCGCTGACTACTGCTGGAGGGGGGAGGGGCGCTGACTACTGCTGGAGGGGGGGAGGGGCGCTGACTACTGCTGGATGGGGGGGAGGGGCGCTGACTACTGCTGGAGGGGGGAGGGGCGCTGACTACTGCTGGAGGGGGGGAGGGGCGCTGACTACTGCTGGAGGGGGGGGAGGGGCGCTGACTACTGCTGGAGGGGGGAGGGGCGCTGACTACTGCTGGAGGGGGGAGGGGCGCTGACTACTGCTGGAGGGGGGGAGGGGCGCTGACTACTGCTGTTATCGTTTAACAATTAGAAAATTGCGAAATTTTCAAAATTTTTGCCAAATTTCCATTTTTTTCACAAAAACGCAAAAATTATCGATTTAAATTTACCACTAACATGAAGCCCAATATGTCATTAAAAACCAGTCTCAGAACCGCTAGGATCCGTTGAAGCGTTCCCGAGTTATTACCTCATAAAGGGACACTGGTCAGAATTGCAAAAAACGGCCAGGTCTTTAAGGTCAAAATAGGCTGGGTCATGAAGGGGTTAATACATGGGAAAAAGGGTTGTCTGAACTGTGGGACGTCAGGGTGAGCGGTAGATAGAAGTGACCAGTTCCTGCATATAGCTTTATGGATAATATATGTGAAGGGGTGGAATGTATGCACAAACGGAATACATTTAGGCTATGTGCACACGTTCAGGATTTCTCGCAGAAAATTCCTGAGAAAAACCTGAAATTTTCTGCAAGACATCTGCATGCGTTTTTGATGCGTTTTTTTTCCGGACATTTCCCAATGCATTTTGTAGTGGGAAATCCGCAAAATTAATGAACATGCTGCGGTTTTTTTTTTTACCGTGATGCGTTTTTTTTTCACGGAAAAAAACGCATCATGTGCACAAAACATGCGGAATTCATTCTAAATGATGGGATGCTTCTTGTATGCGTTTTTTTTTTTTTTGCGGTTTTATAGTGTTTTTATCAGAAAAAACGCGAAAAAACAGCAACGTGTGCACACAGCCTTAGTGGTATTCCGTTGTATATTGCTGGTGAGAGCCCTGGATTCATTCAACAGGGTAGGTGGGTAGCCCCTTGTAAGGAATTTGTCAGTCATTTCACCCAGGCGCTGGTCTCTAATAGTAGGGTCTGTAACGATGCGTTGTACCCTGTGAAATTGTGACCTGGGAACGGACTTTTTTGTAGAGGGGGGTGTAGGCTTTGGAAATGGAGAATGCTGTTCCGGTCAGTTCGTTTAGTGTAGAGATCTGTACAGAGGGTGCCTTCAGAATCTTTGATTACCATGGTGTCTAGAAAATTAACACGCCATAGGTTGTGTCCCATGGTGAATCCAATCCCCGGCCAGGAGCAAGTAAGGAAGTCAAGAAACTGCAAAAGGGACTCCAATGGGCCCCCCAGATGCAAAAAAACATCGTCTATATAGCATTTCCATATAATAACGTTGTTGCAAAATAGATCATTGTTGTATACAATATATTGTATACGAGGAAAAAGCTAACATATTAAACACCTTCTTCTCCACGGTATTCACGGTGGAAAATGAAATGCTAGGTGAAATCCCAAGAAACAATGAAAACCCTATATTAAGGGTCACCAATCTAACCCAAGAAGAGGTGCGAAACCGGCTAAATAAGATTAAAATAGATAAATCTCCGGGTCCGGATGGCATACACCCACGAGTACTAAGAGAACTAAGTAATGTAATAGATAAACCATTATTTCTTATTTTTAGTGACTCTATAGCGACACGGTCTGTTCCGCAGGACTGGCGCATAGCAAATGTGGTGCCAATATTCAAAAAGGGCTCTAAAAGTGAACCTGGAAATTATAGGCCAGTAAGTCTAACCTCTATTGTTGGTAAAATATTTGAAGGGTTTCTGAGGGATGTTATTCTGGATTATCTCAATGAGAATAACTGTTTAACTCCATATCAGCATGGGTTTATGAGGAATCGCTCCTGTCAAACCAATCTAATCAGTTTTTATGAAGAGGTAAGCTATAGACTGGACCACGGTGAGTCATTGGACGTGGTATATCTCGATTTTTCCAAAGCGTTTGATACCGTGCCGCACAAGAGGTTGGTACACAAAATGAGAATGCTTGGTCTGGGGGAAAATGTGTGTAAATGGGTTAGTAACTGGCTTAGTGATAGAAAGCAGAGGGTGGTTATAAATGGTATAGTCTCTAACTGGGTCGCTGTGACCAGTGGGGTACCGCAGGGGTCAGTATTGGGACCTGTTCTCTTCAACATATTCATTAATGATCTGGTAGAAGGTTTACACAGTAAAATATCGATATTTGCAGATGATACAAAACTATGTAAAGCAGTTAATACAAGAGAAGATAGTATTCTGCTACAGATGGATCTGGATAAGTTGGAAACTTGGGCTGAAAGGTGGCAGATGAGGTTTAACAATGATAAATGTAAGGTTATACACATGGGAAGAGGGAATCAATATCACCATTACACACTGAACGGGAAACCACTGGGTAAATCTGACAGGGAGAAGGACTTGGGGATCCTAGTTAATGATAAACTTACCTGGAGCAGCCAGTGCCAGGCAGCAGCTGCCAAGGCAAACAGGATCATGGGGTGTAGAGTTGAGCGACCTTGACCTTTTTAGAGTCGAGCCGGGTTTTGCGAAACCCGACTATGTCCAAAGTCGGGTCGAGTGAAATCGGCCGATTATGACGTAAAGTCGGGATCGACCGAAACACGAAACCCAATGCAAGTCAATGGGGCAGCATAGTCGGCAGTGAGTGGGGGCCAGGAAAACACCTAGAGTACACATTTTAATGTCAATACCATCCATTCTTCTTAATGAAGCTTGTCAAACGTAATTTACCTTATAATAATTGGAAGGCATTTGAAATTGGGGGTCATTTGGCTAAAGTTGTGGGGGGTAGGGCTGGTTCAAGTAATTAGTGGGCCCAGGAAATCTGGACCACGTCACGGCAGTGGAGCAGGGAGAGGTAAGTATTTCAACTTTGCAAGTGCTGTGAACCTGAGCAAGCAGGGGGGGCCCACTCGTTGGCATTGGCACTGGCACAGGGCCCCTCAAAGTACAGCGGTGTGTTTGCACGGCGGGGGCGCCTCCCACCGGCAGCAACACTTTTGCGTACTATGAGAGGCCCTGTGCCAGTGACGTCGCCAACTAGTATTCCTCCCCCCACCTGATGAAGGAACCTGCACTTTCATCTGCACCTTCCTCTTTGTCCCCGTGTAAGGTGGTATGGTATGCGGGAAGAGCAACCTGACTTTCAGCAGGGTCACAATGTTGTTGTGTAGCGTGCACGGGGAATGTTGCGTTATGGGTCAATGTACCAGCAGACTCATCTATCACTGGCTGGGCAATGGGCACGATGAAGTGGAAACACAGATATAGGCCCAAAGAAGAAAGTGGGCTAAATGCAGTTCAAAATTGGTAACACAGGAATAACCAGGGGGCATTGCAGTGGAGGACAACTGGAATGAGAGGCTGACACAGAGAGTAGGGCCAAATCAGTAAGTAGTCGAAATGCAGTTCAAAATTGGCAACCGTAGTAAACAGGCGGCACAGCTTTGTTCAGTGGAGGAGAACAGCAAGGAGTGGCAGACACCGATAGTAGGCCCCAACCCAACTAGTAGGCCAAATGCAGTCTAACATTAACAACTACTTAACGAGAGCCTGAAAATGGAATTTCAGGACAGGAAACCAGGAGAACAGCAAGGAGTGGCAGACACCGATAGTAGGCCCCAAACCAACTAGTACGCCAAATGCAGTTGTTCCATTTAACCACAATTTAATGAGAGCCTGAAGATAGAAGCTCAGGAAAGGCAACCTGGGGAACACCTTGGAGTGTAACACACCATCTCTCTCCACCCCATACCCAATTTGTAGGCCTAATGCAGCCTACTTTCCGACACCTACTAAACGAGAGCATGAAGATCGAAGCTCAGGAAAGGCAACCTGGGGAACACCTTGGAGTGTAACACACCATCTCTCTCCACCCCATACCCATTTTTTAGGCCTAATGCAGTGTACTTTTCTACAACTACTAAACGAGAGTCGGAAGACCGAAGCAATGGCAAGGAAACCTGGGGAACACCTTGGAGTGTAACACACCATCTCTCTCCACCCCATTCCCCATTTTTTAGGCCTAATGCAGCCTACTTTCCGACACCTACTAAACGAGAGCATGAAGATCGAAGCTCAGGAAAGGCAACCTGGGGAACACCTTGGAGTGTAACACACCATCTCTCTCCACCCCATACCCATTTTGTAGGCCTAATGCAGCGTACTTTTCTACAACTACTAAACGAGAGCATGAAGATCGAAGCTCAGGAAAGGCAACCTGGTGAAAACCTTGGAGTGTAACACAACCTGTCTCTACACCCCATACCAAATTTGTAGGCCTAATGCAGCGTAGTTTCCACCAACTACTAAACGAGAGCCGGAAGATCGAAGCTCATGAAAGGCAACCCGGGGAACACCTTAGTGTAACACAACCTCTCTCTACACCACGAAAGGGCTGATTCTTAGGAAGGAAGGCTGTTGTAAATAAGCATTGCGCGTCCGAGGGTGATTATATTCTTATTCGGTATCTACTCACCCTCGGACGCGCCATGCTTCTTGATTTGTAATTAATGTTTATTTGCAATGTGCTTTTGACTTACTCAATTAATTTTTTAATTATTGATTTTATTAAATTAATAGTTTAACATCTTATTGGAAATAATTTAAAGGAGACGCGACAGGACAACACTCGGTGGATGCCATATCTGTGTTAACAACTCCAAAAAACTTTCAGTTAACTTCTTGCAGGAGAAAGAAATTGTAGCTGTTGGACCTTTGTAGTACAGTTCCAGATATTTGATGTGTGTTTGTTTTGATTGTTAAAATGTCTGCATTTGAGATCTCAACACGATCTTATTTTTTATAATCAAATTAATTTTTAAAATATTTTATTAGGTTGGTTCAAGGGGTACACGGGCCGCAGTAGACAGGTCAGTGGAGGCCTAGTGGAAGGAGGGACCGCAGATGCGCCACTGTTTCACCCATACACAATTAGTAGGCCTAATGCAGCGTAGTTTCCAACAGCTACTAAACGAGAGCCGGAAGATCGAAGCTCAGGAAAGGCAACCTGGGGAACACCTTGGAGTGTAACACAACCTCTCTTTACACCACGGAAGGGCTGATTCTTAGGAAGGAAGGCTGTTTTAAATAAGCATTGCGCGTCCGAGGGTGATTATATTCTTATTCGGTATCTACTCACCCTCGGACGCGCCATGCTTCTTGATTTGTAATTAATGTTTATTTGCAATGTGCTTTTGACTTACTCAATTAATTTTTTAATTATTGATTTTATTAAATTAATAGTTTAACATCTTATTGGAAATAATTTAAAGGAGACGCGACAGGACAACACTCGGTGGATGCCATATCTGTGTTAACAACTCCAAAAAACTTTCAGTTAACTTCTTGCAGGAGAAAGAAATTGTAGCTGTTGGACCTTTGTAGTACAGTTCCAGATATTTGATGTGTGTTTGTTTTGATTGTTAAAATGTCTGCATTTGAGATCTCAACACGATCTTATTTTTTATAATCAAATTAATTTTTAAAATATTTTATTAGGTTGGTTCAAGGGGTACACGGGCAGCAATAGACAGGTCAGTGGAGGCCTAGTGGAAGGAGTGACGGCAGACAGGCATCAAAGGCCTAACATTGGGCTGGCTGTAGGCAAGTTAAAATTGGTTCCAGGGGAACACGGCCATCAGTGGCCTGGTCAGTGTAGTTGTAGTTGAAAGAACGGGACGCAGACAGGCTTCGAAGGCCTAACATAATAACATAGGGCTGGCTGTAGGCAAGTTAAAATTGGTTCCAGGGGAACACGGCCATCAGTGGCCTGGTCAGTGTAGTTGTAGTTGAAAGAACGGGACGCAGACAGGCTTCGAAGGCCTAACATAACAAACTTGGGCTGGCTGTAGGCACTTTTAAATTGGTTCCAGGGGTACACGGGCAGCAGTGGTCTGGTCAGTGGAAGTCTAGTGGAAGGAGTGACCGCAGACAGGCTTCTAAGGCCTAACATAACAAACTTGGGCTGGCTGTAGGCACTTTTAAATTGGTTCCAGGGGTACACGGGCAGCAGTGGTCTGGTCAGTGGAAGTCTAGTGGAAGGAGTGACCGCAGACAGGCTTCCAAGGCCTAACATAACAAACTTGGGCTGGCTGTAGGCACTTTTAAATTGGTTCCAGGGGTACATGGGCAGCAGTGGTCTGGTCAGTGGAAGTCTAGTGGAAGGAGTGACCGCAGACAGGCTTCCAAGGCCTAACATAACAAACTTGGGCTGGCTGTAGGCACTTTTAAATTGGTTCCAGGGGTACACGGGCAGCAGTGGTCTGGTCAGTGGAAGTCTAGTGGAAGGAGTGACCGCAGACAGGCTTCCAAGGCCTAACATAACAAACTTGGGCTGGCTGTAGGCACTTTTAAATTGGTTCCAGGGGTACACGGGCAGCAGTGGTCTGGTCAGTGGAAGTCTAGTGGAAGGAGTGACCGCAGACAGGCTTCCAAGGCCTAACATAACAAACTTGGGCTGGCTGTAGGCACTTTTAAATTGGTTCCAGGGGTACACGGGCAGCAGTGGTCTGGTCAGTGGAAGTCTAGTGGAAGGAGTGACCGCAGACAGGCTTCCAAGGCCTAACATAACAAACTTGGGCTGGCTGTAGGCACTTTTAAATTGGTTCCAGGGGTACATGGGCAGCAGTGGTCTGGTCAGTGGAAGTCTAGTGGAAGGAGTGACCGCAGACAGGCTTCCAAGGCCTAACATAACAAACTTGGGCTGGCTGTAGGCACTTTTAAATTGGTTCCAGGGGTACATGGGCAGCAGTGGTCTGGTCAGTGGAAGTCTAGTGGAAGGAGTGACCGCAGACAGGCTTCCAAGGCCTAACATAACAAACTTGGGCTGGCTGTAGGCACTTTTAAATTGGTTCCAGGGGTACACGGGCAGCAGTGGTCTGGTCAGTGGAAGTCTAGTGGAAGGAGTGACCGCAGACAGGCTTCCAAGGCCTAACATAACAAAATTGGGCTGACTGTAGGCACTTTTAAATTGGTTCCAGGGTAACACGGCCAGCAGTGGCCTGGTCAGTGTAGTAGTTGTAGAAAGAAGGGACCGCAGACAGGCTTCGAAGGCCTAACATAACAAAAATGTCAAAACAATGGTATTGTCAGTGCCAGGCATTGAAGGATGTCAGCGCCTAGACTACACATTGGTGAAGCTGTGAGAGATAATTTTGCTAGTGGTAGAGCACTGTTTGAGCTGGGGGGGGGGAACTGTCTTGTGGCCGGCGGTACAGGCACAGGGCCCCTCATATTACAACGGTGTGTCTGACGTTGGGTGCGCACCACCACCGCCAGAGACACTTTATTGTACTATGAGGGACCCAGTGGCAGTGCCGTCGACCAAAAGCGGCCACACCCACCTCTTCAGACAAACAGCACTCTCAAGGGTCCAAGCGCAAAGTGTCGATAGCACGGCCCCGTGTGGGGAGTTTGGCCATTTCGTGAGGTGGAAACATGTCGTATGCTGGACAATCAGGTGAAGAAAATTACGAGATTGGAAAAGTCATTCAGAATAGTCCACAGGCAAGACCTTTTCATAGGAAAGCTAGGTGTCAGCCGGGCAGGGTGGGGCAAAAGATTTTGAAATCCAGTTGTGGTTCATTTTAATGAAGGTTAGATCATCTACATTTTGGGTAGCCAGACGAGTCCTTTTTTCTGTTAGTATTGAACCTGCAGCACTGAATACTCTTTCTGATAGGACACTAGCTGCCGGGCAAGCAAGCTCCTGCAATGCATATTCTGCCAATTCTGGCCAGGTGTCTAATTTGGATGCCCAGTAATCAAATGGGAATGACGGTTGAGGGAGAACGTCGATAAGGGATGAAAAATAGTTTGTAACCATACTGGACAAATGTCTCCTGTCACTTTGAATTGATGCTGCAGTACCTGTCCTGTCTGCGGTCATAGAAAAATCACTCCACAACCTGGTCAGAAAACCCCTCTGGCCAACGCCACTTCTGATTTCTGCCCCTCTAACACCTCTGGTCTGCTGGCCCCTGGAGCTCGTGTGAGAACGATCACGGGCGCTGTGTGCAGGGAATGCCAGAAGCAAACGGTCAACAAGAGTTGATTGTTTTGTTGCTAATATTAGTTCCAAGTTCTCATGTGGCATAATATTTTGCAATTTGCCTTTATAGCGAGGATCAAGGAGGCAGGCCAACCAGTAATCGTCATCGTTCATCATTTTTGTAATGCGTGTGTCCCTTTTGAGGATACGCAAGGCATAATCCGCCATGTGGGCCAAAGTTCCCGTTGTCAAATCTGCGGTTGTGCTTGGTTGAGGGGCAGTTGCAGGCAAATCTACGTCACTTGTGTCCCTCAAAAAACCAGAACCCGGCCTTGCCACGCCACCAATTTCCCGTGCCCCCGGGAAAGCTTCCTCATTAAAAATATACTCATCCCCATCATCCTCCTCATCCTCCACCTCCTCTTCGCCCGGTACCTCGTCATGTACACTGCCCTGACCAGACAATCGCTGACTGTCATCAAGGCTTTCCTCTTCCTCTGGTGCAGACGCCTGATCCTTTATGTGCGTCATTTTTGCATCAGCAGACGCATTAGGGGGATGCTCATGCTTATTATGGCGTTGTCTGCACTAACCAGCCGTGTGCATTCCTCAAAACACTGAAGGACTTGACACATGTCTTGAATCTTCGACCACTGCACACCTGACAACTCCATGTCTGCCATCCTACTGCCTGCCCGTGTATGTGTATCCTCCCACAAAAACATTACAGCCCGCCTCTGTTCGCACAGTCTCTGAAGCATGTGCAGTGTTGAGTTCCACCTTGTTGCAACGTCTATGATTAGGCGATGCTGGGGAAGGTTCAAAGAACGCTGATAGGTCTGCATACGGCTGGAGTGTACAGGCGAACGGCGGATATGTGCGCAAAGTCCACGCACTTTGAGGAGCAGGTCGGATAACCCCGGATAACTTTTCAGGAAGCACTGCACCACCAGGTTTAAGGTGTGAGCCAGGCAAGGAATGTGTTTCAGTTGGGAAAGGGAGATGGCAGCCATGAAATTCCTTCCGTTATCACTCACTACCTTGCCTGCCTCAAGATCTACAGTGCCCAGCCACGACTGCGTTTCTTGCTGCAAGAACTCGGACAGAACTTCCGCGGTGTGTCTATTGTCGCCCAAACACTTCATAGCCAATACAGCCTGCTGACGTATGCCAGTAGCTGCCCCATAATGGGAGACCTGGTGTGCAACTGTGGCAGGTGCGGATGGAGTGTTTGTGCGACTGCGGTCTGTGGACGAGCTCTTGCTTCTGCAGGAGGACGAGGAGGAGGAGGAGGGGGTGCGAACGGCTACAGACAACTGTTTACTAGACCGTGGGCTAGGCAGAACTGTCCCAAACTTGCTGTCCCCTGTGGACCCTGAATCCACCACATTTACCCAGTGTGCCGTGATGGACACGTAACGTCCCTGGCCATGCCTACTGGTCCATGCATCTGTTGTCAGGTGCACCTTTGTGCTCACAGATTGCCTGAGTGCATGGACGATGCGCTCTTTAACATGCTGGTGGAGGGCTGGGATGGCTTTTCTGGAAAAAAAGTGTCGACTGGGTAGCTCGTAGCGTGGTACAGCGTAGTCCATCAGGTCTTTGAAAGCTTCGCTTTCAACTAACCGGTAGGGCATCATCTCTAACGAGATTAGTCTAGCTATGTGGGCGTTCAAACCCTGTGTACGCGGATGCGAGGCTAAGTATTTCCTTTTTCTAACCATAGTCTCATGTAGGGTGAGCTGGACTGGAGAGCTGGAGATCGTGGAACTAGCGGGGGTGCCGGTGGACATGGCAGACTGAGAGACGGTGGGAGATGGTATTGTTGCCGCCGGTGCCCTAGATGCAGTGTTTCCTACTACGAAACTGGTGATTCCCTGACCCTGACTGCTTTGGCCTGGCAAAGATACCTGCACAGATACAGCAGGTGGTGCGCTAAATGGTGGTCCTACACTGCCGGAAGGGATGTTGCGTTGATGACTAGCTTCATTGGCCGAGGGTGCAACAACCTTAAGGGACGTTTGGTAGTTAGTCCAAGCTTTCAAATGCATGGTGGTTAAATGTCTATGCATGCAACTAGTATTGAGACTTTTCAGATTCTGACCTCTGCTTAAGGAAGTAGAACATTTTTGACAGATGACTTTGCGCTGATCAATTGGATGTTGTTTAAAAAAATGCCAGACTGCACTCTTTCTAGCATCGGATACCTTTTCAGGCATTGCAGACTGAGCTTTAACCGGATGGCCACGCTGTCCTCCACCAGGTTTTGGCTTTGCCACGCGTTTTGGGCAAGATACGGGCCCGGCAGATGGAACCTGTGGCGATGTTGATGCCTGCTGCGGCCCCTCCTCCTCCTCTGCTTCAGAACTGCTGCCGCCTGCACCCTGTTCCCCCAATGGCTGCCAATCGGGGTCAAGAACTGGGTCATCTAATAACTCTTCTTGTACCTCCTGCGCAACTTCGTCTGTGTCACCGTGTCGTTCGGTGGTATAGCGTTCGTGATGGGGCAACATAGTCTCATCAGGGTCTGATTCTTGATCAGCACCCTGCGAGGGCAATGTTGTGGTCTGAGTCAAAGGACCAGCATAGTAGTCTGGCTGTGGCTGTGCGTCAGTGCACTCCATGTCAGATTCAATTTGTAATGGGCATGGACTGTTAACTGCTTCACTTTCTAAGCCAGGGACGGTATGTGTAAAGAGCTCCATGGAGTAACCCGTTGTGTCGCCTGCTGCATTCTTCTCTGTTGTTGTTTTTGCTGAAGAGGACAAGGAAGTGACTTGTCCCTGACCGTGAACATCCACTAACGACGCGCTGCTTTTACTTTTACCAGTTTCACGAGAGGAGGCAAAAGAGCTAGAGGCTGAGTCAGCAAGATAAGCCAAAACTTGCTCTTGCTGCTCCGGCTTTAAAAGCGGTTTTCCTAATCCCAGAAAAGGGAGCGTTCGAGGCCTTGTGTAGCCGGACGACGAACCTGGCTCCACAGCTCCAGACTTAGGTGCAATATTTTTTTCCCCACGACCACCTGATGCTCCACCACTACCACTACCCTCATTACCAGCTGACAATGAACGCCCCCGGCCACGACCTCTTCCACTAGACTTCCTCATTGTTTTAAAAACGTAACCAAACTAACGGTATTTGTTGCAGTCACACAACTCACACGGTGAGCTATAACTTCAGTATGATTTAGCTACCCCTTTACAGGTTGGTGAGACCACAGCGAAAATCAGGCCCAATGTTACACACTCTTTTTTTGGTGGCTGCAAATTAGAGAGATGCCCCACACGCAGGACTGTCACTGAAGCACAAATGTTAATATTAATGTCACACTATTATTTTTTTTTTATTTTTATTTTTTCAGGAACACTTTAGAAACCGCAAAAAAAAAAAAAATAGATTTTTGCAGGGAGAATTTAGAAAACAAATGTAACAAACTATATGCTTTCTATGGGCCACTGAGTGAGAGATGACGCACACAGAAGTCAGGAGTGGCACACAAGCCCAGAGGCCAATATTTTTCTACCAATGATTGATGTAGTTATTTTCTCTGGTAGATTTTGGAACCCAAATCAAGGAAAAAAAATATAGGCTTTCTATGGACCACAAATGGGGAGAGAGAGAGAGAGAGAGAGAGATGGCACACCCAGGAGTCAAGACTGGCACACAAGCAGAAAGGCCAATATTAATCTCCCACTGTTTTTTTTGGTTGTTTTTTTTTTTTTTTTTTCAGGGAGACTTTAGAAAAAAAAATTATAAAAAAAATATGATTTTATCAGGAAGAATTTAGAAACCAAATAAAATAAAATGATTTTTTCAGGGAGAATTTATAAAACAAATAAAAACAAAAATAGGCGTTCTATGGCCCACTGACTGAGAGATGACGCACACAGGAGTCAGGAGTGGCACACAAGCCCAGAGGCCAATATTTTTCTACCAATGATTGATGTAGTTATTTTCTCTGGTAGATTTTGGAACCCAAATCAAGGAAAAAAAATATAGGCTTTCTATGGACCACAATTGGAGAGAGAGAGAGAGAGAGAGAGACAGATGGCACACCCAGGAGTCAAGACTGGCACACAAGCAGAAAGGCCAATATTAATCTCCCACTGTTTTTTTTGGTTGTTTTTTTTTTTTTTTTTCAGGGAGACTTTAGAAAAAAAAATAATAAAAAAAATATGATTTTATCAGGAAGAATTTAGAAACCAAATAAAATAAAATGATTTTTTCAGGGAGAATTTATAAAACAAATAAAACCAAAAATAGGCGTTCTATGGCCCACTGACTGAGAGATGACGCACCCAGGAGTCAAGACTGGCACACAAGCAGAAAGGCCAATATTAATCTCCCACTGGTTTTTTTTTTTTTTTTTTTTTTTTTCAGGGAGACTTTAGAAAAAAAAATAATAAAAAAAATATGATTTTATCAGGAAGAATTTAGAAACCAAATAAAATAAAATGATTTTTTCAGGGAGAATATATAAAACAAATATAACCAAAAATAGGCGTTCTATGGCCCACTGACTGAGAGATGACGCACCCAGGAGTCAAGACTGGCACACAAGCAGAAAGGCCAATATTAATCTCCCACTGGTTTTTTTTTTTTTTTTTTTTTTTTTTCTCAGGGAGACTTTAGAAAAAAAAATAATAAAAAAAATATGATTTTATCAGGAAGAATTTAGAAACCAAATAAAATAAAATGATTTTTTCAGGGAGAATTTAGAAAACAAATAAAACCAAAAATAGGCGTTCTATGGCCCACTGACTGAGAGAGAGAGAGAGATGGAACGCTTAGTACTGGCACACAAGCCCAAAGGGCAATATTAATCTCCCTTTTTTTTTTCAGGGAGAATTTCTAAAACCCAAAAAAAAAAAAAAATAGGCTTTCTATGGCCCACTATTTGTGAGAGAGATGGGACGCTCAGGACTGGCACAGATGGCACGCTCAGGACTGGCACAGAAGCCCAGAGGCCAATATTAATCTCCCTTTTTTTTTCAGGGAGAATTTCTAAAACCCCAAAAAAAAAAAAATAGGCTTTCTATGGCCCACTATTTGTGAGAGAGATGGGACGCTCAGGACTGGCACAGATGGCACGCTCAGGACTGGCACAGAAGCCCAGAGGCCAATATTAATCTCCCTTTTTTTCTGGGAGAATTTATAAAACCAAAAAAATATTTAAATAGGCTTTCTATGGCCCACTATTTGTGAGAGAGATGGCACGCTCAGGACTGGCACAGATGGCACGCTCACAACTGGCACACAAGCCCAGAGGCCAATATTAATCTCCCTTTTTTCAGGGAAAATTTATAAAACCAAAAAAAAAATTAAATAGGCTTTCTATGGCCCACTATTTGTGAGAGAGATGGCACGCTCAGGACTGGCACAGATGGCACGCTCACAACTGGCACACAAGCCCAGAGGCCAATATTAATCTCCCTTTTTTCAGGGAAAATTTATAAAACAAAAAAAAAATTAAATAGGCTTTCTATGGCCCACTATTTGTGAGAGAGATGGCACGCTCAGGACTGGCACAGATGGCACGCTCACAACTGGCACACAACCCCAGAGGCCAATATTAATCTCCCTTTTTTTCAGGGAGAATTTATAAAACCAAAAAAAAAAATTAAATAGGCTTTCTATGGCCCACTATTTGTGAGAGAGATGGCACGCTCAGGGCTGGCACAGATGGCACGCTCACAACTGGCACACAAGCCCAGAGGCCAATATTAATCTCCCTTTTTTCAGGGAGAATTTATAAAACCCAAAAAAAAATAAAATAGGCTTTCTATGGCCCACTATTTGTGAGAGAGATGGCACACTCAGGACTGGCACACAAGCCCAAAGGCCAATATTAATCTCCCACTGTATTTTTATCAGGGAGAATTTATACACCCCACAAAAAAAAATACAGAAAAATGAAAAGGCTTTCTATGGCCCACTATGTGAGAGAGATGGCACACACAGGGATGGCACTCTAGCAGAAATGCCAAATTGCCAATCTTAATCTCCCACCAAAAAAAAAAAAAACAGGGAATGTCCTACAATTACTATCTCCCTGCCTGCAGTAATCTCAGCCAGGTATGGCAGGCAGCAATAAGGAGTGGACTGATGCACAAATGAAATAAAAAGTGTGGACAAACAAAAAAGATAGCTGTGCAGAAAGGAAGGAACAAGAGGATTTGTGCTTTGAAAAAAGCAGTTGGTTTGCACAGCGGCGTACACACAGCAATGCAGCTATCAGGGAGCCTTCTAGGGCAGCCCAATGAGCTACAGCGCTGAGGGGAAAAAAAAAAAAAAAAACTTCCACTGTCCCTGCACACCGAGGGTGGTGTTGGACAGTGCAAATCGCTGCAGCACAAGCGGTTTTGTGGTTAATGGACCCTGCCTAACGCTATCCCTGCTTCTGACAAAGCGGCAGCAACCTCTCCCTAAGCTCAGATCAGCAGCAGTAAGATGGCGGTCGGCGGGAACGCCTCTTTATAGCCCCTGTGACGTCGCAGACAGCAAGACAATCACTGCAATGCCCTTCTCTAAGATGGTGGGGACCAGGACCTATGTCATCACGCTGCCCACACTCTGCGTTTACCTTCATTGGCTGAGAAATGGCGCTTTTCGCGTCATTGAAACGCGACTTTGGCGCGAAAGTCGCGTACCGCATGGCCGACCCCGCACAGGGGTCGGATCGGGTTTCATGAAACCCCGACTTAGCCAAAAGTCGACGACTTTTGAAAATGTTCGACCCGTTTCGCTCAACCCTAATGGGGTGCATTAAAAGAGGTCTGGATACACATGATGAGAGCATTATACTGCCTCTGTACAAATCCCTAGTTAGACCGCACATGGAGTACTGTGTCCAGTTTTGGGCACCGGTGCTCAGGAAGGATATAATGGAACTAGAGAGAGTACAAAGGAGGGCAACAAAATTAATAAAGGGGATGGGAGAACTACAATACCCAGATAGATTAGCGAAATTAGGATTATTTAGTCTAGAAAAAAGACGACTGAGGGGCGATCTAATAACCATGTATAAGTATATAAGGGGACAATACAAATATCTCGCTGAGGATCTGTTTATACCAAGGAAGGTGACGGGCACAAGGGGGCATTCTTTGCGTCTGGAGGAGAGAAGGTTTTTCCACCAACCTAGAAGGGGATTCTTTACTGTTAGGGCAGTGAGAATCTGGAATTGCTTGCCTGAGGAGGTGGTGATGGCGAACTCAGTCGAGGGGTTCAAGAGAGGCCTGGATGTCTTCCTGGAGCAGAACAATATTGTATCATACAATTATTAGGTTCTGTAGAAGGACGTAGATCTGGGTATTTATTATGATGGAATATAGGCTGAACTGGATGGACAAATGTCTTTTTTCGGCCTTACTAACTATGTTACTATGTTACTATGTATATGGTACTTGCTTCAAAGATGGCCATATAGGCATTAGCATAGGAGGTGCCACATTGGAGCCCATCGTGGTCCCGCGTACCTGTAAGAAAAACTCATCTTGGAAACAGAAATAATTGGAGGGGAGTACAAGTGTAAGAAGGTCGATGCACATCTGTATTTGATCCCTGTCCATATCTGTGGCTGACAGAAGTCTGTGTGGAAACTATACCTTCTAGATGGGGAATGGAGGTATATAAATCTTTAACATCTAGGGTTACTAGTAGTGCATCCACTGGTATAGAGCCTATTTGTCGTATGGTAGGAAGGTGTTTGTGTCAAGCAAATAGGTTTTTGTCCGTTCTATCAGGTGGTAAGGATTTTTTTTCAGGTATATCGCTAGTGGTGACAGGATTGAGTCAGTCACTTGACTGTGGGCTTTAACATGGAAGAGTGTTATTCATCCCACCAATCAGCACCCCTGCCTTCGACACAGTTGACCACTGCCTCCTACTATAGATCCTCTCTTCCTTTGGGGTCTTGGATCTCCCCACACCTTACCAACCGCACATTCAGCGTCTCCCACTCTCACACTACCTCCTTATCCCACCCTCTCTCTGTTGGAGTCCCCCAAGGCTCTGTCCTAGGACCCTTACTCTTCTCAATCTATACACTCGGCCTGGGACAGCTCATAAGGTCCTATGGCTTCCAGTACCATCTACAGGTCCTTCTCAAAAAATTAGCATATAGTGTTAAATTTCATTATTTCCCATAATGTAATGATTACAATTAAACTTTCATATATTATAGATTCATTATCCACCAACTGAAATTTGTCAGGTCTTTTATTGTTTTAATACTGATGATTTTGGCATACAACTCCTGATAACCCAAAAAACCTGTCTCAATAAATTAGCATATTTCACCCATCCAATCAAATAAAAGTGTTTTTTAATAACAAAAAAACCATCAAATAATAATGTTCAGTTATGCACTCAATACTTGGTCGGGAATCCTTTGGCAGAAATGACTGCTTCAATGCGGCGTGGCATGGAGGCAATCAGCCTGTGACACTGCTGAGATGTTATGGAGGCCCAGGATGCTTCAATAGCCGCCTTAAGCTCATCCAGAGTGTTGGGTCTTGCGTCTCTCAACTTTCTCTTCACAATATCCCACAGATTCTCTATGGGGTTCAGGTCAGGAGAGTTGGCAGGCCAATTGAGCACAGTAATACCATGGTCAGTAAACCATTTACCAGTGGTTTTGGCACTGTGAGCAGGTGCCAGGTCGTGCTGAAAAATGAAATCTTCATCACCATAAAACATTGACCCTGCCCTTGATGAAACACAGTGGACCAACACCAGCAGCTGACATGGCACCCCACACCATCACTGACTGTGGGTACTTGACACTGGACTTCAGGCATTTTGGCATTTCCTTCTCCCCAGTCTTCCTCCAGACTCTGGCACCTTGATTTCCGAATGACATGCAAAATTTGCTTTCATCAGAAAAAAGTACTTGGGACCACTTAGCAACAGTCCAGTGCTGCTTCTCTGTAGCCCAGGTCAGGCGCCTCTGCCGCTGTTTATGGTTCAAAAGTGGCTTTACCTGGGGAATGCGGCACCTGTAGCCCATTTCCTGCACACGCCTGCGCACGGTGGCTCTGGATGTTTCC
This sequence comes from Ranitomeya imitator, assembly GCF_032444005.1. Lineage (NCBI taxonomy): Eukaryota > Metazoa > Chordata > Amphibia > Anura > Dendrobatidae > Ranitomeya > Ranitomeya imitator. The sequence continues at coordinate 11,923,422 of NC_091284.1, read as the reverse complement.
ACACCAGACTCAGTCCACTGCTTCCTCAGGTTCCCCAAGGTCTGGAATCGGTCCTTCTCCACAATCTTCCTCAGGGTCCGGTCTCCTCTTCTCGTTGTACAGCGTTTTCTGCCACATTGTTTCCTTCCAACAGACTTACCATTGAGGTGCCTTGATACAGCACTCTGGGAACAGCCTATTTGTTGAATAATTTCTTTCTGGGTCTTAGGGTACCGTCACACTATACGATTTACCTACGATCACGACCAGCGATATGACCTGGCCGTGATCGTAGGTAAATCGTAGTGTGGTCGCTGGGGAGCTGTCACACAGACAGCTCTCCAGCGACCAACGATGCCGAGGTCCCTGGGTAACCAGGGTAAACATCGGGTAACTAAGCGCAGGACCGCGCTTAGTTACCCGATGTTTACCCTGGTTACAAGGGTTAAACTAAAAAAAAACAAACAGCACATACTTACATCTGGTGTCCGTCACGTCCCTTGCCGTCTCTGCTTCCCGCACTGTGACTGCCGGCTGTAAAGTGAAAGTGAAAGCACAGCCGCTGTGCTCTGCTTTCACTTTACGGCCGGCAGTCAGTGAGTGCGGGAAGCAGAGACGGCAAGGGACGTGACGGACACCAGAATGTAAGTATGTGCTGTTTGTTTTTTTAGTTTAACCCTTGTAACCAGGGTAAACATCGGGTAACTAAGCGCGGTCCTGCGCTTAGTTACCCGATGTTTACCCTGGTTACAAGCGAACGCATCGCTGGATCGCATCGCTAGATCGGTGTCACACACCGATCTAGCGATGACAGCGGGAGATCCAGCGATGAAAGAAAGTTCTAAACGATCTGCTACGACGTACGATTCTCAGCAGGATCCCTGATCGCTGCTGCGTGTCAGACACAGCGATATCGTAACGATATCGCTGGAACGTCACGAATCGTACCGTCGTAGCGATCGAAATGTTATAGTGTGACGGTACCCTTACCCATGATGGGGGTTTTGAGTAATGAACCAGGCAGGGAGTTTATAAAAGCCTCAGGTATCTTTTGCATGTGTTTAGAGTTAATTAGTTGATTCAGAAGATTAGGGTAATAGGTCGTTTAGAGAACCTTTTCTTGATATGCTAATTTATTGAGACAGTTTTTTTGGGTTATCAGGAGTTGTATGCCAAAATCATCAGTATTAAAACAATAAAAGACCTGACAAATTTCAGTTGGTGGATAATGAATCTATAATATATGAAAGTTTAATTGTAATCATTACATTATGGGAAATAATGAAATTTAACACTATATGCTAATTTTTTGAGAAGGACCTGTATATGCCGATGACACTCAGATCTATCTCTCTGGCCCAGATGTCACCTCTCTGCTCTCCAGAATCCCAGAGTGGCTATCAGCCATATCCTCCTCCTTCTCCTCTCGCTTCCTCAAGCTCAATGTGGATAAATCTGAACTAATTATCTTTCCTCCATCTCGTATATCTTCCCTACCTGATCTATCTATCAAAATAAATGAAATCACTCTTTCCCCTGTCCCCAAAATCTGCTGCCTCGGAGTAACCCTTGACTCTGCCCTGTCCTTCAAACTGCACATCCAAGTTCTCGCCACCTCCTGTCGCCTCCAGCTCAAAAATATTTCCAGAATCCGTCCTTTCCTCGACCCACACTCTACCAAAATGCTTGTGCACGCCCTAATCATCTCCCGCCTGGACTACTGCAACATCCTCCTCTGTGGCCTACCTTCTAACACTCTCGCATCCCTCCAGTCCGTCCTTAAGGCCGGCGTCACACTAGCGAGTTTTACGGACGTATGAGCGCATAAAATACGTCCGTAAAACACGCATTACACACGGCCCAATGATTCTCAATGGGGCAGGTCCTATCAGCCGTATATTACGCATCCGTATTATACGGCTTTCTACGGCCGTAGAAAATCGCAGCATGCTGCGTTTGTCAGCGTATTGCGCAAAAGATACGCCAATGAAAGTCTATGGGGCGCGCAAAATACGGAATGCATACGGACCATGCGTGTGACTTGCGAGAAATACGCTACTCTCAGGCAGGTGTCAGGAATTGTCCAAAGAGCTCAATCAGGAAGCTGAGACATGCTAATTAGCTAAAAAAAATGCCAGACAGTGAACCCGGAAGTCTGCTGCACGCCTCCACGGAGTGAGATTCACCATGTCTCACATTATCAATGTGGATATGCTCCTAATTTTGGTGTAAGAAAGGCCAGTAATTTGGGACCAGAGAGATCCCAACTATGCCAACAGGGCCCAAAAAGATGCCGCATGGAGGAGTGTGTGTGGGTCCCTATTCCCACATTATGAGCAGCAGCCACGTGAGGCACAGAGACAAATAAGTAAGTACACTCATGTTTGTAATTTATTTTTCGTGTGAAACAGTAGTAGCTAACTCCTTAGAATTGGTATACATGAATTTTTTAATTATTACAGTTCTTAATTTAAAGCACACCAGTACCTACATGGTGTTGTACATAATAAACGGATTAAAATAATGGTTGGAACAGACGTCCCTTACAGTGTTAACCAGAAAAATACCATTCCTGGATAGAGGGTAGCGGACTCTGTCCTTGTGGCCTTACATACAAATTGTATTATTTGATCTCAATTACTAATAAATGTATTCCACAAATGCATATTTCTATGCTACACTAAAGGTACCGTCACATTTAGCGACGCTGCAGCGATCTAGACAACAATCCCGATCGCTGCAGCGTCGCTGGAGAGCTGTCACACCGACAGCTCTCCAGCGACCAACTATGCGAAGTCCCCTGGTAACCAGGGTAAACATCGGGTTACTAAGCGCAGGGCCACGCTTAGTAACCCGATGTTTACCCTGGTTACCAGCGTAAACGTTAAAAAAACAAACAAACACTACATACTTGCCTTCCGTGTCTGTCCCCTGCAATCTGCTTCCCTGCACTGTGAGCGCCGGCCAGCCGTAAAGCACAGCGGTGACGTCACCGCTGTGCTTTCCGGCCGGCGCTCAGTCAGTGCAGAGAAGCACAGCGCCGGGGGACAGACACCAGAATGTAAGTATGTGTTTGTTTTTACGCTGGTAACCAGGGTAAACATCGGGTTACTAAGCGCGTCCCTGCGCTTAGTAACCCGATGTTTACCCTGGTTACCAGTGAAGACATCGCTGAATCGGCGTCACACACGCCAATTCAGCGATGTCTGCGGGAGATCCAGTGACAAAATAAAGTGACAGGAGTGACAGGAGTGGGGCAGGCGCACCTCCGAAGAAGAAAAAATATATATATTTTGATTGCTTAACATTCTTGAATCCCAGCATGGACCTCAGACCGTAAGTACAAACCTCACAACACATTTCCCTCTTTCCCTTTTAAAAAAAAACAAAGAATATTAAAATTTGCACAAATATTTAATTACAGAACACAGTCTAACCTCACTGACAGGGTTGGATTCAGAGTTGGTCATAGACCCAGTTGGGGAAGGAGAAGAGGTGGCTGGCCCATCTTCTGATCCGTCAGGCTCCATCCCTCCAGGATCATCGACATCTGACCAGCCAGCTCCAGCAGCACCAGCCCAAGAAGATGCCCCACCATCAACATCAGCAGCAGCACAAGGTAGCCAGGATGACCCTGCTAACAGCAGCAGCTCTACTGTTGCCCTGGAGCGCTCACCACAGGCTGCAGTCATCTCCCAGCGTGCTCGCCGCAGAAGAGAGCTACTCCAAAGTAGGAGAAATGTGGATGCTGGGGTGTTGAACTACCTGGCAAGGGTTCGTGAGGATGATGGTGAGGAGGGCTTTACGAGGCGCCTGGCCCAGTATTTACGGCCCCTAGAGCGGGAGGCTTGGCTTCGTGTGAGGGGTTGCTTTCAGATCCTTATTGATGCATGCACCCCCCCAAACAACCCATACCAGCTTATGGAGACTATTGAAAGTTGGCAGCTGTCACCACAAAATCTCCTGCGGCTGCAAAGATGTCCACAGGTGCATGCTCAACAGGGATCTGAACCACCCCCTCCACGTGAGCCTACACCTCAATCCATACCCACACCCAACCCACCATGGCAACCTCAGGCCCATATGGCAGGCTATCGGCAGCCATCCCAATATGGCTACTTGTCCAGACCCAGTGCTGGAGGCTGGTCCCAACCTGGGTTTGGACGACATGGCCATATTGGGTTTGGATATGATTCCAGGCCATATTTTCAGGAGCATTAGGGATTTCCTCAAAATCCTTATGGCCATTACCCAACTGGCCCACATGAGTCCAGGCAGAATGTGCCTCCAGACCCACACATCATCCACACAGGGTGAAGGACAATTTGGCCGACAAAGGCCACCTGCTGATGCCCAAGATCTAAACCCATCTCCACCACCTACGTATCAAGATCTGTGACTTTTGTTCGCTTTTTTTTTTTTGTTTTGCGGACGTTTTCATGTCTTGATTATGTTTGTGCTAACATAGCACTTTGTTCTTATGTTATTGTTTTAGGCATATATTGGCCAAAAAATTTATTGCCTTAAAAGAGGTAAAAAAGAGTTTTTTGCTTAAAAAAAACATAAGAGGCATTTCATTTAAGTAGAAATGAACATTTAAAAAGCCTAATTATGGTTGTCGTCAAATCATTATTACATCACACACACATGCTAGCCTCAGAACCATATGTGAATTAAGAAAAGACAACACACAGTAGCTTTAGTTTGAAAATAAAATTTTAAAGAAAATATGTGAAATATTTCCAAAGACAACAAATCAAACATCAACAATTGCATAATCTTGCCTAAGAGTGGCACCTTGAGGAGAAACAAAAAAATTTGTGAATACATCCCTAACTTTTAGCCCAGAAAGGGGATGGCGCGGAGGAGGGCCATATGGGGTAGGCCTAATCACATTGCTCATCAGGTGTTCACCAATATCAGCTGAGGAACAATCATGTATGCGGGTAAAATTGTGCAAAATAACACAGGCTTTTATCACTTCATTCACTGTAGCCTCACTGAGCTGATTGGCCATTTTGCCACAAGAATCCCAAAGACGCACTCCACCAGTCTCCGCGCCCTGGAAAGCCTCATATTAAAGACCCTCCGCCAGTGGTCCAGGTTGCGCCTGGGATAAGGCCTCATGACACGCCTTGTCAGTTGGAAAGCCTCATCTCCAACCAAAACAAAAGGCAGTGCTTCCGCAGTGGAGCCTGGGAGTTGTTGTGGTGGTGGGAGGTTTAACTGGTTGTCACGTAGCCGCCAACCCATTATGGACGAATTGAAGACCCTAGAGTCTCCAGTTCGCCCATAGGCCCCAATGTCTACAATATAAACCTGTAGTTACTGTCAGCAACAGCTGACGCACCCTGATATGTTTCCCATCCACAGCTCCAATGCAGTTAGGCAAGTCACAAGTGTTCTGGAATCCACGGGTGAATTTTAAGCTAATCCTCCTGTTTGGGCTCAGGCATCACAAGTTCATGAAGTTTCTCCCATATTTGATAACAGGTTGAACGAACAATGCCAGAAATTGTCGACCGCCCAATCAGAAACTCCAGGTGTAGTCCCGCATAGGACACGCCTGTGGACAGGAAGCTGAAAGACAAAGAAAGATAATAGTTATTTTGCATGAGTATAAATAAAACATGAACAAGCACAAGTGCATAGTATATTTACAAAGACATTATTTTCATTTTTACATTAAAAATAACCTGGGTTACTTTACTACAACATTCCCCACAGTTTTGGTGAAGTGCTTGTGCCATAATGCCCACAAATACTTACCAAAACATGCTAAAACACAACATTCCTAAAAAAAACTTCATCAACATACAGTATGTGAGAATGTGGAATACATACCGTAAGGTTAGGAGAAGACGCTCCTCCGCAGAGATGGCTTTTCGCATCCTTGTGTTCTGATAGGTGATACCTGGACGTATGATCTCCCACAAGATATCAAAGGTCCTGATGGTCATGCGACAGTACAGATAGAACGTGTCAGGATGTGACCTCAAAGCTGTATATAGCCTCTCAAAATGTCCTTTACTCAGGCGTTGGGTCAATAGAGGATGCACCCACAATCTTCGACTCCTCCTTCGCGGATCAACATTCACCGGATATAGCTGACCAAAGCGACGCGACAACAGCCAGTGAAACAACACCCGCTGAGTTGTGCTTAAAGACACATGGTCAGACATGTTTGGAAGGTACAACCAACACAGCCAAAATAAGCTCAACAAATAAATGGGCAGGTGGGAGGGTTCCACCTGTTGGAGAGGGCTTAAATAGTGATGTTAATGATGATCTGAATTATTTGCAGGCCAGAAAACCGTTAAATGTCCACTTTGTGATGTTGCGTGAAAAATACGCCCTACGGATCACACACGCAACAGTACATGCGCAAAATACGCGACGACACCTAGGCAACGGATTACCTACGGAACAATATTTCAAATTTTGTATTACGCGCGTAAAATGCGGACCGTATTGTCTTACGCCGAGTGTGACGCCGGCCTAACTCTGCTGCCCGACTAATTCATCTCTCTCCTCGCTACACTCCTGCTTCCCCTCTTTGCAAATCCCTTCACTTTCCCAGCGTATCCAGTTTAAACTACTAACACTGACCTACAAAGCCATCCATAACCTTTCTCCTCCGTATATTTCCACACTAATCTCTCAATATCTTCCCTCACGTAATCTCCGGTCCTCCCAAGACCTCCTTCTCTCCTCCACACTTATTCGCTCCTCACCCAACCACCTCCAAGACTTCTCCCGAATATCCCCCATCCCCTGGAATTCTGTGCCCCAACACGTCCGGTTATCCATCACATTTGGATCCTTCAAAAGAAACCTGAAAACCCACCTCTTCAAGGAAGCTTACAGCCTGTAAAGACCACACGGCCACCTCAACACCATCGGAGCTACTGCAACCCCCGACCTACTGTCTCCTTCCCCATAATCCTGTAGAATGTAAGCCCACAAGGGCAGGGTCCTCTCCCCTCTGAACCCATCTGTCATTGTTTTGTTTACTGTAAGTGATATTTGTATTTTGATGTAACCCCTTCTCATGTACAGCACCATGGAATCAATGGTGCTATATAAATAAATAATAATAATATGATAGGGGGGTCACTGATGGGCTGTCACGACAGCCAGGGATCAACTGATGACACCCGTGCCTGTCATTACGATCCTCCTGTGATTGGCGGCCAGTCTCCGTCGTTCATAGATCGAGTTTCTGCTATACAGAGTAGTGCTGATGATCTGTATATATATATATATATATATATATATATTTAGATGGTGGCCCGATTCTAACGCATCGGGTATTCTACAATATGTATGTATATAGCAGCCACATAGTATATAGCACAGGCCACGTAGTATATAGGAGCCATGTAGTATATAGCAGACAAATACTACGTGGCCTGTCCTATATACTATGTGGCTGCTATATACATACATACATACATACATACATATATACATATTGTAGAATACCCGATGCGTTGTATATAACGCAGCCCACGCAGTATCTAACAGGACACGTAGTATACAGCTGCCATGTAGTATATAGTACTGCCCACGTAGTATATAGCAGCCATGTAGTATATAGTACTGTCCACGTAGTATATAGCAGCCATGTAGTATATAGCAGCCATGTAGTATATAGCAGCCATGTAGTATATAGTACTGTCCACGTAGTATATAGCAGCCATGTAGCCCACGTAGTATTTAGCAGTGTGGGCACATATCCCTGTTAAAAAAAAAAAAAAAAAATTAAAATAAAAAATTGTTACATACTCACCCTCTGGGATCAAATGGCGCTGTGGCGATGGGCGCGCGGCTGCCGCCATCTTCGTTCCCAGGATGCATTGCGAAATTACCCAGAAGACTGCTAAGTCTTCTGGGTAATTTTGCAATGCATCGCTGGGAACGGAAGATGGCGGCAAGCGCGTGCGGCTCAGCGGACAACGAAGGGTGAGAATAGCAGGTTTTGTTTTTTTTATTATTGTTAACATTACATTTTTTTTACTTATGATGCCGCATAGGCAGCGTCAATAGTAAAAAGTTGGGGACACACAGGGTTAATAGCGGCGGTAACGGAGTGCGGTACCCGTGGCATAACGCGGTCCGTTACCGCCGGCATTAACTCTGTGTTAACGGTGACCGGAGGGGAGTATGCAGGCGCCGGGCACTGACTGCCGGGAGGAAGGAGCGGCCATTTTCTTCCGGACTGTGCCTGTCGCTGATTGGTCGTGGCAAAACAATCAGCGACTTGGATTTCTTTGACAGAGGCTGCGACCAATGAATATCTGTGACAGAAAGACAGACAGAAAGACGGAAGTGACCCTTAGACAATTATATAATAGATATACAGCTGAAACCAGAAGTTTCCATCCACTATACGTAAAGACACATCTGCAGGTTGTTCTCAATATCTGACATGTAATCATAATAAACCTTTCCTGTTATAGATGACTTAGGATTTCCAGTAATTATTAATATTCGACAAATGCCAGAATGAGAGGTTTATTCTGATTTCATGTCAGATATTGAGAAAATCCTGCAGATGTGTCTTTATGTATAGTGGATGGAAACTTCTGCTTTCAGCTGTGCGTGTACAAGCGATTGGAGAGCCTTTTACCCCATTGAAAATTAACTAATATAAAAAGTCACACATATTTGGTATCACTGTGTTCAGAAACTTCCAATCTATGAATATTAATCCGATTGGTAAATGCCGTAACACGAAAAAAAAAAAATGCCAAAATGGGGGGGAGGTTTGCGTGCCGCCACCACATTGCAATAAGAGGCGAACACAATGTCACATCTGTCCAAAATGGCATCCATAAAAACGTCAGTTTAGGGCGCAAAAAATAAGCTCTCACTGATCCCCCAAATCCCCAAAAATGAAACTGTTACAGGTATCAGAAAGTGGCGACCAAAGCAAAAATGTTGAATTACATCCAAATATCCACTTTTCTTACCACTTAAAAAAAAAACCCACAAACTATCCATGTCTGGCTTCTCCATACTCCTACTAACCTGGAGAATCCTATTGCAAGGTCAGTTGTGCCAAATTGTGAACGTGGTAAATTAAAAAAAAAATGCTAATAACTTTTTCGCAATTTCACCGCATTTTGAATTAACTCCCCCCCCCCCCCCCCCTGTTTTTCCAGTGCTTCACATGATAAAATGAATGGTGTAATGGCTGCCCAATCGGTCCTCTGTCCTGCACTGCCCCTTGCGTCCTCTCTCCTGCGCTTTCCTTTACGAGACTCGTTCGGCTGAGCGTCATAAAGCCTCTGTCGAGCAATGAAGCAGAGCGGCAGCGCAGGAGCGGAGCTGTTGGGTCAGTAACACTGCTTGTTCTGCTTTATGCCACTTACCTGTGACTTTTACTGATTTCACAACTCCCCTCTGTCTGCATCGCACATTGTGGCCTCCATTTATATCTTCTGATCGGCCTCACAAATCTCCCTGTATATGGGTGATATAATTGGAGAAGGTGGAGGCAGATCGCTGATCTGTGCCAGATGAAGAGAAATCTGCTACCAGCGTCTCTTCTCTACAGATAATTCTCACAAACCGATCATCTTGTGTTTTCACAGGTCTCGTTATCCTGACCGTACTACAACTCTCATCAGAACTATATGTGCGGAGAGGATCAGACATCACCGACTGCAGCATGAAATGTCCGCGTGCAGACGGCGTCCTGCAGCTGTACAGAGAATGTGGAGGAGACGTGACGCCATTGCTGGTGCTGTCGTGTAGTGAGGGTGATCTCTTAAAACAGTCTGAGTGGTACCATAATTATTTCCAGCCCAGACTCCTCGATAACAGGAACACCGGGTGCTGGAGCCTGAGAGACGCCGGGAAGAACGACTCCTGTGTGTACATTGTGGTGTATGACAACGGAACGAGATCCCTGAAAACGTTACCCGTTACTGTACTAGGTAAGAGCCACTGATGACCCCAGAGCTCACGCTCTACAGGGAACGAGCGTAACTGCTGTGTGTGGAGTCAGGAAGGAATTTGTCCCCTAATATGGAGCTATTCACCTCTGCCCCCTGAGGTTTATCCCCTTCCTCTGGATCAACATGTTATACAGTTATATGAAAAAGTTTGGGCACCACTATTAATCTTAAGCTTAATGTTTTATAAAAAATAGTTTTTTTTGCAACAGCTATTTCAGTTTCATATATCTAATAACTGTTGGACACAGTAATGTTTCTGCCTTGAAATGAGGTTTATTGTACTAACAGAAAATGTGCAATCTGCATTCATACAAAATTTGACAGGTGCATAAGTATGGGCACCCTTATCGTCTTGTTTTAACTACTCCTACCTACTTTTTACTGACTTACTAAAGCACTTTTTTTGGTTTTCTAACCTCATTGAGCTTTGAACTTCATAGCCAGGTGTATGCAATCATGAGAAAAGCTACTTAAAGTGGCCACTTGCAAGTTGTTCTCCTGTTTGAATCTCCTCTGAAGAGTGGCATCATGGGCTCCTCAAAACAACTGTCTAATGATCTGAAAACAAAGATTATTCAACATAGTTGTTCAGGGGAAGGATACAAAAAGCTGTCTCAGAGATTTAACCTGTCAATTTCCACTGTGAGGAACATAGTAAGGAAATGGAAGAACACAGGTACAGTTCTTGTTAAGGCCAGAAGTGGCAGGCCAAGAAAAACATCAGAAAGGCAGAGAAGAAGAATGGTGAGATCAGTCAAGGACAATCCTCAGACCACCTCCAGAGAGCTGCAGCATCAACTTGCTGCAGATGGTGTCACTGTGCATCGGTCAACTATACAACACACTTTGCACAAGGAGAAGCTGTATGGGAGAGTGATGCGAAAGAAGCCGTTTCTGCCAGCACGCCACAAACAGTCGGCTGAGGTATGCAAAAGCAGATTTGGAGAAGCCAATTTCTTTTTGGAAGAAGGTCCTGTGGACTGATGAAACCAAGATTGAGTTGTTTGGTCATACAAAAAGGCGTTATGCATGGCGGCCAAAAAACACAGCATTCCAAGAAAACACTTGCTACCCACAGTAAAATTTGGTGGAGGTTCCATCATGCTTTGGGGCTGTGTGGCCAATGCCGGCACCGGGAATCTTGTTAAAGTTGAGGGACGCATGGATTCCTCTCAGTATCAGCAGATTCTTGACAATAATGTTCATGAATCAGTGACAAAGTTGAAGTTATGCAGGGGATGGATCTTTCAGCAAGACAATGATCCAAAACACCGCTCCAAATCTACTCAGGCATTCATGCAGAGGAACAATTACACTGTTCTGGAATGGCCATCCCAGTCCCCAGACCTGAATATCATTGAACATCTGTGGGATTGTGATGAGGGAACAGCCGCCATCTTGGAACAGGCATACTACCAGATTGGCGTGACTCCATTTTGTCTCCTGGTCACAGGTCTGCAGCGAGGAACGCTTCTGGCCCCCACCTTTTCTAATGAATAAAGTTCCTATTAGTATGCTAACGGGCTGAGCTCAGTGTAAACTGTAGACGGTATTTCAAAGCTCAATGAGGAAACCATGCCAGCAGGGGGCTTGGAGATGCTTGGGGGCTTAATTAAAACACGCCTGCCAAGTGGCCACTGGATACACATCTATTATGGCAGCCCAGTCGAATCGTCTCCAACATGGAATAGTGAATTATGGACGCATCGTCCGAGGTACCGGCTCATAAAAAATATTCTCCTCGCCCTAAAGAAAATGTGCATCTAACAGTGCGACTCCCGTGGCGGTGGGAGGTCTGAAACCCGAGATATAGGGATCAGCCTCCCACAGGGACCGAATGGGTCCAGGTTTGATCCCAGTACGACCGGCAGAACAAACCACAGGCGCTGGTACTGCCCGTGTGGTGATCCGATCATCCTGAGGGAAGTTATCCCATATATTAGATATTGGAATAAATCTTGCAGGGAGGCAGAGGGGGTGGAGATTGCTAAGCCCACCCAGCTGCAGGCAGGGGGGCTCAGCCAGGTTTAAGAAGAAGCTGAGGTCACTGGGAGGAGGCACTCCACAGAAGAAGATGATGATGATGATGATGACATCTTAAGGAACAGGGTATGCCAGCCAGAGGGGAGCAAGCACACGCTTTCTGGGGGCTGCCCGGTAACTAAGTTTTGGACCTGCGGAATGCTGCGCGCCCCCAGCTTCCACAAGCGACCTTCAACCTGGTAAATTGACCTCCAGCTTTATACCTTTAAGCCTTGTATTATTATTGTTATATTGTACTCTGACTGTAATTCTTTATATATTTTGACTGTATATTTCTTGTAATTATCTAGTGCGCCCTTAAGGCAATTAAATCATAAATTAATTTTGGGCTGATCCTTTTACTCTGATTGCGAATCTTAGAATACCCAGTGTGGGTAACAGGGCAGTCTCCCTGGCGGCCATTTGCTCTAGGTGCAGTTCCTTTACTGACCTGAGAGACAAAGAGGGCGCCGGAGAGCTGGGCCTGTGTAGTGACGTCACGGATTGCTGACGTGGGAGGAAGGGGTAATCCTTCACAGGGATCATTTGAAGAGGGCTGTCCATGCTCGGCGGCCATCAAACTTAACTGAACTGGAATTGTTTTGTAAAGAGGAATGGTCAAAAATACCTTCATCCAGGATGCAGGAACTCATTAAAAGCTACAGGAAGCGACTAGAGGCAAAAGGAGGATCTACTAAATATTAATGTCACTTTTCTGGTGGGGTGCCCAGACTTATGCACCTGTCAAATTTTGTTTGAATGCAGATTGCACATTTTCTGTTAGTACAATAAACCTCATTTCAAGGCAGAAACATTACTGTGTCCAACAGTTATTAGATATATGAAACTGAAATAGCTGTTGCAAAAAAAACAATTTTTTATAAAACATTAAGCTTAAGATTAATAGGGGGGCCCAAACTTTTTCATATAACTGTATGTTCTTCTCAATGCACTGATGTCTACCGTCAACATTAAAGGGGTACTCCAGGGAGATAAGAAAATGTTTGTATGGTCCCTGCCCTCACATACTATAACGAAGAGATGCCCAGTGCAGTTTTTGATCTTTGTAACTCTTGTAATCCAGTGTGACATGAGCTGCTCCTCACTGTTAACCCCCCCTCCCGTCTGGGTCATTACATCGTATGCTAGTGTTCAGCTTCTGTCAGTAACGGCCAGCCTGAGAAGAGGACACTGCTGTAATGTCCCTGACGGAGAGGTGAGCAGTGAAGATAAGCTGCTGTCACAGCAGCCCCCTGAAAATGGCTCCCTGTCTGCAGGGCTACTGGCAGGGAGCAGGCCACTCCTCACCTCAGACTGCGGGCCTGTGTGACAGCAGCTGCTCTTCACTGCACTGCTCAACCCCTCCGTCTAGGACATTGCAGAAGCTGCTGTTGTACAGTTACTAGGGTTATAAATATCATAAAGCTGTACTTGCATCTTTTTTTTTTTATCAGATAGATTTTTATTATCCGCAAAGAATAAACAATCAGAATATTTCTCATGGCAATGTTTCATTAAACATTTACAGATAACTTTTTCCCCCCCGACCCAGAGCCCCCCCACCCTGCCCAACCCGAGACCTCAGCCAGAGCCACCCCACTTCCCATCATCATACAACCATTTGAATAAACATCCGTTATATTTCCATTGAATACTAGGTTCCCTATATTCTCATTTATCATCCTAATTCAAGTCCATCCACGGTTGCCACAGCTTGTGGAAGATGTCCAGCTTATTCCTTTTGGTGTAGATACTTTTCTCCAAAGTAAGTATATGCTCCGCTTGCTTAAGAAAGTCTCTTCTTGTTGGAGGTTCCTCTCTAATCCAAAATTTGGCGATCAATTTCCTAGCAATGAATAACAATCGTGCAATAGCTATTTTAAACATGTTGTCCGTAACAATTTCCTCCACATATCCCAATATGCAAGTCAGTGGAACCCTAGGGACAGAACATCCATACACCAGTTCAATACGATTTAAAACAACTATCCAGAAGGAGGACAGTCTAGGGCACTGCCACATCATATGCAATATCCCCGCCTGGGATTGTGAGCACCGAGGGCAGTCCGAGTTCTGCCTAAGCCCAGCCTTGAACAACCTGTCAGGGGTTCTATAGGCCCTATGGATTACGAATAACTGTGATAGCCTGCCTGGTTCACTCATTGATATCTTGGGCACATATTCTAGGACCGACTCCCATCTATCATTGTCAATTATTCCCAATTCAGCTTCCCATTTCCCTTTGGCTCGGATGGGATATTTTTCCAGGAAAGAAAAAAGTAGAAACCCATATATTTCTGAAATCGCCCCCTTCGTGCAGCTATTCTTAAGGATATAGTCGATCATGAGATCAATCTGTACCACTATGGCTCCCCTTTTATTCTGTGCCTGATAAGCATGAGAGATACGATTATACTGGAACAATTCAGACCGTGGCAACTGAAATTCTTCCTGCAACTCCTCAAATGTTTTAAGTCTGCCCTGACTTATCAGCTGCCCCAGCCATTTAATACCTGCTGCAGACCAAAAGTGAAAACCCTCCCTCTGCCTAAATTCCGGTAGATAAATGTTGTCCCAAATAGGCGAGAATCTGGTGAACCCACTCACTTCCCTAATGAGTTTGACTTTTTCCCATACTCTGTGAATTAATTTGATAGTGCACCCATGTGAACCCATTTTTTTGAATTGTCCTCCCTCCAAACTGTCACTCAAAACGTCTGCCTGTAGTAAGAACCTCAAGCTATTAGGTATTTGCACACTCCCTGCCTCCTCCCCCCATCCTTTGAGATGTTGACACTTTGCTGCTAAGAAGTATAGCCATGGATTAGGAAGTGCAAGACCCCCCTCTGTTTTGGCCCTCTGAAGTATCTCCTGTTTAAACCTAGGACTCTTTCCTCCCCATATTAATTCCCCAAACAAAGACCTAATCTTACGGAATCTGCATTGTGTAATCCAAATGGGAGAGTTATGTAGCACGTACAACAACTGTGGCATTACAATCATCTTTAAGAGGTTCACCCTACCAACCACCGATAAATGTAATTTGTTCCATGCCGCAATCTTGGTACGAATTTTCTGCATTAATGGACTTAAATTCAATTCCTCAAAGGTAGTTAGAGGAAGAGCAATCTGAATACCCAAATATTTGAATTTTTGAACAATCTTTAATTTTGTGGTTATCGCCCTCTCTCCACTGCCCATACTGTCCCCCTCAATCAACAACATACAAGACTTATCCCAGTTTATTGTGAGACCCGAAAACCGACCAAACTCCTCAATCAAAGCAACCGCATTGCACAGGGACCTTTCAGAATCCTCCAGGAACAACAAAATATCATCAGCATATAATGCAATTTTGTCTTCCCTCCTACCATAGATGTAACCTCTAACCTCCTGAGCACCTCTTATTTTAGCCGCTAACGGCTCCACGGCCAGAGCGAAGAGCAACGGGGACAGCGGACACCCCTGTCTGGTACCCCTAAACAGCGGGAAACTCTCTGACAAATTATTATTAACTCTAATTTTTGCCATTGGGAACGAGTACAGCAACTTAACCCAGGAGATGAATTTTGGACCAAACCCCAGGCGATCCAGTACCGACCACAAGTAACTCCACTCCACACAATCAAAGGCCTTGTGGGCATCTAAAGACACCACAACTCTTTTTCCGGCATTGTCTGCAGGAATTTGCATATTTAAAAATAGCCTTCTCAAGTTAATTGCCGTGGATTTATTGGGCATAAAGCCAGACTGGTCTGGGTGAATCAATTTATCGATCACTTGGGTCAGCCTGTTCGCCAGGGCCTTCGCCAAAATCTTTATGTCAGCCGTTAGAAGTGAAATTGGTCTATACGACTCCGGCTGTTGAGGATCTTTATCAGCTTTAGGAATAACCACCACGATGGCCTCTCTCATTGATGGGGGCAGCACTCCCCTCTCCAACGACTCAGAGAACACTCGCTCCAATTTGGGCATTAACTCTGCATTAAGAATTTTATAAACCTCTACTGGGATACCGTCCGTCCCCGGAGCCTTGCCCCCCGCCATATTCGCCAAAGCCGCCTTCAATTCTTCCTCCCCAAGCGGTCTATCCATCCACTCCCTTTCCTCTCTACCTAGTCTGGGTAAGTCAACCTCTTTCAGATATCTATTCATTTCCTCAGGACTTTTATCCACCCTAGAGGAATATAATTTACTATAAAATCTCCGAAAAACGTCTAAAATTTCCCCCCCCTGAGTAACCGTTTTACCTTCCTCTGTTCTTATGGAGTATACATGTGAAGAATCCCGCTGCGCAGAAACCACCACCGAGAGCAAATGTCCTACCTTCTCTCCCTCAGAATAAAATGTTTCCTTTTGAAAGGCTCTCAACCTATCTGCCCTACGCATATGGAGTTCATCGACCGCTACCTGAGCCGCCCTCATACGAAGTTGTGCTTCTCTTGAATTCTGAGAGGCCAGTGTCTCTTCCGCCACCCTCAGTTCCTCCATCACTGTATTGTCTTGAATTTTAGACTTAGTTTTATGTCTCGAGATGTCCCGGAATAAAATTCCTCTCAGGTATGCCTTCATGGTGTCCCACACTACAAGATTCCCCGCACTCCCTTCATTTATCCTGAAAAACTCCCCGAGTTCAGTTCCCACCTGTTCCATATCCAAATACTGTAGCCAGGAGGGGTGAAATTTCCATCCCAACCCCGTCAGACCACTCTTCCCAGTCATTTGTACAGAGACCAGTACTGGGCTATGGTCCGATATTACTCTAGGCCTATACTCCACCTCATGTATTAGATTATTCACCCCCCCATTTCCCAAAGCCACATCAATGCGAGATAAAGATCCGTATGTTGCTGAATAACATGAGTAGGCATATGTCCTAGGATTACGCACCCGCCACAAATCTATCCATCCTATTTCTCTTAGATAATTTCCAAAAGGAGTAGAGTTCCCTTCACTTCTCAACTCTGCATGTCTACCCTTGTCCCAGTGATCATTAGATATATTGTTCACATCCCCCACTATAAGGAGGGGCACCCCATCCCACCTACCCGTAATTTCCAGAATCTCCTGTATCTTTTTCTTGGAATATGGTGGTGGAATATAAATTGACACAATACAAATTAACCTGTTAAATATCTTGCATACTAAAAACACAAATTGGCCGTCTTTATCGGTGGTTACCTCAATCTCTTCAAACGGAACACTAACGTGTATCAAAATTGACACACCTCTGGCATAATTTGAGAACGTTGAGTGATACGCCTTTCTCACCCATCTCTTCTGTAGAATAGCAACCTTTTCCTTCACTAGGTGAGTTTCCTGCAGACATATCACTGAAGGCCTCTGTTTCAGTACATATTGGAAAATAGCTGTTCTTTTAGTAGCATTTGCAAGGCCCCTAACATTCCAACTTAGGATTTTAACCTCCCCACCCATTATAGCTTATAGAAACAATGAATGAGTTCAAGCTCCCTAAGGTCTCAACCCCAACTCCCACCCCCTCCCTCCTCCCCCCCCCCATCCCCAATTCCCAACTGAAATAACTCTCTATCTCTCCCCTCTCTTTAAGCCCACCCAACTCCTCTCTACTCTTAGAATATCAAAATAAACTCTCCCTCTCAATTTGAGATCTGGGAACGCTGTTTCACAGCCTAACGATAAAAACTCTGCGTTCCTTCAGCTCCCCCGCCCACCATAGCCAAAATGCAAATTTCGTTGCGCCGCCGAACACAACCTGATGATATCAATATACCATAAAGTCACAGTATAAGTACCAGTTAACTATCAAACCAAACATAACAGTGAAGGGTTAACAATTGCCTCAGTAGCACTTAAATCAGTTTCAGCGGGTCTGCCCCGTTTTGACATGCTTAGTATTGAGATCCAGCCATTGTGACGCCTCCTCTGGATTTTGGAAAAAATGCACCCGATCCAGAGCCACCACCCTTAATTTTGCTGGGTAAATCATTGAATAACGGACATCTAAGTCTCGCAACCTCCTCTTGACCTCTCCAAACTTCATCCGAAGCTTTTGGACCGCCGCAGAATAATCCGGATAAAGGGAGACCCGATTACCATCAATGGTCAGCTCATCACAATTCCTGGCTTTCCTCAACAAAATGTCTCGGTCCTGATAGTTCAGAATTTTAGCCAAGATAACTCTTGGGGCCGAGCCGGGGGGGAGGGGTCTGGTGGGTACACGGTGCGCTCTTTCAACGGCAAACATCTTAGTAAGGCCATCTCCACCCACAGCGTTTTTTAGCCATGCCTCAATATAAGCCGTGGGGTTGCTCCCTTCCGCCTTTTCTGGGACCCCCACAATCCTTAGGTTGTTCCTGCGGGATCGGTTTTCAAGGTCATCAGTCTTAAACTCCAGATCAGCAATACGTTGAATATACTTTTTTTCCCTGTTTAACAATTCACCAATCCGATCTTCTGCACTCCCAACCCTTTCTTCCACCTCTTCCACTCTCTTTTCAACTTTACGCATAGCAGAGTTTAAAGCGACCATCTCTCCCTTTAATTCATCCGCTCGTAGGTTTAGAGCCCCCAGGGCAGACTTACAGTACATCACCACTGAAAATATGTCCTTCAGAGTCGGCTCCTCCATTTCTGGCATGTCAGATTGTGCAGGCAGAACAGCTCCTGCGGCCCTTGTAGGAGATCCCTGGTCTGACCCACTGCACTGTAGCTGAGCCCCTCCTTCCTGCTGATCTCCGGGGGCACCAGCTGCTCCAGACTCCACACTTCCAGCCTCTGACTGTAGATTTACAGCCTCCTCTGACCTGGCAAATCGCTCCAACTTAGCAATCACATCCATCTTCCTCTGATAAGCAGCGCTTGCCCTCGCCGCCTCCTCTGCAGTCTCAGCGCCATCTTGGGCCTGTGAGCTTCCCGCAGCTGTCAGCTCCTTCTGTCTCCTGCGTGTCATCCTCAGATAAGATTCCGTTCCTTCGGGTCACACCTCGCTCCCCGAGACTATGTGCACTCCTGAGAGTATGATTTGCGCTCGGCGGCGCCTCTAAGGGGTTAATACAGAGATAATGAAGCGGGAGAGCTCTGTTGCACGTCTGTTCACATCGCCTGCTAGGCCACGCCCCCGTACTTGCATCTTTATAAGGGCAGGGACAGTACAAAAAAATTTCTCCCTGGAGTACCCCTTTAAAGGGAACCTGTCACCCCCAAAATCAAAGGTGAGCTAAGCCCACCGGCATCAGGGGCTTATCTACAGCATTCTGTAAGGCTAGGTTCACATTGCGTTAATGTCCGCTAATGGACTCCGTTACATGGTGCAATTGTCGCAATTAACGCTATGTAACGGATCCGTTAGCGCACCCATTGACTGCAATGTGCTAACGGATTCCTAACGCATCGCAAACGTATGCCATTTTTGGCATGCGTCAGCGATGTGCCGTTAGTTTCGGACGGACCTCGAACGCTTCTTGCAGCGTTCAGGGTCCGTTCCTCGCTAGCGCAGATCGGGCATCTGCGCTAGCGGGATTGCCGAACGCAATCCCTTTTTGGACATTGCGTTAGCGCAATCCGTTAGCGTATCCGCTAAACCAGAGGTCCCCAACTCCAGTCCTCAAGGCCCACCAACAGGTCATGTTTTCAGGATTTCCTTTGCATTGCACAGGTGATGCAATTATTACCTGGGCAAGACTAAGGAAATCCTGAAAACATGACCTGTTGGTGGGCCTTGAGGACTGGAGATGGGGACCTCTGCGCTAAACGGATTGCACTAACGCAATGTGAACCTAGCCTAATGCATTCTGTAATGCTGTAGATAAGCCCCCGATGTAACCTGAAAGATGTTAAATAAAAGTTATATTATACTCACCCAGGGGCGATCCGATGGGCGTTGCGGTCTGTTCCGGGGCCTCCAATATTCTTACGATGACGTCCTCTTCTGGTCTTCATGCTGCGGCTCCGGCACGGGCGTACTTTGTCCTGTTGAGGGCAGAGCAAAGTACTGCAGTGCGCAGGCGCTGAGAAAGGTCAGAGAGGCCCAGCACCTGCGCACTGTAGTACTTTGCTCTGCCCTCAACAGGACAAATCAGTACACCGGAGCCACGGCGTGAAGACCAGAAGGACGTCATCGTAAGAAGATAGGAGGCCCCGGACCGTGACGCCCATCAGACCAGAACCGCAGCGGGACCGCCCTTGGGTGAGTATAATATAACCTCTTTTTCTCATCTTTCAGGATACATCGCGGGTTATCTACAGCATTACAGAATGCATTATAGAATGCTGGAGATAAGCCCCTGATGCCGGTGGGCTTAGCTCATCGTCGATTTTGGGGTGACAGATTCCCTTTAATACTATGGAGAACTGAGCTACATATTCCAGATGAGGACGCACTAACGTGAAGTCGCTTTACATCCAAGTCACGCGAGTCCATGCCACATAATCTGCACGAGGCAGTGGTCAACTGTGTCGAAAGCAGAGGACAGGTCTAGAAGGAGGAGTATAGAGAATTGTCTGTTACCTTTGGCTGTAAGTAGGTTGTTAGTGATTTTGGTCAGGGCAGTCTCAGTTGTGTGATGGGGACAGAAACCAGATTGTCAAAGAGCAAGTTAGATGAGAGGTGGGAGGAGAGTTCAGCGTGGACGTGCTGCTCCAGGAGTTTGGAAGCGAATGGGAGCAGCGATATGGGGCGATAGCTGGACATAGCGGTTGGATTGAGGGTTGGCTTTTTAAGGATCGGCGTGATTGTGGCATGTTTCAAAGCAGAAGGGAAGGTGCCAGAAGTTAGTGATAGGTTGAAGAGGTGGGTTAGGGATGGGATAAGTGTGGTGGTGAGATGGGGTCGAGCGCACAGGTGTGAGGTGCGATTTGGAAAGGAGACAGTTAAGCCGCCCTTCAGTGGTGTTGGATAGGGAGCTTAGTAGAGTTTGGGCATTGGTCTGGTATACAAAGGGGTTGAGGTGGTTGAACAATGAAGACTTGCCTTGTCTGGTCGATCTTATTTTTAAAGTGTGTGGCAAAGTCCTCAGCAGAGATGAGGAAGGTTGGAGGGGGCAGTGGTGGGCAGAGGAGGGAGTTAAAGGGTTTGAATAACTGTTTGGGGTTGTAGGATAGGGAAGATACGAGGGTTGTGAAGTTGCCTGTTTAGCAGAAGTAGGAGATGATTTGAATGCGAGTGTTGCCTGTTTGAGTGCAGTGAAGTCGTCTTGCGAATGTGTTTTCTTCCAACGCTGCTCTGCAACCCTGGACACTTGCTGGAGCTTTTTAGTGATGTTATTGTGCCAGGGTTGTCTGTTGATACATTGCTCTCTTCCATGAGGGGCGACCATGTCAATAGCTGATGCGAGAGTGGCATTGTAGAAAGCAGTGTCGTAGAGTGAGGATATGGATGCCAGTGGTAGGATAGTCAGTGTGTGGGTGTCTAGGTGTGCGAGGTTTCTGCGGGGGTGCGCATGTTGCTGGACATGGGTGACCGGTGAGGAGGACAGGGATGAGAAAGTGAGTAGATGGTGGTCGGATAGAGGGAGAGGGGAGGTTGTGAAGTTAGAGAGCAGAGATGGGTGAAGACCAGGTCTAATGTATGTCCGTCTGTGTGGGCGGCTGAGGAGGATCACAAAAGATGAAGTAAGGGACAGGAGTTTAGAGGCTGCTGACTGAAGGGTATCAGTGGGGATGTTGAGGTCACCCATGATGATGGTGGGAATGTCAGCAGAGGGAAAGTGAAGAAGCCAGGTGGAGAATTGGTCAATAAAGGCAGTGGCCCGGTGTAATGAAATATGTATAAATATGTGTGCAGTGAACTATGTAAGGGTTTATTGTGTAACTAGTAATAATTGAACATCTGTCTTGAAGGCTGCAGGTTTCACACAGGTGTTAATATGTATTTTCATGAGACAGCAGACTTCTGTCTCCAATCTCACCAGGGGGTAGTGCTGGGAACCAAGAAGAAAGGGGACATTTGAGACGTCCTGGCTCTTTGAAGAGAGAGGGGGGGGGGGGGGGTTGGGGAGGGTTAGATGATCAAAGGCGCTGGGCCTGGCTACAACCATATGCTGTAACACGTTGCACCAGATAACCTCTCCTGTGGCCCCAGCATAGATACACAGCAGTGAGTACAATGCAACAAATGGATTTAGCACACATTCAGCAGGCACTGTTATATACCATTAAAGGGAATGTTGCAAGATAAGCCGCAGATGACAGCAAGCAGATATTGTACCATTAAAGGAAATGTTGCAGGATAACCAGCAGATGACAGCAAATAGTGATTGTACCACTAACCCTGCTGTTCTGTTGGCATTTGCTATACACTTGTACTGTTCCTGGGTCAATATGACCCGACCTATTAATTCTTGATTTTTATTTTCTCTAAATGTACCGTTACACTAAACGACTTACCAACGATCACGACCAGCGATACGACCTGGCCGTGATCGTTGGTAAGTCGTTGTGTGGCCGCTGGGGAGCTGTCACACAGACCGCTCTCTCCAGCGACCAACGATCCGGGAAAAGACTTCGGCATCGTTGAAACTGTCTTCAACGATGCCGAAGTCCCCGGGTAACCAGGGTAAACATCGGGTTACTAAGTGCAGGGCCGCGCTTAGTAACCCAATGTTTACCCTGGATACCATTGTAAAAGTAAAAAAAAAAAAAACAGTACATACTCACATTCCGATGTGTCACGTCCCCCGCCGTCAGCTTCCCTGCACGGACTGTGTCAGCGCCGGCCATAAAGAAGAGCACAGCGGTGACGTCATCGCTGTGCTCTGCTTTCCGGCCGGCGCTGACAGTCAGTGCAGGGAAGGTGACGCCGGGGGACGTGACACATCAGAATGTGAGTATGTACTGTTTTTTTTTTTTTTTACTTTTACAATGGTATCCAGGGTAAACATTGGGTTACTAAGCGCGGCCCTGCGCTTAGTAACCCGATATTTACCCTGGTTACAAGTGAACACATCGCTGGATCGGCGTCACACACGCCGATCCAGCGATGACAGCGGGTGTTCAGCGACCAAAAAAAGGTCCTGATCATTCCCCAGCGACCAACGATCTCCCAGCAGGGGCCTGATCGTTGGTCGCTGTCACACATAACGAGATCGTTAACGGGATCATTGCTACGTCACAAAAAACGTGACGCTGCAACGATATCATTAACGATATCATTATGTGTGAAGGTACCTTAAGTGTTTTATTTGAATACTTTTTTCATTATTATACTGTATGTGAACATGGTTGATCATAAACAAATGAAAAATTTTAATTTAAACTTAATAATTTATTTTTTTTCATGAAAAGGTTACACAGGCTTTTTACAATTATCTTTGATTGTTGGCATTCTGCACACAAATAACAAAGAAGCTTTATATTACTATTACTAAAACATGAAATTTAACTTTTTGAAAACAATATTTATAAATCAACAAATGAAAAATTATAAAAACTTCAACCTTTTTAGAAAGAAAAACTGAACATGTTGATGCGTTTTTGCACTGAACACAATAATAAGACACATGTCCTTTACACAGATATTTTGATCATCCAGCACATGTCAGATTAGTCTTATTGTCGTAGGAAGATGGACAGAAGCTACTTCTCTTCCTTTTCTTGCTGGTAGCTGTGCTGCTGGTAGCTGTGCTGCTGGTGGCTGTGCTGGTGGAGGCCGTGGATGTGGAGTCTCTTCCTTTCTTTGCTGGTAGCTGTGCTGTGCTGGTGGAGGCTGTGCTGGTGGAGGCTGTGCTGCTGGTAGCTGTGCTGGTGGAGGCCGTGGATGTGGAGCCTCTTCCTTTCTTTGCTGGTAGCTGTGCTGTGCTGGTGGAGGCTGTGCTGGTGGAGGCTGTGCTGCTGGTAGCTGTGCTGGTGGAGGCCGTGGATGTGGAGTCTGTTTCTTTTTTTGCTGGTAGCTGTGCTGTGCTGGTGGAGGCTGTGCTGCTGGTAGCTGAGCTGCTTGTGGCTGTGCTGGTGGAGGCCGTGGATGTGGAGTCTCTTCCTTTTTTTGCTGGTAGCTGTGCTGCTGGTGGCTGTGCTGGTGGAGGCCGTGGATGTGGAGTCTCTTTCTTTTTTTGCTGGTAGCTGTGCTGGTGGAGGCCGTGGATGTGGAGTCTCTTCCTTTTTTTGCTGGTAACTGTGCTGCTGGTAGCTGTGCTGGTGGAGGCCGTGGATGTGGAGTCTCTTTCTTTTTTTGCTGGTAGCTGAGCTGCTGGTGGCTGTGCTGGTGGAGGCCGTGGATGTGGAGTCTCTTCCTTTCTTTGCTGGTAGCTGTGCTGTGCTGTGCTGGTGGAGGCTGTGCTGCTGGTAGCTGAGCTGCTGGTGGCTGTGCTGGTGGAGGCCGTGGATGTGGAGTCTCTTCCTTTTTTTGCTGGTAGCTGTGCTGGTGGAGGCCGTGGATGTGGAGACTCTTTCTTTTTTTGCTGGTAGCTGAGCTGCTGGTGGCTGTGCTGGTGGAGGCCGTGGATGTGGAGTCTCTTCCTTTCTTTGCTGGTAGCTGTGCTGTGCTGTGCTGGTGGAGGCTGTGCTGCTGGTAGCTGTGCTGGTGGAGGCCGTGGATGTGGAGTCTCTTTCTTTTTTTGCTGGTAGCTGAGCTGCTGGTGGCTGTGCTGGTGGAGGCCGTGGATGTGGAGTCTCTTCCTTTCTTTGCTGGTAGCTGTGCTGTGCTGTGCTGGTGGAGGCTGTGCTGCTGGTGGCTGTGCTGGTGGAGGCCGTGGATGTGGAGTCTCTTTCTTTTTTTGCTGGTAGCTGTGCTGCTGGAGGCCGTGGATGTGGAGTCTCTTCCTTTTTTTGCTGGTAGCTGTGCTGGTGGTAGCTGTGCTGGTGGAGGCTGTGGATGTGCAGTCTCTTCCTTTTTTTGCTGGTAGCTGTGCTGGTGGAGGCTGTGCTGTGGAGGCCGTGGATGTGGAGTCTCTTCCTTTTTTTGCTGGTAGCTGTGCTGCTGGTAGCTGTGCTGGTGGAGGCCGTGGATGTGGAGTCTCTTCCTTTTTTTGCTGGTAGCTGTGCTGGTGGAGGCCGTGGATGTGGAGTCTTTCTTTTTTTGCTTGTAGCTGTGCTGTGCTGTGCTGGTGGAGGCTGTGCTGCTGGTGGCTGTGCTGGTGGAGGCCGTGGATGTGGAGTCTCTTCCTTTCTTTGCTGGTAGCTGTGCTGTGCTGGTGGAGGCTGTGCTGCTGGTAGCTGTGCTGGTGGAGGCCGTGGATGTGGAGTCTTTCTTTTTTTGCTGGTAGCTGTGCTGGTGGAGGCCGTGGATGTGGAGTCTCTTTCTTTTTTTGCTGGTAGCTGTGCTGCTGGTAGCTGTGCTGGTGGAGGCCGTGGATGTGCAGTCTCTTCCTTTTTTTGCTGGTAGCTGTGCTGGTGGAGGCTGTGCTGGTGGAGGCCGTGGATGTGGAGTCTCTTCCTTTTTTTGCTGGTAGCTGTGCTGTGCTGTGCTGGTGGAGGCTGTGCTGCTGGTAGCTGTGCTGCTGGTAGCTGTGCTGGTGGAGGCCGTGGATGTGGAGTCTCTTCCTTTTTTTGCTGGTAGCTGTGCTACTGGTAGCTGTGCTGGTGGAGGCCGTGGATGTGGAGTCTCTTCCTTTTTTTGCTGGTAGCTGTGCTGTGCTGTGCTGGTGGAGGCTGTGCTGCTGGTAGCTGTGCTGCTGGTGGCTGTGCTGGTGGAGGCCGTGGATGTGGAGTCTCTTCCTTTTTTTGCTGGTAGCTGTGCTGGTGGAGGCCGTGGATGTGGAGTCTCTTCCTTTTTTTGCTGGTAGCTGTTCTGCTGGCAACTGTGCTGGTGGAGGCCGTGGATGTGGAGTCTCTTTCTTTTTTTGCTGGTAGCTGTGCTGTGCTGGTGGAGGCTGTGCTGCTGGTAGCTGTGCTGGTGGAGGCCGTTGATGTGGAGTCTCTTTTTTTGCTGGTAGCTGTGCTGGTGGAGGCCGTGGATGTGGAGTCTCTTCCTTTTTTTGCTGGTAGCTGTGCTGGTGGAGGCCGTGGATGTGGAGTCTCTTTTTTTGCTGGTAGCTGTGCTGTGCTGTGCTGGTGGAGGCTGTGCTGCTGGTAGCTGTGCTGGTGGAGGCCGTTGATGTGGAGTCTCTTTCTTTTTTTGCTGGTAGCTGAGCTGCTGGTGGCTGTGCTGGTGGAGGCCGTGGATGTGGAGTCTCTTCCTTTCTTTGCTGGTAGCTGTGCTGTGCTGTGCTGGTGGAGGCTGTGCTGCTGGTGGCTGTGCTGGTGGAGGCCGTGGATGTGGAGTCTCTTTCTTTTTTTGCTGGTAGCTGTGCTGCTGGAGGCCGTGGATGTGGAGTCTCTTCCTTTTTTTGCTGGTAGCTGTGCTGGTGGTAGCTGTGCTGGTGGAGGCTGTGGATGTGCAGTCTCTTCCTTTTTTTGCTGGTAGCTGTGCTGGTGGAGGCTGTGCTGGTGGAGGCCGTGGATGTGGAGTCTCTTCCTTTTTTTGCTGGTAGCTGTGCTGCTGGTAGCTGTGCTGGTGGAGGCCGTGGATGTGGAGTCTCTTCCTTTTTTTGCTGGTAGCTGTGCTGGTGGAGGCCGTGGATGTGGAGTCTCTTTCTTTTTTTGCTGGTAGCTGAGCTGCTGGTGGCTGTGCTGGTGGAGGCCGTGGATGTGGAGTCTCTTCCTTTCTTTGCTGGTAGCTGTGCTGTGCTGTGCTGGTGGAGGCTGTGCTGCTGGTAGCTGTGCTGGTGGAGGCCGTGGATGTGGAGTCTTTCTTTTTTTGCTTGTAGCTGTGCTGTGCTGTGCTGGTGGAGGCTGTGCTGCTGGTGGCTGTGCTGGTGGAGGCCGTGGATGTGGAGTCTCTTCCTTTCTTTGCTGGTAGCTGTGCTGTGCTGGTGGAGGCTGTGCTGCTGGTAGCTGTGCTGGTGGAGGCCGTGGATGTGGAGTCTTTCTTTTTTTGCTGGTAGCTGTGCTGGTGGAGGCCGTGGATGTGGAGTCTCTTTCTTTTTTTGCTGGTAGCTGTGCTGCTGGTAGCTGTGCTGGTGGAGGCCGTGGATGTGCAGTCTCTTCCTTTTTTTGCTGGTAGCTGTGCTGGTGGAGGCTGTGCTGGTGGAGGCCGTGGATGTGGAGTCTCTTCCTTTTTTTGCTGGTAGCTGTGCTGTGCTGTGCTGGTGGAGGCTGTGCTGCTGGTAGCTGTGCTGCTGGTAGCTGTGCTGGTGGAGGCCGTGGATGTGGAGTCTCTTCCTTTTTTTGCTGGTAGCTGTGCTACTGGTAGCTGTGCTGGTGGAGGCCGTGGATGTGGAGTCTCTTCCTTTTTTTGCTGGTAGCTGTGCTGTGCTGTGCTGGTGGAGGCTGTGCTGCTGGTAGCTGTGCTGCTGGTGGCTGTGCTGGTGGAGGCCGTGGATGTGGAGTCTCTTCCTTTTTTTGCTGGTAGCTGTGCTGGTGGAGGCCGTGGATGTGGAGTCTCTTCCTTTTTTTGCTGGTAGCTGTTCTGCTGGCAACTGTGCTGGTGGAGGCCGTGGATGTGGAGTCTCTTTCTTTTTTTGCTGGTAGCTGTGCTGTGCTGGTGGAGGCTGTGCTGCTGGTAGCTGTGCTGGTGGAGGCCGTTGATGTGGAGTCTCTTTTTTTGCTGGTAGCTGTGCTGGTGGAGGCCGTGGATGTGGAGTCTCTTCCTTTTTTTGCTGGTAGCTGTGCTGGTGGAGGCCGTGGATGTGGAGTCTCTTTTTTTGCTGGTAGCTGTGCTGTGCTGTGCTGGTGGAGGCTGTGCTGCTGGTAGCTGTGCTGGTGGAGGCCGTTGATGTGGAGTCTCTTTCTTTTTTTGCTGGTAGCTGAGCTGCTGGTGGCTGTGCTGGTGGAGGCCGTGGATGTGGAGTCTCTTCCTTTCTTTGCTGGTAGCTGTGCTGTGCTGTGCTGGTGGAGGCTGTGCTGCTGGTGGCTGTGCTGGTGGAGGCCGTGGATGTGGAGTCTCTTTCTTTTTTTGCTGGTAGCTGTGCTGCTGGAGGCCGTGGATGTGGAGTCTCTTCCTTTTTTTGCTGGTAGCTGTGCTGGTGGTAGCTGTGCTGGTGGAGGCTGTGGATGTGCAGTCTCTTCCTTTTTTTGCTGGTAGCTGTGCTGGTGGAGGCTGTGCTGGTGGAGGCCGTGGATGTGGAGTCTCTTCCTTTTTTTGCTGGTAGCTGTGCTGCTGGTAGCTGTGCTGGTGGAGGCCGTGGATGTGGAGTCTCTTCCTTTTTTTGCTGGTAGCTGTGCTGGTGGAGGCCGTGGATGTGGAGTCTCTTTCTTTTTTTGCTGGTAGCTGAGCTGCTGGTGGCTGTGCTGGTGGAGGCCGTGGATGTGGAGTCTCTTCCTTTCTTTGCTGGTAGCTGTGCTGTGCTGTGCTGGTGGAGGCTGTGCTGCTGGTAGCTGTGCTGGTGGAGGCCGTGGATGTGGAGTCTTTCTTTTTTTGCTGGTAGCTGTGCTGCTGGTAGCTGTGCTGGTGGAGGCCGTGGATGTGCAGTCTCTTCCTTTTTTTGCTGGTAGCTGTGCTGGTGGAGGCTGTGCTGGTGGAGGCCGTGGATGTGGAGTCTCTTCCTTTTTTTGCTGGTAGCTGTGCTGTGCTGTGCTGGTGGAGGCTGTGCTGCTGGTAGCTGTGCTGCTGGTAGCTGTGCTGGTGGAGGCCGTGGATGTGGAGTCTCTTCCTTTTTTTGCTGGTAGCTGTGCTACTGGTAGCTGTGCTGGTGGAGGCCGTGGATGTGGAGTCTCTTCCTTTTTTTGCTGGTAGCTGTGCTGTGCTGTGCTGGTGGAGGCTGTGCTGCTGGTAGCTGTGCTGCTGGTGGCTGTGCTGGTGGAGGCCGTGGATGTGGAGTCTCTTCCTTTTTTTGCTGGTAGCTGTGCTGGTGGAGGCCGTGGATGTGGAGTCTCTTCCTTTTTTTGCTGGTAGCTGTGCTGCTGGCAACTGTGCTGGTGGAGGCCGTGGATGTGGAGTCTCTTTCTTTTTTTGCTGGTAGCTGTGCTGTGCTGGTGGAGGCTGTGCTGCTGGTAGCTGTGCTGGTGGAGGCCGTTGATGTGGAGTCTCTTTTTTTGCTGGTAGCTGTGCTGCTGGTGGCTGTGCTGGTGGAGGCCGTGGATGTGGAGTCTCTTCCTTTTTTTGCTGGTAGCTGTGCTGGTGGAGGCCGTGGATGTGGAGTCTCTTTTTTTGCTGGTAGCTGTGCTGTGCTGTGCTGGTGGAGGCTGTGCTGCTGGTAGCTGTGCTGGTGGAGGCCGTTGATGTGGAGTCTCTTTTTTTGCTGGTAGCTGTGCTGCTGGTGGCTGTGCTGGTGGAGGCCGTGGATGTGGAGTCTCTTCCTTTTTTTGCTGGTAGCTGTGCTGGTGGAGGCCGTGGATGTGGAGTCTCTTTTTTTGCTGGTAGCTGTGCTGTGCTGTGCTGGTGGAGGCTGTGCTGCTGGTAGCTGTGCTGGTGGAGGCCGTTGATGTGGAGTCTCTTTTTTTGCTGGTAGCTGTGCTGCTGGTGGCTGTGCTGGTGGAGGCCGTGGATGTGGAGTCTCTTCCTTTTTTTGCTGGTAGCTGTGCTGCTGGTAGCTGTGCTGCTGGTAGCTGTGGATGTGGAGTCTCTTTTTTTGCTGGTGGCTGTGCTGGTGGAGGCCGTGGGTGTGGAGTCTCTTTTTTTGCTGGTAGCTGTGCTGGTGGAGGCCGTGGATGTGGAGTCTCTTCCTTTTCTTGCTGGTAGCTGTGCTGCTGGTAGCTGTGCTGGTGGAGGCCGTGGATGTGGAGTCTCTTTTTTTGCTGGTAGCTGTGCTGGTGGAGGCCGTGGATGTGGAGTCTCTTCCTTTTCTTGCTGGTAGCTGTGCTGCTGGTAGCTGTGCTGGTGGAGGCCGTGGATGTGGAGTCTCTTTTTTTGCTGGTAGCTGTGCTGCTGGTGGAGGCCGTGGATGTGGAGTCTCTTTTTTTTGCTGGTAGCTGTGCTGCTGGTGGCTGTGCTGGTGGAGGCCGTGGATGTGGAGTCTCTTTCTTTTTTTTGCTGGTAGCTGTGCTGGTGGAGGCCGTGGATGTGGAGTCTCTTTCTTTTTTTTGCTGGTAGCTGTGCTGGTGGAGGCCGTGGATGTGGAGTCTCTTTCTTTTTTTTGCTGGTAGCTGTGCTGGTGGAGGCCGTGGATGTGAAGTCTCTTTTTTTGCTGGTAGCTGTGCTGCTGGTAGCTGTGCTGGTGGAGGCTGTGGATGTGGAGTCTCTTCCTTTTTTTGCTGGTAGCTGTGCTGGTGGAGGCCGTGGATGTGGAGTCTCTTCCTTTTCTTGCTGGTAGCTGTGCTGCTGGTAGCTGTGCTGTGCTGGTGGAGGCTGTGCTGCTGGTAGCTGTGCTGCTGGTAGCTGTGCTGGTGGAGGCCGTGGATGTGGAGTCTCTTTTTTTGCTGGTAGCTGTGCTGCTGGTGGAGGCCGTGGATGTGGAGTCTCTTTTTTTGCTGGTAGCTGTGCCGCTGGTGGCTGTGCTGGTGGAGGCCGTGGATGTGGAGTCTCTTTTTTTTGCTGGTAGCTGTGCTGCTGGTGGCTGTGCTGGTGGAGGCCGTGGATATGGAGTCTCTTTCTTTTTTTTGCTGGTAGCTGTGCTGGTGGAGGCCGTGGATGTGGAGTCTCTTTCTTTTTTTTGCTGGTAGCTGTGCTGGTGGAGCCCGTGGATGTGGAGTCTCTTCCTTTTTTTGCTGGTAGCTGTGCTGGTGGAGGCCGTGGATGTGGAGTCTCTTTCTTTTTTTTGCTGGTAGCTGTGCTGGTGGAGGCCGTGGATGTGGAGTCTCTTTTTTTGCTGGTAGCTGTGCTGCTGGTAGCTGTGCTGGTGGAGGCCGTGGATGTGGAGTCTCTTTTTTTGCTGGTAGCTGTGCTGCTGGTAGCTGTGCTGGTGGAGGCTGTGGATGTGGAGTCTCTTCCTTTTTTTGCTGGTAGCTGTGCTGGTGGAGGCCGTGGATGTGGAGTCTCTTCCTTTTCTTGCTGGTAGCTGTGCTGGTGGAGGCCGTGGATGTGGAGTCTCTTCCTTTTCTTGCTGGTAGCTGTGCTGCTGGTAGCTGTGCTGTGCTGGTGGAGGCTGTGCTGCTGGTAGCTGTGCTGCTGGTAGCTGTGCTGGTGGAGGCTGTGGATGTGGAGTCTCTTCCTTTTTTTGCTGGTAGCTGTGCTGGTGGAGGCCGTGGATGTGGAGTCTCTTCCTTTTCTTGCTGGTAGCTGTGCTGGTGGAGGCCGTGGATGTGAAGTCTCTTTTTTTGCTGGTAGCTGTGCTGGTGGAGGCCGTGGATGTGGAGTCTCTTCCTTTTTTTGCTGGTAGCTGTGCTGGTGGAGGCCGTGGATGTGGAGTCTTTCTTGAGCATGATGGACACTTTTTACAATGGCGGTTGCTCCTTCACTTCTGGGGGTCAGTTTTCTGCTCCCAATATATGGCCTAACCAGGGATTTGCCCAATTCCTCAAGAAATAATCGTCTTTTATGCAGCTTATTCCGGTTCCAATCGGGGTCGATTTCTCTCCATAAGACAAATGCATTGTATGCAGAAACGTCCAGTATGTTATAAAATAAAATCATTGGCCACCGATCGGTTTTGCGTTTGCATGTATATGTTGATATTGCTTGGTCTAAAGTATAAACTGCCCCCTTTGTGGCATTATAATCCAAAATAATGTCCGGCTTTCAGTCTTCTCTATCACTTGCGGCATTGTCATGGTGCATTGTGCTCATTACAATTACCGGCTTGGTATTTTTGGAACATAAGAAACAACAGTTGTATTTTCCGAAAAAAAAAAAGTAGAACTGTACACCTCTCTCTTTGCTAGGGATACCTTGCGGTAGTTCAGGTTTGTTTTCTCTTATAGTACCCAGCATGGTAAGTTCTTTTTTTCTTCAACATCTGGCCTAGTTGATGGGATGTAAAAAGTTGTCACGTGTGACATTTTGTCCTTTTAGTCCATGAGTCAAATTGAGAACACGCATACCCGGATTTTTTTCAGGTCTTTCACCAGGGTTTTTCCTGTATACACTTGAACATTTAGAGCATATGAACATAAATACTTGATTACTGATGACAGTGAAACCCCCAGCCTTTGAATGATAGAGAACCAGTCTCCTCTCTCACAAACAGCAAATGGATAATACTAGATAATTACTTGTTTACTGATAAGAACAGTGAAACCACCACCATTTTGAGATGAAGTACACATAAAAAACATAACTTTTGCGGTCAGAAATAATCAAGAGTCCTGTAGAACAGTATAAAATGGTATTGGGTCATATTGACCCCAACAGTACAAGGGTAACCATCAGCGTGTAGCAAAAAGTAAACAAAAAAAAAAATATAGAGAGCTCCACAAATGAGAAATCAAGATACCACTAGTTTCAAATCCTCATATAAAAAAATCTACAGGGTCTCAAAAATAAATTTGGGTCATATTGACCTGAACAGTACAGAAGGGTTAAAGGGAATGTTGCAGGATGATAAGCAGCAGATGCCAGCAAGCGGAGATTGTATCTGTGTGAAGACAGGAGATGGATGTTAATTCCCGGCCGTTGAAATAACTGCAGCTTCACGATGCTTTAGGTGCACTGAAACTTTTGCTGCAGGGAGACGCGTGCAAAACCCCACACACATATACAGAACCGTTCAGTAATTCTACTTTCTCTGGATCCTCAGTCACCAATTCCCCATCACCTCTACATCTGCAGATGTTGGGGTTTTTGTATGTATAGAATGTTTGGGGATTTCTCTTTCCTTCCTTGTCAACTTGTTAAAAACCTACCAGGAACACAATAAATGAACAATTGTGATCCACAAAAGTGCAGCAGAAGTATATTAAAAACAAATTATTTTTTTAACAAGAAGTACAATAGACAACATACATAAAAATACTAAGGTGCCTCTGTACAACCTGAACACAAAAAAAACGGACAGCTAGAGGAAGACACTAATTAATATCAAGAGCAAAAAAATGGGCACGTATAAATCCCAAAGTACAGATATTATTGGGTACAGGAGCAGAAAAATACTAGGAATATATCCAATTGACAGAATAATATCCAATTGAAAAAATAGCAAGCCATGCCGATAGTTCCCTATCCAGTATAAATGTCACAATAATACGTACCTAATTCCGTGTGCAAGACTGGCAGGATAATATCACCTATAATTCACATATATGACTCTAATTCACCTGCACTTGTCATCATATAATATCCGCAATAGCTAAATGGTACTATGCGCCCCTAACAAGACAGTGTGGTGAGCTTCCTGTCCTACAATACAATCTACTCATGCTGCCGTACGTACAACTTACAATAAGCATGCGACTTAAATTAACCCCCATTCACCCTAGTGCAATGTCCGCTGTAGCTGAATGCTACTGTATGCCTCCAACAAACAAGTGCGGTAAGCTTCTAATCCAATGCATATTACCTGTACAAGCTGCCGTACGTGTCAGCCAATAAAGCCATAATGAGCCCCCTGTCCCACACGTATTATCTGCTCCGTGTCTCCTCGTAGAATGCCTAGCCGAAGTGGCGTGCTGAATCCGCCTGCCCCGACGCGCGTTTCGCGTGATGCTTCTTCCTGGGGGTGTGTCTTAGGCGGTGAGTCTCATAGGACGTCCAATCAGAATGGTAACAGGCAGGGCTACAAAATGCTCGTCATATTGCACCTACCCACTGATTTCCAAAGCATCGACCGTATAATAGATCCTAATAACTAGTTCAAGTACTATCTTGAATATTCCGGATATCTAGGCAAGATGTTAATAGTCTCAGTGTTCCGGAACCTGATATATTGATAAATTAACAATTTTCCCGGTTATTGATTGATATGTGGTTCCATAGCACGTATTAACATTGTGTCACATCCATCCAATGGAGACAATACAAATCACTACTGGTGTAACACCAAGAAATGTTTTCCGAAAAACTGAGACATATCCATATAAACATATACATTATCTTTGATCAAAACGCTACAGGCTAGAGACAATGTAGTCTAAACAAGGGGGGGAGCTGACTGTGATTATACCAAAATAAAACAAATGAGTCATGAAAAATGCATTATAAAGTGATAGATAATGCTAAAATAAAAAAATAATAATAAATTATAAATAAAATAACACCAAATAAATATGTGCAGTGTAGCAATAAAAATAATGTGAGAATAAAAACATATACAACCATTGTGCCTGTGAGTTGGATTAATTAGTGGACTATATGAACATGATGAAGCCTCGTGCAGGTTCATAAAGTGATACGGCTCCCATGTGAATACATTATCGGAATATATATAACTATAATACTGGTCACAATGTTCCAGGTGCGATATAGGGCGGAACTCACACACCCCCCCCCCCCCCCTGCAGAAAGGGGGCGGAAAACGCCACCACCAGCCACCATTGGAACAAAACCAGAAATGTGCACCCACTTATTGTCATTGTGATTAATATAAAAATTAAAAAAAAATAAATTAATAAAATAAACAAAAAAACAAAACAAAACGTGAAACCAAATTCTTGGTGATATGAAATTTAATGTGCAAACCTAATATGTTAACAGTGAAAGTGAAAATTACTAAAACACCTCAATAAGGTGCTATATGAGCAGTTAATATATCATAAGGTGACAAACCCATCAATACGTTCGATATGCTTCATATTCGCATTATCTGCAATCCAATTGAAACGTGAATCAATAATAATGACCCCAATATCTCTGGTGTCCGTAAAATTTAGCTCACTTGGGAAGATTAAAAAATGTCTTTTATCAAGGCATAATCTAAAATACAGTCAAAACTCCACAGATGATCTTATATCACAACAATATACCATACAGTCTGTAGAATAAGATATATATATATATATATATCTCCACAATAAGATGTCCCAAATAGTCCACAAATGTCTCTTCTCCTGATAAATTATCCTGTCACGATATTGTCCATCAATGGGTCGATGCTTGGAATCAGCTTCTTAAAGGAACATGTCCATAAATTCCCAGATTTGTCCTCGGCATCCTAGTTATTAATAGATTTAGTAGGTCAGAAGTTATTGCCATTTGTTCTTTCTTTCTCTCTTTTTCTTCCAAATCCATCCAACAACCAGATGGACCAAAGAATATAGCCCAAAACCAAGGTTGACCGTGTATATGACCGAAACATACCTAAATAAACAAATTGAAATTAAAAATTGCACCATGTGACAAATAGATAAAACAGCTATGGGAAAACCCACCGTACTAAATAAAACCGATGCTGAACAAACACAAAGAGAGAACCTATTATAGAAATCTAATAAAACCACAAAAGTACATAAACTCCCTCACAAAAATGCACTGAAACCCAAATTCTCATTTAGGCCCTGTGGGGTCAATGTACCTAATCTATAGATCCATCGACTTTCGACCTGGGCAAGGACTTTGCCCAGGTCACCTCCTCTGGGTCCCAATGTAACCACGTCAATACCCTTCATCTTCATGAGGTAGGGATTAGAATCATGAAACTTCTTATAGTGTCGAGGGATGGTTTTTAAGGTGGAGATGTCATCTGTCGTTTTTGCCTTTGCTATATCAAGATGATGTTCCCGAACTCGAATCCTCAGTTTGCTGGTTGTGAGGCCTATATATATCTTGCCACATGGGCAAGTTAAATGATATATGACCCCTTTAGTTGTGCAAGTGATAAGCTTTCTAATATCATAACTTCTGGACCCATTGAAATTGGTAAATGTCTTGGCTTTGACACAATTGGCACACACCTTACAACGGCCACACGGAAAGAAACCCATGATATTTGAGTCCCGTCCTTTTGTCATTTTTCCATTACCTACATAATGGCTATGCACCAGAATATCGCCAAGGTTTCTAGATCTCTTGGCCACTAAAGAGGAGGCAGCAGGTAAACACAGTCTCAGAGTAGGATCCGTATGTAAAACCGACCAGTGTTTTTGAATTATACGCCTAAATTCGAACCATTTATTGTGGTGCCCCGTGATGCACCGAATCTGATTATCATTGTCCCTCTTAGTTTTAATCTGATTATTGTACAAAAGCATGTTTCTAGGCGTATTTTTGGCCCTAATATACCCTTTCCGTATCATTTTGTGACTGTAACCCCGCACCTTAAATCTATCGGTCAGTTCCCTAGATTGTTTCTCAAAATCATTCGTATCTGAACAAATACGTTTAACCCGCAGAAACTGACCGATAGGGATGCCCTGTATAGTAGATTGTAGATGGGCTGAGTGCGCATGTAGTACAGAATTCGTGGCTGTCTTCTTGCGGAAGACATCAGTAACAATGTCCCCGTTGGGCAAGGCACGTATCCGCAGATCCAAGAAATCCACCATCCTGCCACTCACAAAGGTAAGCTGGATATTAAGACTATCCTGATTGAGGCTATTCATGATATTCAGGTCAACTGCTCTTCCCTCCCATACGAACCGGATATCATCAATATATCTCATCCACTCTTGGATGAGACACGCCTGGGGGATGGGATTGCAAAGGAAAATGTCCCTTTCCCATGCCCCCAGGAACCGGTTTGCATAGGAGGGAGCACAGCAGGCACCCATGGCGGTTCCCTGCATCTGCAGATACGTGCCCCGCCCAAAGACAAACACATTGTGTGTCAACACAAACTCCAGAAGCTTGAGAAGCAATTGAACAAGATCTCTGTCCAAATTGCTCGACTCCAGATATGACGCCACCGCCTTGATACCATCCGCGTGTCTTATGGATGTGTACAAGGCCTCCACATCGGCCGTTACCATGACACTATTGGGGCCAAGATGTAAGTTGTCCAACCTGCGCAATGCTGTGGTGGTATCTTTTATATATGATGGGAGTTCACTCACCAACGGTTTGAGATAGTGATCCAAGATCTGTGTAATGACCTCACATAAGCCCCCATTGCCAGAGACTATGGGTCTCCCAGGTGGGTCACTTGGATTTTTGTGAATCTTGGGAATTAAATATAGTGTTGGCATACGCGGGTGCATTTTTTCAATCAAATCAACCAATCGTTTGGGAATAATCCCATCAGCAAAAGCTTCCTCCAGGATACCACACAATTCATCCTGGAATGTTTTGATGGGATTGGTACTCATCTTTTTATAACACTCCTTGTTGTCCAACAATATATATGCCTGTTTCTCGTATAAATGATGTGGCCACACGACAAGGTTACCACCTTTGTCGGCGGGTTTGAAGACCACATCATCCCAACTTTTTAGATTTTCCAATGCTTGTCTATCTGATTGGGTCATGTTTGAGTGACCAAACCCTTTCTGAGAAAATTGTTCAATATCCCTAGACACTAGTTTGGTAAAAATATCTACCGCTGGGCACATATTTAGAGATGGAAATTTTTTGGATTTGCCAATTAAATGGTTTGGGAAATTGCTTACCTTACCAAGATTATTTTCTAAAGCCAAGGCCTCCAAATTGGCCAAGGCTTCCTTCTCCTCATCAGTAGTAAAATCCTCATCACCTTGACCTTTATAATGAAGTTTTCTCAAGATTAATTTTCGTGAAAAGAGATGCAGGTCCTTAATCAATGTAAATATGTCTGGGGAATATGAAGGACAAAAAGTAAGACCCTTTTCAAGAATACCAATCTGCTGTTCAGATAATATATGTGACGACAAATTAATCACCTTGTAGTGGTCATTCCTTTTAAATGTTTTCTTTTTAAAGAAGTCATTGGTTTTAGGATTGCCCCCATGTCTGGTACGTCCAATCCAAGGTGTAATTTCCCCTATTTGCTTTGAAGGCCCAGCGTCTGACATAGATGATACTGAACTGAAAGAGGCACTTCTAGATAATTTGTCTGTCTCACCCGATTTAAGTCCTTGCCATTTATATACTCTGTTGTTCTCGTAATCTGAGACATCCCTTTGATATTTTTTACTTTTAATAGAGCATATATCTTTTTCCCATTTTTCCAAATCATTACCAATATCTTTGAGGAAGGCATCAACATTCTTTTTTCATATCTTTCTTAAAAGTATCCTCCAATTTTCTTAGCTCCTCCTCAATTTTTTATTTTTTTTGATAGATGTGGTATTGCTATCAATAATTATTTGGAAAAATTCAAGTGAGCACATGGTAGCAGCCCTTGTCCAGCGATCTATCAATCCTTGTTCCCCAAGATCAAATGTCGGAAACAGTTGCACCCTTAGACCTCTAGGGATAATCTTTTGGCTGACATAGTTTTCCAATGCAGTTTTTGTCCACCAAATTTTTGTTTTTTTTATGTACAAAGTTCTTATATTGTTTCATTAGATCTCTCTCTGTGTTTGTAGCATCCATTGAAGGTTGTGAGGCACCTGCACGAAACATATCCGACGCTTTTTGTCGCCATGAGGATTCTCTGGCGGAAAAGTCCATTCTAGTAACGTGGGCCAACTGTCTGAAGACAGAAATATAAACTGTAAGCATAATGCCCAATCCCATAACCCCTTTACAAGGGGAGTAGGCAACACTTTATATAGATCAAACACCTACCAGGAACACAATAAATGAACAATTGTGATCCACAAAAGTGCAGCAGAAGTATATTAAAAACAAATTCTTTTTTTAACAATAAGTACAATAGACAACATACATAAAAATACTAAGGTGCCTCTGTACAACCTGAACACAAAAAAACGGACAGCTAGAGGAAGACACTAATATCAAGAGCAAAAAAATGGGCACATATAAATCCCAAAGTACAGATATTATTGGGTACAGGAGCAGAAAAATACTAGGAATATATCCAATTGACAGAATAATATCCAATTGAAAAAATAGCAAGCCATGCCGATAGTTCCCTATCCAGTATAAATGTCACAATAATATGTACCTAATTCCGTGTGCAAGACTGGCAGGATAATATCACCTATAATTCACATATATGACTCTAATTCACCTGCACTTGTCATCATATAATATCTGCAATAGCTAAATGCTACTATGCGCCCCTAACAAGACAGTGTGGTGAGCTTCCTGTCCTACAATACAATCTACTCATGCTGCCGTACGTACAACTTACAATAAGCATGCGACTTAAATTAACCCCCATTCACCCTAGTGCAATGTCCGCTGTAGCTGAATGCTACTGTATGCCTCCAACAAACAAGTGCGGTAAGCTTCTAATCCAATGCATATTACCTGTACAAGCTGCCGTACGTGTCAGCCAATAAAGCCATAATGAGCCCCCTGTCCCACACGTATTATCTGCTCCGTGTCTCCTCGTAGAATGCCTAGCCGAAGTGGCGTGCTGAATCCGCCTGCCCCGACGCGCGTTTCGCATGATGCTTCTTCCTGGGGGTGTGTCTTAGGCAGTGAGTCTCATAGGACGTCAAATCAGAATGGTAACAGGCAGGGCTACAAAATGCTCGTCATATTGCACCTACCCACTGATTTCCAAAGCATCGACCGTATAATAGATCCTAATAACTAGTTCAAGTACTATCGTGAATATTCCGGATATCTAGGCAAGATGTTAATAGTCTCAGTGTTCCGGAACCTGATATATTGATAAATTAACAATTTTCCCGGTTATTGATTGATATGTGGTTCCATAGCACGTATTAACATTGTGTCACATCCATCCAATGGAGACAATACAAATCACTACTGGTGTAACACCAAGAAATGTTTTCCGAAAAACTGAGACATATCTATATAAACATATACATTATCTTTGATCAAAACGCTACAGGCTAGAGACAATGTAGTCTAAAAAAGGAGGGGAGCTGACTGTGATATTTTATTTATATTGGTGGTGTTTTATTTATAATTTATTATTATTTTTTTATTTTAGCATTATCACTTTATAATGCATTTTTCATGACTTATTTGTTTTATTTTGGTATAATCACAGTCAGCTCCCCCCCTTTTTGAGGAGACCCAGGAATACCAGCTAAGAGGGTATTACTGGGGTAGTATATGTACCCCACACCTTCTATACCCCATGTACTGGAGATTACAGGTGCAGTCATGGCCAAAAGTATTGACACCCCTGCAATTCTGTCAGATAATACTCAGTTTCTTCCTGAAAATGATTGCAAACACAAATTATTTGTTATTATTATCTTCATTTAATTTGTCTTAAATGAAAAAACACAAAAAAAATGTCCTAAAGCCAAATTGGATATAATTCCACACCAAACAAAATAAAGGGGGTGGACAAAAGTATTGGCACTGTTAAGGCCCCTTCACATTAAGCGACGCTGCAGCGATACCGACAACGATCCGGATCGCTGCAGCGTCGCTGGAGAGCTGTCACACAGACCGCTCTCCAGCGACCAACGATGCCGGTAACCAGGGTAAACATCGGGTAACTAAGCGCAGGGCTGCGCTTAGTAACCCGATGTTTACCCTGGTTACCATCCTAAAAGTAAAAAAAACAAACACTACATACTTGCCTAACGCTGTCCGTCCTCCAGCGCTGTGCTCTGCACTCCTCCTGTACTGTCTGTGTGAGCACAGCGGCCGGAAAGCAGAGCAGTGACGTCACCGCTCTGCTTTCCGGCTGACTGACGCTCACAGCCAGTACAGGAGGAGTGCAGAGCACAGCGCTGGAGGACAGACAGCGTTAGGTAAGTATGTAGTGTTTGTTTTTTTTACTTTTAGGAAGGTAACCAGGGTAAACATCGGGTAACTAAGCGCGGCCCTGCGCTTAGTTACCCGATGTTTACCCTGGTTACCAGTGAAGACATCGCTGGATCGGTGTCACACACGCCGATCCAGCGATGTCAGCAGGAGTCCAGCGACGAAATAAAGTTCTGGACTTTATTCAGCGACCAACGATCTCCCAGCAGGGGCCTGATCGTTGGTCGCTGTCACACATAACGATTTTATTAACGATATCGTTGCTACATCACAAAAAGCAACGATATCGTTAACAATATCGTTATGTGTGAAGATACCTTTAGAAAAATCCTGTGATGCTTCTGTAATTAGTGTAATTAACAGCACCTGTAACTTAAGGTACCTTCACACATAACGATATTGTTAACTTTATTTCGTCGCTGGACTCCCTGCAGACATCGCTGGATCGGCGTGTGTGACACCGATCCAGCGATGTCTTCACTGGTAACCAGGGTAAACATCGGGTAACTAAGCGCAGGGCCACGCTTAGTAACCCGATGTTTACCCTGGTTACCATCCTAAAAGTTAAAAAAAACAAACAGTACATACTTACCTACAGCTGTCTGTCCTCCAGCGCTGTGCTCTGCACTCCTCCTGTACTGGCTGTGAGCGTCGGTCAGCCGGAAAGCAGAGCGGTGACGTCACCGCTCTGCTTTCCGGCCGCTGTGCTTACAGCCAGTACAGGAGGAGTGCAGAGCACAGCGCTGGAGGACAGACAGCTGTAGGTAAGTATGTACTGTTTGTTTTTTTTAACTTTTAGGATGGTAACCAGGGTAAACATCGGGTTACTAAGCGCGCCCCTGCGACCAAACAGCGACGCTGCAGCAATCCGGATCGTTGTCGGTATCGCTGCAGCGTCGCTTAATGTGAAGGGGCCTTTACCTGTGGCACCTAACAGGTGTTGGCAATAACAAAATCACACTTGCAGCCGGTTGACCTGGATTAAAGTTGACTCAACCTCTGTCCTGTGTCCTTGTGTGTACCACATTGAGCATGGAGAAAAGAAAGAAGACCAAAGAACTGTCTGAGGACCTGAGAAACCAAATTGTGAGGAAGCATGAGCAATCTCAAGGCTACAAGTCCATCTCCAAAGACCTGAATGTTCCTGTGTCTACCATGCGCAGTGTCATCAAGAAGTGTAAAGCCCATGGCACTGAGGCTAACCTCCCTAGATGTGGACGGAAAAGAAAAATTGACAAGAGATTTCAACGCAAGATTGTGTGGATGTTGGATAAAGAACCTCGACTAACATCCAAACAAGTTCAAGCTGCCCTGCAGTCCGAGGGTACAACAGTGTCACCCCGTACTATCCGTCGGCGTCTGAATGAAAAGGGACTGTATGGTAGGAGACCCAGGAAGACCCCACTTCTTACCCCGAGACATAAAAAAGCCAGGCTGGAGTTTGCCAAAACTTACCTGAAAAAGCCTAAAACATTTTGGAAGAATGTTCTCTGGTCAGATGAGACAAAAGTAGAGCTTTATGGACAAAGGCATCAACATAGAGTTTACAGGAGAAAAAAAGAGGCATTCAAAGAAAAGAACATGGTCCCTACAGTCAAACATGGCGGAGGTTCCCTGATGTTTTGGGGTTGCTTTGCTGCCTCTGGCATTGACCTGCTTGACCGTGTGCATGGCATTATGAAGTCTGAAGACTACCAACAAATTTTGCAGCATAATGTAGGGCCCAGTGTGAGAAAGCTGGGTCTCCCTCAGAGGTCATGGGTCTTCCAGCAGGACAATGACCCAAAACACACTTCAAAAAGCACTAGAAAATGGTTTGAGAGAAAGCACTGGAGACTTCTAAGGTGGCCAGCAATGAGTCCAGACCTGAATCCCATAGAACACCTGTGGAGAGATCTAAAAATGGCAGTTTGGAGAAGGCGCCTTCAAATATCAGGGACCTGGAGCAGTTCGCCAAAGAAGAATGGTCTAAAATTCCAGCAGAGCATTGTAAGAAACTTATTGATGGTTACCGGAAGCGGTTGGTCGCAGTTGTTTTGGCTAAAGGTCGTGCAACCAAGTATTAGGCTGAGGGCGCCAATACTTTTGTCTGGCCCATTTTTGGAGTTTTGTGTGAAATGATCAATGCTTGGCTTTTTGCTTCATTCTCTTTTGTGTTTTTTCATTTAAGACAAATTAAATGAAGATAATAAATAATTTGTGTTTGCAATCATTTTCAGGAAGAAACTGAGTATTATCTGACGGAATTGCAGAGGTGTCAATACTTTTGGCCATGACTGTAAGTGGGTATTACTGGGGTATTATATGTACCTCACACCTTCTATACCCCATGTACTGGAGATTACAGGTAAGAGGGTATTACTGGGGTATTATATGTACCCCACACCTTCTATACCCCATGTACTGGAGATTACAGGTAAGAGGATATTACTGGGGTATTATATGTACCTCACACCTTCTATACCCCATGTACTGGAGATTACAGGTAAGAGGGTATTACTGGGGTATTATATGTACCCACACCTTCTATACCCCATGTACTGGAGATTACAGGTAAGAGGGTATTACTGGGGTATTATATGTACCCCACACCTTCGATACCCCGTGTACTGGAGATTACAGGTGTTGTAATTGGTCTCTTCTTGTATCAATGTGACCTGTCAGGTGTAATCTTTCAAGGAGGCCGCACACCGCTCTGTGATCAGAGTACGACCGGTTTATGGTCCAATAAACCCCGAGGTTCTGGATGAATGAAGGTCGAATGTTGCACAAAATCATAGTGTCTGATTCATCTTTTTTTTTTTTTTTTTTTCAGAGGGAAGCATGAAGGGCTCTAACATTTCCTGGCTGACGGCTGCGCTGACTTTGGTCTTGATAAAACACAGTGGACCTACACCAGCAGATGACATGGCCCCCAAACCATCACTGATTGTGGAGACTTCACACCAGACCTCCAGCAGCTCGGATTGTGGCCTCCACTCTTCCTCCAGACTCTGGGATCTGGATTTCTAAGGTCTGCTGTGAAGTCTCCACAATCAGTGATGGTTTCGGGAGCCGTTTCATCTGCTGGTGTAGGTCCACTGTGTTTTATCAAATAAACACATGAAATAGTCTTTACAAACAATAATCTATCTAATGAGTTTCACTTTTTGTATTGAACTGAAATAAAGTAACATTTTGATGATCTAATTTTGTGGTGTGTGTGTTTTCTCTAACCCTGGACATTTCATATTTTACTGCAGACTTTGTGTTTCTCTCCCCAGATCCTGAATTCTCTGTATCTTTTCCTGGTGCATATGTTACTATTGGAATAGTGTTTACAGTCGTGGTGATCACTTGCATTGCTCTGCTAGTAAAGGTGAGTGTTTCTGTATCATCCAGCACTGACCTCCCCGATGCCGGTCACTACTCCTCATCGTCCAGCCCTGACCAACCTGTTGCCAGACACTGCATCTCGCCCATCATCCAGCACTGACCTCACGGATGCCGGTCACTGCACATTCCTTATCCTCTCCTGTTCGTCTCCATTATGGTGTCTCCTGTACAGACCAGTGACGGCAGTGATAGTTGTGGTCTCTGGGGCTCGGCCTCTATACGATGCACAGAGCAGATCTCTCGCCCCGGTGAATTCACTGCCCCGGTATTGTCCATTATGTTCATCCAGCTCAAGTGTGAGACCAGTTACAGTAATTATAAATGTCTTACAAGAAAACAGTCTCCACACAATGTCATCACAGCCCGTCCTATAAAGTATCATCTATACCAGTGTTTCCCAAACTCCTGTCCTCCCGGACCCCAACAGGTCATGTTTTCAGGATTTCCATGGTGCTGCACAACTGAGAGAACTCCTGATACTTCCATCACCAGTGCAATACTATCAGGAGTTCTCTCAGTTGTGCAGCACCATGGAAATCCTGAAAACATGACCTGTTGGGGTCCGGGAGGACAGGAGTTTGGGAAACACTGATCTATACCAAAAGGAAAGAGAAAACTGGAGTAAATGAAACAATTAGTGATATTTCAATTTTACTCAGTTTTTGCTGGAACAAAATGCTGCCGAACAATAAAGAAAACCCCCGACCTCCGTACAAGTCGATCAATAAAAGAATAAAACCCGCGGTCAGAGTCCACTGCCCCCGGACCCTTTCATTACATTCATTTCATTGTGGTTGTGAAGACTGTGAATAAACGTGTTTACAAAATGTGTAGATAACTGAGGGTCAGCGATGATTGTTTCCATGAGGATTTCACTGAATCTATATATGGGACCAGTGCGAAAACGAGGATG
The DNA here is from genome assembly GCF_032444005.1 of Ranitomeya imitator. Lineage (NCBI taxonomy): Eukaryota > Metazoa > Chordata > Amphibia > Anura > Dendrobatidae > Ranitomeya > Ranitomeya imitator. The sequence continues at coordinate 11,878,733 of NC_091284.1, read as the reverse complement.
TCGGCACAGGATGCTGGGAGGTGATAACTAATGACTGGACTAGATGTGGAGGTGACCGGTGTCTTTTCTTTTAGTGCTGGTGTTGTAAGAAGACCGAAGATATGGAGAGACGCCCAGAAGAAACCGGAGGACGGATCAGCTCCTCACAGACAGGTACTGATCACATCTGTGTATAGTGATTGTAGGGAGGATGGAGTTGATGAGGTCCGGGGGTCTTGTCTCCCGGTCACCACCTGGTATATACATAAATTTGTGGCCAGATCTGCTGCACAATCCACAGATGTCGGCGCTGTAACCCAGAGTGTTGTGATGGAGGGAGCTGTGATATGTGAGAATGAGGCGACCATACAGAGCGCCCCCTAATTATATAATCTCATACACCGCTCCCGCTGGATGTGATGGCTGCAGTCGGTGCTGCTTCGTCAGGCGCTGTCCCCGATCTTCTGGGCTATAACACAATCCTCTCCCACCTATGTCCTCTCTCCTGGTTGCCTCCTTCCTATCCGGTTATTACTGAGGTCTTGTCGTCCCTCAGACATTACCCCTTCTGTCTTGTGGAGATTTATCACACAGAGGCCTCTAATAACCGATTTTATTTACTTATAGATCGTCCTGGAGAGAAGAGTCTCCTCATCAGGATCCGCAAGATATGGGGGAGAATAAGGGGGAATCCAGAGTATGAAGAAACCCTGCAGAGAGATGTAGAGATGACGGACGACCACTCTGTACCAGCGGCAGAGACCGGGAGGGGAACCCTGTAACACTACATGTACTTGTCGCTATTCACTGGGATTACTGGATGGAGAACTCTGGGGTTTTGCTCTTAGTGTTTTGTACATGGAATTGTCCTGGCAATTATTTTTTTTCCCCAGTCAGACAATTTGTATTTTTATCAGCATTTTCATAACTACCATATATACTTGAGTATAAGCCGAGATTTTCAGCCCAAAGTGCCCGTCTCGGCTTATACTCGAGTCACGGTAGCGGTGGGGTCAGCGGGTGAAGGGGAGAGAGCATGTCGCATACTCACCTAGTCCTGACGCTCCCCCTGCCGTCCCACGGTCTTCGGTGCTGCAGCTGTTCCCCCTATTCAGCAGTCATGTGGGACCGCTCATTAGAAAAATGAATATGGACTCCACTCCTACAGGGGTGGAGCCGCATATTCATTTCTCTAATGAGCGGTAACGGTGACTGCTGATAGAGGAAGAAGCTGCGGCACCCGGAGACCAGCTGTCCGGGAGAAGGAGCCAGGGACGCCAGGAGCAGGTAATTATCGCATATTCACCTATCCCCGTTCCACACGCCGGGCGCCGCTCCATCTTCCCGGCGTCTCTCAGCTCTGACTGTTCAGGTCAGAGGGCGCGATGACGCATATAGTGTGCGCCGCCCTCTGCCTGATCAGTCAGCGCGGAGAGACGCCGGGATCGGACGCTGGGAGCTGCAAGCAAGAAAGGCGAGTATGGCATTTTTTTTTTTTTTATTGCAGCAGCCGCAGCAGCGGCACAGATTTATGTGGAGCATCTATGGGGCAATAATGAAGGGTGCAGAGCACTATATGGCACAGTTTTATATGGCACAGCTTTCTATGGGGCAATAATGAACGGTGCAGAGCACTATATGGCACAGCTTTCTATGGGGCAATAATGAACGGCGCAGAGCACTATATGGCACAGTTTTATATGGCACAGCTTTCTATGGGGCAATAATGAACGGTGCAGAGCACTATATGGCAGAGCTTTCTATGGCACATCTATGGGGCAATAATGAACGGTGCAGAGCACTATACGGCAGAGCTTTCTATGGCACAACTCTGGGGCAATAATGAACAATATGGAGCATTATATGTGGCACAGCTTTATACGGAGCATCTATGGGGCAATAATGAACGGTATGGAGCATCTATTTTTATTTTTTAAATTCACCGGTAGCTGCTGCATTTCCTACTCTAGGCTTATACTCGAGTCAATAAGTTTTCCCAGTTTTTTTGTGGCAAAATTAGGGGGGTCGGCTTATACTCGGGTCGGCTTATACTCGAGTATATACGGTATTTAATATATTTTTAGATATGTATATATTCACTGTATATATAGACAGATGTGACAGGTGTATTTGTGATGTTTGCCCTTTTTATAAAGAGAGATTTCTATGTCTACATCTATATGATGGAGAATAAAATGTTTCTCGTCTTGGAGTCGTTCTGATTACCGCCTCATTTCTTCACCTGCAGTAGATCGTCAGCAGAGGGAAAGTATTGGGGGCTTCACGATTTATTTGCCTCGATGACAATTTAAGAGCCTTTAGGAAATATGGATGTAATTTGTGTTAATATATGAAAATGTCAAACATTTGACAAACTTGAAAATGTAGCAATTTTTAATACTTATGCCCTTAACCAGTGAGATGTAGCACAAAATAGTTAATAACATTTCCCACATACTACTTATCATATGCGTTATTTTTAAAAACATTTTTCTCTAATCACCTCCCCCGACAGCACACAGGAGGTTGCCTCCCCATCCTAATTGGGGACAGGAAACAAGAGGTTTTAAATGGCCCTCCCTTTCCCTCAATCCTCAGTGTTTTCAGTGTCCCTAAGGGATGAAGTAGGTTTTTTGTGCGTTCCTGAGAGTGGGCCGGTGACTCTCTTGTATGTACCTTTAAACCTGGCAGCCTGGGTCAATCGTCCCGGACCTTCCTCACACAGCTGCTCCTGCCTCGGGCGGGACTACACAGTCCTCTGGCTCCTTGTGAAGATTACCAGGTTTTTCCTATCACCACAACAGCACCCCTACGAGAGAGGAGATCCGCCCTCCATCTGGACAGGAACCTACAGGATTTAAAGGGGCGGTCCCCCTCACCACTCCAGTTTGTGTTTCAGAGTATAAGGGACACCGCCATTGAGTTAGTACATAAATATATACACTTAAACATTACTAAATACCATCACCTTCTAAAGAGTGATATTTAAAAGCACACTTTCCAAAAGGGTGCAGAAACCAGTGAATAACTACGGGGGGAATGTGCGGGTGCTGTCGTAGACTCTGTAAAATCCTATTACCGGTACGTAAAAACCGGTTTTCCCATCGCCACGACAGCACCCGTACGAGAGATTTTCAAAGATCAATCACCTGGGCGGGACTACAGCACTAAGTACTGAACGGCAAACAAGTAAATTGGCCTTTGATGATAAATCAAGACGGTAATGTCTATAAAAGGTGTCCAAATGGAGGGCGGATCCCCTCTCGTAGGGGTGCTGTCATGGACTCTGTAAAATCCTATTACCGGTACGTAAAAACCAGTATCATCAACCAGAAATGGCTGAATCAATACATCGTGTATCGACGATTCAAAATGCAGTCTATTTAAAAACTACAGTCCTGTTGATTGGGAAGGACTTCGCCATGGCCACCATAGACTTCCAGGAGGAACACTACCTTATACCCATTCATCCAAACTACCATCGGTATCTGAGGTTTGCGGTCACTCTAGGCCAGGACGTGTGTCACTTCCAGTTGAAGGTCCTTCCCTTCGGCATATCATCTGCACCCCGAACATTCACAAAGATTATGGCGGAAGTAGTAGCTTTTTCAGGAAGCATGACATGTGCATTGTTCCCTACCTGGATGACTTTCTCATGACTCCTTCCAGTGCTACTCTAAGAGGACATCTCAATTCAGTTCAACATACCCGAACATCTTTAGGCTAGATCATAAATCGGGGGAAATCAGACCTGAATCCATCAACCAAGAAAGTGTTTTTAGGAACCCTCCTAGACTCCCAAAACCAAAAATCCTTTCTTCCTGTCACTGAACAATTATGCATAAGATCAAGATCACCCTAAAAACCCAGAAGACTGTGACCATAAGATTTGCAATGTCAGTCCTGGGATCAATGAAATCATGTATTAAGCCAGTTCCCTGGGCCCAAGCTCACTAAACGATCATCCAAAAATGTATCCTTTCTTGCTGGGACATTACTTCGGAGACACTTGATAGCAGAATCTCTCTTCGTCAACATGTAAAACTATCCCTCAACTGGTGGCTCAGCTGAGGAAAATCTGACAAAGGGAATACCTTGGATCCAATATCCAGTTTCTTCAGTAACAACAGACGTCAGCAAACACATTTCCTTTCAGGGAATCTGGCCCCAAAAAATGGATATCCGTTCCTCTAATTTCAGAAAATTGAGAGCAGCAAAACCAATGCTCAATGGAACCCATGTCCAAGTTTACTCCGACAACATGACCATTGTGTCTCATCTACGTCACCAGGGCAGCACAAAATTAGAGAATCTGCAGCAGGTCTAAGCAAGAACTTTCATTAGGGCAGAACATCACCTCCTGTCTTTATCGTCTCTTCACCTAAAAGGATCCGACAACATCAAAGGAGAACGGATAGAGACCCAGGGGAATGGAGCCTCAGTGCGAGAGTATTCCAGTTAATAACCAAAAAGTGGGGTCTCCCAGAGGTGGACCTGTTTGCAAACCGAGAAAATGCAAAAGTAGAGCATTATTTTTCCATAAGTCAAAACAAAACCCAATCAAAGGTGGATCTCTTCTCTCACCCATGGAGCGCCCTCTGACCTGAAAACGCCCACCTCCCCCTCCAAAAATGACAACATTTTACAAGCTACACCTCTCAATTTGTTCATCTAAGGCTGCAGTGATCATATTGACACCACAGGTGTGTCACAGAATGTTATACCATTGGTTGATGAAGAAAAACAATACAATTTTTGCCACAAAAATTGTTTAGCCCCAGATTTTACATTTACACACGTAGAAATTATACTGAAATTTGTTCCACAATTTCTGCTGAATGTGGCAATACCCTATATGTGGCTGTACAGTACTACATAGCCATAATGGCGAAACTCTGGAGGCACGGGGCGCTATTTGACTCTTGGAGAACAAATTGTCATAGTATAGTTTGCGGACTCCATTTATAAAGCCCCTAAATGCCAGAAGAGCAGAATCCCATCCTCACCCCTCAAATGACATCATTTTGGGAACTCCACCCCTCTGGGTATTTATGTGCAGGGTTAGTGACGATTTTGACTTCATGGGTGTTTTCCAGAAACAAGCAGCAGTGGATGTTGCTAAGTGAAAATTGCAAATCTGCCATTGTAGTGCCCATTCATTGTAGTACCAAATTACCCCTAGGGTAATTCATCAGAGATCGTGGCAAGTATCCATTCCTCTTCAGTAGCGCACAGTGGTCATGTGTGCCAATACTTAACCCCTTCATGACCCAGCCTATTTTGACCTTAATGACCTTGCCGTTTTTTGCAATTCTGACCAGTGTCCCTTTATGAGGTAATAACTCAGGAACGCTTCAACTGATCCTAGCGGTTCTGAGATTGTTTTTTCGTGACATATTGGGCTTCATGTTAGTGGTAAATTTAGGTCAATAAATTCTGCGTTTATTTGTGATAAAAATGGAAATTTGGCGAAAATTTTTAAAATTTCGTAATTTTCACATTTTGAATTTTTATTCTGTTAAACCAGAGAGTTATGTGACACAAAATAGTTAATAAATAACATTTCCCACACGTCTACTTTACATCAGCACAATTTTGGAAACAAAATTTTTTTTTGCTAGGAAGTTATAAGGGTTAAAATTTGACCAGCGATTTGTCATTTTTACAACGAAATGTACAAAACCATTTTTTTTAGGGACCACCTCACATTTGAAGTCAGTTTGAGGGATCTATATGGCTGAAAATACCCAAAAGTGACACCATTCTAAAAACTGCACCCCTCAAGGTGCTCAAAACCACATTCAAGAAGTTTATTAACCCTTCAGGTGCTTCACAGCAGCAGAAGCAACATGGAAGGAAAAAATGAACATTTAACTTTTTAGTCACAAAAATGATCTTTTAGCAACAATATTTTTATTTTCCCAATGGTAAAAGGAGAAACTGAACCAGGAAAGTTGTTGTCCAATTTGTCCTGAGTACGCTGATACCTCATATGTAGGGGTAAACCACTGTTTGGGCTCAGGGCTTGGAAGGGAAGGAGCGCCATTTGACTTTTTGAATGAAAAATTGGCTCCACTCTTTAGCGGACACCATGTCACGTTTGGAGAGCCCCCGTGTGCCTAAAAATTGGAGCTCCCCCACAAGTGACCCCATTTTGGAAACTAGACGCCCCAAGGAACTTATCTAGATGCATACTGAGCACTTTGAACCCCCAGGTGCTTCACAAATTGATCCGTAAAAATGAAAAAGTACTTTTTTTTCACACAAAAATTCTTTTAGCCTCAATTTTTTCATTTTCACATGGGCAACAGGATAAAATGGATCCTAAAATTTGTTGGGCAATTTCTCCTGAGTACACCAATACCTCACATGTGGGGGTAAACCACTGTTTGGGCACATGGTAAGGCTCGGAAGGGAAGGAGCGCCATTTGACTTTTTGAATGAAAAATTATCTCCATCGTTAGCGGACACCATGTCGCGTTTGGAGAGCCCCTGTGTGCCTAAACATTGGAGCTCCCCCACAAGTGACCCCATTTTGGAAACTAGACCCCCCAAGGAACTTATCTAGATGCATATTGAGCACTTTAAACCCCCAGGTGCTTCACAGAAGTTTATAATGCAGAGCCATGAAAATAAAAAATAATTTTTCTTTCCTCAAAAATGATTTTTTAGCCTGGAATTTCCTATTTTGCCAAGGGTAATAGGAGAAATTGGACCCCAAATGTTGTTGTCCAGTTTGTCCTGAGTACGCTGATACCCCATATGTGGGGGTAAACCACTGTTTGGGCGCACGGCAGGGCTCGGAAGGGAAGGCACGCCATTTGGCTTTTTAAATGGAAAATTAGCTCCAATCATTAGCGGACACCATGTCACGTTTGGAGAGCCCCTGTGTGCCTAAACATTGGAGATCCCCCAGAAATGACCACATTTTGGAAACTAGACCCCCAAAGGAACTAATCTAGATGTGTGGTGAGGACTTTGAACCCCCAAGTGCGTCACAGAAGTTTATAATGCAGAGCCATGAAAATAAAAATAAAAAATTATTTTCTCAAAAATGATCTTTTAGCCTGCAATTTTTTATTTTCCCAAGGGTAACAGGAGAAATTTGACCCCAAAAGTTGTTGTCCAGTTTCTCCTGAGTACGCTGATACCCCATATGTGGGAGTATACTACTGTTTGGGCACATGCCGGGGCTCGGAAGTGAAGTAGTGACATTTTGAAATGCAGACTTTGATGGAATGCTCTGTGGGCGTCACATTGCGTTTGCAGAGCCCCTGATGTGGCTAAACAGTAGAAACCCCCCACAAGTGACCCCATTTTGGAAACTAGACCCCGAAAGGAACTTATCTAGATGTGTGGTGAGCACTTTGAACCCCCAAGTGCTTCACAGAAGTTTATAATGCAGAGTTGTGAAAATAATAAATACGTTTTCTTTCCTCAAAAATAATTATTTAGCCCAGAATTTTTTATTTTCCCAAGGGTTACAGGAGAAATTGGACCCCAAAAGTTGTTGTCCAGTTTCTCCTGAGTACGCTGATACCCCATGTGTGGAGGTAAACCACTGTTTGGGCACACGTCGGGGCTCAGAAGGGAAGTAGTGACTTTTGAAATGCAGACTTTTATGGAATGGTCTGCGGGCGTCACGTTGCGTTTGCAGAGCCCCTGGTGTGCCTAAACAGTAGAAACCCCCCACAAGTGACCCCATTTTAGAAACTAGACCCCCCAAGGAACTTATCTAGATATGTGGTGAGCACTTTGAACCCCCAAGTGCTTCACAGACGTTTACAACGCAGAGCCGTGAAAATAAAAAATCATTTTTCTTTCCTCAAAAATGATGTTTTAGCAAGCATTTTTTTATTTTCTCAAGGGTAACAGGAGAAATTGGACCCCAGTAATTGTTGCGCAGTTTGTCCTGAGTATGCTGGTACCCCATTTGTGGGGGTAAACCACTGTTTGGGCACACGTCGGGGCTCGGAATTGAGGGAGCACCATTTGACTTTTTGAATACAAGATTGGCTGGAATCAATGGTGTCGCCATGTTGCGTTTGGAGACCCCTGATGTGCCTAAACAGTGGAAACCCCTCAATTCTACCTCCAACACTAACCCCCCCACACCCCTAACCCTAATCCCAACTGTAGCCATAACCCTAATCACAACCCTAACCACAACCCTAATTCCAACCCTAACCCTAAGGCTATGTGCCCACGTTGCGGATTTGTGTGAGATTTTTCAGCATCATTTTTTAAAAATCCGCGGATAAAAGGCACTGCGTTTTACCTGCGGATTTTCCGCGGATTTCCAGTGTTTTTTGTGCGGATTTCACCTGCGGATTCCTATTGAGGAACAGGTGTAAAACGCTGCAGAATCCGCACAAAGAATTGACATGGTGCGGAAAATACAACGCAGCGTTTCCGCGCGGTATTTTCCGCACCATGGGCACAGCGGATTTGGTTTTCCATAGGTTTACATGGTACTGTAAACCTGATGGAACACTGCTGCGAATCCGCAGCGGCCAATCTGCTGCGGATCCGCAGCCAAATCCGCACCATGTGCACATAGCCTAATTCTAAAGGTATGTGCACACACTGCGGAAAATGCTGCGGATCCGCAGCAGTTTCCCATGAGTTTACAGTTCAATGTAAACCTATGGGAAACAAAAATCGCTGTACACATGCTGCGGAAAAACTGCACGGAAACGCAGCGGTTTACATTCCGCAGCATGTCAGTTCTTTTACAACTGCTCCAATAGAAAATCGCAGTTGTAAAACCGCAGTGAAATGCGCAGAAAAAACGCGGTAAATCCGCCATAAATCCGCAGCGGTTTAGCAGTGCGGATTTATCAAATCCGCAGAGGACCAGAATACGTGTGCACATTCCTAACCCTACCCCTAACCCTATCCCTAACCCTAGCCCTAACCATACCCCTAACCCTACCCCTAACCCTATTCTAACATTAGTGGAAAAAAAAATCTTTATTTTTTTATTGTCCCTACCTATGGGGGTGACAAAGGGGGGGGGGGTCATTTATTATTTTTTTTATTTTGATCACTGAGATAGATTATATCTCAGTGATCAAAATGTACTTTGGAACGAATCTGCCGGCCGGCAGATTCGGCGGGCGCACTGTGCATGCGCCCGCCATTTTGGAAGAGGGCGGCGCCCAGGGAGAAGACGGACGGACCCCGGCAGGATCGGTAAGTATGATGGGGTGGGGGGGAGTGTTATGAAGGCAATCCAGTGACACAGTGTGCCAGCAATCAGAGCACATACAGTGATCAGACAAGAACCCAAAAACAATAGAACGAGCGCTGAGATGTGGAATCTCTGTAGACTGCAACCTGAACCTATCCTATACACAACTAAAGGTGGCTGTGGATTGCGCCTGACACTACCTATGCAACTCGGCACAGCCTGAGGAGCTGACTAGCCTGAAGATAGAAAAACAAGCCTGACTTGCCTCAGAGAAATACCCCAAAGGAAAAGGCAGCCCCCCACATATAATGACTGTTAGCAAGATGAAAAGACAAACGTAGGGATGAAACAGATTCAGCAAAGTGAGGCCCGATATTCTAGATAGAGCGAGGATAGCAAAGAGAACTTTGCAGTCTACAAAAAAACCCTAAAGCAAAAAAACACGCAAAGGGGGCAAAAAGACCCACTGTGCCGAACTAACGGCACGGCGGTACACCCTTTGCGTCTCAGAGCTTCCAGCAAAACGAATTGACAAGCTGGACAGAAAAAGAAGCACAAAAAGCAAAGAAGCACTTATCTAAGCAGAGCAGCAGGCCACAGGAAAGATCCAGAAGCTCAGATCCAACACTGGAACATTGACAAGGAGCAAGGAAGACAGAATCAGGCGGAGCTCAATAACAAAGCAGCCAACGAGCTCACCAGAACACCTGAGGGAGGAAGCTCAGAAGCTGCAGTACCACTTGTGACCACAGGAGTGAATTCAGCCACAGAATTCACAACAGTACCCCCCCCCCCCTTGAGGAGGGGTCACCGAAACCTCACCAGAGCCCCCAGGCCGACCAGGATGAGCCACATGAAAGGCACGAACAAGATCTGGAGCATGGACATCAGAGGCAAAAACCCAGGAATTATCTTCCTGAGCATAACCCTTCCATTTAACCAGATACTGGAGTTTCCGTCTAGAAACACGAGAATCCAAAATTTTCTCCACAATATACTCCAATTCCCCCTCCACCAAAACCGGGGCAGGAGGCTCAACAGAAGGAACCATAGGTGCCACGTATCTCCGCAACAACGACCTATGGAATACATTATGTATGGAAAAGGAGTCTGGGAGGGTCAGACGAAAAGACACAGGATTGAGAATCTCAGAAATTCTATACGGACCAATAAAACGAGGTTTAAATTTAGGAGAGGAAACCTTCATAGGAATATGACGAGAAGATAACCAAACCAGATCCCCAACACGAAGTCGGGGACCCACACGGCGTCTGCGATTAGCGAAAAGTTGAGCCTTCTCCTGGGACAAGGTCAAATTGTCCACTACCTGAGTCCAGATCTGCTGCAACCTGTCCACCACAGAATCCACACCAGGACAGTCCGAAGACTCAACCTGTCCTGAAGAGAAACGAGGATGGAACCCAGAATTGCAGAAAAATGGAGAGACCAAGGTAGCCGAGCTGGCCCGATTATTAAGGGCGAACTCAGCCAACGGCAAAAAGGACACCCAATCATCCTGGTCTGCAGAAACAAAACATCTCAGATATGTTTCCAAGGTCTGATTGGTTCGTTCGGTCTGGCCATTAGTCTGAGGATGGAAAGCCGAGGAAAAAGATAGGTCAATGCCCATCCTACCACAAAAGGCTCGCCAAAACCTTGAAACAAACTGGGAACCTCTGTCAGAAACAATATTCTCAGGAATGCCATGCAAACGAACCATATGCTGGAAGAACAAAGGCACCAAATCAGAGGAGGAAGGCAATTTAACCAAGGGCACCAGATGGACCATTTTAGAAAAGCGATCACAGACCACCCAAATGACTGACATCTTTTGAGAAACGGGAAGGTCAGAAATGAAATCCATCGAAATATGTGTCCAAGGCCTCTTTGGGACTGGCAAGGGCAAAAGCAACCCACTGGCACGAGAACAGCAGGGCTTAGCCCTAGCACAAATCCCACAGGACTGCACAAAAGTACGTACATCCCGTGACAGAGATGGCCACCAGAAGGATCTAGCCACTAACTCTCTGGTACCAAAGATTCCAGGATGACCAGCCAACACCGAACAATGAAGTTCAGAGATAACTTTACTAGTCCACCTATCAGGGACGAACAGTTTCTCCGCCGGACAACGATCAGGTTTATTCGCCTGAAATCTTTGCAACACTCGCCGCAAATCAGGGGAGATGGCAGACACAATGACTCCTTCCTTGAGGATACTCGCCGGCTCAGATGAACCCGGAGAGTCGGGCACAAAACTCCTAGACAGAGCATCCGCCTTCACATTTTTAGAGCCCGGAAGGTACGAAATCACAAAATCGAAGCGGGCAAAAAATAACGACCAACGGGCCTGTCTAGGATTCAAGCGCTTGGCAGACTCGAGATAAGTAAGGTTCTTATGATCAGTCAATACCACCACGCGATGCTTAGCTCCTTCAAGCCAATGACGCCATTCCTCGAATGCCCATTTCATGGCCAGCAACTCTCGGTTGCCCACATCATAATTACGCTCAGCAGCCGATAACTTCCTGGAAAAGAAAGCACATGGTTTCAACACTGAGCAACCAGAACCTCTCTGTGACAAAACCGCCCCTGCTCCAATCTCAGAAGCATCAACCTCGACCTGGAACGGAAGAGAAACATCTGGTTGACACAACACAGGGGCAGAACAAAAACGATGCTTCAACTCCTGAAAAGCTTCCACAGCAGCAGAAGACCAATTAACCAAATCAGCACCCTTCTTGGTCAAATCGGTCAATGGTTTGGCAATGCTAGAAAAATTACAGATGAAGCGACGATAAAAATTAGCAAAGCCCAGGAATTTTTGCAGACTTTTCAGAGATGTCGGCTGAGTCCAATCCTGGATGGCTTGGACCTTAACCGGATCCATCTCGATAGTAGAAGGGGAAAAGATGAACCCCAAAAATGAAACTTTCTGCACACCGAAGAGACACTTTGATCCCTTCACAAACAAAGAATTAGCACGCAGGACCTGGAAAACCATTCTGACCTGCTTCACATGAGAGTCCCAATCATCTGAGAAGATCAAAATGTCATCCAAGTAAACAATCAGGAATTTATCCAGACACTCACGGAAGATGTCATGCATAAAAGACTGAAACACAGATGGAGCATTGGCAAGTCCGAACGGCATCACTAGATACTCAAAATGACCCTCGGGCGTATTAAATGCAGTTTTCCATTCATCTCCTTGCCTGATTCTCACCAGATTATACGCACCACGAAGATCTATCTTAGTGAACCAACTAGCCCCCTTAATCTGAGCAAACAAGTCAGATAACAATGGCAAGGGATACTGAAATTTAACAGTGATCTTATTAAGAAGGCGGTAATCAATACACGGTCTCAGCGAACCATCCTTCTTGGCTACAAAAAAGAACCCTGCTCCCAGTGGTGATGACGATGGACGAATATGTCCCTTCTCCAGGGATTCCTTCACATAACTGCGCATAGCGGCGTGTTCAGGCACGGATAAATTAAATAATCGACCTTTAGGGAATTTACTACCAGGAATCAAATTGATAGCACAATCACAATCCCTATGCGGAGGTAGGGCATCGGACTTGGGCTCTTCAAATACATCCTGATAATCAGACAAGAACTCTGGGACCTCAGAAGGAGTGGATGACGAAATAGACAAAAATGGAACATCACCATGTACCCCCTGACAACCCCAGCTGGATACCGACATAGAGTTCCAATCCAATACAGGATTATGGGTTTGCAGCCATGGCAACCCCAACACGACCACATCATGCAGATTATGTAGCACCAGAAAGCGAATAACTTCCTGATGTGCAGGAGCCATGCACATGGTCAGCTGGGTCCAGTACTGAGGTTTATTCTTGGCCAAAGGTGTAGCATCAATTCCTCTCAACGGAATAGGACACCGCAAAGGCTCCAAGAAAAACCCACAACGTTTAGCATAATCCAAATCCATCAGATTCAGGGCAGTGCCTGAATCCACAAACGCCATGACAGAATACGATGACAAAGAGCATATCAAGGTAATGGACAGAAGGAATTTGGATTGTACAGTACCTATGACGGCAGACCTATCGAACCGCTTAGTGCGCTTAGGACAATCAGAAATAGCATGAGTGGAATCACCACAGTAAAAACACAGACCATTCAGACGTCTGTGTTCTTGCCGTTCAACTCTGGTCATAGTCCTATCGCACTGCATAGGCTCAGGTTTATTCTTAGACAATACCGCCAAATGGTGCACAGATTTACGCTCGCGCAAGCGTCGACCGATCTGAATGGCCAAAGACAAAGACTCATTCAAACCAGCAGGCATAGGAAAACCCACCATGACATCCTTAAGAGCCTCAGAGAGACCCTTTCTGAACAAAGCTGCCAGCGCAGATTCATTCCACAGAGTGAGTACTGACCACTTCCTAAATTTCTGACAATATACTTCTATATCATCCTGACCCTGGCACAAAGCCAGCAAATTTTTCTCAGCCTGATCCACTGAATTAGGCTCATCGTAAAGTAATCCGAGCGCCAGGAAAAACGCATTGACATTACTCAATGCAGGGTCTCCTGGCGCAAGAGAAAATGCCCAGTCCTGAGGGTCGCCGCGCAAAAAAGAAATAATAATCAAAACCTGTTGAATAGGATTACCAGAAGAATGAGGTTTCAAGGCCAGAAATAGCTTACAATTATTTTTGAAATTAAGAAACTTAGTTCTATCACCAAAAAAACAAATCAGGAATAGGAATTTTTGGTTCTAACATAGATTTCTGATCAATAGTATCTTGAATCCTTTGTACATTTGTAACGAGATTATCCATTGAAGAGCACAGACCCTGAATATCCATGTCCACACCTGTGTCCTGAAACACCCAAATGTCTAGGGGAAAAAAAAAAAATTGAACACAGAGCTGAGGAAAAAAAAAAAAAAAATGTCAGAACTTCTTTTTTCCCTCTATTGAGAATCATTAGGTTGGCTCCTTGTACTGTTATGAAGGCAATCCAGTGACACAGTGTGCCAGCGATCAGAGCACATACAGTGATCTGACAAAACCCAAAAACAATAGAACAAGCTCTGAGACGTGGAATCTCTGTAGACCGCAATACCTGAACTATCCTAAACACAACTAAAGGCAGCTGTGGATTGCGCCTGACGCTACCTATGCAACTCGGCACAGCCTGAGGAGCTGACTAGCCTGAAGACAGAAAAACAAGCCTGACTTGCCTCAGAGAAATACCCCAAAGGAAAAGGCAGCCCCCCACATATAATGACTGTTAGCAAGATGAAAAGACAAACGTAGGGATGAAACAGATTCAGCAAAGTGAGGCCCGATATTCTAGATAGAGCGAGGATAGCAAAGAGAACTTTGCAGTCTACAAAAAACCCTAAAGCAAAAAACCACGCAAAGGGGGCAAAAAGACCCACCGTGCCGAACTAACGGCACGGCGGTACACCCTTTGCGTCTCAGAGCTTCCAGCAAAACGAATTGACAAGCTGGACAGAAAAAGAAGCACAAAAAGCAAAGAAGCACTTATCTAAGCAGAGCAGCAGGCCACAGGAAATATCCAGAAGCTCAGATCCAACACTGGAACATTGACAAGGAGCAAGGAAGACAGAATCAGGCGGAGCTAAATAACAAAGCAGCCAACGAGCTCACCAGAACACCTGAGGGAGGAAGCTCAGAAGCTGCAGTACCACTTGTGACCACAGGAGTGAATTCAGCCACAGAATTCACAACAGGGGAGCATGGGGGGGATCGGAGCATGGGGGGGTGGATCAGAGTGCGGGAGGGGTGGAACGGAGCACGGGGGGGTGGAACGGAGCACGGGGGTGGAACGGAGCACGGGGGGGGTGGATCGGAGTGCAGGGGGGGTGATTGGAGCACGGGGGGTGATTGGACCACGGGGGGAGCGGACAAGAGCACGGGGGGAGCGGAGCACAGGACGGAGGGGAGCCGGAGCAGTGTACCGGACAGATCGGAGGGCTGGGGGGGCGATCGGTGGGGTGGGGGCACATTAGTGTTTCCAGCCATGGCCGATGATATTGCAGCATCGGCCATGGCTGGATTGTAATATTTCACCAGTTATAATAGGTGAAATATTACAAATCGCTCTGATTGGCTGTTGAAAGTGAAACTGCCAATCAGAGCGATCGTAGCCACGGGGGGGTGAAGCCACCCCCCCGGGCTAAACTACCACTTCCCCTGTCCCTGCAGATCAGGTGAAATGGGAGTTAACCCTTTCACCCGATCTGCAGGGACGCGATCTTTCCATGACGCCACATAGGCGTCATGGGTCGGATTGGCACCGACTTTCATGACGCCTACGTGGCGTCATGGGTCGGGAAGGGGTTAAGAGAAATAAATATTCAGAATATTTATTTTAAGTATCGGCACACGTGACCGCTGGCCCCAGCAGGAAGCGGGTGGCTGACACTGCGCGCTACTGAAGAGGAATGGATACAGCAATCTCTGATGAACACCTGGTGAGTAGTCCGGCAGCTGTGCTCTGCTTGCATGAGCAGCGCATGATGTCCTTGCCATGCGCTGCTTACAAGCATTAAGCAGCTGTTGGCACTGGAACAGGATGCTGCAACTGCGAGGGATCGGAGGAAGGTAAGAGTAAAGGTTTTTTTTTTTTTATCTTTTCTGATGGGGTCATGGATACCATTAACAGGATTGGGCCAATCAATCATACCAGGAACTGTATGGGGCCATGCATACCAGAAATGGGATGGGGCCAATCAATCCCATGTATACCAGGAACGGGATGGGGCCAATCAATCATACCAGCAACTGCATGGGGCCATGTATACCAGGAATGGGATGGGGCCAATCAATCATACCAGGAACTGGATGGGGCCAATCAATCACACCAGTGTCATGATCCCAATGGTAAGGGATCACAATAGGACAAGCACAAAAACAAAAGCTCTAGGGTGATGGAACCTGAGCTGACCGCAATCCTGAACCTAAACACACAACTAGCAGTAGCCGGGGAACGTGCCTACGATGATTCCTAGACGTCTCGCGCCAGCCGAAGGACTAACTTCCCCTATTAGAAGAAACACAGACCTCTCTTGCCTACAGAGAAACACCCCACAGAAATAGCAGCCCCCACATGTAATGACGGTGAAATGAGAGGAAAGCACATACGTAGTTATGAAAACAGATTCAGCAAAATGAGGCCCGCTAAAGCTAGATAGCAGAGGATACAAAAGTGAACTGCGCGGTCAGCGAAAAACCCTTGAGGAGGGGTCACCGAACCCTCACGAGAACCACCAGGGCGACCAGGATGAGCCCTATGAAATGCACGGACCAAATCAGCAGCATGAACATCAGAGGCAACCACCCAAGAATTATCCTCCTGACCATAACCCTTCCACTTGACCAAATATTGGAGTTTCCGTCTGGAAACACGAGAATCCAAGATCTTCTCCACAACATACTCCAATTCTCCCTCCACCAGCACCGGAGCAGGAGGCTCAAGCGAAGGAACAACAGGTACCTCATACTTCCGCAACAACGACCGATGGAACACATTATGAATAGCAAACGATGCCGGGAGATCCAAACGAAACGACACAGGGTTAAGAATTTCCAAGATCCTATAGGGACCGATGAACCGAGGCTTGAACTTAGGAGAAGAGACCTTCATAGGAACAAAACGAGAAGACAACCACACCAAGTCCCCAACACGAAGTCGAGGACCCACGCGGCGACGGCGATTAGCAAACTGCTGAGCCCTCTCCTGGGACAACTTCAAATTGTCCACCACATGACTCCAAATCTGATGCAACCTATCCACCACCATGTCCACTCCAGGACAAATCAGAAGGTTCCACCTGACCAGAGGAAAAACGAGGATGAAACCCCGAATTACAAAAGAAAGGAGAAACCAAGGTAGCAGAACTAGCCCGATTATTAAGGGCAAATTCGGCAAGCGGCAAAAAGGTAACCCAGTCATCTTGATCAGCAGAAACAAAACACCTTAAATAAGTTTCTAAGGTCTGATTAGTTTGTTCCGTCTGGCCATTCGTCTGAGGATGGAATGCAGACGAAAAGGACAAATCAATGCCCATCTTAGCACAGAACGTCCGCCAAAATCTAGACACAAACTGGGATCCCCTGTCAGAAACGATGTTCTCCGGAATCCCATGCAAACGAACCACGTTCTGAAAAAACAGAGGGACCAACTCAGAGGAGGAAGGTAACTTAGGCAAGGGTACCAGATGAACCATCTTAGAAAAGCGGTCACACACAACCCAGATGACGGACATTTTTTGAGAGACAGGGAGATCCGAAATAAAGTCCATGGAAATGTGCGTCCAAGGCCTCTTCGGGATAGGCAAAGGTGACAACAATCCACTGGCCCGAGAACAGCAAGGCTTAGCCCGAGCGCAAACTTCACAAGACTGCACAAAAGAACGCACATCCCTCGACAAGGAAGGCCACCAAAAAGACCTGGCCACCAAGTCTCTAGTACCAAATATTCCAGGATGACCTGCCAACGCAGAAGAATGGACCTCGGAGATGACTCTACTGGTCCAATTATCCGGAACAAACAGTCTTTCAGGTGGACAACGATCAGGTTTATCCGCCTGAAACTCCTGCAAAGCACGTCGCAAGTCTGGGGAGACAGCCGACAAAATCACCCCATCCCTAAGGATACCAGTGGGCTCAGAATTTGCAGGGGAGTCAGGCACAAAACTCCTAGAAAGAGCATCCGCCTTCACATTCTTTGAACCTGGCAGGTATGAAACCACAAAATTGAAACGGGAGAAAAACAGTGACCAACGAGCCTGTCTAGGATTCAGACGCTTGGCAGACTCAAGTTAAATCAGATTTTTGTGATCAGTCAAGACCACCACACGATGTCTAGCACCCTCAAGCCAATGACGCCACTCCTCAAATGCCCACTTCATGGCCAAAAGCTCCCGATTACCAACATCATAATTCCGCTCAGCGGGCAAAAATTTTCTAGAAAAGAACGCACATGGCTTCATCGCTGAGCCATCGGAGCTTCTCTGCGACAAAACCGCCCCCGCTCCAATCTCGGAAGCATCAACCTCAACCTGAAAAGGAAGCGAAGCATCTGGCTGACGCAACACAGGAGCAGAAGAAAACCGGCGCTTAAGTTCCTGAAAGGCCTCCACAGCCGCAGGAGACCAATCAGCAACATCAGCACCCTTCTTAGTCAAATCCGTCAAAGGCTTAACAACACTAGAAAAATTAGTTATGAAACGACGATAAAAATTAGCAAAGCCCAAGAACTTCTGTAGACTCTTAAGAGATGTAGGCTGCGTCCAGTCACAAATAGCCTGAACCTTGATGGGATCCATCTCAATAGTAGAAGGGGAAAAAATATACCCCAAAAAATAAATCTTCTGGACTCCAAAGAGACACTTTGAACCTTTTACAAACAAAGAATTGGCCCGCAGGACCTGAAACACCTTCCTGACCTGCTGAACATGGGACTCCCAGTCATCAGAAAAAAACAAAACATCATCCAAATACACAATCATAAATTTATCCAGATATTCACGGAAAATATCGTGCATAAAGGACTGGAAGACAGAAGGAGCATTAGAAAGTCCAAAAGGCATCACCAAATACTCAAAATGGCCCTCAGGCGTATTAAATGCGGTTTTCCACTCATCACCCTGCTTTATCCGCACAAGATTATACGCACCCCGAAGATCAATCTTAGTGAACCATTTAGCCCCCTTAATGCGAGCGAACAAATCAGTCAACAATGGCAAAGGATACTGATATTTGACTGTAATCTTATTCAAAAGACGATAATCTATACAAGGCCTCAAGGAACCATCTTTTTTGGCCACGAAAAAAAAACCTGCTCCCAAAGGGGACGAAGATGGACGGATATGTCCCTTTTCCAAGGACTCCTTAACATAATTCCGCATAGCAGTATGCTCTGGCACTGACAGATTGAACAAACGACCTTTAGGAAATTTACTGCCAGGAATCAAATCTATAGCACAATCGCAATCCCTGTGAGGAGGAAGCGAACTGAGCTTAGACTCCTCAAAAACATCCCGATAATCAGACAAAAATACAGGAACCTCAGAAGGAGTAGATGAAGCGATAGAAATCGGAGGTGCATCATCATGAACCCCCTGACATCCCCAGCTTAACACAGACATTGTTTTCCAGTCCAGGACTGGGTTATGAGTTTGTAACCATGGCAGACGAAGCACTAAGACATCATGTAAGTTATACAGTACCAGGAAGCGAATCACCTCCTGATGAACGGGAGTCATACGCATGGTCACCTGTGTCCAGTACTGAGGTTTATTCATAGCCAAAGGTGTAGAGTCAATTCCTTTCAAAGGAATAGGAACTTCCAGAGGCTCCAGACTAAACCCACAGCGATTGGCAAATGACCAATCCATAAGACTCAGGGCAGCGCCTGAATCCACATAGGCATCGACGGAAATGGATGATAATGAACAAATCAGAGTCACAGACAGAATTAACTTAGACTGTAAAGTACTAATGACAACAGACTTATCAACCTTTTTTGTGCGTTTAGAGCATGCTGATATAACATGAGCTGAATCACCACAATAAAAACACAACCCATTTTTCCGCCTATAGTTTTGCCGTTCACTTCTGGACTGAATTCTATCACATTGCATTGTCTCAGGTGCCTGTTCGGAAGACACCGCCAAATGGTGCACAGGTTTGCGCTCCCGTAAATGCCGATCAATCTGAATAGCCATAGTCATAGACTCATTCAGACCTGTAGGCGCAGGGAACCCCACCATAACATCTTTAATGGCCTCAGAAAGGCCATCTCTGAATTTTGCAGCCAGGGCGCACTCATTCCACTGAGTAAGCACCGACCATTTCCGAAATTTCTGACAATATATTTCTGCTTCATCTTGCCCCTGAGAGAGAGCCAATAAAGCTTTTTCAGCCTGAATCTCTAGGTTAGGTTCCTCATAGAGCAAACCCAATGCCAGAAAAAACGCATCCACATTGAGCAACGCAGGATCCCCTGGTGCCAATGCAAATGCCCAATTCTGAGGGTCACCCCGCAGGAAAGATATAACAATCTTGACCTGCTGAGCAGGGTCTCCAGAGGAGCGAGATTTCAAAGAAAGAAACAACTTGCAATTGTTCCTAAAATTCAGAAAACTAGATCTATCTCCAGAAAAAAACTCTGGGATAGGAATTCTAGGTTCAGACATAGGAGCATGTACAACAAAATCTTGTATATTTTGAACCTTAGCAGCAAGATTATTCAGGCTGGAAGCCAAACTCTGGACGTCCATGATAAACAGCTGAGGTCAGAGCCATTCAAGGATTAAGAGGAGGAAAGAAGCAGCCAGGCTGCAATTAAGGCTAGGCAGCAAACTCTGAGGAGGGGAAAAAAAAAAAAAAAACTTCCTCAGACTACTTTTCCTCCTACTTCAGCCAATACGATTACCACTTTCTGGCCGGCTATACTGTCATGATCCCAATGGCAAGGGATCACAAAAGGACAAGCACAAAAACAAAACGAGCTCTAGGGTGATGGAACCTGAGCTGACCGCGATCCTGAACCTAAACACACAACTAGCAGTAGCCGGGGAACGTGCCTACGATGATTCCTAGACGTCTCGCGCCAGCCGAAGGACTAACTTCCCCTATTAGAAGAAACACAGACCTCTCTTGCCTACAGAGAAACACCCCACAGAAATAGCAGCCCCCCACATGTAATGACGGTGAAATGAGAGGAAAGCACATACGTAGTTATGAAAACAGATTCAGCAAAATGAGGCCCGCTAAAGCTAGATAGCAGAGGATACAAAAGTGAACTGCGCGGTCAGCGAAAAACCCTTCAAAAAACCATCCTGAAATTACTTGAACTCATGTGCCAACTCATGGAACATGAGGAGTAATTTCAGCCCACTAGAGCAACCAGCAGCAAAGAATCACATATCTGCAAGCTGGACTAAGACAAAAATTAAGCAAAACGTGAATCAGGAAAATCAAAACTTAGCTTGTCCTGAAGATTACAGAAGCGGGTAGCAGAGGTAACAAGACACACTGATTACATTGATAGCCGGCGAGGAAATGACAAGAAAGCCAGGTTAAATAGGAAACTCCCATATCCTGATGGAACAGGTGGACACCAGAGACCGCAGAGAACACAAGTCACCCAGTACCATCAGTAACCACCAGAGGGAGCCCAAAAACAGAATTCACAACATACCAGGAACTGGATGGGGCCAATCAATCATACCAGCAACTGGATGGGGCCAATCAATCATACCAGCAACTGCATGGGGCCATGTATACCAGGAATGGGATGGGGCCAATCAATCATACCAGGAACTGGATGGGGCCAATCAATCATACCAGCAACTGCATGGGGCCATGTATACCAGGAATGGGATGGGGCCAATCAATCATACCAGGAACTGGATGGGGCCAATCATACCAGCAACTGCATGGGGCCATGTATACCAGGAATGGGATGGGGCCAATGAATCATACCAGGAACTGGATGGGGCCAATCAATCATACCAGGAACTGGATGGGGCCAATCAATCATACCAGCAACTGGATGGGGCCAATCAATCATACCAGCAGCTGCATGGGGCCATGTATACCATGAATGGGATGGGGCCAATCAATCATACCAGCAACTGCATGGGGCCATGTATACCAGGAATGGGATGGGGCCAATCAATCATACCAGGAACTGGAAGGGGCCAATCAATCATACCAGGAACTGGTGGGCCAATCAATCATACCAGGAACTGGATGGGGCCAATCAATCATACCAGCAACTGCATGGGGCCATGTATACCATGAATGGGATGGGGCTAATCAATCATACCAGCAACTGGATGGGGCCAATCAATCATACCAGCAACTGCATGGGGCCATGTATACCAGGAATGGGATGGGGCCAATCAATCATACCAGGAACTGGAAGGGGCCAATCAATCATACCAGGAACTGGAAGGGGCCAATCAATCATACCAGGAACTGGTGGGCCAATCAATCATACCAGGAACTGGATGGGGCCAATCATACCAGCAACTGCATGGGGCCATGTATACCAGGAATGGGATGGGGCCAATGAATCATACCAGGAACTGGATGGGGCCAATCAATCATACCAGGAACTGGATGGGGCCAA
Source organism: Ranitomeya imitator (assembly GCF_032444005.1). NCBI lineage: Eukaryota > Metazoa > Chordata > Amphibia > Anura > Dendrobatidae > Ranitomeya > Ranitomeya imitator. The sequence goes on along the minus strand of NC_091284.1, from coordinate 11,856,406 downwards.
TCAATCATACCAGCAACTGGATGGGGCCAATCAATCATACCAGCAGCTGCATGGGGCCATGTATACCATGAATGGGATGGGGCCAATCAATCATACCAGCAACTGCATGGGGCCATGTATACCAGGAATGGGATGGGGCCAATCAATCATACCAGGAACTGGAAGGGGCCAATCAATCATACCAGGAACTGGTGGGCCAATCAATCATACCAGGAACTGGATGGGGCCAATCAATCATACCAGCAACTGCATGGGGCCATGTATACCATGAATGGGATGGGGCCAATCAATCATACCAGCAACTGGATGGGGCCAATCAATCATACCAGCAACTGCATGGGGCCATGTATACCAGGAATGGGATGGGGCCAATCAATCATACCAGGAACTGGAAGGGGCCAATCAATCATACCAGGAACTGGAAGGGGCCAATCAATCATACCAGGAACTGGTGGGCCAATCAATCATACCAGGAACTGGAAGGGGCCAATCAATCATACCAGGAACTGGAAGGGGCCAATCAATCATACCAGGAACTGGTGGGCCAATCAATCATACCAGGAACTGGTGGGGCCAATCAATCATACCAGGAACAGGATGGGGTCAATTATATCAGAATAAGAATGAGACCATGCATACCAGGACTGGGATGGGGCCAATCATACCAGAATACAGATGTGGCCATGTATACCAGGATGGGGATGAGGGCCATGCATACCAAAATAAGGATGGGGCCATGCATACCAGGATAGGGATGAGGGGACCATATTTACCAGGATAGGTGATCTTAAGCACAAAATTGACCACATTTTTTGCTTCAGTTTTTCAGTGCATCTTATAGTCTGAAAAATACTGTATATAAATTGGGTATCGCTGTAATTGTCCTGACCCGAAGAATAAAGCTGCCTAACAAATTTTACCATACACGGAACGATATATAAAAACCAAATGCAATTCCTGAATTGCTGGTTTTTGTTCATTCTGTCTACCAAAAATCAGAGTAGAAAGCGATCAAAAAACGTCACGTGCCCGAAAATGGTACCAATAAAAATGTCAACTCATCCCGCAAAAAAACAAACCCTCTCATGACTGTTGGCGGATATATGAAAAAATTATAGCTCTCAAAATATGGTGAGGCAAAAACTAGTTTTTGCAATAAAAACATCTTTTAGTGTGTAACAGCTGCCAAACACAATTATTTTATCCTTTTCTCTGCATTGAGCTCTTACACCGGGGTTTCCGTGTAAATCTCTGAAATACGTGATTCAGACGGAACCCCCAGTGGAACATTCCCTATAATGAGGCAGATGGAGGCACTGTGGATGCTGCCTGACCTGTGATCCAGCAGTGTCTGTCTTTTTAGGATTGCATAAAAGTGCGGCCGGCCACAGTTTTGTGCACTTCTGAAAAGAAGGACACCGCTGAACAGAGGCCAGATGGAGTCCAGAGTAATTGCTGCCTCATTATAGTGAGTGGATCCCTCGGGGGTTTCATCTGTCACATCACTCAGAGATTCAGATGGAAACCCCAAAGTAAGTGGTCAGCGTAGAGCGCCAGATAAAAGTGATCCCAAACGTTATAAAAGCTTCAACTCAATCCACAAAAAAAGCAAGTCCCCACTCAGGTCTATCATCTGTTAACAGAAATATAGGGGGCTTCCACGTTACTGGTAGAACAAAGGCTCTGGAAAAGCAAAATGGCTCCTCACCCACCAAAAGAAATTCAGCACATTCTTTTCTCCCAAATTCCCCCCTCCGTTCTGAGCCTCACAGTGTACCTAAACCACATATAGCGTCCACGTTTAGCATTTCTGTACTGATGAGAGCCCGCCTAATTTACAAGTGCATGTCACCAGAAGCACAGGCTGGGCATAACGTACTGGTCACTATAAGATACTGGTCACTAGAGCGCACTGGTCACTACAACGTACTGGTGACTGCAACTGACTGATTACTACACTGTACTGATCATTACAACGGCAGTTTGCAATTTTCACTCGGCAACATTCATTGCTGCCTGTTTCTGAAAAACACCCATGGAGTCAAAATCGTCACTTCACCTGTAGATACATTTACAAAGGGTTATAATTTCCAAACTGGGGTCACTTGAGGGGGGATTCTGCTTTTCTAGCACTTAGGGGCTCTCTATATGGAATCTGCAAACTATTCTAGGAAAATCTACGTTCCAGGAGGCAAACAGCGTTCTGTCCCTCCCCAGTCTCTCCGTGTGGCTAAGTAGTACTGCACAACCGCATATAAGATAATGCCACGTTCAGTGGAAATTGTGGTACAAATTCTGTGCTATTTTTACCCATGACCCAGTATGAAAATGTAAAACTTTGGGCTAACACACAATCTTGGAGGTAAAAATATAAATTATTTTATCTTCACTGGCCAATGCTATAAAAGTTTGTGACACCTTTGGTGTCAATATGATCACTGCAGCCCTAGATTAATTCATTGAGAGGTGTAGTTTGTAAAATGGGGTCACTTATGGGGGGTTCTGCTGTGTTGGCACCTCAGGAGCTCTGGCAATGTGACATGGCACCCTCAAACAAGTGCTGCAAAATCTGCACTTTAATATGGCATTTCTTCCCTTCTGAGCTTTGCACTGTGCCTCAAAAGAAGTTTTCGATGACATATGGGGTATCAACAAACAGGGCCGGCGTCAGCACCCGGCATACCCGGGCAAGTGCCGGGGCCCTGGCGAGACAGGGGGGCCCATTCAGGGCCGGCATTAGGGGCAGGCAGGTGCTAGTGCCTAGGGCCCCCGCTCCCCCAGGGACCCTCAGCTAGCGGCACATCACGCAGCTGCTATGGGTCCCCTGTGAGGCAGGGGGGCCCGCCTGTCCCAAGCGCCAACTCCCCACCGCCGCTTTGAACTTTACCGGCGTCTGCCGGTAAAGTTCAAAGCAAATGATGGAGGAGAGAGCGTCACCTGATGCTCCCTCTCCCATCATTCCCCACTCTGCCTCTGACACTGCCGCTGCGGATGCGCGATGACATCATCGTGCACTCGCTGTGTGTCAGGCAGTGCAGCGGCAGCAGCCGAGACTGGAGCAGGGAGGGAGCAGCGCTGCAAGGGAACATTGAGAGGTGAGGAGTGTTTTTTTTTTGTAACTGTAACAGTGAGTACTGGTCCTGGACTATGGGGCCATTCTTCGGGGGAGGGGGGCTGTGCTGTATGCTACATGTCTGTGCTATATACTTCATGGCTGTTCTATATACTACGTGGGCTGTGCTATATACTACGTCGACCGTGTTATATACTACGTGGGCTGTTATATGCTACGTGGGCTGTGCTATATACTACATGGCTGTTCTATATACTACGTGGGCTGTGTTATATAATATGTGGCTGTGCTATATACTATATGGGCTGTTATATGCTACGTGGGCTGTGCTACAGTATATACTGCATGGCTGTTCTATATACTACGTGGGCTGTGTTATATAATATGTGGCTGTGCTATATACTATATGGGCTGTTATATGCTATGTGGGCTGTGCTATATACTACATGGCTGTTCTATATACTACGTGGGCTGTGTTATATAATATGTGGCTGTGCTATATACTATACACTATATGGGCTGTTATATGCTACGTGGGCTGTGCTATATACTACATGGCTGTTCTATATACTGCGTGAGCTGTGTTATATAATATGTGGCTGTGCTATATACTATATGGGCTGTTATATGCTACGTGGGCTGTTATATACTACATGGCTGTGTTATATGCTACGTGGCTGTGCTATATATTACGTGGGCTGTGTTATATACTACATGGCTGTGTTATATGCGATCATGAATCGTGGTATGTGTTAAAGGGGGGCCCACTGAAACTCTTTCGCCCGGGGCCCTCAAAAACCTGGAGCCGGCTCTGTCAACAAACTCAGGAGAAGTTGCACAACAAATTTGGGGGTCCATTTTCTCCTGTTACCCTTGTGAAAATACAAAATTTGGAGCTAAAAAAGATTTTTGCAGGAAAAATTTGATTTTTTTTTTTTTATTATTCACGGCTTAACGTTTTAAACTTCTGTGAAGCGCCTGGGGGTTCAAGCTGCTTAATACATATCTAGATAAGTTCTTTAGGGGCTCTAGTTTACAAAATGTCACTTCTTGGAGGTTTCCACTGTTTAGGCAGAGCAGGGGCTCTCCAAATATGACATGGCGTCCGCTACTTATGCCAGCAAATTTTACTGTCAGAAAGTGAAATGGTGCTCCTTCCCTTCAGAGCCGGGCTGTGCGCCCAAACAGTAGATTTCCCCCACATATGAGGTGTTGGCATCAGGAGAAATTGCTTATCCTTGCGAAAGAAAAAAAAAATTAGGTTTAAAAAAATTTTTTTTGTGAAAGAAAAGTAAATGTTTATTTTTTTCTTTCTACATTCCAAAAATTCCTGTGAAGCACCTGAGGGGTTAATAAACTTTGAATGTAGTTTTGAGCACCTTGAGGGCTGCAGTTTTTAGAATGGTGTCACTCTTAGGTATTTTCTGTCATATAGGCTCCTCAAAGTCACTTCAAATATGAGGTGGTCCCTAAAAAAAATGGTTTTGCAAAGTTTGTTGTGAAGACTGCCCGAGTCTTCCACCGTCCATCTGAACGTAGTGTAAGACGAGTAACAGGACGAGTAACTCATCCTCTGACCCACATTGACCTGGAATAGCCAGAGTGACCTTATAATGACCTTCAGTGACCAGTTATCTGTTATTGGACCGATTCTATGAATTCTTCGCACAGATTGTGGCTCGTGACCGTCCGCCGGAGCAGAAAGCTTCTCTCAAGGTAAAGCTGCTGTAGGGGAAAGGTACTACCAGAAACCAGACTCCAGGTGATCATGAATGGTCCTGTGCTGGGACTTGTAGCTCCACAGCAGTTCTCTGCTCTCAGCTGCCCACTCTCAGTGCAGCGCCCCCTGTGTCTGCTCCTCGTCTCTGCGGTCATGATGCACTGTACCAGTGATGACGACTGGATGTAATGACAGCAGAGATGATTCATGCGGTTTCTGTAACCGCAGCTCCACGTCCTATTATTAGAAGACAGAGCGAGTGCAGCAGAGATAAGAAGAGCTGCCCCTCAGCCTGATGTCTCCGGGGGTCCTACACACAGGTAACACAGGGAGCAGGTACAGCAGGGGTTAATATCAGGGGTATGGGGTGCAGAGTCCTGGTATATGGCACATATAGGGGGCCACATTCACATACAGAACGTTTTCTTACTCTTCGGTCACCGGCGCTCAGATTTTACACGACCAATTTTATTTTTCAGTGATGAGATTTTCGGATTTTTCGGGGTCCGCAGCTCCGTGATCGATTTCCATTAATTGTTAAGGGGTAAACAGGGGAGAATAACAGTGTATTGAAACTGGTGATAAAATATCGTTTATTGCTAATTCCACCATTGTGTCCCGATGACAATTTACTATAGAAAACTTCATATTTTTTCTTTTAACCCTTTGAGAACACGGTCAGTTTTGTTTTTTCACTTAGTTTTTTCCTCGTCACCATATTTTTTATTTTCCGTCCACATCACAGTACTGAGGCTCATTTACTTCGAGATGAATTGTAGTTTTAATTAAAAAAATTAACTTTATCAAATAATGAACTAAAAAATGGGAAAACATTCTAAATTCGGGGAAAGTGCAGGGAAGCAGCAATGTCGCCATTGTTTCTGGGGTTTTGTTTTCATGATATTCACTTTGCAGCAAAAACGACCTGGAAACTTTGTTGTACTGTGTGTTGGTACAAATATGATAGAAATGTGCGCAGTCCCAGCAGATGATCTCCACGCCCGTCACATCCACGGATCAGTCACTTCTCGCCCCTTTCCTACCACTATCGGTGAGAATTACCCAGGTGATCTGTTCCTCCATCGCTGACTTTCTCCGTGTCACATATTGTGGTACATGGTGATGAGGGCTCGGCGGCCTCAGACCTCACATACATGAAGAAGACACAGGATGTGGAGGTTGTGGGCAGCAGCGCATCCTGTCCACTGCGGAGCAGCGCTCGGGGGCCGGGGACAAGAGACGAAGCCGATTCTACAGGATCCCAATAAGGAAGGAAATGGGGAAGAAGCTCAGGATCCTCGTGTGACACAAGCGGCTGGACACCAGGATTAGATGGCGATAGTTGGGTTTAGGGTCTCGTCTAGTGGGAGAGGGGGATGTGAAGAACGACGAGCGATAAATCTGCTGGACTTGTGGTTTTGTAGACTCTTATATGAAGGAGGAAGAGAAGATTTTCTATATTTCCTGTTAGTAACAATTATGTAGTTACAATCACAGTTATGAGCGCAACAATGGATCACAAAGGAGCTGAGCACCGCCATCCAGTGCTCAAATAATACTGTAAATAGCGCTCAGTAATACTGTATATAGTGCTCAGTAATACCATGTACAGTGCTCAGAAATACAGTATACAGTGCTCACTACTACTGTATACAGTGCTTAGTAATACCGTATACAGTGCTTAGTAATACCATGTATGGTTCTCAGTAATACTGTATACAATGTAGCAAAAATAGTGGAGGAACTAAGATGGTCTTTGGTCTTTATATATATATATATATATATATATATATATATATATATATATATATATATATATATAATTTCCAAATTGGGGAAAACCCCAAATAAACCCTCACTAGAACACCATAAAATTGAACTCTTATTTCTATTGATTAAAATAAACTATACACAAAGGGTATAAAACTTTTTGTTCTTAATCTGTCTTGAAAGTCTGCAGCTATTTTCTGCAGTATTCCTGCTAATTTATATTTATAAAGTGTATAGCACCCGGTATGCTAATACATATTAGCATAAAAGAGCAACACAATTTAAGCCCCTGATGACACCGCTAGCACAGTGAAACATGTTGGGGGGACGCTGGTTTTAAAATTTGCCCTTATTTGCTCTTTTTTCTAATAACCAGATGAGGGAAAGCTGATCGCTGCAGGCTGGTGTTATTGTTCTGGGAAGGAGCCAATATCCATAAAGGTTCCCAGCCTATTAATATCAGCCTGCAGCTGTCTAATTTGCCTTAGCTGGTTATTAAAAATAGAGAGTCCCTACAAAAAATAACATGAGGTACACCTTATTCCTCATAACCACCTAAGGCTAAATAGACAGCTGTGGCTGATATTCATAGACTGGTAAGGGGCCATGGATGTTGGCTCCCTCCCAGAATAATAAGACAAGCCCACAGCCGCCCAAGAAATGGTGCATCCACTAGATGTGCGAATTCTGGCACTTAGCCTCAACTCTTCCTGTTTTCCCTGGTGCTTTGGGAAGCGGGTGTCACGCTCGGGTGCTGGTAAGTCCGGCAGATGGCGCAACATACACCAATGACAGGATGGAATAGGGAGAGGAAGGTTCTAACAGTAGGGAACGAGGGATAGGGCACCTCCTGACTCTAACCTGTGCCTGTCCATAATCTCCCCTAACGCCCTATGTGGGTCCTTCCCCATGCCACCATCATGTGCCTTATCCCTGATTGTCACCTCAATATACCCTGACTCATGAAGAGTGCCTATACGCAAGTTTATATTATCTACAACTTGGGTCAAACTCCTCTGGCTGAGAGGAACAAAGTCAATTGCACAAATAGGAATTGGCTCACCAGTGTCTTACCGATTAGACCATGGGTCTGAACAAAGCAATAATCCACCAAACTGACTCCAGCTTCACTATCCACAAGGACCAGTATAGTTTCTGCTTCCCCACCAACCACTACTTCAGCAAAAATGGTGAACTGAGTCGAAAAACTGAAAGAAATGTACACACCCTGGTCATCCTCCACACAACCAGGGGAACGCGGCTTTTGTGATGGAGTACCAATTTTGGCGTGAGATTGGCAAGACATTAATATAATGATCAGTCAGACCACAGAAAAAATATGCCACCGTCCCACGGTGATCCTCAGGCAACCTAGTTTGAGAAGAGACTCCTCTAACCTGCATGAGTACGTCCATCTGCACCTGTGTGTCCTCCTCCCCAGGAAGAATAACAGGGGGTAGAGTTGGTGCATGTCTCTCCCTGAGGCTTCTATCCACCTCAATACAGATGACAGCGTGTGAGCCAGCAGCTCTGAGCGGCAGTAAAAAGCTTACCGCCGGTCACAGGCGTCGACTGATGAGAATACGACTCTCTACTGAGTACATCAAAAAAATTCCCAATAATTAACCACAAGGCACTTCAACAATACATACCCACAAAAAAGACCTACAATAAAGTAGTCAAAATGAAGCGAACCAAATTATTAAAATAACCATATTTATTGAAAACACATTTTGTGTATAAAAATGACAGACAGAAAACATAATCCAAGATATTCAACAGGAGGGACTCCGGACAGTGTACCCAGTTTAATATTAAAGATAGTAAATATATAGCTCCGACCAAAATATCATATGCTATAATACTCCCTTAGCCATAATATATGCATTTGAGACATTCTCAGGGATAAAATTCGTACCTAGACTTAATGAACAGGGACCTAGAGCTTGAGAGGGAAGGGTAAAACCGCAGGCACAGAGCACAACACAACGCTATACCACAAATTAGTAAATGACACTTGACACATTCAGAGAATTATTCCTGTCCACACAAAGGGCCCGGAACACCACGGACCAATGTGCTGAAAACCAACAGTGTCCGTAAAGTAGCATGAATTCAAGGTTCCATTACCGGTCAGCAGCGCTGTGATAAAGTGCCGATGTCTGCGGGAATACCCAGGACTGCCACGGAGACCCTCCTCACCCCCTCGGTGAGGAGGGGGCCGGGGACAAGAGATGAAGCCGATTCTACAAGATCCCAATAAGGAAGGAAATGGGGAAGAAGCTCGGGATCCTTGTGCGACACGAGCGGCTGGACGCCAGGATTAGATGGCGATAGTTGGGTTTAGGGTCTCGTCTAGTGGGAGAGGGGGATGTGAAGAGCGACGAGCGATAAATCTGCTGGACTTGTGGTTTTGTAGACTCTTATATGAAGGAGGAAGAGAAGATTTCCTATATTTCCTGCTAGTAACAATTATAAATCAGATGTAGTCACAATCACAGTCATGAGCGCAACAATGGATCACAAAGGAGCTGAGCACCGCCATCCATTGCTCAAATAATACCGTAAATAGCGCTCAGTAATACTGTATATAGTGCACAGTAATACCATATACAGTGCTTAGTAGTGCCGTATACAGTGCTCAGTACTACTGTATACAGTGCTTAGTAATATCGCTTATGGTTCTCAGTTATACTGTATACAATGTAGCAAAAATAGTGGAGGAACTAAGATGGTCTTTGGAGGGAGATATATATATATATAATTTCCAAATTGGGGAAAACCCCAAATAAACCCTCACTAGAACACCATAAAATTGAACTCTTATTTCTATTGATTAAAATAAACTATACACAAAGGGTATAAAACTTTTTGTTCTTAATCTGTCTCGAAAGTCTGCAGCTATTTTATGCAGTATTCCTGCTAATTTATATTTATAAAGTGTATAGCACCCGGTATGCTAATACATATTAGCATAAAAGAGCAACACAATTTAAGCCCCTGATGACACCGCTAGCACAGTGAAACATGTTGGGGGGACGCTGGTTTTAAAATTTGCCCTTATTTGCTCTTTTTTCTAATAACCAGATGAGGGAAAGCTGATCGCTGCAGGCTGGTGTTATTGTTCTGGGAAGGAGCCAATATCCATAAAGGTTCCCAGCCTATTAATATCAGCCTGCAGCTGTCTAATTTGCCTTAGCTGGTTATTAAAAATAGAGAGTCCCTACAAAAAATAACATGAGGTACACCTTATTCCTCATAACCACCTAAGGCTAAATAGACAGCTGTGGCTGATATTCATAGACTGGTAAGGGGCCATGGATGTTGGCTCCCTCCCAGAATAATAAGACAAGCCCACAGCCGCCCAAGAAATGGTGCATCCACTAGATGTGCGAATTCTGGCACTTAGCCTCAACTCTTCCTGTTTTCCCTGGTGCTTTGGGAAGCGGGTGTCACGCTCGGGTGCTGGTAAGTCCGGCAGATGGCGCAACATACACCAATGACAGGATGGAATAGGGAGAGGAAGGTTCTAACAGTAGGGAACGAGGGATAGGGCACCTCCTGACTCTAACCTGTGCCTGTCCATAATCTCCCCTAACGCCCTATGTGGGTCCTTCCCCATGCCACCATCATGTGCCTTATCCCTGATTGTCACCTCAATATACCCTGACTCATGAAGAGTGCCTATACGCAAGTTTATATTATCTACAACTTGGGTCAAACTCCTCTGGCTGAGAGGAACAAAGTCAATTGCACAAATAGGAATTGGCTCACCAGTGTCTTACCGATTAGACCATGGGTCTGAACAAAGCAATAATCCACCAAACTGACTCCAGCTTCACTATCCACAAGGACCAGTATAGTTTCTGCTTCCCCACCAACCACTACTTCAGCAAAAATGGTGAACTGAGTCGAAAAACTGAAAGAAATGTACACACCCTGGTCATCCTCCACACAACCAGGGGAACGCGGCTTTTGTGATGGAGTACCAATTTTGGCGTGAGATTGGCAAGACATTAATATAATGATCAGTCAAAAACAAAAAATGACATGAGGTACACCTTATTCCTCATAACAAGCTAAGGCTAAATAGACAGCTGTGGCTGATATTCATAGACTGGTAAGGGGCCATGGATGTTGGCTCCCTCCCAGAATAATAAGATAAGCCCACAGCCGCCCAAGAAATGGTGCATCCACTAGATGTGCGAATTCTGGCACACTGTTGTGAATTCCGCTCTTGGGCTCCCTCCGGTGGTTTTAAGTGGCACTTTTGTGAGTTCTGCTCTTCGGCTCCCTCTAGTGGTTTTAAGTGGAATGGCTGCTCCTTGGATTTAGCAGTCTGCAGCTGCTTCCACTGATTGTCTTTCTGCTCGGCTATTTATGCCTGGCTCTTCCCTTCAGCCAGTGCCACTTGTCAATGGTTCCTGGTTGGATTCACATCTCTCTTGGATTTCCCTGATATCCTGACCAGTTCAGCAAAGATAAGTCCTTTCTTTGCTCTTTTCTGTCCACATGTTGTGGACTTATTCGTTCTGTGCATTCTATGTTTTGTCCAGCTTGTCAGTATGGATTAATTCAGTTAAGCTGGAAGCTCTGGGAAGCAGATTTACCCTCCACACCTTTAGTCAGGTGTGGAGATTTTTGTAAACTCTGTGTGGATTTTTGTAGTTTTTAATACTAACCGCACAGTATTCCGTCCTGTCCTATCTATCTAGCTAGACTGGCCTCCTGTGCTACATCCTGGTTTCATTCTACGTATGTCTTTTCCCTCTCCACTCACAGTCATTACTTGTGGGGGGCTATCTATCCTTTGGGGATTTTCTCTGAGGCAAGATAGTTTTCCTGTTTCTATCTTTAGGGGTAGTTAGTTCTCAGGCTGTGACGAGGTGCCTAGGGAGTGACAGGAGCATCCCACGGCTACTTCTAGTGTTGTGTTGAGCTTAGGGACTGCGGTCAGTACAGGTACCACCTCCTTCAGAGCTCGTCCCATGTTGCTCCTAAACCACCAGTTCATAACACACTTAGCCTCAACTCTTCCTGTTTTCCCTGGTGCTTTGGGAAGCGGGTGTCACGCTCGGGTGCTGGTAAGTCCGGCGGATGGCGCAACATACACCAATGACGGGGTGGAATAGGGAGAGGAATGTCCTAACAGTAGGGAACGAGGGATGGGGCACCTCCTGACTCTAACCTGTGCCTGTCCATAATCTCCCCTAACGCCCTATGTGGGTCCTTCCCCACGCCACTATCTCGTGCCTTATCCCTGATTGTCACCTCAATATACCCTGACTCATGAAGAGTCCCTATACGCAAGTTTATATTATCTACAACTTGGGTCAAATAGCACAAATTGGAATGTGTCTTACCGATCAGACCATGGATCTGAACAAAGCAATAATCCACCAAACTGACTCCAGGCTCCACTATCCACAAGGACCGGTATAGTTTCAGCTTCCCCACCAACCACTACTTCAGCCAAAATGGTGAACTGAGTCGAAAAACTGGAGGAAATGTACACACCCTGGTCATCCTCCACACAACCAGGGGAACGCGGCTTTTGTGATGGAGTACCAATTTTGGCGTGAGATTGGCAGACATTAATATAATGATCAGTCAGACCACAGAAAAAATATGCCACCATCCCACGGTGAACCTCAGGCAACCTAGTTTGAGAAGAGACTCCTAACCTGCATGGGTTCGTCCATCTACACCTGTGTGTCCTTCTCCCTAGGAAGAATAACGGGGTAGGGTCGGTGTATGTCTCTCCCTGAGGCTTCTATCCACCTCAATACAGATGACAGCGTGTGAGCCAGCAGCTCTGACCGGCAGTAAAAAGCTTACCGCCGGTCACAGGCGTTGACTGATGAGAATACGACTCATCAGAGTACGCCTGGTCTCGCTGATAGCGGCGAGAGCAGATGAGGCTGATGTGAATATTCATGTGCAATAAATAAATAATAAAAGCAAATGGCGTGGGCTCCCCTCTATTTCTGATAATCATTGCAGGTAAAGCTGAGAGTTTCGGGCTGCAGCCGCCAGTTGTCAGCTTTAATTTGGCTGGTTATCAAAAATAGAGGGGCCCTCACGCCATATTTTTTTTATTATTTAAATAAATATTTTTTAAAAAACGGCATAGGGTCCCCTCCATTTTTGACTTTTTGACTGTTCTTCTCATGTGTCTACACAGGTATCCTCTTTATCCTAGCTGGACTACCACTCTCATCGGAAAAAGTCTATGTGCAGACAGGTTCAGACATCACCGACTGTGGCATGAAATGTACTCATACTGATGGTAACATTAGGTTGTACAAAGAATGTGAAGGTAAAAACATGATCCTGATAACTCTGTGGTGTCATCGCCTCATAACCCAGAAGGAAAATGAACCCCGACTCCACCTGGACACGAGAAGTGGATGCTGGACCTTGAGAGACGCCTGGAAGAACGACTCCTGTGTGTACAACGTCACACTTTACAGGAGTCAGGAGACATTTCTGCTCTCCACACAAATCATTGTACTGGGTAAGATTTGATATTGACCACAGAGCTAGCGATCTACACCCCTCACCGAGACCCAGGTCCATGACTGGTGGTGACCAACTTTCTCCTGATACTTCCAGATCCAGTTCTAATCTCCAACATCACCAGTAACAGCAGCCGGCCGGGTCAGGACATCGCTGTGAGTGTCCAGTTCTATGGAGAGGAGACGGTTGTGACCTGGGAGGTGGACGGGGGGCTTCTCCCTGACCGATACCGACTGATAGATGATAATAGGACGGTGATTATCCCGAGAGCCCAGAGAGACGACGCCGAGAGGAGACTCCGTGTCCGGATCACAAACCCAGTCAGTGAGCAGACTGGGGAATACCAGCTGGAGGTTACAGGTAAGAAGATATTAGCTAAGCGGAGCGAGGTACTCCTTTTAGGAAAACTCCTTATAGAAATGGAGAATCACTCTACCTTCCACCACTAACAAATGACTAAAACCAAAGCGCTGATTTTTATTAGATCAAGTTTACCCCCACATACCTTCCTTTGGCGGGCTCACATGGAGGCTGGTTGTGGAATCTGCTAGGCCATTTAGAAGTCTACGATATCCCCAACTTTCAAGATATCTTTGCCTCTGGAGGTCCCAGGCAGGAGATATTGTCATCATGCTTCCTATCACGATTTTACCTTTCTATAGAGATGAAACATGGCATGGAAAGCATAATTCATCATTAATTTACTACGACGCTGAAAATATATCTCCCATAAATATTGATTGATGCAAACCTAAATATTCATCATTGGCTCCAGCGAGTCTGAGATAATTCTTTTGAACAGAGGAAGTTGATTCTTTTCAATAGCGGACCCCCTGTACTTCTCTGCCTCTCCGTATACGAATCCCAGGCTTGTTGACTGGTTCTAATCAGAATCCCCCAAGATCTGGTAATTCTTAATTACATGTTCACAACAGAAGGTCCTGCTTCAATGGAGATTAAAGTGTCTGCTCTTTCTCATTTACCCAGTTATAATTAATCCCATTTGTTCAATATGAGGGTGATAGGTTCCCTCTCTGGAGATGTCTTTATGGATTATGTAGCTCCATCCTTCTATGCCCCGTGTACTGGAGATTATTGGCGTGGGGTATTGCTGGGGCAGGTGATCTGACATATAACATGGGTACACATCTTACTCCAATCTCTGCTATACTTTGTGTTTCTCCGGTTTTAGTCTCAGGATCTTCTCAGCAGATGTACCTGATTACGATGGCCTCTGTTTTTGCTGTTAAACTCCTTTTCCTCCTATCTATGGTGAGTATAAATCTTCCTCTTTTGTCTCCTTGAAATTTGTCTTCGCTTATTTGCTCACCTATTTTTCTTTTCTTTCTCGCTGGTCACTTTATAGAAATAAATCTAGAAATCGATCTTTAAAACTAAGACCCCCGACGTTTCCCACAGCAGACCCTGATGTGAGATTCTCAAATATTAGTAAATGTTATTAATCATATGTATTAGTTCATGGGTCGTTCTGGGGGTTGTGTGACTGGATCATTACAGATAATGGAGAACAAGAAGCCGACATAAGACCTTGATCAGTGTCTTTACTATTTTCTTCTGTCCGGGGTCACATTGGTCAGACCCTCGATTTAGAAATCAACAGCAAAACCGATCTGTTTGGCATCAGCTTTTAATATGGGGAAATCTCTTTATTCCCAGTACTGATAAAACCTCTGATATTCATCTTAGGGGGCTACAGACTGTGGACTCGGGTTTCCTCATTGTATACATTGGCTCTGTGGGGGGTGCTGTGTGAATCCTGTTTTCGGAGCTTAAACCATCGTGTGATGCCGCCTAGTGATGTTAATAATAATAATAATTTTATTTCTATAGGGTGAACATATTCTGCAATACCTTACAATAAGCAGGGACATTAAAGACATCACAAAGTAACGAATACTTCACCAGTTACAGGAGGAATGAGGGTCCGGCTGCTCCAAGCTACAGTCTATGAGGAAATAGGGGGGACACAATAGGCAAATAGTGCTTGTCATGTACGGTCCAGCCATCATTATAATAAATGGGCATTTCAAATAAACTGCATGATCCGGTCACCGGCCAGTATCTGTATCTGTACATGTATGATCCGGTCACCAGCCAGTATCTGTATATGTACATGTATGATCCGGTCACCAGCCAGTATCTGTATATGTACATGTATGATCCGGTCACCAGCCAGTATCTGTATATGTACATGTATGATCCGGTCACCGGCCAGTATCTGTATATGTACATGTATGATCCGGTCATCAGCCAGTATCTGTATATGTACATGTATGATCCGGTCACCGGTCAGTATCTGTATATGTACATGTATGATCCGGTCACCAGCCAGTATCTGTATATGTACATGTATGATCCGGTCACCGGCCAGTATCTGTATATGTACATGTATGATCCGGTCATCAGCCAGTATCTGTATATGTACATGTATGATCCGGTCACCGGTCAGTATCTGTATATGTACTTGTATGATCCGATCACCGGCCAATATCTGTATATGTACTTGTATGATCCGGTCACCGGTCAGTATCTGTATATGTACTTGTATGATCCGATCACCGGCCAATATCTGTATATGTACTTGTATGATCCGGTCACCGGCCAGTATCTGTATCTGTACTTGTATGATCCGATCACCGGCCAATATCTGTATATGTACATGTATGATCCGGTCACCGGTCAGTATCTGTATATGTACTTGTATGATCCGGTCACCGGCCAGTATCTGTATCTGTACTTGTATGATCCGATCACCGGCCAGTATCTGTGTATGTACATGTATGATCCGGTCACCGGTCAGTATCTGTATATGTACTTGTATGATCCGGTCACCGGCCAGTATCTGTATCTGTACATGTATGATTCGGTCACCGTCCAGTAGCTGTATATGTACATGTATGATCCGGTCACCGGCCAGTATCTGTATATGTACATGTATGATCCGGTCACCGGCCAGTATCTGCATATGTACATGTATGATCCGGTCACCGGCCAGTATCTGTACATGTATGATTCGGTCACCGTCCAGTATCTGTGTATGTACATGTATGATCCGGTCACCGGCCAGTATCTGTGTATGTACATGTATGATCTGCTCACCGGCCAGTATCTGTATATGTACATGTATGATCCGGTCACCGGCCAGTATCTGTGTATGTACATGTATGATCTGCTCACCGGCCAGTATCTGCATATATACATGTATGATCCGGTCACTGGCCAGTATCTGCATATGTACATGTATGATCTGGTAACCGGCCAGTATGTGTATATGTACATGTATGATCCGGTCATCGGCCAGTACGTGTATATGTACATGTATGATCCGGTCACCGGACAGTATCTGTATCTGTACATGTATGATCCGGTCATCAGCCAGTATCTGTATATGTACATGTATGATCCGGTCAACAGCCAGTATCTGTATATGTACATGTATGACCCGATCACCGGCCAGTATCTGTATATTTACATGTATGATCCGATCACCGGCCACTATCTGTATATGTACATGTATGATCCGGTCACCGGCCAGTATCTGTATATGTACATGTATGATCCGGTCACCGGCCAGTATCTGTATATGTACATGTATGATCCGGTCACCGGCCAGTATCTGTATACACTATGTTCCAAATTATTATGCAAATTACATTTTTATCGGATTTTCCTAAATGGTTGGTGCAAATGACAGCCAGCCTAATAAAAGTAATCAACCGTTAGAGTATACATCGAATTTTATTGGAGAAACCTCCCAATGATAACAGTATAATCTCCAAAATGAATAAAAACTTAAAATGCACTGTTCCAAATTATTATGCACAGTAGAATTTATAAACATTCGATATGTTTTAAAGAACTGAAAATGCTCATTTGTGGAATTCGCAGCATTAACAGGTCACATTCACTGAACAAAAAAGCTATTTAACTCCAAAACATCCCAACAGGCCACGTTACATGTTAGCATAGGACCCCTTCTTTGATATCACCTTCACAGTTCTTGCATCCATTGAACTTGTATGATTTTGGAGAGCCTCTGCTTGTACGTCTTTGCATGAAGTCAGAATCGCCTCCCAGAGCTGCTGTGTTGATGTGATCGGCCTCCCACCCTCATAGATCTTTTGCTTGATGATACTCCAAAGGTTCTCTATAGGGTTGAGGTCAGGGGAAGATGGTGGCCACACCATGAGTTTATCTCCTTTTATGCCCATAGCAGCCAATGACTCAGAGGTATCCTTTGCAGCATGAGATGGTGCATTGTCATGGATGATGATGATTTTGCTCCTGAAAGCACGTTTCTGCCTTTAGACCATGGAAGAAAGTTGTCAGTCAGAATCTCTATATACTTTGCAGAGGTCATTTTCACACCTTCAGGAACCTTAACCCCTTTCTGCCATTAGACGTACTATTGCGTCCATGTGGGGTGGGCTTTACTTCCCAAGGACGCAATAGTACGTCATGTGCGATCGGCAGCGCTCACGGGGGGAGCGCCGCCGATCGCGGCCGGGTGTCAGCTGTTTATCGCAGCTGACATCCGGCACTATGTGCCAGGAGCGGTCACGGACCGCCCCCGGCACATTAACCCCCGGCACACCGCGATCAAAGATGATCGCGATGTGCCGGCGGTACAGGGAAGCACCGCGCAGGGAGGGGGCTCCCTGCGGGCTTCCCTGAGCCCCCCGCAGCAACGCGATGTGATCGCGTTGCTGCGAGGGTCTCACCTCCCTCCCTGCTCCCTCCAGCCCCGGATCCAAGATGGCCGCGGATCCGGGTCCTGCAGGGAGGGAGGTGGCTTCACAGAGCCTGCTCAGAGCAGGCACTGTGAAGCAGCCTGCACTCCTATCAGATCAGTGATCTGACAGAGTGCTGTGCAAACTGTCAGATCACTGATCTGTGATGTCCCCCCCTGGGACAAAGTAAAAAAGTAAAAAAAAAAATTTCAAATGTGTAAAAAAAAATAAAAAAAAATATTCCAAAATAATGAAAAAAAAAATAAAAATATTATTCCCATAAATACATTTCTTTATCTAAATAAAAAAAACAAAACAATAAAAGTACACATATTTAGTATCGCCGCGTCCGTAACGGCCCGACCTATAAAACTGGCCCACTAGTTAACCCCTTCAGTAAACACCGTAAGAAAAAAAAAAAAAAAACGAGGCAAAAAACAACGCTTGATAATCATACCGCCGAACAAAAAGTGGAATAACACGCGATCAAAAAGACAGATATAACTAACCATGGTACCGCTGAAAACGTCATCTTGTCCCGCAAAAAACGAGCCGCCATACAGCATCATCAGCAAAAAAATAAAAAAGTTATAGTCCTGAGAATAAAGCGATGCAAAAATAATTATTTTTTCTATAAAATAGTTTTTATCGTATAAAAGCGCCAAAACATAAAAAAATGATATAAATGAGGTGTCGCTGTAATCGTACTGACCCGAAGAATAAAACTGCTTCATCAATTTTACCAAACGCGGAACGGTATAAACGCCTCCCCCAAAAGAAATTCATGAATAGCTGGTTTTTGGTCATTCTGCCTCACAAAAATCGGAATAAAAAGCGATCAAAAAATGTCACGTGCCCGAAAATGTTACCAATAAAAACATCAACTCGTCCCGCAAAAACCAAGACCTCACATGACTCTGTGGACCAGAATATAGAAAAATTATAGCTCTCAAAATGTGGTAACGCAAAAAATATTTTTTGCAATAAAAAGCGTCTTTCAGTGTGTGACGGCTGCCAATCATAAAAATCCGCTAAAAAACCCGCTATAAAAGTAAATCAAACCCCCCTTCATCACCCCCTTAGTTAGGGAAAAATAAAAAAAATGTATTTATTTCCATTTTCCCATTAGGGCTAGGGTTAGAGTTAGGGCTAGGGTTAGGGCTAGGGTTAGGGCTAGGGTTAGGGCTAGGGTTAGGGCTAGGGTTAGGGCTAGGGTTAGGGCTAGGGTTAGGGTTAGGGCTAGGGTTAGGGCTAAGGTTAGGGCTAGGGTTAGGGCTAGGGTTAGGGTTAGGGCTAGGGTTAGGGCTAGGGTTAGGGTTAGGGCTAGGGTTAGGGCTAGGGCTAGGGTTAGGGCTAGGGCTACAGTTTGGGTTGGGGCTAAAGTTACAGTTAGGGTTTAGATTACATTTACGGTTGGGAATAGGGTTGGGATTAGGGTTAGGGGTGTGTCAGGGTTAGAGGTGTGGTTAGGGTTACTGTTGGGATTAGGGTTAGGGATGTGTTTGGATTAGGGTTTCAGTTATAATTGGGGGGTTTCCACTGTTTAGGCACATCAGGGGCTCTCCAAACGCGACATGGCGTCTGATCTCAATTCCAGCCAATTCTGCGTTGAAAAAGTAAAACAGTGCTTCTTCCCTTCCGAGCTCTCCCGTGTGCCCAAGCAGGGGTTTACCCCAACATATGGGGTATCAGCGTACTCAGGACAAATAGGACAACAACTTTTGGGGTCCAATTTCTCCTGCTACCCTTGGGAAAATACAAAACTCGGGGCTAAAACATATTTTTTGTGGGAAAAAAAAGATTTTTTATTTTCACGGCTCTGCGTTATAAACTGTAGTGAAACACTTGGGGGTTCAAAGTTCTCACAACACATCTAGATTAGTTCCCTGGGGGGTCTAGTTTCCAATATGGGGTCACTTGTGGGGGGTTTCTACTGTTTAGGTACATTAGGGGTTCTGCAAATGCAATGTGACGTCTGCAGACCATTCCATCTAAGTCTGCATTCCAAATGGCGCTCCTTCCCTTCCGAGCTCTGCCATGCGCTCAAACGTTGGTTTCCCCCAACATACGGGGTATCAGCGTACTCAGGACAAATTGGACAACAACTTTTGGGGTCGAATTTCTCCTCTTACCCTCGGGAAAATACAAAACTGGGGGCTAAAAAATAATTTTGGGGGGAAAGATTTTTTTTTTTAATTTTCACGGCTCTGCGTTACAAACTGTAGTGAAACACTTGGGGGTTCAAAGCTATCACAACACATCTAGATGAGTTCCTTAGGGGGTCTAGTTTCCAAAATGGTGTCACTTGTGGGAGGTTTCTACTGTTTAGGTACATTAGGGGCTCTGCAAATGCAATGTGACACCTGCAGACCATTCCATCTAAGTCCTCATTCCAAATGGAGCTCCTTCCCTTCCGAGCCCTCCCATGCGCCCAAACAGTGGTTCCCCCCCACATATGGGGTATCAGCGCACTCAGGACAAATTGGACAACAAATTGTGGGGTCGAATTTCTCCTTTTACCCTCGGAAAAATACAAAACTGGGGGCTAAAAAATAATTTTTGTGGGAAAAAATTTTTGTTTTATTTTTACGGCTCTCCATTATAAACTTCTGTGAAGCCCTTGGTGGGTCAAAGCGCTCAGCACACATCTAGATAAGTTCCTAAGGGGGTCTACTTTCCAAAATGGTGTCACTTGTGGGGGGTTTCTACTGTTTAGGTACATTAGGGGCTCTGCAAACGCAATGTGACACCTGCAGACCATTCCATCTAAGTCTGCATTCAAATGGCACTCCTTCCCTTCTGAGCCCTCCCATGTGCCCAAACAGTGGTTCCCCCCACATATGGTGTATCATCGCACTCAGGACAAATTGGGCAACAAATTTTGGGGTCCAATTTCTCCTGTTACCCTCAGGAAAATACAAAACTGGGGGCTAAAAAAATAATTTTTGTGGGAAAAAAATTTTGTTTTATTTTTACGGCTCTGCATTATAAACTTCTGTGAAGCACTTGGTGGGTCAAAGTGCTCACCACACCTCTAGATAAGTTCCTTAGGGGGTCTACTTTCCAAAATGGTGTCATTTGTGGGGGGTTTCAATGTTTAGGCACATCAGTGGCTCTTCAAACGCAACATGGCGTCCCATCTCAATTCCTGTCAATTTTGCTTTGAAAAGTCAAACGGCGCTCCTTCCCTTCCGAGCTCTCCCATCCACCCAAACAGTGGTTTACCCCCACATATGGGGTATCCGCGTACTCAGGACAAATTGTACAACAACTTTTGGGGTCCAATTTCTTCTCTTACCCTTGGGAAAATAAAAAATTGGGGGCAAAAAGATAATTTTTGTGAAAAAATATGATTTTTTATTTTTACGGTTCTACATTATAAACTTCTGTGAAGCACTTGGTGGGTCAAAGTGCTCACCACACCTCTAGATAAGTTCCTTAGGAGGTCTACTTTCCAAAATGGTGTCACTTGTGGGGGGTTTCAATGTTTAGGCACATCAGTGGCTCTTCAAACGCAACATGATGTCCCATCTCAATTGCTGTCAATTTTGCATTGAAAAGTCAAACGGCGCTCCTTCCCTTCCGAGCTCTCCCATCCGCCCAAACAGTGGTTTACCCCCACATATGGGCTATCAGCGTACTCAGGACAAATTGTACAACAACTTTTGGGGTCCAATTTCTTCTCTTACCCTTGGGAAAATAAAAAATTGGGGGCGAAAAGATAATTTTTGTGAAAAAATATGATTTTTTATTTTTACGGTTCTACATTATAAACTTCTGTGAAGCACTTGTTGGGTCAAAGTGCTCACCACACCTCTAGATAAGTTCCTTAGGGGGTCTACTTTCCAAAATGGTGTCACTTGTGGGGGGTTTCAATGTTTAGCCACATCAGGGGCTCTCCAAACGAAACATGGCGTCCCATCTCAATTCCAGTCAATTTTGCATTGAAAAGTCAAATGGCACTCCTTCGCTTCCGAGCTCTGCCATGCGCCCAAACAGTGGTTTACCCCCACATGTGGGGTATTGGCATACTCAGGACAAATTGTACAACAATGTTTGGGGTCCATTTTCTCCTGTTACCCTTGGTAAAATAAAACAAATTGGAGCTGAATTACATTTTTTGTGAAAAAAAGTTAAATGTTCATTTTTATTTAAACATTCAAAAAATTCCTGTGAAGCACCAGAAGGGTTAATAAACTTCTTGAATATGGTTTTGAGCACCTTGAGGGGTGTAGTTTTTAGAATGGTGTCACACTTGGGTATTTTCTATCATATAGACCCCTCAAAATGACTTCAAATGAGATGTGGTCCCTAAAATAAAATGGTGTTGTAGATATGAGAAATTGCTGGTCAACTTTTAACCCTTATAACTCCCTAACAAAAAAAAATTTTGGTTCCAAAATTGTGCTGATGTAAAGTAGACATGTGGGAAATGTTACTTATTAAGTATTTTGTGTGACATATCTCTGTGATTTAATTGCATAAAAATTCAAAGTTGGAAAATTGCGAAATTTTCATAATTTTCGCCAAATTTCCGTTTTTTTCACAAATAAACGCAGGTACTATCAAATAATTTTTACCATTGTCATGAAGTACAATATGTCACGAGAAAACAATGTCAGAATCACCAGGATCCATTGAAGCGTTCCAGAGTTATAACCTCATAAAGGGACAGTGGTCAGAATTGTAAAAATTGGCCCGGTCATTAACGTGCAAACCACCCTTGGGGGTAAAGGGGTTAAAGGGCCCTACCAGCTGTTTCTCAATGATTCCGGCCCAAAACATGACTCCTCCACCTCCTTGCTGACGTTGCAGCCTTGTTGGGACATGGTGGCCATCCACTACTCCATCCATTTGGACCATACAGGGTTACTCAACACCTATCAGTAAACAAGACTGTTGGAAAATAGTCTTCATGTATGTGTGGGCCCAATGCAACCATTTCTGCTTGTGAACACTGTTTAAGGGTGACCGAATAGTAGGTTTACGCACCACAGCAAGCTTTTGAAGGATCCTACACCTTGAGGTTCGAGGGACTCTAGAGGGACCAGCAGCTTCAAATATCTGTTTGCTGGTTTGTAATGGCTTTTTAGCACCTGCTCTCCTAATCTGATGAACTTGCCTGGCAGAAATCTTCCTCATTATGCCTTTATCAGCACAAACATCTGTGCTCAGATACAGCCACAAATCTCTTAACAGTACGATGATCACCCTTAAGTTTTTGGAAAATTTCTAATGTTTTCATCCCTAGACCAAGGCATTGCACTATTTGATGCTTTTCAGCAGCAGAGAGATCCTTTTTCTTTCCCATGTTACTTGAAAACTGTGACCTGCTTAATAATGTGGAACAACATTTTTAAGTAGTTTTCCTTTAATTAGAATCACCTGGAAAACGAATTATCACATGTGCTTAAGATTGATTTCAGTGATCCATTGAGCCCTGAGACACAACACCATCCATGAGTTTATTTGAAAAACAAAACAATTAAATCTTTATGACACTTAAATCCAATTTGCATAATAATTTGGAACACAGTGTATGTACATGTATGATCCGGTCACCGGCCAGTATCTGTACATGTATGATTCGGTCACCGTCCAGTATCTGTATATGTACATGTATGATCCGGTCACCGGCCAGTATCTGTATATGTACATGTATAATCCGGTCACCGGCCAGTATCTGTGTATGTACATGTATGATCTGCTCACCGGCCAGTATCTGCGTATATACATGTATGATCCGGTCACTGGCCAGTATCTGCATATGTACATGTATGATCTGGTAACCGGCCAGTATGTGTATATGTACATGTATGATCCGGTCATCGGCCAGTATGTGTATATGTACATGTATGATCCGGTCACCGGCCAGTTTCTGTATCTGTACATGTATGATCCGGTCATCAGCCAGTATCTGTATATGTACATGTATGATCCGGTCAACAGCCAGTATCTGTATATGTACATGTATGACCCGATCACCGACCAGTATCTGTATATGTACATGTATGATCCGGTCACCGGCCAGTATCTGTATCTGTACATGTATGATCCGGTCACCGGCCAGTATCTGTATATGTACACAGGGCCGGCTCCAGGTTTTTGAGGGCCCCGGGCGAAAGAGTCTCAGTGGGTCCCCCCTTTAACACATACTCCGATTCATGATCGCATATAAACACAGCCATGTAGTATATAACACTGCCCATGTAGTATATAGCAGCCCACGTAGTATATAGCACAGCCCACGTAGTATATAGCAGCGCAGCCCATGTAGTATATAGCAGCGCAGCCACATAGTATATAGCAGCGCAGCCCACATAGTATATAGCAGCGCACACCACGTAGTATATAGCAGCGCAGCCCACGTAGTATATAGCAGCGCAGCCCACGTAGTATATAGCAGCGCAGCCCACGTAGTATATAGCAGCGCAGCCCACGTAGTATATAGCAGCGCCACTCACTCAGGCACTGGTAGGACTAGGAGCTCCTCCTGAATCTGCCTCATAACTTCAGCAGCACGGCAGCCAGCCAGGGGCGGAGATCAGAGCAGAGAACGTGCTCTCTCTGCCCACAAACAATGTCATATTGGCTGCCTTCTCTTAACCCCTATGTGCGCCTGCCTGGCTGCACTCACTGAGTGAGAAGATGCTTGTGTCAGAGCTGGCACATAGGGGTTAAGAGAACGCAGCCAGCAGTGACTTTGTGGGCGGAGAAAGCATGTTATCTCCTGCTCTGCTCTCCCAGCTGTATCTATGACAGCGTGAGTGGGCCCCCCTCTCTCCCCAGGGCCCCGACATTTGCCCGGTGCGCCGGGTGCTGACGCCGGCCCTGTATGTACATGTATGATCCGGTCACTGGCCAGTATCTGTATATGTACATGTATGATCCGGTCACCTGCCAGTATCTGTATATGTACATGTATAATTTGGTCACCGGCCAGTATCTGTATATGTACATGTATGACCTGGTCACCAGTATCTGTATATGTACATGTATGACCTGGTCACCAGTATCTGTATATCTACATGTATGACCCGGTCACCAGTATCTGTATATGTACATGTATGACCTGGTCACCAGTATCTGTATATGTACATGTATGACCCGGTCACCAGTATCTGTATATGTTCATGTATGACTCGGTCACCAGTATCTGTATATGTACATGTATGACCCGGTCACCAGTATGTGTGTATATGTACATGTAAGATCCGGTCATCAGCCAGTATCTGTATATGTACATGTATGATCCGGTTACCAGCCAGTATCTGTATATGTACATGTATGACCCGGTTACCAGCCAGTATCTGTAAATTGGAGAGAACCAAGAGAGAACAATGTCCTTGAGGCTGGTAGAGTGGAGCATAATGAAGAGGAGATCATTAGAGACTTTAGTGAGGGCAGTTTCAGTGTGAAAGGGTCAAGAAGGGAGTGAGCTGAAAAAAAAAATGGTGGATTAGCCAAGAGTGGATCAAACATTTCAGGAGTTAAGAAAAGAAGGGGAGATTGGAGACAGGTCTGTAGTTAGCAGCGCAGTTCTGGTCGAGGGATGTTTTTTTTTAAATAAAGGGGTTATGATGGTGTGCTGGAATGAAAAGGGAAAGATACCGGAAGAAAGAGAGAGGTTAAATATTTTAGTTAAGTAGGTAGTGACAACAGGGAGAATGGTTTGAAGAGTCTAACAGTGCGGACTTCAAAGGAACGAACCATAAGTGAGAGTATCGGGGGTGTAACCTGGAAAGCACATTGTGATGAAAGGAGCAGACCAAGACCTCCACCTTGTAGCCCCCATACGATAGAGAAGCAGCGACGGAGGTGTTCAACTGCTGGATCCAGGTTTCAGTGAGAGCCAGAAGGTTAAGGAGATTAGAAAGGAAGAAGTCGTGAATGTATGGGAGTTTGTTGCACACTGACCTGGTATTCCAGAGGGCACAATTAAAAAAGACAGGAGAAGTTGAGCACTGAATGTTAATAAGATTAGCAGGGTTTCTATATGCAGAAGGAAGAGAGTTATAAATACTAGTGGAAGGAGGACCTGTGGTTAGTGGATGGTTTGTTGTAATTGAGAAAATGTCAATAGGGCCTGAGCGTTGTACATGGGAGAGGGAAGAAAAGAGGGACTTATGTATGTGGAGAGAGTGCGCACGATGTGTTCAAGGGTGGTAAATGCAAAAGAGAGTAGCAGCTAGAACAAAGATTAAGCAAAGAAATATGGAAAATAAATAATGTAGTTAATGTAGTACAACTGAACAAAAAGCATGTTTGTTTGCGTATCTGGCATAGATTACCTGTCTCATGCCCTGTTGAACTGTCCTGTTAAACCACAACACGCTTTGAAAATATTGCACGATGAATATTGCACAAGTTGCAATGTTGTTGCGCTATTCAGCGCAGTAGAGACAGAATCTTGTGCTGCCGCCATTTACGGCCCGTCCAGAACTAGAGACCGACAATCAGAGGAGCCTTTTTGTGCTGATTCTTCCCCGTGGACGAATCTGACCTATTATATAACTAACGATAAAGATCGACAGTTCTCAGCATTGCTGCTCCGAGGGCTCAGATAACATAACTGAGGCGTCTGTGCCGGCTTCAGGATATTCCAGGCTCCTCTCTACTTACTGATGAGTTGTATCCTGATGTTACTCATCCCATGACTCCATCATATGATGTCCGGTGACCGGGGACCCCTTGAGCTTGAGCAGCCCGGACCCTGGTACCTTAATCCTCCTTGACTGCATTCAACTCTAAATTCACTTAAATCATCTTCAAAATTCAGAACCCAGACCTGAGACCCTAATCTTAAGACCTCCTTAGGGCGCCCCACAACTATTACTTGGGGGGCAGTGGTTACCTGAGTTTCCTGATAGATGACCAGTCCTTCCCGGTACAACATGGCAGCCAGCGCCTGGTAGTCTTCTAATAAGATGTGGAGGCCGAGGAGGAGACGGCAGGTGCTCAGCGCTGACGTCAGCCATACTGTCTTGTCGGATTTCTCTCTGTACTGCGCTCTGTGCTGACGGCTCTCCTCTTCTCTTTAGGGTCTGCTGTCCGGCTGCTCCTCTCTGGAGATGTTCTGCTTCCAGAAAAATCTATAGGATTGAAAAACCACCATCTTCAGTTCATAGGAAGTTATTCCTTGTATTGGCTTATTCCTTAACCTCTTCCCTTTGCAGCCAATTTTTGTTTTTGCATTTTTGTTTTATCCTCCCGTTCTTCTAAAGAGCCATCATTTTGTTATGTTTCCGTTGACCGCCGTATGAGGTTTAGTTTTTTGCGGGACGAGTTTTAGCTTTAAATGACATAATTCCCTTTACTATATAATGTAATGAAAACAGAAAAGAAGTCTAAGTGCAGTGAAACATGACATAAATGCACTTCTACCACTGCTCTTTCAGCTTCTATGATGTAGTAAATATGATCTGGTAACGATTCTCTACGTTAGTGCGAATCCGGCGGTACCAAACCTGTGTATACTGATACATATATTTATTATTAAGAGTGGTGGGAAAAAAATCAGATTTTTTTTTTAATGGTTTATTTGACCATACTCAGTTATTCCTATTTTTTAGTTTTTCCTTTGATTAAGTCATGACCCGGCTTGTTTTTTTTTTCCCCGGTGATCGGATGCTTTTATTTATGTCACTTTGGTACATACAATGTTGTGATCACTTTTTATTCCCGTTTTTGCTGAGGTTCTATTTTATTTTTGCTTCATGGTGTTTAATCATTTTATATTTTTGTAGGCCAGACTTTCCCTGATGCGCCAATAACAATTATATTCATGTATTTCAATCTTCTTAATATCTTTAAATGTAATTGGGGAAAGGTCGGGGACCTGGAATTTTATGTGGTTTTGTTACAGTTTTTTTTTAATTTTTTTTACTTTTTTCTTCACGTTTCAGTTTAGGTTTTAGTTCACTTAGGAGCCTTCAGCTTGGAGTCATCTGATCACTTTTTTTATGCTGTTTACCAAGTAGTTTAAATAAAGCACATTATTAGGTGGGTTGTTACAATTATGATGTTTGTGAGTATTTTTTAATACTTGTAACAAGATAAACTTTTATTTTTGTATTTTTTGGCCCCAAATGTTATTAATATACTTTATTGAACTGTAAATAAAAAAATAAATAAAATAAAAACTACATGAAAGTAAAAGTGCATTAAGACATTCTGAATGTAATAAAGTAGTTCCCAGCTGATAGCACTAGAGGGCGCTGTAGCAGAATGAATAATGGCGGCATATAGGAGATCCCCTCCATATTACAGCGGTTATTGAGGATTATACAGATACTAGATGGTGGCCCGATCCTAACGCATCGGGTATTCTAGAATATGCATGTCCAGATATAATGGAGATCAGGAGTCAGTGATGGTCTCTCTTATACACAATGAGCTCTGAGCGTCTGACATCGTACAAGAGCCGACTCCTCCATAATAAACTGATATAATGTGATGTCCGATCCCGGATGGAGATAATGTAATGTTCTGTATGTATGAGGAATAATCCCTGGTGGTCTAGTGTCTTATACAGGGGTACGCAGCACTCATATCGCTCAGGGTGTGGGGTCCGTGGCTTGTAAATCCAATAGATGTAATCGGATCGGATCCTGGGGGAACCGATCTGTAGAAATCTTGTAGAGAAGCCCGGAGGTAATACTCTCATCATCTCCTTCATAGTTATATGGAAACTGAGGAGGGTGGGGCTTAGTCAGGGGGAGCGGCTTGACCTAACTTGTCTATTGTAGATAGCACAGAGGGGAGAGGCTCCTGCTGCAGTCAGGTATCTGATTAATAAGTAGTCAGGGTCTGAGAAGAGGAGATACTAAGTTGGTAAGTCTGTCACTTACCAACCTCAGCTCCCTCAGTCCCCGTGGGTGAATACTCTCCAGCCGGGGCTTTATCAACAGCTCAGTCGCAGCCGTACGTCTTCTTGTGATAAACAGTTAGTGATATTCGGCGTGAACCTTGATCTCTGCGCTGCTGAATGATATCGGCACCGGCCGCTCATCGTAGAACGGAGAAGTACGGGGTTAATATCTCCGCCGTACCTTTCACCTGTACAGTTATTCACCTTTTAGGTGCACATGTCATCAGTTTTTTTTTTATTTTTTGCATTATTATTTATATAACATTTCTTGACATTTATTTTACTACTAGATGGTGGCCCGATTCTAACGCATCGGGTATTCTAGAATATGTATGTTCACGTAGTATATTGCCCAGCCACCTAGTATATTGCCCAGTGACGTAGTATATTGCCCAGCCACGTAGTATACAGCACAGCCACATAGTATATTGGCCAGTCACGTAGTATATTGCCCAGCCAAGTAGTATATTGCCCAGTCACGTAGTATATTGCCCAGCCCACGTAGTATATTGCCCAGCCACTTAGTATATTGCCCAGCCACATAGTATATTGCCCAGCCACATAGTATATTGCCCAGTCACGTAGTATATTGCCCAGCCACGTAGTATACAGCACAGCCACATAGTATATTGCCCAGTCACGTAGTATATTGCCCAGTCACGTAGTATATTGCCCAGTAATGTAGTATATTGCCCAGCGATGTAGTATATTGCCCAGCCACGTAGTATATTGCCCAGCCACGTAGTATATTGCCAGGCACATAGTATATTGCCCAGTCACGTAGTATATTGCCCAGTCACGTAGTATATTGCCCAGTAATGTAGTATATTGCCCAGCGATGTAGTATATTGCCCAGCCACGTAGTATATTGCCCAGCCACGTAGTATATTGCCCAGCCACGTAGTATATTGCCCAGCGACGTAGTATACTGCACAGCGAAGTAGTATACAGCACAGAGCCACGTAGTATATTGCCCAGTGACGTAGTATATTGCCGAGTGATGTAGTATATTGCCCAGCCACGTAGTATATTGCCCAGCCACGTAGTATATTGCCCAGCCACGTAGTATATTGCCCAGTCACGTAGTATATTGCCCAGTAATGTAGTATATTGCCCAGTGACGTAGTATATTGCCCAGCCACGTAGTATATTGCCCAGCCACGTAGTATATTGCCCAGCCACGTAATATATTGCACAGCAAAGTAGTATACAGCACAGAGCCACGTAGTATATTGCCCAGCCCACGTAGTATATTGCCCAGCCACATAGTATATTGGCCAGTCACATAGTATATTGCACAGCCACGTAGTATTTTGCCCAGTCACGTAGTATATTGCCCAGCCACGTAGTATATTGCCCAGCCACGTAGTATATTGCCCAGCCACGTAGTATATTGCCCAGCCACGTAGTATACAGCACAGCCACATAGTATATTGCCCAGCCACGTAGTATATTGCCCAGTCACGTAGTATATTGCCCAGTCACGTAGTATATTGCCCAGTAATGTAGTATATTGCCCAGCGATGTAGTATATTGCCCAGCCACGTAGTATATTGCCCAGCCACGTAGTATATTGCCCAGCGACGTAGTATATTGCACAGCGAAGTAGTATACAGCACAGAGCCACGTAGTATATTGGCCAGTCACGTAGTATATTGCCCAGCCACGTAGTATATTGCCCAATCACGTAGTATATTGACCAGCCACGTAGTATATTGCCCAGTCACGTAGTATATTGCCCGGTCACGTAGTATATTGCCCACTGACATAGTATATTGCCCAGTCACGTAGTATATTGCCCAGTGACGTAGTATATTGCCCAGTGACGTAGTATATTGCCCAGCCACGTAGTATATTGCCCAGCCATGTAGTATATTGCCCAGGCACATAGTATATTGCCCAGTCACGTAGTATATTGCCCAGTCACGTAGTATATTGCCCAGTGATGTAGTATATTGCCCAGCGATGTAGTATATTGCCCAGCCACGTAGTATATTGCCCAGCCACGTAGTATATTGCCCAGCCACGTAGTATATTGCCCAGCGACGTAGTTAGTATATTGCACAGCGAAGTAGTATACAGCACAGAGCCACGTAGTATATTGCCCAGTGACGTAGTATATTGCCGAGTGATGTAGTATATTGCCCAGCCACGTAGTATATTGCCCAGCCACGTAGTATATTGCCCAGTCACGTAGTATATTGCCCAGTAATGTAGTATATTGCCCAGTGACGTAGTATATTGCCCAGCCACGTAGTATATTGCCCAGCCACGTAGTATATTGCCCAGCCACGTAATATATTGCACAGCGAAGTAGTATACAGCACAGAGCCACGTAGTATATTGCCCAGCCCACGTAGTATATTGCCCAGCCACATAGTATATTGGCCAGTCACATAGTATATTGCACAGCCACGTAGTATATTTCCCAGTCACGTAGTATATTGCCCAGCCACGTAGTATATTGCCCAGCCACGTAGTATATTGCCCAGCCACGTAGTATACAGCACAGCCACATAGTATATTGCCCAGCCACGTAGTATATTGCCCAGTCACGTAGTATATTGCCCAGTCACGTAGTATATTGCCCAGTAATGTAGTATATTGCCCAGCGATGTAGTATATTGCCCAGCCACGTAGTATATTGCCCAGCCACGTAGTATATTGCACAGCGAAGTAGTATACAGCACAGAGCCACGTAGTATATTGGCCAGTCACGTAGTATATTGCCCAGCCACGTAGTATATTGCCCAATCACGTAGTATATTGACCAGCCACGTAGTATATTGCCCAGTCACGTAGTATATTGCCCGGTCACGTAGTATATTGCCCAGTGACGTAGTATATTGCCCAGTCACGTAGTATATTGCCCAGCCACGTAGTATATTGCCCAGCGACGTAGTATATTGCCCAGTGACGTAGTATATTGCACAGTCACGTAGTATATTGCCCAGCCACGTAGTATATTGCCCAGTGACGTAGTATATTGCACAGTCACGTAGTATATTGCCCAGCCACGTAGTATATTGCCCAGTCACGTAGTATATTGCCCAGCCACGTAGTATATTGCCCAGTGACGTAGTATATTGCACAGTCACGTAGTATATTGCCCAGCCACGTAGCATATTGCCCAGTCACGTAGTATATTGCCCAGCCACGTAGTATATTGCCCAGTGACGTAGTATATTGCACAGTCACGTAGTATATTGCCCAGTCACGTAGTATATTGCCCAGCCACGTAGTATATTGCCCAGCCACGTAGTATATTGCCCAGACACGTAGTATATTGCCCAGACACGTAGTATATTGCCCAGTCACGTAGTATATTGCCCAGTCACGTAGTATATTGCCCAGTCACGTAGTATATTGTCCAGTCACGTAGTATATTGCCCAGCTACGCAGTATATTGCCCAGCTACGCAGTATATTGCCCAGCCAGGTTTGTCACAGGTGAAAAAATAAAAAACAAACATATACTCAACTTTCCGAAGGTCCCTTGTAGTCCACAGCAGCGTCACATGTCCTTCTGCCATACCATCTTTGCCACCAGAAACTGCAGCGGAAGATGGCGGCCGGCGGGAGCGGCTCAGCGGACTACAGAGGGTGAGTATAGCAGGTTTATTTTTTTAAAATTATTTTTAACATTACATTTTTTACTATTGATGTCGCATAGGCAGCGTCAATAGTAAAAAGTTGGGGACACACAGGGTTAATAGTGGCGGTAACGGAGTGCGTTACCCGCGGCATAACGCGGTCCGTTACCGCCGGCATTAACCCTGTGTTAGCGGTGACCGGAGGGGAGTATGCGGGCGCCGGGCACTGACTGCGGGGAGTAAGGAGCGGCCATTTTCTTCCGGACTGTGCCCGTCGCTGATTGGTCCAGGCAGCCATGACAGGCAGCTGGCGAGACCAATCAGCGAATGAATAACCGTGACAGAAAGACAGACGGAAGTGACCCTTAGACAATTATATAGTAGATATTTAGTAAGTGATTTTTCTGAGGTACCTTTGCAGCTCGGTTTCTTTTTCCATTTCCTATTGAGGCCGTTATTCGCCCGGATGTTATTTCTGACCCCTCGGCCTTCACTGTTGTAGACGCCTTTATCTGTGTCTTACTAGACTTAGTTCTGCACTATTTATCCAGAATGGTTTCTTTTTACACCTGGACATTGTGTTACCAGATGGTGTGAACATCGGCCTCCACCATCACACTCCGCCATAACATGAGTGCGCTCCACAGAGGACGGCCGACTGACAGGAAGGAGACGACGGCCTCAGTCATTCCCTACACTGCTGAGGTAAAAAGAAAGCCGAGCTCTGGTTGGTTGTACTCTTGTGCTGATATAATAAAAGCCGAGCTCTGATTGGTTGCGCTGATATAAAAGCTGAGCTCTGATTGGTTGCTCTGGTAAAATATAAGCTGAGCTCTGGTTGCTATGGGAAGTACAGACACTTTTCCTGTCAGACAGATCCGACGCCTGAGGCTGATGAGCCTCCTCCTGTACAGCTCCTCATTACCAGGCAGAGCAGGATGATGTCTGCGCCTCACACTCTATGGTGGAAATCCATAATCACATCACACAATGTCCCTCAATTCTGCCCTCCTTGTCTCCTGCTCCCAGTATAACATTACAGTGATGATGGTGATAAACTGGAGATGGCAGCAGATCCAAACAGGACTGTGCCGCATACGATGGCATCTGTGAAATCCATCTCCACAGGAATCAGCCTTCAGTGTGTAAAGGTGGAGAAGATGGCGGTACCCCCTCTCTGAAGACCCCCGTCATTATATCCAATGTGACCTGTTTATTATAGTGTGCAGGGGCGGACACTGACAGCTCAGGGCAAGAAATGTGTCTGAGACCCCCCCTTTATGGCGACAAAGCTACAGATATATATATATATATATAGCCACACATATTTGTCTTACATAGCCTCCTTTATTAGGTATATTGCCGTCCTTTACTATACAGTGCCCTCTCTTGTTATGTACAGATCCGTCCCTTACATATCGGGTTATATAGAGCCCTTTAATATAGAGCCCTGTCTTTATTACCGTACATACCGTCCTGTCTTGTTAGATCTAGAATGCAATAAAGGCTGATGGAGCATGGGAAAGCTTCTTTTCCAATGGAGGAGCTGATGGACTGGTCGTTTGGTCACTGGCTGCTACATTAGCAGTTATTTTATATCTGACAAGAGAGCGGACTATGTAATAAAAGAGGGCGCTGTGAATAACAAAAACAACAAGAATAAACTATGTAAGAGACAGTGCTGTACATAACAGTAGAGGAAGCTATATAATAAGGGACAGCACCATATATAACTAGAGAGGATGGTACATAATAAGGGAAGGTGTTATACATGATAAAAGAGGAAATATGTAACTATGGACGGCGCTATACATAATAAGTGAGTACACTATATGCTAAGGGACTGTGCGATACGTAATAAGCGAGTACACTATATCAAATATAAAAGAGGATTGCCGCGCTCGGAGGCAGATTGCAACGTATCTGCTGTGCTCTGAGCGCGGCAATCCTCTTTTATATTTGATTTATTCACTGCTTCTTAGGCAGACTCACACACTACATCTGCCAGATTGCCTGCCGCTGTAGCTCCAGGTACATTTGGAGTAGCGCCATTGTGATTTGTTGATTCAGTATTTACATGAGTACATTATACTGTATATTAAAGGAATGTGCTATACGTAATAAGTGAGTACACTATATTCTAAGGGACTGTGCTATACATAATAAGTGAGTACACTATATACGGTACTAAGGAACTATGCTATATGTGATAAGTGAATACACTATATACTAAAAGACTGCTATACATAAGTGAGTACACTGTATACTACGGGACTGTGCTATACATAAAAAGTAAGTACACTATATACTAAGGGACTGTGCTATACATAAGTGAGTACACTATATCCTGAGATACTGTGCTATACATAATAAGTGAGTACACCATATACTAAGGGACTGTGCTATATACAGTATATAATAAGGCTACATTCATGTATCCGTATGCAGTGTTGGTGTGCTGCGCTGGGAAAGGTCAGAGAGGCCCAGCACCTGCACACTACAGTACTTTGCTCTGCCCTCAACAGGACAGACAAAGTACGCCTGCGCCGGAGCTGCAGCGTGAAGACCAGAAGAGGACGTCATCCTATAAAGATGGGAGGCCCTGGACCGGACCACGACGCCCATCGTACCAGAACCGCAGCGGGACCGCCCCTGGGTGAGTATAATCTAACCTCTTTTTCTCATCTTAGTCCATGCCCTCATCATCTCTCGCCTTGACTACTGCAACCTCCTGCTCTGTGGCCTCCCCTCGAACACTCTCGCACCCCTCCAATCTATTCTAAACTCTGCTGCCCGACTAATCCACCTGTCCCCCCGCTATTCCCCGGCCTCTCCCCTCTGTCAATCCCTTCACTGGCTCCCCATTGCACAGAGACTCCAGTACAAAACCCTAACCATGACATACAAAGCCATCCACAACCTGTCTCCTCCATACATCTGTGCCCTCGTCTCCCGGTACTTACCTACACGCAACCTCCGATCCTCACAAGATCTCCTCTACTCCCCTCTTATCTCCTCTTCCCACAATCGTATACAAGATTTCTCTCGCGTATCACCCCTACTCTGGAACCCTCTACCACAACACATTAGACTCTCGCCTACCATCGAAACCTTCAAAAAGAACCTGAAGACCCACCTCTTCCGACAAGCCTACAACCTGCAGTAACCACCGATCGACCAAACCGCTGTATGACCAGCTCTACCCTCACCTACTGTATTCTCACCCATCCCTTGTAGATTGTGAGCCTTTGCGGGCAGGGTCCTCTCTCCTCCTGTATCCTCACCCATCCCTTGTAGATTGTGAGCCCTCGCGGGCAGGGTCCTCTCTCCTCCTGTACCAGTTATGACTTGTATTGTTTAAGATTATTGTACTTGTTTTTATTATGTATACCCCTCCTCACATGTAAAGCGCCATGGAATAAATGGCGCTATAACAATAAATAATAATAATAATAATCTTTCAGGATACATCGGG
This sequence comes from Ranitomeya imitator, assembly GCF_032444005.1. NCBI lineage: Eukaryota > Metazoa > Chordata > Amphibia > Anura > Dendrobatidae > Ranitomeya > Ranitomeya imitator. The sequence continues at coordinate 11,820,636 of NC_091284.1, read as the reverse complement.
GGCTTATCTACAGCATTACAGAATGCATTACAGAATGCTGAAGATAAGCCCCTGATGCTGGTGGGCTTAGCTCACCTTCGATTTTGGGGGTGACAGGTTCCCTTTAATGAATTTGGGTGGTGGAAGAAAACGTCATCAGGTACTGAGGCATCCTCCGCCTCCTCCCAATTCATTACAAGCCTCTGACAGAGTCTTCTTCCACTTTTCAATTCATTATGAAGTGTCCTATCCAACTTACCCTCTCTGCTCCCACTCCGCAATAAATTTTAAGTCCCCGATAACATCACAATGAATTGTAAGATGGAGGAGGACACTATCAGGGGCTTGGCACCCTCCTCCAGCACCCAATTCATTTTACATCCAAATCTAACATCCTCTTCCCCCTGTTCATAAGTCCATTATAAGTCAACCTTCCTCCCATGCCAATCCCCCACATCCCTAATTGTCCTCCTCCCCTCCCGCATCAAATCATTGTCCTCTCCCTCACCTCCATCATTAGCCTCTCCCCCACCTCCATCGTTGTCCTCTCCACCACCTCCATACTGGTCACAACTTTCATCCAGCCCTGTCCCCCTGATGCTGGTCACTACACATCACCAGTCATCTAACCATGACCTCCTTGAGGCCTGTCATTACACATCTGCTACAGATGGATCTGGATAAGTTGGAAACTTGGGCTGAAAGGTGGCAGATGAGGTTTAACAATGATAAATGTAAGGTTATACACATGGGAAGAAGGAATCAATATCACCATTACACACTGAACGGGAAACCACTGGGTAAATCTGATAGGGAGAAGGACTTGGGGATCCTAGTTAATGATAAACTTACCTGGAGCAGCCAGTGCCAGGCAGCAGCTGCCAAGGCAAACAGGATCATGGGGTGCATTAAAAGAGGTCTGGATACACATGATGAGAGCATTATACTGCCTCTGTACAAATCCCTAGTTAGACCGCACATGGAGTACTGTGTCCAGTTTTGGGCACCGGTGCTCAGGAAGGATATAATGGAACTAGAGAGAGTACAAAGGAGGGCAACAAAATTAATAAAGGGGATGGGAGAACTACAATACCCAGATAGATTAGCGAAATTAGGATTATTTAGTCTAGAAAAAAAGACGACTGAGGGGCGATCTAATAACCATGTATAAGTATATAAGGGGACAATACAAATATCTTGCTGAGGATCTGTTTATACCAAGGAAGGTGACGGGCACAAGGGGGCATTCTTTGCGTCTGGAGGAGAGAAGGTTTTTCCACCAACATAGAAGAGGATTCTTTACTGTTAGGGCAGTGAGAATCTGGAATTGCTTGCCTGAGGAGGTGGTGATGGCGAACTCAGTCGAGGGGTTCAAGAGAGGCCTGGATGTCTTCCTGGAGCAGAACAATATTGTATCATACAATTATTAGGTTCTGTAGAAGGACGTAGATCTGGGGATTTATTATGATGGAATATAGGCTGAACTGGATGGACAAATGTCTTTTCGGCCTTACTAACTATGTTACTATGTTACATCATCTATCATCCAGCCCTGACCTCTCTGACACCGATCAGTAGACATCATCTATCATCCAGCCCTGACCTCCCTGACACCGGTCATTACACATCAACTATTCTCCAGCCCTTACCTCCCTGATGCTGGTCATTACACATCACGCATCATCCAACAAAGACAGCACAGTCCATGGCTCAAAACACTACTCACACAACACAGGGTGAGGGTACCACACTCCAGTAAGACTTTATTGGATCACCAACAGTTAACAATATATTACATTCCCAACAAAGACACAAGATGGCGCAAGTGACAGAGTTTCAGCCTTCCATTGGCTCACCAGGGATTAGAACCTGCGTGATTTCACGGCATCCAGGGTCAACAACCTCAACCAGCTTCACCCGACTTTTGGCAGGCACCCACAAAGAGGAGGTAGCTTCAAGGTTAAGAAGTTGACCGAGCACAGCAAGGTATGTTGCCAAAAAAATTGTCCCATCCTGGGTTATTGTGGGCTCAGATGCGACACTTAGTCAGTTCTCATGGACAAACAGTGAGTCAGGATATTTAAGGAGTCCGAGGTCAATAGCCAGGCGGGTATGTCATAAACAGAGGGACAAGGCAAAGGCATTGTCAAGTAACGGTCTGAGGTCAGAATACCAGGAGGATAGCAGATCAGAGCAAAAGGATTAGACAAATGAATGGTCAGAGCAAGGTCCAAGGTCAGGTAGCGATAGATCAATAAGCAAGGCACTAAGCACAGGGAAAACAATCCACACAGAACTGAAGCCTCGGCTGACTGCTATCTAGGACAGTCAGCTCAGTTACACAACAGGAAGCATCTGGCGAGAGCTCAGCACTAGATATGAGCGAATATTTCAATATTCGATTCGGATTACGTTCGCGGAATTTGCAATATTCGCTGATTAATTTGTCTAATATTCGCCGAACATTACCGAACGCCATTCACGTCAATGGGAGGCAAAAATAATGCATGCACAACACCGTATAATGGCCCCAAATGCTGCCAAAACACATGAAATGAGGGGCAGACACCAGCAAAGTGGCCTCAATTCACCCACAGTACAGATTGCACAGTTCCATAGTTTGTAAGCTTGCGAGCAGGGCCCTCACTCCTCCTGGTATCTGTTTTGAACTGTATTTCTGTTATGCTGTAATGTCTATTGTCTGTACAAGTCCCCTCTATAATTTGTAAAGCGCTGCGGAATATGTTGGCGCTATATAAATAAAATTATTATTATTATTATTATTGTAACATGGCACTGCAACAATCAGCCAGGCATGAGGTATCGGGGTCTGGGACAGCATTTACAGCTTTCAATAGAACATCACAGTAAGACGAGGTGGTTGAGGGATCGGTGTAGACCTCCTGTACTGGGACCCCTGATATCACATGTAACACCTCTCCCTGCTTTCATGCTGAGCCACATTCAGGTGGCACAAATATCAGTTTTGTAGACCACCATTGTCAGAAAAATGTAAGGATAGTAACACGGGTAGTTGAGTCCAAGGCAGTGGAGGCCTGACGGTGTCTGAGGCATACTGCTACAGGCAACATGAAGGAGACCCAAACAGGAGTGTTCACATTTCCAAAAATTACTGGCAGACACCACCAAAGTGGCATCAATTTCACCACAGTAGAAATAGTAGAATAGGGACCGACAGGTCTACCACTAAACCCAATCCAGCAGAAGGACACCCAACCTGGAGTGTTCACATTAACACATTACGCCATAAAGGTTTAAAATGCTGCAGTGCCGCAAGGTCCCCCTGCTCAAGAAGACACATGTGCACCTGTCTGAAGTTTACCAAAGAACACCTGGATGACCCTGTGAGTGATTGGGAGAAGGTGCTGTGGTCAGATGAGACGAAAATTGAGGTCTTTGGCATTAACTCAACTCGCCTTGTTTGGAGGAAGAGAAATGCTGCCTATGACCCAAAGAACACCATCCCCACTGTCAAGCATGGAGGTGGAACATTATGTTTTGGGGGAGTTTCTCTGCTAAGGGCACAGGACTACTTCACCGCATCAATGGGACAATGGATGGAGCCGTGTACCGTAAAATCCTGAGTGACAACCTCCTTCCCTCCGCCAGGACATTAAAAATGGGTCATGGCTGGGTCTTCCAGCAAGACAATGACCCAAAACATACAGCCAAGGCAACAAGCAAATTAAGGTCATGGAGTGGCCTAGCCAGTCTCCAGACCTTCATCCCATAGAAAACCTATGGAGGGAGGTAAAGCTCCAAGTTGCCAAGTGACAGCCTCAAAATCTTAATGATTTAGAGATGATCTGCAAAGAGGAGAGGAGCAAAATTCCTCCTGACAAGTGCGCAAACCTCATCATCAACTACAGAAAACGTCTGACTGCTGGGCTTGCCAACAAGGGTTTTACCACCAAGTATTAAGTCTTGTTTGCCAGACGGATCAAATACTTATTTCTCACTGCAAAATGTAAATACATTTATATAATTTATTCAATGTGACTTTATGGATTTTATTTTTGATATTCTGTCTCTCAATGTTAAAATTAACCTACAATTAAAATTACAGACTGTTCATGTCTTTGTCAGTGGGCAAACTTACAAAATCAGCAAGGGATCGAATACTTGTTTCCCCCACTGTATAGACCTCTCAAAGTCACTTCAAATGTGAGGTCGTCCCTAAAAAATGGTTTTGTAAATTTTGTTGGAAAAATGAGAAATGGCTGGTCAAATTTTAACCCTTATAACTCCCTAACAAAAAAAAAATTATATTTCCAAAATGATGCAGATGTAAAGTAGATGTGTGGGAAATGTTATTTAGTAACTATGTTGTGCGATATGACTCTCTGATTTAAGGGCATATAAGTTAAAAGTTTGAAAATTGCGATATTTTCGCCAATTTATTTTTTCACAATTAAACGGGAGTCATATTGAAGAAATGTTACCACTGACATGAAGTACAATATGTCACAAGAAAACAATCTCAGAATCAGCAGGATCCATGGAAGCTCCAGAGTTATAACTTCATAAAATGAGTGGTCAGAATTGTAAAATTTGGCCTGGTCATTAAGGTGAAAACAGTCTGGGGGTGAAAGGGTTAATATAACATAATAGTCACTACTAGTATGATGCTCTCCAGGAATATGATACAGATAGACCTGCGGCCTGTCGGAGGTTATAGCAGGGGATAACGAATACTGCAGTGATTACAGTCAGACACCAGGTGGCGCCAGAGTACTGTACACAGCATGGAGGGTCCTGCGGCAGGAGACTATGCATATATGAGATAGAATGATCGTGTTCTGGTCATGTGACTTCTGTATTATTGATATCGGTAATAAAGTACATTATAATATCTACATCGATAGCGGATGTGCACGCTACAGAGATCTGGTGACCTGTATAGTGCAGTAATATTGGGGTACAGCCATGAAAACATCATTTTTACCGCAGTCTGCAATCATTTGTGAAAAATCTTCTCATGCAGTAAAATCAACGCCCATACTGTTCCCTAATAATTAGATCACTCTGGAAAAAGGAAAAAATGGCCGAGGCGTCATTCCAAGATCTCTGCTCGCTGTCAGTGAATGAGAACAGAGGCTGAAAATTCACTCTGACCTAATTCTGCTGACAGCTGAGGGTTTGCTACAATTGTATCTAGTCTGGACTGCAACCTTCATACATTTTACCTGCTCTGATACATTGTAACAAACTATAGGAGAGAAATCTATCCTGACGATGTGTTTGTCTACCAGACTGGATACATAGTGCCAAACCCTCAGCTGCGAGAACAATGTCCAGGCTTGGTCTCTGTGTGTAGCAAGAAACTTCCTGCAGACATCAATCGGTCCTGTAAGGGCGGAAGAATTGAAATATAAAGGGCCCGACTCATTATTGTGTCTCTTTTGTCTTTTTGAGTCTTTTTTTTAATTTATTTTGACGTCTATTTTCTACAGTTTTTTTTCTCTTTTTGCCCTCGCCAGCGCAGGTTTTGTAATCCAGATGTTTGCTGTAACATAGTAACATAGTAACATAGTTAGTAAGGCCGAAAAAAGACATTTGTCCATCCAGTTCAGCCTATATTCCATCATAATAAATCCCCAGATCTACGTCCTTCTACAGAACCTAATAATTGTATGATACAATATTGTTCTGCTCCAGGAAGACATCCAGGCCTCTCTTGAACCCCTCGACTGAGTTCGCCATCACCACCTCCTCAGGCAAGCAATTCCAGATTCTCACTGCCCTAACAGTAAAGAATCCTCTTCTATGTTGGTGGAAAAACCTTCTCTCCTCCAGACGCAAAGAATGCCCCCTTGTGCCCGTCACCTTCCTTGGTATAAACAGATCCTCAGTGAGATATTTGTATTGTCCCCTTATATACTTATACATGGTTATTAGATCGCCCCTCAGTCGTCTTTTTTCTAGACTAAATAATCCTAATTTCGCTAATCTATCTGGGTATTGTAGTTCTCCCATCCCCTTTATTAATTTTGTTGCCCTCCTTTGTACTCTCTCTAGTTCCATTATATCCTTCCTGAGCACCGGTGCCCAAAACTGGACACAGTACTCCATGTGCGGTCTAACTAGGGATTTGTACAGAGGCAGTATAATGCTCTCATCATGTGTATCCAGACCTCTTTTAATGCACCCCATGATCCTGTTTGCCTTGGCAGCTGCTGCCTGGCACTGGCTGCTCCAGGTAAGTTTATCATTAACTAGGATCCCCAAGTCCTTCTCCCTGTCAGATTTACCCAGTGGTTTCCCGTTCAGTGTGTAATGGTGATATTGATTCCCTCTTCCCATGTGTATAACCTTACATTTATCATTGTTAAACCTCATCTGCCACCTTTCAGCCCAAGTTTCCAACTTATCCAGATCCATCTGTAGCAGAATACTATCTTCTCTTGTATTAACTGCTTTACATAGTTTTGTATCATCTGCAAATATCGATATTTTACTGTGTAAACCTTCTACCAGATCATTAATGAATATGTTGAAGAGAACAGGTCCCAATACTGACCCCTGCGGTACCCCACTGGTCACAGCGACCCAGTTAGAGACTATACCATTTATAACCACCCTCTGCTTTCTATCACTAAGCCAGTTACTAACCCATTTACACACATTTTCCCCCAGACCAAGCATTCTCATTTTGTGTACCAACCTCTTGTGCGGCACGGTATCAAACGCTTTGGAAAGATCGAGATATACCACGTCCAATGACTCACCGTGGTCCAGTCTATAGCTTACCTCTTCATAAAAACTGATTAGATTGGTTTGACAGGAGCGATTTCTCATAAACCCATGCTGATATGGAGTTAAACAGTTATTCTCATTGAGATAATCCAGAATAACATCCCTCAGAAACCCTTCAAATATTTTACCAACAATAGAGGTTAGACTTACTGGCCTATAATTTCCAGGTTCACTTTTAGAGCCCTTTTTGAATATTGGCACCACATTTGCTATGCGACAGTCCTGCGGAACAGACCCCGTTGCTATAGAGTCACTAAAAATAAGAAATAATGGTTTATCTATTACATTACTTAGTTCTCTTAGTACTCGTGGGTGTATGCCATCCGGACCCGGAGATTTATCTATTTTAATCTTATTTAGCCGGTTTCGCACCTCTTCTTGGGTTAGATTGGTGACCCTTAATATAGGGTTTTCATTGTTTCTTGGGATTTCACCTAGCATTTCATTTTCCACCGTGAATACCGTGGAGAAGAAGGTGTTTAATATGTTAGCTTTTTCCTCGTCATCTACAACCATTCTTTCCTCACTATTTTTTAAGGGGCCTACATTTTCAGTTTTTATTCTTTTACTATTGATATAGTTGAAGAACAGTTTGGGATTAGTTTTACTCTCCTTAGCAATGTGCTTCTCTGTTTCCTTTTTGGCAGCTTTAATTAGTTTTTTAGATAAAGTATTTTTCTCCCTATAGTTTTTTAGAGCTTCAATGGTGCCATCCTGCTTTAGTAGTGCAAATGCTTTCTTTTTACTGTTAATTGCCTGTCTTACTTCTTTGTTTAGCCACATTGGGTTTTTCCTATTTCTAGTCCTTTTATTCCCACAAGGTATAAACCGCTTACACTGCCTATTTAGGATGTTCTTAAACATTTCCCATTTATTATCTGTATTCTCATTTCTGAGGACATTGTCCCAGTCTACCAGATTAAGGGCATCTCTAAGCTGTTCAAACTTTGCCTTCCTAAAGTTCAATGTTTTTGTGACTCCCTGACAAGTCCCCCTAGTGAAAGACAGGTGAAACTGCACAATATTGTGGTCGCTATTTCCTAAATGCCCAACCACCTGCAGATTTGTTATTCTGTCAGGTCTATTAGATAGTATTAGGTCTAAAAGTGCTGCTCCTCTGGTTGGATTCTGCACCAATTGTGAAAGATAATTTTTCTTGGTTATTAGCAGAAACCTGTTGCCTTTATGGGTTTCACAGGTTTCTGTTTCCCAGTTAATATCCGGGTAGTTAAAGTCCCCCATAACCAGGACCTCATTATGGGTTGCAGCTTCATCTATCTGCTTTAGAAGTAGACTTTCCATGCTTTCTGTTATATTTGGGGGTTTGTAACAGACCCCAATGAGAATTTTGTTACCATTTTTCCCTTTGTTACCATTTTTCCCTGTCAATTCATTATTTGCGGATTTTCTAAAAAGTCACTTTTTTCTTGCCCATAGTCTCCCGGAGTGCTTAATTTATTTTTTTATATGTTAGAAATATTAGCGAAAAGTTATCGAATTGTGCATCTAAAGAGTTGTAAAGAAAGTAAAAGACAAAGGACGCGATTCATTATCGCATTTGCACCTGTTTCTGTCTCGTTTTTGGTGTTTTTCCAGGTTTTTCATTTGCATCTCGTTCTTTTTTTTTTTTATTTGCATCTTTGTAAAGTCTGTTTTATGTTCTCCTGTCTTTTTTCTTGCATTCACCATTGTGAGCAGAGTTTTACGTTTCCAGCTAATTCATCACTGGCGACTTTTTAAAACGTTTGAATATTTGTTGCAATCGTCGTCCCGTTTCGCCCCAGAGTGATGTTCTGGGCACTAGGAATTTCACACAATTTTTGCACCATTTTATGACTTATTGCAAAACATGAAAATAACGGCGATTGTTTACTTTATGCAAAATTAATGAATGGCGGGAGCAATTGTGGCACAAAAAACAGCAACTAATACCACAACTACGGTAAAAAGAAAAGTGTCTTAAAAAAAGCACAAATGGTGAATCGGAGACAAATAGGAAGAACATTCTTTCTTTATTTTGAGCAATTCTCTGAATTCTTGTACCCGCGGATGCCATTTTCAAGAATTTGGAACAAAAACCACCAATGAATGCTACAGTATAACACAAAAAAATGAAATAACCTAACACAAATAATGAATCAGGATCATACTGTAGGGGAAAGTTGTAAAACTTTTCCGCTTCCTTGATATTGATGGAAATCCCAACGTTGTAATCATCCGGTTCCATTTCGTTCTAGTTTTCTATAAAGCTCTGTGGGCGGGTGAGGGGGCGGAGCTTCTGAACTCCTTAGCGCATGACTTTCCCAAGCTCCGCCCCTGCAGTGGGTGTGGCCGATCACGACCTTCGCTTGCTCCTCAGGTTCAGCAGACTTTCCTTCTGCTCCTTCTCTTGGCCATACAGACTGGGGAGCTGGAACGGATCCTTCTTCTGCTCCGGGGTGTTATAAGGACAAACCTTCAGATGCTCAGACATGGAGGCGATGTCAGCGAGCGTCCACTGCTGTACCGGAGAGAAGAGGCTGCTGAAATTCCAGACCTGAAAACACAAGGAACGCATGGCAACATGAAGGGTTAATCAAAAATGGTGCTTAGCAAAAAAATGGCTGTTGTGGAGCTTTTGGGGAGAGGGGTCAACTCTTGTAGGCCTCATCCCTCTCAGAATTAGATGGCGAAACTCTAAGCAAGACTACAATGGTCCAAGGATTGTGGAAAAGGAGTGCCAGGGAAAACAAGCAGCGAGCGCTTCTGTCCGGGGGTAAATATCAGCAAAACGTAGGAAATTTTAATCTAAATCATCTTAAATAGAAAATAAAACAAATCTACAAATAGTTTTCAATAAAAATCTTATACCATTTGGTTTCCCCTTCGCGTCTCCATGGTAACAGACTACAATCTGATTGTGTTGTCAGACTTTCTTCCATCTGGTAAATTCACACACGGAAGATCTGATGCAGTAATTTCTGCCCCAGTTCTCGCCTTCCTGCGCTGGTGGAAGAATTCAGAATGATGGTACCGATGGATGAGAATACGAAGGTTATATCAGACTACACAGAGATTGTTTGTAGTATGTAACTATGGAGACGCATAGGTCCGCGGAGGAGCTGTATGGACGGAAGATTTTTAATCAAAACTAATTGTGAGGTTTTTATGTAATGCAACATTTCTAATCATTGCAAATGTGGATATATGTTTAGTAATAAGACGGTACTTCCTTTATGGTGGCAGAATGACCTCATGTTTGTTTCCTGCCTCTTTCCATGACCCTAACTGCGGACACTTCCGTTCCTCTGGGGAGTGGTCTGCACCACCCTGAAGTAAAATGGACCAATCAGAGCTGGGCCTCCTCTCCAGGGGCGTGATCTGCCTCCATAGTATCTATGTTTTCTGTGACCCACCTTCTTACGGCATCTCCATGACGTTCCTCCATGGGAGTAAGTCTTCTTCTCCCAGTACAGATGGACCATCCCCCTCTCCTGTAACAGCGAGGCGCAGATATCTCTCATGAGGGACGACACCTGTGAGAGCTGACACAGGCTGAAGCTGTCCAGGAAGCCAGCGATGTGCTGCAGGACCTCCAGCGGCAGGTTACTGAGAGAGTCCTTGCTTTTCCCTCGGTGGCTTCGGGACAGATTGGGTCTTACACCTTCATATAAAGTCTCGTCCACCAGCGGTTTCATTGCAAACGTCTTCATGTGATTGCTGTAGATGACCTGTGACCTTTGCCCCGCGGCCTGAAACCTGTTCAGTATGAAGGTGCAACCCAAGTAGGAAAGAGGGCAACGTTGCTGGAACCACCCGTCCAGGCAGGACTGTATGTCCGAGTGGACGTTCCTGAAATGTGACGCAATCTCGTCCCGGCGGAAGAAGAGGTTACAGGAGAAGGTAAAGGAGGAGTTGGACTTGTTGTGTCTGGTGCTCACACACTCGCTCTCGATGTCCAAGTACAGACCTAAACTTCTCATCTTCTTCTCGGCCAGGAGGTCTAATAGAACAGTCTTGTGGGTGAAAGGATCAACTCCGAAGTCATAAGTCTGGGTTCCTAAGTCAATGAGCAAGCCATCGAGCGCTTTCATCTGAGACACGGCGTGACCCCTCACCTCCCTCTCGAGAGCCACTAATAAAGTAGTGCTGATAGTTTCGGTCAGTGGCAACTTGTCTACTGGGACTCCTAGGTCGGAGGTGTCCATCAGTTTCTCAGCTTTCTCCTTCTTGCTGCTGTCATCCCCAAGTTTCGCCCTCTTGCCGCAGTAGCTGGTCGGTATCTTGAAGGTGCACACCGTCTTCACCTCTTGGGCTTCCAGTTTGCCGTAAACAAAGTCCTTCTCTTTGGGGGTGCACGCGGCAATCTGCCCGAATCTTATCAGCATACTGCCATGGTGCACCAGGTACATGTTGAAACTCCCACAATCCACCTCAGTTTTCAGTCTCTCCAGGACGCCCTCTTGCCACGGAGCAAACCCTGTCTTCTCAAGATCGACCATCGACAGCTTAGCCGCTTCTTCTGCTTTTTTGCCTTCGTTCGGGTCTTGGTTGTTCTCGGTTTCTGTTTTGGGTTTGTTGCCGGGTGTTTTGCTTGCGTCAGGCAGTTTGCTGCCAGTCGGACCAGTACCAGACTGCAGATACTTGGCCGCTTTCATCTCTTTGCTAAATATAGTGTCCCACACTTTGAACTTTTCTAAATCCATGTCGCCCTGTCCCCGGGCCAAGGCTTCTCGCTCATACTGAGTCAGCCCAACCATCTGACCATTGTCCACCTTCTCTGGATCTGAACCCCCGACTGCACCCTCCTCCTGCTCTGACTCAGATGGACCTAAAATGATTGTGTCTTTTGGATCCTCGGAGAGTTCCGGATAAAGTTCGGCCATTTTCAGGGAGCTAAAGAGAATCTTCTGGTCTCTCAATGTCAGGGCCACGTCCAGACATTCCTCTCCAACCTCTTCCTGCAGAAGATTCTTGTAAAGTGGCTGAGGCTTGAGAATAGTCGGCCATCGGTTCCAATCCATGGAGCAGCAGACCACGCTTGCTGGACAGACCCTCAAATGTTTCGCCTGTTTGCATCGGGACATTGAAAAAGGGCAGCCAAATACAGAGTTCAAGCAAGGCACCCACTCGTTGGGGCACAGAAGATGATGTTCATCCTCTTTGCACATGTGGAAGGTGGCACCGCAGTGCAGCTTGCAGTTGATTACAATACAGGAGACACCAGTATTGATAGGAGCATTGCAGCGCTTGTTGAAGCAGTTCTGGCAGTGCCGATGCTGTCCAGGTGGAGGCCGCTGGGTCCTTCCCTAAGGGTCATTAAAAAAAAGAGGTAAAATAATTTATTTAATGAATTATTTATATATACAACAATTACCATACTATACAAAATAGCATATAATAGAAAGAAGTAGCAGCATGGTACTGAACATACTGAACATAGTAGCTGTGAATCCAGCATTGGGTTTGATAAAACACTTACTGGAAGGTTGCATCCTTTAAGAAAACATACAGCAGTACAGGACAATGTAGAAGCCAATCCAGCACTCCGTGAGATAAAAACACTCACTGGAAAGCTGAACCATGGGGTATAGTAAACAGTAGTACTGTGTAATGTACCTGGGAAACCAGCACTGGGGTGAGATAATAAACACTTACTAGAAAACATCAATATCATGGAGGACATTATACAACAGTACTAAGCAGTGTAGCTGGAAATACAGCACTATGTGATAAAGTTACTATACAGCTGCATCATGGATGACAATATACAGCAGCATGGAAGACCATATACAGCAGTACTGAACACAGTAGCTGTGAATACAACACTCTGAGATAAAACACTGACTATAACAGCTGAACTATGAAGAACCATAAACAGTAGTACTGAGTAGCGTAGCTGAGAATTCTAGAAAGCAGCAGCATAGAGGACATTATATAGCGGGACTGAGCACTGTAGCTGTAAATCCAGTTCTGGAAACCAGCATTTGCTATTATTTCACAACATAAGATCCAGTGTTCTTGCACACTTTTATATACAGTACATATGGAGTATAATTCCAATCACTACCAAAGCTTTGGGCGTGACTGGAGCAGAAAATGTCACTCAAGGTCAGTACAAGCAGTTTTCATGAAGATTTAAGTAGCAAAATGCAGCAAAGTCTGAAGATACATATCAAATTGTGAGACACCGGCCCCAAATCAGACTGCTCCATAGAGACGACTGGTTTGATGGGTGTTATGGCAATCATACTGGTTGATAGCACTCACCATGGTCGTTCAGTCTTCACCTCCAGCCAGGAATTATTCAGATCTCATCTGTGAATAGAGAAGTTTATAATAACTTATCATAAAAAATTACTAGTTCAGGCGACTGCTCAGAAAAAGCCGTCCTGTGTACACGAGGAACATTTCCTTCTATCCTGAATTTTCACCAGTTTTCTCCTTTCTAACTTTCAGTCATCTCTGACCTACTAACTGGAGACCATTGGCTGTGATGCCTCCTATTCACAGCAAACTCAGACATGAGGGATTCATGCTCTCGTCTCTATTGAGCACGTGTTCAGAAGCAGCATGAAGGACATTACACAGCAGTACTGAGCAGTGTAGCTGTGAATCCAGCTATGGTGTGAGGCAAACACTTACTGGAAACAGCATCACCATAGAGGACATTATATTATAACATAGTACTAATTAGTGTAGCTGTAAATCCAGTCTTTAAGGGAGAAAAAGCACTTACTATAAGAGCAGCAGCATGGAGAACATTACACAGCAGTATTTAGAAGTGTAGATGTGAATCAAGCACTGAGGTGAAATAAATCACTAAATGCAGCACCAGCAGCATGGATGTCATTTTGCAGTAGCAATGAGCAGTATAGCTGTGTATTCAGCACTGGGATGTGTAAATGCAGCAGTAGCATGGAGAACATTATACATCAGAATTTAGCAGTGTAAATGTGAATCAAGCACAGGGTGAGATTACAGTCACTAAATGCAGCAACAGCGGCATGGATGACATTGTGCAACAGTAGTGAGCAGTGCAGCTGTGCATGCAGTACTCAGATGTGATAAAACGCTTACTATAAGAGCAGCAGTAGCATAGAGAACAATGTACAGTATTTAGCAGTGTAGATGTGAATAAAGCACTGCGGTGAGATTGAACAGTCACTAAATGCAGCACGGATAACATTGTGCAGAACTAGTAAGCAGTGTAGCTGTGTATTCAGCACTGGGATGTGATTAAACACACTTACCAAAAAGCAGTGCTATGGAGAGCATTCTACCGTAGTACTGAAAAGTATAGCTGTGAAATCAGCACTGTGGCAAGATAAAGTAAAGCACTTAAAAAGAAATCAACAGCAGCACGGAAGACATACAGCAGTACAGAGAGGTATTGCTGTGAATCCAGCTCTGTGGTTAGAATACTTACTTGGAGCAGCATCAGGACATTGCACAGCAGTACTGAGGTGTATAGCTGTAAATTCAGCTCTGAGTGAGATAAGAAAAAAAAACACTTAGGGCTTATTCAGTTGAAAATTGGTCCAATCTCAGACTGCAAGGCACAGACTGGCCGAGAGCCTCCCGACCGGAGCGTGACCGGTTCATGCATTTCTGTGAGCCCTTAGGCTATTTTCACCAATCCGTTTGAGCAGTAGAAAACAGATATAAAATTTTCAGTTATCGCTCCCGTTCACTTCAATGGTTTCGTTTTTACTTCTTCAGTTTCCATCTGTTTTGCATTTTCAGGATAAAAACAGATTCATTTAAGAACGGAAATGTCACGCTATACTGCTGAGGGTTAATGCAGAGTAACGCAAGCTCCACTAGATGGCAACAGAGTGAAGAGTGAGCTAAATATCCTGCTGAGAAGTAGTCCCACAGCAGTACAGCGAAGCCACCACCAGGTGGCAGCAGAGTAGTCAGAGGGCCGAGTCAATACCAGGGGAAAAGGCAGTACAAAAGGGAAAACCCGAGGAGCGGAGTCTGAGGAGAGCAAGGGTCAGTACCAGTCAGTAGCAGAAATACTAGGAGTGAGATAAAATCAGGTAGAGTCAAGCCAAAGTCAGGTATCGGGAGATCCAAACAAACAGGGAAATAAGGAGCTGAGACAGGTAGGCGGGAGATAAACAAACAAGGGTCGGGTTAACTGAGTGCAGCAGGACAGATCAGGAACTCACCAGAGCCAGCTAGCCCGCCGAAGGCCAGCAATATAACAGGGAACAGCACAGATATATAGCAGACCGGACACGGGAACCAGGCTGAGAAAGCTAACCCCTGACATGACCAGACTGGGAAAGACAAACCCCGGCCTGGATCATGACAGGAAACTTCTGTTTGTGCAAATCCTCCTTGCGCCGGACTCCATGTTATTCCATACACTGAAGATCAATCTCATTGACATGCTCTGGATATTGGGGGTCGTTGTCCTTCTGCAAAATTACCGGTGAGCTGGCTACAAACTCTTTTTCTCTTTGTTTACCGGTGAGCTGGCTACAAACTCTTTTTCTCTTCTGCAAAATACCCTGATGGCACTACATGATAACTATCTGCAGCCGGACAACAACCCCCAACATCCAGCCAATGTCACTAATAAGGAGGAATCCTGGGGGAGATGATCCGGAGCCCTGATCTCCCATCATCCCCTCTGTGTGGGATCAGACAGAAGGATTCGCACAAGAATCATACACAGAAGTATGAACTGTGTACAAATGAGAAGAAGTGATGGAGGTGACGGGCGGTCACCAGATACTGATGACGGAGGTGATGGGCGGTCACCAGACACTGATGATGGAGGTGACGGGCGGTCACCAGACACTGATGATGGAGGTGACGGGCGGTCACCAGATACTGATGATGGAGGTGATGGGCGGTCACCAGACACTGATGATGGAGGTGACGGGCGGTCACCAGACACTGATGATGGAGGTGACGGGCGGTCACCAGATACTGATGATGGAGGTGACGGGCGGTCACCAGATACTGATGATGGAGGTGATGGGCGGTCACCAGATACTGATGGAGGTGATGGGCGGTCTCTTTTTTTTAGTTTGTTAATTGATAAAAATAAACCATTAGCTCTTATATATGAAGCTTCTTACTCTGCAGCATCTACTCCACACCTGCCTAAGACTTTTACACGGTGCTGTATATTCCTGTGTTCTGCTCCCGGTGCCCCCTCAGTGTATAGCCTTCATGCCGTGCCCCCTCAGTGTATAGCCTTCCTGTCCCCGGTGCCCCCTCGGTGTATATCCTTCATGTCCCCCGTGCCCCCTCAGTGTATAGCCTTCCTGTCCCCGGTGCCCCCTCGGTGTATAGCCTTCCTGTCCCCGGTGCCCCCTCGGTGTATATCCTTCCTGCCGTGTCCCCGGTGCCCCCTCAGTGTATATCCTTCATGTCCCCCGTGCCCCCTCAGTGTATATCCTTCCTGCCGTGCCCCCCTCTGTGTATATCCTTCCTGTCCCTGATGCCCCCTCAGTGTATATCCTTCATGTTGTGCCCCCTCCATGTATATCCTTCCTGCCGTGTCCCCGGTGCCCCCTCAGTGTATATCCTTCCTGCCGTGCCCCCCTCTGTGTATATCCTTCCTGGCCCCTGTGCCCCCCCATGTATATCCTTCCTGCCGTGTCCCCCCCTCCATGTATATCCTTCCTGCCGTGTCCCCGGTGCCCCCTCAGTGTATATCCTTCCTGTCCCCGATGCCCCCCTTAGTGTATATCCTTCCTGCCGTGTCCCCCCCCCCCCATGTATATCCTTCCTGCCGTGTCCCCGGTGCCCTTCCTTGTATTCCCCGTACCCTCGTTGCCTCCTCTGTCCGTACAGCGGCCCATCCGCACTTGTTTCCCAGTCTCTGCCCCCCGTCCTGTGTTGCCCACCTAGACCCCTCCATTCTGGGGCTCCTCACCTGTCGCTGGGGGTCCGCTCACTTTGCCTCTTTTGCCCTCATGTTGGTGCAGCCGCTCGCCGTGTGACAGGACGGGTCATGTATAAATAGCCGGTCGGTCGGCGTGTGCCGTCTCCGCTTACACGTCTGCTGCTCCCATTAACCCTCTGCTCAGCGGCCGCTTGTGACTGTGTCCGGGGGTATAATGCACAGCTTGGGGGGCAACCCAGACTTCCCCGGCCCCCCGATAACACCAGGGCCGATTTACCGCATTATTATCCGGTGTTAATGAAAGTCTGCACAACCCGAACCCGCCGGGAACACAAGCCGGGAGCGTGGACGGACCGGCGGGGCACAGAAGCCATATTGGGGTCTGATATTTGGGCTTCATTAGTTATAGAATGCGAGAGGGGTCCGACCATTAACCCATTCATGACCAGGACAGTATAATTATTTTTTACCAGTTCTGTAGGATTTGGTGTAATTGACGGTTTCCTATGAAGGGCTTCAGCGCCCCCCGCAGACCGCTGCTGCTAGTGCAACCAACAATCGCTTCAAAACCTGCTGTTCGTGACTGACCACGGCATCTAAATGGTTAAACGTCAGATTGGAGCCAGAGGTGTCACTGCTCCCGCCGGCGGATAGTCGGCCCCTGTGCGGTCGTGTTTGTTATATGGTCATAACAGGGTTAAAAGTCTGGATTGTGCCCGTCAGCGGCCACCACTAGGGGGAGCTCTGCGCACAGGTGTGACTACAGCCCTCAGTATACAGAGCGCCCCCTAGTGGCAGCATTTCAGCTTGCGGCCATTTCTCAGGCTGTGCGGCCGCCAGTGACGGCGGATGAAAGACAATCTCTGCGGTTCATGAGAAACTCAGATCGAGCGCAGCTCCTGCAGTTAATAAATACGTTTATTAAATATGACAATTATGAAATCTGAGACTAGTGCTTTTCAGTGAGATGAAGATGGCTGATGGGCGCGCCGCGGTGAGATGACTGACGGGCGCTCCGCGGCCTCGCTACCTGGCGTTATGGCGCAGCGCGGACGTCACCTTTATGTCGCTTTCCATCTGGTCAATTTGCCTCGTTATCTGCTGTAAGAGGACCTGGAAAGGAGAAGACAAAGTGCAAGATGTGAGTCGGATACTGGAGAACTACAAATCCCAGCAGACCCACTCTGGACTAGCCTGCGCACAAGGGTCGGCCGCAGCAGCAGCAGATTACAGGCCGAGAACCGGCACAGGCCCAACACTGACTCACAGCTGAGGGTTTGCTACAATTGCTTCTAGACCACATTGTACCAGAGCTGCAGCTGTGATCAGCAGACCCTCCATGTGTTCAATTCACCGGCAGCAAGCAGAGATCTTAGTGAATGATGAAACTGGGAGTTGTCTGATCCCTTTTCTGCCCTGCACCTCCCCTTATATTGGGGGCTGATATCGCGTCCCCCGCGCCCCTCACTCACATCCACGTGCCGCTGACAGCTGGACAGTCCGCGCCACACGTCTTCCCTCGGGTGCACGCTGCCGCCACCTGCTGGATGATCCCTGGCCCCGCGCCGCTCGGGGTCTTTCCTTCTGCACAAACCCTGAAGGGAGGAAAAGTCCAATATAAGAAGTGCAACCAACGCCTGCAGCCGTGGACATGACCATGCACAGTAAGTAAGTACACCCCCCGAGCTGTCATTTACATATCATGACAATGATTCCTTGACCAGAAGCTTCTGCAATCTATTGACTCCGGGGGTGTACTCCCTTCCTCAGGTTCTGCACTGTACATACCGGCCACGCGCTCTGCCCCGTCACTCCGCACCGCAGTAAACCCTCCCACAGACCGTCCACAAGTTCTATCACCGGAGAAGAGGTCGGCTCGTCCACGAGGGTCTTCAGGGCGACGCTGCCTTGTTTAATGGCTTCCAGCTCCAGATCTGCAGCACAGGGAGGATGATGGGGGGAGTAGTGCATCAGATGAAGGAGGATGATGGGGGTGAGTAGTGCATCAGATGAAGGAGGATGATGGGGGTGAGTAGTGCATCAGATGAAGGAGGATGATGGGGGTGAGTAGTGCATCAGATGAAGGAGGATGATGGGGGTGAGTAGTGCATCAGATGAAGGAGGATGATGGGGGGTGAGTAGTGCATCAGATGAAAGAGGATGATGGGGGAGTAGTGCATCAGGTGAAGGAGGATGATGGGGGGTAGTACCCTCACTTACTGGCTCGCTCCAGGCGCTTGGTGACGTCCTGTGCCCGGCGCTCCAGGCCGCTCAGCCGGGTCTCTATGGCACTGAGATAAAGCTGATGAGTCTCCAAATCCTTCTTCAGAGAATTCTTCAGCTGCTGAGCCGAGGAGAGGACGCCGTGCGGGGCTGAGGAGGGGAGACCCTGCGGGGAGAGAGTGAGGGTCAGCCACAGAACTTCACTCTTTGCCCCTGTGCCCACGTCAGCATGTGACCCGAGCGGTGCTCTGAGTGTGAAGGAGGACGACGCTCGTCCCAATAGGCGAGCCACCCCCAAAGACACATTATACATCAGCTCTGAGGAGGGCCCAGGAGAGGAGAGGACAGCAGACCCTGCGGGGCCCAGGAGAGGAGAGGACAGCAGACCCTGCGGGGCCCAGGAGAGGAGAGGACAGCAGACCCTGCGGGGCCCAGGAGAGGAGAGGACAGCAGACCCTGCGGGGCCCAGGAGAGGAGAGGACAGCAGACCCTGCGGGGCCCAGGAGAGGAGAGGACAGCAGACCCTGCGGGGCCCAGGAGAGGAGAGGACAGCAGACCCTGCGGGGCCCAGGAGAGGAGAGGACAGCAGACCCTGCGGGGCCCAGGAGAGGACAGCAGACCCTGCGGGGCCCAGGAGAGGACAGCAGACCCTGCGGGGCCCAGGAGAGGGTCAGCCTAAGACTGTCACTACTTGCTGACGTTCGTCCCAATAGCCACCCCTCTGTCTAGTCATCAGCTCTGAGGAGGGGGCTGGCTAAGCCATCACTTTGTTGGCCGCCTCCACACTGTTGTGCTCCTGAAGCCGCCAGGACCCAGGAAGGAACAGACACCAATGATGGGGGAAACTTCCTACAGCCCCGGGCGAATCCTCAACATTGAACCCCCCCCCCCCATCACCAAACCCAGACTACTCCATCAGAGAAGTGCGATCCGTCACTGCACAGAACCGGTCTCCTCCACAGTCCAGTGATGGCAGATTTACACCACTCCATCAAACGCTCGCCATTGTGCTTGGTGATGTACGGCTGCATGCACCTGCTCGGCCACGAAGCTCCTGGCGGGGCGCAGTTTGTGCTGATACCAGAGGAGGTCTGGACCCTGCAGTTATGGGGCAGCAGAGCAGTGGAGACTTTTGTCTCACTCAGCCCCCCCACTAAAATTACAGGGTCTCCACTTCTCAGTAATATCACTTGTATATTAGTAGCAAGTTTCTATCCTGACGGTTGGCCCCATGTTCTCCGCGGTGAGGCCCGGTGTATCAGGGAGCAGTGTGGGCGAGGCCCGGTGTATCAGGGAGCAGTGTGGGTGACGCCCGGTGTATCAGGCGATGGTGTGGGTGACGCCCGGTGTATCAGGGAGCAGTGTGGGCGAGGCCCGGTGTATCAGGCGATGGTGTGGGTGACGCCCGGTGTATCAGGGAGCAGTGTGGGTGACGCCCGGTGTATCAGGGAGCAGTGTGGGCGAGGCCCGGTGTATCAGGGAGCAGTGTGGGTGAGGCCCGGTGTATCAGGGAGCAGTGTGGGTGAGGCCCGGTGTATCAGGCGATGGTGTGGGTGACGCCCGGTGTATCAGGGAGCAGTGTGGGCGAGGCCCGGTGTATCAGGCGATGGTGTGGGTGACGCCCGGTGTATCAGGCAGCAGTGTGGGTGACGCCCGGTGTATCAGGGAGCAGTGTGGGCGAGGCCCGGTGTATCAGGGAGCAGTGTGGGCGAGGCCCGGTGTATCAGGCGATGGTGTGGGTGACGCCCGGTGTATCAGGGAGCAGTGTGGGCGAGGCCCGGTGTATCAGGCGATGGTGTGGGTGACGCCCGGTGTTTCAGGGAGCAGTGTGGGTGACGCCCGGTGTATCAGGGAGCAGTGTGGGCGAGGCTCGGTGTATCAGGCGATGGTGTGGGTGACGCCCGGTGTATCAGGGAGCAGTGTGGGCGAGGCCCGGTGTATCAGGCGATGGTGTGGGTGACGCCCGGTGTTTCAGGGAGCAGTGTGGGTGACGCCCGGTGTATCAGGGAGCAGTGTGGGCGAGGCTCGGTGTATCAGGCGATGGTGTGGGTGACGCCCGGTGTATCAGGGAGCAGTGTGGGCGAGGCCCGGTGTATCAGGCGATGGTGTGGGTGACGCCCGGTGTATCAGGGAGCAGTGTGGGTGACGCCCGGTGTATCAGGGAGCAGTGTGGGCGAGGCCCGGTGTATCAGGGAGCAGTGTGGGTGACGCCCGGTGTATCAGGGAGCAGCGTGGGCGAGGCCCGGTGTGTATGTGTCATTATCAGGTTTGCGGTTTCTTCCGCCGTCACTCACGGGTTTCAGTCTGTGGCCGGTTCGCACTTCGGCCCCCGATAAGTTGTCGTGTCCCCTCTTCTCCGGAACGCACAGATATTCTGCTGGAGACAGGAGGCGATCGGATTTTTACCCCTTTACTCAGATATTGGTAGTTTCTGATACATTAATCTGCTGATGGTTAAAACAGGATATCTGGGACCCCTATACTTGAGCCAGGCGGACCCCCGATATCAGATAATTGTGACTCCCTCCCCCACAACTCACTAAATAGGTCTGCAGCAGCTCTGCGCTCCTCTGACCTCCGAACCGCTGCCGCCTGTCGATTGCTGGGTTTGTGCGTTATACCTGCAGACACCTGACGAGAAAGAACATGAGGCGTTACACACAGTCTAATGAGATCCCCCCCATATGCCGAGAGCCCCCTGCCCCCGCACATCAGGGGATTGGTGGTGTGTTTATATGACGGGGGAACCACCTCCATGTACAATCCAGCATCACGGACGGACCCCCACCAGAACAACTAAAGAGGGGTTCCTCTACTCACCTCTGACAACACCGCCTGGCGCCCCCTGCAGGACAGGCACAAGCCCCGCGGCCGGGAAACCAAACCAGCAGCACAAACCTGTACGTAAGAGGCAGTGAGAAAAGGTCACGTCAGGACCTCCGCGCGCCCACCACCCACGTCACCTACCTCTAGGAAGTCTTGGATCCAGGGGCCCACGGTCGTCATTTTATGCCAGTGACGCATCAGATCCATCTGGAAGAACAGTCCGCGGAGCAGACGGCACCTGTGTATAAGAGCAGTGAACACGGGGGTCACCGGATCTACACTGCCGCCATCAGCGACAGGGGAGGGGTTACCAGATCTATGCTGTGTTGCCGTCAACGCCGGGAGGTCACTTACAATATTAGGGTAGGTGGCGCTAAACGTACGCAGATTTATCCAGTAGGTGGCGCCAGACGTAGATTTCAGAGCAGTCACATTCATCTTCACAAGTCAGACATAGTGGGGGCGCCTGTAGGGTCCACATACATTTTAACTATGTGCTCCAACACCTCCCAGGGGTCCGTTATCAGGGTCCGGATTGTCCGTGCCAGTGATCACAGTGCCGGGGGCTTGGATGGGCCCATGCACACAAGGATCAGCACCCATTGGGGCGACAAATCCAGGATCAGAGTTCTCTCCGATCCAGGGCGTCCATGCAGTGAAGTCATCAATCACAGCCTCACCCATCTATGGGGAACCAGTCTGCACACAGCAAGGGTTAATGGGGTTAATGAGGGTCACACTCACCTTGAGGCCCCTCGGGGTCTGCACTCTTCTTCATGGCGTCTGGGGAGGAAGGCTGAGGAGAGCGCCGCGGCCAGAGAAAACGAATCCTGCAGAGAATCCCGACATCTACAGGACACGGCCCGAGCGCAGCCGCCATCTGCAAGAAGCTGGTACAGGGGCAGTGATGGTACCGATACTGGGGGCTACAGGGAGCAGGACAAGGGGCCGCACCATTACCTCGTCCAGCAGCTTCACAGCCTCATGGACACAAGGGGAGTCTGGAGGAAAGTCCAGAATGTGACTCCGGGTCCTGCAGAACCGCAACAGATCGCAGCAGCCACGTCTGAGAACAAGAGAACGTGGCAATCAGGAACCTGATCACTAATGAGCTGTGTAACTGTGCATCCAGCACCAGAGAAGCAATATCCCCAGGAAAAAACAAGGACAGAAAGCAGAGGCCCCAACACTACAAGATCCTGTATGTGCTAGATCAGAACGTCATTCTAATTACCTACAACTCTTCTTCTCCCTCAGAACAGACGGGAACCAGGAACATCTCTCATACAAACTCTGCGCCATCATTAATGCTATAGACAGAAAATAAGTGAGTGCAGCTCTGGGGTATAATACAGGATGTAACTCAGGATCAGTAATGTATGTACACAGTGACTGCACCAGCAGAATAGTGAGTGCAGCTCTGGGGTATAATACAGGAGGTAACTCAGGATCAGTAATGTAATGTATGTACACAGAGACTGCACCAGCAGAATAGTGAGTGCAGCTCTGGAGTATAATACAGGATGTAACCCAGGATCAGTAATGTATGTACACAGTGACTGCACCAGCAGAATAGTGAGTGCAGCTCTGGAGTATAATACAGGATGTAACCCAGGATCAGTAATGTATGTACACAGTGACTGCACCAGCAGAATAGTGAGTGCAGCTCTGGAGTATAATACAGGATGTAACTCGGGATCAGTAATGTAATGTATGTACACAGTGACTGCACCAGCAGAATAGTGAGTGCAGCTCTGGGGTATAATACAGGAGGTAACTCGGGATCAGTAATGTAATGTGACAGTGACTGCACCAGCAGAATAGTGAGTGCAGCTCTGGGGTATAATACAGGATGTAACTCAGGATCAGTAATGTAATGTATGTACACAGTGACTGCACCAGCAGAATAGTGAGTGCAGCTCTGGAGTATAATACAGGAGGTAACTCAGGATCAGTAATGTAATGTATGTACACAGTGACTGCGCCAGCAGAATAGTGAGTGCAGCTCTGGAGTATAATATAGGATGTAACTCAGGATCAGTAATGTAATGTATGTGCACAGTGACTGCACCAGTAGAATAGTGAGTGCAGCTCTGGAGTATAATACAGGAGGTAACTCAGGATCAGTAATGTAATGTATGTACACAGTGACTGCGCCAGCAGAATAGTGAGTGCAGCTCTGGAGTATAATACAGGATGTAACTCAGGATCAGTAATGTAATGTATGTATACAGTGACTGCACCAGCAGAATAGTGAGTGCAGCTCTGGAGTATAATACAGGATGTAACTCGGGATCAGTAATGTAATGTATGTACACAGTGACTGCACCAGCAGAATAGTGAGTGCAGCTCTGGAGTATAATGCAGGAGGTAACTCGGGATCAGTAATGTAATGTATGTACACAGTGACTGCACCAGCAGAATAGTGAGTGCAGCTCTGGAGTATAATACAGGATGTAACTCGGGATCAGTAATGTAATGTATGTACACAGTGACTGCACCAGCAGAATAGTGAGTGCAGCTCTGGGGTATAATACAGGATGTAACTCGGGATCAGTAATGTAATGTATGTATACAGTGACTGCACCAGCAGAATAGTGAGTGCAGCTCTGGAGTATAATACAGGAGGTAACTCGGGATCAGTAATGTAATGTATGTACACAGTGACTGCACCAGCAGAATAGTGAGTGCAGCTCTGGAGTATAATACAGGATGTAACTCGGGATCAGTAATGTAATGTATGTACACAGTGACTGCACCAGCAGAATAGTGAGTGCAGCTCTGGGGTATAATACAGGATGTAACTCGGGATCAGTAATGTAATGTATGTATACAGTGACTGCACCAGTAGAATAGTGAGTGCAGCTCTGGAGTATAATACAGGATGTAACTCAGGATCAGTAATGTAATGTATGTACACAGTGACTGCGCCAGCAGAATAGTGAGTGCAGCTCTGGAGTATAATACAGGATGTAACTCAGGATCAGTAATGTAATGTATGTATACAGTGACTGCACCAGCAGAATAGTGAGTGCAGCTCTGGAGTATAATACAGGATGTAACTCGGGATCAGTAATGTAATGTATGTACACAGTGACTGCACCAGCAGAATAGTGAGTGCAGCTCTGGAGTATAATGCAGGAGGTAACTCGGGATCAGTAATGTAATGTATGTACACAGTGACTGCACCAGCAGAATAGTGAGTGCAGCTCTGGAGTATAATTCAGGATGTAACTCAGGATCAGTAATGTAATGTATGTACACAGTGACTGCACCAGCAGAATAGTGAGTGCAGCTCTGGGGTATAATACAGGATGTAACTCAGGATCAGTAATGTAATGTATGTACACAGTGACTGCACCAGCAGAATAGTGAGTGCAGCTCTGGGGTATAATACAGGATGTAACTCGGGATCAGTAATGTAATGTATGTGCACAGTGACTGCACCAGCAGAATAGTGAGTGCAGCTCTGGAGTATGTGTGTACACTAGGTATCGTCAGGACCATACACTGCTGACATTTTCTTACATTTCTGCACGTTCTGTATTATTAGTAATATCTGACTCAGTAAATGTGACACCGGCTCACGTCTACAAGGAGCCAACAAGCCGCATCGTGTGCACGGGCCCCCGGTCACTTTGCAGTAATGTGGAGGTGCAGCCGCAGAGGACGCGGTATATGAGGACACAGGACGCGGTATATGAGGACACAGGACGCGGTATATGAGGACACAGGACGCGGTATATGAGGACACAGGACGCGGTATATGAGGACACAGGACGCGGTATATGAGGACACAGGACGCGGTATATGAGGACACAGGACGCGGTATATGAGGACACCCCCGCGGTATCCCGGTCCTCCCTCCACCAGCTGCTGCCGCCCTCACCTGCTCCCGGCTCCGCCGCCGCTGCTTCCCCCCTCCCTGCTGCCTACTTATAACATAGGGACCAGATGACGTCACAGCTCGTTAACCCCCTGCGTGCTGACCTCCGGATTCCCCTCACATTAGTACACACGTCATTAACCCTTCAGCTGCCGCGGTGACCGTTCACCCCCTCCCAGCTGCCCTCAGGTAGCCGCTATCTAACTTGTCACGTGACGCAGCTGCCCACAACAGACATGGCGGCGCCGCGGTCACGGTCGCTCCTGTGATGACGTCAGTGTCGGGCTCGCGCGTAGTTTAAACCTGACGGGCGGCTCTGGCCGCGGAGGTCCCGGCTGTGGAGGAGGTAAAGACCATGTGACCCCCGGATGAAGAGCCGGGACAGACCATTGTGTAGAGCAGGGGTGATATCCAGTGTAGCCGCAGATCTGCGGCAGTGGTTCAGTCTCCCCTGTAATCTGGTTGTCATGGTGACCGATCTGTTATCTGAGGGGCTCATTATGGGGTCTGCTCTCACATTTCGGGGCGCTGTGCTGCTGCTTACCAGTCACTCCTGCACAGAGCATTGGTCTGGGCGCTGGACATGCTGGGAGTTGTAGTTTCCGGGGATCTGGGTGATGATAAGATGGCGGCTTGTCACCTTCTTCCTCCTCTTTTCCCTCCGCAGCTCCGGCCCCCTGTCCTGGTAATGTGGCCCCCTCAGAGGACGCCCGCGGGGACCACGTCTCCAGGAGCCGCCGCCATACGCTGAGTGACCGGACGAGCCGCCGTCGCCATGCAGAAGCCGCACGGACCCCCGGCAACCAAAGCCAGCCTGGCCGCCATCTTGTTCGGAGGATTAACGGCCAAGGAAAATGATCCCAAGATGGCGGCCTCCAGCACAAAGGGGGTCCTGGGCCCCCACAACAGCCGCAAACGTGTGCGTCAGCACTCCCTGTCCAGTCCGGGGTCCGAGGACCCCACGAGTCCCTCCACATGTAAGAGGCCCACGCTCCGCACACACCGCAAGCCCCGAGCTCCGAGCAGCAGGACGTCCGCCAGACTGCGGGGCCCCGGGGCCAGCGGAGGAGCGGCTGACACCAGAGACTCCACCCTCTCCGGCTCCGAGGACCCCACCAGCCCCTCCAGGAGCAGGAAGGTCGTCCTCCACACACACCACAAGCCCCGAGCTCCAAGCAGCAGGACGTCCCCCGGGGCCAGCGGAGGAGCGGCTGATACCAGAGACTACATCCTGTTCAGCCCGGGGCAGCAGGCGTCCATCCTGCAGAAGGGGAGCAGGCGGGAGAGCGCAGGCGCCGTCCTCTCCTCATCAGTGCTGGCGCCACCATCTGGTCTGGAACGCTCCCTGCTGGACGGCAGCCTGAGCGGCAGCGGTGGGTGTGTGGCAGTATCACCAGGACCGCATCGAGAGCGGCACCGGGTGTTGTGTTGTGTAGGGTCGGGGGCACCGCCGGGTGTTGTGTAGGGCCGGGGGCACCACCGGCTGGAATGTAGGGCCGAGGCACCGCCGGGTGGTGTGTAGCCCTGGGGGCACCGCCGGGTGGTGTGTAGGCCTGGGGGCACTGCCGGGTGGTGTGTAGGCCTGGGGGCACCGCCGGGTGGTGTGTAGGCCTGGGGGCACCGCCGGTTGGTGTGTAGGGTCGGGGGCACCGCCGGGTGGAATGTAGGTCCGGGGCACCGCCGGGTGGTGTGTAGGCTTGGGGGCACCGCCGGGTGGTGTGTAGGGCTGGGGCACCGCCGGATGGTGTGTAGGGCTGGGGCACCGCCGGGTGGTGTGTAGCCCTGGGGGCACCGCCGGGTGGTGTGTAGGCCTGGGGGCACCGCCGGGTGGTGTGTAGGCCTGGGGGCACCGCCGGGTGGTGTGTAGGCCTGGGGGCACCGCCGGGTGGTGTGTAGGCCTGGGGGCACCGCCGGGTGGTGTGTAGGCCTGGGGGCACCGCCGGGTGGTGTGTAGGCCTGGGGGCACCGCCGGTTGGTGTGTAGGGTCGGGGGCACCGCCGGGTGGATTGTAAATCCGGGGCACCGCCGGGTGGTGTGTAGGCTTGGGGGCACCGCCGGATGGTGTGTAGGGCTGGGGCACCGCCGGGTGGTGTGTAGGCTTGGGGGCACCGCCGGATGGTGTGTAGGGCTGGGGCACCGCCGGGTGGTGTGTAGGGCTGGGGCACCGCCGGGTGGTGTGTAGGGCTGGGGCACCACCGGATGGTGTGTAGGGCTGGGGGCACCCCCGGGTGGTGTGTAGGGCTGGGGCACCGCCGGATGGTGTGTAGGGCTGGGGCACCGCCGGGTGGTGTGTAGGGCTGGGGGCACCCCCGGGTGGTGTTTAGGGCTGGGGCACCGCCGGATGGTGTGTCGGGCTGGGGCACCGCCGGGTGGTGTGTAGGGCTGGAGCACCGCCGGGTGGTGTGTAGGCCTGGGGGCACCGCCGGATGGTGTGTCGGGCTGGGGCACCGCCGGGTGGTGTGTAGGGCTGGGGCACCCCCGGGTGGTGTTTAGGGCTGGGGGCACCGCCGGGTGGTGTGTAGGCCTGGGGCACCGCCGGGTGGAATGTAGGTCCGGGGCACCGCCGGGTGGTGTGTAGGCTTGGGGGCACCGCCGGGTGGTGTGTAGGGCTGGGGCACCGCCGGATGGTGTGTAGGGCTGGGGCACCGCCGGGTGGTGTGTAGCCCTGGGGGCACCGCCGGGTGGTGTGTAGGCCTGGGGGCACCGCCGGGTGGTGTGTAGGCCTGGGGGCACCGCCGGGTGGTGTGTAGGCCTGGGGGCACCGCCGGGTGGTGTGTAGGCCTGGGGGCACCGCCGGGTGGTGTGTAGGCCTGGGGGCACCGCCGGGTGGTGTGTAGGCCTGGGGGCACCGCCGGGTGGTGTGTAGGCCTGGGGGCACCGCCGGTTGGTGTGTAGGGTCGGGGGCACCGCCGGGTGGATTGTAAATCCGGGGCACCGCCGGGTGGTGTGTAGGCTTGGGGGCACCGCCGGATGGTGTGTAGGGCTGGGGCACCGCCGGGTGGTGTGTAGGCTTGGGGGCACCGCCGGGTGGTGTGTAGGGCTGGGGCACCGCCGGGTGGTGTGTAGGGCTGGGGCACCGCCGGGTGGTGTGTAGGGCTGGGGGCACCCCCGGGTGGTGTGTAGGGCTGGGGCACCGCCGGATGGTGTGTAGGGCTGGGGCACCGCCGGGTGGTGTGTAGGGCTGGGGGCACCCCCGGGTGGTGTTTAGGGCTGGGGCACCGCCGGATGGTGTGTCGGGCTGGGGCACCGCCGGGTGGTGTGTAGGGCTGGAGCACCGCCGGGTGGTGTGTAGGCCTGGGGGCACCGCCGGATGGTGTGTCGGGCTGGGGCACCGCCGGGTGGTGTGTAGGGCTGGGGCACCCCCGGGTGGTGTTTAGGGCTGGGGGCACCGCCGGGTGGTGTGTAGGCCTGGGGGCACCGCCGGGTGGTGTGTAGGCCTGGGGCACCCCCGGGTGGTGTTTAGGGCTGGGGGCACCCCCGGGTGGTGTTTAGGGCTGGGGGCACCCCCGGGTGGTGTTTAGGGCTGGGGGCACCCCCGGGTGGTGTTTAGGGCTGGGGCACAGCCGGGTGGTGTGTAGGGCTGGGGGCACCGCCGGGTGGTGTTTAGGGCTGGGGGCACCCCCGGGTGGTGTGTAGGCCTGGGGGCACCGCCGGGTGGTGTTTAGGGCTGGGGCACCCCCGGGTGGTGTTTAGGGCTGGGGGCACCCCCGGGTGGTGTTTAGGGCTTGGGCACCCCCGGGTGGTGTTTAGGGCTGGGGGCACCGCCGGGTGGTGTTTAGGGCTGGGGGCACCCCCGGGTGGTGTTTAGGGCTGGGGCACAGCCGGGTGGTGTTTAGGGCTGGGGCACAGCCGGGTGGTGTGTAGGCCTGGGGGCACCGCCGGGTGGTGTGTAGGCCTGGGGGCACCGCCGGGTGGTGTGGCAGAGCAGTGTTGTGATCAGACTTCTGTCCCCCCATCCACCATATTATGAACCGTTTGTTCCTATTTTTCTACCGCTCTGGATGAATAAATGAAATGACACATATTTGGGCACTTTCACTCCCGGTGAGTGAGACCCAGATGTGAGCCCCTCGGATCCAGATTTACGTCCTGAGAAATGTGACTGATGACAGCTGACGCCTCCACAGCGTATTAAAGGAGCTCAACATGAAGGGGGTTTGGTCTGATGTCCCGACCAGCGGTCACATGATAGCTGGCATTATATCTTGGTTATATCTTGGTTACATCCGGGTTATATCTGGAGTATATCTGTAGTATATCAGGATTAGGCGGCCCTTCCCCTTTGGTTCCTCGGATGTTGTCGCTCTCCCGGCTGTTTTTAGTTCAGTTTCTACTTCCGGACGACTTGTTACCTGGTACAGCTGTGGCTAAAAGTATTGACACCCCTGCCAATCTGTCAGATAATACTCAGTTTCTTCCTGAAAATGATTGCAATCACAAATTCTTTATTATCTTCATTTAATTTGTCTTAAATGAAAAAACACAAAAAGAATTGTCCTAAAGCCAAATTGGATATAATTCCACACCAAACATAAAAAAGGGGGTGGACAAAAGTATTGGCACTGTTCGAACAATCATGTGATGCTTCTGTAATTAGTGTAATTAACAGCACCTGTAACTTACCTGTGGCACCTAACATGTGTTGGCAATAACTAAATCACACTTGCAGCCAGTTGACATGGATTAAAGTTGACTCAACCTCTGTCCTGTGTCCTTGTGTGAACCACATTGAGCATGGAGGAAAGAAAGAAGACCAAAGAACTGTCTGAGGACTTGAGAAACCAAATTGTGAGGAAGCATGAGCAATCTCAAGGCTACAAGTCCATCTCCATAGACCTGAATGTTCCTGTGTCTACCGTGCACAGTGTCATCAAGAAGTGTAAAGCCCATGGCACTGTGGCTAACCTCCCTAGATGTGGACAGAAAAGAAAAAATTGACAAGAGATTTCAACGCAAGATTGTGCGGATGTTGGATAAAGAACCTCGACTAACATCTAAACAAGTTCAAGCTGCCCTGCAGTCCGAGGGTACAACAGTGTCAGCCCGTACTATCCGTCGGCGTCTGAATGAAAAGGGACTGTATGGTAGGAGACCCAGGAAGACCCCACTTCTTACCCCGAGACATAAAAAAGCCAGGCTGGAGTTTGCCAAAACTTACCTGAAAAAGCCTAACACGTTTTGGAAGAATGTTCTCTGGTCAGATGAGACAAAAGTAGAGCTTTTTGGGCAAAGGCATCAACATAGAGTTTACAGGAGAAAAAATGAGGCATTCAAAGAAAAGAACACGGTCCCTACAGTCAAACATGGTGGAGGTTCCCTGATGTTTTGGGGTTGCTTTGCTGCCTCTGGCACTGGACTGCTTGACCGTGTGCATGGCATTATGAAGTCTGAAGACTACCAACAAATTTTGCAGCATAATGTAGGGCCCAGTGTGAGAAAGCTGGGTCTCCCTCAGAGGTCATGGGTCTTCCAGCAGGAAAATGACCCAAAACACTTCAAAAAGCACTAGAAAATGGTTTGAGAGAAAGCACTGGAGACTTCTAAGGTGGCCAGCAATGAGTCCAGACCTGAATCCCATAGAACACCTGTGGAGAGATCTAAAAATGGCAGTTTGGAGAAGGCACCCTTCAAATATCAGGGACCTGGAGCAGTTTGCCAAAGAAGAATGGTCTAAAATCCCAGCAGAGCTTTGTAAGAAACTCATTGATGGTGACCGGAAGCGGTTGGTCGCAGTTATTTTGGCTAAAGGTTGTGCAACCAAGTATTAGGCTGAGGGTGCCAATACTTTTGTCTGGCCCATTTTTGGAGTTTTGTGTGAAATGATCAATGTTTTGCTTTTTGCTTCATTCTCTTTTGTGTTTTTTCATTTAAGACAAATTAAATGAAGATAATACCAAAGAATTTGTGTTTGCAATCATTTTCAGGAAGAAACTGAGTATTATCTGACAGAATTGCAGGGGTGTCAATACTTTTGGCCACAACTGTATATTGTTTGCTGTTCTCCTGGATCCGGAGAGGCGTCTCTTCTGTTCCTGAGATACGGACCCCTCGTTCCAGTACATGAATCCAGCTTTCTTAGCCAATTGGGGGTGGTCCTTGTCTCCTCTGCGGGCCACGCCCAGTTGGCTAATTAGGCTACATTTACATTCAGAGAAGAGGGGTGTGTATCTCAGGAACAGAAAATAATCCTTGTCGGATCCAGAACAGCGGAGATTACAGCGGGTAGCAGAGGCCATTATAGTTCCCGTCGTCTGTATATCGGGGTATTATTTAGTTATTACTTCTACATTGAGGGTCGCTCCGTCCCGACTCTTCGGCGTCACCCGCGGTTCATTCTCCCCAGAAGACTCCATTGCACGGTGTGCGGCCTCTGGTGGAGGGTGGGTGCATGCACTGAATTTCTGACCCGGTGGCTGACGTCTCCCCCTCTGGTGTCTCCACAGGACGTGGCCTCCATGTGGCGGTGCCGGCCGAGCTGGCGGACAAGCTCCTGCTGGAGAGCTGGGGTCTTCCCAGAGCCGTGCAGGAGGCGTACGCCGGCCTGGGGGTGGTGCGGATGTTCGAGTGGCAGGCGGAGTGTCTGATGCAGGGGCAGGTCCTGGAGGGGAAGAACCTGGTGTATTCTGGTGAGTATAGTCCGCTATGTCACCCCTCCCCCCACTGATATATACAGTATATACACAGTGATCAGGGAGGTGCACGGAGGGCCGGGACCCCAGATACAGGGGGTTGCATCCTGCACCATCACATTGACCTGTTCTTCCCTCTCAGCTCCTACAAGTGCCGGGAAGACTCTGGTGGCCGAACTGCTCATCCTTAAGAGGGTCCTCGAGACGCGCAAGAAAGCCATATTCATCCTGCCCTTCATATCCGTAGCCAAAGAGAAGACCTTGTACCTGCAGGTAACGCCAGAGGAAACATGAGCTGCCCCCTACAGGTTGTGAGCTGTGGCCCCTAGAGGTCAGGAGGCCCGGGCTATGCTGAGCCCCTAGAGGTCAGGAGGTGCTGGGCTCCTACTGGTCAGGAGGTGCAGGGCTATGCTGGGCCCTAGAGGTCAGGAGGTGCAGGGCTATGCTGGGCTCCTAGAGGTTAGGAAGCCCGGGCTATGCTGTGCCCCTAGAGGTCAGGAGGTGCAGGGCTATGCTGGGCCCTAGAGGTCAGGAGGCGGCTCCTAGAGGTCAGGAAGCCCGGGCTATGCTGGGCCCTAGAGGTCAGGAGGTGCAGGGCTATGCTGGGCTCCTAGAGGTCAGTAGGCCGGGCTATGCTGGGCTCTAGAGGTCAGGAGGTGCAGGGCTATGCTGGGCCCTAGATGTCAGGAGGTGCAGGGCTATGCTGGGCCCTAGAGGTCAGGAGGTGCAGGGCTATGCTGGGCTCCTAGAGGTCAGGAGGTGCAGGGCTATGCTGGGCCCCTAGAGGTCAGGAGGTGCAGGGCTATGCTGGGCTCCTAGAGGTCAGGAGGCCGGGCTATGCTGTGCTCTAGAGGTCAGTAGGTGCAGGGCTATGCTGGGCCCTAGATGTCAGGAGGTGCAGGGCTATGCTGGGCCCTAGAGGTCAGGAGGTGCAGGGCTATGCTGGGCTCCTAGAGGTCAGGAGGCCCGGGCTATGCTGGGCCCTAGAGGTCAGGAGGTGCAGGGCTATGCTGGGCCCTAGAGGTCAGGAGGCGCCACACTATGCTGGGCCCTAAAGGTCAGGAGGTGCAGGGCTATGCTGGGCCCTAGAGGTCAGGAGGTGCAGGGCTATGCTGGGCTCCTAGAGGTCAGGAGGCGCCAGACTATGCTGGGCCCTAGAGGTCAGGAGGCCCGGGCTATGCTGAGCCCCTAGAGGTCAGGAAGCCCGGGCTATGCTGGGCCCCTAGAGGTCAAGAGGTGCCGGGCTATGCTGGGCCCTAGAGGTCAGGAGGTGCAGAGTTATGCTGGGCTCCTAGAGGTCAGGAGGCCGGGCTATGCTGGGCCCTAGAGGTCAGGAGGTGCAGGGTTATGCTGGGCCCTAGAGGTCAGGAGGTGCAGGGCTATGCTGGGCTCCTAGAGGTCAGGAGGTGCAGGGCTATGCTGGGCCCTAGAGGTCAGGAGGTGCAGGGCTATGCTTGGCCCTAGAGGTCAGGAGGTGCAGGGCTATGCTGGGCTCCTAGAGGTCAGGAGGCCCAGGCTATGCTGGGCCCTAGAGGTCAGGAGGTGCAGGGCTATGCTGGGCCCTAGAGGTCAGGAGGTGCAGGGCTATGCTGGGCCCTAGAGGTAAGGAGGCCCATGCTATGCTGGGCCCTAGAGGTCAGGATGCGCCAGGCTATGCTGGGCCCTAGAGGTCAGGAGGTGCAGGGCTATGCTGGGCCCTAGAGGTAAGGAGGCCCAGGCTATGCTGGGCCCTAGAGGTCAGGAGGTGCAGGGCTATGCTTGGCCCTAGAGGTCAGGAGGTGCAGGGCTATGCTGGGCCCTAGAGGTAAGGAGGCCCAGGCTATGCTGGGCCCTAGAGGTCAGGAGGTGCAGGGCTATGCTGGACCCCTAGAGGTCAGGAGGTGCTGAACTATGTAAGGATCAGTTACACATTGTTTTTCAGAACCTGTTTCAGGAAGTCGGGGTCCGGGTCGGTGGATACATGGGGGGCTCAGCTCCGGCCGGGGGCTTCACCTCTTTGGATGTCGCTGTCTGCACCATTGAGAAAGCAAACGGCCTGGTGAACCGACTGATCGAGGAGAACAGGATCGATCTGCTGGGTGCGAAGTCCGATCTGCTACAGGATGATGGGGGTTATCTGTCCTTGGTGCGGAGAAGGGGACTAAGATGATGGGTGTTGTGTCTCCTGCTCTGATGATGATGAGTGTTGTCTCCTGTGATGATGATGAGTGTTGTGTCCTGTCATGATGATGATGATGATGATGAGTGTTGTCTCCTGTCATGATGATGATGATGAGTGTTGTCTCCTGCGCTGCTTCTGATGATGATGAGTGTTGTCTCCTGCTCTGATGATGGGTGTGGTGGTGTCTCGCACTGTTAATGATGGGTGTGGTGGTGTCTCGTGCTGTTAATGATGGGTGTTGTGATGTCTCGCACTGTTAATGATGGGTGTGGTGGTGTCTCGTGCTGTTAATGATGGGTGTCGTGGTGTCTCGCGCTGTTAATGATGGGTGTGGTGGTGTCTTGCGCTGTTAATGATGGGTGTGGTGGTGTCTCGCGCTGTTAATGATGGGTGTGGTGGTGTCTCGCACTGTTAATGATGGGTGTCGTGGTGTCTCGCACTGTTAATGATGGGTGTTGTGATGTCTCGCACTGTTAATGATGGGTGTGGTGGTGTCTCGCACTGTTAATGATGGGTGTCGCGGTGTCTCGCACTGTTAATGATGGGTGTGGTGGTGTCTCGCGCTGTTAATGATGGGTGTCGCGGTGTCTCGCGCTGTTAATGATGGGTGTGGTGGTGTCTCGCACTGTTAATGATGGGTGTTGTGATGTCTCGCACTGTTAATGATGGGTGTGGTGGTGTCTCGCACTGTTAATGATGGGTGTCGTGGTGTCTCGTACTGTTAATGATGGGTGTCGTGGTGTCTCGCACTGTTAATGATGGGTGTCGCGGTGTCTCGCGCTGTTAATGATGGGTGTGGTGGTGTCTCGCACTGTTAATGATGGGTGTTGTGATGTCTCGCACTGTTAATGATGGGTGTGGTGGTGTCTCGCACTGTTAATGATGGGTGTCGTGGTGTCTCGTACTGTTAATGATGGGTGTCGTGGTGTCTCGCACTGTTAATGATGGGTGTCGTGGTGTCTCGCGCTGTTAATGATGGGTGTCGTGGTGTCTCGCGCTGTTAATGATGGGTGTCGTGGTGTCTCGCACTGTTAATGATGGGTGTCGCGGTGTCTCGTACTGTTAATGATGGGTGTTGTGGTGTCTCGCGCTGTTAATGATGGGTGTTGTGATGTCTCGCACTGTTAATGATGGGTGTGGTGGTGTCTCGCACTGTTAATGATGGGTGTCGTGGTGTCTCGCACTGTTAATGATGGGTGTCGTGGTGTCTCGCACTGTTAATGATGGGTGTCGTGGTGTCTCGCACTGTTAATGATGGGTGTCGTGGTGTCTCGCACTGTTAATGATGGGTGTCGTGGTGTCTCGCACTGTTAATGATGGGTGTCGTGGTGTCTCGTACTGTTAATGATGGGTGTCGTGGTGTCTCGTACTGTTAATGATGGGTGTCGTGGTGTCTCGCGCTGTTAATGATGGGTGTTGCGGTGTCTCGCGCTGTTAATGATGGGTGTGGTGGTGTCTCGCACTGTTAATGATGGGTGTGGTGGTGTCTCGTACTGTTAATGATGGGTGTCGTGGTGTCTCGCGCTGTTAATGATGGGTGTCGTGGTGTTTCGCGCTGTTAATGATGGGTGTCATGGTGTCTCGTACTGTTAATGATGGGTGTCGTGGTGTCTCGCGCTGTTAATGATGGGTGTGGTGGTGTCTCGCACTGTTAATGATGGGTGTGGTGGTGTCTCGCAGTGTTAATGATGGGTGTTGCGGTGTCTCGCACTGTTAATGATGGGTGTGGTGGTGTCTCGCACTGTTAATGATGGGTGTGGTGGTGTCTCGCGCTGTTAATGATGGGTGTGGTGGTGTCTCGCGCTGTTAATGATGGGTGTCGTGGTGTCTCGCACTGTTAATGATGGGTGTCGCGGTGTCTCGCACTGTTAATGATGGGTGTCGTGGTGTCTCGCGCTGTTAATGGTGGGTGTCGTGGTCTCGTTTCCCCCGTGCAGGGATGATGGTGGTGGACGAGCTGCACATGTTGGGGGATTCGCACCGCGGTTATCTGCTGGAGCTTCTCCTCACCAAGATCCAGTACGTGACCCGGAAACCTGCGGCCGGGTGAGTGATTTATCACCAGCATATAATGGAGACCCCGGAGAGACAGCGATGTCCCTGCAGATAGTGACCCCACAGGAGCGGACCCTATGTCTGCCCCTCAGTCGCTGTGTCCTCGCCCCGTGGAGGCTCCAGTCCTGGTCCATGTAGAGACCCCCAGGATGCCCCCGGCCGTCACTCTTTTCCTCCTTTTCACGTTGCAGGAATAAATCGTGCAGCGACTCCCGGAGCGAGGTGCAGATCGTGGGGATGAGCGCCACTCTGCCCAACCTCGGCCTGCTGGCGTCCTGGCTCAGGGCCGAGCTCTACCACACCGACTACCGCCCCGTGCCCCTCCGAGAGCAGCTCAAAATCAGCAAAACCTTCTACGACTCCTCCATGGTCGCGGTGCGGGAAATGCAGCCACTGATTCACGTGAAGGTAAGACCTGACATGTAACGGGGGGATGTCGTATGTCTGAGCCCTCAGCAGCCGGGGGTCTCCTGTCTCATGTATGAGACGTGTGGAGGTCGGGAGACCCCCGGCCGCTCCGTCCTCTGACCGCGACATCCGGATGTGTGGTGTTACTGACTGCCACTGACGCCTGCGCTCCTGTCACAGGGCGATGACGACCATATTGTCAGTCTGTGCTACGAGACGGTCCAGGGCGGTCACGCCATCTTAATCTTCTGTCCGTCCAAGAACTGGTGTGAGAAGTTGTCCGATACGATCGCCCGAGAGTTCTACAACCTGTACCAGCGGGCAGCGCAGGAGGCGGCAGGTAAGACCCGGGCGCCAATACCTGGGGGCTGTGCCAATACCGGTGGGGTGGCATAGGAGGCGGCAGGTAAGACCCGGTCACCAATACCGGGGGGCTGTGCCAATACCGGTGGGGTGGCATAGGAGGCGGCAGGTAAGACCCGGGCGCCAATACCGGGGGGGCTGCGCAGGAGGCGGCAGGTAAGACCCGGGCGCCAATACCGGGGGGCTGTGCCAATACTGGGGGGGTGGCGCAGGAGGCGGCAGGTAAGATCCGGGCGCCAATACCTGGGGGCGCTGTGCCAATACCGGGGGGCTGTGCCTATACCAGGGGGCTGTGCCAATACCAGGGGGGGCTGCGCAGGAGGCGGCAGGTAAGACCCAGGCGCCAATACTGGGGGGGCTGTGCCAATACAGTAGGGATGTGCAGGAGTCAGCAGGTAAGACCCGGGCGCCAATACCGGGGGGGCTGTGCCAATACCGGAGGGGGGCTGCGCAGTAGGCGGCAGTTAAGACCCCCGCATCAATATGGGGGGGGGCTCTGCCGATACCAAGGGGTTGTGCCAATACCAGGCGGGGGCTGTGCAGAAGGCGGCAGGTAAGACCCCCGCGTCAATATGGGGGGGGCTCTGCCGATACCAAGGGGTTGTGCCAATACCAGGCGGGGGCTGTGCAGAAGGCGGCAGGTAAGACCTGGGCGCGAATACAGGGGGGGGGGGGCTGCACAGGAGGCTGCAGGTAAGACCCGGGCGTCAATACCGGGGGACTGTGCCAATGGGGGCTCGTGCTAACCTACATAATAATAATCTTTTTATTTTTTATATAGCGCTAACATATTCCGCAGCGCTTTACATACATTATGTATGGGCTCACATACAATGGGGCTCACAATCTAGACTCCCTATCAGTATGTCTTTGGAATGTGGGAGGGAACCGGAGAACCCGGAGGAAACCCACACAAACACGGGGAGAACATACAAACTCCTGGCAGATGTTGTCCTTGGTGGGAATTGAACCCAGGACTCCAGCGCTGCAAGGCTGCTGTGCTAACCACTGAGCCACCCTATAGTGCTAACCACTGAGCCACCCTATAGTGCTAACCACTGAGCCACCCTATAGTGCTAACCACTGTGCCACCGTACTGCCCTAATAATGGGTGCTCGTACTAACCTACAGTGTCTTGAGAAAGTATTCGGCTCCCTGGAACTTTTCCACCTTTTCCCACACATCATGCTTCAAACATAAAGATACCAAATGTAAATTTTTGGTGAAGAATCAACAACAAATAGAACACAATTGTGAAGTTGAACGAAATTTATTGGTTATTTTACATTTTTGTGGAAATTCAAAAACTGAACAGTGGGGCGTGCAATATTATTTGGCCTCTTTACTTTCAGTGCAGAAGTTCGTTGTGGATCTCTGAATGATCCAATGTTGTCCTAAATGCCTAATGATGATAAATATAATCCACCTGTGTGTGATCAAGTCTCCGTATAAATGCACCTGCCCTGTGATAGTCTCAGGGTTCTGCATCATGAAGACCAAGGAACACAACAGGCAGCTCCGTGATACTGCGGTGGAGAAGGTTAAAGCCGGATTTGGATACAAAATGATTTCCAAAACGTTAAACATCTCAAGGAGCACTGTGCAAGCGATCATATTGAAATGGAAGGAGCATCATACCACTGCAAATCTACCAAGACCCGGCCGTCCTCTAAACTTTCATCTCACACAAGGAGAAGACTGATCAGAGATGCAGCCAAGAGGCCGATGATCACTCTGAATGAGCTGCAGAGATCTACAGCTGAGGTGGGACAGTCTGTCCATAGGACAACAATCAGTCGTACACTGCACAAATCTGGCCTTTATGGAAGAGTGACAAGAAGAAAGCCATTTCTCAAAGATATCCATAAAAAGTGTCGTTTAAAGTTTGCAACAAGCCACCTGGGAGACACCAAACATGTGGAAGAAGGTGCTCTGGTCAGAAGAAACCAAAATCAAACTTTTTGGCAACAATGCCAAACGATATGTTTGGCGTAAAGGCAACACAGCTCATCAC
This sequence comes from Ranitomeya imitator, assembly GCF_032444005.1. Taxonomy (NCBI): domain Eukaryota; kingdom Metazoa; phylum Chordata; class Amphibia; order Anura; family Dendrobatidae; genus Ranitomeya; species Ranitomeya imitator. The sequence goes on along the minus strand of NC_091284.1, from coordinate 11,781,465 downwards.
CTGAACACACCATCCCCACTGTCAAACATGGTGGTGGCAGCATCGTGATTTTTTCCGGCTTTTCTTCAGCAGGGACAGGGAAGATGGTTAAAATTGATGGGAAGATGGATGGAGCCAAATACAGGACCATTCTTGGAGAAAACCTGTTGGAGTCTGCAAAAGACCTGAGACTGGGACGGAGATTTGTCTTCCAACAAGACAACGATCCCAAACATAAAGCAGAATCTACAATGGAATGGTTCACAAATAAACGTATCCAGGTGTTAGAATGGCCAAGTCAGAGTCCAGACCTCAATCCAATCGAGAATCTGTGGAAAGAGCTGAAAACTGCTGATCACAAACGATCTCCATCCAACCTCACTGAGCTCGAGCTGTTTGCCAAGGAAGAACGGGCGAGAATTTCAGTCTCTCGATGTACAAAACTGATAGAGACAAACCCCAAGAGACTTGTAATCGCAGCAAAAGGTGGTGCAACAAAGTATTAAGTTACAGGGGCCAAATAATATTGCCCCACTTTTCAGTTTTAGAATTTCCACAAAAATGTAAAATAACCAATAAATTCCGTTCATCTTCACAATTGTGTTCCACTTGTTGTTGATTCTTCACCAAAAATTTACATTTGTATCTTTATGTTTGAAGCCTGATATGTGGGAAAAGGTTGGAAAGTTCCAGGGGGCTGAATACTTTCGCAAGGCACTGTATACAATGGGGGCTTGTACTAACCTTTTGGGGGCTTGTACTAGCGTTAATTCACAAATTGATATAATAAAGAAATAGAAATTTATAAAGGTTTCTCTGTCTAGTTTAGCGGCTCATTCAGTGACGGCCGCGCTGGGTTCTCTGTGTAGATGGGCGCACGCCCGGCTAGTAATTCCGCTCACGTAACACGGCCCGCACACTGACGTACGGCCGCTTCCTCCACTAGGTGGCACTGGAGAGATCCTGTCTGTCCTACATGACGCACGCAGATTCTTCGCCCTTCAGGTGTTACCTTGTTGATCCACCAGGTGGCAGCACAATTCCAGGCTTCTCCTTTAAAAGTTGTGGAAGTTGAGAAGTTATCGAGTTTTCCATCAATGTTTTATGCTGAATAAAGGGTTAAATGATTCTGTCTGTACTGATGGGGGTAGTTGTTATTTGTGATAGGTGGCAGAGTGGAGCCGAGCATCTCACCCGTGGTCCTGGACAAGGACGGCATCCAGGACGTGGTGGGGCAGCTGAGGCGATGTCCGGCCGGGCTGGACGCTGTTCTTGGACGCACCGTTCCCTGGGGCGTTGCTTTCCATCATGCCGGTACGGACCACCATAAATCAGTCGCTCCCTTCTGAGTACAGCTGTGGCCCTCATTAACCCCTTCTGCCATGTCTACATCCATTGTGTCCGCAGGGCTGACGTTCGATGAACGTGATGTTGTAGAAGGCGCCTTCCGGCACGGGATCGTCCGGGTGCTGGCGGCGACCTCCACCCTGTCATCCGGCGTTAACCTCCCTGCCCGGCGGGTCATCATCAGGACCCCACTGTTCAATGGGCGACTTCTGGACATCCTGACGTATAAACAGATGGCAGGAAGAGCCGGCCGCAAAGGCGTGGACACGGAAGGTGAGCGCGGGGAGATCTGTGATGGCCAGATACTTGGCGGAAATGTGCGCGGATCTGGGGTTTGTGCGCTCTACTGCCCTCCGCTATCAGCCAGACAGACTGTCGGACGGGTGACTGTGCCTACATAGCCTGGCCGCGGAGAGATGACGTAGATATGGGCAGAGAGCTTCTCACTTCACTCCCGCACTTCTCTGGTCTGATCTCCGGTTTCCGTCCTCCGCAGGGGAGAGCATCCTCATATGTAAGCCTGCGGAGAGAGCGAAGGGGGTCAGTCTGCTGCAGGGGTCCCTGAAGCCGGTCCAGAGCTGCCTCCAGCGGAAGGAAGGGGCCGGAGTGACGGGCAGCATGATCCGGGCTATCCTGGAGGTGAGAACCCACAACGTGCAGCGCCCTGTGTGCTGGGGACCTGTAGCCAGATTAATCCTGAGCCTCCTGGTTCATGTTCTCCCACTGCAGTGATTGCTGTCACTCAGACGGAGCAGCCGCAGTGACGAAGCGTGACCCGGTCACCGTGTAGTAGGGCCGCATTGTGAGTCCTCACTCTTTCTGATTTGCACCCAGATCGTCGTTGGCGGGGTGGCAGACACGCCCGAGGACGTGAGGATTTACGCCTCTTGCACCCTGTTGGCTGCGAGCCTGAGGGAGGAGGACGGAGACTCGGAGCGGCAGGACCACGGGGCGATTGAGGCGTGCGTGGACTGGCTGCTGAGGAACGAGTTCATACAGATGGTGGAGGAGGAGCGGCGCGGAGAGAAAGGTAACGATCATTGTGTGCTGGTGACGCCGAGGAATCCTGGTGACCCCCAAGGGCCGATATTCCCCGGGGGATTATTTGATGTTTCTCTCTGCAGCGGAGGTTTATCGCCCCACAAAGCTCGGCTCCGCCACCCTCTCGTCCTCGCTGTCGCCCTCCGAGGCTCTGGGCATTTTTGCCGATCTTCAGAGGGCGATGAAAGGCTTCGTCCTGGAGAACGACCTGCACATCCTGTACCTGGTAAGTGATCACACGACCGCGGATCCCACCCCTCGCCTCGTCTCACTGAGCCCCTCTGTTGCCCTCAGGTCACCCCAGTGTACGAGGAGTGGGCCACCATCGACTGGTACCAGTTCTTCTGTCTCTGGGAGAAGCTCTCCGTGTCCATGAAACGCGTGGCCGAGCTGGTGGGGATCGAGGAAGGCTTCCTGGCCCGCTCCGTGAACGGAAAGATCGTCGCCAAAACTGACCGGCAGCATCGTCAGATCGCCATCCATAAGAGGTGAGTGACCCTCCGGACGTGTGCTGTGCGGCACGGGGGGATTCGGCAGCACGGAGGGATTCGGCAGCACGGAGGGTGTTGATGGCAGGCGGACGTCAGGTTGTACTTGGACCATCCTTTCTTCCCTCCAGGTTCTACACGAGCCTTGTGCTGCTGGACTTGATCAGTGAAGTTCCTCTGTCAGATTTGACAAAAAAATACGGCTGCAGCCGGGGTCAACTCCAGTCCCTGCAGCAGTCGGCCGCCACCTACGCTGGTGAGTTACCGCAGATGTAGCAGAGCGGACATTCATAACCCGTCACGGGGCACAAATCCTCAGTGTGCTGTTACCATGTCTCGTCCTACCCTCGGCAGGAATGGTGACGGTGTTCAGTAATCGCCTGGGATGGCACAACATGGAGCTGCTGCTCTCCCAGTTCCAGAGTCGGCTGACGTTCGGTGTTCAGCGAGAGCTCTGTGACCTCGTCCGCCTGGATCTACTGAACGCACAGAGGGCGAGAGCGCTGTACAATGCCGGACTCATCACTGTCAGCGTGCTGGCAAGAGGAAATGTCAGCGACGTGGAAACGGCCCTGAAGAACGCGGTGCCCTTTAAGAGGTGATAAACCCTGTCTGCTGAGCCGAGAGATCGTCCTCTTACCTGTCTGTTACTCTTATCATGATGAGTTATTATCCTGCATGTACATACTATAATAATGCCCCTATGTGCAAGAATATAACTACTATAATACTGCTCCTATGTACAAGAATAAAACTACTATAATACTGCTCCTATGTACAAGAATATAACTACTATTGATCAATTGTTTGCTAAATGTCTCATATTTGAAATACAGTTAGAATTTATGTGCAATTGCACTTCAGTTATTGCGTTCTGACCATAAGCAGTGCTGGCTTCTTCCCTTTTTTTTTACTATAATACTGCCCCTATGTACAAGAATATAACTACTATAATACTGCTCCTATGTACAATAATATAACTACAATACTGCCCCTATGTACAAGAATATAACTACTATAATTCTGCCCCTATGTACAAGAATATAACTACTATAATACTGCCCCCTATGTATAAGAATATAACTACTATAATACTGCTCCTATGTACAAGAATATAACTACTATAATACTGCCCCCTATGTATAAGAATATAACTACTATAATACTGCTCCTATGTACAAGAATATAACTACTATAATACTGCCCCTATGTACAAGAATATAACTACTATAATACTGCTCCTATGTACAAGAATATAACTACTATAATACTGCCCCTATGTACAGGAATATAACTACTATAATACTGCCCCTATGTACAAGAATATAACTACTATAATACTGCTCCTATGTACAAGAATATAACTACTATAATACTGCCCCTATGTACAAGAATATAACTACTATAATACTGCCCCTATATACAAGAATATAACTACTATAATACTGCTCCTATATACAAGAATATAACTACTATAATACTGCTCCTATGTACAAGAATATAACTACTATAATACTGCCCCTATGTACAGGAATATAACTACTATAATACTGCCCCTATGTACAAGAATATAACTACTATAATACTGCCCCTATGTACAAGAATATAACTACTATAATACTGCTCCTATGTACAAGAATATAACTACTATAATACTGCCCCTATGTACAAGAATATAACTACTATAATACTGCTCCTATGTACAAGAATATAACTACTATAATACTGCCCCTATGTACAGGAATATAACTACTATAATACTGCCCCTATGTACAAGAATATAACTACTATAATACTGCTCCTATGTACAAGAATATAACTACTATAATACTGCCCCTATGTACAAGAATATAACTACTATAATACTGCTCCTATGTACAAGAATATTACTACTATAATACTGCTCCTATATACAAGAATATAACTACTATAATACTGCTCCTATGTACAAGAATATAACTACTATAATACTGCCCCTATGTACAGGAATATAACTACTATAATACTGCTCCTATATACAAGAATATAACTACTATAATACTGCTCCTATATACAAGAATATAACTACTATAATACTGCCCCTATGTACAGGAATATAACTACTATAATACTGCCCCTATGTACAAGAATATAACTACTATAATACTGCCCCTATGTACAAGAATATAACTACTATAATACTGCTCCTATGTACAAGAATATAACTACTATAATACTGCTCCTATGTACAATAATATAACTACAATACTGCCCCTATGTACAAGAATATAACTACTATAATTCTGCCCCTATGTACAAGAATATAACTACTATAATACTGCCCCTATGTACAAGAATATAACTACTATAATACTGCTCCTATGTACAAGAATATAACTACTATAATACTGCCCCTATGTACAGGAATATAACTACTATAATACTGCTCCTATGTACAAGAATATAACTACTATAATACTGCTCCTATGTACAAGAATATAACTACTATAATACTGCCCCTATGTACAAGAATATAACTACTATAATACTGCCCCTATGTACAAGAATATAACTACTATAATACTGCTCCTATGTACAAGAATATAACTACTATAATACTGCCCCTATGTACAAGAATATAACTACTATAATACTGCCCCTATGTACAGGAATATAACTACTATAATACTGCTCCTATGTACAAGAATATAACTACTATAATACTGCTCCTATGTACAAGAATATAACTACTATAATACTGCCCCTATACACAAGAATATAACTACTATAATACTGCTCCTATGTACAAGAATATAACTACTATAATACTGCCCCTATGTACAAGAATATAACTACTATAATACTGCCCCTATGTACAAGAATATAACTACTATAATACTGCCCCTATGTACAAGAATATAACTACTATAATACTGCCCCTATGTACAAGAATATAACTACTATAATACTGCCCCTATGTACAAGAATATAACTACTATAATACTGCCCCTATGTACAAGAATATAAATACTATAATACTGCCCCTATGTACAAGAATATAACTACTATAATACTGCTCCTATGTACAAGAATATAACTACTATAATACTGCCCCTATGTACAAGAATATAACTACTATAATACTGCCCCTATGTACAAGAATATAACTACTATAATACTGCCCCTATGTACAAGAATATAAATACTATAATACTGCTCCTATGTACAAGAATATAACTACTATAATACTGCTCCTATGTACAAGAATATAAATACTATAATACTGCCCCTATGTACAAGAATATAACTACTATAATACTGCTCCTATGTACAAGAATATAACTACTATAATACTGCCCCTAGTATTATTCCGCTCTCCTCCCGTTCCCCGTTTCCTGCATTGTCTCGCAGCAGATCTCCAGCTGTTGTAACTGGAAGTTTTAATTACAGGGATGTGCACGGCGGCGGCGGCTCCTACGTCCTGCTGGCGCTATATCCCTCTGATGAGAGCTGCGTACGCTCTACGGCAGTGACGGGGACACGGCTGCAGATTGTTCTCTCTAATAATCTCGTCCCAGCCTTCTGTATGTCGGTGACGAGGGCCCCGATCCGCAGCTCGTGCCGTTCTTCTGCCGTATAATTAACAGGGGGACGCGGTTAATCTGATCTGCCGGGGATTATCTCCAAATCCAGGATAATGGCAGAATTTCATTTTCATGATTTACAAAACACTTATTGGCTGGAGAGATTAATTAGAAGCGTGAGCCGCCATATTGCTCCCCGGAGGTTGGCGAGTGTCGGACTCCTCCGATTTACATTATTTCACTAATTAAATCCACTTTCTAAGTTTATAAATGTTTTACTTTTCCTCATAGATCTCAATTTACTTTCTTCTTGTACTCCAGTCGCCTCCAGAGCTGCATTCATAATTCTGTATTCACTACATCCCCCTGGAGAGCAGCACAGCTGAGATTCTCCATGCTATTTGCTTATAGTATGGAATACTGATCCTGGTGGAAAATGTGAACCCGCTATCCAAGAGCACAGCAGAATTGTGATTGCAGCTGTGGATTTTTGTCATTTTTTGTTTTTGAGTTATCTTTTTTTTACTTGCTTTTCCTCCTCAGCACCCGCCGAGCTGTAGATGAAGATGAGGAAGCCGCCCAGGAGCGCCGAGCTGCTCGATGCATCTGGATTTCTGGGAAAAAAGGCCTGACGGAGCGCGAGGCTGCGGAGCTCATCGTGGAGGAGGCACGGAAACTGCTGAAGGAGGACCTGGCTCTGATGGGGATCCGCTGGAGTCCAGACACTACCCTGGAGTCTGGGTCATCTCTGGACACGAGCTCTGAATCCTCCACAGAGCAGCAAGAGAAGCCCCCGACCTCGGACATTAACCCTTCCTTGAATACAGAGAGCGCAGCTCCTGATCGGAGGAGACCGGAGACGGCTGATAATGCACAATCCTCACGGGCCACATGTGCCGGCCACCGGGAGCTGAGCACAGAAAGCATTGTGGTGAAGGATGAGGAGAACATCTCGGAAAATTCAAGGAAGGGTCTTAGGACGGGAAGGGTTATTAGCCAAGAGATGGCTATTAGTAGTCTGAGAACTGGGGCCGGATCTATAACTTCTGGGGCACGGAGTGCGGCCATTAAATGCCCAGATGAAGGCCACATTGGCAATGCTGCTCCTGGTGCCACAACTACATGTAAAGAAGATATGGAAGATGTGTCAGATGCCCGGCCGCTCGTTGAAGATCCACCATCAAAGGATAAGAAGGCCGGAGACCGGGTCCCTACAGCAAATGATGTGCCCGTTGGTGAATTAGAAGGGAGTTCAGATGCACCCGCTTTCACTATGCCAACTATACAGCCTTGTCCTGATGCCCGAGTGTCCGATGTTTCCCTACAACCCAACCACAAGGCTCCCTCCACGGTGACTAGAGATGTTCCTGAGATTATCCACAACAACACTGCAATAAACCCCCAAAATAGCAAAGCTTCTGAATCCACGGTGTGCCCTCCAGCGTTCCTCGCCACCTCACCTGTCCTCTGTCTTTCTCCTGCCTTCTACTTGGCATCCAGGACCTTCGAGGACAGTTTACAGCTGGATACCCAAACGGAGAAGTTAATTCTGCAGCATGTGCCGTCCGAAGGCAATAGAGAGGGGGAGGACGCAGATGTGGCCCTGTCAGAGGCTCTACCCACAGGCGGGCCAATCTCGGCATGTCTGGAGGAGGCACCTGCGAATGTGGTGGATCCAAATCAGGGACAAATAAAATATGAAATGGAAAATTCTGCAAAAAAGTCACCGGATCCCCCCAGCGAGCGGCCAGCAGGAGGTGACCTGTCCCTCAGCGATACACAAATTCAGGCCTTGTTCCAGTCCTGCCAAACGCAGGTGAAGAGCGAAGAGCATGGTCCAGACCCTCGCATGGCGTGTCTTCCAAAGCAAGACTCCTCCACAGACCAAGGTCAGGGTCGTAGTGAGGCGACGGACAGCAGTCTGAACATGAGTGGCAGCTTCCTATTCGACAGCTTCAACGATGATCTAGATTTTGGCTCCAAACCCGAGGATCCCGACCCTCCTCCTAGTCCTCCTCCTCCATCTGATGACGAGAAGGTAAAGACTGAGGCTCCTCAGGAGAAGCCGCAAGAAATAAGATACAACGAAGGGTCAATCCTGTTCTCTCAGCTCGATTCCTTCCAGATGGTCGAGGTTCTAGATCACGTGGAACAACTCCCCAAGTTGGAAACAAAATTCTTGACTACCGCGGTGGAAAAAGGGGACGACGTGGAGACAGTGAAGATCGGGTCAGAGTGGGGCGACCTCAGTTTTAGCTTGACGCAAGGAATGGAGGATATTTTAGATCAGTGGCCGAATGTCACAACCAATGTCCGTTCTGACCCAAAGCAAGACACACGGAGCTTCTGCAGGGAGAGACCCCTATGTCCAGATACTGACGGCGTCCTGCTCACTTCTGTTGCCAACCCTTGTTATTCAGATGTCTCCCACCTTAACTCTACCCCAAACACGGCTTTGGATACTGATCGACAACCCAACTCCAGGCCTGAGAGCAGATTGGAGCTGGTTCCCCCCACTCCACCGAGTGCTTGTACGTCACGAGTGATTGGCATGTCCTCCATAAGATCTGGCATCAAGAGGCCAAGACTGGACTCGTTGGGCAGCCTGAGCTTCCTGTCGCAGGATGTGGACGACTTGTTTGGGTCAAGAGCGGATGGTGTGGAGGTGGCGAGGGACAACCGAGATGCCTCCATTATTGCCCAGGACTTCTCCTTGCAGTTGTCCCAGGACTCGTCCTCGCCTCTTCCTCCATGCAGCTCTCAGGGGTTCAGCATCATTGATGTGGCCAGCGACCTCGCCTTGTTCCAGACATTCCTGCAGGAATGGAGGAGCCAGACATCGTTCTCGCTATCCTTGGCCTGTGAGCGGAGATCCAGGGCGGCCTCGTCCAGGTCCTGCATCGGTGGGAGGTTTAAGAAAGGTCTATAGGTTCATGGTGGTCTCATTCAGTGGAATGGGGGTCGGCTGCTGTGTGCGCCGGTGATGTAATCCGTATCTCCTCCCGTTACATTTTAGTGCCATCACCGCGACAGGAACAAGCCAAGGAAGATGACGGCCTCTCCATCCCGGGTTGGGACGACATGCTGCTCGTGGGCCTGGCCGTGTGCTGGGGAGGAAAGGACGCCTATTACCTGTCCCTACAGAGGCAGCAGGATGGCTCAGGTAGCGGTGCAGAGTATAAAACCTGGTGACCTGGTGCATGAGTCTATAATCCCTGGGGTCCTCTCGTTACAGACATGAGTTCCAGCCTGGCCCCTCCTCCACTGGACCAGAACTTGTCCGTCAGCCAGCGGCTGCTGTCTCTGCAGTCCACATTGCAGCAGATGCACCGCCCAGAGGTCATCATGTATAACTTCATTGAGCAGTACAAGGTGCTGGTGATGAGCTGCGGGGCCTCCATTACTGGACACTTCCAGGACCCAAAGGTAACGGATTTTCTATGTCCTCTCCGTAAACGACCTCCAAGTCCCGTGTACATCCTGAAATATGGACTACGCCACAGGGGCTGCATTGTGTATAGAGACATGGGGGCTGTGCTGTGTACGGAGATGTGGAGGCGGTGCCGAGTACTGGGGTAAGGGGCTGCGCCATGTACAGAGACTTATGGGATGTGCTGTGCACAGAGACATGGGGGCTGCGTCTTATATTGGGGTGAGGCCCAAGGAGATGTGGGGGCTGATCCATGTAAAGAGACAAAAGGGCTGAGCCGTGTCAGGAGACGAGGGGGGCCGAGCTGTGCACCAGAGGGTAATGTACAAAACAGCTGATGTTGGCTGCCGTTTCTCTTAAAGGGGTTAATTTTTAAAAAAATGTATTGCTATTTTTGCCGCATCTGTCCTGTTACCGCTGCATTGAGTGAATGTGGCTGAGCTTTAATATCACCCGCAACCCCGGGACATTGGTGGCGCTGCTTCTGTAGTAAAGCAACACGTTAAAGGAGAAGGCGACCGCACCTGTGATTTAAGGACCCTGTCCTATTGGATGTCAAAACTTTTGCTGCTTTTTTTTATTGTTCCATCCTCTGAGGAGGTGTTGGCGACTTTCCCCTGTGGTCGCCTCGGGTGTTTCATCCCCAGGACGAGCGGTGCCGGCTCTCTGGATTCATTTCAGGATTATGTCTGAGCTGCTTATCAGTGATCAGATTATCATCAGAGGCAGGAGATGGAAATCCGCAGGTAATTAACTCCTGACGATTAACCGGAGGCCGGAGCGATAATGTCTTCTCATCAGTGGAGGCCGGAGCGATAATGTCATCTCATCAGCGGAGGCCGGAGCGATAATGTCTTCTTATCAGCGGAGGCCGGAGCGATAATGTCTTCTTATCAGCGGAGGCCGGAGCGATAATGTCTTCTCATTAGCGGAGGCCGGAGCGATAATGTCATCTCATCAGTGGAGGCCGGAGCGATAATGTCATCTCATCAGCGGAGGCCGGAGCGATAATGTCATCTCATCATCGGAGGCCGGAGCGATAATGTCATCTCATCATCGGAGACCAGAGCGATAATGTCATCTCATCAGCGGAGGCCGGAGCGATAATGTCATCTCATCAGCGGAGGCCGCAGCGATAATGTCATCTCATCAGCGGAGGCCGGAGCGATAATGTCATCTCATCAGCGGAGGCCGGAGCGATAATGTCATCTCATCAGCGGAGGCCGCAGCGATAATGTCATCTCATCAGCGGAGGCCGCAGCGATAATGTCATCTCATCAGCGGAGGCCGGAGCGATAATGTCATCTCATCAGCGGAGGCCGGAGCGATAATGTCATCTCATCAGCGGAGGCCGGAGCGATAATGTCATCTCATCAGCGGAGGCCGGAGCGATAATGTCATCTCATCAGCGGAGGCCGGAGCGATAATGTCATCTCATCAGCGGAGACCGGTGCGATAATGTCATCTCATCAGCGGAGGCCGGAGCGATAATGTCATCTCATCAGCGGAGGCCGGAGCGATAATGTCATCTCATCAGCGGAGGCCGGAGCGATAATGTCATCTCATCAGCGGAGGCCGGAGCGATAATGTCATCTCATCAGCGGAGGCCGGAGCAATAATCAGTCGTCATAATCAGATCATTACATAAGTTGTGTTTCTTCTGCTCTAGTCACATCCAGAGCTGCATGGACAGGATGGACTGGACTTGGGGGTCGTCAGACATGGCTGCTGTGTGATTTCTGGGGGTCACTTACTTTTTGGTCTTGTTTTGCAGGTCGCTTGCTGGTTACTAGATCCAAGCTCCAAGGAGCGAACACTTCACAACATGGCAGCCAACTTCCTCCCACAAGAGCTCCCCCTGCTGGATGGGGTAAGCAGTGGTCAGGGTGTGCAGAGCCTGGGCCTCAGCGCCAGCAGTGACCAGTCCGGACGGTACCGGGCCGCCATAGAGAGCGTCCTCGTCTATAGCATCATGGGCACGTTACACGGATTACTGGAGAAGGAGAATCTGCGAGGTACGAGATCCTGAGCCCTGGGGGTCCGGGGCCGGCGTCTGCTCTGTCCCGTAAGGGGTTCGGGGCCGGCGTCTGCTCTGTCCTGTAAGGGGGTCCGGGGCCGGTGTCTGCTCTGTCCCGTAAGGGGTTCGGGGCCGGCGTCTGCTGTGTCCTGTAAGGGGTCCGGGGCCGGCGTCTGCTCTGTCCTGTAAGGGTAAGGGGTCCGGGGCCGGCGTCAGCTCTGTCCTGTAAGGGGTCCGGGGCCGGCGTCTGCTCTGTCCTGCAGGGGGTCCGGGGCCGGCGTCTGCTCTGTCCTGTAAGGGGTCCGGGGTCGGCGTCTGCTCTGTCCTGTAAGGGGTCCGGGGCCGGCGTCTGCTCTGTCCTGTAAGGGGTCCGGGGCCGGTGTCCGCTCTGTCCTGTAAGGGGTCCGGGGCCGGCGTCTGCTCTGTCCTGTAAGGGGTCCGGGGCCGGCGTCTGCTCTGTCCTGTAAGGGGTCCGGGGCCGGCGTCTGCTCTGTCCTGCAGGGGGTCCGGGGCCGGCGTCTGCTCTGTCCTGTAAGGGGTCCGGGGCCGGCGTCTGCTCTGTCCTGCAGGGGGTCCGGGGCCGGCGTCAGCTCTGTCCTGTAAGGGGTCCGGGGCCGGCGTCTGCTCTTTCCTGTAAGGGGGTCCGGGGCCGGCGTCTGCTCTGTCCTGTAAGGGGTCCGGGGCCGGCGTCTGCTCTGTCCTGTAAGGGGTCCGGGGCCGGTGTCCGCTCTGTCCTGTAAGGGGTCCGGGGCCGGCGTCTGCTCTGTCCTGTAAGGGGTCCGGGGCCGGCGTCTGCTCTGTCCTGTAAGGGGTCCGGGGCCGGCGTCTGCTCTGTCCTGTAAGGGGTCCGGGGCCGGCGTCTGCTCTGTCCTGTAGGGGGTCCGGGGCCGGCGTCCGCTCTGTCCTGTAAGGGGTCCGGGGCCGGCGTCTGCTCTGTCCTGTAAGGGGTCCGGGGCCGGCGTCAGCTCTGTCCTGTAAGGGGTCCGGGGCCGGCGTCTGCTCTGTCCTGTAAGGGGTCCGGGGCCGGCGTCTGCTCTGTCCTGTAAGGGGTCCGGGGCCGGCGTCTGCTCTGTCCTGTAAGGGGTCCGGGGCCGGCGTCTGCTCTGTCCTGTAAGGGGTCCGGGGCCGGCGTCTGCTCTGTCCTGTAAGGGGTCCGGAGAAGGAGAATCTGCGAGGTACGAGATCCTGAGCCCTGGGGGTCCGGTGTCCGCTCTGTCCTGTAAGGGGTCCGGGGCCGGCGTCTGCTCTGTCCTGTAAGGGGTCCGGGGCCGGCGTCTGCTCTGTCCTGTAAGGGGTCCGGGGCCGGCGTCTGCTCTGTCCTGTAAGGGGTCCGGAGAAGGAGAATCTGCGAGGTACGAGATCCTGAGCCCTGGGAGTCCGGTGTCCGCTCTGTCCTGTAAGGGGTCCGGGGCCGGCGTCTGCTCTGTCCTGTAAGGGGTCCGGGGCCGGCGTCTGCTCTGTCCTGTAAGGGGTCCAGGGCCGGCGTCTGCTCTGTCCTGTAAGGGGTCCAGGGCCGGCGTCTGCTGTGTCCTGTAAGGGGTCCGGGGCCGGCGTCTGCTCTGTCCTGTAGGGGGTCCGGGGCCGGCGTCCGCTCTGTCCTGTAAGGGGGCCGGCGTCCGCTCTGTCCTGTAAGGGGTCCGGGGCCGGCGTCTGCTCTGTCCTGTAAGGGGTCCGGGGCCGGCGTCTGCCCTGTCCTGTAAGGGGTCCGGGGCCGGCGTCTGCTCTGTCCTGTAAGGGGTCCGGGGCCGGCGTCCGCTCTGTCCTGTAAGGGGTCCAGGGCCGGTGTCTGCTCTGTCCTGTAAGGGGTCCGGGGCCGGCGTCTGCTCTGTCCTGTAAGGGGTCCGGGGCCGGCGTCTGCTCTGTCCTGTAAGGGGTCCGGGGCCGGCGTCTGCTCTGTCCTGTAAGGGGTCCGGGGCCGGCGTCTGCTCTGTCCTGTAGGGGGTCTGGGGCCGGCGTCTGCTCTGTCCTGTAAGGGGGCCGGCGTCTGCTCTGTCCTGTAAGGGGTCCGGGGCCGGCGTCTGCTCTGTCCTGTAAGGGGTCCGGGGCCGGCGTCTGCGCTGTCCTGTAAGGGGTCCGGGGCCGGCGTCTGCTCTGTCCTGCAGGGGGTCCGGCGTCTGCTCTGTCCTGTAAGGGGTCCGGGGCCAGCGTCTGCTCTGTCCTGTAGGGGGTCTGGGGCCGGCGTCTGCTCTGTCCTGTAAGGGGGCCGGCGTCTGCTCTGTCCTGTAAGGGGTCCGGGGCCGGCGTCTGCTCTGTCCTGTAAGGGGTCCGGGGCCGGCGTCTGCTCTGTCCTTTTCGGGGTCCGGCGTCTGCTCTGTCCTGTAAGGGGTCCGGCATCTGCTCTGTCCTGTAAGGGGTCCGGCGTCTGCTCTGTCCTGTAAGGGGTCCGGTGCCCGCATCTGCTCTGTCCTGCAGGGGGTCCGGGGCCGGCGTCTGCTCTGTCCTGTAAGGGGTCCGGCGTCTGCTCTGTCCTGTAAGGGGTCCGGCGTCTGCTCTGTCCTGTCAGGGGTCTGGGGCCGGCATCTGCTCTGTCCTGCAGGGGGTCCGGGGCCGGCGTCTGCTCTGTCCTGTAAGGGGTCCGGCGTCTGCTCTGTCCTGTAAGGGGTCCGGGGCCGGCATCTGCTCTGTCCTGCAGTGGGTCCGGCATCTGCTCTGTCCTGTAAGGGGTCTGGGGCTGGCGTCTGCTCTGTCCTGTAAGGGGTCCGGGGCCGGCGTCTGCTCTGTCCTGTAGGGGGTCCGGGGCCGGCGTATGCTCTGTCCTGTAGGGGGTCCGGGGCCGGCATCTGCTCTGTCCTGCAGGGGGTCCGGGGCTGATGTCTGCACTGTCCTGCAGGGGTCTTCAGCGGGGTGGAGATGCCCACACATTACTGCCTGGCTCTGCTGGAGCTGAATGGCATCGGCTTCAGTACAGAGGAGTGCGAGACCCAGAAACACATCATGCAGGCGAAGCTGAACGAGATCGAGGCCCAGACGTACCAGCTCGCCGGCCACAGCTTCTCCCTCACCAGCCCTGATGACGTCGCCCAGGTACCGAGACAGATCAGCGCCACACAGTCCTGTACAACCCTCCTAAATACATCACATCTACAGTCACCTCCAGAGCTGCACTCACTATTCCGCTGTTACATCGTGTCTTATCCTCCAGTCCCCGCCAGAGCTGCACTCACTATTCCGCTGTTACATCGTGTCTTATCCTCCAGTCACCTCCAGAGCTGCACTTCCTATGCTGCTCTTACATCCTGTCTTATCTTTCAATCACCTCCAGAGCTGCATTCACTATTCTGCTGTTACATCGTGTCTTATCCTCCAGTCACCTCCAGAGCTGCGGGCACTATTCTGCTGTGATATGTTATCCTCCCTGCTGAAGGTTGAGCGGTCATCTGTGAATGCAGCTCTGGGTGTGACTGGAGTATGGGACAGGTAATGAGTCGGTGCCGTGTCTCCGGATTCATTTGCCCTTTTTCAGGTTCTGTTCATTGAACTTAAGCTGCCCCCCAATGGCGACCTGAAGGGTCCCGGGAACAAGAAGACGCTGGGTTACACCAGACGGCCGGCGCTGAATGGGAACAGAGTCCGACTCGGCAAGCAGTTCAGCACCACAAAGGTACCATCACCCTCATCATCTCCTCCGTCGCGGCTCCCCAGCACTCGGCCTCGCTCCAGCAATGATTTTCTTCCTTCCCAGGACGTTTTGGAGAAGTTGAAGCCGCTGCATCCTCTGCCCGGACTCATCCTGGAGTGGAAGCGGATCACCAACGCCATGACCAAGGTGGTGTACCCTCTGCAGCGGGAGAAGAGCTTCTGCCAGGGTCTGGGCATGGAGCGGATCTACCCCGTGTCCCAGACTCACACCGCCACAGGTACAGATGTAGTGTCATGAGCTGCCCCAGCTGCAGAAGTGGAGGCGAAACTGGGGACAGCGATGGTGCTGGCGAAACCAGGGGAAAGGGCAGCGATGGTGCTGGCAAGGCTAGGGGAGAGGGCAGCGATGGTGCTGGCGAAACCAGGAGAAAGGGCAGCGATGGTGCTGGCGAAACCAGGAGAAAGGGCAGCGATGGTGCTGGCGAAACCATGGGAAACGGCAGCGATGGTGCTGGAGAGATCAGGGGAGATGGCAGCGATGGTGCTGGCAAAACCAGGGGAAAGGGCAGCAATGGCGCTGATGGAACCAGGGGAGAAGGCAGCGATGGTGCTGGCGAGACCAGGCGAAAGGGCAGCGATGGTGCTGGCGAAACCAGGAGAAAGGGCAGCGATGGTGCTGGCGAAACCATGGGAAAGGGCAGCGATGGTGCTGGCGAAACCATGGGAAAGGGCAGCGATGGTGCTGGAGAGGTCAGGGGAGAGGGCAGCGATGGTGCTGGCAAAACCAGGGGAAAGGGCAGCAATGGCGCTGATGAAACCAGGGGAGAAGGCAGCGATGGTGGTGGCGAAACCAGGAGAAAGGGCAGCGATGGTGCTGGCGAAACCATGGGAAAGGGCAGCGATGGTGCTGGCGAAACCATGGGAAAGGGCAGCGATGGTGCTGGAGAGGTCAGGGGAGAGGGCAGCGATGGTGCTGGCAAAACCAGGGGAAAGGGCAGCAATGGCGCTGATGAAACCAGGGGAGAAGGCAGCGATGGTGCTGGCGAGACCAGGGGAAAGGGCAGCGATGGTGCTGGCGAGACCAGGGGAAAGGGCAGCGATGGTGCTGGCGAGACCAGGGGAAAGGGCAGCGATGGTGCTAGCAAGACCAGAGGAGAGGGCAGCGATGATGCTGGCGAGACTAGGGGAGGGGCAGCGTTGGTGCTGGCGAAACCAGGGGGGGAGCATTGATGGTGTTGGCGAGACCAGGAGGGGCTGCGATGGTGCTGGCGAAACCGGGGGGGGGGGGGGGGGGGGGGGGGGAGGACAGTGATGGTGCTGCTGAGACTAGGGGAGAGGGCAGCGATGATGCTGGCGAGACCAGGAGGGGCCAGTGATGGTGGCATTATGGGTCAGCGTTCAAGAAGATTAATCCATCAGGGGCAGAGGTGGTGAGGTTTACGGAAGCAGAGATGGTGGTGATGAGGAAGGTTGGGACGGGGTGGTGAAGCCGGGGGAACTAGTGAAGTTGGGGGCAGCGGGGTGGAGAATCTCATCATCCTGCCGCCGCTTCTTCTGTTCCAGGCCGCATCAGCTTTACGGAGCCCAATATCCAGAACGTTCCCAAAGACTTTGAGATAGAAATGCCGCGTCTGGTCGGAGAGAGTCCCCCGTCTCAGGCAGCGAGCGCCTTCGCCTTCTCCAAGCAGCGGTAAGTGACCACTCTCATCATCCGCAGTTATAGGGGCTCACCGGTGCTTGGTGTCTATCATAAGCTGCAAAGTCCCCTATTGATATAATGGCTGAAAAATCACCTTCACCCCGTCCTGCTCACACAGCTGCAGGGTTGGTACAGTGTATCTGCGTAGATCTTTACTAATCCATTGTAACAAGCCCGCAGCTGTATAAGTCCACTCAACCGGATTTACAGTAAATATTTCCATTCACTGACACCAAGCACAGATCTTAGAGGTGAGAACCTGGGTCAGAGCATATATTAGGGGTTCACTAGAGCTGGATGCTGGGGGTGCTGATTATTTCTGACCCTCTGGGGGGCTCCGCTGTGAGGGATTTGTTTGTGATGTGACTTTCTGGTCGTTGCTGATTTTTAGGGGTAAGAAGACCCTCCCCAGGGCGCTGGTGGCGGCTGATCAGATCCGGCAGGAGAGGGGGGTGCCATTTCTTGTCAGTATGCGGCACGCCTTCGTCCCGTTTGCAGGTAATTCTGACTGATCTGCTAAGGACGCTCCCATAATTGTCCGGCCTCACGGATGAGTACGACGTGGGGGTCCGGCGGTCACGGATAGACGCTGACATCGGGTCTTCTGCCCCCTGCAGGAGGGATGATCCTGGCAGCAGATTACTCTCAGCTGGAGCTGCGGATTCTCGCTCACTTATCCCGCGATCGTCGCCTCATCCAAGTGCTGAACGGCGGCTCTGACGTCTTCAGGAGCATCGCAGCGGAGTGGAAGATGATGGAGCCGGACGCTGTGACCGACAGTCTGAGGCAGCAGGCCAAACAGGTGACCCACCCAGCCGGGGCTGGAGAAAGGAGGAGACCCTCTGCTCAGGATCATGAGATTTCTATGCAGGGATCTGATATGAACACTTTAAGATTAGCTGAGGGTTCGTTACAGTGTAACAACAGCACAACTCTGTTTCCTGGCCTGGAATCACGGCAAATGGCAGCAGGTTTGTTACCCCAATATAAGACACAGCGAGCAATGGATTGTATATGTCCGCTGCTTGGGGTGTGGCCTGGCTCAGCTCCGCACCGGTAGGAATCAAGGGCTGTTGCCCCGACTGCTGCTCCGACCACTGCTGTGATCGCTGACACACAATGGTGGGAAGAACCAGACCCAGAATTTTTATTTCTTTTTTGGGGGTGGGGGGGTAATTTTTTTTAAGAATGTGAAAATGTTGCGCAAATTCTCTACATAATTCACATTTATATAGGACAAGTGTCTCTTGCTGCAGATCTTACGTTTGTGTTATAAAGCATTGATGTTAATTCTGGATTGTTTGTAGCTGTTTATTAGCCCCCCGCCCCCCTGTATGTATAACATACTCTACCCGATAAAGCAGTCGGCCCGCCGTATGAATGGAGATCCAGAGGACATGCACGCTCGTCTCCACCCTGCGGCAGCGCCCGGGAATCGCCGCTCTTTTTCCTGTTTGGTTCGAACACTGACACTGTAAGGAAACCGTCAGCGGTGTGAGCAGCACTGGGCCAGGAAGGGGTTTCGCTTCCGGAAGTTTACATTATCTGACAGCAAGCAGAGGTTTTGGGAATAGTAACTGAGAAGCGCCGTGTCAGGAGGTTACAGGTCGGGCAGCAGCGCTCCGTTTCGCACCGTTCTCTTCCCGGGATACATCGCAGTCCGGGTCGTTGCTGATTTCTCTTTTCGTCCTGTAGATTTGTTACGGGATCATTTATGGAATGGGAGCGAAATCCCTGAGCGAGCAGATGGGCGTCGGGGAGGAGGACGCCGCCTGCTACATCGAGTCATTCAAGACCCGGTACACAGGTGAGAGCGGAGATGAGCGGCGCCTCCGCATCTTTGGCCGCTCACACACTGGCCGCTATTTTGAGTCTTGCCTCCAATTTCCCTGGGGGCCGTCACTGGATTTCACCCTGGTAAACCCTTGAGCAGATCTACAGGTGTGGCCACCGCTTGTCTCCTTCCCTCCGGCAGTAACCCGCGGCTTTGTGACGAGCTGCGGTTCCATCGGTCTTTATATTTCCAGGTATTCAGCGATTTCTGAAGGAGACGGTGAAGAATTGTGCCTCCAGAGGGTTCGTGCAGACCATCCTGGGCCGGCGCCGGTACCTGCCAGCCATCAAGGACACAAATCACCACGCAAAGGCTCACGTGAGTGCTCCTGCCGTTACGGTGCAGGTTTGCTACAGTGTGTCAGCGCTAACCAGCTGTAGAAACCTCTGTCCCGGTTCTGCACTCGGGGCCCATGGATTGGGATTTATGGGGCAGATTCCAGCACCGTCCGGCCATATAACAAGTCCCTGAGCGCTCGGCCGGTACATTGCTAGTTGATCCTCGGAAGCACAAGAGCAGATGTGCTGCCGACAACTGCAGATTTATGGGCCACGGAAACAATCCAATCCGCTGACACTTTTGGTTTTCCGGCCATTGGTGTTTCCATTGGCCAATTATCGATCTCGAGCGTCTCTCGGAGCCGTTATCGGCCCGTGGGAAGGAATCTTCAGTCTCCAAACATAAGGATTTCCATTCACTGCCAGCAAGCAGAATCCTCAGCAATGGAGGCAGCGCTGGCTTTTATTCTGCAGCGATCGATCTTCTGACATGGACGCAGACGTCCGCCGCAGTTTTATCCGTTTTTCTCATGACGTTGCGATGTGTTGCGTCTCTTTCAGGCCGAACGCCAGGCTGTGAACACGACCGTGCAGGGATCTGCTGCCGACATCGTCAAGACTGCCACTGTGAACATCCAGAGCCGCCTGGAGGAGACCTTCCCCTCCGTGCCCAAGTCCCATGGGCACCGGCCGCTGCCCCGGCTTAAAGGTGCGTGGTCTGAATGAAAAGCCCCTTAAATATTCATCTTACGGTGCTGGATTGAGTGCGTTAAACACTGGAGACCGAGCAGTTAATAGAAATGACCCTGAGTCGTGACCTTGGTGCGAGATCGCTGGTGATGGCGGCTGCTGCACCGCAGGGTCACGTGATCGGCTGGCGGGTCGCTGCCCATTATATGTGACCGGTGAGACAAGCGGCTCCTGATCCAACACTGTCACCGACCCGAGAGCGGGAATAAGAAAGCGTCCGCCACATTGTGCTTTGTCCTAACATCAGCTGTAGCTCCGCTCAGCCTGAGCCTCCTGGTGCATACACAGCACTGCAGTGAAGACTGATCCACACCAGAGTCATGGAGGGTTGGGGGGAATAATACACCATTATCAGGGGGAAGGTGGGCGACCACCCACGGTACATACGGTGCTGTGCAAAGATTGGGGGCAGGTGGGAAATCCTGTGTCTTCATGTGATCCCAGACCGACGGGACGATGTGAGGTCAGGACCCCTCGTTATTACTGGCATCAGCTGGGGGTTGTTGTCCGACTGGTGATGGGCGGTCCCCAGATACTGATGGTGGAGGGGAAGGGCGGTCACCAGATACTGATGATGGAGGTGACGGGCGGTCACCAGATACTGATGATGGAGGAGACGGGCGGTCACCAGATACTGATGATGGGGGAGACGGGCGGTCACCAGATACTGATGATGGAGATGACGGGCGGTCACCAGATACTGATGATGGAGGTGACGGGCGGGCACCAGATACTGATGGAGGGGACAGGCAGTCACCAGATACTGATGATGGAGGAGACGGGCGGTCACCAGATACTGATGATGGAGGAGACGGGCGGTTACCAGATACTGATGATGGAGGTGACGGGCGGTCACCAGATACTGATGATGGAGGAGATGGGCGGTTACCAGATACTGATGATGGAGGTGACAGGCGGTCACCAGATACTGATGATGGAGGAGACGGGCGGTCACCAGATACTGATGATGGAGGAGACGGGCGGTCACCAGATACTGATGATGGAGGAGATGGGCGGTTACCAGATACTGATGATGGAGGTGACGGGCGGTCACCAGATACTGATGATGGAGGGGACGGGCTGTCACCAGATACTGATGATGGAGGAGACGGGCTGTCACCAGATACTGATGATGGAGGGGACGGGCTGTCACCAGATACTGATGATGGAGGGGACGGGCGGTCACCAGATACTGATGATGGAGGAGACGGGCGGTCACCAGATACTGATGATGGAGGGGACGGGCGGTCACCAGATACTGATGATGGAGGAGACGGGCGGTCACCAGATAATGATGATGGAGGAGACGGGCGGTCACCAGATACTGATGATGGAGGAGACGGGCGGTCACCAGATAATGATGATGGAGGTGATGGGCGGTCACCAGATACTGATGATGGAAGTGATGGGCGATCACCAGATACTGATGACAGATTGATAACAATAATCTATTAATCCTCCTAATTCTGCAGCATTTTTTCACACCTGCCTGAATCTTTTGCACGGTTCTGTATGTACCGATACCGCTGAATTGCCAATTGTGGGATGGAGACAGGAGGATGAGACTTTTAACCTTTTCATGTCTTTTTACATTTAGGACATTCGGTAAGAAAAGTGAACCCTTCACCTCCAAGACGCGGCGCCTTCTTTATCCTGCAGCTGCACGATGAGCTGCTGTACGAGGCGGCTGAGGACGACGTCATCCAGGTATCGCTGCCCGAAATATTCCTGCAGCTTCACACGACCCCCGACGTCTGCTCCCAGGGGGATCGCCGTATTGTATATATATTGCTGCTCCGCTTCGTCTGTGAAATTCCAGATAATCTGACTGAGCCAGAAATAAGATCTAAATCTCTAATATGGGCAAGACCCCGGGGCCCCACATGAGCGCCGCCGCGTCAGTCATTACATCCCGGGGCCCCACATGAGCGCCGCCGCGTCAGTCATTACATCCCGGGCCCCCACATGAGCGCCGCCGCATCAGTCATTACATCCCGGGGCCCCACATGAGCGCCGCCGCGTCAGTCATTACATCCCGGGCCCCCACATGAGCGCCGCCGCATCAGTCATTACATCCCGGGCCCCCACATGAGCGCCGCAGCCTCAGTCATTACATCTCGAGGCCCCAGAGATCAGCACCACCATGTCAGTCATGACATCCCGGGGCCCCACACATTATAGGGCCCCAGAGATCAGAACCACCACGTCAGTCGTTACATCCCGGGGCCCCACATGAGCACCGCCGCCTCAGTCATTACATCCCGGGGCCCCACATGAGCGCCGCCGCCTCAGTCGTTACATCCTGGGGCCCCACATATCCGCACCACCACGTTAGTCATGGCATCCGCTCCTGGATTATCAGGATTTTCTCGGCTTCCAGCTCTGGGACTTCATGACAAGATGGCGCAGAGTCCAGTCCCCTCATTTTGGTGTTTTGTTTTCCCGCAGGTGGCGCAGATTATAAAAAACGAGATGGAAAACGCGGTGCGGTTGTCAGTGAGTCTGAAGGTGAAAGTGAAGTTCGGGCCCAGCTGGGGCGACCTGCAGGACTGTGACCTGTAGCCGAGACCTTGGCCCGGAGCCAAATCCTGGCAGGAAATTACTTGAAGCCGTCTCATGATTTATAATATGAATTTTTTTAATGATTTTGCGTACGTGGGAGGAGCCAGGAGGCCGGTGATGGAATAAGGCGGAGCCTATCCTCCCGCGGATTGCTGAGCGCTGGTGGTGGAATAAGGCGGAGCCTATCCTGCCCCTCCTCTTTTTATCCTTGTACTCTGTAATAATAATATAATAGTGCAGTGATGATGTCACAACTCTGTGGTCTCCGGCTCTGCCTGTCGGCGCCCAGCTTCAGCTCATCACTACTGGCCTGGAATAAGGTGATGTGGGGGGGTGGCCGATCTGGTGTTATAGGGTCCCCAGCAGCACAGAGCATTTCAGGAGAGGGATGTGCAGATCCCCTGGGATATCTGCACTAGCCTCTGCTGAAATACTCTGTGCTACTAGGACTCATTTATGTAAACCAGATCTTGTGAGGGGTCCTAGACAGCGTTTTCCATAGTGTAAGGAGCCCGCTCTGCTCAGCAGCACAGAGTATTGTTATTAATAATCGGCCTATTAGTAGTCGGACTGGTGCGGGGCCGCGACGCTCTGTACTCGTCTCCCCGTCATTCTCTGTTAGCAGCCTCGGACGCTTCATTCTGTCACTAATAGGGGCGGCCGCTGAGGGTGATAATCCAGAGATAATGAGCCTCCTGGATGACAGGAGGTGCAGAGGAGTCATGGTGTGGTTCCTGCTACCCCGAATCCTTGTAGTGACATTATTGAGGAGCGGTGCCCCCTAGAGACGCGGTCATCGCATAATTCGTGCTGAGATTTCCTCCTGCGAGGGCGGCAGAAGGAGCCGGGTCCAGTGATGGCGGTGGGAGGCATAAATAAGGCACAGGGCGGCTCGCTGGGTTCGGATGTCAAATTACACTTTATTTCAAACACAGAACATTTTGCTTCTCAGTTGTAGAACTACTCTAGTGCCAGCCCCGGGGCGAGGGACACGACCACTGCAGCCGCTCCGAGACCGTCCCCCCATTCATGTACAAGTTGTGGGGTGCGGCCGGTGCAGCCCAGCGTCCCGGAGATAATTTCTCTCTTTATACATCTGTACAGCTCTGTGCGCTGCCGCCGATCTCCGCTCGTGTCGTCCTCGTCCAGGGAACATGGCGATTCTAAGTGCAGCAAAGACGAAGCTAGAAAATAAAACAGCGAGAAGGAGGCGCACACAGAAAGACTCGCCCGCTACGACCCGGGCACCGTCCTTCCTCTGCTCTGTGATATAACCCTGTAGGATCCACGGCATGCGTCTCTTCTGGTCATGCATATTCGGACTGGACGTGTTCTGCGCAGAGTCGTGGCCGCGAGTGCAGGGATTTACAGCCGAGATTTTACAGGACACAGATTTTTTTTTTGTTATCAGAAAACACTTTAAAAACAAAAGTTGTCATGCCCTCTGGAGAATCTAGGAAGAGAAGTCTTTGTGGTGGTCCCCAGGGAGGGGGTGCAGTCCTGCGTGTCTGTCCAGTGGTCCCCCCCACCACTAGAGGGGGCTGCACACTGTTGTTGGAGAATGCTGGAGTTTAGCCATCGATTAAAGGGCCGGTGCGCTGTTCCGGATCGGCTGACAGGACCGGCTCTAAAACTGGTACCACTTCTTATCCCTGCATTTCAGCATCAGCTGTGAAGAGAGAACAGAACCACAAAATCATCACGTCTGGTATCTGGGGGGCAGAGAAGCTCCCTGTACCATGTAGCTGAGCTGGACGGCTCCTCGCACAGGTGTACTGGTAATAAGACATCTAAATTACAGCCACATATGAAACCGGATCTGAAGATCTCTCACCAAATGTTTCATATCAAACGGGCCCACGATATAACAATGGCCGCAGGGCGGAATAAAATGTTTTATTTTGTCTCATTGTTGCAGAGATATTAGTAAAGCATTTGGCATGTAATGAGTTAACTTTACAGCTAGCTTTCACTAGGGGCGTGTACTTTTGCTCCCTGTATGATGCTGACCAATCATAAGCAAGCAGAGTCCCCTTTAGGTTTTGTGTGAGCTGTAAGGTGAGGTTGTACAGCAGAGCTGACAGTGCTGTGAGAGGAGGAGAGTTGCTAGAAGGGTTTGTAATATGACACCGCTAAACTGGCAGCTTACATCTCAAACAAACCCCAAGCTATGGCGGGGGCGTGACTGCTGCATGTTTATGATTGGCCACCATCATAGAGAAGGACACGCCCCCAGTGAAAACTATCTGATAACACCCACTTGGACTCAACAAACATTAACTCATTAGGTGTCAAATAATGTGTTAGTTATTAGCTCCACAACGGAGACGTGGAAGAAAAAAAAAAGATGATGTATTCTGCTCTGTAGCCACTATTACATCGTGTGTCCAATTCAACATGCAAAATTTGGTCAAAGGTCCTTCATAAAGGGGACGTCCACATGCGTATTCTGTGGCCCCCAAATGGGAGCACTGTAATTTGCCTCCTACCTGCTGGCACCTCTTCTGATTGGTAAGCCCGGCACGATGTCATGCATGTGTCACAATGATGTCATCACGCCAGCCCACAAATTGGATGAGGCCCAGAGCTGCCGGCAGGTAGGAGGACGGGGTTCGCAGGCTCCTGTCTGGCAACCAGTGGGCTACAGATGGGGCTGCCGGCCCGAGTAGCGATTTGCCCATTTCTAGCGCTAATGTTTCCGGAAGGCAGCAGCCATGTTCTTCTAATCTGGACGGCTCCTTATTAAGGCTCCTTTCCGCACCATATGGCGCAGTCTTTGGCTACATCTGTTTAGTTAGAGCCGTGACCTCAGTCTCTATAATCCACCTCTCGTTTCATCAGACATTGGGTTCCGAAAGATAATGTACGACAAAATGAGTGACCATAGCGGTGTCCTAATGGAGCAGAGGGAAGAGCAGGAGCCTCTGATGAGACGACGCGGATCTCAGACAATGTCGCTGTTATGGGCGCGATGGCTGACGGCAGTGCGGACGGGTGGTCTCTTACCTCATGTGCGTGTTTGGAGAAAGCTTCGGCACTTGACAGCATGCGCTCCGTCTTGTCCTCCAGCTCGCCCAGACGCTGCCCTCGCTCATCCAGAGCTTGGCGGACTCTGTTCAGATCTCCCACCACGCCGGTCGCCGCTCCTTTCACGCCCTCCACACTTCGCTGCCCCGGAATGTGCTCTGCCAGATATCGGGAGCCGATGCCGGCTGTCGCTTGTCCAACTGAGACAAAGAACCTTGTCAGTGCGGACGATGGAGGAGTAGTCTCTGTGCGTGCGTGCGTGCGGCTCATACACCACTTGTCTACCACAACACGGACATTGACTTGGGTCCGGACGGCACCTAGAGCGTTTACTCCAACAATTCACTGCACTCCGGACAGAAGGATTGTGACTGCAGCTTTGGATGTGACTGTCTCATCCTCTGGTCGCATCCAGAGCTGCACTAGGCTGGCACCTAGGCTACTACTGACTATAGCTGGCACCTAGGCTGGTACTGACTATAGCTGGCACCTAGGCTGGTACTGACTATAGTTGGCACCTAGGCTGGCACTGACTATAGCTGGTACCTTGGCTGGTACTGACTAGCTGGCACCTAGGCTGGCACTGACTATAGTTGGCACCTTGGCTGGCACTGACTATAGTCGGCACCTTGGCTGGCACTGACTATAGCTGGCACTAACTATAGCTGGCACCGAGGCTAGAACTGACTATAGCTGGCACTGATTATAGTTGCCACTGACTATAGCTGGCACCTAGGCTGGCACTGACTATAGTTGGCACCTTGGCTGGCACTGACTATAGTTGGCACCTTGGCCGGCACTGACTATAGCTGACACCTTGGCCGGCACTGACTATAGCTGGAATTGACTATAGTTGGCACCTTGGCTGGCACTGACTATAGCTGGCACCAAGGCTGGCACTGACTATAGCTGGCACCAAGGCTGGCACTGGCTATAGTTGGTACCTAGGCTGGCACTGACTATAGCTGGAATTGACTATAGTTGGCACCTTGGCTGGCACTGACTATAGTTGGCACCTTGGCCGGCACTGACTATAGTTGGAATTGACTATAGTTGGCACCTTGGCTGGCACTGACTATAGCTGGCACTGACTACAGTTGGCACCTTGGCTGGCACTGACTATAGCTGGCACCTAGGCTGGCACTGACTACAGTTGGCACCTTGGCTGGCACTGACAATAGCTGGCACCTAGGCTGGCACTGACTATAGTTGGCACCTAGCCTGGCACTGAATATAGCTGGCACTGACTATAGTTGGTACCTAGGCTGGCACTGACTATAGCTGGCACCTTGGCTGGCACTGACAATAGCTGGCACCTAGCCTGGCACTGACTACAGTTGGCACCTTGGCTGGCACTGACTATAGCTGGCACCTAGGCTGGCACTGACTACAGTTGGCACCTTGGCTGGCACTGACTATAGTTGGCAGCTTGGCTGGCACTGACTAGCTGGCATCTAGGCTGGCACTGACTATAGTTGGCACCTAGCCTGGCACTGAATATAGCTGGCACTGACTATAGTTGGTACCTAGGCTGGCACTGACTATAGTTGGCAGCTTGGCTGGCACTGACTAGCTGGCATCTAGGCTGGCACTGACTATAGTTGTCACCTAGGCTGGCACTGACTATAGCTGGCATCTAGGCTGGCACTGACTATAGTTGACACCGACTATAGCTGGCACCTTGGCTGGCACTGACTGTAGCTGGCATCTAGGCTGGCACTGACTATAGTTGGCAGCTTGGCTGGCACTGACTATAGTTGGCAGCTTGGCTGGCACTGACTAGCTGGCATCTAGGCTGGCACTGACTATAGTTGGTACCTAGGCTGGCACTGACTATAGTTGGCAGCTTGGCTGGCACTGACTAGCTGGCATCTAGGCTGGCACTGACTATAGTTGACACTGACTATAGCTGGCACCTTGGCTGGCACTGACTGTAGCTGGCATCTAGGCTGGCACTGACTATAGTTGGCACCTTGGCTGGTACAGGATAAAATATATCAAAGTAGTAATGAAATATATATTAATAAAAACCCGATGTACTATCAAAAAAGTAAAAAACTACTCATAGAGAATAAAATACCAACAACCATAGATGACCATAAAATACCAGGCAAGATTATACTGATAAAAAAATATGCCTTAATACAAATTGCAGTAGAGATACTAAATTAAAAACGTGCTCACAACATAGGACATATTAAGATATATTTTGGAAAAATAACATGATTAAAATCAATAAAGATGGACCAGAAAAAATACTTTGTGTATAGATATATAGAGCAAAGTGACAATCTGGACACTTGTAAAGCATCTCCCACAGGAGACCACCATGCGCACCCCCAGGGACCCACACTATGGGCCATGTAAGACCTGAATGGTAACAATTTAACTCATAACGAAGTGATCACATTACATATCATTAGTAAGTCGCCTTTTGGAACAAAGTATATAATTACATTAATAATAGAAGAAAAGGGAAAATATATACTAATACATATATCTATAGAAAACATGAGACAATATTTTATTAAGTACCAACACCCATTAGGATAATATGAAAAATAAAGATAAGTATGTGTAATGGAATAATAAAATAATAAAGAGATATAAAAATATAATAAAAACATAATAAAAATAAATAAGGAATAAAAGGAAAGGAGGGGGAGGTGAAGACGCGGTGAAGGTATAGACCTCCCATTTTTGCTTATAGACACTGTGCACTTTGCCTCCTATATGAAGACCACCCCCTTTTTCCTTGTAGTGTGACACTATTGAACTTTGATTACTCACAATTGTAATTTTCTCCTTTTTGCTAATATTTTTAATTATTTTTTTATATTTTTATTATGTGATTATAATATTTATCAATTTATTGTTTTTGTGGGAAATGCTTTACAAGTGTCCATATTGTCACTTTCGTCTACATATCTATACACATAGAATTTTTTCTGGTCCATCTTATTTATTGATTTTAATCATGTTATTTTTCCAAAATATATTTTAATATGTCCTATGTTGTGTGCACATTTTTAATTTAGTATCTCTACTGCTGTTTGTATTAATAAAGGCATATTTTTTATCAGTATAATCCTGCCTGGTATTTTATGGTTGTGGAGAAATATGTGTATATATATCTATATGTGTGTAGTGACATATGTCTAGGGTTATATGTGTGACTAGTGATAATATAACATCTGTCCTGAAGGCAAGTCGCACCTAGGTGTTAATAGGTACTTCCTTGGGACTAGTAGAAATTCTGTCTCCATATCTCACCAGGGGGTCTAGCTAGGGCCAAGAAGAAGGTAACATTTGGCACCTCCTAGGTCTTGGAGGGGAAATGCTAATTGCGACCTGAGGTGATCTATTCCTGAGAACCTTTTCACAAGTGTCTCAAGAGAAAAATAATATATTCATTAGTAGCGCGGCCATGGCCAATCAGAAAGCCAGCAATTATGATATTAACCTGAGGGGCCAGTCTAGAAACCTGACCTCAGACCAAAGTTTATAAATTTAGACTGCAGACAGAGAATTGTGTTCACATGATGGGGCAGCCTGAGAAGCTGGTGTGATCCAATCTACATTCGTCCTACCCTCAGGGAGCAGAAAGCAACTACCAGTTAGATAATTTCTGTAAGTTCTCCTCTTTAATTTATACGGTTTTGCATAAGTTGTATGTCTTTTTATTATCATATTTATATACCTTTTTCTTATTGTAAGCATTGAACCTGTTGTTATTAAACTATAAAACTTTAACAAGTTGAACCTTGAATGTTCTAAAAGAATCCATAGCCTGAGGTGTGTGAGCCTTATGAGTGATAGACATTATTAGTATTATTAGTTCCGGGACTCATCGCCCATGTATTCGATGAGTGGTGGCAGCGTGTATGAGCGGGTGTGTGGCCTGGGTCGGTGTATGATTTATGCTCCCATTACAGCATAGGACAGAGATTGAATGCTGGACTGAGAGTGGAGAGATAGATTAACCCTTGCAGGCACAACCCCAAGTCACGTGTGAGAGTGGGCACGTGACGAATAAGTGACACCACGGAAAAGGGATTCGTGACAATGGTCATCCATGGTTGTTGGTATTTTATATGGCACCTAGGCTGGCACTGACTATAGTGGCAATGATACGTACAAAGCTCCTCTCTGTCCAGTGTTTGGCCACTTCCACCGAACAGTCCTTTCAGGAAGCCTCTGTTCTGGGCCTCGGGGGTCTCCACCATTGAGAAGAGGTCTCCGAGGGTCTCCTGCCAGAGGGGAGAAGAGTGCGAAAGCTCAGTTGATACCAGCATGAAGATCAGGACTACATTGCACTTCATAATAATCCATCCCCCCCGAGTGTAGCCCATCACTGATGGTTTAGACCCACCCCCTGAGCATAGCCCATTCCTCAGATTACAGCCCCTCCTATGGAGCATAGCTAATCTCCCGAAGTATAGCCGCTCCTATGGAGCATAGCTAATCCCCCGAAGTATAGCCCCTCCTATGGAGCATAGCCCATTCCCCGGAGCATAACCCATTCTCCGTAGTATAGCCCCTCCTATGGAGCATAGCCCATTCCCCTGGAGTATAGCCCCTCCTATGGGGCATAACCCATTCCCTGGAGTATAGCCCTTTCTATGGAGTATAGCCCCTCCTATGGAGCATAAGCCATTCTCCGGAGTATAGCCCCTCCTATGGAGCACAGCTAATCCCCCGGAGTATAGCCCCTCCTATGGAGCATAGCCCATTCCCCGGAGTATAGCCCCTCCTATGAAGCATAGCCCATCCTCCTCGGAGTATAGCCCCTCTTACGGAGCATAACCCTTCCCCCAGAATGTAGCAAACCTCTGAGCTTCCTGTGTGTCACACAATAGTACTATAAATGACATCAGACCCATGTGTCGCTTCTGATGGTGACGGCCTCGCACCCATTACAGGTGGATGCGCAGACAGATTTGAGCAGGGCCTCACCTGCAGGCTCTCACACATCTCCTGACTGTATGTGATCCTCTGGATCTCGCTGGGAGAGCACAGGTACAAGGCCTGGCCGTGGTTGGTGAAGCAGAACGTCCTCGCTATTCTCATGTCTGTCAGCGGCAGGTAGTTAATGTCGAGCAGCGGACGGAGGCTGGGGAGGCTGCAATCACAAAATCAGGATAAAATCATCAACGCCTGATCCATAGCTGCTGCAGCGGCCATGATGGCCCTTTCACAAAGAGGTTCTGCAGCAGCTGGCCAGATCTGGTTACAGGTGAGTCTGCTCTTACCTTATGGTCATGATGTGTCCGTTGGCGCAGAAGCATGCCAGCAGCACGGTGTTGCACATGGTGACCACGTCTGCCCGCAGCAGGAAGGACGTCTCGGTGATGTTGTGCACGTACAGACACGTCTGGGACGGCAGGGAGAACACTTTCGCTTGCTTCTCCGAGCAGACGACGGCGAACTGGTGATCTCCGATATCCTGCGAGGAGGAGGGGGAGAAGGCGACCAGCTTCCGTTTCCTCGTCTTTTCGTTGTCTTCGCCACTGTTCAGGTCCCTCCAGACTTCGTACGACGGATGAATCAATGAGCCCATACAATCCAGGCAGGAGAACGTCAGCACCGCGCCCTTCATGGTGAGCACCGTGCCTGCACACAGAGGACACAGGTAACACACGGCCCCCGCCGCACGAATCCCCCCACAAGGGAGGCCTCACAGCTCCGTATCCCCTAGTCCTGCTCCCACTGCAGATGGGCTTGTTACAAAGCATCAGGCCACAATCAGAGTCTCTACCTACACCGATACATTGTAACAAACCGGCACTTGTGTGAGCAGGACTAGTCAGGATGGGTTTCTATTCACTGACTGATGGCAGCGGTCCTGGAATGATGATCTTACCGCTGGGGGACACCTGCACCGGCTCGCTCTGCCGCTGCTCCTCGGAGACGGGTATGTTCAGAGATATGATCAGCACCATGCCCAGGCTGGTGCCCACCCACAGGCACGGAGACGGAGCCTGGTCGTTCTTCCGGGCGAAGGTCTCCATGAAGTACAACGCGGTGACGGCCTCTTTGGCTTCTTTATCGATGCTGGACACGCTGGAGCTGCGCGAGCGGCTGAACGAGCTTTCTCGACTTTCTATAGAAGGTAGAACAAGAGATTAGTGGGTAACGTGGACACGCAATATCACGACAGAGAAACCCATGGGACAGACCTGGAAGATCTCCGAATACTAACCCGTACTGTAGTCCACGCAACACCAGGAAGCTGAGATATAGGGGGCTGTTAGGGTTCTGGCCATCAGCCTCCAATATCTCAGCTCCTAATATCTCAGGAGTTGTACAGGGAAGGGCTCAGGACTCAGGGGACTACACACTACAGGAGCCGGCGGGCAGAACATGGCGGCATTGTACCAGGCGGTCAGTGAACCCTACAGTGGGATCAGCCCGGCACAGGCAGGACACATAAGATGCTACACATGGAGGACAGACAGGACTACTACTCCCACAGGACACACAGTGCTACACATGGGTCTTACCTTTCTCGGCCCACGAGTTTGTAGAATAGTGGTATTCGTCATTGGAGTAAGTACTGACTCCGTGCAACTGCTGGAGCATTGCCCGTCGGGATATGTAACCTACTGCTACAAGAGCCGCGCGGTGCAAGAGAAACAGCCGGGAGATAGACAAAAACAGAGCACCGATTATATATCCTATTCCCCACACAATACCAGCGACTCTCCCACAGTCCAGGAACTCCCATCCTCTCACCTACATCTACTCCATTCACCCTAACACAGAGCGATTCCACGGGAAAAATCCAGCTCCGATCACCAGATCATCCTCACTACTGCAGCCACAAAACCCACAGCTCCAGCATCACCCAACCACTACCGAGACCTCCCAATCACAGCAGACGCCTATCCCCCCCATTAAACCCACAGATTCTCTCCAACCACAAATCCTGTAGACCACAAATCCTCTTCATGTATAAACCCTACGCAACCACAAATCCTCCTAATCTACATATCCTACCAACCACAAATCCTCCTCATCCACAAATCTAACCGAACCACAAATCTAACCCAACCACAATTCCTTTCCAACCACAAATCCAACTCGATCACAAATCCTCTCCCCAACCACATCCTCCCAACCACAAATCTGACCAACCACAAATCCAACCTGACCAGATTCTCCCCAACCTCAAATCCTCTCCAACCACAAATCCAACCAAACAAATCCAGAAACAAATTCTCCCAATCACTAATACTCTTCATGCATAAATCCTACCAGACCATAAATCTCCGCAACCGACAATCCTCCTCAGCCACAAATAATACCCATCTACAAATTGATTAACCACAAATCCCCGATGACCACAAATCCTCTCCCCAACGACAAATTCAACCAACCACAAGTTCTGCAGCTGCAAAACCGACAGCTCCAGCATCATCCAACCACTACAGAGACCTCTCAATCACAGTAGAAGCCTATCCCTCCACTAAATCCACAGATTCTCCCCAACCATAAGTCCTCCCCAACCACAAATCTTCTCCATGCATAAACCCTACCCAACCACAAATCCTCCTAATCCACATATCCTACCAACCACAAATCCTCCCTGCAACCACAAATCTTCCTCATCCACAAATGTGACCCAACCACAATTCCTCCAAAACCACAAATCCAACCTGACCACAAATCCTCTCCCCAAACACATCCTCCCAACCACAAATTCAACCCGACACATTTTCCCCAACCACAAATCCTCCCCAACCACAACTTATCCTAACAACTAATACTCTTCATGCACAAACCCTACCCAACCACAAATCATAACCGACCATAAACCCTATCCGCAACCAAAAATCCTCCTCATCCACAAATCGATTAACCACAGTAGTTCCTGACCACAAATCCTCTACTCAACCACAAATCCGACCAATCACAAATCCTCCCAGACCATAAATCCTCCCAGACCACAAATCCTTCCCTACCACAAATTCTTCCAAATCAGAGATCCTCCCAAACCACAGATCCTACCCGACCATAAATCCTCCGCCACAACAAATCCGACCAACCATAAATTCTCCCTGACCATAAATCCTTCCAGACCTCAAATCCTCTCCAACCACAAATCCTTCCCAAACACAAATCCTCCCAAACCACAGATCCTCCCAATCACAAATCCTCCAAACGACAAATCCTCTCTAACCAAAAATTCTCTCAACATCCACAAATCCTCCCCAAACACAAAGCCTCCGAACCACAAATCCTCCCCAAGCATAAACCCTACCCAACCACAAATCCTACCTGACCATAAATCCTCCCTGACCATATATCATCTGAATGACAAATCCTCTCTCCCACATATCCTCCCAAACCACAAATCCTTCGCAACCAAAAATCCTCTCCATGCATAAACCCTAGCGCTATATAAAAAAATAAAGATTAACCTAAAACCCTAACCGATCATAAATCCTCCTCCACCACAAATACAACCAACCACAAATCCTCCGACCATAAATCCTCCCAGACCACAAATCCTCTCCCAAACGACAAATCCACTGCAATCAAAAATCCTCTCCATGCATAAACCCCGCCCAACCACAAATCCTCCTTCCCGACCATAAATCCTCCTCCACCACAAATCTGACCAACCACAAATCCTCCCCAACCATAAATCATCCCACCACAAATCGTACCTGACCACAAATCCTCTCCACAACCACAAATCCTTTACAAACACAGATCCTCCCATCCACAGACCCTCCGAAAAGCAAACCCTACCTAACCACAAATCCTACCTGACCATAATTCTTTAGTGACCTTAAATCCTCCTTGACCACAAATCCTACCCATCCAAAAATCCTACCCATCCAAAAATCCTTTCCAACATAAATCCTCTCAGACCAACCATAAATTCTCTCCTGAACCACAAATCCTCCCAAACCACAAATCCTCCAACCACAAATCCAACGCAACCAAAAAACCTCTCCATGCATAGACCCTGCCCAACCACAAATCCTACCAACCACAAATCCTCTCCACAATCAGAAATCCTCCTCATCCACATACACTCCACAACCACAAATCCTCCCCATCCAAAGTTTTTTCAATCATAAATCCTCTCCGACCAACCATAAATTCTCTCCCCAACCAAAAATATTACTAACCACAAATTCTCCCAAACGCAAATTCTCCCAACTACAAATACTCTCCCCAAACACAAATCCTACAAACACAAATTCATCCCAAACACAGATCCTTCCACCCACAGATCCTCCCAACCACAAATCCTCCCAACCACAAACCCTACCCAACCACAAATCCTACCTGACCATAAATTCAATGACCTTAAATGCTCAACCACAAATGCTACCAACCATAAATTCTCCCCTGAACCAGAAATCCTCCCAAACCACAAATCCTCCAACCACATATCCTCCACAACCAAAATTCCTCTCCATGCATAAACCCTGCCCAACCACAAATCCTACCCGACCATAAATTCTCCTCCACCACAAATCCTACCAACCACAAATCTTCTCTGCAACAAATCCTCCTCATCCACATAAACTCCACAAATCCTACCAACCGAAATTCCTTTCCAACCATAAATCCTCTCAGACCAACCATAAATTCTCTCCTGAACCACAAATCCTCCCAAACCACAAATACAACGCAAAACCTTTCCATGCATAGACCCTGCCCAACCACAAATCCTACCCGACCATAAAGCCTCCTTCACCACAAATCCTACCAACCACAAATCCTCTCTCTCCACAAATCCTACCAACCACAAATCCTCTCTCTCCACAATCACAAATCCTCCTCATCCACAAATCCTACCCATTCATAAATCCTTTCCAACCATAAATCCCCTCCAACCAACCATAAATTGTCTACCCAGCCACAAATCCTACTAGCCACAAACCCTCCCCAAACACAAATTATTCCAACCACAAATCCTCCCCTTCCACAAATCCTCCACAACCACACTACTGACCACAAATCCAACTACATATCCTCCTGAACATAAATACTCCCCAACCACAAAACTTCCTTAACCACAAATCCTCCCCAACCACAAATCTTCCACGACCAACCACAAATCCTCCCCATTCACAAATTCTCCTCATTCACAAATACTACCCATCTACAAATCCTCCTGAACATAAATATTCCTCAACCACAAATCCTCCCTAACCACAAGTCTTCCCCAACCACATATCTGACCAATCACAAATCCGACCAATCGCAAATCCTCTCCCCAACCACAAATCTGACCTGACCACAAATCCAACCAGACCACAAATCTTCTCCAAACTCAAATCCGACCAACCAAAAATCCTCCACAACCACAAATACTCCCCATCTAAAAAGCCTTCTGAGCACAAATCCAACTACATATCCTCCTGAACATAAATACTCCCCAGCCACAAAACTTCCCTAACCACAAATCCTCCCCATCCACAAATCCTCTTCATGCTTAAACTCTACCCAACCACAAATCCCACCTGACCATAAATCTTCAATTACCTTAAATCCTCCTTGACCACAAATCCTACCAACCACAAAACTTACCCATCTACAAATTTTTTCCAACCATAAATCTTCTCCGGCCAACCATAAATTTTCTCTTGAACCTCTAATCCTCCCAAACCACAAATCCAATGCAACCAAAAAACCTCTCCATGCATAGACCCTGCCCAACCGCAAATCCTACCCGACCATAAATCATCCTTCACTACAAATCCTACCAACCACAAATCCAATGCAACCAAAAAACCTCTCCATACATAGACCCTGCTCAACCGCAAATCCTACCCGACCATAAATCATCCTTCACTACAAATCCTACCAACCACAAATCCAATGCAACCAAAAAACCTCTCCATACATAGACTGCCCAACCGCAAATCCTACCCGACCATAAATCATCCTTCACCACAAATCCTACCAACCACAAATCCAATGCAACCAAAAAACCTCTCCATACATAGACTGCCAACCGCAAATCCTACCCGACCATAAATCATCCTTCACCACAAATCCTACCAACCACAAATCCTCTCCACAACCACAAATCCTTCCCTTCCTACTGATTTGTGGTCAGAGAGGATTTATGGTCCAGGAGGAATTAAGGTCAGGACCACAAATCCTCTACCCAGCCCAAACTACAAATCCTTCTCAAGCAGAAATCCACCCACCCACAAATCCTCCACAACCACAAATCTTCCACAACCACAAATCCTCTCCCCAACCAGATTCTCCCTAATCTCAAATTCTACCATTCACAAATCCTCCACATGCATAAACCCTACCCAACCAGAATCCTATCCAACCATAAATCCTAACTGACCATAAATCCTCTGCGACCACAAATCCTCCCAACCACAAATAATACCCATCCACAAATCCTTCCAATCACAAATCCTCCCAACAACCATAAATCATCTCCCCAATCACAATCCATCTCCTATACCACAAATCCACAAATACTCACCTTTCAAAAATCCTACCAATCACAAATCTTCCCCAACCACAAATCCGACCTGCCATAAATCCTCCCCAAACACAAATCCTCTCCAAGACCACAAATCCTCTCCAAGACCACAAATCCAATCCAATCATAAATCCTCCCTGACCACAAATCTGACCGAACCACAACTCCTCACTGAGCACAAATTCTCTCTCCAGCCAGAAATCTGAAAAACTACAAATCCTCCCCGACCATAAATCATCACCAGTCACAAATCCTTTCTGACCACTAATCTTTCCCTACCATCCTTCTCAAACGCAAATACTCCCACCCACAGATCACCCTAACCACATATCCTCCCAAACCATAAATCCTTCCAACCACAAATCCTCTCCCCAACCATAAATCCTCTCCCCAACCATAAATCCTTGATGACCACAAATCCTTCCCAAACATAAATCCTCCCAACCACAGATCCTCCCAACCACAGATCCTCCCAAACCACAAATCCTCCCAAACCATAAATCCTCCCTTACCATAAATCCTTCCAAACCACAAATCCTCCCAACCACAGAGCCTTCCAACCACAAATTCTCCCCATGCATAAAACTTACCCAACGAGAAATCATATCCGACCACAAATTCTGACTGACCACAAATCCTCTCCTAAACTCCAAATCCTCCTCATCCACAAATCCTCCCATCCAGAAATCCTATCCATCCACAATCCTTTCCAACCACAAATCCTCTCACCGACCACAAATGCTACCAACCAAAAATACTTTTGAACCAAATCCTCGTCATCCACAAATCCTTCCCAACCTCAAATGCTACCAACCACAAATCCTACAAATCCTCCCCATCCACAAATCCTCCTAACACAAATCTTTTTAAGCCACACGTCTTCCCAACCAAAAATCCTACCCATCTACAAATCTTCCCCATCCATAAATCCTAACGCAAATCCTTTCAATCCACAAATCTTCCCAACCAAAAATCCTACCCATCCACAAATGGGCCCCAACCCTACAATTTTGGAACTACTGTATATATGTGGTTTCCACACATCTTCTCTGATTATGATCGAACTACAACCACTGCAATAACACTACTACACTACAACTACAGACATAGAACTCCTGCCCTGCGACTATGGTCCAATACTCTCGTACTTCATCCCTTCTTTAGGTACCATCTTTCAAACATTATCCTACAACTACTGTGCTACAACTACAGCCCTGTGACTATTTTGTTTTCCTACCATAAGTACAGCTCTACCATGACCACAATACAATCTACCGTCCTATAACAAACCTTCAACTTCCACCCAACAACTCCAATCCTACAGCTACTATGCTATAACCATGATGCTACAACTAACCTTTAACCCCTAACACACCAGATGACCACATTCAGTGACTACTGACTACACCATCCTACTAACCATCCATCCTTCCCTAACTCCATCCTCCGTTACTCCCCTTTAACCTTAACACCCCACCACTATTTATTACAGATGCTGTATACCATGCACATAACTAAGGAAGGAGAATGCAGGGAAGATCTTGTCGCTTTAGTATTTTAAAATGTGAGAAAATACGGCAAGTTCAGATGCCATCTTTGTGAAAAGCTCCTGTACCTGTGTCCCCATGATAACTCTTCCTGTCCTGTGGCAGCTCAGCATTAGGTCTCTTTCACACATGGTGAAAGGTAATTCCGGTACCGGAGAAATCCGTGTCCGTGTGCTTACGTAGCACATCAGTGTGGCACACGTGCAGCAGCCGTGTGCCGCCCGTGTGCCGACTGAGGACCACACGGACCGTGCAGGAGACAGTGCTACAGTTAAGCGCTGTCCCCTGCGTGCGGTGCTGAAGCCGGTATTCACGGTATTCATCCCTTCTCCCCAGCAGTTCGCTGGAGAGAAGGAATGAAAAATCCATGTTTTTTTATTTATTTTCCCTTAAAAATAAAGTGTGTGCGTCCCCTCCCGCCTCCCATCCCCTGTGCGCCGGAATATGCGCATATTTCTCACTGTAATGAGCGGGACCATGTGACCGCTCACACAGGACCTGCTGCCAGCGGCCGCTGAGAGGAGACATCGCGGGAGCTGGGTGAGTATTTCCCGGCAGGCAAGGGGGGGAGGGGGGGGGTTTGCCGGTGTACAGCGGATGGGAGGCGGGAGGGGACGCACACACTTTATTTTTTAAGGGTAAATAAATAAAAAAACATGGATTTTTCATTCCTTCTCTCCAGCGAACTGCTGGGGAGAAGGGATGAATACCGGCTTCAGCACCACACGCAGCGGGGACAGCGCTTACTGTAGCGCTGTCTCTCCTGCGGGCGGTACGTGCACACGGAGGAGAGTGCACACTGTTCTCCGTGTGCACGTGTGCTGTCCGTATTGTGGTCCGTGCTGCCGGTAAAAAACGGACATGTCTACGTGTTTTGCACACGGACACACGGTCCATGTGAAAACACGCACATGTGCAGAAACACATAGGTCCTAATGGGTCTACGTGTGTCAGTGTCTCCGGTACGTGAGAAAACTGACACTACACGTACCGGAGACACTGACGTGTGAAAGAGGCCTTATAAAACAAGCTCTGGGCATCCAAAGAAAGCAAATTTGTTGTATTAAATATATAAGCATAGATCCTGATCGGCTGCTGTGATGTCCGGTGCCCTATGATGGCAGAACAGAAGCAGAAGGGTTGTCATAGGGGCACAAGCACGTAGAAGTCTGCTCATCTTAACCCTTAATTACCCAGGACAGGGTCTTCTGGTGCGTCTCCTTCTTGGCAGCGGAGCACATTTCACTTGCTAGCGGCTCCAGTGACGGGTGTCGTCTGGTCACAGCAGGTGAAACGTGCTCACAGGTCTTGTGTCACATGGCGGTCACCCCCAGTTACTGAAGCACATGGACACATTTCTTACAATGTATCAGGCTGTTAAGAGGATACACTGTAACAAACCCTCTGCTGTGAGAACAAGACAAGTGGACGAGTTGGGGATGAATTTTTGCTATAATCAGAAAAATATGTAGAATTGAGAGTCCTCAGTGGTTGATACCTTTTAATGGCTAACTGAAAAGATGGTAACAAATTGCAGCTTTCGAGACTACACGGGTCTCTTCATCTGGCATAGACTAAAAGAAATTCTGAAGAATCACATATTTACAGACAACACAGCCCAGAAAAATGCCATAGATAAGACAGGTGAAGCAGAACTATCATTATGTGAGTGATAAACAGTTGTGTCCATAAATATTGGAATAGTTCCTAGATTAGGAGTGAATGTTTTATTGTCCTCTGATTGGGGTCTGGTTCTGTTATGATGACGCCAAAGGTCTGAGGAGCAAATTCCTTAATTGATTTAAAAAGACATAAATCCATGCGACACATTCATTCCTGCACTGAGAGAGTCAAAGGTCGTCATCAGTTTATATTCCCAGACTCTTCTGTCTCTTTGAGATTTGAAGCTAAATTTTAATACAAGTAATTTCAGGTCCATTGTGCTACGATCAGACATACAGAAATGTATTGCCACAGGTAGATCCATTCTTTTTTCTCTTATTGTATGGCTGTGAGAATTCATTCTTGTTCTCAGTTTCTGCCCTGTCTCCCCCACATACAGACCCCCAGTTAGACATTTAGTACAAATAATTAAGTACACCACATTAGAAGTGACGCAGCTGAAAGTACCTGGGATCTTGCAGTCCTGATGTGAGTTGTGATCTTTATCTTGTCCGTGGTCATTATAAATGGACAGGTTTTACATTTTTTCTGATTGCAAGGAAAGGTTCCTGCAGCTGTTTGAGAGGACAGGGGGCTTCTGACAATGATACTTCTTAGATTTGGGGGCTGCCTAAAACACAGTAGTGGGGGGTCTGGAAAAATGGATTGTAATCGGGCATCTTTTTGTAGTAAAGGTTGTAATTTCCGTGCAGCTCCCTTCAGCACCTCCAGATTTGGATTGTAGGTGACTACTAGAGGTACGCGGTTATTTTCTTCTTTAGCTTTGTAATGTAGCAGGTGATTCCTTGATATTCTGGTGGCTCTTGTAATCTGGTTTTCAATTGTTCTTGGATGGTCGCCCTGATTCAAAAAGGTCTTTCTGAGGCGACCAAGGTGTTCATCCCTATCCATGGGGTGGGAGCATATACGATTATATCTGATGGCTTGGCTGTGGACAATAGAGTTTTTTATGTGTTTTGGATGGAAACTGTCCCATTTAAGGTATGTTGGACGGTCGATTGGCTTCTGATACAGGGATGTCTCTATTTTTTTGGTCTGCAGCGTAATGATGGTGTCCAAAAAGTTAATTTCAGTGCAGGAGAAGTTGAGTGTCAAGTTGATGGTAGGATGAAATTGATTAAACTGTTCATGGAACGTCTTCAGCTGCGGCTCAGACTCCGTCCAGATGATTAAAATATCATCAATGTAGCGGTAGTACGCCAGAGGGCTGATGGGACATGAGGACAAAAAGTGATTCTCAAGCTTGGTCATGATAAGATTTGCATACTGTGCGGCCATTTTACTTCCCATCGCTGTGCCAGTCTCCTGTAGATACAGTAGATCTTGTTGTCAAATTCAAAGTATTTGTGGGTGAGGATGAATTTTATAAGTTTCACCACAGATTCTGCATCAGTCCCTGTGTTTTCCAGGAAGAATTTGCAGGCATGTAATCCATCCTGGTGTGGGATATTGGAGTACTAAGATTCCACATCCATGGTGGCCAGGATGGTTCCTTCTGGTAGAGGACCTATTGCTGACAGTTTATTCAATAGGTCAGTTGTGTCCTGAATGAAGCTGGGTGTCTCCTTTACCAGGGGTTTAAGAATACCCTCTACCCATCCAGATACCTGCTCAGTAACAGTGCCCACACATGAGATAATTGGTCTTCCTGGGTTACCAGATTTGTGGATTTTGGGAAGCATGTAG
Organism: Ranitomeya imitator; assembly: GCF_032444005.1. Lineage (NCBI taxonomy): Eukaryota > Metazoa > Chordata > Amphibia > Anura > Dendrobatidae > Ranitomeya > Ranitomeya imitator. The sequence continues at coordinate 11,739,479 of NC_091284.1, read as the reverse complement.
AATGTCCCTGTTCTTGGACTTTCTGGTATCAGGTCATCGGCTCTTATGGATACGTCGGGCAGACAAGATACCAACTTGTTTAGTTCCTTGTAATAGTCCTGTGTAGGATAAGACTCCATTTTTTTGTAGTAGCGTGTGTCCATAAGTTGTCTGTTTGCTTCCTTCATATAGTCTGATGTGTTCATCATGACTATTGCACCTCCCTTGTCAGCAGGTTTGATGATGATTTCTTTGTTGGTTTTAAAATACTGTATGGCCTTTCTCTCCTGGGCACGGATGTTGGATACTTGTCTCCTGTTAGTATCTATGATGGTGGATCTACCTGTGGCAATACATTTCTGTATGCCTGATCATAGCATTATGGACATGAAATTACTTGTATTAAAAGGAAACTTCAAATCGCAGAGAGTCAGTAGAGTCTGGGAATATAAGCTGATGACGACCTTTCACAGTGTCGATGACGACACTCTCAGTGCAGGAATGAATGTGTCGCATGGATTTATGTATTTTTACATCAGTTAAGGAATTTGCACTTCAGACCTTCTGGGGTCATCACAACATAGAACCAGACCCCAATCAGAGGACAATAAAACATTCACACTCCTTATCTAGGAACTGTTCCAATATTTATGGACACAACTGTTTATCACTCTCCCATAATGACAGTTCTGTGCTGTGTTGTGCATAAATATGTGATTCTTCAGATGTTGAATTAGTCTATGCCTGATGAAGGGACCTGTGTAGTCTCGAAAGCTGCAATTTGTTACCATCTTTTCAGTTAGCCATTAAAAGGTATCAACCACTGAGAACTCTCAATTCTAAATATTTTTCTATCTACTGGCTAACAGTTTCCTTTTGCTATAATCAGAGTATTATTACGGGGGACATGGCCACCGTCTGCCAGTGAATGGAACAGATTATTGGGATTTGGAGGCTGCGGATGGAGAGCTGGATGAAGCTTCTCATCACTTAATCTAATAGGAGCCGGACATCTGAATGTTTCCCTGGATGCCGGTGATCCGGGATCTGGAGGAGAGGCATAAGGCGACTGGGAATGACCAGTGTGTGACACGAGAACCTGCAGTCACCATCAGATGGGAAAGATGTGATTACTAGACCCAGGGAAAGGGCACTGCACACAGGAGGGGGCACTGCACACAGGAGGAGGCACTGCACACAGGAGGAGGCACTGCACACAGGAGGAGGCACTGCATACAGGAGGGAGGCACTGCAAACAGGAGGGGGCACCGCACACAGGAGGGGGCACTGCACACAGGAGGAGGCACTGCACACAGGAGGAGGCACTGCACACAGGAGGAGGCACTGCACACAGGAGGAGGCACTGCATACAGGAGGGAGGCACCGCAAACAGGAGGGGGCACCGCAAACAGGAGGGGGCACCGCACACAGGAGGGGGCACCGCACACAGGAGGAGGCACTGCACACAGGAGGAGGCACTGCACACAGGAGGAGGCACTGCACACAGGAGGGGGCACTGCACACAAGAGGGGGCACTGCACACAGGAGGGGGCACTGCACACAGGAGGAGGCACTGCACACAGGAGGGGGCACTGCACACAGGAGGGGGCACTGCACACAGGATGGTGGACCGCACACAGGAGGGGGCACCGCACACAGGAGGGGGCACCGCACACAGGAGGGGGCACCGCACACAGGAGGAGACACTTCCTTCAGGAGGGGGCACCGCACACAGGAGGGAGGCACTACTGCACACAGGAGGCACTGCACACAGGAAGGAAGCGCTACACACAGGAGGGGGGCACTGCACATAGAACAGGCACTGTGCATAGAAAGGGAGCACTACACACGGGAGGGGGTCACTATCTAAAAAATGGAAGGGGCACTAATAGTACAGGAGAAAAATACAGACAGGACAGGAGATCTGCTCACAGACAGCTCAGAACCTGGCAGCAGGGGCTCCGGGCAGTAATGGTCATTGGCCCCATGGAATGAAGGGCTATGGGCTCCCTCCACCACTGTTCCCTGATCAGCCCACCCTGCGTGGCAGGGAGATCATAAACCAGGCGGGTGAAATAAGTATTGAACATATCACCAATATTCTAAGTAAAGCTATTTGTAAAGCTGCTATTGACATGAAATTCTCCCCAGATGTTGGTAACAACCTGTCCGATCCACACAGGGAACAGTATTGAATACGTTACTGAAATGTAATTAATACTTGGTACAAAGCCCTTGTTGGTGATGAAGCTTCAGGACGCCTCCTGTATGGAGAAACTAGTCGCAGGCATTGCTCAGGTGAGATTTTGGCCCAATCTTCTTCACAAACACTCGTCACCTCCTGAAGCTTCAGTGTCTTCTATGATCTCTGAGCTTTAGTTCCTTCCATACATTTTCTCTTGGATTCAGGTCCGGTGATCGGCTCGGCCATTCTACCAGGTTTATTTTCTCTTAGTTGAGTTTCCTTGGCTGTGTGTGTGGGATCATTGTTCTGCTGAAATGTCCACCCTCATTTCATCTTCATCATCCTGGTAGATGGCAACAGATTTTTGTCACGAACATCTCGATACATTTGTCCATTCATTCATCCTTCCTTGAAGTTTGCCAGGGCCGTATGCTGAAAATCAGCCCCACACCCTGATGTTCCCACCCCCATACTGCACTGCTGGGATGATGTTTTTGGGGTAATATGCAGTGCCTTTTCACCCCCAAACATGGTGTTTTATGGCATCCAAAGAGTTCAGTTTTAGTGTCATCTGACCAGACTACATTCTCCCAGTATTTCTCAGGCTTGTCTAAATGTAGTTGAGCTGTAAACGCGCTTGATCGTGCTTTTTGTTCGGCAATGGAGTCTATTTGACAACAAATGGCAGTTCAGGATTTGGATGGACCAGTAATGGCGCAGAGGTGAAAAGAGTATTTTGTAAAAGGACACCAGAAAAATGCTCTGGTTTCCTTTGTGAGTGAAGTGATTTTTAAGATGACTTTTTAAAAGATTTTCTATAAATCTTCTGCACAAACTTGCAAACAATATAAAGCGTTGGACGTCTTTTACATTTTTGGAGTAGGCCAGTCAACCACAGCCCTGGGTCTGCTGGGATCCATGCTCAGACCTTCTGGGGAGATGATTTATCCAAGAAATTGATTCCTTGTTTGTTCAGATTTACATTTTTTAAGCTTGACATAGAGATAATTCTCCTGCAGATGTTCCAGGACTAAGTGGACATGCCTGTGATGTTCCTCCAGGGTGGCAGGAAATATAAGAATGTCATCGAGATAAACAACAATTTAGTCCAAGAAACCACGAAAAACATCATTAATGAAGTGTGGAAATGTGTCAGGGGCATCGTGAAGTCTCAGCTCGGGATGAGGAAGGCGGAATGAAGCTTTTCTCTAAACGTTCATCCATTATTGTCTTTACAGAACTCCCAGGAAAAGGTCCTTGATGCTCAGCTGACAGAAGGGTCATGGCCTGAAGACCAGGGATCCATACAACCATACAGGTACAGGCTGCTGCTCTGAACTCTACCCGGAAATATATTACATGGCGTGGGGAATAATCGGGGTGCCAAGAGTGTTGACCACAATGGTAGATGGGGATAATTTGGTTCCCTCGCTCGGGTGTATTCAGCCGCACTCTGTCCCGACACTACACCAGGTTCAGGATCTGTCTCTGTGCACGTTGTGTTTAGTAATGGTCACCGACACATCTACATCCCATTTTCGGTGCAGGGAAGGACAACCATCAAGTCTGGGAAGGTCCCTTTAACCTGTACGTCACTGGTGCAGTGCACTGGACCGTTCCTGATGGTCTCGATGATGGTTGTCAGCTGCTGTCCCGTAATCAGGATGTAGCAGAGGCTAAACCGTTACCGTCCTCCACACACGTGTGCATATTTTAGTGTACAGGGTAGAGACGGGGGTCATGTTACTACAGAGTCTAACACACACTCATGCCATCTATGTCCAGGGACGGGGGTCATGCCAGCTACAGAGCACATGTTGTAAGGCTGCGGACATCTACATAGTGTGGATTACATCTCTACACTGGGACATGCCAGCTACTTCTACCCAGAGGAAGGAACAGAAGGAATGGAGGCTCCCAACACTGGAGGAGCAGATACAGATATGGCCGGTGACCCTGGGGTCTGGACACGGGCCACAGCTGTATGGAGCAACCATCCAGACTCACCTTCAGTGGTGACGGGCAGGGTGATCTCCATACACGCTGCAGACTGGGCTTTTCGAAACGGTGGTCTGCCTGGGCCCCTCCTGTTGGCTTTGGTGCCATCAGCACTGGAGATCCTCTTCCCTGACCCGCAGGACTGTGACGTGGGACTTGTACAGTGACCGTTTATGTGATCTAGAAGACAGAAGAGCAGTGTAAGGGGCCACAGCCTCCACCACATGGTGCAGATCTCAATATACAGCCCGTATACCCCCAACTCCTTGGACACACAGCGATGTGGGGCCACTCTACAAGACCTAGTTGTGGCCATGCTTGTTGTCCGTGTCCACACTTATGGCCAAACTCGAAGACTTAAAATGATGGGTGATGTTCTCATTCAGGGCAATGATGGAGATGGCTGCTGTGGGGATGTATGTAATTGCTGCGACATGTGGCCTGTGTGCAGGATACGAGGACGTACAGGGAAGGAACTGAGACCTGTCACTAGGACTAGCACCTGCCCGGAGACTGAACCTCCGACCACAGCAGCAGGAACCACACTCAAACGTGCGGAGAACAAGCCAAGGAACGCAGCAAATGTGAGGGATAGAAAATGTCCCAGAAATATGACGTTTATCACGTAAAATAATAAGAATCAATAATTACTGGGTCACGTCAAGGACACGATGGTGACAGTAGCGGAGTCATGGCAGTAAGAGAAGCTGGGAGGACTACAAATACCAATGCGCCTTATTACCTGCACTGTAAAGCAACAGTAGCTCAGGTGGAACAGCAACAATCAGGAGAAATGATTGATCTAATTACAAGAGTGGAAGCAATAACCACAGGGCTGAGCGTGTCCTCCCTCACCAACGCGCGTTTCGCTCCCTTCAGGAGGCGCCTCAGGGCAGGGGAGGGTGTCGCTTTATAAAGCCAAGCTACCCCGTGAAAAACTAAACTCTACAGTGAAGAAATGCAGATGACGTTCATCAATGCCAACCAGTACCAGAAACCGAATGCACCAAATGTAGTGGAAAATATCAGTGTGAAGCATGACAGCCGAGGAAGAGGAACCCGACCGACAGGTGTGGAGGGAGGCACCAAATGTAGTGTCCCGTGTGTACAGTCGCATACATGTGGTGCAGTTTCCTTGTGTCTGACTTTACGACAGTGGTAAAGAATCTGCACCAAGCGAAATGTAGACACTGCACCCATAAGGTCTCAACCACAAGGGCCACTGGCATTGATCACTAGAGGTCAGATGCGCTTTGGGGGTCACTCTTGGCCACATCTGCTTTGATGGCTATATGGTCACACTAGGTCACTCTCTCGTGGGGCTTCTCGGTTGGGGTCTTCAGTGGTCACTCTTGTTTTGGTTGCCACTTTCGGCTATATTCACTTTGATGGCTATTCTCAGCCTCACTGAGTTTGGAGGTCGCTCTTGGTCACACTTGCTTGGTTGGTTTCCTTGGTGGTCCCTCTGTCACACCCTCGTTGGTGGTCCCTCTATCACACTCTCTTTGGTGGTCCCTCTGTCACACTCTCCTTGGTAGTCCCTCTGTCACACTCTCCTTGGTGGCCCCTCTGTCACACTCTCCTTGGTAGTCCCTCTGTCACACTCTCCTTGGTGGTCCCTCTGTCACACCCTCGTTGGTGGTCCCTCTATCACACTCTCTTTGGTGGTCCCTCTATCACACTCTCCTTGGTAGTCCCTCTGTCACACTCTCCTTGGTGGTCCCTCTGTCACACTCTCCTTGGTAGTCCCTCTGTCACACTCTCCTTGGTGGTCCCTGTCACACTCTCCTTGTTGGTTCTTCTGTCACACTCTCTTTGGTTGCCCCTGTCACACTCTCCTTGGTAGTCCCTCTGTCACACTCTCCTTGTTGGTTCTTCTGTCATACTTTCCTTGGTAGTCCCTCTGTCACACTCTCCTTGGTGGTCCCTCTGTCACACTCTCCTTGGTGGTCCCTGTCACACTCTCCTTGTTGGTTCTTCTGTCACACTCTCTTTGGTTGCCCCTGTCACACTCTCCTTGGTGGTCCCTCTGTCACACTCTCTTTGGTGGCCTCTCTGTCACACTCTCCTTGGTGGTCCCTCTGTCACACTCTCCTTGGTGGTCCCTGTCACACTCTCTTTGGTGGCCCCTCTGTCACACTCTCCTTGGTGGCCCCTCTGTCATTCTCTTTGGTGGCCTCTCTGTCACACTCTTTGGTCCCTCTGTCACACTCTCCTTGGTGGTCCCTCTGTCACACTCTCCTTGGTGGTCCCTGTCACACTCTCCTTGTTGGTTCTTCTGTCACACTCTCTTTGGTTGCCCCTGTCACACTCTCCTTGGTGGTCCCTCTGTCACACTCTCTTTGGTGGCCTCTCTGTCACACTCTCCTTGGTGGTCCCTCTGTCACACTCTCCTTGGTGGTCCCTGTCACACTCTCTTTGGTGGCCCCTCTGTCACACTCTCCTTGGTGGCCCCTCTGTCATTCTCTTTGGTGGCCTCTCTGTCACACTCTCCTTGGTGGTCCCTCTGTCACACTCTCCTTGGTGGTCCCTGTCACACTCTCTTTGGTGGCCCCTCTGTCACACTCTCCTTGGTGGCCCCTCTGTCATTCTCTTTGGTGGCCTCTCTGTCACACTCTTTGGTCCCTCTGTCACACTCTCCTTGGTGGTCCCTCTTGGTTATGCTCGCTGGGTGGTCATTCTCAGTCAGGCTGGTTCGGTGGCCTCTCCTGAACAGATAACCAGCCGTCCATGAAGTTATGGTTGTACAGAGCAGCAGCCAATTAACGACCTCAGTTGCTGGGGTTCTTTTGGGGGAGCAGTAGAGCCGTCAGTTGCATTATCCCTTGAGTCCACCTGCAGTCTTCCTATAACATCCACCGTCCTTTAAGACCCTCTGAATTACTTTCTCACTGACGACTCAAGTTACAAGCAGGGCTGTGAAGTTGGTAAGCCAAACCTCCGACTCCGACTACTCAATTTCCATGACACCGACCATACCAAAATGGGCTCCGACTCCAACTCCAAGACTCCAAAGCCCTGGTTCCAAGATTCTCATTCTACCAAACCTTCTCTTTATCTTTTTCCAAGAAAAATAGCCTAGATAAGAACTTCATAACATACAGCCCACGGGCCACACGTGGCCAGTCAAAGGATTTCTGGCAGCCCACGGACTACCTGTAGACAAAGAAGTATTTATTTCTGTATTCAATAGTATTTCTTTCTTTCAGACGCAAACACATTTGAGGGCATAAATGCCAGGAAAGGGGCAGAAGAGCACTCATCAGCTCCTCGCCCAAAGGTCATGATGAGGCCTCCACACTGCTGAGGTCATGCAGAGGAGGTGAAGACACAACGAAGAGCAGTACAGGCTTTATGGAGGAGGCGAAGAATGAATGTATGGACTATTGTTGTACATAGGGGGTGTTAGCGAGAGGGCACATTATGGAACACTGTGGGGAAAAGTGTGAGGGACGGTATGGAGAGTGCTAGTGTGGGGGGCAGCATAGAAAGAGGCAACATGGATGAGGATAATATGAAAATGTGGGAGCGTGGGGCGACATTGAAGATGGGGAGCGTGTGAGGGATGACGGTGAGAAGGCCATAGTTTGTAAGAAAGGACGGCATGGCAGTTACAGTTCAGAATGGAGGACAGTGTGGAGGCCATCTAATATATAATTGCCTAGAATACTACTTCCTGCAATTTGTGCCAACTTCCGTGGCTTTGTCCGGAGCTAATGTCCGGAGCTAATGTCCGGAGCTAATGTCCGGAGCTAATGTGCGGAGATAATGTCCGGAGCTAATGTCCGGAGCTAATGTCCGGAGATAAGTGACGTCAACAGTGTCCAGTGTCTGATTGGTTGCCGCCTGCTGCGAGCGACCAATCAGAAACGTGCCGTACTGTGACACACTCCGCCCACCATTTTGGTGTGATTTTTGAATTTTTACCTCACAGCAAGTTTCTACTGCGTGGAGGCGGGCCCAGTGACGTTGCTCTTCAAGCTCCTGCCGAATTTCGTCAAAAAAATGATAATACCATTTACCAAAACTATATATATTTAGTTGTGAAGTGGTTCAGTGACATTTTCACACCAATTTTGAACTTTTGTTTGGTGTTTTCTCCATATACTGCCTATTATTTTTGTTCTTTCTTACTATTATTTATTAATTGTATTATTCTTACATTTGAATAAATAAAGTATATATGGATTCTAGACTCCCGATTCTTTAGAATCAGGCTGCCATCTAGTATATCATAAGAGGGCCAGTGTGGGGGGATATCTTGTGCAGGAAGCACAGTGAAGGGCAATTATTTATTCAGGGACACAGCATGGGAGACAGTGTGGGAGTCATATTTTGGGCAGGGAGAAATTATTTATTCAGGGGTACAGTGTAGGGAAGATATTTTATTCAGGAGCATTATAATCTCGCTGCTATTTTTAAGTGCACTGTGGCGGAATGTGCTGCAAAAGACTGGAGAAAAGTCATCACGGCATCTGGTCCAGATCGAGGAGATTGACTCCAATCAGAGAAGTCACCTATAAGGTACCTGGATATAAACAGTTATTTAGGATACTGCCTGCATCTCATCAGTACTGTTCTTCCTGTATGGTCTGCAGTGCGATGATGGCTGGTAACAACTCCCACCATCTCAGTACCATTGATAAGGACATACAGGGCAACATGTGGCTCAGTGGTTAGCACAGCAGCCTTGCAGGGCTGGAGTCCTGGGTTCAAATCCCACCAAGGACAACATCTTCAAGGAGTCTGTACGTTCTCCCCGTGTTTGCGTGGGTTTCCTCTGGGTTCTCCGGTTTCCACTCACATTCCAAAGACATACTGATAGGGAATTTAGATTGAGCCCCATCAGGGACAGCGATGATAATGTGTGCAAACCGTAAAGTGCTTTAGAACTAAAGATTATAATTATTACTTTTACTGGGATGCAGGTTCATGCAATACAATTGTATATGGGTCTGACTTGACATTGCAATTGATCACTGTGCTAAACTTGGTGATGCAGTCATGCACTGATGGTGGTTCTGGTAATGTATTAATGTACTAATGGTGTTTCTTGTGCTGTATTCATTTACTGATGGAGGCTCTGGTGCTCTGTTCATGTACTGATGTTAGTTCTGTTGATGTATTCAAGTACCCATGGTGGTTCTGGTGATGTATTCCTGTACAGATGGTGGTTTTGGTGACGCACTCCTGTACAAATTATAGTTCTGGTCCTATATTCATGTACTGATTGTGGTTTCTGATGATGTATTCATGTACTGTGGTGGCTCTGGTGCTCTATTCTTGTTTTGATGATGTTTCTTGTTATGGACCTGGTGGTTAGGAGCACCCGGAACGACCTGATGGTTAAACTCACACAGGACAAGCTCTGGGAAGTGGAAGCTCTGCTGACTGCAATCCCTAATCCTATCACAACAACTAGAAATAGCCGTGGAGCGTACCTAACTCTGCCTAGACGCCTCTTCACAGCCTAAGAGCTAACTAGCCCTAGAGATTGAAAATAAAGCCTACCTTGCCTCAGAGAAATTCCCCAAAGGAAAAGGCAGCCCCCCACATATATTGACTGTGAGTTAAGATGAAAGTCACAAACACAGAAATGAAACAGGTTTCAGCAAAGGGAGGCCAGACTTACTAAACAGATTGAGGATAGGAAAGGTAACTTTGCGGTCAGCACAAAAAACTACAAAAGACCACGCAGAGTGTGCAAAAAGACCTCCGCACCGACTCACGGTGCGGAGGTGCCACTCTGCATCCCAGAGCTTCCAGCTAGCAAGACAAAATCATGAAAGCAAGCTGGACAAGGAAACAACGAACAAATAATTAACTAGCAGGGACTTAGCTTCTGCTGGAGTAGACAGGTCACCAGAAAGATCCAAGAGCGAATTGAACCAGTACAAGAACATTGACAGCTGGCATGGAGTAACGATCTGAGTGGAGTTAAATAGAGCAGCCAGCCAAGGAATAAACTACGTCACCTGTGGAAGGAACCTCAGAAGCAGCAGCTCCACTCACAGCCACCAGTGGGAGTCCATGGACAGAACTCGCCGAAGTACCATTCATGACCACAGGAGGGAGTTCGATAACAGAATTCACAACAGTACCCCCCCCTTGAGGAGGGGTCACCGAACCCTCACCAGAGCCCCCAGGCCGATCAGGATGAGCCAAATGAAAGGCACGAACTAGATCGGCAGAATGAACATCAGAGGCAAAAACCCAGGAATTATCTTCCTGACCATAACCCTTCCACTTGACCAGGTACTGGAGTTTCCGTCTCGAAATACGAGAATCCAAAATCTTCTCCACCACATACTCCAACTCCCCCTCGACCAACACCGGGGCAGGAGGATAAACGGAGGGAACCATAGGCGCCACGTATCTCCGCAATAACGACTTATGGAAACATTATGGATGGCAAAAGAAGCTGGAAGGGCCAAACGAAATGACACAGGATTGAGAACTTCAGAAATCTTATACGGACCAATAAAACGAGGCTTAAACTTAGGAGAGGAAACCTTCATAGGAACATAACGAGACGACAACCAAACCAAATCCCCAACACGAAGTCGGGGACCAACCCAGCGCCGGCGGTTAGCGAAACGTTGAGCCTTCTCCTGGGACAATGTCAAATTGTCCACCACAGGAGTCCAAATCTGCTGCAACCTGTCCACCACCGTATCCACACCAGGACAGTCCGAAGGCTCAACCTGCCCTGAAGAGAAACGAGGATGGAAACCAGAATTACAGAAAAAAGGCGAAACCAAAGTAGCCGAGCTGGCCGGATTATTAAGGGCGAACTCAGCCAAAGGCAAGAAGGACACCCAATCATCCTGATCAGCAGAAACAAAGCATCTCAGATATGTTTCCAAAGTCTGATTAGTTCGTTCGGTTTGGCCATTTGTCTGAGGATGGAAAGCCGAAAAAAAAGACAAATCAATGCCCATCTTAGCACAAAAGGACCGCCAAAACCTCGAAACAAACTGGGAACCTCTGTCCGAGACGATGTTCTCCGGAATGCCATGCAAACGAACCACATGCTGGAAAAACAATGGCACCAAATCAGAGGAGGAAGGCAATTTAGACAAGGGTACCAAATGGACCATCTTAGAGAAGCGATCACAAACCACCCAAATGACCGACATCCTTTGAGAGACAGGGAGATCTGAAATAAAATCCATGGAAATATGCGTCTAGCGCCTATTCGGGACCGGCAAGGGCAAAAGCAACCCACTGGCATGAGAACAGCAGGGCTTAGCCCGAGCACAAGTCCCACAGGACTGCACAAAAGAACGCACATCCCGTGACAAAGAAGGCCACCAAAAGGATCTAGCCACCAAATCTCTGGTACCAAAGATTCCAGGATGACCAGCCAACACCGAACAATGAACCTCAAAGATAACTCTACTAGTCCATCCATCAGGGACAAACAGTTTCTCCGCTGGACAACTGTCAGGTCTATCAGCCTGAAACTTCTGCAGCACCCGCCGCAAATCAGGGGAGATGGCAGACAAAATTACCCCCTCTTTGAGAATACCCGCCGGCTCAGGAACACCCGGAGAGTCAGGCACAAAACTCCTTGACAGGGCATCAGCCTTCACATTCTTAGAGCCCGGAAGGTACGAAACCACAAAATCAAAACGGGAGAAAAACAGCGACCATCGAGCCTGTCTAGGATTCAACCGTTTGGCATACTCGAGATAAGTAAAATTCTTGTGATCTGTCAAGACCACCACGCGATGCTTGGCTCCTTCAAGCCAATGTCGCCACTCCTCGAATGCCCACTTCATGGCCAACAACTCTCGATTGCCAACATCATAATTGCGCTCAGCAGGTGAGAATTTTCTAGAAAAGAAGGCACATGGTTTCATCACCGAGCCATCAGAACTTCTTTGCGACAAAACAGCCCCTGCTCCAATCTCAGAAGCATCAACCTCGACCTGAAACGGAAGCGAAACATTTGGCTGACGCAACACAGGGGCAGAAGAAAAATGACGCTTCAACTCCTGAAAAGCCTCTACAGCCGCAGAGGACCAATTGACCACATCAGCACCTTTCTTGGTCAAATCAGTCAACGGTTTAGCAACACTAGAAAAATTAGCGGTAAAAATTAGCAAAGCCCAGGAACTTCTGCAGGCTCTTCACAGATGTCGGCTGAGTCCAATCATAAATGGCCTGAACTTTAACAGGGTCCATATCGATAGTAGAAGGGGAAAAAATGAAACCCAAAAATGAAACCTTCTGAACTCCAAAGAGACATTTTGACCCCTTCACAAACAAGGAATTCGCACGAAGGACCTGGAACACCATTCTGACCTGCTTCACATGAGACTCCCAATCATCCGAAAAGACCAAAATATCATCCAAATATACAATCATGAATCTATCCAGGTACTTTCGGAAGATGTCATGCATAAAGGACTGAAACACAGATGGAGCATTAGAAAGCCCGAATGGCATAACCAGGTACTCAAAATGGCCCTCGGGCGTATTAAATGCTGTTTTCCATTCATCGCCCTGTTTAATTCGCACAAGATTATACGCCCCTCGAAGATCTATCTTGGTGAACCAACTAGCCCCCTTAATCCGAGCAAACAAATCAGACAGCAGCGGCAAAGGGTACTGAAATTTGACTGTGATCTTATTAAGAAGGCGGTAATCAATACAAGGTCTCAAAGAACCATCCTTCTTGGCCACAAAAAAGAACCCTGCTCCCAACGGTGATGACGACGGGCGAATATGACCTTTCTCCAAGGATTCCTTTATACAACTACGCATAGCGGCGTGCTCTGGCACAGATAAATTAAACAGTCGGCCCTTAGGAAACTTACTACCAGGAATCAAATTAATAGCACAATCGCAATCCCTATGAGGAGGTAGGACACTGGATTTAGGCTCATCAAATACATCCCAGTAATCTGACAAAAACTCAGGGACTTCAGAAGGAGTGGAAAGCGAAATTGACAGCAATGGAACATCACCATGTACCCCCTGACAACCCCAGCCGGACACAGACATAGATTTCCAATCCAATACTGGATTATGGACCTGTAGCCATGGCAACCCCAAAACGACCACATCATGCAGATTATGCAACACCAAAAAGCGAATATCCTCCTGATGTGCAGGAGCCATGCACATGGTCAATTGAGTCCAGTACTGAGGCTTATTCTTGGCCAAAGGCGTAGCATCAATTCCTCTCAATGGAATAGGATACTGAAAGGGCTCCAAGAAAAAACCACAGCGCCCAGCAAACTCCAAGTCCATCAAATTCAGGGCAGCGTCTGAATCCACAAATGCCATAACAGAATAGGATGACAAAGAGCAAATCAGAGTAACGGACAAAAGAAATTTAGACTGTACCGTACCAATGGTGGCAGATCTAGCGAACCGCTTAGTGCGCTTAGGACAATCGGAGATAGCATGAGTGGAATCACCACAGTAAAAACACAGCCCATTCCGACGTCTGTGTTCTTGCCGTTCAGCTCTGGTCAAAGTCCTATCACATTGCATAGGCTCAGGCCTATGCTCAGAGAATGCCGCCAAATGGTGCACAGCTTTGCGCTCACGCAAGCGCCGATCGATCTGAATGGCCAAGGACTCATTCAGACCAGCAGGCGTGGGAAATCCCACCATGACATCCTTAAGGGCTTCAGAAAGACCCTTTCTGAAAATTGCCGCCAGGGCACACTCATTCCACTGAGTAAGCACAGACCACTGTCTAAACTTCTGACAATATACCTCCGCTTCAATCTGACCCTGACACAAAGCCAGCAAGATTTTCTCTGCCTGATCCACTGAATTTGGTTCATCATAAAGCAATCCAAGCGCCAGAAAAAACGCATCTACATCACGCAATGCAGGATCTCCTGGCGCAAGGGAAAATGCCCGGTCTTGAGGGTCACCACGCAACAAAGAAATAATGATTTTTACTTGTTGAACGGGGTCACCAGAGGAGCGGGGTTTCAAAGCTAGAAACAGTTTACAATTATTTTTGAAATTCAGGAACTTAGATCTATCCCCAGAAAACAAATCAGGAATTGGAATTCTAGGCTCTAACATCGGATTCTGAACCACAAAATCTTGAATGTTTTGTACCCTTGCAGTGAGATGATCCACACAAGAGGACAGACCTTGAATGTCCATATCTACACCTGTGTCCTGAACTGTTATGAAAGGCAATTCAGTATCACAATGGACATGGAGGTCAGAGCACATACAGTGATCTGACAATAACCCAAAATAATAGAACGAGCTCTGAGACGTGGGAACTCTGCAGACCGCAATCCCTAATCCTCTCCAAACACAACTAGAGGCAGCCGTGGATTGCGCCTAAAGCTCCCTATGCAACTCGGCACAGCCTGAGAAACTAACTAGCCTGAAGATAGAAAATAAGCCTACCTTGCCTCAGAGAAATACCCCAAAGGAAAAGGCAGCCCCCCACATATAATGACTGTGAGTAAGATGAAAAGACAAACGTAGGGATGAAATAGATTCAGCAAAGTGAGGCCGGATATTCTAGACAGAACGAGGATAGGAAAGATAACTTTGCGGTCTACACAAAACCCTAAAGAAAACCACGCAAAGGGGCAAAAAGACCCTCCGTACCGAACTAACGGCACGGAGGTACACCCTTTGCGTCCCAGAGCTTCCAGCAAAACAAATAGACAAGCTGGACAGAAAAAATAGCAACAAATAGCAAAGAAGCACTTAGCTATGCAGAGCAGCAGGCCACAGGAATGATCCAGAGAAACACAAGTCCAACACTGGAACATTGACAGGAAGCATGAATCAAAGCATTAGGTGGGGTTAAGTAGAGAAGCACCTAACGACCTCACCAGATCACCTGAGGAAGGAAACTCAGAAGCAGCAGTACCAGTTTCCTCCACAAACGGAAGCTCCCAGAGAGAATCAGCCGAAGTACCACTTGTGACCACAGGAGGGAGCTCTGCCACAGAATTCACAACAGTACCCCCCCCCCCTTGAGGAGGGGTCACCGAACCCTCACCAGAGCCCCCAGGCCGACCAGGATGAGCCACATGAAAGGCACGAACAAGATCGGGAGCATGGACATCAGAGGCAAAAACCCAGGAATTATCCTCCTGAGCATAACCCTTCCATTTAACCAGATACTGGAGTTTCCGTCTTGAAACACGAGAATCCAAAATCTTCTCCACAATATACTCCAATTCCCCCTCCACCAAAACCAGGGCAGGAGGGTCAACAGATGGAACCATATGTGCCACGTATCTCCGCAACAATGACCTATGGAAGACGTTATGTATGAAAAAAGAATCTGGGAGGGTCAGATGAAAAGACACAGGATTAATAACCTCAGAAATCCTATAAGGACCAATGAAACGAGGTTTAAACTTCGGAGAGGAAACCTTCATAGGAATATGACGAGAAGATAACCAAACCAGATCCCCAACACGAAGTCGGGGACCCACACGGCGTCTGCGATTAGCGAAACGTTGAGCCTTCTCCTGGGACAAGGTCAAATTGTCCACTACATGAGTCCAAATCTGCTGCAACCTGTCCACCACAGTATCCACACCAGGACAGTCCGAAGACTCAACCTGTCCTGAAGAGAAACGAGGATGGAACCCAGAATTGCAGAAAAATGGCGAAACCAAGGTAGCCGAGCTGGCCCGATTATTAAGGGCGAACTCAGCCAAAGAGGACACCCAGTCATCCTGATCGGCAGAAACAAAGCATCTCAGATAGGTTTCCAAGGTCTGATTGGTTCGTTCGGTCTGGCCATTAGTCTGAGGATGAAAAGCCGAGGAAAAAGACAAGTCAATGCCCATCCTACCACAAAAGGCTCGCCAAAACCTCGAAACAAACTGGGAACCTCTGTCAGAAACGATATTCTCTGGAATGCCATGCAAACGAACCACATGCTGGAAGAACAATGGCACCAAATCAGAGGAGGAAGGCAACTTGGACAAGGGTACCAGATGGACCATCTTAGAAAAGCGATCACAGACCACCCAAATGACTGACATCTTTTGAGAGACGGGAAGATCTGAAATAAAATCCATAGAGATATGTGTCCAAGGTCTCTTCGGGACCGGCAAGGGCAAAAGCAACCCACTGGCACGAGAACAGCAGGGCTTAGCCCGAGCACAAATCCCACAGGACTGCACAAAAGTACGCACATCCCGCGACAGAGAGGGCCACCAAAAGGATCTAGCCACTAACTCTCTGGTACCAAAGATTCCAGGATGACCAGCCAACACCGAACAATGAACCTCAGAGATCACTTTATTTGTCCACCTATCCGGGACAAACAGTTTCTCCGCTGGACAACGATCAGGTTTATTAGCCTGAAATTTTTGCAGCACCCGCCGCAAATCAGGGGAGATGGCAGACACAATTACTCCTTCCTTGAGGATACCCGCCGGCTCAGATAAACCCGGAGAGTCGGGCACAAAACTCCTAGACAGAGCATCCGCCTTCACATTTTTAGAGCCCGGAAGGTACGAAATCACAAAGTCAAAACGGGCGAAAAACAGCGACCAACGAGCCTGTCTAGGATTCAAACGCTTAGCAGACTCGAGATAAGTCAGGTTCTTATGATCAGTCAATACCACCACGCGATGCTTAGCTCCTTCAAGCCAATGACGCCACTCCTCGAATGCCCACTTCATGGCCAGCAACTCTCGGTTGCCCACATCATAATTCCGCTCAGCAGGCGAAAACTTCCTGGAAAAGAAAGCGCATGGTTTCATCACTGAACAATCAGAACCTCTCTGCGACAAAACAGCCCCTGCTCCAATCTCAGAAGCATCAACCTCGACCTGGAACGGAAGAGAAACATCAGGTTGACACAACACAGGGGCAGAAGAAAAACGACGCTTCAACTCTTGAAAAGCTTCCACAGCAGCAGAAGACCAATTGACCAAATCAGCACGCTTCTTGGTCAAATCGGTCAATGGTTTGGCAATACTAGAAAAATTGCAGATGAAGCGACGATAAAAATTAGCAAAGCCCAGGAACTTTTGCAGACTTTTCAGAGATGTCGGCTGAGTCCAGTCATGGATGGCTTGGACCTTAAAGGGATCCATCTCGATAGTAGAAGGGGAAAAGATGAACCCCAAAAATGAAACCTTCTGCACACCAAAGAGACACTTTGATCCCTTCACAAACAAAGAATTAGCACGCAGGACCTGAAAAACCGTTCTGACCTGTTTCACATGAGACTCCCAATCATCCGAGAAGATCAAAATGTCATCCAAGTACACAATCAGGAATTTATCCAGGTACTCTCGGAAGATGTCATGCATAAAGGACTGAAACACTGATGGAGCATTGGCAAGTCCGAATGGCATCACTAGATACTCAAAATGACCCTCGGGCGTATTAAATGCAGTTTTCCATTCATCGCCTCGCCTGATTCGCACCAGATTATACGCACCACGAAGATCAATCTTGGTGAACCAACTAGCCCCCTTAATCCGAGCAAACAAATCAGATAACAAAGGCAAGGGGTACTGAAATTTAACAGTGATCTTATTAAGAAGGCGATAATCTATACAAGGTCTCAGCGAACCATCCTTTTTGGCTACAAAAAAAAACCCTGCTCCTAATGGCGACGATGACAGGCGAATATGCCCCTTCTCCAGGGATTCCTTCACATAACTGCGCATAGCGGTGTGCTCAGGCACGGATAAATTAAACAGTCGACCTTTTGGGAATTTACCACCAGGAATCAAATTGATAGCACAATCACAATCCCTATGCGGAGGTAGGGCATCGGACTTGGGCTCATCAAATACATCCCGGTAATCAGACAAGAACTCTGGAACCTCAGAAGGGGTGGATGACGAAATTGACAAAAATGGAACATCACCATGTACCCCCTGACAACCCCAGCTGGACACCGACATGGATTTCCAATCCAATACTGGATTATGGGCTTGTAGCCATGGCAACCCCAACACGACCACATCATGCAGATTATGCAACACCAGAAAGCGAATATCCTCCTGATGTGCAGGAGCCATGCACATGGTCAGCTGGGTCCAGTATTGAGGCTTATTCTTGGCCAAAGGCGTAGCATCAATACCTCTCAATGGAATAGGACACTGCAAGGGCTCCAAGAAAAACCCACAACGCTTAGCATATTCCAAGGCCATCAAATTCAGAGCAGCGCCTGAATCCACAAACGCCATGACAGAATATGATGACAAAGAGCAGATCAAGGTAACGGACAGAAGAAATTTTGACTGTACCATACCAATGGTGGCAGACCTAGCGAACCGCTTAGTGCGCTTAGGACAATCAGAGATAGCATGAGTGGAATCACCACAGTAGAAACACAGCCCATTCAGACGTCTGTGTTCTTGCCGTTCAACTCTGGTCAAAGTCCTATCGCACTGCATAGGCTCAGGTTTAAGCTCAGGTAATACCGCCAAATGGTGCACAGATTTACGCTCACGCAAGCGTCGACCGATCTGAATAGCCAAAAACATAGACTCATTCAAATCAGCAGGCATAGGAAATCCCACCATGACATCCTTAAGGGCTTCAGAGAGACCCTTTCTGAACATAGCTGCCAGCGCAGATTCATTCCATTGAGTGAGCACTGACCATTTTCTAAATTTCTGGCAATATACCTCTATCTCATCCTGACCCTGACAAAGAGCCAGCAAATTCTTTTCTGCCTGATCCACTGAATTGGGCTCATCGTACAGCAATCCGAGCGCCAGGAAAAACGCATTGATATTACTTAATGCAGGATCTCCTGGCGCAAGAGAAAATGCCCAGTCCTGAGGGTCGCCGCGCAAAAAAGAAATAATAATCAAAACCTGTTGAACTGGATCACCAGAGGAACGAGGTTTCAAGGCCAGAAATAACTTACAATTATTTTTGAAACTCAGAAACTTAGTTCTATCTCCAAAAAACAAATCAGGAATAGGAATTCTTGGTTCTAACATAGATTTCTGATCAATAGTGTCTTGAATCTTTTGTACTCTTGCCGAGAGCTGATCCACAAATGAAGACAGACTTCTAATGTCCATCGCTACACCTGTGTACTGAACCACCCAAATGTCTAGGGGAAAAAAAAGACAAAACACAAAGCCAAGAAAAAAAAATGGTCTCAGAACTTCTTTTTTCCCTCTATTGAGAATCATTAGTACTTTTGGCTTCCTGTACTGTTATGAAAGGCAATTCAGAATCACAATGGACATGGAGGTCAGAGCACATACAGTGATCTGACAATAACCCAAAATAATAGAACGAGCTCTGAGACGTGGGAACTCTGCAGACCGCAATCCCTAATCCTCTCCAAACACAACTAGAGGCAGCCGTGGATTGCGCCTAAAGCTCCCTATGCAACTCGGCACAGCCTGAGAAACTAACTAGCCTGAAGATAGAAAATAAGCCTACCTTGCCTCAGAGAAATACCCCAAAGGAAAAGGCAGCCCCCCACATATAATGACTGTGAGTAAGATGAAAAGACAAACATAGGGATGAAATAGATTCAGCAAAGTGAGGCCGGATATTCTAGACAGAACGAGGATAGGAAAGATAACTTTGCGGTCTACACAAAACCCTAAAGAAAACCACGCAAAGGGGCAAAAAGACCCTCCGTACCGAACTAACGGCACGGAGGTACACCCTTTGCGTCCCAGAGCTTCCAGCAAAACAAATAGACAAGCTGGACAGAAAAAATAGCAACAAATAGCAAAGAAGCACTTAGCTATGCAGAGCAGCAGGCCACAGGAATGATCCAGAGAAACACAAGTCCAACACTGGAACATTGACAGGAAGCATGAATCAAAGCATTAGGTGGGGTTAAGTAGAGAAGCACCTAACGACCTCACCAGATCACCTGAGGAAGGAAACTCAGAAGCAGCAGTACCAGTTTCCTCCACAAACGGAAGCTCCCAGAGAGAATCAGCCGAAGTACCACTTGTGACCACAGGAGGGAGCTCTGCCACAAAATTCACAACACTGAACCACCCAGAGGTTAAGGGGAAAAGAAAGACAAAACACACTGCAGAGAAAAAAAATGGTCTCAGAACTTCTCTTATCCCTCTATTGAGATGCATTAATACTTGGGGCCAGCTGTACTGTTATGGACCTGGTGGTTAGGAGCACCCGGAACGACCTGATGGTTAAACTCACACAGGACAAGCTCTGGGAAGTGGAAGCTCTGCTGACCGCAGGCCCTAATCCTATCACACAACTAGAAATAGCCGTGGAGCGTACCTAACTCTGCCTAGACGCCTCTTCACAGCCTAAGAGCTAACTAGCCCTAGAGATTGAAAATAAAGCCTACCTTGCCTCAGAGAAATTCCCCAAAGGAAAAGGCAGCCCCCCACATATATTGACTGTGAGTTAAGATGAAAGTCACAAACACAGAAATGAAACAGGTTTCAGCAAAGGGAGGCCAGACTTACTAAACAGATTGAGGATAGGAAAGGTAACTTTGCGGTCAGCACAAAAAACTACAAAAGACCACGCAGAGTGTGCAAAAAGACCTCCGCACCGACTCACGGTGCGGAGGTGCCACTCTGCATCCCAGAGCTTCCAGCTAGCAAGACAAAATCATGAAAGCAAGCTGGACAAGGAAACAATGAACAAGTAAATAACTAGCAGGGACTCAGCTTCTGCTGGAGTAGACAGGTCACCAGAAAGATCCAAGAGCGAATTGAACCAGTACAAGAACATTGACAGCTGGCATGGAGTAACGATCTGAGTAGAGTTAAATAGAGCAGCCAGCCAAGGAATAAACTACGTCACCTGTGGAAGGAACCTCAGAAGCAGCAGCTCCACTCACAACCACCAGAGGGAGTCCATGGACAGAACTCGCCGAAGTACCATTCATGACCACAGGAGGGAGTTCGATAACAGAATTCACAACAGTTTCTGGTGTTGCATTCATGTACATTTGATAGTTCTGATGCGGTATTCATGTACTGATGGTGGTTCTGGTGTTGCATTCATATACTGATGGCGGTTCTGGTGTTCTATTCATGCACTAATGGTGGCTCCGATGCGCTACCCATGTACTGATGATGGTTCTAGCGCTGTATTCATGTACTGATCGTCATGTATGAATGAACTAGTGGTGACTCTGGTGCCATTTTCATGTCTTGATGATTATTCATGAACAGGTGATTGTTCTTGTGCCATATTCATGTGCTTATGATGTGATCAAGGTTCTGGTGATGTATTTCATGTACTGTAATGATGATGGTTCTGGTCTTGTATACATGAAGCATTCCATAACTGTTACGTTAACCGGGAGTTTCTGCTCCCCCAAAAAAATCAGTGGAAGTTGAGATGTGTTCACACTAGGTTTATAGAGTAGACAATCCCCCAAATCCTCCTAAAAAACCTCAATACTTGTTTTTGGCAAAGTACTGACAGTGGTTCTAGTGTTGTATTCATGCAAGCACCCCTTTACTTTTTTTCTGGGCCTTAGGATAGACTCAGCATGACAATCTGGCCCTTAGACCAAAAAATGGTGTGCATCTCTGCACTAAGCCATAAATGTACTGTAGGTTCACAGCAGAGATAATAAAGGAGACAATGTTGTATTTGCTAAGTAAACTACTGTAATGTCACCAATATGTGATAACAAGAGTCTTAGGGTACCGTCACACAGTGGCATTTTGATCGCTATGACGGCACGATTCGTGATGTTACAGCGATATAGTTACGATCTCGCAGTGTCTGACACGCTCCTGCGATCAGGGACCCCGCTGAGAATCGTACGTCGTAGCAGATCGTTTGAAACTTTCAGTCGTCGTCTAATGTCCCGCTGTAGCGGCATGATCGCATGGTGTAACAAAGGTGTGCACGATATTGTATACGATGTGCACATAGTAACCGACGGCTTCTACATCGCACATACGTCATGAAATTATCGCTCCAGCGTCGTACATTGCAAAGTGTGACAGCAGTCTACGACGCTGGAGCGATATTGTTACGATCCTGGAGCGTCACGGATCGTGCCGTCGTAGCGATCAAAATGCTACTGTGGGACGGTACCCTAAGAAGTGAACAAACAAGTGACAGAAACTTGCCTACTGTGACGTCTATCATTGATTTCAGGAACATAGCACAATAAATTTTTTACATACTCGCACTGATGCTGAGTTACATAATGCATTATTTTCTGGAGCTGCACTCAGTAATCCGCTAGTGGAGTCACTGTGTACATAGATTACTGATCCTGTACTGATACTGAGTTATCTCCTGTATTATACTCCAGAGCTGCACTCACTATTCTGCTGGTGCAGTCGCTGTGTATACTGAGTTATCTCCTGTATTATACTCCAGAGCTGCACTCACTATTCTGCTGGTGCAGTCGCTGTGTATATACATTACATTACTGATCCTGAGTTACCTCCTGTATTATACTCCAGAGCTGCACTCACTATTCTGCTGGTGCAGTCACTGTGTACATACATTACATTACTGATCCTGAGTTACATCCTGTATTATACTCCAGAGCTGCACTCATTATTCTGCTGGTGCAGTCACTGTGTACATACATTACATTACTGATCCTGAGTTACATCCTGTATTATACTCCAGAGCTGCACTCATTATTCTGCTGGTGCAGTCACTGTGTACATACATTACATTACTGATCCTGAGTTACATCCAGTATTATACTCCAGAGCTGCGCTCACTATTCTGCTGGTGCAGTCACTGTGTACATACATTACATTACTGATCCTGAGTTACATCCAGTATTATACTCCAGAGCTGCGCTCACTATTCTGCTGGTGCAGTCACTGTGTACATACATTACATTACTGATCCTGAGTTACATCCTGTATTATACTCCAGAGCTGCACTCATTATTCTGCTGGTGCAGTCACTGTGTACATACATTACATTACTGATCCTGAGTTACATCCTGTATTATACTCCAGAGCGGCACTCATTATTCTGCTGGTGCAGTCACTGTGTACATGTACACATAGACTAGACAGACAGAGGATAAGTCATCTTTCCATGTATGTCTTTAATATCTGGATAGGACTAAATGGGTCGTAATGTGAAGCTGACGATGCCTAAAGGAACTAATCAGAATCTCTCGTTAGTGCGGTGCAGACTGGAGCATGCATATTAACAACGAGTGTCCATCATCCTTACTGATCAAACATATATATATATATATACATACACACCGGATCTACTGCACTATGTATATACAGTATATAGTGTAAATACAGCACCACTATGAGCTCTGCAATGTGGAATCATGTTGGGGTTAGTCGGTGATGGTAATGATCATGTGGGCATCTTCCTGGTTTCTCCCAATGTGTGTCTGCTCAGAAATGGATTACACAATGCAGCCAGAGGAAAATGAGTGTTATACACAAGCGGAAATGCTGAGGATGCTGCCAACAGGAGGACTGCATGGATAGGAAAGAAAAGCCTCCGCCAAGCCAAGCATTGGAAGGAAGACCTTGAGATCTCATGGGTTTGGTTGGATTGCCAAATGAGAGTGAGGAAGCTTTACAAATTGTTGGCTTTCGCCTACCGTACCAAGATCAGTCTTAAGATCTGTTGGCAGACTTAACTTTCTTGATCCTTTAACTGAAACAACAGAAAAAGGAGAATGGTTGTTATTAAATGCCAAACCAAAGCGTAGGACAAATAAAAAATGACAACAAGTGCAGGCAGCAGCGGCATGACACACAGAGGGGAAAACCAAACCATCACGATGGCCTCAACGGGCAGAAGACACTGGATGACCACCCAGCCTCGTGGACTGGAGTAGTTGGATTACAAGGTGGGCACGTTGAGTTTATGGTGAGGGACGTCATTGCTCAGTCCTGGAAGGTGCGGACCAGTAAAAGGCTCCCCTCTGAGGATCTGGCCCACGGTCAACAATGGCCACGTCATCTATAAGGGATGGGAGGTTTGGGTGGTCAATGGCTGTCCCATGCTTAAAAAGATAAAAGAGGATTGTGGGTGTGAACCAGGTCCTGGAGAAGGCCCTCTTCCATGTTCACGCTGGCTTTATAGTATTCTTATACAATATACAGACAGCCCTTACCTTCTCGTTTCTCACACTTTCACATGTTAATAAAACCCTGGACTGACGGTAATCCATGTGTCAATAACTGATTGGCCACACATGGACATATGTAGTACAGACACCTCCCGGCAGAGTATCCCCAAATCAGTTGTTTTTTTTTCCCAAAGCTGGTAATCTCAGAACTTGTCACGCCAAGAAGAAAAACAAGACAGATCTGTACAAAGCCTCCTACAAAGGTATGAACGCTTAAAAATATCTCAACACCATCATAATTTGCAGGTAAGTGTGGACAACCATTGGGCACCGGTGGAAGAACCCGGGAGTCATCCTCCCTGTGTGACATTATGTTGGGCAGGAGTTTCACTCTTCACTGTAAAAACAGAAGATTCAGGACCAGATTAGGGTGAGGGTTTGATGAAGTATGGAGGGTGGGTATGTGGTGGGAATGTAGGACCCATCTTTTTCACGGATCAGTCATGTTTTAGAGTAGAGAACATGTCCATTAGATAGACATCACCTCTGTCCCACGTATTTTGGGTTGGGTGGTGAAGGTTCACGCTGAGTATTTCTAGCTCGGATCTGTGGGGATTTGGCTGGTTTCCGCTTTCAGTCGGGGTGGTATAATGAGTGGAGTCTTCCTTCTCCACCGGCAGTGTAGATAAGGTGGCTCCAGGATACGATAAGTACATTTTCATCCAGTCTTATCTGCCGGTAACACGGACTATCTGCTCTTCTGCGTGTTCTGCTCCTCGCTCAGATTATCTACCGTAGCGTCTTCCCGGCATTTCCTTTCATCTGTCATTTAGCATTTACCTTCTGCGCTCATTACATTTCCTGAGATGCTCCGTGCTGCCTCCTACATATCTGCCCCGGCCACCACTCTGCGCTCTCATCAATCATTTTCAATAGAGGTTTTGGAATCAGAGAAAATACATTTTAATTGCGTTAATGACGACTCCGGGATGTATGGAGCGCTCTTAATTAGTCGGAGTGCACTGTGCGTGCATTAGTGACGCCGGGAGCTCGTTAGCTGACCTACAAGTGGCCGAAACCATGAGAATGGATAATAATGGTCAGCACTTGAGAGTCGGCGCCCGCTGAGAGAGCCGGGGTAATAATATTAATTATGGCTGAAAATTGCTGTTCCCATTAATGTGCTGCTGAAAGGCCAAACACTTTATCGGGGAGGACGATTAACGATGTTCAGGCAGTGACCCCGAGAGGTGACATGGATGCTCCACAAACTGATGGCAGAACATCCTCATCATCTCGTATGGTCCAGTGCAGAATTGAAGGGTCTTGCTCTACAATCCGCACCCTGAGCCGTCTCTACGTACCTCCAGTGTGTCCCCCATTCTGGCCATAACGACTAATGCTGGATGGATGCTGGTGACTGAAGCCCTGTTTCTTTCTGCTGTCCTAGGCATGGCTCCATAACAAAAAAACACTACAACCACCAGAATGCCTTGGCAGGACTTGTTTGCCCACCTATTTTCTACTGCATAAAGATCCAGCTGTTTCCTACTTTATTTCTCTGGAGTTCAATGGTGCAGAAGACCCATGAAGATGGGGAGCATTAACAACATTAGCTGGGGCCCGCCTTTCTAAAATCCCTATAGTAGTGGCACAGAAAACCAGGACCAAGGAACAATTTGCTCCAAGCACCACAATAAAATCCTTAAAATGTTCTCCCATTTTGCTACTGCAGATGTCTGCAAGTCCTTTATCTAGTCGAGGGATCTGAAAGTGAAATACAATCCTGTCCCACTCCTGACTGCTCTCCTCTCCCTTCTCTGGACCGCTCTCCCCTCCCTTCCCTAGACCGTTCTTCCCCTCCCTTCTCTGGACCGCTCTACCTTTCCTTTTCTGGACCGCTCTCCCCTCGCTTCCCTAGACCGCTCTCCCCTCCCTTCCCTAGACTGCTCTCCCCTCCATTCCCTAGACCGCTCTCCCCTCCCTAGACTGCTCTCCCCTCCCTAGACTGCTCTCACCTCCCTTCTCTGGACCGCTCTCCCTTCTTTTCTCTGGACCGCTCTCCCCCCCATTCCCTAGACCCCTCTCCTCTCCCTAGACCGCTCTCCCCCCCATACCCTAGACCCCTCTCCCCTCCCTTCTCTGGACCGCTTTCCCCTCCATTCCCTAGACCCCTCTCCTCTCCCTAGACCGCTCTCCCCTCCCTTTTCTGGACCGCTCTCCCCTCCCTTCTCTGGACCGCTCTCCCCTCCCTTCCCTGGACCGCTCTCCCCTCCCTTCTCTGGACCACTCTCCCTTTCCTTCTCTGGACTGCTCTCTTCTCCCTTCTCTGGACCGCTCTCCCCTCCCTTCCCTAGACTGCTCTCCCCTCCCTTCTCTAAACTGCTCTCCCCTCCCTAGACCGCTCTCCCCTTCCTTATCGGGACCTCTCTCCCCTCCCTTCTCTGGACCGCACTCCCCTCCCTTCTCTGGACTGCACTCCCTTCTCTGGACTGCACTCCCCTCCCTACTCTGGACCGCATTCCCCTCCCTACTCTGGACCGCACTCCCTTCCCTTCTCTGGACCGCACTCCCCTCCCTTCTCTGGACCGCTCTCCCCTCCCTTCTCTGGACCGCACTCCCTTCTCTGGACCGCACTCCTGTTGTGAATTCTGTGGCAGAGCTCCCTCCTGTGGTCACAAGTGGTACTTCGGCTGGTTCTCTCTGTGAGCTTCCGTTGGTGGAGGAAAGTGGTACTGCGGCTTCTGAGTTTCCTTCCTCAGGTGATGTGGTGAAGTCGTTAGGTGCTACTCTATTTAACTCCACCTAGTGCTTTGATCCTGGCCTCCAGTCAATGTTCTAATATTGGACCTGTTTCCTCCTGGATCGTTCCTGTGGCCTGCTGCTCTGCATAGCTAAGTTCCTCTTTGCTATTTGTTTGCTGTTCTTTTCTGTCCAGCTTGTCAATTTGTTTTTTTTCTGCTTGCTGGAAGCTCTGGGACGCAGAGGGTGTACCTCCGTGCCGTTAGTTCGGTACGGAGGGTCTTTTTGCCCCCTTTGCGTGGTTTTTGTAGGGTTTTGTGTTGACCGCAAAGTTACCTTTCCTATCCTCGCTCTGTTCAGAAAGTTGGGCCTCACTTTGCTAAATCTATTTCATCTCTACGTTTGTCTTTTCATCTTAACTCACAGTCATTATATGTGGGGGCTGCCTTTTCCTTTGGGGTATTTCTCTGAGGCAAGGTAGGCTTATTTTCTATCTTCAGGCTAGCTAGTTTCTCAGGCCGTGCCGAGTTGCATAGGGAGCGTTAGGAGCAATCCACGGCTGCCTTTAGTGTGGTTGGAGAGGATTAGGGATTGCGGTCAACAGAGTTCCCACGTCTCCGAGCTCGTTCTTGTTTTTTGGGTTATTGCCAGGTCACTGTATGTGCGCTGACCTCTATGTCCATTGTGGTACTGAATTACCTTTCATAACACACTCCCCTCCCTTCTCTGGACCGCTCTCCCCTCCCTTCTCTGGACCGCTCTCCCCTCCCTTCTCTGGACCGCTCTTGCTTCTCTGGACCGCACTCCCCTCCCTTCTCTGGACTACACTCCCCTCCCTTCTCTTGGCCGCTCTCCCCTCCCTTCTCTGGACCGCTCTTCCTTCTCTGGACCGCACTCCCCTCCCTTCTCTGGACCGCACTCCCCTCCCTTCTCTGGACCGCTCTCCCTTCTCTGGACCGCTCTCCCCTCCCTTCTCTGTGTGTTAGAGATAGCAGGAGGGAGAGGGAGGGGGTTGTAAACAGATTGGCAGTAGAGAGAAAGGGGAGAGTATTTACAGTCTCAGAGAGTGCAGGGAAAACAGGCTGTACATAGAGAAGAAAGCACATGGAAAGGAGATATCTGCAGCGCTAGAGTTGTGCTGATACATGAAAATAAGTGAAGACAGCAGCACCCTCATATACAGACTGACATCTGTGCAGATCCAAGTGGAGCTATTAAGTGCACAGCAGAAATATACCAGAAATGTTCCAGAAGTGACCAGATGATAAGAGCAACAACTGTTTATTAACTTTTTATTTTCCCACAATTACTCTAACCATGCTGACATTTGCCCTTATAGTCAATGAAACACTAATCCTTCCTACCTAGTGGAAATCCGCTGTTTCGGAGTAAGCCTCAACTCTGCCGTGTCCTTCACACCGCACATCCAAGCTCTCACCACCTCCAACTCAAAAATATTTCCAGAATCCGTCCTTTCCTCAACCCTCAATCTACTAAGATGTTAGCTCCCTCATCATCTCCCGCCTCAACTACTGCAATATTCTCCTCTCTGGCCTCCCTGCTAACACCCTTGCACCTCTCCAGTAAGTCCTTAACTCTGCTGGCTGACTAATCCACCTCTCTCCTCACTACTCCTCCGCTTTTCCCCTCTACAAATCCTTTCGCTGACTCCCTATTCCACAACATATGCAGCTCAAACTACTAACACTGAGCTACAAAGCCAACCATAACCTGTCTCTTCCGTACATCTCCAAACTGATCTCCCGATATCTTCCAACTTGTAATCTCCAGTCCTCCCAAGACCTCCTCTACTTCATACATTCCTCACCCAATCGCCTCCAGTTCTACTCCTGAGTATCCCCCATCTTCTGGAATTCTGTGCCTCAACAAGTTCGACTATCCGCCATACTCAGAACCTTCAGACGGAACCTGAAAACCCATCTGTTCAAGAAAGCTACAGCCTGCACTGACCACGCTGCCACCTCACCATCACCGGACCTACCGCCTCACCAACACCGGAGGTGCCGCAACCCCCAACCTACTGTCTTCTTCCCCACCATTAGAAGAATGTAAGCCCCCCGCGAGGGCAGGGTCATTTGTATTTTATATGTAGCCCCTTATCATGTACAGCAGCTGGGAACCAATGGAGCTCTGAAAAGAAATAATAATAGTTATTGAGAGAGACACTGCCACTAGAAAAAGTCTGAAACTGCGATCAGACCGCGAACTGCATATCCAAGAGTGTAAAAATGAATGAAGGAATGAAGATTGCAAACTGAAGCTTTATTAATCACATCTAACTACTAATAAATGGAAAAATAGCTTTTCCACATCAAAAGTGTCGTTGCCTTCAAGCAGAGGACTGGTAGATTGTAAATGTGGAGACTCGTGAAGTGATCATCATTTGATGGGGAGGGAATAGGAGTCTGATCTTTGGGAATGAAGGGGGTGCAGCACTGGTTTAGCACTGCCTACCTCGCATCTGCGCCACTTCCAGGATAGAAGCTGTGCTGCGGCCTTTTCATACTCACACTGCATGGCATATCTAGCAATGGGCGATCACTTTATAAGACGGGAATACCGCTTTAACACATTATTAGCACTGTTATAGAAAGGTTAGGGGACAATTGCCGGCCGTTACAAAGGCTTCATTGTCAGCTCAAGACATGATCTCTAATAACCAAGAAAAATTATCTGTCACATTGGTGCAGAATCCAACCAGAGGAGCAGCACTTTTAGACCTAATACTATCTAATAGACCTGACAGAATAACAAATCTGCAGGTGGTCGGGCATCTAGGAAATAGCGACCACAATATTGTACAGTTTCACCTGTCTTTCACTAGGGGGACTTGTCAGGGAGTCACAAAAACATTGAACTTTAGGAAGGCAAAGTTTGAACAGCTTAGAGATGCCCTTAATCTGGTAGACTGGGACAATATCCTCAGAAATAAGAATACAGATAATAAATGGGAAATGTTTAAGAACATCCTAAATAGGCAGTGTAAGCGGTTTATACCTTGTGGGAATAAAAGGACTAGAAATAGAAAAAACCCAATGTGGCTAAACAAAGAAGCAAGATAGGCAATTAACAGTAAAAAGAAAGCATTTGCACTACTAAAGCAGGATGGCACCACTGAAGCTCTAAAAAACTATAGGGAGAAAAATACTTTATCTAAAAAACTAATTAAAGCTGCCAAAAAGGAAACAGAGAAGCACATTGCTAAGGAGAGTAAAACTAATCCCAAACTGTTCTTCAACTATATCAATAGTAAAAGAATAAAAACTGAAAATGTAGGCCCCTTAAAAAATAGTGAGGAAAGAATGGTTGTAGATGACGAGGAAAAAGCTAACATATTAAACACCTTCTTCTCCACGGTATTCACGGTGGAAAATGAAATGCTAGGTGAAATCCCAAGAAACAATGAAAACCCTATATTAAGGGTCACCAATCTAACCCAAGAAGAGGTGCGAAACCGGCTAAATAAGATTAAAATAGATAAATCTCCGGGTCCGGATGGCATACACCCACGAGTACTAAGAGAACTAAGTAATGTAATAGATAAACCATTATTTCTTATTTTTAGGGACTCTATAGCGACAGGGTCTGTTCCGCAGGATTGGCGCATAGCAAATGTGGTGCCAATATTCAAAAAGGGCTCTAAAAGTGAACCTGGAAATTATAGGCCAGTAAGTCTAACCTCTATTGTTGGTAAAATGTTTGAAGGGTTTCTGAGGGATGTTATTCTGGATTATCTCAATGAGAATAACTGTTTAACTCCATATCAGCATGGGTTTATGAGAAATCGCTCCTGTCAAACCAATCTAATCAGTTTTTATGAAGAGGTAAGCTATAGGCTGGACCACGGTGAGTCATTGGACGTGGTATATCTCGATTTTTCCAAAGCGTTTGATACCGTGCCGCACAAGAGGTTGGTGCACAAAATGAGAATGCTTGGTCTGGGGGAAAATGTGTGTAAATGGGTTAGTAACTGGCTTAGTGATAGAAAGCAGAGGGTGGTTATAAATGGTATAGTCTCTAACTGGGTCGCTGTGACCAGTGGGGACCGCAGGGGTCGGTATTGGGACCTGTTCTCTTCAACATATTCATTAATGATCTGGTAGAAGGTTTACACAGTAAAATATCGATATTTGCAGATGATACAAAACTATGTAAAGCAGTTAATACAAGAGAAGATAGTATTCTGCTACCGATGGATCTGGATAAGTTGGAAACTTGGGCTGAAAGGTGGCAGATGAGGTTTAACAATGATAAATGTAAGGTTATACACATGGGAAGAAGGAATCAATATCACCATTACACACTGAACGGGAAACCACTGGGTAAATCTGACAGGGAGAAGGACTTGGGGATCCTAGTTAATGATAAACTTACCTGGAGCAGCCAGTGCCAGGCAGCAGCTGCCAAGGCAAACAGGATCATGGGGTGCATTAAAAGAGGTCTGGATACACATGATGAGAGCATTATACTGCCTCTGTACAAATCCCTAGTTAGACCGCACATGGAGTACTGTGTCCAGTTTTGGGCACCAGTGCTCAGGAAGGATATAATGGAACTAGAGAGAGTACAAAGGAGGGCAACAAAATTAATAAAGGGGATGGGAGAACTACAATACCCAGATAGATTAGCGAAATTAGGATTATTTAGTCTAGAAAAAAGATGACTGAGGGGCGATCTAATAACCATGTATAAGTATATAAGGGGACAATACAAATATCTTGCTGAGGATCTGTTTATACCAAGCAAGGTGACGGGCACAAGGGGGCATTCTTTGCGTCTGGAGGAGAGAAGGTTTTTCCACCAACATAGAAGAGGATTCTTTACTGTTAGGGCAGTGAGAATCTGGAATTGCTCACCTGAGGAGGTGGTGATGGCGAACTCAGTCGAGGGGTTCAAGAGAGGCCTGGATGTCTTCCTGGAGCAGAACAATATTGTATCATACAATTATTAGATTCTGTAGAAGGACGTAAATCTGGGGATTTATTATGATGGAATATAGGCTGAACTGGATGGACAAATGTCTTTTTTCGGCCTTACTATGTTACTATCTCGACTCCTCTGTATCCTGTATCAAAGGACTTCACAACACTCCGTGCAAAGGCTACACTTCCCAGAACGCAATTCATCTGTGCAGACACTGAACAAGCAGGGGGCGATAAGAAGTCAAAGGTTGTGTGGCCCAAAAACTTGCAGTTATAATCAATGCAGCTCTGGGTGTGAGTAAACCGAGTTGAGTGAAAAATAGGGTTGAAGGTGAAAACCAGGACAGCGCTGCCTCTATTATTATTATTATTTATATAGCACCATTAATTCCATGGTGCTGTACATGAGAAGGGGTTACATCAAAATACAAATATCACTTACAGTAAACAAAACTAACAATGACAGACTGGTACAGAGGGGAGAGGACCCTGCCCTTGTGGGCTTACATTCTACAGGATTATGGGGAAGGAGACAGTAGGTCGGGGGTTGCAGTAGCTCCGATGGTGTTGAGGTGGCCGTGTGGTCTTTACAGGCTGTAAGCTTCCTTGAAGAGGTGGGTTTTCAGGTTTCTTTTGAAGGATCCAAAAGTAGTGGATAATCGGACGTGTTGGGGCACAGAATTCCAGAGGATGGGGGATATTCGGGAGAAGTCTTGGAGGCGGTTGGGTGAGGAGCGAATAAGTGTGGAGGAGAGAAGGAGGTCTTGGGAGGACCGGAGATTACGTGAGGGAAGATATTGAGAGATTAGGGTGGAAATATACGGAGGAGAAAGGTTATGGATGGCTTTGTAGGTCAGTGTTAGTAATTTAAACTGGATACGCTGGGAAATTGGGAGCCAGTGAAGGGATTTGCAAAGAGGGGAAGCAGGAGTGTAGCGAGGAGAGAGATTAATTAGTCGGGCAGCAGAGTTAAGGATGGACTGGAGGGATGCGAGAGTGTTAGTGGGTAGGCCACACAGGAGTATGTTGCAGTAGTCCAGGCGGGAGATGATTAGGGAATGCACGAGCATTTTGGTAGAGTGTGAGTTGAGGAAAGGACGGATTCTGGAAATATTTTTGAGCTGGAGGCGACAGGAGGTGGTGAGAGCTTGGATGTGTGGTTTGAAGGACAAGGCAGAGTCAAGGGTTACTCTGAGGCAATGGATTACCTGGACGAGGGGAAAGTGTGAATTAATTTATTTTGATAGATAGATCAGGTAGGGAAGATATGCGAGATGGAGGAAAGATAATGTGTTCAGATTTGTCCACATTGAGCTTGAGGAAGCGAGAGAAGAAGAAGTAGGATATGGCTGATAGACACTCTGGGATTCTGGAGAGCAGAGAGGTGACATCTGGGCCAGAGAAGTAGATCTGAGTGTCATTGGCATATAGATGGTATTGGAAGCCATAGGACCTTATGAGTTGTCCCAGGCTGAGTGTATAGATTGAGAAGAGTAAGGGTCCTAGGACAGAGCCTTGGGGGACTCCAACAGAGAGGGGTCGAGATGAAGAGGTAGTATGGGGGTAGGAAACGCTAAATGTGCAGTTGGCAAGGAATGAGGAGATCCAGGATAGGGTGAGGTCTTTGACACCAAAGGAAGAGAGGATCTGTAGTAGGAGGCAGTGGTCAACTGTGTCGAAGGCAGAGGACAGGTCTAGGAGGAGGAGTATAGAGAATTGTCTGTTAGCTTTGGCTGTAAGTCGTTAGTAATTTTGGTCAGGGCAGTCTCAGTGGAATGGTGGGGACGGAAGCCAGATTGTAGGTTGTCGAAGAGAGTTAGATGCAAAGTGAGTGAAAAGTTCAGCATGGACGGGCTGCTCAAGGAGTTTGGAAGCAAATGGGAGCAAAGATATGGGGCAATAGCTGGACATACCGCTTGGGTCAAGGGATGACTTTTTGAGGATAGGTGTGATTGTGGCATGTTTGAAGGCAGAAGGGAAGGTACCAGAAGTTAGAGAAAGGTTGTGGGTTAGGGATGGGATTAGTGTGGTGGTGAGGTTGGGGAGGAGGTGGGATGGGATGGGGTCAAGTGCACAAGTAGTGAGGTGTGATTTGGAGAGAAGATGAGCAAGCTCCCCTTCAGAGATTTTGGAGAGTGAAGTTATGGGGTTTGGGCATTGGTCTCTCATACAAAGGGGTTGTGGTGGTTGGACAACAAATACTTGCTTTGTTTGGTCGATCTTATTTTTGAAGTGCATGGCAAAGTCCTCGGCAACGATTAGGGAACTCGGAGAGGGCAGTGGGGGCAGAGGAGGGAGTTAAAAGTGTTGAACAACTGTTTGGGGTTGTGGGATAAGGAAGATACGAGGGTTGTGAAGTCGCCTGTTTAGCAGAGGTGAGAGCTGATTTGAATGCCAGTGTTGCTTGTTTGATTGCAGTGAAATCATCTTTCACCCTCCGCGATATCCTGAATTCTGGGCATTGTATAAGCCGCGTGCGTCCACTAAGCAGTTAAGGCCTCATTCAGACGTCAGTGATTTTTCACAGTCGCTGTAGTTACAACACAATCTACATAAAATCACAGGCAGCACTTGGACTGTGGAGCTGGACATTCTGTCTGGATCCCCTGAGAACACTGCTCTGCGGCGAAACATGTCAGGATGACATTTATGTTGCAGCGATTGTTGTTGTTTTGCAGTTTGATCCGGACCTCTGCTCCTATATAATCTTGTAGTCACATTATGGAAATAATGATACTACAGAACTACAAGTAGACAATAACCATTTAAGCATTTCATCAGGAAGAAACACGCGGATACTTTATTCCTTTCGCCGATAATCTGTTAATATATATATAGTTTTAGTACCTGCTAGTGAAAGGCCGGGTCTCTAGTGGGGCCTCTTAGAATAGTTAATACATATTAGAATAATCTTCTCTTTTCAAATTACTACTGCTCCTGTCTCCACTTATGAGCTCCTTCTCCTCCTCCACACTGCCTCCTGAAATCAGTATTCGCTCTGGAAAATTGCTAAAATCTGTTGTAGTCAAAACAAGCCATCTTACCAAAGAATCAGATTATACTATAGTTGTCTATGGAGAATAGAGGGAGGAAATGAATGCCAGAGAAATGCTGAAAAAATGAGGTTGATGCATTTTAGTAAGTTATTTTTTAACTCACTCCATTGCTGGATTCACAGCTACACTGCTCAGTAATTATGTAAAAACTAACTGCAGCAGCTTCTTGTTGCCGTTTACCTAACCTCCAGACTTGAATCACAGCTACATTGCTCAGAAATAATTTACAATGTACTAAATGCTGCTTCTAGTAAGTGGTTTATTTCACCCCAGTTCTGGATTCACATCTACACCGTTAAGAGCTCTGTAAAATATTCTACAAATTGCTACTAAATCTTTTACGTGTTTACCATACCCCCGTGCTGGAATCACAGCCACAATGCTCAGTAATGATGTATAATATACTCCATGCTGCTGCTTCAAGTAAGTGGATTATTTCACCCCAGTGCTGGATTCACATCTACACTGTTCATTACTGCTGAGTACTGTTGCATAATGTCCTCCATGATGCGGTTGCTTCTGAACATGTACCATTTATATACAAGTGCAACAGGAATCCATCATGTCCACGTGTGCTGTGTATAGGAGACCATAGCACCTAGTCTCCACTACTTGGTTATAGCTAAAAATTAAAGACTGTGCCTGCAGATGGGTAAGCAGGTGAAAAATGCTGCACACAAGGAATATAATGGTGAGAAATTGTGCAATTCCTCATGTGCACACAAGACAGCTTATTCTAAAAACAAAGACCTGAAAGGACAAGTATGCTATTCGGAGAGGATGTATGCTTACTACAAAGCATTTTGTTGACTTTCAAGGGAACATGTCACCCCGTTTTTGTGATCTGAGATAAAAATATTGTTCAATAGGGCCTGAGCTCTGCTTTACAAGAGTGC
Source organism: Ranitomeya imitator (assembly GCF_032444005.1). NCBI lineage: Eukaryota > Metazoa > Chordata > Amphibia > Anura > Dendrobatidae > Ranitomeya > Ranitomeya imitator. The sequence goes on along the minus strand of NC_091284.1, from coordinate 11,703,696 downwards.
CTTTATTATCCCCTGATTCCCCACCTTTGCAGAGAAAATACCGTACTAATCTCGCCGTTTTCTGCTGTCAATCACCCTGCTCCGGTCCGATGGGCGGGGCTTAATCACCGATTCTCCCCACCTCCGGCTTTCCCTACGAATTTTCGTCCCGGCGTTGGATTTAGCGCCTGCGCATTAAAGTGTCATCTCGCGTCTGCGCAGTATGCTTTGCCCAACTGTGGGCAAAGCATACAATACATCATTGCGCATGTGCCGGTTTTTCACTGTAACCTCTGTGCCCCAGAAGTCTCGATATGCAAATTTGCATACCGAGACTTCCGGGGCACAGAGGTTACAGTAAAAAAAGGCGCATGCGCCATGATGTATTGTATGCTTTGCCCACTGTTGGGCAATACATACTGCGCATGCGCTAGCGGCACATGCAATGCCAAACGCAAAAAATGAGCGCGATCTGTGCTATTCACGCCGAGAAGCGGGGGGAGAGACAGCGATTAGGCACAGCCCATCGGACCGGACCAGGGTGATTGACAGTAGAAAATGACTAGATTACTACGGCATTTTCTCTGCAAAGATGGGGAATCTGGGGATAATAAAGACACTCTTGTAAAGCAGAGCTCAGGCCCTATTGAATGATACTTTTATCTCATATCCCAAAAACGGGGTGACAGGTTCCCTTTAAAAACCCTGATTACTTTGTAACCTCTGCTGGATGCAGCACAATATGGAGGCCAAATAATAGAAAAGGTGTATAATGCAATTATAGATAGGACAGTATATCCACGTTTCCATTCAGACCCAACATTTACCAGTGTGACTAACACATTATCAAAACGGGAGAGCGGCAAAATGAGGAAACCTCAACTATGCAACTAAAGGGGGTCACCCATCCCGGCATCTGCACGTCTGCAGTATGGGACGGTATTAGATGCTAGGACACCTTCGTATAGTACCTATAGTCATTGCTGAAAGTGTTAGCACCCATGAAATTATTGCAATTACACATGTTTTGTTATACACGTGTTCATTTATTTGCGTGAATTGGAACAACAACAACAAAAAAGGCAAATTGGACATAATTTCACAAAAAAAAAATGGGCGGTACAAAATTCCAGAATTGTGGTTAAACAACTTTGTTTCGAGCATATGATGCTCGTTCAGACTCACATGTGGCAAGTAACAGGTGTGCAATATGAAAATCACACATGAAATCAGATAAAAGGGGAGAAGTTGACTCAATATTTGCATTGTGTGTCTGTGTGTGCCACACTGAGCATGAAGAACAGAAAGAGGAGAAGATAACTGTCTGAGGACTTGAGAACCAAAATTGTTGAACAATCTCAAAGTCACAAGTCCATCGGCAGAGATATTGATGTTCCTTTGTCCACAGTGCACAACATAATCAAGAAGTTTACAACCCATGGTGATGCAGCTAATCTCCCTAGATGTGGATGGCAGAGAAAAATTGATGAAAGGTTGCAACGTAGGACAGTCCGGATGGTGGATAAGCTCGAGCAAGGTCCAAAGAAATCCAAGCTGTCCTGCAGGCTCAGGGGGCATCAGTATCAACATAAACTATCCGTCCACATATGAATGAAATTAAATGCTATGGCAGGAGACCCGAGGACCCCACTGTTGACACAGAGACATAAAAATGCTACACTGCAGTTTACCAGCTTTTTTGGTAAAGCACATCATTCTACTCTTTAGCGAAACAGTTCGGATCTAAATCCCATTGATCACCTGTGGACAGATCTTATAAATGCTGCTGGGTGAGAAGGTGAAATCTGAGAGACCTGGATCACTGTCCTATTAAAGGAGTAGAAGAATCCAGGATATCTATAAACAGAAAGATAGTGAGGAAACACTTGGCTAACATAAATGAATTTAAGTCTCCAGGTCCAGATGAATTACACCCCAGAGTACTGAAGGAGATAGCAGAAGAAATTTTTGAACCACTCTCCATAATCTTTGAAAATTCTTGGAGAATAGGAGAATTCCCAGAAGACTGGAGAAGAGCAACTGTTGTTCCTATTTTCAAAAGGGGGAAGAAGGTGGACCCAGAGAACTATAGGCCGATGAGTCTGACTTCCATACCAGGAAAGATCTTTGAACATATTATTAAACAACATGTATGTAAGTACCTGGATAAGAATGAAGCGAGTAACTAATCAGTCATGTCAGATTAACTTAATTTCCTTCTATGACAGAATCACTGACTGAGTGGATCAGGAAAATGCTGCAGATATAGTATATCTTGACTTCAGCAAAGTATTTGACAAAGTATCTCACACAGTCCTTATTGAAAAAATGACTAAGTATGGAATGGGCAAGGCAACTGTTAGGTGGATTCATAACTGGCTTAGTGATCGGACCCAAAGAGTGGTCGTAAATGGCTGCACATCCAGCTGGAAGAATGTCTCAAGTGGGGTCCACAGGGCTCTGTCCTGGGCCCTGTATTGTTCAACATCTTTATCAATGATTTAGATGAAGGAATTGAGGGTAAACTGATTAAATTAGCTAATGACACAAAGCTAGGAAGGATAGCTAATACTAGAAAAGAGAGAGATGATTCAAAAAGATATAAATAAACTGGAGCACTGGGCAGCAACTAACAGAATGGTTTTTAACAAGGAAAAATGCAAAGTGCTACATCTGGGCAATAAAAAACATTTACAGAATGGGAGGAATAGGGCTAAGCAACAGCACGTGTGAATAAGACTTGGGTATACTAATAGATCATAAACTGAACATGAGTCAACAGTGTGATGCAGCAGCAAAAAGGGCAAATACAATTCTGGGATGTATTAACAGAAGCATACAGTCTAGATCACAAGAAGTCATCACTGCCCTCTACTCCTCTTTGGTTAGACTTCACCTGGAATACTGTGTCCAGTTTTGGGCTCCACATTTTAAAAAAGACATCAACAACCTGGAGCAAGCTCAGAGAAGAGCGACCAGAATGGTGACGGGTCTGCAAACCATGTCCTATGAGGAACGGTTACAAGATCTGGGAATGTTTAGCTGTAAAAAAAGAAGACTGAGAGGAAACTTCATAGCCGTCTACAAATATCTGAAGGGCTGCCACAGTGTAGAAGGATCATCTTTATTCTCATTTGCACAAGGAAAGACTAGAAGCAATGGGAGGAAACTGTATGGGAGGACACACAGATTAGACAGTGAGGGCGATCAATGAGCGGAACAGGCGGCCAGGAGAGGTGGTGAGTTCTCCTTCAATGGAAGTCTTCACACAGAGGCTGGACAGACATCTGTCTGGGATGATTTAGTGAATCCTGCTTTGAGCAGGGGGTTGGACCAGATGACCCAGGAGATCCCTTCCAACTCTACCATTCTAGGATTCTATGATTCTATGATTCAATTTGCAAAATAAGAGTGCTACAAAATTAAAGCTGAAAAGTGTAAGAAGCTTGTGGATGGTTTTAGGAAGCGATTGATTGCAGTTATTTATTTCAGGGGGTATGCAACCAAATATTAAGCTGAAGATGAAAACAATTTTGTCCGGCCAATTTTTGTGATTTTGTTTTACAATTTGCCTTTTTTTTTCTCTTTTTTTGTGTTGTTCCGATAAACACAAAGGAAATAAACCTGTGTATAACAAAACATGTGTAATTGTAATAATGTTCTGGGAGAAATACGTCCTTTTCTGGAACAATTTCAAGGGTGCCAACACTTTTGGCATGACGGTATGCCTCTCTCTCTGTGCATGGAGTTGTGGGCCCCTGTGATGCTCTGCAGAGGATCTGCCTCCGCTGGTCCACCCCCAGTTCACATTGTGCCGGTCACGGATCTTGGAGGAATACCCGTGTAGGACTCAGGATCTCAGTAATTACTGCTCGCACCCACGCATCTGCCTCCCATTGATCTGTCACTATCTGACCCTCTCTACACGACTAAAGGCCTACAGATGTCATATCGCAGCTCGACAGGCGGGACTGTGATGTCCCAAGCGTCCTGCGCTGCTCAGTACAGAGGCCGCCACCTGCAATTCATGTCTACATGTTCTCAGTGATCCTCCCTCACAAGCACTTTCCACTATTCCCAGAGCCTTTTCACAGACTGACGACGGCACCACTGAGACTGGTGGTAAATACATTGGATATAAAAAAGTCTACACACCCCTAATAAGATTACAATCATTTAGCATGGAAATAAATCCCACTAACAAGAATCATTTCAAAACTTTTCCTCCCCCTTTAATGTTGCCCATAATAAATATGGAAATCCATAGAGGAACAAACTAAAATCATTTTAAGGGGGAAAATAAAAATAACAAACTAAACTACGTGGTTGCAAAAGTGTGCACACCCACTTATAACCAGAGCTGGGGTTGTGCTTAGAATCAGCCGGTCACATTTCCCCCATGTTACATATTAGTCAGCGCTCGGCAATTGTCATTCACAGCGATTCTGATTAACCCCAGAGAAAGTATCACTGTCTTAGGATGATTTTCCTGGTCTGTAAACAGCTGACAACACAGCAAAGGATCTCACTGTGAAAAGTTATCAGTCAAGAGATTGTACAAGAACATTTCCCAGGCATGTCCCACAGTGACATTACCTAGAACTGGACATCCCTCAAAGATTGATGAAAAGACAAGACAGATTTGGTTCGGGAAACTGTAAAGAGGCCGCTAGCAGCATTAAGGAAGTCCTGGCCAGTCCTGAGTGGTGGTTATGGAGCTCATCACATTGTGCGTTACATCAGCTGAAGTTAGAAATCCGCTGGTGGGTGCCGATCCCGCTGGTGAGTACAGATAAAAAAGGGGGAAGGAGGATTCTGTCCGGCACATCCATCCAGGTAATAAAATACAATATTTTATTATTAAGTGAACATTAAAATGAATAGGATAAAACCGAAACCTGACGTGTTTCCACACAGGCACTTTTGATCATAGGGCCAGCCTTGGTTGTGTCCTGCATGTGACCACAATCTCCCGTATTCTTCATACGGTATATCAGGTGGCAAGATGGAAGCCTTTTCTTACAAAGAATGACATCCTAGCCTGACTTTTCATGCCAAAACCTCCATCAAGTCAACCAAAAGCATGTAGGAAAACATGCTATGTCTCATGAGACCAAGGTGGAACATTTTGGTCATAATTCCAAGAGTTGCAAAGCCAAGCTGAGATCACCATCCCCACAGGAAAGCATGGTGGGGCAGCATTGTGATCTGGGGCTGTTTTTTGTCAGCTGGAACTGGGGAGGGAATTATGAACAGTCAATGAACCACTCCAGTCTGTCCTCAACTCTGCTGCCCGGCCAATCCACCTCTCTCCTCACTACTCCCCTGCTTCTCCCCTCTGCAAATCCCTCCACAGGCTCCCAATTCTCCAACGAATCCAGTTCAAACTACTAACACTGATCTACAAAGCCACCCGCAACCTGTCTCCTCCCTATATCTCTGAATTAATCTCCCAATATCTTCCTTCACGTAATCTCACGTAAGACTTCCTACTCTCCTCCACAGTTATTCATTCCTCACACAACCGCCTCCAAGATTTCTCCCAAATATCCCCCATCCTCTGGAATTCCATGCCTCAACACGTCTGATTATCCACCACCCTCAGATCCATCAGACGGAACCTGAAAACCCATCTCTTCAGGAAAGCCTACAGTCTGCAATAACCATTCTGCCACCTCACCAACCAACCGAGCTGCCGCCTCACCACCAGAGCTGCCGCCTCACCACCACCACCAGAGCTGCCACCTCACCAACCACCCGAGCTGCCACCTCACCACCAGAGCTGCCGCCTCACCAACCACCCGAGCTGCCGTCTCACCACCACCAGAGCTGCCGCCTCACCAACCACCTGAGCTGCCGCCTCACCAACTACCCGAGCTGCCACCTCCCCACCAGTGCTGCCGCCTCACCAACACCAGAGCTGCCGCCTCACCACCACCAGAGCTGCCGCCTCACCAACACCCGAGCTGCCGCCTCACCACCACCAGAGCTGCCGCCTCACCACCACCAGAGCTGCCACCTCACCAACACCAGAGCTGCCGCCTCAACACCACCAGAGCTGCCGCCTCACCACCACCAGAGCTGCCACCTCACCACCACCAGAGCTTCCGCCTCACCACCACCAGAGCTGCCGCCTCACCACTACCAGAGCTGCCGCCTCACCAACACCAGAGCTGCCGCCTCACCACCACCAGAGCTGCCGCCTCACCACCACCAGAGCTGCCGCCTCACCACCAGAGCTGCCGCCTTACCACCACCAGAGCTGTCGCCTCACCAACCACCAGAGCTGCCGCCTCACCACCACCAGAGCTGCCGCCTCACCACCACCAGAGCTGTCGCCTCACCACCACCAGAGCTGCCGCCTCACCACCACCAGAGCTGCTGCCTCACCACCACTAGAGCTGCCGCCTCACCACCACCAGAGCTGCCGCCTCACCACCACCAGAGCTGCCGCCTCACCAACACCAGAGCTGCCACCTCACCACCACCAGAACTGCCCTACCCCCGACCTCCTGTCTCTTCTTCATTATCCCATAGAATGTATGTCCGCAGCTGAGGATGAAATTCACTTTTCAGCAGGACAACAACACTAAGTGACCTACAAATCAGCAACAGAACAAATTCAACAGAAACAAATAGAAGTTCTGGAACGGCCCTGCCTGACTCCAGACCTGAACACAAGAATCTCATTATTTCACTTCTTTCTTTTTCAAGTTCTTTCTCGTGCGACATTAAAGTTGGAAAAAGTTCTGAAATGATTCTAATTAAGATTTTCTTTACATTACTAAAATCTGACACTTTAACCCCTTCCCAAGATCCTCCACATATGTACGTCACAATTTGGGAATGAGTGCAAAGCAGACAATGGCTGTGACTAGCATCGAAGATCTGTCTATAAAAGACATGATTAGCAGCGAACCGGCATGGGGTGTGTCATTCTATCCGCTCATTGGCTGCCCGCAAGGTGATCGCAGGGCGACGATGTGTTGCTATGACAGTCGAGGGTCTGTTGAAGACCTCCGAGCCTGTCATCTTGGACCTCTGATGAAATCCAGCCTGTGGCCGAGCTTCAAAGAAGATCATGATTTTTGCTATATACAGCAATACTGTGGTACTGCTGTAATTAGTAGAATGATCAGACGATCACAGGCTCAAGTCCCCTAAGGGCACCAAGAAATACAGAAAAAAAAAAGATAAAAAGGCCCTAAAAGTTCAAATCACTCCCTCTTCTCACACATTAAAAATACATAAAAAGATATTAATAAAATACAAAATATACATACACGTGTGATATCACCGCGCTCATAAAAATCTGATCTATAAAAATTACTTAACCCAATTGGTAAAAACTGAAAAAAAACTAAATGCCAAGACTGCAACGCCACAAAAATGCTCCGAGACGAGATCACAGTGTCATATCTATCCCGATATGGAATCGATAAAAACATTGTCTCTCCAGTGTCCAAAGCCTGCTTCTATTGAACGCAGCCAATAAATTCTATTGATTACATTTCTGATGTGGAGGCTCGCATCTCCGCAAGAAAAATTAACCCTCTGTGGTCCTGAAAGACGCGCCTCACGTCAGTCTCCGCGGGCGACCATGCATGAATAGAGGACATGAGAGTTCTAGAAATCCCATCCATTATGCTGTAACATCTGGCCGCCGCGGGTTTGACGCTGCCTAAATCTGAAAATCCGCAGCAGTTCCTGAACGGTGGAACGTACCCTCATTATTCAGTTTGGCCAAAGTAAGTTTCACCTCTGAGCCACTTCCCGTCTCGCATTTATATCTATACCTTGAGTTTCTCGGGATCAGTCCTTTTGCCTTTGTACTGCGCTCTTTGCTGTGTTCTGCCTGGGCCCTCAGCAGCATAAGCCTGCAGCTATTGCACACTCCAACAATTACATCCTCATTATTCTGTCCCTAGTACAGTATATATATATATATACAGTGGGGCAAAAAAGTATTTAGTCAGTCAGCAATAGTGCAAGTTCCACCACTTAAAAAGATGAGAGGCATCTGTAATTTATATCACATGTAGACCTCAACTATGGGAGACAAACTGAGAAAAAAAAATCCAGAAAATCACATTGTCTGTTTTTTTATCATTTTTTTTGCATATTATGGTGGAAAATAAGTATTTGGTCAGAAACAAACAATCAAGATTTCTGTCTCTCACAGACCTGTAACTTCTTCTTTAAGAGTCTCCTCTTTCCTCCACTCATTACCTGTAGTAATGGCACCTGTTTAAACTTGTTATCAGTATAAAAAGACACCTGTGCACACCCTCAAACAGTCTGACTCCAAACTCCACTATGGTGAAGACCAAAGAGCTGTCAAAGGACACCAGAAACAAAATTGTAGCCCTGCACCAGGCTGGGAAGACTGAATCTGCAATAGCCAACCAGCTTGGAGTGAAGAAATCAACAGTGGGAGCAATAATTAGAAAATGGAAGACATACAAGACCACTGATAATCTCCCTCGATCTGGGGCTCCACGCAAAATCCCACCCCGTGGGGTCAGAATTATCACAAGAACGGTGAGCAAAAATCCCAGAACCACGCGGGGGGACCTAGTGAATGAACTGCAGAGAGCTGGGACCAATGTAACAAGGCCTACCATAAGTAACACACTACGCCACCATGGACTCAGATCCTGCAGTGCCAGACGTGTCCCACTGCTTAAGCCAGTACATGTCCGGGCCCGTCTGAAGTTTGCTAGAGAGCATTTGGATGATCCAGAGGAGTTTTGGGAGAATGTCCTATGGTCTGATGAAACCAAACTGGAACTGTTTGGTAGAAACACAACTTGTCGTGTTTGGAGGAAAAAGAATACTGAGTTGCATCCATCAAACACCATACCTACTATAAAGCATGGTGGTGGAAACATCATCCTTTGGGGCTGTTTCACTGCAAAGGGGCCAGGACGACTGATCCGGGTACATGAAAGAATGAATGGGGCCATGTATCGTGAGATTTTGAGTGCAAACCTCCTTCCATCAGCAAGGGCATTGAAGATGAAACGTGGCTGGGTCATTCAACATGACAATGATCCAAAGCACACCGCCAGGGCAACAAAGGAGTGGCTTCGTAAGAAGCATTTCAAGGTCCTGGAGTGGCCTAGCCAGTCTCCAGATCTCAACCCTATAGAAAACCTTTGGAGGGAGTTGAAAGTCCGTGTTGCCAAGCGAAAAGCCAAAAACTTCACTGCTCTAGAGGAGATCTGCAGGGAGGAATGGGCCAACATACCAACAACAGTGTGTGGCAACCTTGTGAAGACTTACAGAAAACGTTTGACCTCTGTCATTGCCAACAAAGGATATATTACAAAGTATTGAGATGAAATTTTGTTTCTGACCAAATACTTATTTTCCACCATAATATGCAAATAAAATGTTAAAAAAACAGACAACGTGATTTTCTGGATTTTTTTTTCTCAGTTTGTCTCCCATAGTTGAGGTCTACCTATGATGTAAATTACAGACGCCTCTCATCTTTTTAAGTGGTGTAACTTGCACTATTGCTGACTGACTAAATACTTTTTTGCCCCACTGTATATATATATATATATATATATATACACACACACACATCTCTGTGACATCCACACAGATCACTGTATCATCTGCACACACCTGTGAGAGCTTACAGTATGTATTAATGAGGGGGCGGCGGTGGAGACCCTCGCTGGAGCGGGCGCAGCACGTGCTGGACAGATATGGCACCTATTGTAGGGAGCTTATCCCCTGTACCTGATGTGGGAGACTTGCAGCGATCCAGCTCCAGGGACACGGGGCTGTCTGCGAGTTCTGTCAGACCTGCAAGGAAAAACACTCATTGTTATAATGAGACAGAGGAGAAGGACTGTGAAGAGCCCCCCGAAGACCCTCCTGCACATAACACTTATCATTCACTTCCAAACCCCCAAATAGTCTGAAATTATTCTCAGGTTTATAAATATTTGCAGGAAATAAAGCGACACGGGAGCTGCGCACACTTCATGTCTGGCCGCGGGGGCAGGGGCCAGACCACTCATGATACATGGGGACGGTGCAGCAGAGTAGCCGCATTGTGAGATGGGAAATAGCCGCCAGCTACAGAAAATGAGCCAGTACATAGGACACGCACAGCAAAAGACAGCAATATGTCCAAACAATGTGCGACAGGCTGAGGCCATGAAAAGGCCTCTGTTCAGTCATCGTTATTTATTAAAAAGTGTTATCTGTACCGTTATAATTTAATGGAGAGACAAGGATGCAGCACTATCTGTACCTATATCATTGAAGGGAGTGGCAGTGGATGTATTACCTAAATCATTTCCAGGAAACAGGGAAACCACACAAAGTGTATCCACATTATTTACAATAGAGACGGTTGGGGTAGCACTATCTGTACCTATATCATTGAAGGGAAGAAACAAACACACAGCACTATCTCTACCTACATCATTTAGAGAAAGGCAGGCAATACTATTATAAGTATATCTACATAATTTACAGGTAGAGACAGGGAGGCAGTACAATATATATATATATATATATATATATATATATATACATCTATATATATATATATAGATAGATAGATAGATAGATAGATAGATAGATAGATAAATAAATATATATATATATATATATATATATATACAGTTAAGTCCATATATATTTGGACAGAGACAACATTTTTCTAATTTTGGTTATAGACATTACCACATCATTGAAAGGAAGAAACAGGGACGCAGTAATATCGGTAAATAAGTACCGTAATTTATAGAAAGAGACAAGGAGGCAGTAAGATCTGTAATTGTCATTTACAGAAATAGACAGGGGGCAATACTATCTGCAACTAAACAATTTACAGAAAAGAAACAGGGAGGCAGTATTATCTGTAACTATGTAATGTGCAGAAAGAGATGGGGAGGCAGAATTATCTGTATGTACAAAATTTATGGAAAGAGACAGGGAGGCAGTACTATCTGTAACTTTATCATGTATAGAAAGAGATAGAGAAGCAGAACTATCTGTAACTACATAATTTACAAAAAAAAAAACATGGAGGCAGTGCTATCAGCAACTATGTCATGTACAGAAAGAGATAGGGAGGCAGTGTTATCTGTAACTACATCAATTACATGAGCAATAGGCAGGCAGTAAAATCTGTACCTAAATCATTTACAAAATAAGCAGACAGTACAGGAGAGAGGCACACAAGAAAGCAGTACTACAAGAACAGGGAGGCAGTACTATCTGAAACTATTTCATATGCAGAAACAGGTAGGCAGTACATACAGTCTCTCCCTGTAAATATTATAGGTGCAAATAGTACTGCCTCCCAGTCTCTACCTGTAAATATTGTAGGTACAAATAGTACTGCCTCCCAGTCTCTACCTGTAAATATTGTAGGTACAAATAGTACTGCCTCCCAGTCTCTCCCTGTAAATATAGTAGGTACAAATAGTACTGCCTCAAAGTCTCTCCCTGTAAATATTGTAGGTGCAAATAGTACTGCCTCCTAGTCTCTCCCTGTAAATATTGTAGGTGCAAATAGTACTGCCTCCTAGTCTCTCCCTGTAAATATTGTAGGTACAAATAGTACTGCCTCCCAGTCTCTACCTGTAAATATTGTAGGTACAAATAGTACTGCCTCCCAGTCACTCCCTGTAAATATTGTAGGTACAAATAGTACTGCCTCCCAGTCTCTACCTGTAAATATTGTAGGTACAAATAGTACTGCCTCCCAGTCACTCCCTGTAAATATTGTAGGTACAAATAGTACTGCCTCCTAGTCCCTCCCTGTAAATATTGTAGGTACAAATAGCACTGCCTCCTAGTCTCTCCCTGTAAATATTGTAGGTGCAAATAGTACTGCCTCCTAGTCTCTCCCTGTAAATATTGTAGGTGCAAATAGTACTGCCTCCTAGTCTCTCCCTGTAAATATTGTAGGTACAAATAGTACTGCCTCCCAGTCTCTACCTGTAAATATTGTAGGTACAAATAGTACTGCCTCCCAGTCTCTACCTGTAAATATTATAGGTACAAATAGTACTACCTCCCAGTCCCTCCCTGTAAATATTGTAGGTACAAATAGTACTGCCTCCCAGTCTCTACCTGTAAATATTGTAGGTACAAATAGTACTGCCTCCTAGTCCCTCCCTGTAAATATTGTAGGTACAAATAGCACTGCCTCCTAGTCCCTCCCTGTAAATATTGTAGGTACAAATAGCACTGCCTCCCAGTCTCTCCCTGTAAATATTGTAGGTACAAATAGTACTACCTCCCAGTCTCTCCCTGTAAATATTGTAGGTACAAATAGTACTACCTCCCAGTCTCTCCCTGTAAATATTGTAGGTACAAATAGTACTGCCTCCTAGTCCCTCCCTGTAAATATTGTAGGTACAAATAGCACTGCCTCCTAGTCCCTCCCTGTAAATATTGTAGGTACAAATAGCACTGCCTCCCAGTCTCTCCCTGTAAATATTGTAGGTACAAATAGTACTACCTCCCAGTCTCTCCCTGTAAATATTGTAGGTACAAATAGTACTACCTCCCAGTCCCTCCCTGTAAATATTGTAGGTACAAATAGTACTACCTCCCAGTCTCTCCCTGTAAATATTGTAGGTACAAATAGTACTGCCTCCTAGTCCCTCCCTGTAAATATTGTAGGTACAAATAGCACTGCCTCCTAGTCCCTCCCTGTAAATATTGTAGGTACAAATAGCACTGCCTCCCAGTCTCTCCCTGTAAATATTGTAGGTGCAAATAGTACTGCCTCCTAGTCTCTCCCTGTAAATATTGTAGGTACAAATAGTACTGCCTCCTAGTCTCTCCCTGTAAATATTGTAGCTACAAATAGTACTGCCTCCCAGTCTCTACCTGTAAATATTGTAGGTACAAATAGTACTGCCTCCCAGTCACTCCCTGTAAATATTGTAGGTACAAATAGTACTACCTCCCAGTCACTCCCTGTAAATATTGTAGGTACAAATAGTACTGCCTCCCAGTCTCTACCTGTAAATATTGTAGGTACAAATAGTACTGCCTCCCAGTCTCTACCTGTAAATATTATAGGTACAAATAGTACTACCTCCCAGTCCATCCCTGTAAATATTGTAGGTACAAATAGTACTGCCTCCCAGTCTTTACCTGTAAATATTGTAGGTACAAATAGTACTACCTCCCAGTCTCTCCCTGTAAATATTGTAGGTACAAATAGTACTGCCTCCCAGTCTCTCCCTGTAAATATTGTAGGTACAAATAGTACTGCCTCCCAGTCTCTCCCTGTAAATATTGTAGGTACAAATAGTACTGCCTCCTAGTCCCTCCCTGTAAATATTGTAGGTACAAATAGCACTGCCTCCCAGTCTCTCCCTGTAAATATTGTAGGTACAAATAGTACTGCCTCCTAGTCCCTCCCTGTAAATATTGTAGGTACAAATAGTACTGCCTCCCAGTCCCTCCCTGTAAATATTGTAGGTACAAATAGTACTGCCTCCCATTCTCTCCCTGTAAATATTGTAGGTACAAATAGTACTGCCTCCCAGTCACTCCCTGTAAATATTGTAGGTACAAATAGTACTGCCTCCCAGTCTCTACCTGTAAATATTGTAGGTACAAATAGTACTGCCTCCCAGTCACTTCCTGTAAATATTGTAGGTACAAATAGTACTACCTTCCAGTCACTCCCTGTAAATATTGTAGGGACAAATAGTACTGCCTCTCAGTCTCTCCCTGTAAATATTGTAGGTACAAATAGTACTACCTTCTAGTCTCTCCCTGTAAATATTATAGGTACAAATAGTACTGCCTCCCAGTCTCTCCCTGTAAATATTGTAGATACAAATAGTACTACCTCCTAGTTTCTCCCTGTAAATATTGTAGGTACAAATAGTACTGCCTCCCAGTCACTCCCTGTAAATATTGTAGGTGCAAATCGTACTGCCTCCTAGTCACTCCCTGTAAATATTGTAGGTACAAATAGTACTGCCTCCTAGTCTCTCCCTGTAAATAATGAATATATATTATGCACATAATGCACAACACTTTTGTCTCTTTCTGTAAGATGTAAGTGCAGATAGTACTGTCTCCGTCTCTCCCTGTAAATAATACATTTACAGATAACATTCAGTCCCTGTCTCTTCTGCAAATGATGCAGCAATGAAAAGCAGTCTCCCTCTGTCTCTTCCTGTAAATTAATTTCCAGATAGTACTGCCTCCCTTTATCTCACTGTAAATTAATTTCCAAACAGTACTGTCTCTGTCTCTTCCTGTAAATGAAGGTACAGCTAGTACTATTTTCTGTCTCTTCTTGTAAATGAAGGTATGTTTATACTGTCGCACTGTCTCCCTGTATCTTTTTGTAAATGATGTAGGTGCAAATAGTACTTTCTCCTTGTTTCTTTCAGTAAGGGGTGAAAGTTCAGATAGTGCTGTCTCCTTGTCTCTTACTGTAAGTGAAGGTGCAGATAATATTGTTCTCCCTGACTCTTCCTGTATATTATGTAGGTGCAGATTCTACTGTTTCCCTGTGTCTTTATGTAAGCGATGTAGGTGCAGATAGTGCTGTCTCCTTGTCTCTTATTGTAAATCAGGGATGGCAAACTCAAATACACAGAGGGCCAAAATTAAAAACTTGGACAAATTTGTGGGCCAACTTTGATATATATTTAAAAATGTGTACAATTAAGGAAGTTTTTCCATATCACATACATAGATGAACCTTTTTATATGGAAGCAAACTTAAAGGGGTTGTCCCCAAGCCTATATAAATTAACAGATCTTAAGAGTCAGATCACATGACCGGAGCACTGGGTATTTCCTTGTGTGCAGGGGCGTACATAGAAATCATGGGCCCCATAGCAAAAGTTCTAATTAGAACCCCCCAGCCCCTAAAAAACCCTAATATTCGGTGAGGTCACAGAAGAGCATCTCACAACTTTTGCAGCCCTTTCAAATTAATTTTAGTTATACTGAAGCCCCTAGATTGCCCTTTCATTGCCCACATAAAGTATGATGCCAACAAAAGTACCTCGTAAACACAGAACGATACCCCCACAGTTAATTCCTCCACAGTACCCACCACTCACACGATATGATCACCCGACTGCACCGCCTCACACCACCAACAAAATATGGTGACCCCAAACACACTATGATGCCCCAAGTCTGATCCCCACGCGGTCCTCCGCAGAGTATAATGAAACTCACATTGTCTTTCTCATAGTATAATGAGCGTCACATACAGAATAATGGGCCCCACACAGTCCTTCATAAAGAATAATGGGCCCCACACAGTCCTTCATAAAGAATAATGGGCCCCACACAGGCTCCATACAGATCAATGGGCCCCACACAGTCCTCCATACAGAATAATGGGCCCAACAAAGTACTCCATACAGAATAATAGACCCCACATAGTCCTCCATGCAGTAGAGTATGACACACATAGTTCTCCATACAGAATAATAGCCCTACACAGTCCTCTATACAGAATAATGTGTCCCATAATGTCCTCCATACAAAATAATGGGTCCCACAATGTCCTCCATACAAAATAATGGGTCCCGCATAGTCCTCCATACAGAATAATGGGCACCACATATTCCACCATACAGAATAATGAGCCCCACATAGTCCTCCATACAGAATAAAAGTCCACATAGTACTCCATAAAGTATAATAGCCCCCACATAGTCCTTCACACATCATAGTGGCCCACATAGTCTTCCATAGAGTGTAATGTGCCCCACATAGTCCTTCATACAGAATAATTGGCACCACATAGTCCTACATACAGTATAAAGGCTCCAAATAGTACTCCATACAATATAATGGGCCCTACATAGTCTTCCATACAGTATAAAGGGCCCCACGTAGTCCTTCATACAGTATTGCCCCACATAGTCCTCTATAGAGTATAAAGGCCCCAACACAGTCATCCATACACTATAAATGCCCCACATTGTTCTCCATACAGTATAATGGGCCCCATAAGGTATGGCCCCACATTGTCCTCTATACAGAATAATGGTCCTCACATTGTCCTCTATATAGAATAATAGGCCCCCATTGTTGTCCATACAGTAAAATGGGCCCATAGAATCAACCATTCAGTATAATGACCCCACATTGTCTTCCATAAAGTATAGAGGGCTCTACATAGTCCTCCATACAGTATAACGGGACCTACATTGTCCTCCATCCAGGTACAGATAGCAGTATTTCCCTGTCTCTTCCTGTAAATGAATGTATGTATGTATAGTACTGTCACCCTCTTTCTTCCCATGAATTATACAGGTGCAAATTGTGCTTTCTCATAGTATCTTTCTGTACGTGATTAATGTGCAGATAGTACTGTATCCTTGTCTCTTATTATAAATGAAGGTGCAGATAGTACTGTCCCTGACTCTTCTTGTAAATTAAGTAGGATCAGCATGTAGTACTGTTTCCCTGTCTCTTTATGTAAGTGATGACAATATTGTCTCCCTTTCTCTTTCTGTAAAATGACGGTTGTATATAGTACTGTCTCCCTCTTTCTTCCTGTAAATTATACGGGTTCAAATAGTACTTTCGCCTTATATCTTTCGGTAAGTGATGAAAGTGCAGATAGTGCTGTACCCTTGTCTCAGGATTCGAACCCAGCCGCTCCTGTGCACCAGACACCAGCTCTTCCCTCTGAGCTATTCAGCTCACTGGACAGTACCGTGCTAACCCAAATACTTGTACCTATATTGTTGCTGATGTCTCCACCCTGAGTTTCCTGTTGGTCACCAACCTGAGTTCCTGATTGGCACATCCTGATTGCACACCCTATTTAAACCTGGTTTTGCTCTCCTTTCTTTGAGTGACTACTGAGCTATCCAGCCTATAGTCAAGCTTCTTTCCTCCTGCTGCTTATTCTTTCAAACGACAATGCTGTTCCCGATATCCGCCTCTGGCTTTCCTGACTACGATTACTGCTTATTCCTTCAAACTACATTGCTGTTCCTGTGTATCGACTCCTTGGCTATCGCAGACTACGATATCTGCCGGTGCTGCCGCATCACTACTCCAACTAGGTCAGTCTAAACAACCTTGTCTCTTACTATAAATGAAGGTGCAGATAGTGCTGTATCCTTGTCTCTTACTGTAAATGAAGGTGCAGATAGTGCTGTATCCTTGTCTCTTACTGTAAATGAAGGTGCAGATAGTACTCTCTCCCTGACTCTTCTTGTAAATGATGTAGGCGCAGGCAGTACTGTTTTCCTGACTCTTTGTGTAAGTGATGTAGGTGCAGATAGTACTGTGTCCCTGTTTTTTTCTGTATATGAAACATGTATATACAGTATATCCTACCGATTAAAGTTCACTGCACTCTTTGTATATCAAAAGATTGGAATCACTTACTAAGTGAGTACACAGTGGTATTCAAAAAAGTGATCGATAAAATAGAGTCAAAACTTGAGACATGATTGACAGTTCAACCCTACTAAAGTCTTTCTCCAAATGCTGCTGGAGTAATAAAGCCGAGGAAACATGGAAAGTGCAAGAATTTGCTTGCTGTCAGTGAATGAGGACATTCCTGAGGGTGAAAGCTTGCCGAATCTACAACTAAACTAAACACATAAGTGTGAGAATGTCTCTCCTGACCTACTATGTATCAGGGTTGGCAAACTGTCCTGTCCACGCTGTGTATGTCACAGAGGACGGTCTAGATGACACACAACTGTATCAGGAATGGAATCACCAATAACACCCCGACATGCAGGAGTAATGAGTTCATGACCACACATTGTGCAAAAACAAGGAGAGAGGATCCAGGGACGAGCGTCACACCCACAGCCCAGGGGAACTTACTCTGGTAAGAAGTACGGATCCGTTTCGTAATATCTGGGTAAAAATTAGACAGGCCACGCATGCAAAAGTTGTCTGTGGAACATGCCAGCGCATCAGCAGATCAGCAGCAGCAGGCAGAGAAAAGAAGGGGGAAAAAAAAGTCTGCGGTGAAAGAAAGTGATATTCATGGCAGCCGGAGTGAACCCCACCATCCCCACATCAACCAAGCATGTCAGCACGTGGAGAACAGAAGACGATAAAATGAAGCCGTACACCAGATCACAAACTCAGGAAGGAAAGCCAAGAGTCGACTCAGCACCAGAGCTACCAGCTGAGACATGAACAGCCGCTGTCAAGAGGTTTACACGAGGGTGAGTCAGAAATGATCCGCACTGTGGATGGCTAATTCATTTCAATCGACTTTCAGAAATGACAGATTCACTATTTTTCCACGGAATCTTTCGGCTTTACAATACGCTTTGTCCGTCACGCTTTCGTATTCCCTCATAAACATATATATTTTAGGATGATCTGCGAACCTCGACTGCTCCACTTTCTGCTCCTTCGACGCTTCACAAGGAACATGATGTGAAGTCAATCATCTGTCTATCAGAATCGGGTCATGTGCCAGACCGAGAACTCATCAGAAAATGCAGATAATGGCGCGGACAAGGTATAGCACAACCAAAGAGCAGAAAATCAGTGAGTCACCCTCATATATTTCTCCTAGAAAACTACCAGCGGACAAAGCACAAAGACAAGTCAAGCAGGGTTATAAGAAGAGGGGGTCCACAGACAACACACACAGCGTGACCTCCATTACTGAGGATCAGTAATGTAATGTACGTACACAGTGACTGCACCAGCAGAATAGTGAGTGCAGCTCTGGAGTGTAATACGGGATGTAACTCAGGATCAGTAATGTAATGTATGTATACAGTGACTGCACCAGCAGAATAGTGAGTGCAGCTCTGGGGTATAATACAGGATGTAACTCAGGATCAGTAATGTAATGTACGTACACAGTGATTGCACCAGCAGAATAGCGAGTGCAGCTCTGGGGTATAATACAGGATGTAACTCAGGATCAGTAATGTAATGTATGTACACAGTGACTGCACCAGCAGAATAGTGAGTGCAGCTCTGGGGTATAATACAGGATGTAACCCAGGATCAGTAATGTAATGTATGTACACAGTGACTGCACCAGCAGAATAGTGAGTGCAGCTCTGGAGTATAATGCAGGAGGTAACTCAGGATCAGTAATGCAATGTATGTACACAGTGACGGCACCAGCAGAATAGTGAGTGCAGCTCTGGAGCATAATACAGGATGTAACTCAGGATCAGTAATATAATGTATGTACACAGTGACTGCCCCAGCAGAATAGTGAGTAAAGCTCTGGAGTATAATACAGGATGTAGCTCAGGATCAGTAATGTAATGTATGTACACAGTGACTGCACCAGCAGAATAGTGAGTGCAGCTCTGGGGTATAATACAGGATGTAACCCAGGATCAGTAATGTAATGTATGTACACAGTGACTGCACCAGCAGAATAGTGAGTGCAGCTCTGGAGTATAATGCAGGAGGTAACTCAGGATCAGTAATGTAATGTATGTACACAGTGACGGCACCAGCAGAATAGTGAGTGCAGCTCTGGAGTATAATACAGGATGTAACTCAGGATCAGTAATATAATGTATGTACACAGTGACTGCCCCAGCAGAATAGTGAGTAAAGCTCTGGAGTATAATACAGGATATAACTCAGGATCAGTAATGTATGTACACAGTGACTGCACCAGCAGAATAGTGAGTGCAGCTCTGGAGTATAATACAGGAGGTAACTCAGGATCTGTAATGTAATGTATGTACAAAGTGACTGCACCAGCAGAATAGTGAGTGCAGCTCTGGAGTATAATACAGGATGTAACTCAGGATCAGTAATGTAATGTATGTACAAAGTGACTGCACCAGCAGAATAGTGAGTGCAGCTCTGGAGTATAATACAGGATGTAACTCAGGATCAGTAATGTAATGTATGTACACAGTGACTGCACCAGCAGAATAGTGAGTGCAGCTCTGGAGTATAATACAGGAGGTAACTCAGGATCAGTAATGTAATGTATGTACACAGTGACTGCCCCAGCAGAATAGTGAGTGCAGCTCTGGGGTATAATACAGGATGTAACTCAGGATCAGTAATGTAATGTATGTACACAGTGACTGCACCAGCAGAATAGTGAGTGCAGCTCTGGAGAATAATACAGGATGTAACTCAGGATCAGTAATGTAATGTATGTACAAAGTGACTGCACCAGCAGAATAGTGAGTGCAGCTCTGGAGCATAATACAGGATGTAACTCATGATCAGTAATGTAATGTATGTACACAGTGACTGCACCAGCAGAATAGTGAGTGCAGCTCTGGAGAATAATACAGGATGTAACTCAGGATCAGTAATGTAATGTATGTACGCAGTGACTGCACCAGCAGAATAGTGAGTGCAGCTCTGGAGTATAATACAGGAGGTAACTCAGGATCTGTAATGTAATGTATGTACAAAGTGACTGCACCAGCAGAATAGTGAGTGCAGCTCTGGAGAATAATACAGGATGTAACTCAGGATCAGTAATGTAATGTATGTACACAGTGACTGCACCAGCAGAATAGTGAGTGCAGCTCTGGAGTATAATACAGGAGGTAACTCAGGATCAGTAATGTAATGTATGTACACAGTGACTGCCCCAGCAGAATAGTGAGTGCAGCTCTGGGGTATAATACAGGATGTAACTCAGGATCAGTAATGTAATGTATGTACACAGTGACTGCACCAGCAGAATAGTGAGTGCAGCTCTGGAGAATAATACAGGATGTAACTCAGGATCAGTAATGTAATGTATGTACAAAGTGACTGCACCAGCAGAATAGTGAGTGCAGCTCTGGAGTATAATGCAGGAGGTAACTCAGGATCAGTAATGTAATGTATGTACACAGTGACGGCACCAGCAGAATAGTGAGTGCAGCTCTGGAGTATAATACAGGATGTAACTCAGGATCAGTAATATAATGTATGTACACAGTGACTGCACCAGCAGAATAGTGAGTGCAGCTCTGGAGAATAATACAGGATGTAACTCAGGATCAGTAATGTAATGTATGTACGCAGTGACTGCACCAGCAGAATAGTGAGTGCAGCTCTGGAGTATAATACAGGAGGTAACTCAAGATCAGTAATGTAATGTATGTACAAAGTGACTGCACCAGCAGAATAGTGAGTGCAGCTCTGGAGCATAATACAGGATGTAACTCATGATCAGTAATGTAATGTATGTACACAGTGACTGCACCAGCAGAATAGTGAGTGCAGCTCTGGAGAATAATACAGGATGTAACTCAGGATCAGTAATGTAATGTATGTACGCAGTGACTGCACCAGCAGAATAGTGAGTGCAGCTCTGGAGTATAATACAGGAGGTAACTCAGGATCAGTAATGTAATGTATGTACACAGTGACTGCACCAGCAGAATAGTGAGTGCAGCTCTGGAGTATAATACAGGATGTAACTCATGATCAGTAATGTAATGTATGTACACAGTGACTGCACCAGCAGAATAGTGAGTGCAGCTCTGGAGCATAATACAGGATGTAACTCATGATCAGTAATGTATGTACACAGTGACTGCACCAGCAGAATAGTGAGTGCAGCTCTGGGGTATAATACAGGATGTAACTCAGGATCAGTAATGTAATGTATGTACACAGTGACTGCACCAGCAGAATATTGAGTGCAGCTCTGGGGTATAATGCAGGATGTAACTCAGGATCAGTAATGTAATGCATGTAAAAAGTGACTGCACCAGCAGAATAGTGAGTGCAGCTCTGGGGTATAATATAGGATGTAACTCAGGATCAGTAATGTAATGTATGTACACAGTGACTGCACCAGCAGAATAGTGAGTGCAGCTCTGGAGTATAATGCAGGAGGTAACTCAGGATCAGTAATGTAATGTATGTACACAGTAACGGCACCAGCAGAATAGTGAGTGCAGCTCTGGAGTATAATACAGGATGTAACTCAGGATCAGTAATGTAATGTATGTACACAGTGACTGCACCAGCAGAATAGTGAGTGCAGCTCTGGGGTATAATACAGGATGTAGCTCAGGATCAGTAATGTAATGTGTTTTAAGGTAGTGATTACATGTTATCAGCGCTCCTGAAGCTCCTGTTTTTAGGTACCACTCTACACATACACGAGCTCTTCCTACGGTAAGAATTAGAGATTGAGGCCTGATAGTGAGATTTTCCAGAGATGAAATCATTGTCTGGGATATAAGGATTGTGGAGAAGACAAGGAACACTATGAGATGTCACACGTTGGGTGCTGGGGCTGGCAGTGGGGTGGCACACGGTTCTCATGCAGGATGGGCACACTCGGTGCATCGCTTACCTGTGGGGAACTGCTTGCTCTTGCGGGGAGATCGCGGCTGCCTCTGGTACGGGTCGCTGGCTCCGTACAGGCACACAGTCCCCATGCTGAGCAGGATGGTTTTCTGAATATAATCGACCACAGCCAGGCCGTTACTGTTCCCAAAGGCAACTCTGAAACAGGGCAGACGTCACAGGTCATCACCCAGGGGATGTGCAGCATCAGCACTCGCCACATGCCACCTTCTGTCTCATCTTCAGTCACTCAGAGCAGCGACAGGTAAGAGCCACAGGTTTGTCTGTGAGGGGCCGCACGTCTGTGTGTACAGGGCGAATCAGGGGGTGCACAGCCATCACCCCACTCTTAACCGGAGGACATGACACAAGTGGAACAGGGAGATCAGGGATTTATCTCTACACTACAGATGTGCTCACTGACTCCCACTGGTGACATGGCGGAGGTGTCGGGGGCCATTATGTGTGGGGGCGATCATAAATAAAGGGGAATACTAAGTGAGGCCCTCAAATAGTGGGGGCTACTAAGGGGGCCAACATAAATAAAGAGGGCTACTAAGGGAGGACTTCAAATAGTGGGGGCTCCTAAGTTCGGCCCTCATAAATAATGGGGGCTGTAAGGGAGACCATCATAAATAGTGCGGGTTGCTAAGGGAACTCTTATAAATAGTGGGGGCGACCCTCATAAATCATGAGACTACTAAGGGGGCCCTCACAAATAGTGCGGGCTGCTAAGGCGGCTCCCCTAAATAGTGGGGACAGCTAAGAGAGGTCCTCATAAATAAAGGAGGCTAGTAAGGTAGGTCCTCATAAATTGTGAGACTACAAGGGGGCCCTCATAAATAGTGAGGGTTGCTAAGAGGGGTGCTCAAAAATAGTGCGGGTTGCTAAGGGAGCCCTCATAAATAGTGGGGGCTGCAAAGGGGGGCATCATAAATAGTGGGGGCCCTCATAAATCACGAGACTACTAAGGGGGGGCCCTCATAAATAGTGCGGGCTGCTAAAGGAGGTTCTCATAAATAGAGGAGGCTACTAAGGAGGTCCTCATAAATCGTGAAACTACTAAAAGGGATCCTCATAAATAGTGCGGGCCGCTAAGGGGGCTCCCCTAAATAGTGGGGGCTGCTAAGGGAGGTCCTCATAAATAGTGAGGTCCACTACGATGGGCCCTCATAAATAGTGCGGGCTGCTTATGGGGCTCTCATAAATAGTATGGGCTGCCAAGGGGGGCTCTCATAAGTAGTAGAGGCTGCTAAGGGAGATCCTCATAAATAGTACAAGCTGCTAAGGGGGCGCTCATAAATAGTGGGGGCTGCTAAGGGGGGCCATCATAAATAGTGGGGCTACAGAGGGGCACTGCAAAAATAGTGGGGCTACTAAGGGGAGGACATCATACATAGTGGTGATACTATGGGGGTCATGATACAGAGTGGAGGCTACCAAGGGGGCGATGATACAGAGTGGGGGCTACAGAGTGGAGGCCTTCATACAGTCAGACAGAGACCAGCCATCATTTGCTGCCCCCCTTATTAACAACCTCCTGTCTGCACTCACAGGCCATAGGCAGAGCTGACGGCCAGGCTGGTGATCTGCTGCGGAGGTTCTCCATCCATCCATACAAGCTGGACCACGAGTTCTGTCTGGTATCCTGGCGGCATCCGCACGGGTCGGCTCTTCACACTGGGGAAAGAACACATCATCAGGGTCCACGCTGACTATAATCCTTTACTGTAAGCACTATAGAAGGGGTCCTCTTATACTTCCTGTCAAATGAAAAGTTAAAATCTCTAAGCCTCTAGCAAAGGGGGCACTCACCCCCCTCCTTCCTTCCCTCTCACACAGATTTCCAATGAGGAAGCAAATTATTAGGAACACCGCACTGCACTTCCTCACTGAGCCAGTGCGCGTGTCCTGAGTAAGACAAACTGTGCTCAGAGATACCTGTGGAGCGGGGCAAAGGCGGTTAAGATGCGTGCTTCAGACCAACAGGACCTGCAGCACGTGACTGCCCAGGGGCGGAGCCGGCCACAGGTCTGTCAGAGGAAGCAGGAGCTGAGAGATTGCTCCAGGTCAGATAGGACCTGAGCACCTGACTGCCAAGGGGAAGAGTTGGCCACAGGTCTCTGAGGAAGCAGGAGCAGAGAGAGATTGCTCCAGGTCAGATAGGACCTGAGCAACTGACTGCCAAGGGGAAGAGCCGGCCACAGGTCTGTCAGAGGAAGCAGGAGCTGAGAGATTGCTCCAGGTCAGATAGGACCTGAGCAACTGACTGCCAAGGGGAAGAGCCGGCCACAGGTCTGTCAGAGGAAGCAGGAGCTGAGAGATTGCTCCAGGTCAGATAGGACCTGAGCAACTGACTGCCAAGGGGAAGAGCCGGCCACAGGTCTGTCAGAGGAAGCAGGAGCTGAGAGATTGCTCCAGGTCAGATAGGACCTGAGCAACTGACTGCCAAGGGGAAGAGCCGGCCACAGGTCTGTCAGAGGAAGCAGGAGCAGAGAGTGTTAGGAGTCAAGTTTCCTCTGCTGCACAGGGGGAATCTCGATCCGTCTCCACTGCGGTCTCCCATTCTTCTCCAGCCGCAGTGGAGTCTGCTCAGCAGGGACGTCGATCCCAGCGTCTCGCTCAGTCTGACTCTGTGCGAAGAGTTACTGCTGCTTTTCCTGCTTCTGCCATTGAAGCCAGTGCTGGGCAGCGGCGAGTGGACGTTTCTGGATCTAAGTCCTGCTTTTCTCTGTCTGAGCATGCCCAGGGCAGGATCTCCCGTTGGAGATCGAGGGTCACATGCTCAGGTACTGCAGCACATCCCATTGGTCCTTTTGGCAGGTCCTGAAAGGGCAAAACTTCTGTAGCTGTTTCCTGTGCTGCAGCTATATAAACTGCGCATGACCGCACGGCCATGCGCTAGTATTGTCTTGTAAATATGTGTGTGTGTTGTGAGTGAAAGTCGCTCTTTAAATAACCCTCCCTATTGAATGTCTGTTCGCGGAAGGTGTATGTTTGCTATCTAGCGCCCGACTTATCCAACAGCACGAAACACACATTACAGCTACCAGTTGCTGTGTCCGCCAGTACGGCGCTGTGCGCTTGCTCTGCGCTTTCCTGACCCAAGCCTGGGTGGTTAGTGGCGTCCGTCAGTGCGGCACCGCACGCACTCTTGTGCCTTAATATTATTATTTATGTTCCTCTGACACACCCAGTTGCGGTGTTGTGCCAGCAAGTGTCTTTTTTTTTTTTTTTTATCAGATAAATTTTTATTGAACATAATAAATGTTATCTATTCATACAACAAAGTGCATTTGTGTTTTTCATTTTAACAAGAAAATATACCCCTTCTCCCCCCTCCCTCCTTCAGATAACCAACCCCAACTTCCCCCCCTCCTCCCCAAGAAGATCATTTTTATTACAGACAAATTGTATTATTAACATTATTTACCACAACCTCTTAATCATTCCCATTTAGCCATGGCTGCCATAGCTTTTGAAAAAACCCCATCCTATTCCTCTTGGTATAAATGCTTTTTTCGAGCTGGACAATATGATTCACCTGTGCGGTAAATTCTCGTCTGGTTGGAGGTTCCTCCCTAATCCAGTATCTCGCAATCACTTTCCTTGCAACGAAGAGCAATCTAGCTATTGCCATTTTGGCAGTTTCATCGGCCGACAACTCCTCCACATACCCAAGTATACAAACCACTGGATCCCTGGGAACCGCACATCCATAAAGCACCCCAATTTGGTTCAACACTGCTACCCAATATGAAAAGAGCCTGGGGCACACCCACAACATGTGGAGCATACCCGCCTCAGTCTGAGTGCACCTAGGGCACTCAGAATCCAATCTCACTCCGGCTTTGAACAACAAGTCGGGTGTCCTATAGACCCTATTAACCACATACAATTGCGAGAGCCTCCCAGGCTCACTCATTGACAATTTAGGTATGTATTCCAGAATAGACCCCCATTTGTCATCGTCTATTTCCCCCAGTTCGGCCTCCCATTTTCCTCTAGCTTTAATCGGGTAATCCTCCAAGAATGTGTGTAGTAAATCCCCATATACTTCCGATATAGCCCCCTTTGTTCCATTGTTATTTAGAATACAGTCTAACATGAGATCTTTCTGAACCACTATGGGCCCCCTCTTCCTCTGTGCCTGAAAAGCGTGCTGAACTCTCCTATATTGATACCATTTTAATCCCGGAAACTGAAATTCCTGCCGAAGCGCATCATAAGATCTAAGACTCCCACTGTGAATCAATTGTCCTAATAGCCTAATACCCTTTTCTCTCCATTCTCCCATTCCTTCCATATGGTTAAATTCTTGAAGAGATGAGTTATCCCAGATAGGTGAAAATTCCGTGAAGCCCCCAATTCCCCTAATTCGCTTCAGCATCTGCCATACTCTATGAATTAAATTCATGGTGGGAAAGCCGTTCCCCAATTTCCTAAATAGTCCTGATTCCAGACCCAAACTCAAGGGCCATACCCCGCTAATATGCACCAGACTACTGTGACCCATTTCTTCCACTAACAATTTCCCCCATCCCCTAAGATGTTGGCTCTGTGCAGCCAGAAAGTATAACCATGGGTTGGGTAACGCAAGCCCCCCCTCATCTTTGGGTCTCTGCAAAGTCTCCTGCCTAATCCTCGGGCTCTTCTTTCCCCACACCAACTCTCCAAACATCGATTTCAGCTTACGGAATGTTCTCATCGGGATCCATACCGGAGAATTATGTAGGACATACAAGATCTGAGGCATCACCACCATCTTAAGGAGATTTACTCTTCCTACCACTGACAAATTTAGCTTACTCCAAGCTGAGATCTTAGTGCGTATCTTAGTTACTAAAGGCTCGAGATTAAGTTCCTCAAATCTAGTTAAGGGAAGAGTTACCTGAATCCCCAAATATTTAAACTGAGTGACCACCCTTAATTTTGTATCTTCTTCCACCTCCCTTGTACAATCCACTTCTCTATCTATCTGCATAACGCTCGATTTGTCCCAATTAATAACTAGCCCTGAAATTTGCCCAAATCTCTCGATTAATGCTATTACATTTCTTAGTGGTTCCCCAGAGCTCTCAAGGAAAAGCAGTATGTCATCTGCATATAAGGCGATTTTTTCCTCCATCTTCCCATATAAAAACCCTTTCACCATTTGAGACCGTCTGATAGTCGCTGCCAGTGGTTCCACCGCCAAAGCAAATAGCAGCGGGGACAACGGGCACCCCTGCCTTGTACCTCTAAAAAGCTGAAAGCTGTCTGACATCATATTGTTCACCCTGATTTTGGCCACCGGAGAGGAGTATAGGAGTCTCACCCATGACACAAAGACTGGCCCAAACCCACAACGACTCAGCACCGACCACAGGTATTGCCATTCTATACTATCAAAGGCCTTGTGTGCATCGAGGGAAACCACCACTCTCTTGCCAGCATTATCAGCCGGTATTTGCATATTAAGAAATAGCCTTCTCAAGTTAATGGCAGTTGATTTATTAGGCATAAAGCCTGATTGGTCCAAATGAACCACTTTTTCTATCACCCGGGTCAGCCTGTTCGCCAGGGCCTTAGCCAGAATCTTGACATCTGTCGTTAGGAGTGATATCGGCCTATATGACTCCGGCAATCTTGGGTTCTTGTCTGGTTTGGGGATGACCACAATAATGGCCTCCCTCATGGAATCAGGCAATATACCCCTCTCCAGTGACTCCTCAAAGACCTCCAACAACTGAGCCATCAGCTCCTCAGCAAAGTTGCCGTATAGTTCGACAGGAATGCCGTCCGCCCCCGGCGCCTTCCCTCCCGCCATGGACCTCAAGGCCCCCTCCAATTCCTCCACCGTAAACGGCCTATCCAACCAGTCTCTATCCTCTGTCTCTATTCTAGGCAAGTCTGCCACCTCTAAAAACCTGTCAATTTCTTCTTCTCCCTGTTCCAATCGTGATGTATATAGTTTGCTGTAAAAACCCTTAAATCCTTCCATAATTTGGGCCCCCTGTGTAACAATACTGCCATTTTCCAATTCTAGGGCATGTACATGTGCCGATTCCCTTTGCGCCGATGCCACCACCGACAGCAGATGCCCCACTTTCTCTCCCTCCGCATAAAATGCCTCTCTTTGGAAATTCCTTGTCCTTTCTGCTCTACGTAAGTGTAACTTATTCACCTCCTCCTGAGCCTTCTTCATACGTTTTATGGTGTCCTGTGAGCGCAGATCATTCAATGCAGCCTCCGCTACCTTCAATTCTTCCATTATCGCTTTATCAGATTCCCTTGTTCGTGTTTTGTGCCTAGATATCTCTCTAAATAATATCCCCCTCAAGAATGCCTTCATGGTATCCCACACCACATATTTCGCTGCACTACCTTTATTAATTTGAAAGAACTCCTCCAGCTCCTCCCCTATCTTTCCCATATCCAGAATTTGCAACCAGAAAGGGTTAATTTTCCACCCCCGCTTAGCTATCTCCCCCTGGCTTTCAATTTTCAGTGTTACCACAAGCGGACTATGGTCCGAGACTACCCTAGCCATATATGCCACCTCCTCCACTAGCCCGTCCATTCCTTCATTGCCCAGGGCCAAATCGATGCGAGACAACGAGCCATGTGTCGCCGAATAGCAGGAAAAGCAGTACGTGTCAGTGTTACGGACTCTCCACAGATCCCTCCATGCTACTTCTTTCAAATAACTACCAAACGCTGTCTCATTCCCTTCCGCCCTCAGCTGTGCGTGTTGACCCTTATCCCAGTGATCGTTAATAATGTTATTGACATCTCCCAATATAAGCAAAGGAACTCCTCCCCATCTACCGGCTATATTAAGAATTTCCTGCAGTTTTTTCCCCGAGTACGGTGGAGGAATATATACCGACACTACACATATCAGTTTAGCGAATACTTTACACACTAGGAATACATATTGTCCATCACTGTCTATCGTCACCTCCACCTCCTCAAACGGTACGTTCGTGTGCACCAGAATCGACACCCCTCTAGCATAGTTCGAGAACGTCGCATGGTACTCCCTCCTCACCCATCTTTTATGCAGTATATCCACTTTTTCTTTTACTAAATGGGTTTCCTGAAGGCATATCAGCGAGGGCCTCTGTTTCAAGATATATTGCAAAATCGCCGTACGCTTTGTATTGTTTGATAGACCTCTAATGTTCCAGCTCAAAATTTTAACTTTATCTCCCATCATATTGCCAAACAATGAAAATATTCTTCTCCCATCCTTTGATCTTCTTCCCCCCTCCCCTAAACTGACCCCTCCCCCCCAAACCTCCCCCCCATCCCTCATTATTACAAATTAACCTAAACCTTACCTCTCCCTCCCTCAATAACCTCCTCCCTCACAAAACTCCTACTCCCTCTCTATATGAGAAAAAGGGGAACGTACTAACACTCCTACCAGTGACTTAGAATCCGACACTCACCCACAATAAATTTCCCACTATTCAACAGTCGTTCCCCTCCCCCCGCCCATCTGAAACATAATGTAAAAACAGTTGCGCCGCCGAACACAACCAAAGCGCACTAGTCCTTCAAAACAAGTTACTCCAGTATTCTGTCACAGTGAACCCGTAGCTCAGTTAATTCTGTCAGATGAACACTTTAGACAGAAAATCACTCCTGATCCTCCTCAGCGGTTCCCTTCCGCTTCAATACGCTTCGCGTTCAGATCCAACCAGTGTGACACTTCCTCAGGGCTCTGGAAAAAGTGGACCTTATCCATAGCCACCACGCGTAGTTTTGCCGGATACAGCATAGAATAAGCCAGGCCCAGTTCACGCAGACGTCTTTTAGTCTCTCCAAACTTCATCCTAAGCCTCTGCACAATTGTGGAATAGTCAGGATAGATGGATACTCGATTTCCATCGATGGTTAATTCCTCCATATTCCTGGCCTTCCTCATCAGAATATCTCGGTCTCTATAATTCAGGATTTTAGCCAGAAAGGTCCTTGGAGGGGATCCAGGGGGCAAAGGTCTGGACGGCACCCTGTGCGCTCTTTCAACCGCGAATAACTTAGTGAGACTATCTCCTCCCACCTTAGTTTTCAACCATGTTTCAATAAATTCCGTGGGGTTGTTTCCTTCTGCCTTTTCAGGCACACCAACAATTCTCAAGTTATTCCTACGTGAGCGGTTCTCCAGATCGTCAGTTTTAAGCTCCAACTCTGAAATGCGCTGGATGTATTTTTTCTCCCTTTTAGTCATTTCGGCAATTTGGTCCTCCGCTCCCCCTACACGTTCCTCTAACAGTTCAACTCTCCCCTCCATTTTGTGCATGGCTGAGCGAAACGAGGAGACCTCCCCCTTCAGGCCATCCACCTGAGCAGTTAGGGTTGTTAAAGCAGTCTTGCAAGACAATATAGCAGAGAAAATGTCCCTCAGGGTCGGCTCCGCAGCCTCATCAATACATACAGTTCCCAGCTGTGCTGCACAATCCAGGGCCAGCCCAGCCCCCTTATCTAGTGGGGCATTGCTTATGGCTGGTGTTATGGTGGGTGCTATGCAGGATTCGCTCTCCACCACCTCCCTCTGTGCCCCAGCCTGCTCACCCGTCTGCTCCACTGAGTCCACTGCTCCTCCTGTCACCTCTCCTTCAGCTCCTTGCATCATCCGTCCTGCCTCCTCTGTTCTGGCAAACTGCTCCAGCTTTGCTAGTATTTCTTGCCGCTTCTGGTAAGCAGCGCCTGCCTTTGCCGCCTCCTCCGCTGCGCTGTCGGCGCCATCTTGGGAGCGCGTGCAGCCGGCCACCCCGGCTTCTTTCTGCCTTTTGCGCGTCATTTTCCCCCGGCTCCTGCAGCGCGCTTTTCGCTCTCCCTGCTCCCCGGCCACTCAGGAGCTGCTCCTCCGGTGTTTGGCGTTCGGCGGCGCCTTCAGAATCACTTAAATCTCCGTTCGGGCAGCGGGAGAGGTCCGGCAAGCGTCCTCTCACATCTCCTGCTAGGCCACGCCCCCGTGCCAGCAAGTGTCTAATCGGACTTCAATCCTGTGTAGGGGTTGAGTCCGCTGACTTCTTGCTCGCGCTTTATGTGCGGTACTGCGGTCCTGTGACGCAACAGGATCGCTTCCTTCACGCAGGGTGAAGTTAACCCATGTGTGTATACTTAGTACCGCCATATAGTCCGTCTTACTAGCAGCAGGGTCTTTTACCTGCATGGTGGACCTCGGACTGCGAACGCACCTAATACCATAACATCTGATTCTTGGTGCGTTCCGCCAGTCCCTAACAGAATACTAGCGCCCAGGTCTGGCTAGTAATGACGGACGATCAGCGTTCACAGCGGTACATCCAACAGCTGGAGGGTAGGTTGGCGGCTCTAGAGCGTGCAACCTCAGCTGTGGATGTTACTGCTGTCGCTGTTCAGGCTGCAAGTGCAGTTGCAGCCAGTTTGTCCGCTGCCACCCCTGCTCCGACCTTATCCCATCTCCAGCTTCCAGACAAGTTTTCTGGTGACAGTAAGCTATGTCGGGGATTCGTGAGCCAGTGCTCCATACATCTCGAGCTGCTGGCTGCATGCATTCCTACGGAACGGGCGAGGGTGGGATTCATATTGTCTCTTTTGTCGGGCAGGGCGTTGGAGTGGGCAACACCGCTTTGGGAACGTGGTGATCGTGTGGTACAGAGTGCTCCTATCTTCCTGGACGCTCTGAGGCAGGTCTTTTTGGGACCCCGTGTCACCCACGATACCGCGCTCCAATTGTTGGCAATTACTCAGGCTTCGTCCATGGTCAGCCAGTTTGCCATCCTATTCCGGATTCTAGCTTCTGAGCTGGAATGGCCGGATAAAGTCCTTATTCCAGTGTTCTGGAAAGGACTGGCAGATCATGTAAAGGACGCCTTGGCCACCAGGGAGATTCCCGCCACACTGGAGGAGCTTATTACTATAGCTACCCGCATCGATCTCCGTTTTAACGAGCGGAGGTTGGAGCGGACCCAGTGTAGGCAGAGGTTTCGGCTGGCTTCCACCTTTGCCAAACCTCTAGAATCTCCTGTTATGGCGTCTGACTCCCATGAGGCCATGGAGGTTTCTCGAGCGGGACCTAGGTCTCAGACCGCTCGAGTACCTGTGGTGTGCAAAAATTGCCAGCAACCGGGACATTACGCTAATAAATGTCCACGGCGGTCGGGAAAACGATCGCGTCTAGTGACCATTGGAAGAGGTTCACTGGACACAGCGGCATTTTCCTCCAAATTGTCCTTTAAAGGGACAATCCTGTTAGGCACATCCACTCTTACAGTAGAGCTTTGTGTGGATTCAGGAGCAGAAGGAAATTTTATGTCTTCTGCTTTTGCTCTGCGCCACGCAGTACCTCTGGTTATGCTTGCCAAACCAGTAACCGTTAGAGTGGTGAATGGGTCAATTATTTCCCTTCTTGTCCTTCCCGAGGGAATGGATGAGATTCTGCTGGGAATACCCTGGCTCCGTTTCCACTCCCCACATATTGAGTGGACCTCTGGGAGGATATTGGGTTGGAGTGAATCCTGTAAGGGCAGATGTGTGAAAGAGTGCGTTCAGGTTTCCACCACTGAGATGCCCGCAGATCTCTCTACTCTCCCCAAATACTATTGGTCTTATGCAGACGTCTTCTCCAAAAAGGCCGCGGAGACCCTTCCGCCTCACCGTCCCTATGACTGTCCTATAGATCTCTTGCCTGGAGCAGAACCTCCTCGGGGACGTGTCTATCCCCTCTCTCTCCCGGAAACAGAGGCTATGTCCCAGTACATCCAGGAGAATTTGGCAAGAGGGTTTATTAGGAAGTCAGTGTCACCAGCAGGGGCAGGGTTCTTCTTCGTACAGAAGAAGAATGGAGAGTTGCGTCCTTGCATAGACTACAGGGGTCTTAACGCCATCACCGTTAAGAATAAGTACCCGCTGCCCCTGATTTCTGAGCTTTTTGATAGGCTACGGGGAGCTAAGGTATTTACCAAATTAGACCTGCGGGGAGCTTATAACCTGATTCGCATCCGTGAGGGGGACGAATGGAAGACGGCGTTTAACACCAGAGATGGGCACTATGAGTATCTGGTGATGCCCTTCGGGCTCTGTAATGCCCCAGCCGTTTTCCAAGACTTTGTCAATGACATCTTCCGGGATATGCTTTCCACCTCGGTCGTAGTCTATCTGGATGATATTCTCATCTTCTCTCCAGATATTGACTCCCACCGGAGAGATGTTGGCAGAGTCTTCGACCTCTTACGGGCAAACTCTCTTTACGCAAAGTTGGAGAAGTGTGTGTTTGAGCAGGAATCTTTACCTTTCCTGGGCTATATCATCTCTGCCCAGGGATTGGCTATGGATCCTGCCAAACTACAGGCTGTGATGGACTGGCAAGAACCCCATTCACTTAAAGCGGTGCAGCGCTTTATGGGGTTCATTAATTATTACCGCCAGTTCATTCCCCATTTCTCAACTTTGGTAGCTCCCTTGGTAGCCCTCACCAAGAAGGGAGCAAATCCCAAAGTGTGGTCTGAAGAGGTCTCCAAGGCCTTTTCTTCTACTAAGTCTCATTTTGCTAGCGCTCCCATCCTACATCGTCCCGATGTCGATAAGCCGTTTATAATGGAGGTGGATGCCTCTTCCGTTGGTGCTGGAGCAGTCCTCTTCCAAAAGGATGCTCAAGGTCGGAAGCATCCGTGCTTCTTCTTCTCCAAGACCTTCACACCAGCGGAGAGGAATTATTCCATCGGGGACAGGGAGTTGCTAGCGATGAAATTGGCTTTCTCTGAGTGGAGACATCTCTTGGAGGGGGCTCGTTTTCCCTTTCAAGTTTTTACAGACCACAAAAATTTGCTCTATTTGCAAACAGCCCAGCGGCTAAATTCTCGCCAGGCCAGATGGTCCTTATTCTTCTCCCGATTCCACTTCACCCTCCATTATCTCGCTGGGGAGAAGAATATTCGAGCTGATGCTCTTTCTCGCTCTGTTGTGTCATCTGAGGAGGAGGAAGGAGAGCCTCGGCTTATTGTTCCTTCTGAGAGCTTGAGAACCGTGGCTCCGGTGTCGCTTGAGTCTGTGCCTCCGGGCAAGACTTTTGTGCCCATAAATTTGCGACCGGAGGTTCTCTCTTGGGCTCATTCCTCCAGGGTGGGTGGACACTTTGGGACAAAAAAGGACATCTGAGCTGCTGGCGAGGACGTACTGGTGGCCGCATATGCTCCGAGATGTCAGAGATTACGTTCTGGCGTGTGTCTCATGCGCCAAAAATAAGTCTCCTCGACAACGGCCGGCTGGGTTACTCTATCCCTTGCCGGTGGCAGACAGGCCCTGGGAGATGGTTGGGATGGACTTTGTAGTGGGTTTGCCCAAGTCTCGCGGCTGTACCATCATTTGGGTTATTACCGATCATTTCTCGAAAATGGTGCATTTGGTGCCGCTCCCACGGTTACCTTCTGCACGGGCCTTGGCAGCGTTGTTCATAAGGCACATCTTCCGCCTACACGGCATGCCAGACAAAATTGTCAGTGACCGGGTTCCCCAGTTTGCGTCTCGGTTCTGGAGAGAGCTTTGTCGTCTTCTCAGCATTGAGTTAAATCTCTCTTTCGCATATCATCCCAAGACGAATGGGTTGGTAGAGAGGGCCAATCAGACTCTGGTCACATATCTACGACATTTTGTTTCTGCCAGGCAGGATGACTGGGCATCTTTATTACCATGGGCAGAGTTCGCCCTTAATAACGCTATAGCCGACTCCACCGGTCAGACTCCTTTCCTCCTTAATTACGGCCAGCATCCGCGGGTTCCTGTGCCTATGCCCGTGTCCTCTGCTGACTCCAGGGTGGCAGACTGGGCAGTGGAGGCACGGGACATTTGGGACCGCACTCAGGATGCCATTCAGGCCTCGAAGGAGAGAATGAGGTCCTCCGCCGATGCACATCGGCGCCCTGCCCCAACCTTTGCTCCTGGCGATTTAGTGTGGCTCTCCGCCCGTAACATCAGGCTGCGAGTTGAGTCCAGTAAATTTGCTCCTCGCTACTTGGGCCCATTCAAGGTCCTCCAGCAGGTTAATCCTGTGGTCTATCGTTTGGCCCTTCCACCACGCCTGGGTATCACCGACACCTTTCATGTGTCCCTCTTGAAACCCGTGTATATGTCCCGGTTTTCCGAGTCATCTGCTGGGACATCGGGTTCGTCTACGGACGATTATGAGGTGAACGCTATTTTGGGGTTCAAGGTGGTACGTGGCAAAAAATTTTATTTGGTGGACTGGAAGGGTTATGGCCCCGAGGACAGGTCCTGGGAGCCTGTTGAGCACATTCGGGCCCCGCAGCTCATTGCTGCCTTCAAACGTAGCGAGGCCCAAAGAGGGGGGGGCCATGTTAGGAGTCGAGTTTCCTCTGCTGCACAGGGGGAATCTCGATCCGTCTCCGCTGCGGTCTCCCATTCTTCTCCAGCCGCAGTGGAGTCTGCTCAGCAGGGACGTCGATCCCAGCGTCTCGCTCAGTCTGACTCTGTGCGAAGAGTTACTGCTGCTTTTCCTGCTTCTGCCATTGAAGCCAGTGCTGGGCAGCGGCGAGTGGACGTTTCTGGATCTAAGTCCTGCTTTTCTCTGTCTGAGCATGCCCAGGGCAGGATCTCTTGTTGGAGATCGAGGGTCACATGCTCAGGTACTGCAGCACATCCCATTGGTCCTTTTGGCAGGTCCTGAAAGGGCAAAACTTCTGTAGCTGTTTCCTGTGCTGCAGCTATATAAACTGCGCATGACCGCACGGCCATGCGCTAGTATTGTCTTGTAAATATGTGTGTGTGTTGTGAGTGAAAGTCGCTCTTTAAATAACCCTCCCTACTGAATGTCTGTTCGCGGAAGGTGTATGTTTGCTATCTAGCGCCCGACTTAGCCAACAGCACGAAACACACATTACAGCTACCAGTTGCTGTGTCCGCCAGTACGGCGCTGTGCGCTTGCTCTGCGCTTTCCTGACCCAAGCCTGGGTGGTTAGTGGCGTCCGTCAGTGCGGCACCGCACGCACTCTTGTGCCTTAATATTATTATTTATGTTCCTCTGACACACCCAGTTGCGGTGTTGTGCCAGCAAGTGTCTAATCGGACTTCAATCCTGTGTAGGGGTTGAGTCCGCTGACTTCTTGCTCGCGCTTTATGTGCGGTACTGCGGTCCTGTGACGCAACAGGATCGCTTCCTTCACGCAGGGTGAAGTTAACCCATGTGTGTATACTTAGTACCGCCATATAGTCTGTCTTACTAGCAGCAGGGTCTTTTACCTGCACGGTGGACCTCGGACTGCGAACGCACCTAATACCATAACATCTGATTCTTGGTGCGTTCCGCCAGTCCCTAAAAGAGAGAAATTGCTCCAGGTCAGATAGGACCTGAAGCACCTTACTGCCAAGGGGAAGAGCCGGCCACAGGTCTCATCAAATTATTGACCCTGTATGGTAAATGCCCTACAGAGAAAACAAATCAAAACACCAGAATTGCGATTCTTTTTGTTAATCACTCCTCCCTAAAAAAGTGCAACCATCAGCGATCACCTGTGAATAGCGCCAATAAACCGTCAGCTCAGAAAATCGTCAGCCCAGAAAACCATCAGCTCAGAAGGCTGGCAGCTCAGAAGACTGGCAGCTCAGAAGACTGGCAGCTCAGAAGACCGTCAGCCCAGAAGACCGTCAGCCCAGAAAACCATCAGCCGAGAAAACCGTCAGCTCAGAAAACCGTCAGCTCAGAAAACAGCCAGCTCAGAAAACCGGCAGCTCAGAAAACCATCAGCTCAAAAGACCGGCAGCGCCTCAGAAAACTGGCATTTCAGAAAACCGGCAGCTCAGAAAACTGGCAGCTGAGAAAAGCGGCAGGTCAGAAAACAGGCAGCTCAGAACACCATCAGCTCAGAAGACCGGCAGCTCAGAAGACCAGCAGCTCAGAAAACCAGCAGCTCAGAAAACCGGCAGCCCAGAACACCATCAGCACAGAAGACCAGCAGCTCAGAAAACCAGCAGCTCAGAAAACCGGCAGCTCAGAAAACCGGCAGCTCAGAAAACCAGCAGCTCAGAAAACCGGCAGCTCAGAAAACCGGCAGCCCAGAACACCATCAGCACAGAAGACCAGCAGCTCACAAAACCGGCAGCCCAGAACACCATCAGCACAGAAGACCAGCAGCTCAGAACACCATCAGCTCAGAAAACCGTCAGCCCAGAAAACCGTCAGCTCGGAAAACCATCAGCTCAGAAAACCGGCAGCTCAGAAAACTGGCATTTCAGAAAACCGGCAGCTCAGAAAACTGGCAGCTGAGAAAAGCGGCAGGTCAGAAAACAGGCAGCTCAGAACACCATTAGCTCAGAAGACCGGCAGCTCAGAAGACAGGCAGATCAGAAAACAGGCAGCTCAGAAAACCAGCAGCTCAGAAAACCGGCAGCCCAGAACACCATCAGCTCAGAAGACAGTCAGCTCAGAAAACCGTCAGCCCAGAAAACCGTCAGCTCAGAAAACCATCAGCTCAGAAAACCAGCAGCCCAGAACACCATCAGCTCAGAAGACCGGCAGCTCAGAAAACATCAGCTCAGAAGACCGGCAACTCAGAAAACCAGCAGCTCAGAAAACTGGCAGCTCAGAAAACTGGCAGCTCAGAAAACTGGCAGCTCAGAAAACTGGCAGCTCAGAAAACTGGCAGCTCAGAAAACTGGCAGCTCAGAAAACCGGCAGCCCAGAACACCATCAGCTCAGAAGACCAGCAGCTCAGAAAACCGGCAGCTCAGAAAACTGGCAGCTCAGAAAACCGGCAGCCCAGAACACCATCAGTACAGAAGACCAGCAGCTCAGAAAAGCGGCAGGTCAGAAAACCGGCAGCCCAGAACACCATCAGCTCAGAAGACCATCAGCTCAGAAAACCGTCAGCTCGGAAAACCGTCAGCTCAGAAGATGGCAGCCCAGAAGAGCGGCAACCCAGAAGACCAGCAGCCCAGAAGACCAGCAGACCGGCAGCCCAGAAGACCGGCAGCCCAGAAGACCAGCAGCTCAGAAAACCATCAGCTCAGAAGACTGGCAGTTCAGAAAAGCAGCAGCCTAGAAGACCGGCAGCCCAGAAGACCGGCAGCCCAGAAGACCGGCAGCCCAGAAGACCGGTAGCCCTGAAGACCGGTAGCCCTGAAGACCGGCAGCTCAGAAGACTGGCAGCTCAGAAGACTGGCAGCCCAGAAGACCGGCAGCCCAGAAGAACGGTAGCCCAGAAGACCGGCAGCTCATAAGACCGGCAGCCCAGAAGACCAGCAGCTCAGAAAACTGTCAGCTCAGAAGACCGGTAGCCCTGAAGACCGGCAGCCCAGAAGACCGGCAGCCCAGAAGACCGGTAGCCCTGAAGACTGGTAGCCCTGAAGACCGGCAGCTCAGAAGACTGGCAGCTCAGAAGACTGGCAGCCCAGAAGACCGGCAGCCCAGAAGAACGGTAGCCCAGAAGACCGGCAGCTCAGAAGACCGGCAGCCCAGAAGACCAGCAGCTCAGAAAACTGTCAGCTCAGAAGACTGGCAGCTCAAAAAACTATCAATAAATAATACAAAACCCGGCACTCAACTTTGTAGTGGGAAGAAACGAAAGATTTATTGTATCCCAAATCAGAAAACGTTACTGATGAAGGTCCCTTTGTGTGACAGAAACGTTTTCTGATTTGGGATACAATAAATCTTTCGTTTCTTCTCACTACAAAGTTGAGTGCCGGGTTTTGTATTATTTATTGATTACGGTTTGGGAACCTACCCGTGCACCTAATACGGTTGTGCACACGTCTATCTAACTACATCCTCAGAAAACTATCAACCCAGAAGACCGGCAGCCCAGAAGACCGGCAGGTCAGAAAACCGTCAGCTCAGAAGACCGGCAGCTCAGAAAACCATCAGCTCAGAAGAACGGCAGCCCAGAAGAACGGCAGCCCAGAAGACCGGAAGCTCAGAAGACCGGAAGCTCAGAAGACTGGAAGCTCAGAAGACCGGAAGCTCAGAAAACCATCAGCTCAGAAGAACGGCAGCCCAGAAGACCGGAAGCTCAGAAGACCGGAAGCTCAGAAAACTGGCACCTCATAAGACAGGCAGCTCAAAAGACTGGCGGCTCCATTAATGGAACAATAAGAACCTTACAAATCTCTGAAAATGGCCACACAAAACCAATTATTTTTTACAAATGTATGGAGTCTGGTAATCGTGTCAACCTGGAGAATCATGTTACCGGGTCATTTCACAGCACAATGAACACCAAAGTAACAAAAGTCAAAAAACAATGGTGGAAGTGCGATTTTTTTTTTTTCTATTTAATTTTTTCAGTACATTATATGATAAAATGAAGGGTGTTGTTCAAAACTACAACTCGTCCAGGAAAAAAACAAGACCGCATCAGACTACGGGGACGGAAAGAGAAAAAAAATGATGGCTCTTGGAAAAAGGGAGGAACAAACAAAAGTTCAAAACCGATATATCGCCTGGTCCAGAAAGGGTTCATAAAATCTCAGCAATGTGGAAATGTAAAGTTTTATAACTTTACTAGATGGCAGCCCGATTCTAAAGAATCGGGAGTCTAGAATCCATATATACTTTATTTATTCAAATGTAAGAATAATACAATTAATAAATAATAGTAAGAAAGAACAAAAATAATAGGCAGTATATGGAGAAAACACCAAACAAAAGTTCAAAATTGGTGTGAAAATGTCACTGAACCACTTCACAACTAAATATATATAGTTTTGGTAAATGGTATTATCATTTTTTTGACGAAATTCGGCAGGAGCTTGAAGAGCAACGTCACTGGGCCGCCTCCACGCAGTAGAAACTTGCTGTGAGGTAAAAATTCAAAAATCACACCAAAATGGTGGGCGGAGTGTGTCACA
Source organism: Ranitomeya imitator (assembly GCF_032444005.1). Classification (NCBI taxonomy): domain Eukaryota; kingdom Metazoa; phylum Chordata; class Amphibia; order Anura; family Dendrobatidae; genus Ranitomeya; species Ranitomeya imitator. Next base: position 11,663,622 of record NC_091284.1, on the reverse strand, counting down.
GTACGGCATGTTTCTGATTGGTCGCTCGCAGCAGGCGGCAACTAATCAGACACTGGACACTGTTGACGTCACTTATCTCCGGACATTAGCTCCGGACATTATCTCCGCACATTAGCTCCGGACATTAGCTCCGCACATTAGCTCCGGACATTATCTCCGGACAAAGCCACGGAAGTTGGCACAAATTGCAGGAAGTAGTATTCTAGGCAATTAATCTCCGGACATTAGCTCCGGACATTAGCTCCGGACATTAGCTCCGGACAAAGCCACGGAAGTTGGCACAAATTGCAGGAAGTAGTATTCTAGGCAATTAATCTCCGGACATTAGCTCCGGACATTAGCTCCGGACATTAGCTCCGGACAAAGCCACGGAAGTTGGCACAAATTGCAGGAAGTAGTATTCTAGGCAATTAATCTCCGGACATTAGCTCCGGACATTAGCTCCGCACATTAGCTCCGGACATTAGCTCCGGACAAAGCCACGAAAGTTGGCACAAATTGCAGGAAGTAGTATTCTAGGCAATTAATCTCCGGACATTAGCTCCGGACATTAGCTCCGGACATTAGCTCCGGACAAAGCCACGGAAGTTGGCACAAATTGCAGGAAGTAGTATTCTAGGCAATTAATCTCCGGACATTAGCTCCGGACATTAGCTCCGGACAAAGCCACGGAAGTTGGCACAAATTGCAGGAAGTAGTATTCTAGGCAATTATATATTAGATAAACAACTTTCTGCATCTATCTATTATATATCTAGACAAAAAAAACAACCAGCACTCCTAATGTGAACACGTGCACGCTGCAAAACTGCATTATTGTCATGATCCGTTCCAGGGTTTAGTCCTGTCTGCTCTTTCTCCGGGCGGATCATGTCAAGGGTTAACTTTGCTCTGCCTCATTCTGGGCTCAGGATTGCTATTTAGCTTTGAGGCATCCTGATGGAGGTGTCAGCTATAGTTCTGCCTTCAGCTGTGAACCTGACTCTGCTAACTCTTGATTTGTCCTGCTGTGAGCCCTGACTTGCCCCGTGACTCTTTACTCCCTCTGTCTGCCCTTTTCCCATCGTTTCTCTGTTTGTCTGCTTGATTATCTGGTTCCTGACTTGGCTCGTATTCGAACTCGCTTCTGCTTTCTGACTTTGTCTTATCCGCTTCTGACCGCTGCTGAACCTCCTGGCTTGTTTTCTGACCACTCTCGCACCACTTGGTAGCGCCTGTGATGCTGCTCTGTCGTGCTTCTCTGTGTACGCAGTCTCCATTCCCTCTCAAGCTCCCTCTGGTGGAGGTTGTGCTATACTGCACTGCAACAGCATGACATTTATACAGACAAAAAAGAACACAGCAGCATATGTGCATGAATCTAGGCCATGTGCAAACACAGAAAAACATTAAAAACATTCAAAATACATTATACTTCTCAAAAAACTTTTTAAAACGATTTTTTTTTTCAAAACTTACAGTAATAGATGAAAATGAAGGTTCTTAGCGCATAAATTGGCCAATTCATGTGCCCATCAACCACGGCAAGGTGACATCCCTCTGATCTATCTATCTATTATCTACGTATCTTATCTATTTATCTATCATCTATTATCTATGTAGTATCTATTATCTATCTATCATCTATGTATCTATTATTTATCAATCTATCTGTTAGCTATCTATTTATCTATCATCTTTTATCTGTCTACCTATCATTATCTATCAATCATCTATGTATCTATTATTATCTATTTATTTATTTATTATCTATCTATCATCTATCTATTATTTATTTATCTATTATCTATCTATTGTGACAGGGTCACTGGCGCTGTATGTGAGGGGAGATATGTGTCACGAAGATTGCTTTCTTCCATGATCCTGAAACCCAGAAATGTCTCTCCAGCATTTTATGTGCTGAAGGGGTTAATCAGCCATGAGAAGGGACGATTTTCTTTTGGTGAGTAGGTCAGAGATGGGCAGGATGTCTACTCACCATATCTCCACCTGAAGGCAGTGGCCGGGACCTCATCCGTCAGTAGATGGAAACTATCCACAGCTAGAGGCTGCTTAGGCCGGGGTCACACTATCAGTATTTGGTCAGTATTTTACATCAGTATTTGTAGCCAAAACCAGGAGTGGGTGATAAATGCAGAAGTGGTGCATATGTTTCTATTATATTTTCCTCTCATTGTTCCACTCCTGGTTTTGGCTACAAACACTGATGTGAAATACTGACCAAATACTGCTAGTGTGACCCCGGCCTTAAGAGAAAGCTCTGACGCACTGTGACAAACCCTGCTCTGACACAGTGTGACATCCTGCACCTGACACACTGTGACAAACCCTGCGCCTGACACACTTTGAGAAACCCTGCGCCTAACGTACTGTGACAAACCCTGCTCTGACACAGCATGACATCCTGCGCCTGACACACTGTGACAAACCATGCGCCTGACGCACTGTGACAAACCTTGCTCTGACACACTGTGACAAACCCTGCGCTTGACACACTGTGACAGACCCTGCCTCTACGTGGGCAGGACTAAGCCTGGACTAATTTCCCATCTGTCGGTGCAGTATCTGCTGGCCGGCTCCTCCGTCGGCATCTCATGCAGGGTGTACGGTGCGGCTCGGCCTGTGCGGCATCCCATGCAGGGTATACGGTGCGGCTCGGCCTGTGCGGCATCCCATGCAGGGTGTACGGTGTGGCTCAGCCTGTGCGGCTTCCCATGCAGGGTGTACGGTGCGGCTCATCCTGTGCAGCATCACATGCAGGGTATACGGTACGGCTCAACCTGTGCGGCATCCCATGCAGGGTGTACAGTGCGGCTCGGCCTGTGCAGCATCACATGCAGGGTGTACGGTGCGGCTCGGCCTGTGCTGCATCACATGCAGGGTGTACGGTGCGGATCGGCCTGTGCAGCATCACATGCAGGGTTTCCGGTGCAGCTTGGCCTGTGCGGCATCTCATGCAGGGTGTACGGTGCGGCTCGGCCTGTGTGCCATCACATGCAGGGTATACGGTGTACTTGGCCTGTGCGGCATCTCGTGAAGGGTGTACGGTGCGGCTCGGACTGTGCGCCATCACATGCAGGGTGTACGGTGTGGCTCAGCCTCTGCGGCATCACATGCAGGGTATACGGTGCAGCTTGGCCTCTGTGGCATCACATGCAGGGTGTACGGTGCGGCTCTGCCTGTGCGGCATCCCATGCAGGGTGTACGGTGCGGCTCATCCTGTGCGGCATCCCATGCAGGGTGTACGGTGCGGCTCGGCCTGTGCAGCATCACATGCAGGGTGTACGGTGTGGCTCATCCTGTGCGGCATCCCATGCAGGGTGTACGGTGCGGCTCGGCCTGTGCAGCATCACATGCAGGGTGTACGGTGTGGCTCAGTCTGTGCGGCATCCCATGCAGGGTGTACGGTGCGGCTCGGCCTGTGCGGCATCCCATGCAGGGTGTACGGTGCGGCTCGGTCTGTGCAGCATCACATGCAGGGTATACGGTACGGCTCAACCTGTGCTGCATCCCATGCAGGGTGTACAGTGCGGCTCGGCCTGTGCAGCATCACATGCAGGGTGTACTGTGCAGCCCGGCCTGTGCGCCATCACATGCAGGGTTTCCGGTGCAGCTTGGCCTGTGCGGCATTTCATGCAGGGTGTACGGTGCGGCTCGGCCTGTGTGCCATCACATGCAGGGTATACGGTGCACTTGGCCTGTGCGGCATCTCGTGAAGGGTGTACGGTGCGGCTCGGACTGTGCGGCATCACATGCAGGGTGTACGGTGTGGCTCAGCCTCTGCGGCATCACATGCAGGGTATACGGTGCAGCTTGGCCTCTGCGGTATCACATGCAGGGTATACGGTGCAGCTTGGCCTGAGCGGCATCACATGCAGGGTGTACGGTGCGGCTCGGACTGTGCGGCATCACATGCAGGGTGTACGGTGTGGCTCAGCCTCTGCGGCATCACATGCAGGGTATACGGTGCGGCTCGGCCTGTGCGGCATCACATGCAGGGTGTACGGTGCAGCTCGGACTGTGCGGCATCACATGCAGGGGATAAGGTGCGGCTCGGCCTGTGCGTCATCACATGCAGGGTGTACGGTGCGGCTCGGACTGTGCGGCATCACATGCAGGGTATACGGTGCGGCTCGGCCTGTGCGGCATCACATGCAGGGTGTACAGTGCTGCTCGGCCTGTGTGCCATAACATGCAGGGTATACGGTGCACTTGGCCTGTGCGGCATCACATGCAGGGTGTACGGTGCGGCTCGGACTGTGCAGCATCACATGCAGGGTGTACGGTGTGGCTCAGCCTCTGCGGCATCACATGCAGGGTATACGGTGCGGCTCGGCCTGTGCGGCATCACATGCAGGGTGTACGGTGCAGCTCGGACTGTGCGGCATCACATGCAGGGGATAAGGTGCGGCTCGGCCTGTGCGTCATCACATGCAGGGTGTACGGTGCGGCTCGGACTGTGCGGCATCACATGCAGGGTATACGGTGCGGCTCGGCCTGTGCGGCATCACATGCAGGGTGTACAGTGCTGCTCGGCCTGTGTGCCATAACATGCAGGGTATACGGTGCACTTGGCCTGTGCGGCATCACATGCAGGGTGTACGGTGCGACTCGGCCTGTGCGGCATCACATGCAGGATGTACGGTGCGGCTCGGCCTGTGCGGCATCACATGCAGGGGATAAGGTGCGGCTCGGCCTGTGCGGCATCACGTGCAGGGTGTACGGTACTGCTTGGCCTGTGCGGCATCACATGCAGGGTGTACGGTGCGACTCGGCCTGTGCGGCATCACATGCAGGGTGTACGGTGCGGCTCGGCCTGTGCGGCATCACGTGCAGGGTGTACGGTGCGGCTCGGACTGTGCGGCATCACGTGCAGGGTGTACGGTGCGGCTCGGCCTGTGCGGAATCACATGCAGTGTGTACAGTGCGGCTCGGCCTGTGCGGCATCACGTGCAGGGTGTACGGTGCGGCTCGGCCTGTGCGGCATCACATGCAGGGTGTACGGTGCGGCTCTGACTGTGCGGCATCTGTTGTGAGTTCTGTTTTTGGGCTCCCTCTGGTGGTTACTGATGGTACTGGGTGACTTGTGTTCTCTGCGGTCTCTGGTGTCCACCTGTTCCATCAGGTTATGGGTGTTTCCTATTTAACCTGGCTTTTTTGTCATTTCCTCGCCGGCTATCAATGTAATCAGCGTGTCTTTTTTCCTCTGCTCCCTGCGTCTGTTATCTTCAGGACAAGCTAAGTTTTGATTTTCCTGTTCCACGTTTTGCTTAATTTTTGTCTTAGTCCAGCTTGCAGATATGTGATTCCTTGCTGCTGGTTGCTCTAGTGGGCTGAAATTACTCCTCATGTTCCATGAGTTGGCACATGAGTTCAAGTAATTTCAGGATGGTTTTTTGAAGGGTTTTTCGCTGACTGCGCAGTTCACTTTTGTATCCTCTGCTATCTAGCTTTAGCAGGCCTCATTTTTGCTGATTCTATTTTCATAACTACGTATGTGCTTTCCTCTCATTTCACCGTTATTACATGTGGGGGGCTGCTATTTCTGTGGGGTGTTTCTCTGGAGGCAAGTGAGGTCTGTGTTTCTTCTTATAGGGGAAGTTAATCCTTCGGCTGGCGCGAGACGTCTAGGAATCATCGTAGGCACGTTCCCCGGCTACTGCTAGTTGTGTGTTTAGGTTCAGGATCGCGGTCAGCTCAGGTTCCATCACCCTAGAGCTTGTTTTGTTTTTGTGCTTGTCCTTTTGTGATCCCCTGCCATTGGGATCATGACAGTATAGCCGGCCAGAAAAAATTGGTCATCATTTTGGCTGAAGTAGGAGGAAAAGTAGTCTGAGGAAGGTTTTTTTTTTTTTTTTTTTTTTTTCTCCTCCTCAGTGTTTGCTGCCTAGCCTTAATTGCAGCTTGACTGCTTCTTTCCTCCTCTTAATCCTTGAATGGCTCTGACCTCAGCTGTTTATCATGGACGTCCAGAGTTTGGCTTCCAGCCTGAATAATCTTGCTGCTAAGGTTCAAAATATACAAGATTTTGTTGTACATACGCCTATGTCTGAACCTAGAATTCCTGTCCCAGAGTTTTTTTCTGGAGATAGATCTAGTTTTCTGAATTTTAGGAACAATTGCAAGTTGTTTCTTTCCTTGAAATCTCGCTCCTCTGGAGACCCTGCTCAGCAGGTTAAGATTGTTATATCTTTCCTGCGGGGTGACCCTCAGAATTGGGCATTTGCATTGGCACCAGGGGATCCTGCGTTGCTCAATGTGGATGCGTTTTTTCTGGCATTGGGTTTGCTCTATGAGGAACCTAACCTAGAGATTCAGGCTGAAAAAGCTTTATTGGCTCTCTCTCAGGGGCAAGATGAAGCAGAAATATATTGTCAGAAATTTCGGAAATGGTCGGTGCTTACTCAGTGGAATGAGTGCGCTCTGGCTGCAAAATTCAGAGATGGCCTTTCTGAAGCCATTAAAGATGTTATGGTGGGGTTCCCGGCGCCTACAGGTCTGAATGAGTCCATGACTATGGCTATTCAGATTGATCGGCGTTTACGGGAGCGCAAACCTGTGCACCATTTGGCGGTGTCTTCTGAACAGGCACCTGAGATAATGCAATGTGATAGAATTCAGTCCAGAAGTGAACGGCAAAATTATAGGCGGAAAAATGGATTGTGTTTTTATTGTGGTGATTCAGCTCATGTTATATCAGCATGCTCTAAACGCACAAAAAAGGTTGATAAGTCTGTTGCCATTGGTACTTTACAGTCTAAGTTCATTCTGTCTGTGACGCAGATTTGTTCATTATCATCCATTTCCGTCGATGCCTATGTGGATTCAGGCGCTGCCCTGAGTCTTATGGATTGGTCATTTGCCAATCGCTGTGGGTTTAGTCTGGAACCTCTGGAAGTTCCTATTCCTTTGAAAGGAATTGACTCTACACCTTTGGCTATGAATAAACCTCAGTACTGGACACAAGTGACCATGCGTATGACTCCCGTTCATCAGGAGGTGATTCGCTTCCTGGTACTGTATAATTTACATGATGTCTTAGTGCTTGGTCTGCCATGGTTACAAACTCATAACCCAGTCCTGGACTGGAAAACAATGTCTGTGTTAAGCTGGGGATGTCAGGGGGTTCATGAATATGCATCTCCGATTTCTATCGCTTCATCTACTCCTTCTGAGGTTCCGGTATTTTTGTCTGATTATCGGGAGGTTTTTGAGGAGCCTAAGCTCAGTTCGCTTCCTCCTCACAGGGATTGCGATTGTGCTATAGATTTGATTCCTGGCAGTAAATTCCCTAAAGGTCGTTTGTTCAATCTGTCAGTGCCAGAGCATACTGCTATGCGGAATTATGTTAAGGAGTCCTTGGAAAAGGGACATATCCGTCCATCTTCGTCCCCTTTGGGGGCAGGTTTTTTTTTGTGGCCAAAAAAGATGGTTCCTTGAGGCCTTGCATAGATTATCGTCTTTTGAATAAGATTACAGTCAAATATCAGTATCCTTTGCCATTGTTGACTGATTTGTTCGCTCGCATTAAGGGAGCTAAATGGTTCACTAAGATTGATCTTCGGGGTGCGTATAATCTTGTGCGGATAAGGTGATGAGTGGAAAACCGCATTTAATACGCCTGAGGGCCATTTCGAGTATTTGGTGATGCCTTTTGGACTTTCTAATGCTCCTTCTGTCTTCCAGTCTTTTATGCACGATATTTTCCGTGAATATCTGGATAAATTTATTATCGTGTATTTGGATGATGTTTTGTTTTTTTCTGATGACTGGGAGTCTCATGTTTAGCAGGTCAGGAAGGTGTTTCAGGTCCTGCGGGCCAATTCTTTGTTTGTAAAGGGTTCTAAATGTCTCTTTGGAGTCCAGAAGATTTCTTTTTTGGGGTATATTTTTTCCCCTTCTACTATTGAGATGGATCTCGTCAAGGTTCAGGCTATTTGTGACTGGACGCAGCCTACATCTCTTAAGAGTCTACAGAAGTTGTTGGGCTTTGCTAATTTTTATCGTCGCTTCATAACTAATTTTTCTAGTGTTGTTAAGCCTTTGACGGATTTGACTAAAAAGGGTGCTGATGTTACTGATTGGTCTCCTGCGGCTGTGGAGGCCTTTCAGGAACTTAAGCGCCGGTTTTCTTCTGCTCCTGTGTTGCGTCAGCCAGATACGTCGCTTCCTTTTCAGGTTGAGGTTGATGCTTCCGAGATCGGAGCGGGGGCGGTCTTGTCACAGAGAAGCTCCGATGGCTCAGTGATGAAGCCATGTGCGTTCTTTTCTAAAAAATTTTCGCCCGCTGAACGGAATTATGATGTTGCTAATCGGGAGCTTTTGGCCATGAAGTGGGCATTTGAGGAGTGGCGTCATTGGCTTGAGGGTGCTAGACATCGTGTGGTAGTCTTGACTGATCACAAAAATCAGATGTACCTTGAGTCTGCCAAGCGTCTGAATCCTAGACAGGCTCGTTGGTCACTGTTTTTCTCCCGTTTCAATTTTGTGGTTTCATACCTGCCAGGTTCAAAGAATGTGAAGGCGGATGCTCTTTCTAGGAGTTTTGTGCCTGACTCCCCTGGAAATTCTGAGCCCACTGGTATCCTTAGGGATGGGGTGATTTTGTCGGCTGTCTCCCCAGACTTGCGACGTGCTTTGCAGGAGTTTCAGGCGGATAAACCTGATCGTTGTCCGCCGGAAAGACAGTTTGTTCCGGATAATTGGACCAGTAGAGTCATCTCCGAGGTCCATTCTTCTGTGTTGGCAGGTCATCCTGGAATATTTGGTACTAGAGACTTGGTGGCCAGGTCTTTTTGGTGGCCTTCCTTGTCGAGGGATGTGCGTTCTTTCGTGCAGTCTTGTGGAGTTTGCGCTCGGGCTAAGCCTTGCTGTTCTCGGGCCAGTGGATTGTTGTTACCTTTGCCTATCCCGAAGAGGCCTTGGACGCACATTTCCATGGACTTTATTTCGGATCTCCCTGTCTCTCAAAAAATGTCCATCATATGGGTTGTGTGTGACCGCTTTTCTAAGATGGTTCATCTGGTACCCTTGCCTAAGTTACCTTCCTCCTCTGAGTTGGTCCCTCTGTTTTTTCAAAACGTGGTCCGTTTGCATGGCATTCCGGAGAACATCGTTTCTGACAGGGGATCCCAGTTTGTGTCTAGATTTTGGCGGACGTTCTGTGCTAAGATGGGCATTGATTTGTCCTTTTCGTCTGCATTCCATCCCCACACGAATGGCCAGACGGAACAAACTAATCAGACTTTAGAAACTTATTTAAGGTGTTTGTTTCTGCTGATCAAGATGACTGGGTTTCCTTTTTGCCGCTTGCCGAGTTTGCCCTTAATAATCGGGCTAGTTCTGCTACCTTGGTTTCTCCTTTCTTTTGTAATTCGGGGTTTCATCCTCGTTTTTCCTCTGGTCAGGTGGAGCCTTCTGATTGTCGTGGAGTGGACATGGTGGTGGATAGGTTGCATCGGATTTGGAGTCATGTGGTGGACAATTTGAAGTTGTCCCAGGAGAGGGCTCAGCAGTTTGCTAATCGCCGTCGCCGCGTGGGTCCTCGACTTCTTGTTGGGGACTTGGTGTGGTTGTCTTCTCGTTTTGTTAGTATGAAGGTCTCTTCTCCTAAGTTCAAGCCTCGGTTCATCGGTCCCTATAGGATCTTGGAAATTCTTAACCCTGTGTCGTTTCGTTTGGATCTCCCGGCATCGTTTGCTATTCATAATGTGTTCCATCGGTCGTTGTTGCGGAAGTATGAGGTACCTGTCGTTCCTTCGCTTGAGCCTCCTGCTCCGGTGCTGGTGGAGGGTGAATTGGAGTATGTTGTGGAGAAGATCTTGGATTCTCGTGTTTCCAGACGGAAACTCCAGTATTTGGTCAAGTGGAAGGGTTATGGTCAGGAGGATAATTCTTGGGTGATTGCCTCTGATGTTCATGCTGCCGATTTGGTCCGTGCTTTTCATAGGGCTCATCCTGGTCGCCCTGGTGGTTCTCGTGAGGGTTCGGTGACCCCTCCTCAAGGGGGGGGGTACTGTTGTGAGTTCTGTTTTTGGGCTCCCTCTGGTGGTTACTGATGGTACTGGGTGACTTGTGTTCTCTGCGGTCTCTGGTGTCCACCTGTTCCATCAGGTTATGGGTGTTTCCTATTTAACCTGGCTTTTTTGTCATTTCCTCGCCGGCTATCAATGTAATCAGCGTCTTTTTTCCTCTGCTCCCTGCGTCTGTTATCTTCAGGACAAGCTAAGTTTTGATTTTCCTGTTCCACGTTTTGCTTAATTTTTGTCTTAGTCCAGCTTGCAGATATGTGATTCCTTGCTGCTGGTTGCTCTAGTGGGCTGAAATTACTCCTCATGTTCCATGAGTTGGCACATGAGTTCAAGTAATTTCAGGATGGTTTTTTGAAGGGTTTTTCGCTGACCGCGCAGTTCACTTTTGTATCCTCTGCTATCTAGCTTTAGCGGGCCTCATTTTTGCTGATTCTATTTTCATAACTACGTATGTGCTTTCCTCTCATTTCACCGTTATTACATGTGGGGGGCTGCTATTTCTGTGGGGTGTTTCTCTGGAGGCAAGTGAGGTCTGTGTTTCTTCTTATAGGGGAAGTTAATCCTTCGGCTGGCGCGAGACGTCTAGGAATCATCGTAGGCACGTTCCCCGGCTACTGCTAGTTGTGTGTTTAGGTTCAGGATCGCGGTCAGCTCAGGTTCCATCACCCTAGAGCTTGTTTTGTTTTTGTGCTTGTCCTTTTGTGATCCCCTGCCATTGGGATCATGACAGGCATCACGTGCAGGGTGTACGGTGCGGCTCGGCCTGTGCGGCATCACATGCAGTGTGTACGGTGCGGCTTGGCCTGTGCTGCTCGCTCTCCAACAGTAACTTCCTGGAATAAGTGAATAAACATTTTTCTACAGAAAATCAACAGAAAAAAAATCCTCTTCTAACCTAAAATTACCGACAATGAGTTGTTGTTTCAACAAAGTGAGTAAAGCCGAGTGCGGCTAATTACGGCATCTTTGTGCACGGCGCTGGGTAATGCTGTAATTGCTCTTAATTTGCAGCTTTTCCGGCTCGCTCACCGCCAGTGCCTGCGCTTATTAGGCCGCTCTATGCCGCCTCGCACTCGTCCGACTAATGACTGTAATCTCGGGATATTAGATCCTCGCACTTTATGGGTAACCCCAGAGTAAGACACAAAGCATAACCACATCGGCTACATCTGGTGTAGATCTGAGGAGCAGTACACCGGACCAGTGCTTATTCCTTCTGTGTAAAGGAGAAGCAAAGCAAAATAGGAAAGGGTTCTTTATAGTTACAGCAGTGCAGCTAACACAACAGGCACAAATGAAAGGGGAATGTCCAGGATTGGAAGATTATGGCATTTGTCATGATCCAGGCTGGGGTTTGTTTCTTGCTATTCTCTCCCCAGTCTGGTCATGCGAGGGTTAACCTTCTCTGCCTCGTTCTGGGTTCGGTGTGGCCAGTCCAGTCTGCTGTGGCCTGCAGACCAATGTCAGTGATAATTCATGCTCCCAGGCTAGAGCAGCAAACACCTTGACACTGTGTCTTGTCCCCTGCCCATTTACTCTGTTCCCGTGACTTCCCTTCCTGCCTCCCCGCTTGTCTTAGTGTTCGCTCCCTGTTCTTGGACCTTTTGGTATGCGTTATGATAATATGAATATGCCATGTTTTGAGTATATACCAAAAAGGTCCATGGCTTTTCAGACACATGCCTGTGGGTAATAAAAAGCCCCCCTTCGCCTGAGGAAAATAAACAGCTTTTCTCCTTCTCACTCTGCCTGCGTGTGTAATCCCATACTTCTTCCCCCCTCCTTCAGGAATTTATATGGCTTGGTGCTGTGAAAGCCAGGGTCCTTAAACTCCTCATTCCCCCCTCCCACCTGATACTGGCTAAAACTGGTACAGCAAGCATGGGATTCTATTGTTCTTGTAAAGCTAGCTATACTGGCACCGATCAGGGTTAGAGATATAAGGATTATGTATTTCCCAGATGTCCATTGAGAGATCTATAGCTCACGGAAATCACTAGGAGCTAAACCCAACAAGTGCAAGGAGCGGGTTTCTCCGTAAGTGGGTCATGCAACTATGCCATGTTTACACTTAAAAGAATCCCCCCGATGTGGTGAACCTCCTGATCATTGTATCGTTCGTATACGAGGTTCATACAGTGAGCTATGTATAAAAATGGTTTGTCACAGCTCTAACAAAGGAAAACAAGGAAAAAGAAGACTGACAGCACTCACTTATTGGGGCGCCAGGTCCACATCCAGGGAACCTTCCTGGATTGTCCACATAGTCCAAAGAAAAACAGAAGACCAGCGCTCCATCCGGATGTATTGTTCCAAAGTGCAAACTTTATTGAGCCATGTAGCAGCTGCTACATGGCTCAATAAAGTTTGCACTTTGGAACAATACATCCGGATGGAGCGCTGGTCTTCTGTTTTTCTTTAGCTCTAACAAAGGGTGAGGTCACCACAGGGGGAGTGCCTTGGTGCTGGGCTGGGAGATAACTGAGTGGGACATCAGTCTTCCAGTGTCTTTTTCCTGGGTCTAGCTGCGAGACTGAGCTGTAATGCATCTGGATATATGCTCGCCATGAGATAAAATTATCTGAACGCTATGTAAGAGTTTTTTTCAACTTTAATCCCATTTTATTTGTAATTGTACTGTACATACGATACTTGTCTTCTTTATAATATCTTATTATACTTCTGTAAACACTGCCTACCTTTTTTGGAGTAAAATATAAAATTATTAGCTTTGTCTCTCCTTGCTCTATAACGTATGGTCACGTCCTCTGAAGTGATTTACGCTACTAATCTGGGTTGGCCCTGGACCCGTTAATAATTAAAAAATCGGAGCTGGTGGCAGATTTGTCCTGTGCATTTGGGAGTCTTTGTAGCGACTGGCGGCATTGATAATTATTGTTCCTGCTTGAGTGGGAGTAGTTATATCGCCCTCGCTGCAGGGTGCCCATTTGCAAGTACAAAGTAAGGCAGCCTTTCTGGTGACTAATTATCTTAGGTGCAGTACCCTGTCTGACCTGAGGGCAAAGGGGGTGCCAGAGAGCTGCAAGTTCCAAACTGGAACTGGGAAGTGGGATACAGATAAATCCCCTTCAGAAAGAAACAGGGGCAACCAAACAACCCCGGTTCATGACAAATTGATGTGAGTGGTGGTGATGATAAAGGTATCCTCCCCGTGAACCGTGACAGTATGTGACCCGGCTTGTCTTCTGACCTGTTTTACTGTCTCTCATCTCGGTTATGTATGCTGCCATCTGGCTCTGACTTCTGGCTTGTATTTGACCACGTGCATTGCTGTGACCTCTGGTACTTCTTGTCCTGACTGTTTCTGACTCGGCTTGTCTGACCACTCTTTCGCCACTTGTGCTGCTGCTCAGTGGTGTTACACTGTGTGTGCAACCTTTCTTCCCTCACCAGTATCCCCTGGTGGAGGTTGCGCTATAGTGCACTGCAGCAACATTACAGCTTCTTTAGTCATTTCAGAACCAGGCCATGCCTCTTTTTTGCATTTTTGTTTGTTCCTCCGATAACTTTATTTTCCCCACATATACAGTAACAGGTGAGGGCGAACTGCTGTCTGTGTTGATAATATTTTGGGTACATATGATGTTTTTAATCACTTTTTGGCCTTTTTTCATGTGGTTGATTCGATGATTGAAAATCGGGAATTCTGGTGTTTAATTTTAAAAACAAAAGAAATTTCCGTAGGAGTTATTACATTTCAGATATTCACTGAACTTTTATGAACGCGGCGATACTAAATATGCTTTTTTTTTTTGCATTACAGAAAGGACGCTCTTCACACTTTTGAATAACATGTGACTTCCGTTTTTAGTCTCCCCAGAAGCCTTAGGCTATGTGCACATGTTGCGGATTGGTGTGTGGATTTTTCTGCACTGTTTTTGCAAAATCCGCAGGCCAACCGCACTGCTGATTACCTGCGGATTTACCACGGTTTTTGTGCAGATTCCACCTGTGATTTTACAACTGCGGATTCCTATTTTGGAGCAGGTGTAAACCGCTGCACAATCCGCACAAAGAATTGACATGCTGCGGAAAAAACACAGCTGCGTTTCCGTGCGTTTTTTTCCACAGCATGTGCACTGCGGATTTTGTTTTCCATACGTTTACATGGTACTGTACAACGCATGGAAAACAGCTGCAGATCTGCAGCATCAAATCCGCTGCAAAATCCGCAACGTGTGCACATAGCCTTACACCTACCACCATTCAGGCTATGTGCACACATTGCGGATTTGACGCTGCGTATCTACAGCTATTTTCCATGCGTTGCACAGTACCATTTCACCTGTCTTTCACTAGGGGGACTTGTCAGGGAGTCACAAAAACATTGAACTTTAGGAAGGCAAAGTTTGAACAGCTTAGAGATGCCCTTAATCTGGTAGACTGGGACAATATCCTCAGAAATGAGAATACAGATAATAAATGGGAAATGTTTAAGAACATCCTAAATAGGCAGTGTAAGCGGTTTATACCTTGTGGGAATAAAAGGACTAGAAATAGGAAAACCCCGATGTGGCTAAACAAAGAAGTAAGACAGGCAATTAACAGTAAAAAGAAAGCATTTGCACTACTAAAGCAGGATGGCACCATTGAAGCTCTAAAAAACTATAGGGAGAAAAATACTTTATCTAAAAAACTAATTAAAGCTGCCAAAAAGGAAACAGAGAAGCACATTGCTAAGGAGAGTAAAACTAATCCCAAACTGTTCTTCAACTATATCAATAGTAAAAGAATAAAAACTGAAAATGTAGGCCCCTTAAAAAATAGTGAGGAAAGAATGGTTGTAGATGACGAGGAAAAAGCTAACATATTAAACACCTTCTTCTCCACGGTATTCACGGTGGAAAATGAAATGCTAGGTGAAATCCCAAGAAACAATGAAAACCCTATATTAAGGGTCACCAATCTAACCCAAGAAGAGGTGCGAAACCGGCTAAATAAGATTAAAATAGATAAATCTCCGGGTCCGGATGGCATACACCCACGAGTACTAAGAGAACTAAGTAATGTAATAGATAAACCATTATTTCTTATTTTTAGTGACTCTATAGCGACAGGGTCTGTTCCGCAGGACTGGCGCATAGCAAATGTGGTGCCAATATTCAAAAAGGGCTCTAAAAGTGAACCTGGAAATTATAGGCCAGTAAGTCTAACCTCTATTGTTGGTAAAATATTTGAAGGGTTTCTGAGGGATGTTATTCTGGATTATCTCAATGAGAATAACTGTTTAACTCCATATCAGCATGGGTTTATGAGAAATCGCTCCTGTCAAACCAATCTAATCAGTTTTTATGAAGAGGTAAGCTATAGACTGGACCACGGTGAGTCATTGGACGTGGTATATCTCGATTTTTCCAAAGCGTTTGATACCGTGCCGCACAAGAGGTTGGTACACAAAATGAGAATGCTTGGTCTGGGGGAAAATGTGTGTAAATGGGTTAGTAACTGGCTTAGTGATAGAAAGCAGAGGGTGGTTATAAATGGTATAGTCTCTAACTGGGTCGCTGTGACCAGTGGGGTACCGCAGGGGTCAGTATTGGGACCTGTTCTCTTCAACATATTCATTAATGATCTGGTAGAAGGTTTACACAGTAAAATATCGATATTTGCAGATGATACAAAACTATGTAAAGCAGTTAATACAAGAGAAGATAGTATTCTGCTACAGATGGATCTGGATAAGTTGGAAACTTGGGCTGAAAGGTGGCAGATGAGGTTTAACAATGATAAATGTAAGGTTATACACATGGGAAGAGGGAATCAATATCACCATTACACACTGAACGGGAAACCACTGGGTAAATCTGACAGGGAGAAGGACTTGGGGATCCTAGTTAATGATAAACTTACCTGGAGCAGCCAGTGCCAGGCAGCAGCTGCCAAGGCAAACAGGATCATGGGGTGCATTAAAAGAGGTCTGGATACACATGATGAGAGCATTATACTGCCTCTGTACAAATCCCTAGTTAGACCGCACATGGAGTACTGTGTCCAGTTTTGGGCACCGGTGCTCAGGAAGGATATAATGGAACTAGAGAGAGTACAAAGGAGGGCAACAAAATTAATAAAGGGGATGGGAGAACTACAATACCCAGATAGATTAGCGAAATTAGGATTATTTAGTCTAGAAAAAAGACGACTGAGGGGCGATCTAATAACCATGTATAAGTATATAAGGGGACAATACAAATATCTCGCTGAGGATCTGTTTATACCAAGGAAGGTGACGGGCACAAGGGGGCATTCTTTGCGTCTGGAGGAGAGAAGGTTTTTCCACCAACATAGAAGAGGATTCTTTACTGTTAGGGCAGTGAGAATCTGGAATTGCTTGCCTGAGGAGGTGGTGATGGCGAACTCAGTCGAGGGGTTCAAGAGAGGCCTGGATGTCTTCCTGGAGCAGAACAATATTGTATCATACAATTATTAGGTTCTGTAGAAGGACGTAGATCTGGGTATTTATTATGATGGAATATAGGCTGAACTGGATGGACAAATGTCTTTTTTCGGCCTTACTAACTATGTTACTATGTTACTATGTTACTATTTAAACGTATGGAAAACAAAATCCGCAGTGCAGATGCTGAGAAAAAAACGCACAGAAACGCAGCAGTGTTTTTTCTGCAGCATGTCAATTCTTTGTGCGGTTTACATCTGCTCCTCAATAGGAATCTGCAGGTGTAAAACTGCAGGTGGAATCCGCACAAAAAACGCGGTAAATCCGCGGGTAATCCACAGTGCGGTTTACCTGCAGATTTTGCAAAAACAGTGCGGAAAAATCTGCACACCAATCCGCAACGTGTGCACATAGCCTCAATCTCTTGCACTTTATAGTTCAGTATTACAGTAAATATAACGACCTCCTATGCAGCCCAGACCCCTTCTAGGAAGGCCCCCCAAATGCCTTGGCACCGCAGGGGCACCCTGCGACCGCCCTGTATGGGGTGCAAATGTGCGTCCATCGGGGTGTGCAGGCTGCTAAGAACCACTGTAATGTCTGTTAGTGATTGACAGCAGCGCCTGGTTAGACTGCAGTGATTGGTGCTGGCCCCGACCCCTGTGTTAGAGGCGAAGCCAGTAATTGCCCCCATATGGAGCCTGCTCTATACAACATATGACTTTCATATGTGTTTGTTGTGGTCCGGGTAGTGGGTTAAGTAGTAGCGGAATCAGCCATATTTTTCTACTGCTGGCCAACCCCTTTAATACATGAAGATGACTCCTTATGAAAAGCCTCCCAGGACCCGACAAGGCTCCATACCTCAGACACGGTGTGCTGTCCTTCAGGGGCCCCTCAGTTGTCACGGTGTTGGCACTACCTGCCAGGTTCCTGCTTTTTGACGACAGAGGCTGACTCGTGGGTTCAGGAAACGGCGAGATGCTGTCCGGGTCGGGGGTCATGATGTCCTCCACCTCGTACTGCAGCCGAACTTCTAGGGACTTACAGGAAACAAAAGGATGAATCAGATGAGAGTGAAACGTGGAGCCGCATCCGCACATCTTACAATGATGTATAAAACTGCTCCTCGTGGGCGGAGCTCACAGTAAGCACGAGGCTCACAGTAAGCACGAGGCTCACAGTAAGCACGAGGCTCACAGTATGCACGAGGCAAATCTATGGGGGTCTTTTTCTTGTCAGCACTTACCGCTATCTCCGTTACCACCTCGTGTTTGCTGAATCTGTAGATAATGACGTACGCCGACACTCCCGCAACACACAAGATTCTACTTTCCGGGCACCAAGACATCATCTGGATGGCAAAGGGGTCGTCTTCCACTATTTCCGCCGTCTGCTTCCCTTCCCCCGGCTTCAGCTTCTCAAACACCTTGGATGTCTTCAGCTTGTACAGCATCTGGAGACTGGCTGCAAAAATCAAATGAAAGCAGGGGGCTGACGCCGGGCAGGGACAGGAAGGAGAACAACAGTCATTGTACATTGTGTGCTGGGAAATGGAGAAACGGCCGAGTCTGACAATACTGCATTAGACAGGGATACCGAGGAGCCACCATGCAGAGAATATCACGTGTCCAACCGCTGGGCCTCAAGTCTCTGCCTTCATGGTACAAATTCTGCAAAAGCCGAAGCATCATCGCTGGTCAAAGGAGGACAAGAGAACTGAGCGACAACCAAGATGGCAAAATGCAGGGCTGCAAGGAACAGAGGAGGGTCTCTACACCACGAGAACCCAGTCTAGAAAGCCCATCTCTAAAGATATATCACCTGACCAGTCAGAGAAGCAGATAAGGAATTAATAGGCAGAATGTCATTATCCTGTTATAGGGCAACTATGTGTCTGGCATAATAACCCGAAGTCAGAGGACGAGAGGGGCCCCAACACACAAACTCTCAGCCACTTCCAGACATTTTAGTCCTCCTCCAGACCCTTCTGTCCCATCAAAACTTCTCTTTCCCTTCAAACTACTTGCAGACTCCTCTGCCCTACTCCTCTAGATTCCTCTGTAATCCTACAGTCTCCTGAACTCCTCCTCCAGACTCCTCTGTCCCCTTCCACTCTCCTCTGTCCCTTTCCAGTCTCCTTTGTTCTCCTCCATTCTCTTGTCCTCCTCCATTCTCCTCTGTCCTCCTGCATTCTCCTCCACTCTCCTCTGTCCTCTTCCAGTCTTCTCTGTCCACTCTGTCTCCCACTCTCCTCTGTCCTCTCTCATTCTCCTCTGTCCTCCTCCACTCTCCACTGTCTTCTTCCAGTCTCCTCTGTGGTCCTCCAATCTCCTCTGTCCTCCTCCATTCTCCTCCACTCTCCTCTGTCCTCCTCCATTCTCCTCCACTCTACTCTGTCCTCCTCCACTCTCCTCCTCCATTCCCCTCTGTCCTCCTGCATTCTCCTCCACTCTCCTCTGTCCTCCTCCACTCTCCTCTGTCCTCCTCCACTCTCCTCTGTCCTCCTCGACTCCTCCTCCATTCTCCTCTGTCCTCCTGCATTCTCCTCTGTCCTCCTCCACTCTCCCCTGTCCTCCATTCTCCTCTGTCCTCCTGCATTCTCATCCACTCTCCTCTGTTCTCCTCCACTCTCTTCTGTCCTCCTCCACTCTCCTCTGTCCTCCTCCACTCTCCTCTGTCCTCCTCAACTCTCCTCTGTCCTCCACTCTCCTCTGTCCTCCATTCTCCTCTGTCCTCCTGCATTCTCCTCCACTCTCCTCTGTCCTCCACTCTCCTCTGTCCTCCTGCATTCTCCTCCAATCTCCTCTGTCCTCCATTCTCCTCTGTCCTCCTGCATTCTCCTCCACTCTCCTTTGTCCTCTGTTGTGATAGGTAATTCAGTACCACAATGGACATAGAGGTCAGAGCACATACAGTGACCTGACAATAACCCAAAAACATAGAACGAGCTCTGAGACGTGGGAACTCTGCTGACCGCAATCCTTAATCCTCTCAAACACACTAGAGGCAGCCGTGGATTGCGCCTAACGCTCCCTATGCAACTCGGCACAGCCTGAGAAACTAGATAGCCTGAAGATAGAAAATAAGCCTACCTTGCCTCAGAGAAATACCCCAAAGGAAAAGGCAGCCCCCACATATAATGACTGTGAGTTAAGATGAAAAGACAAACGTAGAGATGAAATAGATTTAGCAAAGTGAGGCCCGACTTTCTGAACAGAGCGAGGATAGGAAAGGTAACTTTGCGGTCAACACAAAACCCTACAAAAACCACGCAAAGGGGGCAAAAAGACCCTCCGTACCGAACTAACGGCACGGAGGTACACCCTCTGCGTCCCAGAGCTTCCAGCAAGCAGGAAAAAACAAATAGACAAGCTGGACAGAAAAAAACAGAAAACAAAATAGCAAAGCAGAACTTAGCTATGCAGAGCAGCAGGCCACAGGAACGATCCAGGAGGAAACAGGTCCAATACTAGAACATTGACTGGAGGCCAGGATCAAAGCACTAGGTGGAGTTAAATAGAGCAGCACCTAACGACTTCACCACATCACCTGAGGAAGGAAACTCAGAAGCCGCAGTACCACTTTCCTCTGCCAACGGAAGCTCACAGAGAGAATCAGCCGAAGTACCACTTGTGACCACTGGAGGGAGCTCTGCCACAGAATTCACAACAGTACCCCCCCCCCCCTTGAGGAGGGGTCACCGAACCCTCACCAGAGCCCCCAGGACAACCAGGATGAGCCATATGAAAGGCACAAACAAGATCGGGAGCATGGACATCAGAGGCAAAGACCCAGGAATTATCTTCCTGAGCATAACCCTTCCACTTAACCAGATACTGGAGTATCCGTCTTGAAACACGAGAATCCAAAATCTTCTCCACAATATACTCCAACTCCCCCTCCACCAAAACCGGGGCAGGAGGATCAACAGATGGAACCATAGGTGCCACGTATCTCCGCAACAATGACCTATTGAATACGTTATGTATGGAAAAAGAATCTGGAAGGGTCAGACGAAAAGACACAGGATTAAGAACCTCAGAAATCCTATACGGACCAATGAAACGAGGTTTAAACTTAGGAGAGGAAACCTTCATAGGAATATGACGAGAAGATAACCAAACCAAATCCCCAACACGAAGTCGGGGACCCACACAGCGTCTGCGATTAGCGAAACGTTGAGCCTTCTCCTGGGACAAGGTCAAATTGTCCACTACATGAGTCCAAATCTGCTGCAACCTGTCCACCACAGTATCCACACCAGGACAGTCCGAAGACTCAACCTGCCCTGAAGAGAAACGAGGATGGAACCCAGAGTTGCAGAAAAACGGCGAAACCAAGGTAGCCGAGCTGGCCCGATTATTAAGGGCGAACTCAGCCAAAGGCAAAAAGGACACCCAGTCATCCTGATCAGCAGAAACAAAGCATCTCAGATATGTTTCCAAGGTCTGATTGGTTCGTTCGGTCTGGCCATTAGTCTGAGGATGGAAAGCCGAGGAAAAAGACAAGTCAATGCCCATCCTACCACAAAAGGCTCGCCAAAACCTCGAAACAAACTGGGAACCTCTGTCAGACACGATATTCTCTGGAATGCCATGTAAACGAACCACATGCTGGAAGAACAATGGCACCAAATCAGAGGAGGAAGGTAATTTAGACAAGGGTACCAAATGGACCATCTTAGAGAAGCGATCACAGACCACCCAAATGACTGACATCTTTTGAGAGACGGGAAGATCTGAAATAAAATCCATAGAGATATGTGTCCAAGGCCTCTTCGGGACCGGCAAGGGCAAAAGCAACCCACTGGCACGAGAACAGCAGGGCTTAGCCCGAGCACAAATCCCACAGGACTGCACAAAAGTACGCACATCCCGCGACAGAGATGGCCACCAAAAGGATCTAGCCACTAACTCTCTGGTACCAAAGATTCCAGGATGACCAGCCAACACCGAACAATGAACCTCAGAGATAACTTTATTCGTCCACCTATCAGGGACCAACAGTTTCTCCGCTGGGCAACGATCAGGTTTATTATCCTGAAATTTTTGCAGCACCCGCCGCAAATCAGGGGAGATGGCAGACACAATTACTCCCTCTTTGAGGATACCCGCCGGCTCAGATAAACCCCGGAGAGTCGGGCACAAAACTCCTAGACAGAGCATCCGCCTTCACATTTTTAGAGCCCGGAAGGTACGAAATCACAAAGTCAAAACGGGCAAAAAACAGCGACCAACGAGCCTGTCTAGGATTCAACCGCTTGGCAGACTCGAGATAAGTCAAGTTCTTATGATCAGTCAAGACCACCACGCGATGCTTAGCTCCTTCAAGCCAATGACGCCACTCCTCGAATGCCCACTTCATGGCCAGCAACTCTCGATTGCCCACATCATAATTTCACTCAGCAGGCGAAAACTTCCTGGAAAAGAAGGCGCATGGTTTCATCACCGAGCAATCAGAACTTCTCTGCGACAAAACAGCCCCTGCTCCAATCTCAGAAGCATCAACCTCGACCTGGAACGGGAGCGAAACATCTGGTTGACACAACACAGGGGCAGAAGAAAAACGACGCTTCAACTCTTGAAAAGCTTCCACAGCAGCAGAAGACCAATTGACCACATCAGCATCCTTCTTGGTCAAATCGGTCAATGGTTTAGCAATACTAGAAAAATTGCAGATGAAGCGACGATAAAAATTAGCAAAGCCCAGGAACTTTTGCAGACTTTTCAGAGATGTCGGCTGAGTCCAATCATGGATGGCTTGGACCTTAACAGGGTCCATCTCGATAGTAGAAGGGGAAAAGATGAACCCCAAAAATGAAACCTTCTGAACACCAAAGAGACACTTTGATCCCTTCACAAACAAAGAATTAGCACGCAGGACCTGAAACACCGTTCTGACCTGCTTCACATGAGACTCCCAATCATCCGAGAAGATCAAAATGTCATCCAAGTACACAATCAGGAATTTATCCAGGTACTCTCGGAAGATGTCATGCATAAAGGACTGAAATACTGATGGAGCATTAGAAAGCCCGAATGGCATTACTAGATACTCAAAATGGCCCTCGGGCGTATTAAATGCAGTTTTCCATTCATCGCCTCGCTTAATACGCACAAGATTATACGCACCACGAAGATCTATCTTGGTGAACCAACTAGCCCCCTTAATCCGAGCAAACAAATCAGATAACAACGGCAAGGGGTACTGAAATTTAACCGTGATCTTATTTAGAAGGTGGTAATCTATACAAGGTCTCAGTGAACCATCCTTCTTGGCTACAAAAAAGAACCCTGCTCCTAATGGCGACGATGACGGGCGAATATGCCCCTTCTCCAAGGACTCCTTCACATAACTCCGCATAGCGGCGTGCTCAGGCACAGATAAATTAAACAGTCGACCTTTTGGGAATTTACTACCAGGAATCAAATCGATAGCACAATCACAATCCCTATGCGGAGGTAGGGTATCGGACTTGGGCTCATCAAATACATCCCGGTAATCAGACAAGAACTCTGGAACCTCAGAAGGGGTGGATGACGAAATAGTCAGAAATGGGACATCACCATGTACCCCCTGACAACCCCAGCTGGACACAGACATGGATTTCCAATCTAATACTGGATTATGGACTTGTAGCCATGGCAACCCCAACACGACCACATCATGCAGATTATGCAACACCAGAAAGCGAATAACCTCCTGATGTGCAGGAGCCATGCACATGGTCAGCTGGGTCCAGTACTGAGGCTTATTCTTGGCCAAAGGCGTAGCATCAATTCCTCTCAATGGAATAGGACACTGCAAGGGCTCCAAGAAAAACCCACATCGCCTAGCATACTCCAAGTCCATCAAATTCAGGGCAGCGCCTGAATCCACAAATGCCATGACAGAATATGATGACAAAGAGCAGATCAAGGTAACGGACAGAAGAAATTTTGACTGTACTGTACCAATGGTGGCAAACCTAGCGAACCGCTTAGTGCGCTTAGGACAATCAGAGATAGCATGAGTGGAATCACCACAGTAGAAACACAGCCCATTCAGACGTCTGTGTTCTTGCCGTTCAACTCTGGTCAAAGTCCTATCGCACAGCATAGGCTCAGGTTTAAGCTCAGGTAATACCGCCAAATGGTGCACAGATTTACGCTCACGCAAGCGTCGACCGATCTGAATGGCCAAAGACATAGACTCATTCAGACCAGCAGGCATAGGAAATCCCACCATGACATCCTTAAGGGCTTCAGAGAGACCTTTTCTGAAAATAGCTGCGAGCGCACCTTCATTCCACTGAGTGAGTACGGACCACTTTCTAAATTTCTGACAATATACCTCTATCTCATCCTGACCCTGACACAGAGCCAGCAAATTTTTCTCTGCCTGATCCACTGAATTAGGTTCATTGTACAGCAATCCGAGCGCCAGGAAAAACGCATCGATATTACTTAATGCAGGATCTCCTGACGCAAGAGAAAATGCCCAGTCCTGAGGGTCGCCACGTAAAAAAGAAATAATGATCCTAACTTGTTGAACTGGGTCACCAGAGGAGCGAGGTTTCAAAGCCAGAAATAGTTTACAATTATTTTTGAAACTCAGAAATTTAGTTCTATCTCCAAAAAACAAATCAGGAATAGGAATTCTCGGTTCTAACATAGAATTCTGAACCACAAAGTCTTGAATATTTTGTACTCTTGCCGTGAGCTGATCCACACATGAAGACAGACCATTAATGTCCATCGCTACACCTGTGTCCTGAACCACCCAAATGTCTAGGGGGAAAAAAAGGCAAAACACAGTGCAGAGAAAAAAAAATGGTCTCAGAACTTCTTTTTTCCCTCTATTGAGAATCATTAGTACTTTTGGCCTCCAGTACTGTTGTGATAGGTAATTCAGTACCACAATGGACATAGAGGTCAGAGCACATACAGTGACCTGACAATAACCCAAAAACATAGAACGAGCTCTGAGACGTGGGAACTCTGCTGACCGCAATCCCTAATCCTCTCAAACACACTAGAGGCAGCCGTGGATTGCGCCTAACACTCCCTATGCAACTCGGCACAGCCTGAGAAACTAGCTAGCCTGAAGATAGAAAATAAGCCTACCTTGCCTCAGAGAAATACCCCAAAGGAAAAGGCAGCCCCCACATATAATGACTGTGAGTTAAGATGAAAAGACAAATGTAGAGATGAAATAGATTTAGCAAAGTGAGGCCCGACTTTCTGAACAGAGCGAGGATAGGAAAGGTAACTTTGCGGTCAACACAAAACCCTACAAAAACCACGCAAAGGGGGCAAAAAGACCCTCCGTACCGAACTAACGGCACGGAGGTACACCCTCTGCGTCCCAGAGCTTCCAGCAAGCAGGAAAAAACAAATAGACAAGCTGGACAGAAAAAAAACAGAAAACAAAATAGCAAAGCAGAACTTAGCTATGCAGAGCAGCAGGCCACAGGAACGATCCAGGAGGAAACAGGTCCAATACTAGAACATTGACTGGAGGCCAGGATCAAAGCACTAGGTGGAGTTAAATAGAGCAGCACCTAACGACTTCACCACATCACCTGAGGAAGGAAACTCAGAAGCCGCAGTACCACTTTCCTCCACCAACGGAAGCTCACAGAGAGAATCAGCCGAAGTACCACTTGTGACCACAGGAGGGAGCTCTGCCACAGAATTCACAACAGTCCTCCTCCACTCTCCTCTGTCCTCCTCCACTCTCCTCTGTCCTCCACTCTCCTCTGTCCTCCATTCTCCTCTGTCCTCCTGCATTCTCCTCCAATCTCCTCTGTCCTCCTCCACTCTCCTCTATCCTCCATTCTCCTCTGTCCTCCTGAATTCTCCTCCACTCTCCTTTGTCCTCCTCCATTCTCCTCTGTCCTCCTCCATTCTCCTCTGTCCTCCACTCTCCTCTGTCCTCCTCCACTCTCCTCTGTCCTTCTCCACTCTCCTCTGTCCCTCTCCTCTTCCAGTCTGATCTTATATTAGGTTTTTTTGTGGTATCTTACATTCTACATTTCTATTTTTGCACTATTACTTATATTACTTTAATTATATTGTACCATTTATTATATTGCACTTTATCTACAATAAACCTTTGATATAAATTCTAGTGCTCCTATGCAATTAAATTGATTATTATCTGCTCCTCCAGCCAAAGGTGCATATAAAGTATATAGATGCCATGCAGCTTATACCTGTGATTTTCCATTCTGCACACCCCGCTCCCCTCACACAGATATATGTTTAGTGTTATCCATATATTTTTATATTTCGTTTTTTATCATGTGTGATCTCTGTTACCTTCTCTACTCAGAAGATTTAATTCCCCCAAACAATGGAATAAATGATGTGTGGATGGGGTGAGAGGGGCGCGTGGGGTGAAAGAGGCGCGTGGGGTGAGAGGAGCGCATGGGGCGTGCGGGGCGACCAGCACTCTACAGAGGTCTATGACACTCGTCACTTTGGCTAGGCTTATTTGGCAGCCGTGATTTCTGCTGGGAGAAGCCGCTCCGGCTGCAGCCAGTGATGTGCAGTCGGCATCTCCAGGCACAAGCTGGAACCTAACCGCGGGAGATAAGCGGCGGCTCGCTTCGCTCACGTGGAAGAATCTCTCCGGGTCTTTGCTTCACTCATTTTATGTTTACAGATCATGAAAAATCTCATCCGCAACAAATGTGAAGTAAGATCATGTATCCGTAGTGAAGACGGAGCGGAATATGCCATTCATAGAGCTATGAGGACACCATCAGCAACAGTGGTACCAAAGAGATCATCGGCAGTGGTACTACAGAGATCAGTGGCACTAGTATCACAGAGGTCAGGGGCAGTGGAACCACAGAGATCAGGGGCAGTGGTACTATAGAGACCAGCAACAATTGTACTTCAGTGATCAGCAGCACTAGTACCACAGAAATCAGCTGCAGTGGTACCAGAGATCAGTGGCAGTGATACCACATCAGTCACGGGCATTAGTACCAGAGATCAGCGGCAGTAGTGCCACAGGGATCAGGTGCAGTGGTACTACAGAGATCAGCAACAATTGTACCTCAGTGATTAGCAGCACTGGTACCACAGACATCATTGGAAGTAGTATCACAGAGGTCAGGGGCAGTGGTACCACAGAGATTAGCGGCAGTAGTGCCACAGAGATCAGGGGCAGTGGTACCACAGAGATCAGCAGCAGTAGTGCCACACAGATCAGGGGCAGTGGTACCACAGAGATCAGGGGCAGTGGTACCACAGAGATCAGCGGCAGTAGTGCCACAGAGATCAGCGGCAGTAGTGCCACAGAGATCAGGGGCAGTGGTACCACAGAGATCAGCGGCAGTAGTGCCACAGAGATCAGGGGCAGTGGTACCACAGAGATCAGTGGCAGTAGTGCCACAGAGATCAGCGACAGTAGTGCCACAGAGATCAGGGGCAGTGGTACCACAGAGATCAGGGGCAGTAGTGCCACAGAGATCAGGGGCAGTGGTACCACAGAGATCAGCAGCACTAGTGCCACACAGATCAGGGGCAGTGGTACCACAGAGATCAGCGGCAGTAGTGCCACAGAGATCAGCGGCAGTAGTGCCACAGAGATCAGGGGCAGTGGTACCACAGAGATCAGTGGCAGTAGTGCCACAGAGACCAGAGGCATTGGTACCACAGAGATCAGTGGAAGTAGTGCCAGAGAGATCAGTGGCAGTCGTGCCACACATCAGCAGCAGTGGTACCACAGAGTTCATAAGGAGTTGTATTACAAAGATCAGCAGCAATGGTGTAGTACCGCACTGGCAGATGTACCAAAGATCAGCAAGAGGGATACCACAGAGATCAGGGGCAGTGGTGTCACAGAGATCAGTAGTAGTGGTACCACAAAGACCACTGGCAGTGATACCACGGAGATCTGTGACAGTAGTATCACAGAGATCAGTGACAGTGGTACCACAGAGATCATGGGCAGTGGTACCAAAGAGGTCAGTAGTAGTGGTACCACAGAGATCAGATCAGCAACTACCACAGGGATCAGCGGCAGTGGTGCCACACAGATCAGCGGCAGTGGTACCACAGAGATTAGTAGCAGTGGTATTACAGAGATCAGGGGCAGTGGTACCACAGAGATCAGGGACAATACTATCACAGAGATCAGAGGTACTACAAAGAACAGTAGCAGTGGTATCACAGAGATCAGTAGTAGTGGTATCACAGAGATCAGTAGCAGTGGTATCACAGAGATCAGTAGCAGTGGTATCACAACAATGGTACCACAGAGATCAGCGTTAGATGATGAGAGGCCGCTTATTGACAGCAGCTAGCATGTGACACAACAATGCCCCGGCCTTCGGGAACATCGGCGCCTCTGCAGGAGATGAGTGCACATCGGAATTACTGTAATATGGAACCTAAATTGATTCCCTTAAGGAACATTAACACCTAAAAGGTGACCATGAAGTGAGAGTCTCCTCGTGCTGCCGCCCAATACTTTCAGGATCTCTGCTTACACTCACTGGGAACATTCCTGTCTACGTTCACACAATCGCTCTGCTTCTACTCACTGGGAACATTCCTGTCTACGTTCACACAATCGCTCTGCTTACACTCACTGGGAACATTCCTGTCTATGTTCACACAATCGCTCTGCTTCTACTCACTGGCAGCGAGCAAAGATCCAGAAGACGGTGAAGAACAAAGAGCTCTGGGTGCAGAAGTATCCGTTCTGCACTGGCATCTGGGTGTACACTGGGGGGCACAGAGCCCCCAAAGTCAGGAGCTGGGAGCTTCCATGTCATGTCCTTTACCTCCAGTCCCCCAGCACTAAGCAGCGGGGGGCATGGCTTTGGGAGGGGTGGACCTTTAACTCCCGCAGTTTTGTTAGTATAACTATGCAGACTTTAAGCAAAAGTGATTCTGCTTTGAGGGGACCCCACCCTGTGCCGTACACTTATGTATACACCGTGTTCCAAATTATTATGCAAATGACATTTTTCTCTGATTTTCCTAAATGGTCGGTGTCAAATGTCAGTCTAACAAAAGCCATCACCCGTTAGATTATACATCGAAGTTTATTGAAGAAACCTCCCAATGATAACAGTATAATCTCCAAAATGAATAAAACCCCACAATGCACTGATCCAAATTATTAGGCCCAGTAGAATTTCTAAACATTCGATATAAAGAACTGAAAAGTCTCATTTGTGGAATCTGCAGCATTAGGCGGTCACATTCACTGAGCAAAAAAGCTATTTAACGCCAAAACCTCCTAACATCGGAGCCTTCTTTATCTCCTTTTATGCCCATAGCAGCCAATGACTCAGATTCTTTGCAGCATGAGATGGGGCATTGTCAGCATGAAGAGGATTTTGCTCCTGGTTTCTGCTTTTTATACCATGGAAGAAAGTTGTCAGTCAGAAACTCTATATACTTTGCAGAGGTCATTTTCACACCTTCAGGAACCTTAAAGCGTCCTACCAGCTGTTTCCCCATGATTCCGGGCCAAAACATGACTCCTCCACCTCCTTGCTGACGTCGCAGCCTTGTTGGGACATGGTGGCCATCCACCAACCATCCACTACTCCATCCATCTGGACCATCCAGGGTTGCTCGACACTCATCAGTAAACAAGACTGTTTGGAAATTAGTGTTCATGTATGTCTGGGCCCACTGCAATGGTTTCTGCTTGTGAACACTGTTTAGGGGTGGCCGAATAGTAGGTTTATGCACCACAGCAAGCCTTTGGAGGATCCTACACCTTGAAGTTCGAGGGACTCCAGAGGCACCAGCAGCTTCAAATATCTGTTTGATGGTTTGTAATGGTATTTTAGCAGCTGCTCTCTTAATCCAATTAATTTGTCTGGCAGAAACCTTCCTCATTATGCCTTTATCTGCATGAACTCTGTCTGTGCTCAATTCAGTCACAAATCTCTTAACAGTACGATGATCACTCTTAAGTTTTCGTGAAATATCTAATGTTTACATCCCTTGTCCAAGGCATTGCACTATTTAACGCTTTTCGGCAGCAGAGAGATCCTTTTTATTTCCCATATTGCTTGAAACCTGTGGCTGCTTAATAATGTGGAACATCATTTATAAGTAGTTTTCCTTTAATTAGAATCACCTGGAAAACTAATTATCACGTGTTGAAGAATGATTCCAGCGATCCATTGAGACCTGAGACACAATACCATCTACGAGTTTATTTGAAAAATAAAACAATTAAATCTTTATGACACAAATCCAATTTGCATAATAATTTGGAACATGGTGTACAGATCCTGTGTATCCAGGTTATCACTCCTCAGCAGATATGTGTGATCTGCATACTGAATCCCTGTGCCATATACTTATGTATACAGATCCTGTGTATCCAGGTTATCACTCCTCACCATATATGTGTGATCTGCATACTCAATCCCTGTGCCATATACTTATGTATACAGATCCTGTGTATCCAGGTTATCACTCCACATCATATATGTGTGATCTGTATACAGACTCCATCCCTGTGCCATATACTTATGTATACAGATCCTGTGTATCCAGGTTATCACTCCTCATCATATATGTGTGATCTGTATACAGACTCCATCCCTGTGCCATATACTTATGTACACAGATCCTGTGTATCCAGGTTATCACTCCTCACCATATATGTGTGATCTGTCTACAGACTCCATCCCTGTGCCATATACTTATGTACACAGATCCTGTGCATCCAGGTTATCACTCCTCACCATATATGTGTGATGTGCATACTCAATCCCTGGGCTGTATATTTAACCTGGATACACAGGATCTATATACAGTTGTCCTCAAACGTTTACACGCCCTTTTTCAGAGAATATGAATGATAACAATTTTTCTCCACTCATGGTTAGAGGTTGGGTGAAGCCATTTATCGTCAGACTGCTGTGTTTTCTCTTTATAAATCATAGTGAGGATCAAGGAGGATCACAAGGAAATGGACGGCATGTGACTTAAATATGAGAGTCTGAGCAAAGGGTCTGAAGACTTATGACCATGTGATATTTCAGTTTTTCTTTTTTATTAAATTTTCAAAAATTTCTACATTTGTTTTTTTCAGTGAAGATGGGGTGCAGAGTGAACATTAACCCCTCTGTGACCTTAGACGTACTATCCCGTCGAGGTGCCCTGGGCTTATCTGACCCTGGACGGGATAGTACGTCATAGCCGATCGGCCGCGCTCACGGGGGGAGCGCGGCCGATCGCGGCCGGGTGTCAGCTGCTTATCGCAGCTGACATCCGGCACTATGTGCCAGGAGCGGTCACGGACCGCCCCCGGCACATTAACCCCTGGCACACCGCGATCAAAGATGATCGCGATGTGCCGGCGGTGCGGGGAAGCACCGCGCAGGGAGGGGGCTCCCTGCGGGCTTCCCTGAGCCCCCCGCAGCAACGCGATGTGATCGCGTTGCTGCGAGGGTCTCCTCACCTCCCTCCCTGCTCGAGCCCCGGATCCAAGATGGCCGCGGATCCGGGTCCTGCAGGGAGGGAGGTGGCTTCACAGAGCCTGCTCAGAGCAGGCACTGTGAAGGCTGCAGCGCTGCATGTCAGATCAGTGATCTGACAGAGTGCTGTGCAAACTGTCAGATCACTGATCTGTGATGTCCCCCCCTGGGACAAAGTAAAAAAGTAAAAAAAAAATTTTCCAAATGTGTAAAAAAAATAAAAAAAAATATTCCAAAATAATGAAAAAAAAAAAAAAATATTATTCCCATAAATACATTTCTTCATCTAAATAAAAAAAAAAACCCAATAAAAGTACACATATTTAGTATCGCCGCGTCCGTAACGACCCGACCTATAAAACTGTCCCACTAGTTAACCCCTTCAGTAAACACCGTAAGAAAAAAAAAAAAAAAACGAGGCAAAAAACAACGCTTTATTATCATACCGCCGAACAAAAAGTGGAATAACACGCGATCAAAAGGACAGATATAAATAACCATGGTACCGCTGAAAGCGTCATATTGTCCCGCAAAAAAAGAGCCGCCATACAGCATCATCAGCAAAACAATAAAAAAGTTATAGTCCTGAGAATAAAGCGATGCAAAAATAATTATTTTTTCTGTAAAATAGTTTTTATCGTATAAAAGCACCAAACCATAAAAAAATGATATAAATGAGGTATCGCTGTAATCGTACTGACCCGAAGAATAAAACTGATTTATCAATTTTACCAAACGCGGAACGGTATAAACGCCTCCCCCAATAGAAATTCATGAATAGCTGGCTTTTGGTCATTCTTCCTCACAAAAATCGGAATAAAAAGCGATAAAAAAATGTCACGTGCCCAAAAATGTTTTCAATAAAAACGTCAACTCGTCCCGCAAAAAACAAGACCTCACATGACTCTGTGGACCAAAATATGGAAAAATTATAGCTCTCAAAATGTGGTATTGCAAAAAATATTTTTTACAATAAAAAGGGTCTTTCAGTGTGTGACGGCTGCCAATCATAAAAATCCGCTAAAAAACTCGCTATAAAAGTAAATCAAACCCCCCTTCATCACCCCCTTAGTTAGGGAAAAATAAAAAAAAATGTATTTATTTCCATTTTCCCATTAGGGTTAGGGCTAGGGTTAGTGCTAGGGCTAGGGTTAGGGCTAGGGTTAGGGCTAGGGTTAGGGCTAGGGTTAGGGCTAGGGCTAGGGTTAGGGCTAGGGTTAGGGCTAGGGTTAGGGCTAGGGTTAGGGTTAGGGCTAGGGTTAGGGCTAGGGCTAGGGTTAGGGCTAGGGCTAGGGTTAGGGTTAGGGCTAGGGTTAGGGCTAGGGTTAGGGCTAGGGCTAGGGCTAGGGTTAGGGCTAGGGTTAGGGCTAGGGTTAGGGTTAGGGTTGGGGCTACAGTTAGGGTTGGGGCTAAAGTTAGGGTTAGGGTTTAGATTACATTTACAGTTGGGAATAGGGTTGGGATTAGGGTTAGGGGTGTGTCAGGGTTAGAGGTGTGGTTAGGGTTACCGTTGGAATTAGGGTTAGGGGTGTGTTTAGATTAGGGTTTCAGTTATAATTGGGGGGTTTCCACTGTTTCGGCACATCAGGGGCTCTCCAAACACGACATGGCGTCCGATCTCAATTCCAGCCAATTCTGCGTTGAAAAAGTAAAACAGTGCTCCTTCCCTTCCGAGCTCTCCTGTGTGCCCAAACAGGGGTTTACCCCAACATATGGGGTATCAGCGTACTCAGGACAAATTGGACAACAACTTTTGTGGACCAATTTCTCCTGTTACCCTTGGGAAAATACAAAACTGGGGGCTAAAAAATAATTTTTGTGGGAAAACAAAAAGATTTTTTATTTTCACGGCTCTGCGTTATAAACTGTAGTGAAACACTTGGGGGTTCAAAGTTCTCACAACACATCTAGATAAGTTCATTGAGGGGTCTAGTTTCCAATATGGGGTCACTTGTGGGGGGTTTCTACTGTTTAGGTACATTAGGGGCTCTGCAAACGCAATGTGACGCCTGCAGACCAATCCATCTAAGTCTGCATTCCAAATGATGCTCCTTCCCTTCCGAGCCCTCCCATGCGCCCAAACGGTGGTTCCCCCCCACATATCGGGTATCAGCGTACTCAGGACAAATTGGACAACAACATTTAGGGTCCAATTTCTCCTGCTAACCTTGGAAAAATACAAAACTGGGGGCTAAAATATAATTTTTGTGGAAAAAAAAATATTTTTTATTTGCATGGCTCTGCGTTATAAACTGTAGTGAAATACTTGGGGGTTCAAAGCTCTCACAACACATCAAGATGAGTTCCTTAGGGGGTCTACTTTCCAAAATGGTGTCACTTGTGGGGGGTTTCTACTGTTTAGGTACATTAGGGGCTCTGCAAACGCAATGTGACGCCTGCAGACCATTCCATCTAAGTCTGCATTCCAAATGGCGCTCCTTCCCTTCCGAACCCTCCCATGCGCCCAAACGGTGGTTCCCCCCCACATATGGGGTATCAGCGTACTCAGGACAAATTGGACAACAACTTTTGGGGTCCAATTTCTCCTGTTACCCTAGGGAAAATACAAAACTGGGGGCTAAAAAATAATTTTTGTGGGAAAAACATTTTGTTTTATTTTTATGGCTCTGCATTATAAACTTCTGTGAAGCCCTTGGTGGGTCAAAGTGCTCACCACACATCCAGATAAGTTCCTTAGGGGGTCTACTTTCCAAAATGGTGTCACTTGTGGGGGGTTTCAATGTTTAGGCACATCAGTGGCTCTCCAAACGCAACATGGCGTCCCATCTCAATTTCTGTCAATTTTGCATTGAAAAGTCAAACTGCGCTCCTTCCCTTCCGAGCTCTCCCATGCGCCCAAACAGTGGTTTACTGCCACATATGAGGTATCAGCGTACTCAGGACAAATTGGACAACAACTTTTGAGGTCCAATTTCTTCTCTTACCCTTGGAAAAATAAAAAATTGGGGGCAAAAATATAATTTTTGTGAAAAAATATGATTTTTTATTTTTACGGTTCTGCATTATAAACTTCTGTGAAGCACTTGGTGGGTCAAAGTGCTCACCACACATCCAGATAAGTTCCTTAGGGGGTCTACTTTCCAAAATGGTGTCACTTGTGGGGGGTTTCAATGTTTAGGCACATCAGTGGCTCTCCAAACGCAACATGGCGTTCCATCTCAATTCCTGTCAATTTTGCATTGAAAAGTCAAATAGCGCTCCTTCCCTTCCGAGCTCTCCCATGCGCCCAAACAGTGGTTTACTGCCACATATGGGGTATCAGCGTACTCAGGACAAATTGGACAACAACTTTTTGGGTCCAATTTCTCCTGTTACCCTTGGTAAAATAAAACAAATTGGAGCTGAAGTAAATTTTTTGTGTAAAAAAGTTAAATGTTCATTTTTATTTAAACATTCCAAAAATTCCTATTAAACACCTGAAGGGTTAATAAACTTCTTGAATGTGGTTTTGAGCACCTTGAGGGGTGCAGTTTTTAGAATGGTGTCACACTTGGGCATTTTCTATCATATAGACCCCTCAAAATGACTTCAAATGAGACGTGGTCCCTAAAAAAAAATGGTGTTGTAAAAATGAGAAATTGCTGGTCAACTTTTAACCCTTATAACTCCCTAACAAAAAAAAAATTGGTTCCAAAATTATGCTGATGTAAAGGAGACATGTGGGAAATGTTACTTATTAAGTATTTTGTGTGACATATCTCTGTGATTTAATTGCATAAAAATTCAAAGTTTGAAAATTGCGAAATTTTCAAAATTTTCGCCAAATTTCCGTTTTTTTCACAAATAAACGCAGGTACTATCAAAGAAATTTTACCACTATCATGAAGTACAATATGTCACGAGAAAACAATGTCAGAATCACCAGGATCCGTTGAAGCGTTTCGGAGTTATAACCTCATAAAGGGACAGTGGTCAGAATTGTAAAAATTGGCCTGGTCATTAACGTGCAAACCACCCTTGGGGGTAAAGGGGTTAATGAGAAAAAAATTAACCTTCTAGAATTTACCAAATGGCTGTGATGAAACAAAGAGTGAGAAATGTAAAGGGGTCTGAATACTTTCCGTACCCGCTGTATATAGCTTTTAGGGACACTATAATATCTTTCTCTTTACTTTTCGGTTAGTAGTAAGTGGGTGTAAGAAATTATTACTGCAAAGAGTTTATGAAAAAAAGGAAAGCTTTTGTCCAGGGGGCTTAGCGGCTACATAATGGTGGTTCCTAGAACCAGAATCTGTGAGTTACGTGCGGTACAATGGTTTTGGGAAATGACACATTTAGGCTGTGTGCACATGCTGCGGATCCGCAGCGGATTTGGCCGCTGCGGGTCCGCAGCAGTTTTCCCAAAGTTTACAGTACAATGTAAACCTATGGGGAAAAAAAAACGCTGTGCACATGCTGCGGAAAAAGCCGCGCGGAAACGCTGCGGATTATTTTCCGCAGCATGTCAATTGTTTATGCGGATTCCGCAGCGGGTTTCAACCAGCACCAATAGGAAAGTGCTGGTGAAAACCCGCAGAAGAATCCGCAGAACAAACCGCTAGAAAATCCGCAGTGAAAACCGCAGTGGTTTTGCACTGCGGATTTTCCAAATCCGCTGCGGAAAAATCCGCAGGAAAATCCGCAGCGTGGGCACATACCCTAACAGGTATCGCACTGTGGTCGCCCCATTATTATGCCTGCTTTCCACATTCCCTATTACGGGATTTTAGCGGCTGTTATTTCTCTTTAGTTACCGGACTATCGGACACAATGTAGTAGCGTTGCATGGTGTAAATCAATCTGTTGTTACTCTGGAGTTTTGTGACTTGTAGGCACAGTCTTTCCATGTAGGACCGACTGTTGGCTTCTTGGCTGATGGCTTCTTGGCTGATGGCTTCTTGGCTGATGGCGGTCGAGTCCATTTAACCCCTTTCCCTCGGATGGGATAGTAGGTCCGAGGTCAGAACCTCCGCCTTGATGTGGGCTCCGGCGGTGCGCCCGCATCAAAGCCGCGACATGTCAGCTGTTTTGTACAGCTGACATGTGCCCGCAATAGCAGCGGGTGGAATCACGATCCACCCGCCGCTATTAACTAGTTAAATGACGCTATCAAACGCTGACAGCAGCATTTAACTAGCGCTTCCGACCATTGGGCCGGAAATGAGAGCATCGCCGACCTCCATCACGTTATCGGGGGTCAGCGATGCATCGGCATGACAGCCAGAGGTCTATTGAAGACCTCTATGGTTGTTGATGCCAAATTGCTGTGAGCGCCACCCTGTGGCCGGCGCTCATAGCAATGCAGTGATTCTCCTACACAGAGGTGATCTGACCATCGTTCCTATGTAGCAGAGCCGATCGAGTTGTGCCAGCTTCTAGTCTCCCATGGAGGCTATTGAAGCATGGCAAAAGTAAAAAGAAATGTTTTCAAAATATGAAAAAAATTAAAAAAAATATAAAAGTTTAAATCACCCCTCTTTCGCCCCATTTAAACTAAAACAATGAAAAAAAATCAAACCTATACCTATTTGGCATGGCCGCGTTCAGAATCGCCCGATCGATCAATACAAAAAAAGGATTAACCTGATCGCTAAACGGCGCAGCGAGAAAAAAAAATTAGAAATGCCAGAATTACGGGGGGTTTTTTCGTCGCAAAAAAGCCAAACAAAAAACAAGTGTGGGATTGCACTTTTTTTGCAATGTCACGTCACCTGGAATTTTCTTTCCGTTTTCTAGTACACGATATGGTAAAACCAATGGGGTCGTTCAAAAGTACAACTCGTCCTGCAAAACATAAGCCCTCAAATGGCCATATTGACGGAAAAATAAAAAAGTTATGGCTCTGGAAAGAAGGGGAGCGAAAAACAAAAACACAAAACCGAAAAAAGCTCCGGTCATTAAGGGGTTAATCCTGTGATTTAAAAAAAGCTGTGGCCATTTTGACAACCAACAAAATGTGTTTGGTGTATTTATTCCAGTGCCTGGGTTTACTGTAGTTATGGTGGTGTTAAGATGGAGTGGGGGTCCGTCCCATATCCAAACGTCATGGTCAGGCAGTACGGAAGGCCTGGTACTTACTGGCAGAGGCGTCCCAGAACTTCACAGAACCGTCCGCGTGACTGAGAACATAAAGGAGACAAAGGTAAGAGCTCGGCGCAGGCGGCATCACGGAGGGTAACAGAAGTGATAACAATAATGCCCACAACAGACAGAAGAAAAGCCACAATCAGGAGAGAAACAGCAGAGCGGCGGCACCACGAACCATCATGGAAAACAAAATGGAACATTGTTACATCCAGAGGCTGAAAAGTGAGAGCAAAAGTCTCATCACTGAGTGTTTGTTACAATGTATCGTGTCTACAGAGCCCAGGATCAGCTGCTGGACAGACACTATACCTGCACTGACACACGGCACTGTACATCAGACACAATGGTCACAAACCCTCAGCTGTGACAAATATCACACACCTTCCTGACTGCATGTGAAGCTCCATGTCTGAGATAAGCAGGTTTTTGAAAAAATGAAACGTTAAAACATAACCTTTACTCTGTTACTAGATAAAAAGTGGTATAAACAAACAGTGCCACTAAGGTGCTAGTGCTGACACATACAAAAACAGAAACGAACAACCCATAAAATATCTCACTGCCTCGGATCACTCCAAAGGGCCACAAAAATGGTCACCATTCGGAGACACAAGAACATATCCCGACGCTAGAGGCGTACCTCATGCCACATAGGAGGAAAACCCCCCCTGCTAATATCATCAAATGAGTAGTAGTGAACTACCCCGTGCCCATCGGGGATCACACACTATGAAGCAGTAAATGTAACGGGGGGTGCCTCTCACTAAGGTGCTCTATAGGGGATATAAAGTACAGTATAGGTAGATCCTGAAATAGCAGTATGCAAACGCGATATACTAAATGTACTGAACATAAAAGAGCATATCCTTACCTAACATAGGTATTATGTGGACTAAGTATCTCCCAACCGGAGGCCAGACAACAGATAACACCGTTTTCCACTGAGGGAACCTCTCAAGGTGTGTGTCTAATATGTCACCTAATGGGATAAAATGGGAGGGAGGCATATTTCAAGCAGGATACCATAAGGCGGATGTTTGGAAAAAACGCTAAAGGGTCCGGCTCAATCCATCTCTGCAGAAGGACTGTGATAGTCATCAGAATAAGCAGATGAGTACATGTTTAATTGGTGGACATAAGATTTTATCCCATTAGGTGGCATATTAGACACACACCTTGAGAGGTTCCCTCAGTGGAAAACGGTGTTATCTGTTGTCTGGCCTCCGGTTGGGAGATGCTTAGTCCACTTAATATCTATGTTATGTAAGGATATGCTCTTTTATGTTCAGTACATTTAGTATATCGCGTTTGCATACTGCTATTTCAGGATCTACTTATACTGTACTTTATATCCCCTATAGAGCACCTTAGTGAGAGGCACCCCCCGTTATATTTACTGCTTCATAGTGTGTGATCCCCGATGGGCACGGGGTAGTTCACTACTACTCATTTGATGATATTAGCAGGGGGGGGGTTTTCCTCCTATGTGGCATGAGGTACGCCTCTAGCGTCGGGATATTTTCTTGTGTCTCCGAATGGTGACCATTTTTGTGGCCCTTTGGAGTGATCCGAGGCAGTGAGATATTTTATGGGTTGTTCGTTTCTGTTTTTGTATGTGTCAGCACTAGCACCTTAGTGGCACTATTTGTTTATACCACTTTTTATCTAGTAACAGAGTAAAGGTTATGTTTTAACGTTTCATTTTTTCAAAAACCTGCTTATCTCAGTACTTGTTTCTTCAGTTTTTGACGCATTTGTTCTAAGCCAGGCTAGTTTAAGAAGCTCCATGTCAGAGAAAATCAACTGTGATTACAGATGTAATGGAAGCTCAAACATTTCATCATAAACCCGAGAGGAGCGCAGCTCAGGAGATAAGAGGCCGAGCTCCCGGCGGAGCACACACAGAGGAGAATGGAGTCAACAGAAAGCCCAGGCTTCATGGCTAAGCGCTCCCATCTCATGAGCTGCACCTCTCAGGGGTATGGGGGAAGTGTCTGATCAATAGGTGGGGGGGAGTGTCTGATCAATAGGTGGGGGGAGTGTCTGATCAATAGGTGGGGGGAAGTGTCTGAGCAATAAGTGGGAGGAAGTGTCTGAGCAATAGGTGGGGGGAAGTGTCTGAGCAATAAGTGGGGGGAAGTGTCTGAGCAATAGGTGGGGGGAAGTGTCTGAGCAACAGGTGGGGGGAAATGTCTGATCAATAGGTGGGGGAAGTGTCTGATCAATAGGTGGGAGGAAGTGTCTGAGCAATAGGTGGGGGGAAGTGTCTGAGCAACAGGTGGGGGGAAGTGTCTGAGCAATAGGTGGGAGGAAGTGTCTGAGCAATAGGTGGGGGGAAGTGTCTGAGCAATAAGTGTGGGGAAGTGTCTGAGCAATAGGTGGGGGGAAGTGTCTGAGCAACAGGTGGGGGGAAGTGTCTGAGCAACAGGTGGGGAAGTGTCTGAACAACAGGTGGGGGGAAGTGTCTGAGCAAAAGGTGGGGGGAAATGTCTGATCAATAGGTGGGGGAAGTGTCTGATCAATAGGTGGGAGGAAGTGTCTGAGCAATAGGTGGGGGGAAGTGTCTGAGCAACAGGTGGGGGGAAGTGTCTGAGCAACAGGTGGGGGGAAGTGTCTGAACAACAGGTGGGGGGAAGTGTCTGAGCAATAGGTGGGGGAAGTGTCTGAACAACAGGTGGGGGAAGTGTCTGATCAATAAGGGGAAGTGTCTGAGCAAAAGGTGGGGGGAAGTGTCTTATCAATAGGTGGGGGAAGTGTCGGAGCAATAGGAGGGGGAAGTGTCTAAGCAATAGGTGGGGGGAAGTGTCTGATCAATAGGTGGGGAATTGTCTGATCAATAGGTGGGAGGAAGTGTCTGAGCAATAGGTGGGGGGAAGTGTCTGAGCAACAGGTGGGGGGAAGTGTCTGAGTAATGGAGGAAGTGTATGAGTAATAGGTGGGGAAGTGTCTGAGCAATAGGTGGGGGGAAGTGTCTGAGCAATAGGTGGGGAAAGTGTCTGAGAAATAGGTGGGGTAACATAGTAACATAGTAACATAGTTAGTAAGGCCGAAAAAAGACATTTGTCCATCCAGTTCAGCCTATATTCCATCATAATAAATCCCCAGATCTACGTCCTTCTACAGAACCTAATATTGTTCTGCTCCAGGAAGACATCCAGGCCTCTCTTGAACCCCTCGACTGAGTTCGCCATCACCACCTCCTCAGGCAAGCAATTCCAGATTCTCACTGCCCTAACAGTAAAGAATCCTCTTCTATGTTGGTGGAAAAACCTTCTCTCCTCCAGACGCAAAGAATGCCCCCTTGTGCCCGTCACCTTCCTTGGTATAAACAGATCCTCAGCGAGATATTTGTATTGTCCCCTTATATACTTATACATGGTTATTGGATCGCCCCTCAGTCGTCTTTTTTCTAGACTAAATAATCCTAATTTCGCTAATCTATCTGGGTATTGTAGTTCTCCCATCCCCTTTATTAATTTTGTTGCCCTCCTTTTGTACTCTCTCTAGTTCCATTATATCCTTCCTGAGCACCGGTGCCCAAAACTGGACACAGTACTCCATGTGCGGTCTAACTAGGGCCCGTGCTCAGTGCCCTTGCAGGAATTGGCCCGCGCTCAGTGCCCTTGCAGGAATCGGCCCGCGCTCAGTGCCCTTGCAGGAATCGGCCTGTGCTCGGTGCCCTTGCAGGAATCGGCCCACGCTCAGTGCCCTGCAGGAATCAGCCTGCGCTCAGTGCACTTGCAGGAATCGGCCCACGCTCAGTGCCCTTTCAGGAATCGGCCCACGTTCAGTGCCCTGAAGGAATCAGCCTGCGCTCAGTGCACTTGCAGGAATCGGTCCACGTTCAGTGCCTTGCAGGAATCGACCCACGTTCAGTGCCCTGCAGGAATCGGCCTGTGCTCTGTGCATTTGCCGATTTGCTCAGCGATGGAATATCTGGAGCATCCAGGTGCAGCCAGGAAGGTATGTAAAGACACCTATTTCACCATCCTTCCCAGCAATGTAATGGGTGACTGTAAGGTTATGCTCATATCACGTTTTATCCTACGTTCAGTGGCTCCCTCAAGGTTTACGGCTGAACCCTTGTAAAATGGGATTTGAGCTTTACAAAGCTACATAACTTTTCCAGATGCAATATTTGGGCAGATTTACGGCTCCCTGGTAATCAGTACTGCCAGATACACAAGAGCAGCATACAGACAGCGTGCCACGTCTTCTGGAGCTGCTTATGGCAGAAACATGACAATCTGCTGCATTACTGGTGTGGAAGGACAGGGCAGACTCCACTCCTGGCGTCCAGGGCGAGGGCTTCATAACCAGACTGAGGAAGCTCCTTTATGAAGGCGAAACCTGCGCACATGGCAGCTCCCAACCATCATAAGTATACTTCCGTATTTCTCACATTTATAGCCCCTTCCCCCGCTGGGTCAAGGTCTTACCCTGTCACAATGATTTCGGGGTACGCCGTTGTCCCAAGGTTCCATATGCCGCCTGTTATCGGCCATTCCTGCACAAAACATCAGACATTTGTCAGACCAATGAAGGAGAAATCAGACTGTATACAGCACATCACCTTCATCTATGGTAACGGATGGCTCTCTCGCTCTCTTTGTCTTTTCACACCTCTTTTTTTTAATACCTCCAGCTCCAGCTCCATCTCCCCAGTGCACGGCTGCATCTTCATCTCTAACCACAATGCACTGCACATCTCCATCTCCTCCTCTCTCACCACACTGCACATCTCCACCTCCTCCTCCCTCACCACACTGCACATCTCCACCTCCTCCTCCCTCACCACACTGCACATCTCCACCTCCTCCTCCCTCATCACACTGCGCATCTCCACCTCCTCCTCCCTCATCACACTGCACATCTCCACCTCCTCCTCCCTCATCACATTGC
This sequence comes from Ranitomeya imitator, assembly GCF_032444005.1. Classification (NCBI taxonomy): domain Eukaryota; kingdom Metazoa; phylum Chordata; class Amphibia; order Anura; family Dendrobatidae; genus Ranitomeya; species Ranitomeya imitator. The sequence goes on along the minus strand of NC_091284.1, from coordinate 11,621,735 downwards.
ACATCTCCACCTCCTCCCTCATCACACTGCACATCTCCACCTCCTCCTCCCTCATCACATTGCACATCTCCACCTCCTCCCTCATCACACTGCGCATCTCCACCTCCTCCTCCCACATCACACTGTGCATCTCCACCTCCTCCTCCCTCATCACACTGCACATCTCCACCTCCTCCTCCCTCATCACATTGCACATCTCCACCTCCTCCCTCATCACACTGAGCATCTCCACCTCCTCCTCCCTCATCACACTGTGCATCTCCACCTCCTCCTCCCTCATCACACTGCACATCTCCATCTCCTCCTCCCTCATCACATTGCACATCTCCATCTCCTCCTCTCTCATCACACTGCACATCTCCATCTTCTCCTCCCTACTCACTGTACATTTCCACCTCCTCCCTCATCACACTGTGCATCCCCACCTCCTCCTCCCTCATCACACTGCACATCTCCATCTCCTCTTCCCTCATCACATTGCACATCTCCATCTTCTCCTCCCTCATCACACTGCACATCTCCATCTTCTCCTCCCTCATCACACTGTGCATCTCCACCTCCTCCTCCCTCATCATATTGCACATCTCCATCTTCTCCTCCCTCATCACACTGCACATCTCCATCTCTCTCATCACATTGCACATCTCCACCTCCTCCTCCCTCATCACATTGCACATCTCCATCTTCTCCTCCCTCATCACACTGCGCATCTCCACCTCCTCCTTCCTCATCACATTGCACATCTCCATCTTCTCCTCCCTCATCACACTGCACATCTCCATCTTCTCCTTCCTCATCACACTGCACATTTCCACCTCCTCCTCCCTCATCACATTGCACATCTCCATCTTCTCCTCCCTCATCACACTGCACATCTCCATCTTCTCCTCCCTCATGACACTGCACATCTCCATCTCTCTCATCACATTGCACATCTCCATCTTCTCCTACCTCATCACACTGCACATTTCCACCTCCTCCTCCCTCATTACATTGCACATCTCCATCTCCTCCTCCCTCATCACACTGCACATCTCCATCTCCTCCTCTCTCATTACATTGCACATCTCCATCTCCTCCTCCCTCATCACACTGTGCATCTCCATCTTCTCCTCCCTCATGACACTGCACATCTCCATCTTCTCCTCCCTCATCACACTGCACATCTCCACCTCCTCCTTCCTCATTACATTGCACATCTCCATCTCCTCCTCCCTCATCACACTGCACATCTCCATCTCCTCCTTTCTCATTACATTGCACATCTCCATCCCCTCCCCCCTCATCACACTGCACATCTCCATCTTCTCCTCCCTCATCACATTGCACATCTCCACCTCCCCCTCCCTCATCACACTGCACATCTCCATCTCCTCCTCCCTCATCACACTGCGCATCTCCACCTCCTCCTCCCTCATCACATTGCACATCTCCATCTTCTCCTCCCTCATGACACTGCACATCTCCATCTCTCTCATCACATTGCACATCTCCATCTTCTCCTACCTCATCACACTGCACATTTCCACCTCCTCCTCCCTCATTACATTGCACATCTCCATCTCCTCCTCCCTCATCACACTGCACATCTCCATCTCCTCCTCTCTCATTACATTGCACATCTCCATCTCCTCCTCCCTCATCACACTGTGCATCTCCATCTTCTCCTCCCTCATGACACTGCACATCTCCATCTTCTCCTCCCTCATCACACTGCACATCTCCACCTCCTCCTTCCTCATTACATTGCACATCTCCATCTCCTCCTCCCTCATCACACTGCACATCTCCATCTCCTCCTTTCTCATTACATTGCACATCTCCATCTCCTCCCCCCTCATCACACTGCACATCTCCATCTTCTCCTCCCTCATCACATTGCACATCTCCACCTCCCCCTCCTTCATCACACTGCACATCTCCATCTCCTCCTCCCTCATCACACTGCGCATCTCCACCTCCTCCTCCCTCATCATATTGCACATCTCCATCTTCTCCTCCCTCATCACACTGCACATCTCCACTTCCTCCTTCCTCATCACACTGCACATTTCCACCTCCTCCTCCCTCATCACACTGCACATCTCCACCTCCTCCCTCATCACACTGCACATCTCCACCTCCTCCCTCATCACACTGCACATCTCCACCTCCTCCTCCCTCATCACACTGCGCATCTCCACCTCCTCCTCCCTCATCACACTGCACATCTCCATCTTCTCCTCTCTCATCATACTGCACATCTCCATCTCCTCCTCTCTCATCACACTGCACATCTCCACCTCCTCCTCCCTCATTACATTGCACATCTCCATCTCCTCCTCCCTCATCACACTGCACATCTCCATCTTCTCCTCCCTCATGACACTGCACATCTCCATCTTCTCCTCCCTCATCACACTGCGCATCTCCACCTCCTCCTCCCTCATTACATTGCACATCTCCATCTCCTCCTCCCTCATCACACTGCACATCTCCATCTTCTCCTCCCTCATCACATTGCACATCTCCACCTCCCCCTCCCTCATCACACTGCACATCTCCATCTTCTCCTCCCTCATCACACTGCACATCTCCATCTCCTCCTCTCTCATCACACTGCACATCTCCATCTTCTCCTCCCTCATCACACTGCGCATCTCCACCTCCTCCTCCCTCATCATATTGCACATCTCCATCTTCTCCTCCCTCATCACACTGCACATCTCCATCTCTCTCATCACACTGCACATCTCCACTTCCTCCTTCCTCATCACACTGCACATTTCCACCTCCTCCTCCCTCATCACACTGCACATCTCCACCTCCTCCCTCATCACACTGCACATCTCCACCAACTCCCTCATCACACTGCACATCTCCACCTCCTCCTCCCTCATCACACTGCGGATCTCCACCTCCTCCTCCCTCATCACACTGCACATCTCCATCTTCTCCTCCCTCATCACACTGCACATCTCCATCTTCTCCTCCCTCATCACACTGCACATCACCATCTTCTCCTCCCTCATCACACTGTGCATCTCCACCTCCTCCTCCCTCATCATATTGCACATCTCCATCTTCTCCTCCCTCATCACACTGCACATCTCCATCTCTCTCATCACATTGCACATCTCCACCTCCTCCTCCCTCATCACATTGCACATCTCCATCTTCTCCTCCCTCATCACACTGCGCATCTCCACCTCCTCCTCCCTCATCACATTGCACATCTCCATCTTCTCCTCCCTCATCACACTGCACATCTCCATCTTCTCCTCCCTCATCACACTGCACATTTCCACCTCCTCCTCCCTCATCACATTGCACATCTCCATCTTCTCCTCCCTCATCACACTGCACATCTCCATCTTCTCCTCCCTCATCACACTGTGCATCTCCACCTCCTCCTCCCTCATAACATTGCACATCTCCATCTTCTCCTCCCTCATGACACTGCACATCTCCATCTCTCTCATCACATTGCACATCTCCATCTTCTCCTACCTCATCACACTGCACATTTCCACCTCCTCCTCCCTCATTACATTGCACATCTCCATCTCCTCCTCCCTAATCACACTGCACATCTCCATCTCCTCCTCTCTCATTACATTGCACATCTCCATCTCCTCCTCCCTCATCACACTGTACATCTCCATCTTCTCCTCCCTCATGACACTGCACATCTCCATCTTCTCCTCCCTCATCACACTGCACATCTCCACCTCCTCCTCCCTCATTACATTGCACATCTCCATCTCCTCCTCCCTCATCACACTGCACATCTCCATCTCCTGCTCTCTCATTACATTGCACATCTCCATCTCCTCCCCCCTCATCACACTGCACATCTCCATCTTCTCCTCCCTCATCACATTGCACATCTCCACCTCCCCCTCCCTCATCACACTGCACATCTCCATCTCCTCCTCCCTCATCACACTGCACATCTCCACCTCCTCCTCCCTCATCACATTGCACATCTCCACCTCCTCCCTCATCACACTGAGCATCTCCACCTCCTCCTGCCTCATCACACTGTGCATCTCCACCTCCTCCTCCCTCATCACACTGCACATCTCCATCTCCTCCTCCCTCATCACATTACACATCTCCATCTCCTCCTCTCTCATCACACTGCACATCTCCATCTTCTCCTCCCTACTCACTGTACATTTCCACCTCCTCCCTCATCACACTGTGCATCCCCACCTCCTCCTCCCTCATCACACTGCACATCTCCATCTCCTCTTCCCTCATCACATTGCACATCTCCATCTTCTCCTCCCTCATCACACTGCACATCTCCATCTTCTCCTCCCTCATCACACTGTGCATCTCCACCTCCTCCTCCCTCATCATATTGCACATCTCCATCTTCTCCTCCCTCATCACACTGCACATCTCCATCTCTCTCATCACATTGCACATCTCCACCTCCTCCTCCCTCATCACATTGCACATCTCCATCTTCTCCTCCCTCATCACACTGCTCATCTCCACCTCCTCCTTCCTCATCACATTGCACATCTCCATCTTCTCCTCCCTCATCACACTGCACATCTCCATCTTCTCCTTCCTCATCACACTGCACATTTCCACCTCCTCCTCCCTCATCACATTGCACATCTCCATCTTCTCCTCCCTCATCACACTGCACATCTCCATCTTCTCCTCCCTCATCACACTGTGCATCTCCATCTCTCTCATCACATTGCACATCTCCACCTCCTCCTCCCTCATCACATTGCACATCTCCATCTTCTCCTCCCTCATCACACTGCGCATCTCCACCTCCTCCTTCCTCATCACATTGCACATCTCCATCTTCTCCTCCCTCATCACACTGCACATCTCCATCTTCTCCTTCCTCATCACACAGCACATTTCCACCTCCTCCTCCCTCATCACATTGCACATCTCCATCTTCTCCTCCCTCATGACACTGCACATCTCCATCTCTCTCATCACATTGCACATCTCCATCTTCTCCTACCTCATCACACTGCACATTTCCACCTCCTCCTCCCTCATTACATTGCACATCTCCATCTCCTCCTCCCTCATCACACTGCACATCTCCATCTCCTCCTCTCTCATTACATTGCACATCTCCATCTCCTCCTCCCTCATCACACTGTGCATCTCCATCTTCTCCTCCCTCATGACACTGCACATCTCCATCTTCTCCTCCCTCATCACACTGCACATCTCCACCTCCTCCTTCCTCATTACATTGCACATCTCCATCTCCTCCTCCCTCATCACACTGCACATCTCCATCTTCTCCTCCCTCATCACATTGCACATCTCCACCTCCCCCTCCCTCATCACACTGCACATCTCCATCTCCTCCTCCCTCATCACACTGCGCATCTCCACCTCCTCCTCCCTCATCATATTGCACATCTCCATCTCCTCCTCCCTCATCACACTGCACATCTCCATCTTCTCCTCCCTCATCACACTGCACATCTCCATCTCCTCCTTTCTCATTACATTGCACATCTCCATCTCCTCCCCCCTCATCACACTGCACATCTCCATCTTCTCCTCCCTCATCACATTGCACATCTCCACCTCCCCCTCCCTCATCACACTGCACATCTCCATCTCCTCCTCCCTCATCACACTGCGCATCTCCACCTCCTCCTCCCTCATCATATTGCACATCTCCATCTTCTCCTCCCTCATCACACTGCACATCTCCACTTCCTCCTTCCTCATCACACTGCACATTTCCACCTCCTCCTCCCTCATCACACTGCACATCTCCACCTCCTCCCTCATCACACTGCACATCTCCACCTCCTCCCTCATCACACTGCACATCTCCACCTCCTCCTCCCTCATCACACTGCGCATCTCCACCTCCTCCTCCCTCATCACACTGCACATCTCCATCTTCTCCTCTCTCATCATACTGCACATCTCCATCTCCTCCTCTCTCATCACACTGCACATCTCCACCTCCTCCTCCCTCATTACATTGCACATCTCCATCTCCTCCTCCCTCATCACACTGCACATCTCCATCTTCTCCTCCCTCATGACACTGCACATCTCCATCTTCTCCTCCCTCATCACACTGCGCATCTCCACCTCCTCCTCCCTCATTACATTGCACATCTCCATCTCCTCCTCCCTCATCACACTGCACATCTCCATCTTCTCCTCCCTCATCACATTGCACATCTCCACCTCCCCCTCCCTCATCACACTGCACATCTCCATCTTCTCCTCCCTCATCACACTGCACATCTCCATCTTCTCCTCCCTCATCAAACTGCGCATCTCCACCTCCTCCTCCCTCATCATATTGCACATCTCCATCTTCTCCTCCCTCATCACACTGCACATCTCCATCTCTCTCATCACACTGCACATCTCCACTTCCTCCTTCCTCATCACACTGCACATTTCCACCTCCTCCTCCCTCATCACACTGCACATCTCCACCTCCTCCCTCATCACACTGCACATCTCCACCTCCTCCCTCATCACACTGCACATCTCCACCTCCTCCTCCCTCATCACACTGCGGATCTCCACCTCCTCCTCCCTCATCACACTGCACATTTCCACCTCCTCCTCCCTCATCACACTGCACATCTCCACCTCCTCCCTCATCACACTGCACATCTCCACCTCCTCCCTCATCACACTGCACATCTCCACCTCCTCCTCCCTCATCACACTGCGCATCTCCACCTCCTCCTCCCTCATCACACTGCACATCTCCATCTTCTCCTCTCTCATCATACTGCACATCTCCATCTCCTCCTCTCTCATCACACTGCACATCTCCACCTCCTCCTCCCTCATTACATTGCACATCTCCATCTCCTCCTCCCTCATCACACTGCACATCTCCATCTTCTCCTCCCTCATGACACTGCACATCTCCATCTTCTCCTCCCTCATCACACTGCGCATCTCCACCTCCTCCTCCCTCATTACATTGCACATCTCCATCTCCTCCTCCCTCATCACACTGCACATCTCCATCTTCTCCTCCCTCATCACATTGCACATCTCCACCTCCCCCTCCCTCATCACACTGCACATCTCCATCTTCTCCTCCCTCATCACACTGCACATCTCCATCTCCTCCTCTCTCATCACACTGCACATCTCCATCTTCTCCTCCCTCATCACACTGCGCATCTCCACCTCCTCCTCCCTCATCATATTGCACATCTCCATCTTCTCCTCCCTCATCACACTGCACATCTCCATCTCTCTCATCACACTGCACATCTCCACTTCCTCCTTCCTCATCACACTGCACATTTCCACCTCCTCCTCCCTCATCACACTGCACATCTCCACCTCCTCCCTCATCACACTGCACATCTCCACCTCCTCCCTCATCACACTGCACATCTCCACCTCCTCCTCCCTCATCACACTGCGGATCTCCACCTCCTCCTCCCTCATCACACTGCACATCTCCATCTTCTCCTCCCTCATCACACTGCACATCTCCATCTTCTCCTCCCTCATCACACTGCACATCACCATCTTCTCCTCCCTCATCACACTGTGCATCTCCACCTCCTCCTCCCTCATCATATTGCACATCTCCATCTTCTCCTCCCTCATCACACTGCACATCTCCATCTCTCTCATCACATTGCACATCTCCACCTCCTCCTCCCTCATCACATTGCACATCTCCATCTTCTCCTCCCTCATCACACTGCGCATCTCCACCTCCTCCTCCCTCATCACATTGCACATCTCCATCTTCTCCTCCCTCATCACACTGCACATCTCCATCTTCTCCTCCCTCATCACACTGCACATTTCCACCTCCTCCTCCCTCATCACATTGCACATCTCCATCTTCTCCTCCCTCATCACACTGCACATCTCCATCTTCTCCTCCCTCATCACACTGTGCATCTCCACCTCCTCCTCCCTCATAACATTGCACATCTCCATCTTCTCCTCCCTCATGACACTGCACATCTCCATCTCTCTCATCACATTGCACATCTCCATCTTCTCCTACCTCATCACACTGCACATTTCCACCTCCTCCTCCCTCATTACATTGCACATCTCCATCTCCTCCTCCCTCATCACACTGCACATCTCCATCTCCTCCTCTCTCATTACATTGCACATCTCCATCTCCTCCTCCCTCATCACACTGTACATCTCCATCTTCTCCTCCCTCATGACACTGCACATCTCCATCTTCTCCTCCCTCATCACACTGCACATCTCCACCTCCTCCTCCCTCATTACATTGCACATCTCCATCTCCTCCTCCCTCATCACACTGCACATCTCCATCTCCTGCTCTCTCATTACATTGCACATCTCCATCTCCTCCCCCCTCATCACACTGCACATCTCCATCTTCTCCTCCCTCATCACATTGCACATCTCCACCTCCCCCTCCCTCATCACACTGCACATTTCCATCTCCTCCTCCCTCATCACACTGCACATCTCCACCTCCTCCTCCCTCATCACATTGCACATCTCCACCTCCTCCCTCATCACACTGAGCATCTCCACCTCCTCCTCCCTCATCACACTGTGCATCTCCACCTCCTCCTCCCTCATCACACTGCACATCTCCATCTCCTCCTCCCTCATCACATTGCACATCTCCATCTCCTCCTCTCTCATCACACTGCACATCTCCATCTTCTCCTCCCTACTCACTGTACATTTCCACCTCCTCCCTCATCACACTGTGCATCCCCACCTCCTCCTCCCTCATCACACTGCACATCTCCATCTCCTCTTCCCTCATCACATTGCACATCTCCATCTTCTCCTCCCTCATCACACTGCACATCTCCATCTTCTCCTCCCTCATCACACTGTGCATCTCCACCTCCTCCTCCCTCATCATATTGCACATCTCCATCTTCTCCTCCCTCATCACACTGCACATCTCCATCTCTCTCATCACATTGCACATCTCCACCTCCTCCTCCCTCATCACATTGCACATCTCCATCTTCTCCTCCCTCATCACACTGCGCATCTCCACCTCCTCCTTCCTCATCACATTGCACATCTCCATCTTCTCCTCCCTCATCACACTGCACATCTCCATCTTCTCCTTCCTCATCACACTGCACATTTCCACCTCCTCCTCCCTCATCACATTGCACATCTCCATCTTCTCCTCCCTCATCACACTGCACATCTCCATCTTCTCCTCCCTCATCACACTGTGCATCTCCACCTCCTCCTCCCTCATCACATTGCACATCTCCATCTTCTCCTCCCTCATGACACTGCACATCTCCATCTCTCTCATCACATTGCACATCTCCATCTTCTCCTACCTCATCACACTGCACATTTCCACCTCCTCCTCCCTCATTACATTGCACATCTCCATCTCCTCCTCCCTCATCACACTGCACATCTCCATCTCCTCCTCTCTCATTACATTGCACATCTCCATCTCCTCCTCCCTCATCACACTGTGCATCTCCATCTTCTCCTCCCTCATGACACTGCACATCTCCATCTTCTCCTCCCTCATCACACTGTACATCTCCACCTCCTCCTTCCTCATTACATTGCACATCTCCATCTCCTCCTCCCTCATCACACTGCACATCTCCATCTCCTCCTTTCTCATTACATTGCACATCTCCATCTCCTCCCCCCTCATCACACTGCACATCTCCATCTTCTCCTCCCTCATCACATTGCACATCTCCACCTCCCCCTCCCTCATCACACTGCACATCTCCATCTCCTCCTCCCTCATCACACTGCGCATCTCCACCTCCTCCTCCCTCATCATATTGCACATCTCCATCTTCTCCTCCCTCATCACACTGCACATCTCCACTTCCTCCTTCCTCATCACACTGCACATTTCCACCTCCTCCTCCCTCATCACACTGCACATCTCCACCTCCTCCCTCATCACACTGCACATCTCCACCTCCTCCTCCCTCATCACACTGCGCATCTCCACCTCCTCCTCCCTCATCACACTGCACATCTCCATCTTCTCCTCTCTCATCATACTGCACATCTCCATCTCCTCCTCTCTCATCACACTGCACATCTCCACCTCCTCCTCCCTCATTACATTGCACATCTCCATCTCCTCCTCCCTCATCACACTGCACATCTCCATCTTCTCCTCCCTCATGACACTGCACATCTCCATCTTCTCCTCCCTCATCACACTGCGCATCTCCACCTCCTCCTCCCTCATTACATTGCACATCTCCATCTCCTCCTCCCTCATCACACTGCACATCTCCATCTTCTCCTCCCTCATCACATTGCACATCTCCACCTCCCCCTCCCTCATCACACTGCACATCTCCATCTTCTCCTCCCTCATCACACTGCACATCTCCATCTTCTCCTCCCTCATCACACTGCGCATCTCCACCTCCTCCTCCCTCATCATATTGCACATCTCCATCTTCTCCTCCCTCATCACACTGCACATCTCCATCTCTCTCATCACACTGCACATCTCCACTTCCTCCTTCCTCATCACACTGCACATTTCCACCTCCTCCTCCCTCATCACACTGCACATCTCCACCTCCTCCCTCATCACACTGCACATCTCCACCTCCTCCCTCATCACACTGCACATCTCCACCTCCTCCTCCCTCATCACACTGCGGATCTCCACCTCCTCTTCCCTCATCACACTGCACATCTCCATCTTCTCCTCCCTCATCACACTGCACATCTCCATCTTCTCCTCCCTCATCACACTGCACATCACCATCTTCTCCTCCCTCATCACACTGTGCATCTCCACCTCCTCCTCCCTCATCATATTGCACATCTCCATCTTCTCCTCCCTCATCACACTGCACATCTCCATCTCTCTCATCACATTGCACATCTCCACCTCCTCCTCCCTCATCACATTGCACATCTCCATCTTCTCCTCCCTCATCACACTGCGCATCTCCACCTCCTCCTCCCTCATCACATTGCACATCTCCATCTTCTCCTCCCTCATCACACTGCACATCTCCATCTTCTCCTCCCTCATCACACTGCACATTTCCACCTCCTCCTCCCTCATCACATTGCACATCTCCATCTTCTCCTCCCTCATCACACTGCACATCTCCATCTTCTCCTCCCTCATCACACTGTGCATCTCCACCTCCTCCTCCCTCATAACATTGCACATCTCCATCTTCTCCTCCCTCATGACACTGCACATCTCCATCTCTCTCATCACATTGCACATCTCCATCTTCTCCTACCTCATCACACTGCACATTTCCACCTCCTCCTCCCTCATTACATTGCACATCTCCATCTCCTCCTCCCTCATCACACTGCACATCTCCATCTCCTCCTCTCTCATTACATTGCACATCTCCATCTCCTCCTCCCTCATCACACTGTACATCTCCATCTTCTCCTCCCTCATGACACTGCACATCTCCATCTTCTCCTCCCTCATCACACTGCACATCTCCACCTCCTCCTCCCTCATTACATTGCACATCTCCATCTCCTCCTCCCTCATCACACTGCACATCTCCATCTCCTCCTCTCTCATTACATTGCACATCTCCATCTCCTCCTCCCTCATCACACTGCACATCTCCATCTTCTGCTCCCTCATCACACTGTACATCTCCATCTTCTCCTCCCTCATGACACTGCACATCTCCATCTTCTCCTCCCTCATCACACTGCACATCTCCACCTCCTCCTCCCTCATTACATTGCACATCTCCATCTCCTCCTCCCTCATCACACTGCACATCTCCATCTCCTCCTCTCTCATTACATTGCACATCTCCATCTCCTCCCCCCTCATCACACTGCACATCTCCATCTTCTCCTCCCTCATCACATTGCACATCTCCACCTCCCCCTCCCTCATCACACTGCGCATCTCCACCTCCTCCTCCCTCATCATATTGCACATCTCCATCTTCTCCTCCCTCATCACACTGCACATCTCCACTTCCTCCTTCCTCATCACACTGCACATTTCCACCTCCTCCTCCCTCATCACACTGCACATCTCCACCTCCTCCCTCATCACACTGCACATCTCCTCCTCCCTCATCACACTGCACATCTCCACCTCCTCCTCCCTCATCACACTGCGCATCTCCACCTCCTCCTCCCTCATCACACTGCACATCTCCATCTTCTCCTCTCTCATCATACTGCACATCTCCACCTCCTCCTCCCTCATTACATTGCACATCTCCATCTCCTCCTCCCTCATCACACTGCACATCTCCATCTTCTCCTCCCTCATCACATTGCACATCTCCACCTCCCCCTCCCTCATCACACTGCACATCTCCATCTCCTCCTCCCTCATCACACTGCACATCTCCACCTCCTCCTCCCTCATTACATTGCACATCTCCACCTCCTCCCTCATCACACTGCACATCTCCATCTTCTCTTCTCTCATCACACTGCACATCTCCATCTCCTCCTCTCTCATCACACTGCACATCTCCACCTCCTCCTCCCTCATTACATTGCACATCTCCATCTCCTCCTCCCTCATCACACTGCACATCTCCATCTTCTCCTCCCTCATGACACTGCACATCTCCATCTTCTCCTCCCTCATCACACTGCACATCTCCACCTCCTCCTCCCTCATTACATTGCACATCTCCATCTCCTCCTCCCTCATCACACTGCACATCTCCATCTTCTCCTCCCTCATCACATTGCACATCTCCACCCCCCCCCTCCCTCATCACACTGCACATCTCCATCTTCTCCTCCCTCATCACACTGCACATCTCCATCTCCTCCTCTCTCATCACACTGCACATCTCCATCTTCTCCTCCCTCATCACACTGCGCATCTCCACCTCCTCCTCCCTCATCATATTGCACATCTCCATCTTCTCCTCCCTCATCACACTGCACATCTCCATCTCTATCATCACACTGCACATCTCCACTTCCTCCTTCCTCATCACACTGCACATTTCCACCTCCTCCTCCCTCATCACACTGCACATCTCCATCTTCTCCTCCCTCATCACACTGCACATCTCCACCTCCTCCCTCATCACACTGCACATCTCCACCTCCTCCTCCCCCATCACACTGCGGATCTCCACCTCCTCCTCCCTCATCACACTGCACATCTCCATCTTCTCCTCCCTCATCACACTGCACATCTCCATCTTCTCCTCCCTCATCACACTGCACATCTCCATCTTCTCCTCCCTCATCACACTGTGCATCTCCACCTCCTCCTCCCTCATCATATTGCACATCTCCATCTTCTCCTCCCTCATCACACTGCACATCTCCATCTCTCTCATCACATTGCACATCTCCACCTCCTCCTCCCTCATCACATTGCACATCTCCATCTTCTCCTCCCTCATCACACTGCGCATCTCCACCTCCTCCTCCCTCATCACATTGCACATCTCCATCTTCTCCTCCCTCATCACACTGCACATCTCCATCTTCTCCTCCCTCATCACACTGCACATTTCCACCTACTCCTCCCTCATCACATTGCACATCTCCATCTTCTCCTCCCTCATCACACTGCACATTTCCACCTCCTCCTCCCTCATCACATTGCACATCTCCATCTTCTCCTCCCTCATCACACTGCACATCTCCATCTTCTCCTCCCTCATCACACTGTGCATCTCCTCCTCCCTCATCACATTGCACATCTCCATCTTCTCCTCCCTCATGACACTGCACATCTCCATCTCTCTCATCACATTGCACATCTACATCTTCTCCTACCTCATCACACTGCACATCTCCATCTCTCTCATCACACTGCACATCTCCACTTCCTCCTTCCTCATCACACTGCACATTTCCACCTCCTCCTCCCTCATCACACTGCACATCTCCACCTCCTCCCTCATCACACTGCACATCTCCACCTCCTCCCTCATCACACTGCACATCTCCACCTCCTCCTCATCACACTGCGGATCTCCTCCACCTCCTCCTCCCTCATCACACTGCACATCTCCATCTTCTCCTCCCTCATCACACTGCACATCTCCAGCTTCTCCTCCCTCATCACACTGCACATCTCCATCTCCTCCTCTCTCATCACACTGCACATTTCTGTAAAGTAAACTGCTCAATCCTTCTGTTTAGCAATGTAATCTGCACCAGTATTGCACACATCACAGTCCAGTGCGGCACTGTCCCTGGTCCCCGGGATGCAGGAGATTCACCTTGTTGCTGTATCCTTGCTTTTTGTGCTTCGCGCCAAGAGCATAGAGAACTAGAATAAACTCATGAGGGCAGTCTGCAAAATACTCCGTGCAGGTGACCGGGGACTCGTGGATGTCCATGGTGTAGGGGTTCTCGAAGATTGGAAAGCTGCCAGACAAAAAGCGAGGACACTGGTTATAATCCAAGAGGAACACTTACTGGATATTTCTCACATTTTTCATGTTTTTTCATAGCTCCGAGTATGCACAAGTCATCAGAGTTCCCACTACACAGGGAGTAGGCAACCGCACTGCCAGAGAAGACACTCACACTGCCACGGAGCAGGCACCCACACTGCCACTGATCTTACACCCGCACTGCCACGGAGCAGTCACCCACACTGCCACTGATCTTACACACGCACTGCCACGGAGCAGGCACCCACACTGCCACTGATCTTACACCCGCACTGCCACGGAGCAGTCACCCACACTGCCACTGATCTTACACACGCACTGCCACGGAGCAGGCACCCACACTGCCACTGATCTTACACACACACTGCCACGGAGCAGTCACCCACACTGCCACTGATCTTACACACGCACTGCCACGGAGCAGGCACCCACACTGCCACTGATCTTACACACACACTGCCACGGAGCAGGCACCCACACTGCCACAGAGAAGACACCCACACTGCCACGGAGCAGTCACCCACACTGCCACTGATCTTACACACGCACTGCCACGGAGCAGGCACCCACACTGCCACTGATCTTACACACACACTGCCACGGAGCAGGCACCCACACTGCCACAGAGAAGACACCCACACTGCCACGGAGCAGTCACCCACACTGCCACTGATCTTACACACACACTGCCACGGAGCAGGCACCCACACTGCCACAGAGAAGACACCCACACTGCAACTGAGCTTACACACACTGCCACAGAGCAGGCACCCCTACTGACACGGAGCAGGCACCTACAGTGACACGGAGCAGGCACCCACACTGCCACTGATCTTACACACGCACTGCCACGGAGCAGTCACCCGCATTGCAACAGAGAAGACACCCACACTGCCACTGATCTTACACACACACTGCCACAGAGCAGGCACCCCTACTGACACGGAGCAGGCACCTACACTGACACGGAGCAGGCACCCCTATTGCCACGGAGCAGGCACCCACAGTGACACAGAGCAGGCACCCACAGTGACACGGAGCAGGCACTTACAGTGACACGGAGCAGGCACCCCTACTGCTACGGAGCAGGCACCCACACTGCCACAGAGCAGGCACCCACACTGCCACAGAGCAGGCACCCACACTGCCACTGATCTTACACACGCACTGCCACAGAGCAGGCACCCACACTGACACGGAGCAGGCACCCCTACTGACACGGAGAGGAACCTACACTGCCACGGTGCAGGCACCCGCACTGCCACAGAGCTGGCACCCGCACTGTCACGGAGCAGGCACCCACACTGCCACAGAGCAGGCACCCACACTGCCATGGAGCAGGCACCCCTACTGACACGGAGCAGGCACCCACACTGCCACAGAGCAGGCACCCACACTGCCGTGGAGCAGGCACCCACACTGCCACTGATCTTACACACGCACTGCCACGGAGCAGTCACCCGCATTGCAACAGGGAAGACACCCACACTGCCACTGATCTCACACACACACTGCCACAGAGCAGGCACCCCTACTGACACGGAGCAGGCACCCCTATTGCCACGGAGCAGGCACCCACAGTGACACAGAGCAGGCACCCACAGTGACACAGAGCAGGCACCCACAGTGACACGGAGCAGGCACTTACAGTGACACGGAGCAGGCACCCCTACTGCTACGGAGCAGGCACCCCTACTGACACGGAGCAGGCACCCCTACTGACACGGAGCAGGCACCCACACTGCCACAGAGCAGGCACCCACACTGCCGTGGAGCAGGCACCCACACTGCCACTGATCTTACACACGCACTGCCACAGAGCAGGCACCCACACTGACACGGAGCAGGCACCCCTACTGACACGGAGAGGAACCTACACTGCCACGGTGCAGGCACCCGCACTGCCACAGAGCTGGCACCCGCACTGTCACGGAGCAGGCACCCACACTGCCACAGAGCAGGCACCCACACTGCCATGGAGCAGGCACCCCTACTGACACGGAGCAGGCACCCCTACTGACACGGAGCAGGCACCCACACTGCCACAGAGCAGGCACCCACACTGCCGTGGAGCAGGTACCTGTTATGGCTGGCAATCAGGCAACACAGCGTGCAGTAATCAGCGCACATACAGAGATCTGGCAATAACCAAAAACTATAGGACGAGCTCTGAGACGTGGAATCTCTGTAGACTGCAGTACCTGATCTATCCTCACACAACTATAAGCAGCAGTGGATTGCGCCTAACAACTACCTATGCAACTCGGCACTGCCTGAGGAGCTGACTAGCCTGAAGATAGAAATACAAGCCTGACTTACCTCAGAGAAATACCCCAAAGGAATAGGCAGCCCCCCACATATAATGACTGTTAGCAAGATGAAAAGACAAACGTAGGAATGAAATAGATTCAGCAAAGTGAGGCCCGATATTCTAGACAGAGCGAGGATAGCAAAGAGAACTATGCAGTCTACAAAAAACCCTAAAACGAAAACCACGCAAAGGGGCAAAAAGACCCACCGTGCCGAACTAACAGCACGGCGGTGCACCCCTCTGCTTCTCAGAGCTTCCAGCAAAAGACAATAGCAAGCTGGACAGAAAAAAACAGAAAACAAACTAGAAGCACTTATCTAGCAGAGCAGCAGGCCCAAGGAAAGATGCAGTAGATCCAACACTGGAACATTGACAAGGAGCAAGGAAGACAGACTCAGGTGGAGCTAAATAGCAAGGCAGCCAACGAGCTCACCAAAACACCTGAGGGAGGAAGCCCAGAGACTGCAATACCACTTGTGACCACAGAAGTGAACTCAGCCACAGAATTCACAACAGTACCCCCCCCTTGAGGAGGGGTCACCGAACCCTCACCAGAACCCCCAGGCCGACCAGGATGAGCCACATGAAAGGCACGAACAAGATCTGGGGCATGGACATCAGAGGCAAAAACCCAGGAATTATCTTCCTGAGCATAACCCTTCCATTTGACCAGATACTGGAGTTTCCGTCTAGAGACACGAGAATCCAAAATCTTCTCCACAATATACTCCAATTCCCCCTCCACCAAAACAGGGGCAGGAGGCTCCACAGATGGAACCATAGGTGCCACGTATCTCCTCAACAACGACCTATGGAATACATTATGTATGGAAAAGGAGTCTGGGAGGGTCAGACGAAAAGACACCGGATTGAGAATCTCAGAAATCCTATACGGACCAATAAAACGAGGTTTAAATTTAGGAGAGGAAACCTTCATAGGAATATGACGAGAAGATAACCAAACCAAATCCCCAACACGAAGTCGGGGTCCCACACGGCGTCTGCGATTAGCGAAAAGCTGAGCCTTCTCCTGGGACAAGGTCAAATTGTCCACTACCTGAGTCCAGATCTGCTGCAACCTGTCCACCACAGAATCCACACCAGGACAGTCCGAAGACTCAACCTGTCCTGAAGAGAAACGAGGATGGAACCCAGAATTGCAGAAAAATGGAGAGACCAAGGTAGCCGAGCTGGCCCGATTATTAAGGGCGAACTCAGCCAACGGCAAAAATGACACCCAATCATCCTGGTCAGCAGAAACAAAACATCTCAGATATGTTTCCAAGGTCTGATTGGTTCGTTCGGTCTGGCCATTAGTCTGAGGATGGAAGGCCGAGGAGAAAGATAGGTCAATGCCCATCCTACCACAAAAGGCTCGCCAGAACCTCGAGACAAACTGGGAACCTCTGTCAGAAACAATATTCTCAGGAATGCCATGTAAACGAACCACATGCTGGAAGAACAAAGGCACCAAATCAGAGGAGGAAGGCAATTTAACCAAGGGCACCAGATGGACCATTTTAGAAAAGCGATCACAGACCACCCAAATGACCGACATTTTTTGAGAAACGGGAAGGTCAGAAATGAAATCCATCGAAATATGTGTCCAAGGCCTCTTCGGGACCGGCAAGGGCAAAAGCAACCCACTGGCACGTGAACAGCAGGGCTTAGCCCTAGCACAAATTCCACAGGACTGCACAAAAGCAGGCACATCCCGTGACAGAGATGGCCACCAGAAGGATCTAGCAACCAACTCCCTGGTACCAAAGATTCCTGGATGACCGGCCAGCACCGAACAATGAAGTTCAGAGATAACTTTACTAGTCCACCTATCAGGGACGAACAGTTTCTCGGCCGGACAACGATCAGGTTTATTAGCCTGAAATTTCTGCAACACTCTCCGCAAATCAGGGGAGATGGCAGACACAATGACTCCTTCCCTGAGGATACTCGCCGGCTCAGATAACCCCGGAGAGTCGGGCACAAAACTCCTAGACAGAGCATCCGCCTTCACATTTTTAGAGCCCGGAAGGTATGAAATCACAAAATCAAAACGAGCAAAAAATAACGACCAACGGGCCTGTCTAGGATTCAAGCGCTTGGCAGACTCGAGATAAGTCAAGTTCTTATGATCAGTCAATACCACCACGCGATGCTTAGCACCCTCAAGCCAATGACGCCACTCCTCGAATGCCCACTTCATGGCCAGCAACTCTCGGTTGCCCACATCATAATTACGCTCAGCAGCAGAAAATTTCCTGGAAAAGAAAGCACATGGTTTGAACACTGAGCAACCAGAACCTCTCTGTGACAAAACCGCCCCTGCACCAATCTCAGAAGCATCAACCTCGACCTGGAACGGAAGAGAAACATCAGGTTGACACAACACAGGGGCACAGCAAAAACGACGCTTCAACTCCTGAAAAGCTTCCACGGCAGCAGAAGACCAATTAACCAAATCAGCACCCTTCTTGGTCAAATCGGTCAATGGTCTGGCAATGCTAGAAAAATTACAGATGAAGCGACGATAAAAATTAGCAAAGCCCAGGAATTTCTGCAGACTTTTTAGAGATGTCGGCTGAGTCCAATCCTGGATGGCCTGAACCTTAACCGGATCCATCTCGATAGTAGAAGGGGAAAAGATGAACCCCAAAAATGAAACTTTCTGCACACCGAAGAGACACTTTGATCCCTTCACGAACAAGGAATTAGCACGCAGTACCTGGAAAACCATTCTGACTTGCTTCACATGAGACTCCCAATCATCTGAGAAGATCAAAATGTCATCCAAGTAAACAATCAAGAATTTATCCAGATACTCACGGAAAATGTCATGCATAAAAGACTGAAAAACAGATGGAGCATTGGCAAGTCCGAACGGCATCACCAGATACTCAAAATGACCCTCGGGCGTATTAAATGCCGTTTTCCATTCATCTCCCTGCCTGATTCTCACCAGATTATACGCACCACGAAGATCAATCTTAGTAAACCAACTAGCCCCCTTAATCCGAGCAAACAAGTCAGAAATCAATGGCAAGGGATACTGAAACTTAACAGTGATCTTATTAAGAAGGCGGTAATCAATACACGGTCTTAGCGAACCATCCTTCTTGGCTACAAAAAAGAACCCTGCTCCCAATGGTGACGACGATGGGCGAATATGTCCCTTCTCCAGGGACTCCTTCACATAACTGCGCATAGCGGTGTGTTCAGGTACGGACAAATTAAATAAACGACCCTTAGGGAATTTACTACCAGGAATCAAATCGATAGCACAATCACAATTCCTATGCGGAGGTAGGGCATCAGACTTGGACTCTTCAAATACATCCTGAAAGTCCGACAAGAACTCTGGGATGTCAGAAGGAATGGATGACGAAATAGACAAAAATGGAACATCACCATGTACTCCCTGACAACCCCAGCTGGTTACCGACATAGAGTTCCAATCCAATACTGGATTATGGGTTTGTAGCCATGGCAACCCCAACACGACCACATCATGCAAATTATGCAGTACCAGAAAGCGAATAACTTCCTGATGTGCAGGAGCCATACACATGGTCAGCTGGGCCCAGTACTGAGGCTTATTCTTGGCCAAAGGTGTAGCATCAATTCCTCTCAACGGAATAGGACACCGCAAAGGCTCCAAGAAAAATCCACAACGTTTAGCATAATCCAAATCCATCAGATTCAGGGCAGCGCCTGAATCCACAAACGCCATGACAGAATACGATGACAAAGAGCACATTAAGGTAATGGACAAAAGGAATTTGGACTGTACAGTACCAATAACGGCAGAGCTATCGAACCGCCTAGTGCGTTTAGGACAATTAGAAATAGCATGAGTAGAATCACCACAATAGAAACACAGTCTGTTCAGACGTCTGTGTTCTTGCCGTTCTACTTTAGTCATAGTCCTGTCGCACTGCATAGGCTCAGGTTTACTCTCAGGCAGTACCGCCAGATGGTGCACAGATTTACGCTCGCGCAAGCGACGACCGATCTGAATGGCCAAGGACATAGACTCATTCAAACCAGCAGGCATAGGAAATCCCACCATTACATCCTTAAGAGCTTCAGAGAGACCCTTTCTGAACAAAGCCGCTAGTGCAGATTTATTCCACAGAGTGAGTACTGACCACTTCCTAAATTTCTGACAATATACTTCTACATCATCCTGACCCTGGCATAAAGCCAGCAGATTTTGCTCAGCCTGATCCACTGAATTAGGCTCATCGTAAAGCAATCCGAGCGCCAGGAAAAATGCATCAACATTACTCAATGCAGAATCTCCTGGTGCAAGAGAAAACGCCCAGTCCTGTGGGTCGCCGCGCAAAAAAGAAATAATAATCAAAACCTGTTGAATAGGATTACCAGAAGAATGAGGTTTCAAGGCCAAAAATAGCTTACAATTATTTCTGAAGCTCAGGAACTTAGTTCTGTCACCAAAAAACAAATCAGGAATCGGAATTCTTGGTTCTAGCATCGATTTCTGATCAATAGTATCTTGAATCTTTTGTACATTTACAACGAGATTATCCATTGAGGAGCACAGAGCCTGAATATCCATGTCCACAGCTGTGTCCTGAAGCACTCTAATGTCTAGGGGAAAAAAAAGACTGAAGACAGAGCTAAGAAAAAAAAATGATGTCAGGATTTCTTTTTTCCCTCTATTGGGAATCATTGGTTTGGCTCCTTGTACTGTTATGGCTGGCAATCAGGCAACACAGCGTGCAGTAATCAGCGCACATACAGAGATCTGGCAATAACCAAAAACTATAGGACGAGCTCTGAGACGTGGAATCTCTGTAGACTGCAGTACCTGATCTATCCTCACACAACTATAAGCAGCAGTGGATTGCGCCTAACAACTACCTATGCAACTCGGCACTGCCTGAGGAGCTGACTAGCCTGAAGATAGAAATACAAGCCTGACTTACCTCAGAGAAATACCCCAAAGGAATAGGCAGCCCCCCACATATAATGACTGTTAGCAAGATGAAAAGACAAACGTAGGAATGAAATAGATTCAGCAAAGTGAGGCCCGATATTCTAGACAGAGCGAGGATAGCAAAGAGAACTATGCAGTCTACAAAAAACCCTAAAACGAAAACCACGCAAAGGGGCAAAAAGACCCACCGTGCCGAACTAACAGCACGGCGGTGCACCCCTCTGCTTCTCAGAGCTTCCAGCAAAAGACAATAGCAAGCTGGACAGAAAAAAACAGAAAACAAACTAGAAGCACTTATCTAGCAGAGCAGCAGGCCCAAGGAAAGATGCAGTAGCTCAGATCCAACACTGGAACATTGACAAGGAGCAAGGAAGACAGACTCAGGTGGAGCTAAATAGCAAGGCAGCCAACGAGCTCACCAAAACACCTGAGGGAGGAAGCCCAGAGACTGCAATACCACTTGTGACCACAGAAGTGAACTCAGCCACAGAATTCACAACAGGTACCCACACTGCCACTGATCTTACACACGTACTGCCACAGAGCAGGCACCCACACTGACACGGAGCAGGCACCCCTACTGACACGGAGAGGAACCTACACTGCCACGGTGCAGGCACCCGCACTGCCACTGATCTTACACACGTACTGCCACAGAGCAGGCACCCACACTGACACGGAGCAGGCACCCCTACTGACACGGAGAGGAACCTACACTGCCACGGTGCAGGCACCCGCACTGCCACAGAGCTGGCACCCGCACTGTCACGGAGCAGGCACCCACACTGCCACAGAGCAGGCACCCACACTGCCATGGAGCAGGCACCCCTACTGACACGGAGCAGGCACCCACACTGCCACAGAGCTGGCACCCCCACTGCCACGGAGCAGGCACCCACACTGCCACAGAGAAGACACCCGCACTCGTTGTGGAACCAGAGGTACTCCTAGCAAGCATCGATATTGAGGCCCTGTACTCGTCAATTCCACACAACTTTGGAATTCTGGGTGTAAAACACTTCTTGGGTACAAGGGGTTGCCAATGTGCCCCCCATAATGAGTTGATTATTGCCCTTCTTGAATTTGTCTTGCAGAATAATTATTTTACCTTTGATGGTAAAGTCCTCCACCAGCTCAGGGGCACCGCCATGGGTAATCCATGTGCGCCAAGTTACGCAAATCTGTTCCTGGGCTGGTGGGAGGACACCATCAAATTCTCAGACAGACTGATGCACCTCACAAGTAAGGTGGACCTTTGGGTCAGGTTTATAGACGACGTCTTCTTCCTGTGGCGGGGGAACGGTTTTTGAATTTCGGGAGCTTATTGATCAACTTAATCAAAATGAGATAGGCCTGAGGTTCACTTATGAAGTGGACCCTACCAGATTGGCATTTCTTGATGTCTTAATAACTAAACCAATAAATGGGGACACATTAGAAACTACCATTTTTCGAAAACCTACCTCCACTAACTCTCTTTTGAAGTGGGAGAGTCATCACCCATATTCCCTTAAGAGAGGTATACCTAAGGGCCAATACCTACGTTTGAAAAGGAACTGTTCAAACCCTAGGGATTTCAAAATCAAGGCGGATGACTTATGGCAGAGATTTCTGACCAAAGGATACCCTGATCGAATACTGAGAGAAGCATTTAAATATGCAAAAGAACAGAACAGGAGGGAACTCATGATACCCAAAAAGAGAACTGAACATCAGAATGAAAAGGCCAGGCTTATTTGTACTTATGATAACGGGGCCCAAATGGTCAGACAAGTGGTTCAAAAGCATTGGGGCATCCTTCGGATGGATGAAGACATTAGAGAGTTCGTAGGTGAAAGACCCCTGATCACATACAGAAAGAGTAAGACCATCGGTAATCGACTAGTACGTAGCCACTTTGTTACACCTGCCACGAGGGAAACCTGGCTACCAACGAAGACCAATGGCTGTTATCGATGTGGGGACTGTATAGCCTGTGAACACATAATAGTGGGAAAAAAGTTTGAAGGTGTTGATGAGTCCTTTGAGATCAGGGACTTCATCAACTGTAAAACCAAAGGTATCATCTATCGCATTCTGTGTAGATGTGGTAAGGCCTATGTAGGCAAAACATTTAGAGAATTTAGAAGGATAGGTGAGCACTTAGGTGATGTTCGGAATAAAAGAGAGACGTCGGTGGCCAGACATGTCAATGTTATGCATGATGGGGACATGAAGGCCATTAAGTTTATGGGTATTGAGAAAGTGAGACCACTAAGGAGAGGGGGTGACTTTGATAGGATTTTGCTCCAAAAAGAGTCAAGGTGGATTTTTCGCCTTCAGACCTGTCATCCGCAAGGTCTGAATGATCAATTGAATTACAGCTGCTTTCTTTGAATTAAAAGAGGGGTGTACATATTTTCAATTCCCTCTCTAGTCTTTAATGGGCTTATAGGTTGGAGTCTGGTTTGCGGTCCTTGGGGGCTGTAAGTCAATAAAACAGGACGTTCATTATCCATTGGGATATTTAGGCTATGAGCCATTGCCATACCCTGCAGATATACATATTTCTCCGACCCAAACATAGGGGGTATTAAAGGGAGATTTTATATATTTTTTATGGATTTACCTAGAGGGATCGCTTCCCCTGTGCCTAGCCACCTCCTCTCATGGCTATATCTAAGAATATCCTGGCATAGCGGCTGTTTTCTTTACTAAGAAATAAACTAGCGTTATGTAATTTTCCGGTACTAATATAGGGATCAAGGTGATCATATTAGGATATTAACACACACCTCTCACTAGTATTTATACAAGAAGCAGAGGTACTAGGAACTTGATGCACCTGACTGCGGAGCGAGTAATGGTAGACACAAAATAAGTCCACATGCGCACAGAGGCGAAAAAGATTGGGGACCTGAGCTGCCGGCCCGCATAGCGCGTGATCGCGGGTAAAAAGGTCGCATGCGCACTACCATGACATATCGTGGGTAGTCATGGGGATGGAGACGCAGGCAGACGACAGAGCGGATCCTGAGTCGGGACTGCGCAGGACCGGACATAACGAGTATTATGAACCGGAAGTGAGGGCGGACTCAGCAGTGGGGCAGAGTCCGCATGCGCAGTAATGGAGACCGGCTTGGTACTCGGACGAAAGTTCACATGGCAACATGACGCCGGGAACACGCAGGAAGCTCACCGGCCATAACCATTGACCGGAAGTGAGGTAGGACGCCATGTAATTAGATTGAGAGGGGGTGAGACTACATTAGGGAGTATGGTCCCTGCGTGCATCTCACCTCACCATAGTCCACACTGGAAGTCAAGTGCACTGGACACATAGGAGCCGCCTGCCAATGCAGGGGCTTGATATCCCCAAATAGAATATCGCATTATATGCATACCACCGTCTTTCTATTCCCCTGATGAATCTCCCCTATGGGAGAGGAAACGCGTAGGGAAAGTAATCTGGTTGTGGTGGGTACAAAACTTAGCCTGACTTGGGGACTGTCCTTGTCAGGACGGGAGCAATACAGGGGCACGACTGGGTAGCATAGTTATTGTGTACTTTTTCCTTGCCCTTAAACGTACATGAGGACGCTCCTGAGAAACGACTGATGTGGTGAGATCAAACCATTTTTTATTGAGCACTGGTTATTTTGAGCATTTTATGCACTTTTCACTGTTTTGTCCATAAGAAATCTTTTTAGAAGGATACAAATAAAGGTTATGTTTTAGATTTATCAGGTTCCTCCTGGCTTTATATATATAGACTTTCTATTAGAGGACCTTACAGGGGTACCATATCTGGATACACCTAGTATTTGGCTATTTCCCTCCAAGACACCCGCACTGTCACTGATCTTACACACGCACTGCCACAGAGCTGGCACCGCACTGCCACAGAGCTGGCACCCGCACTGCCACAGAGCTGGCACCCGCACTGCCACAGAGCTGGCACCCGCACTGCCACAGAGCTGGCACCCGCACTGCCACAGAGCTGGCACCCGCACTGCCACAGAGCTGGCACCACACTGCCACGGAGCAGGCACCCACACTGCCATGGAGTAGGCACCCACACTGCCATAGAGCAGGCACCCCTACTGACAAGGAGCAGGAACGCGCACTGCCACGGAGAAGACACCCACACTGCCATAGAGCAGGCACCCACACTGCCACGGAGCAGCCAAATCAGAACACTATTTAAGATAAGTAACTGCAGGTAATTTAATTGTTTATGGGACTCTGAGGTCGTCTGAACATAACCTTAAATATCAACGGGGGTTAAGGCAGCTGTTGTGTCACTTCCCCATGCTTTACACTGCAGCTCAGTCAGTGACTCCAGCATGAGAACAGGCTGAGCGCAGGGAAAGCCGGATAATCGGGGACATCATGAGACATCTCGGCTTTAAACATTACTGTTCTGGCAGTAGAAATCATCTTCAGTGTTGCCATGGTGACACAACACAATACAGACTTATTGTCCCCAGTATCAGTGTCAGGCAATTAGTGATATTATGTAAACAGGAAAATAAATGACGGCTCCAACCCTGCACGGATGCCGACAATTAACACAATCGTTACAGCGCACAAATGACTTCATTTGTATTTTTCTAGGTAACTAATCTGTTTACAGAGACACCGACATCCGGTAACCTACAGCAGGAGAGAGACAAACACTGCAAGGCAAGAGAGCAACACAAACACTGCAAAACAAGAGAGCAACACAAACACTGCAAAACAAGAGAGCGACACAAACACTGCAAAACAAGAGAGCGACACAAACACTGCAAAACAAGAGAGCGACACAAACACTGCAAGGCAAGAGAGCAACACAAACACTGCAAAACAAGAGAGCGACACAAACACTGCAAAACAAGAGAGCGACACAAACACTGCAAGGCAAGAGAGCAACACAAACACTGCAAAACAAGAGAGCAACACAAACACTGCAAAACAAGAGAGCGACACAAACACTGCAAAACAAGGGAGCGACACAAACACTGCAAGGCAAGAGAGCAACACAAACACTGCAAGGCAAGAGAGCAACACAAACACTGCAAAACAAGAGAGCAACACAAACACTGCAAGACAAGAGAGCGACACAAACACTGCAAAACAAGAGAGCAACACAAACACTGCAAGACAAGAGAGCGACACAAACACTGCAAGAGAGCGACACAAACACTGCAAGACAAGAGAGCGACACAAACACTGCAAAACAAGAGAGCGACACAAACACTGCAAGACAAGAGAGCAACACAAACACTGCAAGGCAAGAGAGCAACACAAACACTGCAAAACAAGAGAGCAACACAAACACTGCAAAACAAGAGAGCGACACAAACACTGCAAGGCAAGAGAGCAACACAAACACTGCAAAACAAGAGAGCAACACAAACACTGCAAAACAAGAGAGCGACACAAACACTGCAAAACAAGAGAGCAACACAAACACTGCAAGACAAGAGAGCGAAACAAACACTGCAAAACAAGAGAGCAACACAAACACTGCAAGACAAGAGAGCAACACAAACACTGCAAGGCAAGAGAGCGACACAAACACTGCAAAACAAGAGAGCAACACAAACACTGCAAAACAAGAGAGCGACACAAACACTGCAAGGCAAGAGAGCAACACAAACACTGCAAGACAAGAGAGCGACACAAACACTGCAAAACAAGAGAGCGACACAAACACTGCAAAACAAGAGAGCGACACAAACACTGCAAAACAAGAGAGCGACACAAACACTGCAAGGTAAAAGAGCGACACAAACACTGCAAGGTAAAAGAGTAACACAAACACTGCAAGACAAGAGAGCGACACAAACACTGCAAGGTAAAAGAGTAACACAAACACTGCAAGACAAGAGAGCGACACAAACACTGCAAGACAAGAGAGCGACACAAACACTGCAAAACAAGAGAGCGACACAAACACTGCAAGGTAAAAGAGCGACACAAACACTGCAAGACAAGAGAGCAACACAAACACTGCAAGACAAGAGAGCGACACAAACACTGCAAAACAAGAGAGAGACACAAACACTGCAAGGCAAGAGAGCAACACAAACATTGCAAAACAAGAGAGCAACACAAACACTGCAAGGCAAGAGAGCAACACAAACACTGCAAGACAAGAGAGCGACACAAACACTGCAAAACAAGAGATCGACACAAACACTGCAAAACAAGAGAGCGACACAAACACTGCAAAACAAGAGAGCGACACAAACACTGCAAAACAAGAGAGCGACACAAACACAGCAAGGTAAAAGAGCGACACAAACACTGCAAGACAAGAGAGCGACACAAACACTGCAAGGTAAAAGAGTAACACAAACACTGCAAGACAAGAGAGCGACACAAACACTGCAAGACAAGAGAGCGACACAAACACTGCAAAACAAGAGAGCGACACAAACACTGCAAGGCAAGAGAGCGACACAAACAATGCAAGGCAAGAGAGCGACACAAACACTGCAAGACAAGAGAGTGACACAAACACTGCAAGACAAGAGAGCGACACAAACACTGCAAAATAAGAGAGCGACACAAACACTGCAAAACAAGAGAGCGACACAAACACTGCAAGGTAAAAGAGCGACACAAACACTGCAAGGTAAAAGAGTAACACAAACACTGCAAGGCAAGAGAGTGACACAAACACTGCAAGGTAAAAGAGCAACACAAACACTGCAAGGTAAGAGAGCGACACAAACACTGCACAACAAGAGAGCGACACGAACACTGCAAGGTAAAAGAGCGACACAAACACTGCAAGACAAGAGAGTGACACAAACACTGCAAAACAAGAGAGCGACACAAACACTTCAAAACAAGAGAGCGATAAAAACACTGCAAAACAAGAGAGCGACACAAACACTGCAAGACAAGAGAGCGACACAAACACTGCAAGGTAAAAGAGTAACACAAACACTGCAAGACAAGAGAGCGACACAAACACTGCAAGACAAGAGAGCGACACAAACACTACAAAACAAGAGAGCGACACAAACACTGCAAGGCAAGAGAGCGACACAAACACTGCAAGACAAGAGAGTGACACAAACACTGCAAGACAAGAGAGCGACACAAACACTGCAAAATAAGAGAGCGACACAAACACTGCAAGGCAAGAGAGCGACACAAACACTGCAAGACAAGAGAGCGACACAAACACTGCAAGGCAAGAGAGCGACACAAACACTGCAAGGCAAGAGAGCGACACAAACACTGCAAGGCAAGAGAGTGACACAAACACTGCAAGGTAAAAGAGCAACACAAACACTGCAAGGTAAGAGAGCGACACAAACACTGCACAACAAGAGAGCAACACGAACACTGCAAGGTAAAAGAGCGACACAAACACTGCAAGACAAGAGAGCGACACAAACACTGCAAAACAAGAGAGCGACACAAACACTTCAAAACAAGAGAGCGATAAAAACACTGCAAAACAAGAGAGCGACACAAACACTGCAAGGCAAGAGAGCGACACAAACACTGCAAAACAAGAGAGCGACACAAACACTGCAAGACAAGAGAGCGACACAAACACTGCAAAACAAGAGAGCGACACAAACACTGCAAGACAAGAGAGCGACACAAACACTGCAAAACTAGAGAGCGACACAAACACTGCAAAACCAGAGAGCGACACAAACACTGCAAGACAAGAGAGCGACACAAACACTGCAAGGCAAGAGAGCGACACAAACACTGCAAGGCAGGAGAGCGACACAAACACTGCAAGGCAAGAGAGCAACATAAACACTGCAAGGCAAGAGAGCAACACAAACACTGCAAAATAAGAGAGCGACACCAACACTGCAAAACAAGAGAGTGACACCAACACTGCAAGGCAAGAGAGGGACACAAACACTGCAAAACAAGAGAGCGACACAAACACTGCAAGGTAAAAGAGCGACACAAACACTGCAAGACAAGAGAGCGACACAAACACTGCAAAATAAGAGAGCGACACAAACACTGCAAAACAAGAGAGCGACACAAACACTGCAAGGTAAAAGAGCGACACAAACACTGCAAAACAAGAGAGCGACAAACACTACAAGGCAAGAGAGCGACACAAACACTGCAAAGCAAGAGAGCGACAGAAACACTGCAAAACAAGAGAGCGACACAAACACTGCAAAACAAGAGAGCGACACAAATACTGCATAACAAGAGAGCGACACAAACACTGCAAAACAAGAGAGCGACACAAACACTGCAAAACAAGAGAGCGACACAAACACTGCAAGACAAGAGAGCAACACAAACACTGCAAGGCAAGAGAGCGACACAAGCACTGCAAAACAAGAGAGCGACACAAACACTGCAAGACAAGAGAGCGACACAAACACTGCAAGGCAAGAGAGCGACACAAACACTGCAAGGCAAGAGAGCGACACAAACACTGCAAGGCAAGAGAGCGACACAAACACTGCAAGGCAAGAGAGCGACACAAACACTGCAAGGCAAGAGAGCGACACAAACACTGCAAGGCAAGAGAGCGACACAAACACTGCAAGGCAGGAGAGCGACACAAACACTGCAAGGCAAGAGAGCAACATAAACACTGCAAGGCAAGAGAGCAACACAAACACTGCAAAACAAGAGAGCGACACAAACACTGCAAAACAAGAGAGCGACACCAACACTGCAAAACAAGAGAGCGACACCAACACTGCAAGGCAAGAGAGCGACACAAACACTGCAAAACAAGAGAGCGACACAAACACTGCAAGGTAAAAGAGCGACACAAACACTGCAAAACAAGAGAGTGACAAACACTGCAAGGCAAGAGAGCGACACAAACACTGCAAAGCAAGAGAGCGACACAAACACTGCAAAACAAGAGAGCGACACAAACACTGCAAAACAAGAGAGCGACACAAACACTGCAAGGTAAAAGAGCGACACAAACACTGCAAAACAAGAGAGCGACACAAACACTGCAAAACAAGAGAGCGACACAAACACTGCAAGGTAAAAGAGCGACACAAACACTGCAAGACAAGAGAGCGACACAAACAACTGCAAAACAAGAGAGCGACACAAACACTGCAAAACTAAAGTAGGAGAAGGGAAGGGAATTACCACACTTACTAACCCAAGCAACAGTCACAGAAAACTCCTCATATAACCACCAGCCAGCCAAGCAGCACAAGCTAGCTCTGACGATGTGTTTCAGTCAGGACCCAGATTATATAGGGGATAGAAGTGCATAACTGAGCACAGCCGAGAGCTCAGAATCCCAGAGTTCCCAACATGGCTGATTAACCCCTGTTCTGCCAAATGAAATTAACACCATTTAAAAAGAAGGAGAAGTGCTTCTTTTCAGCACAGGACTAGACTCAATCAGACGCTGCCGTCTTCTAGCTCCTCTCTGTTGTGGTAACCCCGTCACAGCAATACTATATGGTAGCACTTATTACGTTGGTCAGTGTACAGGGGAAGGAAAAGTGACCCCGGGAGCAAAGATTGAGAATACGATTGTGTTGAAGAAGATGAGTAAACTTTGTGGAACTTTGGCCTCAGTTCATAAAGACCACATTTCTTCTCATTGGTTTTGATGAGAGGACGTGCTGGAGTCATATGCTCATGATTTAGCACCACTCCAGTGGTTTTTGTTGTTTTTTCAGAGCTGGATTGGAGCTTTAAATGTAAGCCCCCGTTCTCATACTCATCCTCCTGCGTCTTCACCTTTTACCAACGCTACTCCGATCCCGTGGCGCCATCTTGTGACAGTGGCTTCTGACTGGACGGAAGTCAGACGCTAAAGTCACAAGCTCTCAATACACGTCTATGAGACCTCTCAGCACTGGCGTGTGGATCTGTTCTACTTGACATAATTCTTACTCCAGTCTATGGTAAGATGTTTGGGATAACTAACGATGCCGCTCGTCATGAATTAGATGAGTAGTGGCGTCACTCCCTCCGTCACATCCCAAAACTGGTATGATGATGCCAAAAGGTACAACATTTTTTGAGTAACCCAAAGCTCCGACTTTTCAATGTGACAGTATTTACACGTTATAACAAGACATGTCTTACTTGCTTTGGGTCAGATCCACCACGATAACGTCTCTCTCCATCAGCACGGCCACTGCGTACGGCTCCTGGAATTCTGGGTGAGAAAACCTTGTATTTAGAGATACAACAAAACCAAAGCCGATTAAGAAAAGTGATTGTAATCCGTATTACATGGAGGCTGGTTCTTCCTGCACCACAAGGGGCCACATCGACCAACCACTGGGCACTGCCACTGTCTGACTGATGGATGCAGTCTTGACTTCTCATCAGCAGTCAATCACTGAGCTCTGCAAACGTAGACGGCACAAGCCGCTGAGCTCAGTGATTGGCTGCAGCACCGATGACGAGACATCACGTGCTGCCAAACAGAGACCAGGGCAATAGTATAGACTCAGCGCTGGACCAGGGGAACGTGAGAAGAGAAGAGTTTGTTTTTTTAATAACTATATCAAAATATTCTAAAACAGGACAATCCCTTGAAATGCAGAAATGTTCCACAGCTCTTTCATATAATGGGGCCACATGAGGACCAGCAGCTGAATCCACTCTTACCGTTTGGATAAGGTGTCTCACAAAGTGTTAAAAAGTCCACGATCGGGTGGTCCATCTCCAGCACAGTGATTGCTTTGCCATGCATGATGGTTAGACTTGGTCTCCTGCTGTCATAGGACAATCCGCCAGAGAAGATGATGAACGGTTCACTGGAAGAGGAAGACAGTGACAATCACATGGGGGAGAACCTGTGACCTCCAGACTGGGCCTGACCCGTGATGCAACCCAGGGTATTCTGGTTGGAGGTGGGTGCACAAGCCAGTCGTTATCCATCTCACAGGATCCTGTCGATAAATCTCAAGTTATGGAATTCTGTTAAACAAGACTTCTTCGCCAGCCTCGTATCATCTTTATCCCACAACCCCAAACATTTATACATCACTTTTAACTCCTTTCTCGGCCCATCACTGCCCCTCCGACCTCCCTCATCTCTGCAAAAGACTTTGCCATACACTTCAACAAGATCGATCAAATCAGGCAAGACTTTACTACTTAACCACCACAACCCCTATGTATACCAGACCACTGCCCTCCCCCACTAGCCTTCCTCCCACCATCACTGCAGGAGATCACACCTCACCACCTGTGCACTGGACCCCATCCCATCTCCTCCCCAACCTCACCACCACGACACTTATCCCAGCTCTAACACATCTCTTCAACTTATCAATCAATACTGGCACCTTATCTTTTGCTTTTGAACATGCCACGATCCCACCTATTGTCAGCAATCCCTCGACCAGACCTCCACGTCCAGCTATCGCCCCATATCGCTGCTCCCGTTCACCTTCAAACTCCTCGAAAACCATGTCCACCTTGTACTTCCCACCTCTTATGTAATCTACTCTACCAACCGTCAATACGGCTTCAGTCTTCACCTCTCCTCCGAAACTGCCCGGACAAAATGACTAACTACTTACAGCCTAAGTGACCAGACACTTCTCTGCACTCCTCCTTCTAGACCAGTCGTCTGCCGTTGACACAGTTGAGCACTGCCTCCTACTACACATCCTCTCTTCCCTCGTATCACAGTCCTCGCCCGCTCCTAAATCTCTTCACACCTTCCTAACCGCACATTTACCGTCTCACACTCCCACATTACCTCCTCGTCCTGCCCTCTCTCTGTCAATGTTCCTCAAGACTCTGTCTCGGGACCCCTCTTCTCAATCTATATCTTTGGCTTGGGACAACTGACAGTCCCACGGCTTCCAGTAACATCTATATGCTATATGTCTGTCAGCCATATCCTCCTTCTCCTCTCGCTTTCTAATGATCAACGTACACAAAACTGACCTCATCATCTTTCCTCCATCTCACCTAACTCCCCTACCCGATCTAACGATCACAGTACCTGATATCACTCTTTCCCTTGTATCGGACGCCCATTGCCTCGGAGTAACCATCGACTTTGGTCTGTCCTTCACACCGACACCAAGCTCTCGCCACCTCCAACCCAAAAATATTTCCAGAATCCGTCCTTTCTTCAACCCTTAATCTACTAAAATAATTGTGCCTTCATTATGTCCAACCTCGACTACTGCAATATCCTCCTCTGTGGCCTCCCCGCTAACACTCACCCACCTCTCCAGTCCATCCTTAACTCTGCTGCCCGACTAATCCACCTCTCTCCTCACTACTCCTCCATTTCTCCCCTCTGAAAATCCCTTCATTGACTCACAATTCCCACTTGAAGCTACTAACACTGACCTACAAAGCCATCCATAAACTGTCTCCTCCATGTATCTCTGAACTAATCTCCCTATGTTTCCCACCACATAATCTCCGGTCCTCCCAAGACTTTCTCTCTTCCACGATCGCACGTTCCTCATCCAATTGCCTGCAAAACTTCTCCCGAGTGTCCCCATCCTCTGGAATTCTTATCCCCTACATTCAGAACTTTCAAGCAAAACTTGAAAACCCATCTCTTCAGAACAATTTACAGCCTGCAATGACCAGGATGCCACATCACCACCACAAAGCTTCGCCTCACCACCAGAACTGCTGCCTCACCAACCAACACCAGAGCTGGAGCCTCACCAACACCATAGCTACTGCCTCACCAACATCGGAGCTGTTTACTCGCCAACACTGGAGCTGTTTACTCGTCACCAACATCGGAGCTGCTGCCTCACCAACACTAGAGCTGCTGCCTCACCAACACCAGAGCTGCCGCCTCACCAACCCCAGAGCTGCCGCCTCAACAACACCAGAGCTGCTGCCTCACCACCACCAGAGCTGCCACCTCACCAACAACGGAGCTGCCGCCTCACCAACACCACAGCTGCTGCCTAACCAACACCAGAGCTGCTGCCTCACCAACACCAGAACTTCTGCCTCACCAACACTGGAGCTGCCGCCTCACAAACACCAGAGCTGCCGCCTCACAAACACCAGAGCTGCTGCCTCACCAACACCAGAGCTGTCACCTCACCAACACTGGAGCTGCCGCCTCCCAAACACCAGAGCTGCCGCCTCACCAACACCGGAGCTGCCCCCTCACCCACACCAGAGCTGCCACCTCACCAACACCGGAGCTGCCGCCTCACCAACACCAGAGCTGCCGCCTCACCAACACCACAGCTGTTGCCTCATCAACACCAAAGCAGCCGCCTCACAAACACCAGAGCTGCTGTCTCACCACCACTAGAGCTGCTGCCTCACTAACAGTAGAACTGCTGGCTCACCACCATCAAAGCTGCCCCCTCACGAACACCAGAGCTGCCCCCTCACCAACACCTGTGCTACCCCCCCTCACCAAAACCAAAGCTGCTACCTCATCAACAACAGAGCTGCTACCTCACCACCACAAGACCTGCTGCCTCACTAACACCAGAGCTGCCACCTCACCAACACCAGAGCTGCCGCCTCACCAACACCGGAGCTGCCACCTCACCAATGCCAGAGCTGCCGCTTCAACAACACCAGAGCTGCTGCCTCACCAACACTACAGCTGTTGCCTCACCAACACCAGAGCTGCCGACTCACCAACACCAAAGCTGCTGCCTCACCACCACCAGAGCTGCCGCCTCACTAACAGTAGAGCTGCCGGCTCACCACCATCAAAGCTGCCCTCTCGCCAACACCAGAGCTGCCCCCTCACCAACACCAGTGCTGCCCCCCCCCCCTCACCAACAGCAAAGCTGCCACCTCATCAACAACAGAGCTGCTACCTCACCATCACCAGACCTGCTGCCTCACTAACACCAGAGCTGCCGCCTCACCAACACCGGAGCTGCCGCCTCACCAACACCGGAGCTGCCGCTTCACCAACACCGGAGCTGCCGCCTCACCAACACCGGTGCTGCGCCTCACCAACACCGGAGCTGCGCCTCACCAACACCGGAGCTGCGCCTCCCCAACACCAGAGCTTCTGCAATTCTTGTTTTGTCCTGACAGCAGAGGTGGTGCTACAGAGCAAGTCTGAAAAAATGTGTGTTTGTAGACAGGGTAACCTCCCCCCGGCTCTAGTTGACACACCTGGTCCGCGGTGTTTATAACTCCCAGGTGGCTGCTGGGAGTTGCCGGTGATATTTCTATTTCCTTGTTGAGGCTTGGAGCTATAGCAGTTGGCATCTTCCTCCTTGGTGTTTGGAGGATGTCTGTGTTTCTCTCTGAGTCTACTCAAGCTAAGTGTTCCCCTTGTTTATGTATCGCATCTGTCTTTAGTGGTAGTAGGGATTGACTAGTTCATAGTCTGCCCTTCCCAATGCAGGGCTTATCACCAGGCTCAGGCAGGGATTAGGTATCCTGCTCGGCGATAGGTGCAGAACCTTTATAAGGACATTAGGGCAGACAGGGTGACATTAGATCTGCCTAGGGGTCTCCACTCCTCCCTTTCCTAGTGTTGGGTTCCCTTCCTCTTATCCCTTTGTGTTGCACTTAGTCTTTCCTACACTGTGTGTGACACTTGTGCACTGGGCTCAGTCATGGGGGGGAGAGGGGGCCGAAAAGACTCTTCCTCAAATCTGTAAGCTACAGTTATACACTGGGGGGCGAGGAACCGGATGTCATACACGGGGGTGAGAGGGCCGGATGTTATACACGGGGTGAGGGGGCCGGATGTTGTACACAGGGGTGAGGGGGGGGCAGATGTTATACACCCCCATCAGTACAGTGTATAGTCCGTACAGTACACTCCCTCAGTACCGTGCATGCCGATGGTACAGTGCAAGGGGCTGGATGTGACACACGGGGGTGAGGGGGCTGAATGTCTCACACCGGGGCTAATGAGGCCGGGTGTTATACATCGGGGGTAACAGGACTGAATGAATCCAGTGATATTACTGATTACGAGTGGCGGCCCTGTACTCTCCTCCACACGGTGAGCACTTGCTGGATTACTATCTGCCATCTCTCACATTTCTGGTGTAATCTATAACTAGCATGATGGATGTGATGATGAGACGGTGTTGGCGCTGGGTGACGGGCAAGCACGGGTTACAGGCGGCTTCTGAGGAGCTCAGACGATGGAGCAGCTTCCCACAACAATGGTTTTTCTAGATGAAGATTGGCTCCAGCGCGTTTGATCCTCCTGAGCCGAAATGAGGTGCAAGGACCATTTTATCTCTTTTGAAGTGCACTACAAATATTACACAGCGCGGCGGCCTCACCTCATCAGTGATAGAGCACTTCCGCTTTAAGGAGCAAATATGAGAAAGCCGAGGGTCAGAGCTGCGGCCAAGACAGGAAAACATCTGAATATGAATAATGTGTCTTATGTAAGAAGCTGCAGAGCTGCGGACACAACAAGTGCTCCACCACTGTGCACCCCCTCAGTAGTGTACACCCCGACGGTACCATGCACCCCATCAGTACCGTACAGTCAGCACCTCATCAGTACTGGGTACCACCTCAGTGCCGTGTACCCCCTCAGTGCCGTGCACAGTCAGTACCACACAACCGCTCAGTATAGTGCACCCACTTAGCACCGTGCACACCATCAGTGCAGTGCTACTCATCCGCACCGTGTACACCATCAGTACCATGCATCGCGTCAGTACCGTGCACCTTCTCAGTACCGTACACTCCCTTCAGTACAGTGCATAGTCAGTACCGTACACCCCATCAGTGCAGTGTATAGTCCGTACTGTACACCCGCTCAGCACTGTGCAACCCAGCAGTTCTGTGTACCCCATCAGTGTTCCGTGCACCCCTCAATGCCGTGCACCCCCTCAGTACCGTGCAACCCATCAGTACCGCGCATCGCATCAGTACTGTACACCTCCTCAGTACTGTGCACTCCCTCGATGCCATGCACCCCCTCAGTGCCGTGAACAGTCAGTACAGTACACCCCATCAGCACCATACACCCATCAGTACCGTGGCGCTCCCTCAGTGCCATGCATAGTCCATACTGTACATAACCTCAGTACCGTGCACACCGTCAGTACAGTGCAACCCAGCAGTACTGTGTACCCCATCAGTGTCGTGCATTGTGTCATTACTGTGCATGTCAATATGTACACCCCTCAGTGCCGTGCAGTCAGTACTGTACACCCCCTCAGTACTGTGCCACCCCTCATTGCTGTGCACAGTCAGTAGGTCTTATCATAGACAGTACTTTACACCCCCTCAGTGCAGTGCATCGTGTGAGTACCGTACACCTCCTCAGTGCCGTACACCTCCTAAGTACAGTGCACCCCTCAGTGCCGTGAACAGTCAATACAGTACACTCCATCAGTGCCGTGCACCCTATTAGTGCCAGGCATACAGTCCGTACCATGCACCCTGTCAGTACCGTGCACACTGTCAGTACAGTGCACACTGTCAGTACAGTGCAGTACAGCCGCCACTGCCGCCTCACCTGTTCTTACACGTCCGATACTCCACTTTTAATATGGGCTTACAGGATTCATGTTTCCTTCCATCTCTTTGACTTTTCCCTGTGAGACAAAAGACAGTTTCATGTAGCAGGAAACAAGGGTCACAGACTTCCTGGTCCATCCTTAAAGGGGTTGTCCAGTGCGAACAGCTACCAGATTCGCTAACTGGTGGGGTCCGACTGCTGGGATATGCATTGAGTAGCAGAACAGGGAAATTTATTATGCCAAATGGAACACGTTTACACCTCTTACAATGGAGCATCAGGTCAGATGTCCGACTATTGCTCCACTCACTCTCCTTGGGGCTAGAGAAATGCGCTGCAGCCACATAGGGAATGGCAGGAGTGCAGGCCGTACCCACCGCTCCACTGTGGGGGGGTGAAAAGGTCCCTGTTCTGTCAGTCAGTGCCGCTCCCAGCAGTTGGACCATCGCTGAATTATAAGTTGTGGCACGTGGATAAGTGGTAACTTGATTTCCTTAAATAGCGCCTTCATTCTCTGGTTCGCTGGCTATTGTGGAACCACAACTTCCAGCAGCCCTTGTTAGAGCAGTAGTTTCACAGCTCACAGACTGGAGACCCTGAGCACAGGCTGACGTCTTACCATGGGGAATGGTGACTTGGAAGGGCTTGGCTGGGTTCTTCACGTTCCACACGGTGAGGCTGCCGTCTGAATGGCTGCACATGAACTGCCGCCCCTCATGGTGCCAGCCGATGGAGTGGATGGCCTGAGGGGGAGAACACATGCCGATTACTGGCAGCCATGTCCGGTCACACATTACACACATGGGCCGGGTCCTGAGACCACCCTGATCGGAGCAGGGGGACAATGACGACTTAACCATTAAGGACACGGTCGCTGGGCCAGAAGCCCATGTTTGATGGCATCGCACGCTCCTGCACTTACTGCCACCGGTGGGATCGGCAGTCATGGACCCCGCTCGTGCCCCTTCTGAATCCATGCTGCTGATAGGGATTCCCTGAGAACAAGGACCTGCTGCGATCTGCGACTGCCATTACACGGCCGTCATCATGGCGAGCAAACAGATCGCAGCCTCCCTGCTCGCCGCTGCACAAATACAAAGAAATACTCTAAAAGTAATAACTGTAGCAACAGGTACATAACAATAGAAAATAAAATAAGAACAAATAATAAAAAGGGCAAAAAAAACTAAGCTCGGTCTCCCCCTAATAAAAGGAGCACAGTCCTCCATATCCAATGCTGCACTCCCTGCCTTGGGGTCCGCTCCCCAGGGACTAAGCATAGACGGACGTAAGTGCACGGAAAAGAAGAAAAATGGAGGGAAAACAGGAAATAAATAAATAAAATATACAGTTATGGCCAAAAGTGCTGGCACCCTCAACTTTAAGAACAAAAGTTCATTTTAGTCAACAGATCTTGGAATAATAATAATTTCCACAATAGGTTGTGTATCAAAAAAATGTTCCTGTGCTGAGATAATCTTATACATGTGCCCCTGCTGTACTGGGTAATGGTCGTGTCCGACCATACAGGGGCCTGGTCTGACCATACCACAGCTCCTGGGCAGGGGGAGAATGAAAAAACAGTATACAGACATTACAGGACGGGATCAGAGCTGATTCTTTCTGTAAAATATTGTTTATCCCCTTCCTATAACCATCCACAAGCTTCTTCCTCCTCTCAGCCGGGATCTTGGACGACTCTTCTTACAATCTGCTCCCGGTCTCACATATATCCTTCTCCCAACAGCGACTGTAAGATCTTTTCTCAGGTGATCAATGGGATTTAGTTCCGGACTCATTGCTGCCACTTCACAACTCTACAGCGCTTTGTTTCCATTCAGTTCTGGGAGCATCCTGAAATATGTTTGGGGTCATTATCCTGCTGTAAGATCCATGACCTAGGACGCACACCCACCTTACTGACACTGGGCGCTACATTGCCACCCAAAATCCTTTGGTGATCCGCAGATTTCATGATGTCTTGCACACAGTCAGAGTCCCAATGCCAGAGGCAGCAAAAAAACATCAAAACATCCGTGACCCTCCAACATATCTCACTGTAGGTATTGTGTTGTTTTCTTTGTAGCCTCATTCCATTTTTGGCAAATAGTATAATGATGTGCTTTACCGAAAAGCTATATCTTAGCCTCATCTGGCCACAAGGCGCTTTCTCAGAAATATTTTGGCTACTCACATACATTTTGGCAGACTGCAGTCTAGCTTTTTTATGTCTCTGTGTTAGCAGTGGGGTCTTCCTGGATCTCCTGCCATAGCGTTTCTTTTCATTTACATGTAGACGCATAGTTTACGCTGACACTGATGCCTCCTGAGCCTGCAGGACAGCTTGGATTTCTTTGGACATTGATTGGGGCTTATCCACCATCTGGACTGTCCTGTGTTGAAACCTTTCATCAATTTTTCTCTGCCGTCCAGGTCCAAGAAGATTAGGTTCAGCGCCATGAGATGTAAACTTCTTGATAATATTGCGTAATGTGGACAAAGGAACATCCAGATCTCTGGAGATGGACTTGTAACCTTGACATTGTTGATATTTTTCAGCAATTTTGGTTCTCAAGTCCTCAGACCGTTCTCTTCTCCTCTTTCTGTTCTCCATGCTCAGTGTGGCACACACAGACACACAATACAAAGATTGAGGCAACTTCTCCCCTTTCTATCAGGTTCCAGGTGTGATATCATTTTTTTTTAGATTTTGTGTGATATTATGTCCAATTTGCCATTTTTTTTCTCAGTTTTTTTGCTTTGTTCCAACACACACAATGGAAATAAATATGTCAATAACAAAACATGAGAAAATGCAATAATTTTCTGGGATAATACTTCATTTTCTCTAACAATTTCAAACAATTTCAAGAGTACAAAAAAAACAAAACAAAAACTTTCGGCGATGACTGTATAAACTTATGATAGAAAGTGTCCGCTCCCCGCTGGAGTCGGGATATCGAGGTCACAGGCCGAGGGCACAGCAACACTTACCTCATCGTAGTAGAAGCGGATGTCGGCCCTCTTACATCGCAAGTCCCACAGCACGATGGTGCCGCTCTCATATCCTATCAGCAACTGGAAGACAAACAGGACGATCAGGAGACAGGAAGACCAAGAGAGGCGCCGAATACAGGGGACCGGACACCCGCCAGCCTGGCGCACCACAAGTGTCAGCACTCTGACCCCTCATATCCAAGAAGCACAGTCAGTCATCAGCACCAGAGGAATAAGAGATTATCCAGCACAATGTCTGTCATCTGCACCAGGGGGGGATAAGAGATTATCCAGCACAATGTCCGTCATCTGCACCAGGGGGGGATAAGAGATTATCCAGCTCAATGTCAGTCATCAGCATCGGGGGGATAAGAGATTATCCAGCACAATGTCCGTCATCAGCACC
Organism: Ranitomeya imitator; assembly: GCF_032444005.1. Taxonomy (NCBI): domain Eukaryota; kingdom Metazoa; phylum Chordata; class Amphibia; order Anura; family Dendrobatidae; genus Ranitomeya; species Ranitomeya imitator. The sequence goes on along the minus strand of NC_091284.1, from coordinate 11,580,332 downwards.
GGGGGAATAAGAGATTATCCAGCACAATGTCCGTCATCTGCACCGGGGGAATAAGAGATTATCCAGCACAATGTCCGTCATCTGCACCGGGGGAATAAGAGATTATCCAGCACAATGTCCGTCATCTGCACCGGGGGAATAAGAGATTATCCAGCACAATGTCCGTCATCTGCACCGGGGGAATAAGAGATTATCCAGCACAATGCCCATCATCTGCACCGAGGGAATAAGAGATTATCCAGCACAATGTCCGTCATCTGCACCGGGGGAATAAGAGATTATCCAGCACAATGTCCGTCATCTGCACCGGAGGAATAAGAGATTATCCAGCACAATGTCCGTCATCTGCACCGGGGGAATAAGAGATTATCCAGCATAATGTCCGTCATCTGCACCGGGGGAATAAGAGATTATCCAGCACAAAGTCCGTCATCTGCACCGGAGGAATAAGAGATTATCCAGCATAATGTCAGTGATCTGCACAGTGGGAATAAGAGATAATCCAGCACAATGTCCGTCATCTGCACAGTGGGAATAAGAGATTATCCAGCACAATGTCCGTCATCTGCACCGGAGGAATAAGAGATTATCCAGCACAATGTCCGTCATCTGCACAGTGGGAATAAGAGATAATCCAGCACAATGTCCGTCATCTGCACAGTGGGAATAAGAGATTATCCAGCACAATGTCCGTCATCTGCACAGTGGGAATAAGAGATTATCCAGCACAATGTCCGTCATCTGCACAGTGGGAATAAGAGATTATCCAGCACAATGTCCGTCATCTGCACAGTGGGAATAAGAGATTATCCAGCACAATGTCCGTCATCTGCACAGTGGGAATAAGAGATAATCCAGCACAATGTCCGTCATCTGCAGTGGGGGAATAAGAGATTATCCAGCACAATGTCCGTCATATGCACAGGGGTAATAAGAGATTATCCAGCCAAATGTCCGTCATCTGCACAGGGGGAATAAGAGATTATCCGGCACAATGTCAGTCATCTGCACAGGGGTAATAACAGATTATCCAGCAAAATGTCCGTCATCTGCACCGGGGGAATAAGAGATTATCCAGCACAATGTCCGTCATCTGCACCGGAGGAATAAGAGATTATCCAGCACAATGTCCGTCATCTGCACCGGGGGAATAAGAGATTATCCAGCATAATGTCCGTCATCTGCACCGGGGGAATAAGAGATTATCCAGCACAAAGTCCGTCATCTGCACCGGAGGAATAAGAGATTATCCAGCATAATGTCAGTGATCTGCACAGTGGGAATAAGAGATAATCCAGCACAATGTCCGTCATCTGCACAGTGGGAATAAGAGATAATCCAGCACAATGTCCGTCATCTGCACCGGAGGAATAAGAGATTATCCAGCACAATGTCCGTCATCTGCACAGTGGGAATAAGAGATAATCCAGCACAATGTCCGTCATCTGCACAGTGGGAATAAGAGATTATCCAGCACAATGTCCGTCATCTGCACAGTGGGAATAAGAGATTATCCAGCACAATGTCCGTCATCTGCACAGTGGGAATAAGAGATAATCCAGCACAATGTCCGTCATCTGCACCGGGGAATAAGAGATTATCCAGCACAATGTCCGTCATCTGCCCGGATGAATAAGAGATTATCCAGCACAATGTCCGTCATCTGCAGTGGGGGAATAAGAGATTATCCAGCACAATGTCCGTCATATGCACAGGGGTAATAAGAGATTATCCAGCCAAATGTCCGTCATCTGCACAGGGGGAATAAGAGATTATCCGGCACAATGTCAGTCATCTGCACAGGGGTAATAAGAGATTATCCAGCAAAATGTCCGTCATCTGCACGGGAGGAATAAGAGATTATCCAGCACAATGTCCGTCATCTGCCCCCGGGGGATAAGAGATTATCCAGCACAATGTCCGTCATCTGCACAGTGGGAATAAGAGATAATCCAGCACAATGTCCGTCATCTGCCCGGAGGAATAAGAGATTATCCAGCACAATGTCCGTCATCTGCAGTTGGGGAATAAGAGATTATCCAGCACAAGGTCCGTCATCTGCACAGGGGGAATAAGAGATTATCCAGCACAATGTCCGTCATATGCACCGGGGAATAAGAGATTATCCAGCACAAAGTCCGTCATCTGCACCGGGGAATAAGAGATTATCCAGCACAATGTCCGTCATCTGCACAGGGGGAATAAGAAATTATCCAGCACAATGTCCGTCATCTGCACCGGAGGAATAAGAGATTATCCAGCACAATGTCCGTCATCTGCACCGGAGTAATAAGAGATTATCCAGCACAAAGGTCCGTCATCTGCACCGGGGGAATAAGAAATTATCCAGCACAATGTCCGTCATCTGCACCGGAGGAATAAGAGATTATCCAGCACAATGTCCGTCATCTGCACCGGAGGAATAAGAGATTATCCAGCACAAAGGTCCGTCATCTGCACCGGGGGAATAAGAGATTATCCAGCACAAAGTCCGTCATCTGCACCGGAGGAATAAGAGATTATCCAGCACAATGTCCGTCATCTGCACCGGAGGAATAAGAGATTATCCAGCACAAAGTCCGTCATCTGCACCGGGGGAATAAGAGATTATCCAGCACAATGTCCGTCATCTGCACCGGGGAATAAGAGATTATCCAGCACAATGTCCGTCATCTGCCCGGAGGAATAAGAGATTATCCAGCACAATGTCCGTCATCTGCAGTGGGGGAATAAGAGATTATCCAGCACAATGTCCGTCATCTGCAGTGGGGGAATAAGAGATTATCCAGCACAATGTTCGTCATCGGCACCGGGGAATAAGAGATTATCCAGCACAAAGTCCGTCATCTGCACCGGAGGAATAAGAGATTATCCAGCACAATGTCCGTCATCTGCACAGGGGGAATAAGAAATTATCCAGCACAATGTCCGTCATCTGCACCGGAGGAATAAGAGATTATCCAGCACAATGTCCGTCATCTGCACCGGAAGAATAAGAGATTATCCAGCACAAAGGTCCGTCATCTGCACCGGGGGAATAAGAGATTATCCAGCACAAAGTCCGTCATCTGCACCGGAGGAATAAGAGATTATCCAGCACAATGTCCGTCATCTGCACCGGAGGAATAAGAGATTATCCAGCACAAAGTCCGTCATCTGCACCGGGGGAATAAGAGATTATCCAGCACAATGTCCGTCATCTGCACCGGGGAATAAGAGATTATCCAGCACAATGTCCGTCATCTGCCCGGAGGAATAAGAGATTATCCAGCACAATGTCCGTCATCTGCAGTGGGGGAATAAGAGATTATCCAGCACAATGTCCGTCATCTGCAGTGGGGGAATAAGAGATTATCCAGCACAATGTCCGTCATCTGCAGTTGGGGAATAAGAGATTATCCAGCACAATGTCCGTCATCTGCACCGGGGAATAAGAGATTATCCAGCACAATGTCCGTCATCTGCCCGGATGAATAAGAGATTATCCAGCACAATGTCCGTCATCTGCAGTGGGGGAATAAGAGATTATCCAGCACAATGTCCGTCATATGCACAGGGGTAATAAGAGATTATCCAGCCAAATGTCCGTCATCTGCACAGGGGGAATAAGAGATTATCCGGCACAATGTCAGTCATCTGCACAGGGGTAAGAAGAGATTATCCAGCAAAATGTCCGTCATCTGCACGGGAGGAATAAGAGATTATCCAGCACAATGTCCGTCATCTGCCCCCGGGGGATAAGAGATTATCCAGCACAATGTCCGTCATCTGCACAGTGGGAATAAGAGATAATCCAGCATAATGTCCGTCATCTGCCCGGAGGAATAAGAGATTATCCAGCACAATGTCCGTCATCTGCAGTTGGGGAATAAGAGATTATCCAGCACAAGGTCCGTCATCTGCACAGGGGGAATAAGAGATTATCCAGCACAATGTCCGTCATATGCACCGGGGAATAAGAGATTATCCAGCACAAAGTCCGTCATCTGCACCGGAGGAATAAGAGATTATCCAGCACAATGTCCGTCATCTGCACCGGAGGAATAAGAGATTATCCAGCACAAAGTCCGTCATCTGCACCGGGGGAATAAGAGATTATCCAGCACAATGTCCGTCATCTGCACCGGGGAATAAGAGATTATCCAGCACAATGTCCGTCATCTGCCCGGAGGAATAAGAGATTATCCAGCACAATGTCCGTCATCTGCAGTGGGGGAATAAGAGATTATCCAGCACAATGTTCGTCATCTGCACCGGGGAATAAGAGATTATCCAGCACAATGTCCGTCATCTGCACAGGGGGAATAAGAAATTATCCAGCACAATGTCCGTCATCTGCACAGGGGGAATAAGAAATTATCCAGCACAATGTCTGTCATATGCACCGGGGGAATAAGAGATTATCCAGCACAATGTCCGTCATATGCACCGGGGAATAAGAGATTATCCAGCACAAAGTCCGTCATCTGCACAGGGGGAATAAGAGATTATCCAGCACAATGTCCGTCATCTGCATCGGGGAATAAGAGATTATCTAGCACAATATCCGTCATCTGCCTGGAGGAATAAGAGATTATCCAGCACAATGTCCGTCATCTGCCCGGAGGAATAAGAGATTATCCAGCACAATGTCCGTCATCTGCCCGGAGGAATAAGAGATTATCCAGCACAATGTCCATCATCAGCTCCGGGGAATAAGAGATTATCCAGCACAATGTCCGTCATCTGCATAGGGGGAATAAGCGATTATCCAGCACAATGTCCGTCATCAGCACCGGGGGAATAAGAGATTATCTAGCACAATGTCCGTCATCTGCACAGGAGGAATAAGAGATTATCCAGCACAATGTCCGTCATCTGCACCGGGGAATAAGAGATTATCCAGCACAATGTCCGTCATCTGCCCGGAGGAATAAGAGATTATCCAGCACAATGTCCGTCATCTGCCCGGAGGAATAAGAGATTATCCAGCACAATGTCCGTCATCTGCAGCGGGGGAATAAGAGATTATCCAGCACAATGTCCGTCATCTGCACCGGGGAATAAGAGATTATCCAGCACAATGTCCGTCATCTGCACCGGGGGAATAAAAAATTATCCAGCACAATGTCCGTCGTGTAGCACATACAACTATGCAGCATGAGAGCTCAATGACATCTAATTGTATTACAACTGAAGGTTCAGATGTGCCTGTAATTATGTAGCAATAGTAGAATAGTGCTGCAGCTCTGGAGGTGACTGGAGGATAAAACACTATGTAACAGCAGAATATTAACTGCAGCTCTGGAGGTTACTGCGGCTGACAAAGGTCTGTAGTTTGCAGAGACCCCAACTCTTTTAGGAGAAGAAGATAATACTGATAACGCTGGAGAACAATTTTGAACATAATTTTGGTTGTGGGATTTTTCTGCTGATTTAAAAAAATGTGGTTAGTTTTCTTCTATTACAGCAAGATTTTATCTCTACAGTTTATCTTACTGCGAATGCTCTAGGCTGGATCGAGTGCAGCACTAACACTAGGTGGATGGAGGGCAGCACTAGCACTAGGTGGATCGAGGGCAGCACTAGCACTAGGTGGATCGAGGGCAGCACTAGCACTAGGTGGTTCGAGGGCAGCACTAACACTAGGTGGATCGAGGGCAGCAGTAGCACTAGGTGGATCGAGGGCAGCACTAGCACTAGGTGGATCGAGGGCGTCACTAGCACTAGGTAGATCGAGGGCAGCACTAGCACTAGGTAGATCGAGGGCGTCACTAGCACTAGGTGGATCGAGGGCGTCACTAGCACTAGGTGGATCGAGGGCGTCACTAACACTAGGTGGATCGAGGGCGTCACTAGCACTAGGTGGATCGAGGGCTTCACTAGCACTAGGTGGATCGAGGGCAGCACTAGAACTAGGTGGATCGAAGGCTTCACTAGGACTAGGTGGATCGAGGGCAGCACTAGCACTAGGTGGGTCGGGGGCAGCACTAGCACTAGGTGGATCGAGGGCAGCACTAGCACTAGGTGGATCGAGGGCAGCACCAGCACTAGGTGGATCGAGGGCAGCACTAGAACTAGGTGGATTGAGGGCGTCACTAGCACTAGGTAGATCGAGGGCAGCACTAGCACTAGGTAGATCGAGGGCGTCACTAGCACTAGGTGGATCGAGGGCGTCACTAGCACTAGGTGGATCGAAGGCGTCACTAACACTAGGTGGATCGAGGGCGTCACTAGCACTAGGTGGATCGAGGGCTTCACTAGCACTAGGTGGATCGAGGGCTTCACTAGCACTAGGTGGATCGAGGGCTTCACTAGGACTAGGTAGATCAAGGCCAGCACTAGCACTGAGTGGGTCGGGGGCAGCACTAGCACTAGGCGGATCGAGGGCAGCACTAGCACTAGGTGGATCGAGGGCAGCACTAGCACTAGGTAGATCGAGGGCAGCACTAGTACTAGGTAGATCGAGGGCAGAGCTAGCACTAGGTGGCTCGAGGGCAGCACTAGCACTAGGTGGATCAGGGGCAGCACTAGCACTAGGTGGATCGAGGGCAGCACTAACACAAGGTGATCAGGGCAGCACTAACACTAGGTAGATTGAAGGCAGCACTAGCACTAGGTGGATCGGGGGCAGCACTAGGACTAGGTGGATCGGGGGCAGCACTAGCACTAGGTGGATCGAGGGCAGCACTAGCACTAGGTGGATCAGGGGCAGCACTAACACAAGGTGATCAGGGCAGCACTAGCACTAGGTGGCTCGAGGGCAGCACTAGCACTAGGTGGATCAGGGGCAGCACTAGCACTAGGTGAATCGAGGGCAGCACTAGGACTAGGTGGATCGGGGCAGCACTAACACAAGGTGATCAGGGCAGCACTAACACTAGGTAGATTGAAGGCAGCACTAGCACTAGGTGGATCGGGGGCAGCACTAGGACTAGGTGGATCGGGGGCAGCACTAGCACTAGGTGGATCGAGGGCAGCACTAGAACTAGGTGGATCGGGGGCAGCACTAGCACTAGGTGGATCGGGGGCAGCACTAGCACTAAGTAAATCGAAGGCAGCACTAACACTAAGTGGATCGAGGGCAGCACTAGCACTAGGTGGATCGAGGGCAGCACTAGCAGTAGGGGTATCGAGGGCAACACTAGCACTAGGCGAATCTGGGGCAGCACTAACACAAGGTGATCGGGGCAGCACTAGCACTAGGTAGATCGAAGGCAGCACTAGCACTAGGTGGATCGGGGGCAGCATTAGGACTAGGTGGATCGGGGGCAGCACTAGCACTAGGTGGATCGGGGGCAGCATTAGGACTAGGTAGATCGAGGGCAGAGCTAGCACTAGGTGGATCGAGGGTGTCACTAGCACTAGGTAGATCGAGGGCAGCACTAGCACTAGGTGGATCGAGGGCAGCACTAGCACTAGGTGGATCGGGGGCAGCAGTAGCACTAGGTGGATCGGGGACAGCACTAGGACTAGGTGGATCGGGGGCAGAACTAGCACTAGGTAGATCGAGGGCAGCTCTAGCAGTAGGTGGATTGGGGCAGCACTAGCACTAGGTGGATTGGGGCAGCACTAGCACTAGGTGGATTGGGGCAGCACTAGCACTAGGTGGATCGGGGCAGAACTAGCACTAGGTGGATCGAGGGCAGCACTAGCACTAGGTGGATCGGGGGCAGCACTAGGACTAGGTGGATAACGGGCAGCACTAACACAAGGTGATCGGGGCAGCACTAGCACAAGGTGGATCGGGGGCAGCACTAGGACTAGGTGGATCGGGGGCAGAACTAGCACTAGGTAGATCAAGGGCAGCTCTAGCACTAGGTGGATCGGGGGCAGCACTAGCACTAGGTGGATCGGGGCAGCACTAGCACTAGGTGGATCGGGGGCAGCACTAGCACTAGGTGGATCGGGGCAGCACTAGCACTAGGTGGATCGGGGCAGCACTAGCACTAGGTGGATCGGGGGCAGAACTAGCACTAGGTAGATCGAGGGCAGCTCTAGCACTAGGTGGATTGGGGCAGCACTAGCACTAGGTGGATTGGGGCAGCACTAGCACTAGGTGGATCGGGGCAGAACTAGCACTAGGTGGATCGAGGGCAGCACTAGCACTAGGTGGATCGGGGGCAGCACTAGGACTAGGTGGATCAGGAGCAGCACTAACACAAGGTGATCGGGGCAGCACTAGCACTAGGTGGATCGGGGGCAGCACTAGGACTAGGTGGATCGGGGCAGAACTAGCACTAGGTAGATCGAGGGCAGCTCTAGCACTAGGTGGATTGGGGCAGCACTAGCACTAGGTGGATCGGGGCAGCACTAGCACTAGGTGGATCGGGGCAGCACTAGCACAAGGTGGATTGGGGGCAGCACTAGCACTAGGTGGATCGGGGCAGCACTAGCACTAGGTGGATCGGGGCAGCACTAGCACTAGGTGGATCGGGGCAGCACTAGCACTAGGTGGATCGGGGGCAGAACTAGCACTAGGTAGATCGAGGGCAGCACTAGCACTAGGTGGATCGGGGCAGCACTAGCACAAGGTGGATCGGGGCAGCACTAGCACAAGGTGGATCGGGGGCAGCACTAGCACTAGGTGGATCGGGGCAGCACTAGCACTAGGTGGATCGGGGGCAGCACTAGCACTAGGTGGATCGGGGCAGCACTAGCACTAGGTGGATCGGGGCAGCACTAGCACTAGGTGGATCGGGGGCAGAACTAGCACTAGGTAGATCGAGGGCAGCTCTAGCACTAGGTGGATTGGGGCAGCTCTAGCACTAGGTGAATTGGGGCAGCACTAGCACTAGGTGGATCGGGGCAGCACTAGCACTAGGTGGATCGGGGCAGCACTAGCACAAGGTGGATCGGGGGCAGCACTAGCACTAGGTAGATCACGGGTGAATACATATAGGCTGGTATGTTTGATGGCTCACAGATTCAGCAACTCACCAAAGATGAACATTTCATCGGGCCAATGTCAGAATTCTAAACTAAATACTTGGTTATCATTCACAGACCTTATCAAAGACTTTCTTGGAAATGCACAATTACACAATAAACAGTTACACTGAAATTGTCCAGAAACTGTTGAAGAACTACAAAATGCATGGTTGCAACATGAGCATCAAGGTGCATTTCCTGCCGCCATCTTGTTGACTTTCCTGAAAACCTTGGTGCAGTCAGTGATGAGCAAAGTGAACGATTCCACCTAGATGTGAAGGTCGTGGAGGGACGGTATCAGGGTGGATGGGATGGACATATGATGGCGGACTATTGTTGGAGCATCAGGTGAGATTGTCCACAGACTGAACATTTCAGGAAAAGCGGGAATCGCACATTTCTACCTTACATAACACCTAACTTTCCTACAAAGTAACTTACAGTAACGATATATCCTTTGTATGAACATAAGCAATTTAACTGAACATCACATTCAGGTCATCTTTTGCATTATCTTCCACTGTATGTACATTTTGCACTGGGGTCAATTTGGGACATAGAAGCCAAAAGATAGAGAAATATAGTGTCAGATGTAACGCAACGAAAATTGTGTTCCCCAGTGAGTCCCTGGGGGGTCGCATCATTACAGGGGGCCTCTTACCTTGCCTTCATCTCGCGGGGTGTCACTTAAATGTACAACTGGCCCCGGGTGAGTTTTAGTCGATCTGGAAGAAAAGTGAAGTGAGATAGTAACATCCGGAGGAGTGTGGGAAGAATAGTGCCGCAATCACACCACGACCCTGCGGGCTCTGCTACATCACCGCAGTGAGCGCAGACAATGCTGTGTGCACGGAACCAACCTCTGCCCTGTTCTGAAGCTTTGCAGCAATGTATCAGTGAAAGTAAAAGGAGACTCCTGTACTGTGTGCAAAAGAGAAAAAACCCTCACCCCAGCGACGCCGCAACCCACTACTGCTAACTCTACAGTTCACTGACATGTAAAACGCGTCGCAGACAGAAGCTTTATGTCTCTGAATGGAAGCAAGAAGGTTCCCACTCACTGACAGCAAGCAGAGGATGGGAAAACTGCGAGGAACTGGAACATCAAATCTATGAAAGCCACAAAACTATTGGTGTAAAAGTCCGTTCAGTGAGACGTCAGATCAGGAATCTCCCAGAGGGAATCAGCCAGGATCAGACCGGTCAGTGAGACCATGAGCAGCACTGGTCGGGGGTCTCACTGGGAAGTCTCTTATATGAGAGGTTAAAAAAGGAAACACAAGTACAAGACGTTGTTACAATAAATTACCCCTTAAAGTGACAGGACGGAGCGTCTCCCGACATCCACATCCTCTGCTCCAGCAGCAATTGTCACTCAGCGGTTTATGGGGAGAATCAATGGCGACATTTAGCTTTTCCATTAGGATAGGGATCCAGTGTCCATGATTAGGACTCGGATGATGGAGCAGAAGAGACACAGAGATGAAAGTGCAGCAAAGCATCAGACACAATGGAGAAGTGGCAGCAGGAGCACCGTGAGGCCGGCCAGACACCTGCATCACAGGAAGAAGAGATCCATGGCCAAGGCACTATATGTATACAGCCAGCACAGTGAGCGCAGCTCTGGAGTATATACTGCAGGGAACGGGATTGTGTTCAAAGACTTATTCAAAAAAGAATGCTCTGAACCTCGTCCCAAAGTCTCATTACATTATTTATTCTCTGCAAGATTAGTTGCAAAACTTTTAAGATAAGCAAAACGCCAAGAATGGCGGCCAGTCTGGATTTTAGTATTTCTGTATTTTGGATCTGTAGGGATTAATTTAAAAAAGTGAATTCATTAACTGTTGTAATCTGGAATTGTCACGGTTCACACCGTGCTGCCCACGATATGTCACGGATCCCAACAATGCGTCAGAGATCCCGGCGAGGATAACTTTATCGTCCCCACTGCTCACACCAATTTGTCACGAACCGGGGTTGTTTGGTTGCCCCTGGTTCCTTCTGAAGGGGATTTATCTTTATCCCATTTCCGGTTTAAATCTTGCAACTCTCTGGCGCCCCCCTTTACCCTCAGGTCAGATTAGGTACTGCACGTAGGGTAGTTAGTCACCAGAAAGGCTGGCTGCTATGCCCTGGCAATTGGGCTCGCTGCAGCGAGGGCAATATAACTACTCCCACACAGGCGGGAACAATAATTATCAACGCCGCCGTCGCTACAAAGCCTCCCAACCGCACAGAACAAACTATGCTGCCACCAGCTCCGATTCCACCAAAGGTTAACGGGTCCAGAGCCAACCCAAATCAGTAGCGTAATTCACTTCAGAGAAAACGACAGTTCGTTTATAGAGCAGAGAACAAGCTAGTAAATTATATATTTTACTCCATGAAAAGTTAGGCAGTGTTTACAAAGTATAAAAGATATTACAAAGAAGACAACGTCATGTGTACATTGCAGATTACAAAAAAAATAGAATTAACATTGAATAGAGAACACCTACAGGTCATTCAGATCATTTCATATCAGCATAGCGGCCATGTGCTCAGGAGATACATCCAGGTGCATTAGCACAGCTATGTCGAGGTGTTGTTAGCTAGCTTCCTGGACCAAGACTAAAATACAACTCAGCAGGTATAAGATATGCCCTCTTGTCGTGACATCACTAAGTGGGCTGAGTAATGACATGCACTATATTCTCAGAATTTACGTTTTTAGAGTCCCCAGACAAAGGCATTCCTGGGAGGATAGAGGGGCTGCTGCACCTTGGTCTCCTATTACACTATATAGCAGGGGAGAGGGAGGGTGAGTGGCTTTACTGTTATGATACGGTGACCTTGGAGCAGCATGAAAACTTTCACTGGAGTAGGTGGTCACTATACTGACCGCAAACCTGATCTTAATACCGCAACTAGAAGTAGCCGTGGAGTGTGCCTAACAAAACCTAGACACCTCGACACAGCCGGAGGACTAAATACCCCTAAAGATGGAAATAGGAATACTATCTTGCCTCAGAGCAGAACCCCAAAGGATAGACAGCCCCCCACAAATATTGGCGGTGAGTCGGAGAGGAAAAACATACACAGGCAGCAAAACAGGATTTAGCACACGAGGCTACTCTAGCTAAAATAGGACAGGATAGGAACAGAGTTCTGTGCGGTCAGTATTAAAACCCTTCAAAAATATCCACAGCAGAATATACAAAAACTTCCTCCATCTAACTAAAGACGTAGGAGTGTAAATCTGCAACTCCAGCGAATCCTACATTCAGAGCAGGAATACAATCAAAAACAAGCACACAGCAGTGTGCCACAGAAAAACAAACAGACACTTATCTTTGCTGAAATAGCAGCCAAGCAGGAGAAGCCAGGCAGAGAACACTCATATCCCAAAAGACATTGACAACTGGCAAGGACTAATGAGTCCTGCACGCCTCAATACCCCAGTCAGAACTGCAATTAGCAGATACACCTGTCCAAGACTGCAGCCCAGAAACAACTGCATTACCATCTGCTACCACCAGAGGGAGCTCAAAAGCAGAATTCACGACACTTTACAGGATTGGTCGCCTGCATTTTAAAAGCCACACATTAGTATCAAGTTGCATAGAGTCTCTGCCATAGGGCTTTGCTTGTGGTATGAGCTAATGCAGGGGGGAGAGAGAAGGAGGGTCGAAGCTGCAGTGTGTGTGACATGGTACATTCTAGAACTAATCTCACATTATGACATTTCTTACATTATCGTGACAGGAATATTGGGAGATTTCAGATTATTGGATGGACAAGTAAAGGTCATTATGAGGAAGACTGGCGAGAAACTAGTAGAGAAACGCTGGAATGCAAAAGATAAATCCAGCAAAATGACAACAGTGATAAACTGTACGGTATCCTCCTCACATGGGGGGACCTAGAGGAGGAGAGCACAAGATGCCAGAAGCCAGAGAGAGGAACTGAGCAAAACTCCTAGGCAGGTGTGGAGGCATGGTGCACAACTTCAGCAATAGAAGGGTTTATCTGGTGACCGCCCGTCTCATCCATCATCAGTATCTGGTGACCGCTCATCGCCTCCATCATCAGTATCTGGTGACCGCTCATCGCCTCCATCATCAGTATCTTGTGACCACCCGTCTCCTCCATCATCAGTATCTGGTGACCGCTCATCTCCTCCATCATCAGTATCTGGTGACCGCCCATCACCTCCATCATCAGTATCTGGTGACCGCCCGTCACCTCCATCATCAGTATCTGGTGACCGCCCGTCACCTCCATCATCAGTATCTGGTGACCGCCCATCCCCTACATCATCAGTATCTGGTGACCGCCCATCACCTCCATCATCAGTATCTGGTGATCGCCCGTCACCTCCATCATCAGTATCTGGTGACCGCCCGTCGCCTCCATCATCAGTATCTGGTGACCGCCCGTCCCCTACATCATCAGTATCTGGTGATCGCCCGTCACCTCCATCATCAGTATCTGGTGACCGCCCGTCTCCTCCATCATCAGTATCTGGTGACCGCCCGTCCCCTACATCATCAGTATCTGGTGACCGTCCATCACCTCCATCATCAGTATCTGGTGACCGCCCGTCCCCTCCATCATCAGTATCTGGTGACCGCCCGTCGCCTCCATCATCAGTATCTGGTGACCGCCCGTCACCTCCATCATCAGTATCTGGTGACCGCCTGTCACCTCCATCATCAGTATCTGGTGACCGTCCATCACCTCCATCATCAGTATCTGGTGACTGCCCGTCACCTCCATCATCAGTATCTGGTGACCGCCCGTCACCTCCATCATCAGTATCTGGTGACCGCCCGTCACCTCCATCATCAGTATCTGGTGACCGCCCGTCACCTCCATCATCAGTATCTGGTGAACGCCCGGAGGAGATGATAGAGGAGACGGGCCGTCACCAGATACTGATGGGATTTAATTTTTTCTTTTGTTCAGTCACTTTGCATTTTTTATTGATAAAAATAAATGACTTAAACTTCCATTTTAGTAGAAGATTTTGCACCTACTGAAAACGTGATTCTTTTCCTCTCACTTTCTCTGTTTCTCGTCCTCTCTCGTTACTTACACATGTATATGAGTACAGCACACGAGCAGTGGCGGAGCAGTGACGCCGAGTCTTTATGGAAAGGTCACCAGTGATTTATGTCTTCTTCCATGTGTGACTGCAGTAATTGCGGAGCCAGCAGATTTCTATTAATTTCCTAAATGCCACAACATAAAGCTACCTGGTAAAGGCTGCGGCATGTCACATTAATGGGGTGCAGATTGGGGGACTGAAGATCCTACTTTCATGTTCATTACAGATCGTATGGTGACAAATGTCTCCAATCCTATCAATGTACTTGATGGTGATGGTCATCTGTAAAGAGGGAGAGGAAGGGTGTGCAGCTGCAGGATATCCAAACTGACAATGGCGGGATGTGTAAGCAGCAATCTGATGTGTATCTAGATCTAAATTTTATTTGCTGCTATTCCCCAAATGCTCATCACAGAAGATTCAGCTCACTACGACCAGTGTGTCCTCATAGGATCAGATTGTGATTCCATGAGGAGAGCAGGACTCACAGGCTTTCTCTATAAGTGATAAGGAGACGCAGGACTCACAGGCTTTCTCTATAAGTGATAAGGAGAGCAGGACTCACAGGCTTTCTCTATAAGTGATAAGGAGACACAGGACTCACAGGCTTTCTCCATAAGTGATAAGGTGACACAGGACTCACAGGCTTTCTCTATAAGTGATAAGGAGACGAAGGACTCACAGGCTTTCTCTATAAGTGATAAGGAGAGCAGGACTCACAGGCTTTCTCTATAAGTGATAAGGTGACACAGGACTCACAGGCTTTCTCTATAAGTGATAAGGAGAGCAGGACTCACAGGCTTTCTCTATAAGTGATAAGGAGACGAAGGACTCACAGGCTTTCTCTATAAGTGATAAGGAGACACAGGACTCACAGGCTTTCTCTGTAAGTGATAAGGAGAAGAAGTACTCACAGGCTTTCTCTATAAGTGATAAGGAGACGCAGGACTCACAGGCTTTCTCTATAAGTGATAAGGAGAGCAGGACTCACAGGCTTTCTCTATAAGTGATAAGGAGACGAAGGACTCACAGGCTTTCTCTATAAGTGATAAGGAGACGCAGGACTCACAGGCTTTCTCTGTAAGTGATAAGGAGAGCAGGACTCACAGGCTTTCTCTATAAGTGATAAGGAGATACAGGACTCACAGGCTTTCTCCATAAGTGAGAGGGAGACGCAGGACTCACAGGCTTTCTCTATAAGTGATAAGGAGACGCAGGACTCACAGGCTTTCTCCATAAGTGAGAGGGAGACGCAGGACTCACAGGCTTTCTCTATAAGTGGGAAGGAGGGGCAGGACTCACAGGCTTTCTCCATAAGTGAGAGGGAGAGGCAGGACTCATAGGCTTTTTTCTAAGTGACAAAGAGAGGCAGTACTCACAGGCTTTCTCCATAAGTGAGAGGGAGACACAGGATTCACAGGATTTATAAGTGATAAGGAGAGGCAGTACTCACAGGCTTTCTCCATAATTGAGAGGGAGACGCAGGACTCATAGGCTTTCTCCATAAGTGGGAAGGAGGGGCAGGACTCACAGGCTTTCTCCATAAGTGAGAGGGAGAGGCAGGACTCACAGGCTTTATAAGTGATAAGGAGAGGCATGACTCACAGGCTTTCTCTATAAGTGGGAGGGAGAGGCAGGACTCACAGGCTTTCTATAAATGGGAGAAGCAGGACTCACAGGCTTTCTCTATAAGTGGGATGGAGTGCAGGACTCACAAGCTTTCTCTATAAGTGGGAGGCAGTGCAGGACTTAAAGGCTTTCTCTATAAGTGATAAGGAGACACAGTACTCACAGGCTTTCTCTATAAGTGGGTGGGAGAAGCAGGACTCACAGGCTTTTCCTATAAGTGGCATGGAGAAGCATGATTCACAGGCTTTCTCTATAAGTGGGAGGGAGACGCAGAACTCACAGGCTTTCTCTATAAGTGGGAGGGAGAAGAAGGACTCACAGGCTTTCTCTATAAGTGGGTGGGAGAAGCAGGACTCACAGGCTTTTCCTATAAGTGGCATGGAGAAGCATGACTCACAGGCTTTCTCTATAAGTGGGAGGGAGACGCAGAACTCACAGGCTTTCTCTATAAGTGGGAGGGAGAAGAAGGACTCACAGGCTTTCTGAATAAGTGATAAGGAGACACAGGAATCACAGATTCTATAAGTGGGTGGGAGAAGCATGACTCAAAGGCTTTCTCTGTAAGTGGGAGGGAGAAGCAGGACTCACAGGCTTTCGCTATAAGTGGGAGGGAGAAGCAGGACTCACAGACTTTCTGCATAAGTAGGTGGGAGAAGAAGGACTCACAGGCTTTCTGCAAAAGTAGGTGGGAGAAGAAGGACTCACAGGCTTTCTGTATAAGTGATAAGGAGACACAGGAATCACAGATTCTCTCCACAAGTGGGAGGGAGAGCAGGAAATTAAATTAACAAAGGAGCTGATAATTGCCCACACTGATACATTGAAACAAACCCTCAGTAGGACTAGCTTAGAACAAGCATTCATTTAGATAAAAACAAGATTGTTTTCCACTCACTGACAAAAAGCCGGGATATTGAATACCGTAATTAAAGCCGCATACTGTAAGCTTATGACCATCTAGCCACTATGACATCACAGACACATGGGGGGAAGATTGTGTGAAGTGATGGCCTCACATGGAAGTTATGGAAAAAGACAACTGAAAGCTCAAGAGCAAGATTGTCTTCATTGCTTCTATGGGGAGCGTGCTCGAATACCTCTATATACTAACCTCTCAGGTCATCAGATTGGGGTTACATGGAAGCAGGATCCCCCTTATTAGGCTATGTGCACACGTTGCGGTTTTTACTGCGGATCCGCAGCAGTTTTCCATGCGGTGTACAGTACCATGTTAACCTATGGAAAACAAAAACCGCTGTGTACATGCTGCGGAAAAAAAAACGCGCGGAAACGCTGTGGTTTATTTTCCGCAGCATATAAATTCTTTGTGTGGAATCCGCAGCGGTTTAACACCTGCTCCATATTAAAAAAACGCAGGTGTAAGTAGAATCCGCACAAAAACCGCAGAAAAACCGCAGGAAAAACGCAGTGATTTTGCCCTGCGGATTTATCAAAATCAGTGCGGAAAAATCCGCACACCTGGACGCAGCGTGGGCACATACCCTCACAGATCTGTATGGTTCTAAGCATTCTAGAGAATAGACAGTAAATATTCAGGATGAAAAATCCCTTTAAGCTTGGCTGCCTTTAGACTGTACAAATCCTCTAGAGCGTGTTTCCAGTCAGTATTCACTGGGGATTGGACACTGTGTCTATCAGCAGCGTCCTGATGTTACAGCATAGTGGATGCATAAACGGACATGTGGCGCATCTTTATAGACCGCAGCATGTCTACTTATCTTGCTCAGACGCTCAGTCTCCGCAAGATAATTATCACAGTCCAATGTAAAGGACGCAGTCAATGAACACAGGCGGAATCACCGAGCGTACAAAGCGCGGCCAATACTGACCCGGGAAACAAACCCTTAACAAATGGTGATCCATTAATTAAATAACTGACCCAGAATCCAGTGATGAGGGACAATTGTACTCACAGTTCTATCGCCTTGTTCCACATGACCACGTATCCGGACAGAACGAAGGATAAAATATTTACAATATGCGTGTTTCCTCTCTCCGTCCCGACATACAGCCACTTACTCTGGAAAGGCAGATGGCAGCAGGTGATCCTGAAACAGACGATGAAGAAAGTCACATCAGCACATACCCAGCACTATACACACAGAGCCGGACACGTCACCCCACAGCTGTCTGATAGTCATCCCCAATGCTGTACACCCAACACAAGACAATCGAAAACACAAAGTCTGAGAGTCTGCGAAGACCACAGCATATCTTCTGAACGGTGTACTTTACTGATCGTGTAGTGTATTATTCTCCAGAGCTGCACTCACTATTCAGCTGGTGCAGTCACTGTGTACATGTATTACATTACTGATCCTGAGTTACCTCCTGTATTATACCCCAGAGCTGCACTCACTATTCTGCTGGTGCAGTCACTATGTACATGCATTAATGATCCTGAGTTACATCCTGTATTATACCCCAGAGCTGCACTCACTATTCTGCTGGTGCAGTCACTAGGTACATACATTACTGATCCTGAGTTACCTCCTGTATTATACCCCAGAGCTGCACTCACTATTCTGCTGGTGCAGTCACTGTGTACATACATTACATTACTGATCCTGAGTTACATCCTGTATTATACTCCAGAGCTGCACTCACTATTCTGCTGGTGCAGTCACTAGGTACATACATTACATTACTGATCCTGAGTTACCTCCTGTATTATACCCCAGAGCTGCACTCACTATTCTGCTGGTGCAGTCACTAGGTACATACATTACATTACTGATCCTGAGTTACCTCCTGTATTATACCCCAGAGCTGCACTCACTATTCTGCTGGTGCAGTCACTGTGTACATACATTACTGATCCTGAGTTACATCCTGTATTATACCCCAGAGCTGCACTCACTATTCTGCTGGTGCAGTCACTATGTACATACATTACTGATCCTGAGTTACATCCTGTATTATACCCCAGAGCTGCACTCACTATTCTGCTGGTGCAGTCACTGTGTACATTACATTACTGATCCTGAGTTACATCCTGTATTATGCTCCAGAGCTGCACTCACTATTCTGCTGGTGCAGTCACTGTGTACATACATTACTGATCCTGAGTTATATCCTGTATTATACTCCAGAGCTGCACTCACTATTCTGCTGGTGCAGTCACTGTGTACATACATTACTGATCCTGAGTTACATCCTGTATTATACCCCAGAGCTGCACTCACTATTCTGCTGGTGCAGTCACTGTGTACATTACATTACATTACTGATCCTGAGTTACGTCCTGTATTATACTCCAGAGCTGCACTCACTATTCTGCTGGTGCAGTCACTGTGTACATACATTACATTACTGATCCTGAGTTACCTCCTGTATTATACTCCAGAGCTGCACTCACTATTCTGCTGGTGCAGTTACTGTGTACATTACATTACATTACTGATCCTGAGTTACGTCCTGTATTATACTCCAGAGCTGCACTCACTATTCTGCTGGTGCAGTCACTGTGTACATACATTACTGATCCTGAGTCCCATCCTGTATTATACTCCAGAGCTGCACTCACTATTCTGCAGGTGCAGTCACTGTGTACATACATTACATTACTGATCCTGAGTTACCTCCTGTATTATACTCCAGAGCTGCACTCACTATTCTGCTGGTGCAGTCACTGTGTACATTACATTACTGATCCTGAGTCCCATCCTGTATTATACTCCAGAGCTGCACTCACTATTCTGCTGGTGCAGTCACTGTGTACATACATTACATTACTGATCCTGAGTTACATCCTGTATTATACCCTAGAGCTGCACTCACTATTCTGCTGGTGCAGTCACTGTGTACATTACATTACATTACTGATCCTGAGTCCCATCCTGTATTATACTCCAGAGCTGCACTCACTATTCTGCTGGTGCAGT
Source organism: Ranitomeya imitator (assembly GCF_032444005.1). NCBI lineage: Eukaryota > Metazoa > Chordata > Amphibia > Anura > Dendrobatidae > Ranitomeya > Ranitomeya imitator. The sequence goes on along the minus strand of NC_091284.1, from coordinate 11,560,796 downwards.
CACTGTGTACATACATTACTGATCCTGAGTCCCATCCTGTATTATACTCCAGAGCTGCACTCACTATTCTGCTGGTGCAGTCACTGTGTACATACATTACATTACTGATCCTGAGTTACATCCTGTATTATACTCCAGAGCTGCACTCACTATTCTGCTGGTGCAGTCACTGTGTACATACATTACTGATCCTGAGTCCCATCCTGTATTATACTCCAGAGCTGCACTCACTATTCTGCTGGTGCAGTCACTGTGTACATACATTACATTACTGATCCTGAGTTACATCCTGTATGATACTCCAGAGCTGCACTCACTATTCTGCTGGTGCAGTCACTGTGTACATACATTACATTACTGATCCTGAGTTACATCCTGTATTATACTCCAGAGCTGCACTCACTATTCTGCTGGTGCAGTCACTGTGTACATACATTACTGATCCTGAGTCCCATCCTGTATTATACTCCAGAGCTGCACTCACTATTCTGCTGGTGCAGTCACTGTGTACATACATTACATTACTGATCCTGAGTTACATCCTGTATTATACTCCAGAGCTGCACTCACTATTCTGCTGGTGCAGTCACTGTGTACATACATTACTGATCCTGAGTCCCATCCTGTATTATACTCCAGAGCTGCACTCACTATTCTGCTGGTGCAGTCACTGTGTACATACATTACATTACTGATCCTGAGTTACATCCTGTATGATACTCCAGAGCTGCACTCACTATTCTGCTGGTGCAGTCACTGTGTACATACATTACATTACTGATCCTGAGTTACATCCTGTATTATACTCCAGAGCTGCACTCACTATTCTGCTGGTGCAGTCACTGTGTACATACATTACTGATCCTGAGTCCCATCCTGTATTATACTCCAGAGCTGCACTCACTATTCTGCTGGTGCAGTCACTGTGTACATACATTACATTACTGATCCTGAGTTACATCCTGTATTATACTCCAGAGCTGCACTCACTATTCTGCTGGTGCAGTCACTGTGTACATACATTACATTACTGATCCTGAGCTACCTCCTGTACCCTGTTACCTGTATGTTCTGAGGGTCGGCCATTTGCTTGCTTGGTACCCCTCTTTCCCACTTTATATGACTAGGGAAGGCCATCCCTCTTGGTAGCACTGTGCTGCCTGCGGGAGCTGTGGTCTTTGCCTGCGCTGCACCAGTATTAGAATTGTAGGAACACAAAGACTTTGTGCAGCTGAGTGACCGGCACTGAGCCTCCGCAGCGACTGCCATCATCATGGCCCAGTCCCATATATACAGTACACAGAAGGGCCCTGGATGCCGTCAGTCATCTGCCTGCAGTCTGTACAGGGGATGGAGGCAGCCTCTCAGTTTCCTTGCTGTCACACCAAGATCTGGGCTTGTGGCCAGGAAATCAAAGTGGAGAGACCGGAGGTAATGGTAACGTGCCGATGACCTCATTATGCGGAACGGTGCAGCACACAAAAACAAGAGGCCACAAATCAGCAGATCTGGGCCTAGGCCCCATGGACCCAGCAACAGTCCACAAATCAGCAGATCTGGACCCAGGCCCCATGGATTCAGCATCAGGCCACGAATCAGCAGATCTGGGCCCAGGCCCCATGGATCCAGCATCAGTCCACAAATCAGCAGATCTGGGCCCAGACCCCATGGATCCAGCAACAGTCCACAAATCAGCAGATCTGGGCCCAGACCCCATGGATTCAGCATCAGGCCACGAATCAGCAGATCTGGGCCCAGGCCCCATGGACCCAGCAACAGTCCACAAATCAGCAGATCTGGGCCCAGACCCCATGGATTCAGCATCAGGCCACGAATCAGCAGATCTGGGCCCAGGCCCCATGGATCCAGCATCAGTCCACAAATCAGCAGATCTGGGCCCAGACCCCATGGATCCAGCAACAGTCCACAAATCAGCAGATCTGGGCCCAGACCCCATGGACCCAGCAACAGTCCACAAATCAGCAGATCTGGGCCCAGACCCCGTGGATCCAGCATCAGTCCTCAAATGAGGAGATCTGGGCCCAGACCCCGTGGATCCAGCATCAGTCCTCAAATGAGCAGATCTGGGCCCAGACCCCGTGGATCCAGCATCAGTCCACAAATCAGCAGATCTGGGCCCAGACCCCATGGATCCAGCATCAGTCCACAAATCAGCAGATCTTGGCCCAGACCCCATGGATCCAGCATCAGTCCTCAAATGAGCAGATCTGGGCCCAGACCCCATGGATCCAGCAACAGTCCACAAATCAGCAGATCTGGGCCCAGACACCATGGATCCAGCAACAGTCCACAAATCAGCAGATCTGGGCCCAGACCCCATGGATCCAGCATCAGTCCACAAATGAGCAGATCTGGGCCCAGACCCTGTGGATCCAGCATCAGTCCACAAATCATCAGATCTGGGCCCAGACCCCATGGATTCAGCATCAGTCCACAAATCAGCAGATCTGGGCCCAGGTCCCATGGACCCAGCATCAGTCCACAAATCAGCAGATCTGGGCCCAGACCCCATGGATCCAGCATCAGTCCACAAATCAGCAGATCTGGGCCCAGGCCCCATGGATCCAGCATCAGTCCACAAATCAGCAGATCTGGGCCCAGACCCCATGGATCCAGCAACAGTCCACAAATCAGCAGATCTGGGCCCAGACCCCATGGATCCAGCATCAGTCCACAAATGAGCAGATCTGGGCCCAGATCCCGTGGATCCAGCATCAGTCCACAAATCAGCAGATCTGGACCCAGACCCCATGGATCCAGCATCAGTCCACAAATCAGCAGATCTGGACCCACACCCCATGGATCCAGCATCAGTCCACAAATCAGCAGATCTGGGCCCAGGCCCCATGGATCCAGCATCAGTTCACAAATCAGCAGATCTGGGCCCAGGCCCCATGGATCCAGCAACAGTCCACAAGTCAGCAGATCTGGGCCCACACCCCATGGATCCAGCATCAGTCCACAAATCAGCAGATCTGGGCCTAGGCCCCATGGACCAAGCATCAGTCCACAAATCAGCAGATCTGGGCCTAGGCCCCATGGACCCAGCATCAGTCCACAAATCAGCAGATCTGGGCCTAGGCCCCATGGATCCAGCATCAGTCCACAAATCAGCAGATCAGGGCCTAGGCCCCATGGACCCAGCATCAGTCCACAAATCAGCAGATCTGGGCCTAGGCCCCATGGATCCAGCATCAGTCCACAAATCAGCAGATCTGGGCCCCGGCCCCATGAATCCAGCAACAGTCCACAAATCAGCAGATCTGGGCCCACACCCCATGGATCCAGCATCAGTTCACAAATCAGCAGACCTGGGCCCAGGCCCCATGGATCCAGCAACAGTCCACAAATCAGCAGATCTGGGCCCACACCCCATGGATCCAGCATCAGTCCACAAATGAGCAGATCTGGGCCCAGACCCCGTGGATCCAGCATCGGTCCACAAATCAGCAGATCTGGGCCCAGAGCCCGTGGATCCAGCATCAGTCCACAAATCAGCAGATCTGGGCCCAGGCCCCATGGATTCAGCATCAGTCCACAAATCAGCAGATCTGGGCCCAGACCCCATGGATCCAGCATCAGTCCACAAATCAGCAGATCTTGGCCCAGACCCCATGGATCCAGCATCAGTCCTCAAATGAGCAGATCTGGGCCCAGACCCCATGGATCCAGCAACAGTCCACAAATCAGCAGATCTGGGCCCAGACACCATGGATCCAGCAACAGTCCACAAATCAGCAGATCTGGGCCCAGACCCCATGGATCCAGCATCAGTCCACAAATGAGCAGATCTGGGCCCAGACCCCGTGGATCCAGCATCAGTCCACAAATCAGCAGATCTGGGCCCAGACCCCATGGATTCAGCATCAGTCCACAAATCAGCAGATCTGGGCCCAGGTCCCATGGACCCAGCATCAGTCCACAAATCAGCAGATCTGGGCCCAGACCCCATGGATCCAGCATCAGTCCACAAATCAGCAGATCTGGGCCCAGGCCCCATGGATCCAGCATCAGTCCACAAATCAGCAGATCTGGGCCCAGACCCCATGGATCCAGCAACAGTCCACAAATCAGCAGATCTGGGCCCAGACCCCATGGATCCAGCATCAGTCCACAAATGAGCAGATCTGGGCCCAGATCCCGTGGATCCAGCATCAGTCCACAAATCAGCAGATCTGGACCCAGACCCCATGGATCCAGCATCAGTCCACAAATCAGCAGATCTGGACCCACACCCCATGGATACAGCATCAGTCCACAAATCAGCAGATCTGGGCCCAGGCCCCATGGATCCAGCATCAGTTCACAAATCAGCAGATCTGGGCCCAGGCCCCATGGATCCAGCAACAGTCCACAAGTCAGCAGATCTGGGCCCACACCCCATGGATCCAGCATCAGTCCACAAATCAGCAGATCTGGGCCTAGGCCCCATGGACCAAGCATCAGTCCACAAATCAGCAGATCTGGGCCTAGGCCCCATGGACCCAGCATCAGTCCACAAATCAGCAGATCTGGGCCTAGGCCCCATGGATCCAGCATCAGTCCACAAATCAGCAGATCAGGGCCTAGGCCCCATGGACCCAGCATCAGTCCACAAATCAGCAGATCTGGGCCTAGGCCCCATGGATCCAGCATCAGTCCACAAATCAGCAGATCTGGGCCCCGGCCCCATGAATCCAGCAACAGTCCACAAATCAGCAGATCTGGGCCCACACCCCATGGATCCAGCATCAGTTCACAAATCAGCAGACCTGGGCCCAGGCCCCATGGATCCAGCAACAGTCCACAAATCAGCAGATCTGGGCCCACACCCCATGGATCCAGCATCAGTCCACAAATGAGCAGATCTGGGCCCAGACCCCGTGGATCCAGCATCGGTCCACAAATCAGCAGATCTGGGCCCAGAGCCCGTGGATCCAGCATCAGTCCACAAATCAGCAGATCTGGGCCCAGGCCCCATGGATTCAGTATCAGTCCACAAATCAGCAGATCTGGGCCCAGAACCCATGGATCCAGCATCAGTCCACAAATCAGCAGATCTAGGCCCAGGCCCCATGGATCCAGCATCAGTCCTCAAATGAGCAGATCTGGGCCCAGACCCCATGGATCCAGCAACAGTCCACAAATCAGCAGATCTGGGCCCAGACCCCATGGATTCAGCATCAGTCCACAAATCAGCAGATCTGGGCCCAGGCCCCATGGATTCAGTATCAGTCCACAAATCAGCAGATCTGGGCCCAGAGCCCGTGGATCCAGCATCAGTCCACAAATCAGCAGATGTGGGCCCAGGCCCCATGGATCCAGCATCAGTCCACAAATCAGCAGATCTAGGCCCAGGCCCCATGGATCCTACATCAGTCCACAAATCAGCAGATCTAGGCCCAGACCCCGTGGATCCAGCATCAGTCCACAAATCAGCAGATCTGGGCCCAGACCCCGTGGATCCAGCATCAGTCCACAAATCAGCAGATCTGGGCCCAGACCCCGTGGATCCAGCATCAGTTCACAAATCAACAGATCTGGGCCCAGGCCCCATGGATTCAGTATCAGTCCACAAATCAGCAGATCTGGGCCCAGAGCCCGTGGATCCAGCATCAGTCCACAAATCAGCAGATGTGGGCCCAGGCCCCATGGATCCAGCAACAGTCCACAAATCAGCAGATCTGGGCCCAGACCCCATGGATTCAGCATCAGTCCACAAATCAGCAGATCTGGGCCCAGGCCCCATGGATTCAGTATCAGTCCACAAATCAGCAGATCTGGGCCCAGAGCCCGTGGATCCAGCATCAGTCCACAAATCAGCAGATGTGGGCCCAGGCCCCATGGATCCAGCATCAGTCCACAAATCAGCAGATCTAGGCCCAGGCCCCATGGATCCTACATCAGTCCACAAATCAGCAGATCTAGGCCCAGACCCCGTGGATCCAGCATCAGTCCACAAATCAGCAGATCTGGGCCCAGACCCCGTGGATCCAGCATCAGTCCACAAATCAGCAGATCTGGGCCCAGACCCCGTGGATCCAGCATCAGTTCACAAATCAACAGATCTGGGCCCAGAACCCATGGATGCAGCAACAGTCCACAAATCAGCAGACCTGGGCCCAGACCCCATGGATCCAGCATCAGTCCACAAATGAGCAGATCTGGGCCCACACGCCATGGATCCAGCATCAGTCCTCAAATCAGCAGATCCGGGCCAAGAACCCGTGGATTCAGCATCAGTCCACAAATCAGGAGATCTGGGCCCAGGCCCCATGGATCCGGCATCAGTCCACAAATCAGCAGATCTAGGCCCAGGCCCCATGGATCCAGCATCAATCCACAAATCAGCAGATCCGGGCCAAGAACCCATGGATCCAGCATCAGTCCACAAATCAGCAGATCTGGGCCTAGGCCCCATGGATCCAGCATCAGTCCACAAATCAGCAGATCTGGGCCTAGGCCCCATGGACCCAGCATCAGTCCACAAATCAGCAGATCTGGGCCTAGGCCCCATGGATCCAGCATCAGTCCACAAATCAGCAGATCTGGACCCCGGCCCCATGAATCCAGCAACAGTCCACAAATCAGCAGATCTGGGCCCACACCCCATGGATCCAGCATCAGTCCACAAATCAGCAGACCTGGGCCCAGGCCCCATGGATCCAGCAACAGTCCACAAATCAGCAGATCTGGGCCCACACCCCATGGATCCAGCATCAGTCCACAAATGAGCAGATCTGGGCCCAGACCCCGTGGATCCAGCATCGGTCCACAAATCAGCAGATCTGGGCCCAGAGCCCGTGGATCCAGCATCAGTCCACAAATCAGCAGATCTGGGCCCAGGCCCAATGGATTCAGCATCAGTCCACAAATCAGCAGATCTGGGCCCAGGCCCCATGGATTCAGTATCAGTCCACAAATCAGCAGATCTGGGCCCAGAACCCATGGATGCAGCATCAGTCCACAAATCAGCAGATCTGGGCCCAGGCCCCATGGATCCAGCATCAGTCCACAAATCAGCAGATCTAGGCCCAGGCCCCATGGATCCAGCATCAGTCCTCAAATGAGCAGATCTGGGCCCAGACCCCATGGATTCAGCAACAGTCCACAAATCAGCAGATCTGGGCCCAGACCCCATGGATTCAGCATCAGTCCACAAATCAGCAGATCTGGGCCCAGGCCCCATGGATTCAGTATCAGTCCACAAATCAGCAGATCTGGGCCCAGAGCCCGTGGATCCAGCATCAGTCCACAAATCAGCAGATGTGGGCCCAGGCCCCATGGATCCAGCATCAGTCCACAAATCAGCAGATCTAGGCCCAGGCCCCATGGATCCTACATCAGTCCACAAATCAGCAGATCTAGGCCCAGACCCCGTGGATCCAGCATCAGTCCACAAATCAGCAGATCTGGGCCCAGACCCCGTGGATCCAGCATCAGTCCACAAATCAGCAGATCTGGGCCCAGACCCCGTGGATCCAGCATCAGTTCACAAATCAACAGATCTGGGCCCAGAACCCATGGATGCAGCAACAGTCCACAAATCAGCAGACCTGGGCCCAGACCCCATGGATCCAGCATCAGTCCACAAATGAGCAGATCTGGGCCCACACGCCATGGATCCAGCATCAGTCCGCAAATCAGCAGATCCGGGCCAAGAACCCGTGGATTCAGCATCAGTCCACAAATCAGGAGATCTGGGCCCAGGCCCCATGGATCCAGCATCAGTCCACAAATCAGCAGATCTAGGCCCAGGCCCCATGGATCCAGCATCAATCCACAAATCAGCAGATCCGGGCCAAGAACCCGTGGATTCAGCATCAGTCCACAAATGAGCAGATCTGGGCCCAGGCCCCATGAATTCAGCATCAGTCTACAAATCAGCAGATCTTGGCCCATAACCGTGGATCCAGCATCAGTCCACAAATGAGCAGATCTGGGCCCAGACCCCGTGGATCCAGCATCAGTCCACAAATGAGCAGATCTGGGCCCAGAACCTGTGGATCCAGAATCAGTCCACATACCTGCTGCCGCTAATAATGGTTAGAGCAGGTGCGGCGGATGGGAGTATTCATCTGCGGCTCCTCCACTGTAAATAATAATAAAAAAATGGAGTGGGTTCCCCTGCATTTTTGATAACCAGCCAGGCAAAATACACAGCTGGGGGCTGCAACCCTCAACTGTCAGCCTCAGCAAGACTAGTTACCAAGCATAGAGGGGTCCCCACGCCATATTTTTTAATTATTTAAATAAATAATTTAAAACAACGGCATGGAGTCCCCCCCATTTTTGACAACCAGCCTTGCTAAAGCAGACAGCTGGGGGCTGATATTCTCAGGCTGGTAAGGGGCCATGGATATTGGCCTCCACAAGCCTAAAAATAGCAGCCCGCGGCCGCCCAGAAAAGGTGCATCTATTAGATACACCAATTCTGGTGCTTTGCCCGGCTCTTCCCACTTGCCCTGTAGCGGTGGCAAGTGGGGGTTGATGTCACCTTTGTATTGTCAGTTGACATCAAGCCCACGGCTTAGTAATGGAGAGACGTCTATAAGACACCTATCAATTACTAATCCTATAGTTACATGGTGAAGACACAGCAAGAATAAAGTCTTTTATTAGAAATAAAACATAACACATTTTTCCGTTTTAATTAAAAAATAACTCACATAACTCCTAATAAAATAGCTATTTTTGTCACTGGAAATGGTGTGCTGCCTCTGATTTTTGGAGTCCTATCCATAGATATATCAATCTATCTATAGATATATCCATCAATATATAGATATATCTATCTTTCTGTGTGTGTAAACATTATTCTTTGATTGGAGTATGTAAACAAAGAGGTTGGACAATAAAATGACATCACGATTCTTTTTTTTTGTTAAATAATAGATCATTATTTATTATTATTATTTATAGCCTACAAAAACGCACATAAATCTGCATGGAAAAACGCATGAAAATCCGCATCAAAAACGTGTCAAAATCATGTGGATTTTTACTTGTGTTTTCCCCCAAGAGATGCAGAATTTGCACCCCTGGTGATGAGGGTCCTGTCGAACCGCTGACCCTGGCAGCTCTGACTGCGAGGCCTCACCCCTCCCGTTACGTATCCAGGAGGAATAACAACAAAACCGCAAATTACACAGTTCTAAAAAAAAATATGTTTCATATTTTAGGCAAAACAATGATAAAATAATTAGTGAAACAGGCCGTGAGGAAAGCAGACAGATCCTCTTTACTGAAGTTTTCTCTGTGTCTCGCTCCAGGCCGTGCAGAATGTGTCGCTCTCCAGCCAGGGTCTGCTCCCCGAAGGCAGCAGAATGGGCATGATGAAACCTCTCGTTTCGCCCAAGGAGACTCGCTGATTCCATTTCTTGCTCTCACATTGTACCCGCCGTGTCCTTACTGAGCCGGTCCTCATCATTTCCAGGCACCGGCTGCCATGCACTTCAGCATCTGATACATGATAGAGGCGCTCGGCTTCCTGATAAGAGGCGCGCGTTTCGCTTTATCTGACATCTCTTCCGCAATTTCCAGTCCGGTGGCTCCTCGAGGAGGTGGTAGTCAGAGGTGGTAGCCACGTTACCTGTCTGCCCCCGCTGACATTATTACAGCATAGGACGCGGGAACATTCATCAAGTGCATATTGCCTCCGATTCCTCTGTGTTGTCGCTCCATCCAAAACCAAATCATCCTGGAGAGCCTGAAAACAGCTCCTCAAGTCACAAAATGAGGACTGGAGGATTTATAGGGGGAAGGATTCAGAGCAGCCAGGTTAGAATAAGCCCAAATAGTCACATTCAAAGTGGAAAAACCTCCTGAAAGGAGCGAAACTTGTTGCTTACATTTCCTTTTTTTACCTTGTTACATTTTATTTTCTACTTTTAATGGAAACACAACAGTGTGTGGATTAAGGGGGTTTTCAGAAATTAAGACACCCGTCTAAGAAAGCAACAAAGCAAAATAAGAAAAAGTACATGCGAAGACACTTTGTGATACATGTTATGAGAAATCGCCTTCTCTTTCCACTTATGTGCCGTTCTTCTCTCTCCTCTGCTTCCTGAACACAACTCATACTGCTAAAATCCGACATGTTCAAGACAGAACAGACTGCTAGATCACTGAGAGATCAGATTACAGATGCTTATGTCTATGAAGAGGAGGTGAGGAGTGAGGGCAGAAAGATGTACAGACCCCTGCTTCTTTTAGTGTTTTATCTCACCCAGCAGCTGGATTCATTGCTACTCTGGTTAGTACTACCTTATAATGTTTTCAATACTACTGCTGCTTTCAGGTTAGCGTTTTATCTCATCTCCGTGATGGACTCACAGCTACGCTGCTCAGTGTTGTTGATCTCTAGTAAGTTTTTTATCTCATAGCAATGCTGTATTCACAGCTACTCAGCCCAATGCTGCTGTACAAAGTTCTCTATGCTGCACCTGATGGATCCCAGTGATGGATTCACAGTTATACTGCTCAGTGCTCCAAATTTCTAGTAAGTATATTCTATGCCACCCCGGTGTTGCATTCACAGCTACACAGCTCAGTGCTGCTGTGCAATGTGCGCTTTCTAGTTAGCCTTTTATTTCATGCCAGTACTATATTGGCAGAGGTTTTGATATATAATGATAATAATACTGCTGCTTTCCAGTAATTGTTTTAATTCCACCCAGTGTTGGATTCAAAGGTACACTGCTCAATTCTGCTGTATAATGTATTCCATAGTGCTGCTTTCTAAAAAGGAATTATCACCAAAGTGCTGGATTCACAGCTTCACGGATCAGTACTGCTATATAATATCATTAGTTTTGCTAATACTGCTGCTCCTTCTTCTGAATATGTGCTGCATAGAGACAGAAAATCTGGAAAACTTGTGGAGAAGAAAGCAGGATAAAAGTCATATAGTGGGAAGAAATATTCCTCATGTACACACGACAACTTATTCTGAAAAGTGACCTGAATGAACAAGTACTGTACAATACTGTGCAGGAAGAAGCTGCTGCTGAATACAATGAAACTTGTAAAGGGGTTAAAAAGGGAATTCCACTATAACAAAGCATTGCTGATAGTTCTGATTCCCAAATCATGAGACCAGCTGAATAGTGAGTGCAGCTCCAGAGTATAATACAGGATGTAACTCAGGATCAGTAATGTAATGTATGTACACAGTGACTGCACCAGCAGAATATTGAGTGCAGCTCTGGGGTATAATACAGGAGGTAACTCAGGATCAGTAATGTATGTACACAGTGACTGCACCAGCAGAATATTGAGTGCAGCTCTGGGGTATAATACAGGATGTAACTCAGGATCAGTAATGTAATGTATGTACACAGTGACTGCACCAGCAGAATAGTGAGTGCCGCTCTGGAGTATAATACAGGATGTAACTCAGGATCAGTAATGTAATGTATGTACACAGTGACTGCACCAGCAGAATAGTGAGTGCAGCTCTGGGGTATAAGACAGGACGTAACTCAGGATCAGTAATGTAACGTATGTGCACAGTGACTGCACCAGCAGAATAGTGAGTGCAGCTGGAATATACAGTGGGTATAGAAAGTATTCAGGTCCTTTTAAATTTGTCACTCTTTGTTTCATTGCAGCCATTTGGTAAATTCAATAAAGTTCATTTTTTTCTCATTAATGTACACTCTGCACCTGTCACGGGGCTACCGCGACTAAGAGGCTTCAGAGAACCGCAGCGCTCTGGGCCTCGTTCACACACAGTGAACAGAAGCTCTTCTCCTGAATTCTGACCTGGCTGCCTTGTGCCAGCAGTGCAGGAGTTAACCTTGTTGCTGAAGTTTCTGAGAGCTTGGTCTCTCAGCTGAATTGGATTTTGTAATCTCATCATCTATATAGACCTAGCTTTGACTACAACTGTTGTCAGTGATCAGTTCAGCTGCCTTGCTTGGAGTGTGAAGGAGCATAGTGTTGGAGCTTGGAGGTTTTTCTACTGTACTTAGATTGTTGTCTGCTTATTTGGTTGCATGTTAAACCTGTTTTCTCTCCTTTGTTCTTTCCCCCCTTTTTTCCTACTCGGTGTTTCCTCTGTGGTTGTGTGAGTTTTCAGGGTGTTTGCTATTTAAGTTACTTTATCTGTATTCCCTGTCTATGTGTCATTTTGCTATTTTTGTGCAGTCCTCTTCCTGGGGGGGGGGGGAGAGGGGGCCACTGATAGGGTCTACACAGGAGATAGGGATATGCTGGTAGCTCAGGCCTCCTAACCATTATAGGTACCCCTGAGATAAGGGCAAGTCAGGGCCCCTTTATAGAGTCAGGGACAGGTGCGGGTCCCAGTACGCCGTCCTGTCCCTTTATCGCCGTTTACGACATGACAGCACCCCATCTTGACTGAAAGAAAACAGAATTATAGTCATTTTTGCAAATTTATTAAAAAAGAAAAACTGAAATATCACATGGTCATAAGTATTCAGACCCTTTGCTCAGACACTCATATGTAAGTCACATGCCGTCCATTTCCTTGTGATCCTCCTTGAGATGGTTCTACTCCTTCATTGGAGTTCAGCTGTGTGTAATTAACCTGATAGGACTTGATTTGGAGCGGCGCACACCTGTCTATATAAGACCTCACAGCTCACAGTGCGTGTCAGACCAAATGAGAATCATGAGGCCAAAGGAACCGGACAAGGAGCTCAGAGACAGAATTGTGGCAAGGCACAGATCTGGCCAAGGTTACAACACAATGTCTGCAGTACTCAAGGTTCCTAAGAGCACAGCGGCCTCCATAATCCTTAAATGGAAGAAGTTTGGGACCTCCAGAAGTATTCCTAGACCTGGCTGTCCAGCCAAACTGAGCAATCGTGGGAGAAGAGCCTTGGTGAGAGGTAAAGAAGAACCCCAAGATCACTGTGGCTGAGCTCCAGAGATGCAGTAGGGAGATGGGCGTTAGTTCCACAAAGTCAACTATCACTGCAGCCTCCACCAGTCGGGCCTTTATGGGAGAGTGGCCCGACGGAAGCCTCTCCTCAGTGCAAGACATATGAAAGCAACATAGAGTTAGATAAAAAAACACTTGAGGGATTCCCAGACTATGATAAATAAGATTCTCTGGTCTGATGAGACGAAGATAGACCTTTATGGTGATAATTCTAAGTGGAATGTGTGGAGAAAAACAGGCACTGCTCATCACCTGTCCAATACAATCCCCACAGTGAAGCATGGTGGAGGCAGCATCATGCTATGGGGGTGTTTTTCAGCTGCAGGGACAGGACGACTGGTTGTCATTGAAGGAAACATGAATGTGGCCAAGTACAGAGATATCCTGGATGAAAACTTCTTCCAGAGTGCTCTGGACCTCAGACTTGGCCGAAGGTTCACCTTCCAACAAGACAATGACCATAAGCACACAGCTAAAATAACAAAGGAGCGGCTTCAGAACAACTCTGTGACCATTCCTGACCGGCCCAGCCAGAGCCCTGACCTAAACCCAATGGAGCATCTCTGGAGAGACCTGAAAATGGCGTCCAAGAACGTTCACCATCCAACCTGACGGAACTGGAGAGGATCTGCAAGGAAGAATGGCCGAGGATCCCCAAATCCAGGGGAGGAAAACTTGTGGCCTCATTCCCAAGAATACTCATGGCTGTACGAGCTCAAAAGGTGCTTCTACCCAATACTGAGCAAAGGGGCTGAAGACCTATGACCATGTGATAGTTCAGTTTTTCTTTTTAATAAATTTGCAAATTTTTCTACATTTCTGTTTTTTGTCAGTCAAGATGGGGTGTAGAGTGAACATTAATGAGAAAAAAATGAAGTCAATTTACTAAATGGCTGCAATGAAACAAAGAGTGAAAAATTTAAGGGGGCTGAATACTTTCCGTACCCACTGTATATAGAGGATATCTCTTATTTTTCTCTCTTTACATACTATGACATGATTTTCAGAGATTTGCCTTTTAAAGGATGGATTATCTGGGTTCTTTAATGGCAAATGTCAAATCTATAAACTAAGCAGTGGAGATGTCAGGGCGGAGGGTTCGTCAGTGTGTTGGCAGCACACGGAGCATTAGTTGGAGGCTACACCGCTTCATGACTGACTCAACGTGACGTGTGATTTCTACTATGTCCTGTGGGGAAATGAAATTATGGCCGCACTTTCAGACACGGTTGTGATGGTTGTCAGTTGGTCGTGACTTTTCCCTATGGGAAACATTAGAAGTCACGTTGGGCTGCAGCCGTGCGGGGCTCTATCTACCAGGCACATGTGCACGGATCCGCCGGCCGCGGGCACCAGCAATCTCCAGCATGGTGTCTGCGGACTGTTATTCCTCTTACCGTTCCTTGTTAAATCTCAGGGAATGGAGCACAGCCGGGCGCTTCTGCCTCAGGCTCCACAAGTGAAGCGTCTCGTCGGCACATGCAGCGACCAAGGCACCCTGCGGACACAAGGAAGAGAGTAACCAGCGCGGCACACGGGTGACATTGTGCTAGAGCCTGGGCGGACATAACACCTGGGTGACGGGCGCTGTCAGGTGTGTGACCTATGGGCAGCGGGGCCCGTGTGAGAGGAGTATCCAGCTGGGGGCCATCTGCTCATGTCTGGTACTGGCATGGTCGGGCATCACCTGCCTCATGACCCATCTGTGACCCTGGACACCATGACTCAGCAGAGCTCCTATCCAGATGTCAGTGACACAACAGGCGGCATGTCGGTCTGTCGGCGGGTCCATCATCCGTTTGACAAATTAAGTTTTAAGGAGCCATCCAGAAAAAAACCTAGATGTTATAAATGAAAATAAGTCTAACAGATCCCCCACTAGACCTGTACCAGTGGTGATCACAGATCCATCTCTACTTCCCCACAACCAATCACGTGTCACACAGCCATGTGACTGCTGCAAGCCACAAAATAACATTGACTGGCGGCAGTTGTCATGTGACTACACAGCATGTGACCAACGACGGGGGAAGAATGAAGAAAGCTCTGGAATCAGGAAGTATGGGCAGTGGATCCATCGGGATCAGTGAGGAATGACTGGAAACAGATGCAAAAAGTTATTTTGTTCTTCCAATCCGTTTAATACTGGCCATGAAATGTTAGTGATCTCCCCCAATTCTGTGCTGTGACCTCATAAACCATAACCCCAGTGTTTCCCCACAGCTAGTGCCTCACTACTGTGCCCCAATACTCTGTCCCCCCACACGCTGTGATCCCATACGCTATGATCCCATGCTGGGCGCCCATACACTTTGCTCCATACGCTATGATCCCATGCTGTGCCCCCATACACTATGATCCCATGCTGGGCGCCCATACACTTTGCCCGATACGCTGTGATCCCATGCTGTGCCCCCATACGCTGTGATCCCATGCTGTGCCCCCATATACTTTGCCCCATATGCTGTTATCCCATGCCCTGTGCCTCCACACGCTGTGATCCCATACGCTATGATCCCATGCTGGGCGCCCATACACTTTGCCCGATACGCTATGATCCCATGCTGTGCCCCCATACGCTGTGATCCCATGCTGTGCCCCCATATACTTTGCCCCATATGCTGTTATCCCATGCCCTGTGCCTCCACACGCTGTGATCCCATACGCTATGATCCCATGCTGGGCGCCCATACACTTTGCCCCATACGCTATGATCCCATGCTGTGCCCCCATACACTATGATCCCATGCTGTGCCCCAATCGCTATGATCCCATGCTGGGCGCCCATACACTTTGCCTCATACGCTGTGATCCCATGCTGTGCCCCCATACACTATGATCCCATGCTGTGCCCCAATCGCTATGATCCCATGCTGGGCGCCCATACACTTTGCCTCATACGCTGTGATCCCATGCTGTGCCCCCATACGCTGTGATCCCATGCTGTGCCCCCATACACTTTGCCCCATATGCTGTTATCCCATGCCCTGTGCCGCCACACGCTGTGATCCAGTGCCCTGTGCCCCCACACGCTGTGATCCCATGCCCTGTGCCCCCACACGCTGTTATCCCATGCCCTGTGCCTCCACACGCTGTGATCCCATGCCCTGTGCCTCCACACGCTGTGATCCCATGCCCTGTGCCCCCACACGCTGTGATCCCATGCCCTGTGCCTCCACACGCTGTTATTCCATGCCCTGTGCCTCCACACGCTGTGATCCCATGCCCTGTGCCCCCACACGCTGTTATCCCATGCCCTGTGCCTCCACACGCTGTGATCCCATGCCCTGCGCCCCCACACGCTGTGATCCCATGCCCTGTGCCCCCACACGCTGTGATCCCATGCCCTGTGTCCCCACACGCTGTTATCCCATGCCCTGTGCCTCCACACGCTGTGATCCAATGCCCTGCGCCCCTACATGCTGTGATCCCATGCCCTGTGCCCCCACACGCTGTGATCCCATGCCCTGTGCCCCCACACGCTGTGACCCCCACATGCTGTGCGCAGGGTGGCGGTGGCAGTATGAGGGTTCAGGGGACGCTTACCTCATTGATTAGGAACTGAAGATGCAGGACAGCAGCGCCACTCTCATGCTGGCAATGGCAGTCAACGCCAGGTCGGCCCAGTCTGAGACCGGATGGTTAAGGATTTTACTAGTGAACCATTACAAAATAGTTAACCCTTTCAGTGCCACAATTAGGTGAAGAGCAATAAGGAACAGTGGTGGAACACCGGTACAACCCTCCATGTTGGGGGCACACACAGAGAAGACGCTTTCCCACTAGCCCCCGTTCTAAGGATTTGTGGAGGTCCCAGTGATCATACACTTATCCCGTGGGGGGGGGGGGACTTTTTTTTGCGTGTTTGTGTCCCTTTAAGGTATTGGTAATGGTTTATAGTTCTTTCTTGTTCTTGGAGAACTTTCTGTCACTGCCATCCAGAAATACAAGGTAAGCTTCTCCGGTGATCACACAATGGTTACAGGCAACTCATTCCTCTGAGCACCGCCACTCGCTGCCTGCACCCCCGGTGATGAGGGTCCTCTCGCACCGCCGCTCACTGCCTGCACCCCCGGTGATGAGGGTCCTCTCGCACCGCCGCTCACTGCCTGCACCCCCGGTGATGAGGGTCCTCTCATACCTCTCACTGCCTGCACCCCCGATGATGAGGGTCCTCTCATACCTTGCACCGCAACTTGCTGCCTGCACCTCCGATGATGAGGGTCCTCTCGCACCGCCGCTCGCTGCCTGCACCCCCGGTGATGAGGGTCCTCTTGCACCGTCGCTCGCTGCCTGCACCCCCGGTGATGAGGGTCCTCTCATACTTCGCACCGCCACTCGCTGCCTGCACCCCCGATGATGAGGGTCCTCTCGCACCGCCGCCTGCACCCCTGGTGATGAGGGTCCTCTTGTACCTCCACTCACTGCCTGCACCCCCGATGATGAGGGTCCTCTCGTACCTCGCACCGCCGCTCGCTGCCTGCACCCCTGGTGATAAGGGTCCTCTCGCACCGCTGCTCACTGCCTTCACCCCTGGTGATGAGGGTCCTCTCGCACCACCGCTCGCAGCCTGCATCCCTAGTGATGAGGGCCCTCTCGCACCGCCGCTCGCTGCCTGCACCCCTGGTGATGAGGGTCCTCTCGTACCTCACACCGCCGCTCGCTGACTGCACCCCCGGTGATGAGGGTTCTCTCTTACCTCGCACCACCGCTCGCTGCCTGCACCCCCGGTGTTGAGGTTCCTCTCGCACAGCCACTCGCTGCCTGCCCCTGGTGATGATGTTCCTCTCACACCGCCGCTCGCTGCCTGCACCCCTGGTGATGAGGGTCCTCTTGTACCTCGCACCGCCGCTCGCTGCCTGCACCCCCGGTGATGAGGGTCCTCTCGCACCTCGCACCGCCACTCGCTGCCTTCACCCCGGTGATGAGGGTCGTACCTTGCACCGTTGCTTCACCCCCAGTGATGAGGGTCCTCTTGCACCGCTGCTCACTGCCTTCACCCCTGGTGATGAGGGTCCTCTCGTACCTCGCACCACCGCTCGCTGCCTGCACCCCTGGTGATGAGGGTGCTCTCGTACCTCACACGGCCGCTCGCTGCCTGAACCCCCAGTGATGAGGGTCCTCTCGTACCTCACACCGCCGCTTGCTGCCTGAACCCCCGGTGATGAAGGTCCTCTCGTACCTCGCACCACGGCTCGCTGCTTCACCCCTGGTGATGAGGGTCCTCTCGTACCTCACACTGCCACTCGCTGCCTGAACACCCGGTGATGAGGGTCCTCTCGTACCTCGCACCACGGCTCGCTGCTTCACCCCCAGTGATGAGGGTCCTCTCGTACCTCACACTGCCGCTCGCTGCCTGAACTCCCGGTGATGAGGGTCCTCTCGCACCGCGCACCGCCGCTCATTGACTGCACCAGAGGTGATGAGGGTCCTCTCGTACCTCGCACCGCCACTCGCTGACTGCACCCCCGGTGATGAGGGTCCTCTCCTACCTCACACTGCCGCTCGCTGACTTCACCCCGGTGAAGAGGGTCCTCTAGCACCTACTTGTGGGCGGTATCCTGTGCAGCTACCATAATCACTATGACATAAGTACACGCAGGTGACGACAGGTCTATGTTGGACGAGACTCTGGAAGACCCCACAAGGTAAGTAAGCAGGTGCCTAATATTTTATCCACTCTGCACTGAGCAGACCAGTGATCCTCAACCAGTCCCTCTCCAGCGGAGGCAGAACTACAACTCCTATCATACTCTGCCTCATAGACTGTCATGGCCTGTAGTGTCACACTAGAGAGCAATTGGATGCGGACCCCCGGCTTGAGTAGGGGTACCCCAGACGCGCTCCTATGCAGACCCGTTTCACTTACCTCATTTGTCGGGTGAAATGGCTTCTAAGCTTTGCAATAGAAATCTAGGTGATGTTATTATTATTATTATAAATTTTTATAGCGCCATTTATTCTTAACATGTGAAAAAAGGGGCATACATAGACAAGTACAATTAACTTGAGCAAAACAAGCCACACACAAGTACAGAAGGAGGGAGGACCCGGCCCGCGAGGGCTCACAGTCTGCAGGGGATGGGTGAGAATACAGTAGGAGAGGGAAGAGCTGGTCGGGCGGCGGTTCAGCAGACTACGGATCACTGCAGGTTGTAGGCATGTCGGAAGAGGTGAGTCTTCAGGTTCTTTTTGAAGGTTTCGATGGTAGGCAGAAGTCTGATTTGTTGGGTAGAGAGTTCCAGAGTATGGGGGAAGCACGGGAGAAGACTTGGATGCGGTTGTGGGAGGAAGAGATGAGAGGGGAGTAGAGAAGGAGATCTTGAGAGGATCAGAGGTTGTGTGTAGGTAAGTACCAGGAGACCATGTCTGTTATGATGCGGTGGTTTAGGAGCAACATGGAACGAGCTCTGAAGGAAGTGGTAACTGTACTGACCGCAGTCCCTAAGCTCAACACAACACTAGAAGTAGCCGTGGGATGCTCCTAACTCTCCCTAGGCACCTCGTCACAGCCTAAGAGCTAACTACCCCTAAAGATAGAAGCAGGAAAACTATCTTGCCTCAGAGAAAATCCCCAAAGGATAGATTAGCCCCCCACAAATAATGACTGTGAGTGGAGAGGGAAAAGACATACACAGAATGAAACCAGGATGAGCACAAGAGGCCAGTCTAGTTTGATAGATAGGACAGGATGGAATACTGTGCGGTCAGTATAAAACACTACAAAAATCCACGCAGAGTTTACAAAAAATCTCCACACCTGACTAAAGGTGTGGAGGGTAAATCTGCTTCCCAGAGCTTCCAGCAAGACAGAATTAATTCATACTGATAACGCTGGACAAACATAGAAAGCACAGAACGGATAAGTTCACAATATGTGGACAGAAAAGAGCAAGCAAGAACTTAGCTTTGCTGAACTGGTCAGGATAACAGGGAAATCCAAAGAGATGTGAATCCAACCAGGAACCATTTACAAGTGACACTGGCTGAAGGAAAGAGCCAGGCATAAATAGCCAAGCAGAAAAGGCGATCAGTGGAAGCAGCTGAAGACAGCTAACTCCAAGGAGCAGCCATACCACCTGAAACCACAAGAGGGAGCCCAAGAGCAGAACTCACAAAAGTGCCACTTACAACCACCAGAGGGAGCCCAAGAGCGGAATTCACAACACATGTTACAGATGTATGGAGGACACAGGTTGTGGATGGCTTTGTATGTCATAGTAAGGTGTTGTGAATTCTGTGGCTGAATTCACTTCTGTGGTCACAAGTGGTATTGCAGTCTCTGGGCTTCCTCCCTCAGGTGTTTTGGTGAGCTCGTTGGCTGCCTTGCTATTTAGCTCCACCTGAGTCTGTCTTCCTTGCTCCTTGTCAATGTTCCAGTGTTGGATCTGAGCTACTGCTTCTTTCCTTGGGCCTGCTGCTCTGCTAGATAAGTGCTTCTAGTTTGTTTTCTGTTTTTTCTGTCCAGCTTGCTATTAACTTTTGCTGGAAGCTCTGAGAAGCAAAGGGGTGCACCGCCGTGCTGTTAGTTCGGCACGGTGGGTCTTTTTGCCCCTTTGCGTGGTTTTCGTTTTAGGGTTTTTTGTAGACTGCATAGTTCTCTTTGCTATCCTCGCTCTGTCTAGAATATCGGGCCTCACTTTGCTGAATCTATTTCATTCCTACGTTTGTCTTTTCATCTTGCTAACAGTCATTATATGTGGGGGGCTGCCTATTCCTTTGGGGTATTTCTCTGAGGTAAGTCAGGCTTGTATTTCTATCTTCAGGCTAGTCAGCTCCTCAGGCAGTGCCGAGTTGCATAGGTAGTGATAGGCGCAATCCACTGCTGCTTATAGTTGTGTGAGGATAGATCAGGTACTGCAGTCTACAGAGATTCCACGTCTCAGAGCTCGTCCTATTGTTTTTGGTTATTGCCAGATCTCTGTATGTGCGCTGATTATTGCACGCTGTGTTGCCTGATTGCCAGCCATAACAGTAAGGGTTTTCAACTGGAGCCTTTGGACAATAGGAAGCCAGTGAAGAGCCTGGCAGAGAGGAGAGGCCAGGGAATAGTGGGGAGACAGGTAGATTAGTCGGGCAGCAGAGTTTAGGAAAGATTGGAGTGGTGCAAGAGTGCTAGAGGGGAGGCCAGAGAATAGGAGGTTGCAATAATCAAGGCGGGAGATGATGAGGGCGAGCACGTGCATTTTTGTAGTTTCTTGGTCAAGGATTCAGGAAATGTTTTTGAGTTGGAGTCGGCAAGGGCTTGGATATGTGGCTTGAAAGAGAGGGCAGAGTGGAGGATCACCCCGAGGCACCGAGCACGCAGGACAGGGGAAAGTGAGCAGCCACTGACATTGATGGATAGGATGGGTGGAGGGGTAGAATGAGGAGGGGGAAAGATGATGAATTCTGCTTTATCCATGTTCAGTTTTAGAAAGCGAGCAGAAAAGAAGGCCGAGATAGCAGACAGACAGTGTGGGATTTTGATGAGGAAGGAGGTGAGGTCAGGTCCGAATTGGTAGATCTGTGTGTCATCGGTGTAGAGATGATATTGTAAACCGTGGGATTCTATGAGTTGTCCCAGGCCGAAGGTGTAGATGGAGAAGAGTAGGGGCCCTAGAACTGAGCCTTGGGGAACACTGACAGACAAGGGGTGAGGTGAGGAGGTGGTGTAGGAGAGGGAGACATCAGGTTAGATATGACGAGATCCAGGATAGGGCCAAGTCTGTGACGCCAAGAGATGAGAGAATCTTTAGTAATAGGGAATGGTCCACAGTGTCAAAGGCAGAAGACAGGTCCAGGAGAAGGAGGACAGAGTAGTGTAGAAGGCAGAGGACAGGTCCAGGAGAAGGAGGACAGAGTAGTGTAGAAGGCAGAGGACAGGTCCAGGAGAAGGAGGACAGAGTAGTGTAGAAGGCAGAGGACAGGTCCAGGAGAAGGAGGACAGAGTAGTGTAGAAGGCAGAAGACAGGTCCAGGAGGAGGACAGAGTAGTGTAGAAGGCAGAGGACAGGTCCAGGAGGAGGACAAAGTAGTGTAGAAGGCAGAGGACAGGTCCAGGAGGAGGAGGACAGAGTAGTGTAGAAGGCAGAGGACATGTCCAGGAGAAGGAGGACAGAGTAGTGTAGAAGGCAGAAGACAGGTCCAGGAGAAGGAGGAAAGAGTAGTGTAGAAGGCAGAGGACAGGTCCAGGAGAAGGGGGACAGAGTAGTGTAGAAGGCAGAGGACAGGTCCAGGAGAAGGAGGACAGAGTAGTGTAGAAGGCAGAGGACAGGTCCAGGAGGAGGACAAAGTAGTGTAAAATGCAGAGGACAGGTCCAGGAGGAGGAGGACAGAGTAGTGTAGAAGGCAGAGGACAGGTCCAGGAGAAGGAGGACAGAGTAGTGTAGAAGGCAGAGGACAGGTCCAGGAGAAGAAGGAGGACAGAGTAGTGTAGAAGGCAGAAGACAGGTCCAGGAGGAGGACAGAGTAGTGTAGAAGGCAGAGGACAGGTCCAGGAGAAGGAGGACAGAGTAGTGTAGAAGGCATAGGACAGGTCCAGGAGGAGGAGGACAGAGTAGTGTCGCTTGCTCTTGGTGGTTAGTAGGTCATTGGTGACTTTAGTTAGGGCAGTTTCAGTGGAGTGATGTGAGGAGGCCAGTTCATGATGGATGTGTTGTACAAGTAGTTTTGAGGCATAAGGCATAAGATGTTGATTGTTGGGGGTCCGACCGCGGCAGACTTTGATACCCATTACAATGACAGCTTATATGCACAGAATGATCTATTAACGATTGTTCTGTGCAGATCTGATCTGATCTGGTCGGTCTGTCTACACAATGAAACGTCCGCCAGTCACGCAGCCAATCAGCAGCCATTTCAGCCAGCGTAGGGTAACAGGAAATGCAGTCCATTTTGCCGACAGTGGTCACCGAGGGGTTAAGGTGGCGGCTGTCTGTGTGCTCAGCACACCTCCTCCTCCTCCTGCTTGGTAAACTTGTACCGCAAGCCTTCAATCTACTATATAAAGCTGAATGTGTGTGTGTGTGTATGTGTGTGTGTATGTCCGGGATTGGCATCTGCACCGTCGCAGCTACAGCCACAAAATTTTGCACAGTCACATGTCTGGACCCCGAGAGCGTCATAGGCTATATTGTGAGGCGAAATTTTAACCCCGCGCGTTCCAATTCACCAAACAATTTTGCCCCTATCTACATAATGGGGAAAAAAGTGAAAGGAAAAGTGTTGGAAGCGTCGCAGCTACAGCAACAAAATTTTGCACGGTCACACGTCTGGACCCTGAGAGCGTCATAGGCTACGTTGTGAGGTGAAATTTTAACCCCGCACTTTCCGATTCACCAAACAATTTTGCCCCTATCTACATAATGGGGAAAAAGTGAAATGAAAAGTGTTGGAGGCGTCGCAGCTACAGCCACAAAATTTTGCACAGTCACACGTCTGACCCCGAGAGCGTCATAGGCTATGTTGTGAGGTGAAATTTTAACTCCGCGCTTTCCAATTCACCAAACTATTTTTCCCCTATCTACATAATGGGGAAAAGTGAAAGGAAAAGTGTTGGAGGCAAATTGACAGCTGCCAGATGTGAACAAGGGGGACTTAAAGAGTGAGAGCGATGGCGCCAAAGAGTATATACCGTACACTTGCTAAAGTGGGGCCCCGACATGAGATACTCACCACACATGGGGATATGAACACACACACAAAATGCGCCACACACTACCACGTGCTTGAACACATATACCACCCTCAGCACACATTTCACCACACATACACCAACCTCGCCACATAAAAGTCGAAACACAAAAGTCGCTGCTCAAAACTCACCACGCGCAAAACTCGCCACATGCAAAAACTAGGCTCACGCAAAACTCGCCACAAGTGCAAAACTCACCTCATGGAAAACTCGCCACACGCAAAACTTGCACACGCGGAAAAATTGCCACATGCACAAAATTTGCAACACATGCAAAAGTTGCGTCACACAAAACTTACACATACTCAAAAGGCACCAGACATAAAACTCACCACGCGCAAAACTCGCCATGTGCCAAACTTGCTGCACACAACTTGCTACACTAACCTGTCACATGCAACTCGACACACAAAAAGTTGCTACACGCATGTCGCCACACAAAACTCATCTCACAAAAGTCGCTACATGCATGTCGCTACACGCAACTCAACACACACAACTTGACAGACGAAACTCGCCCTAAAACACACACAAGTCTGGTATCCTTCAAAAATAAAAATCTGATTAATAAGCAGACAAACTACAAGAGCAACAAATGTACCATATAGGAAAGACAGCAGCTGTCAGTCACATGACCTGTCTATTATGTGTATGTGTGAGCTAATATATACTGCCCGGGGGATTGCTTCCTGTTGGCTGGGGATTTATCAGGCTGCCAATTTATCTTACAAATACTGAGGTAAAAATACTGAGCAAATAACGTGTTAACGAGGTCTAATACAGGAGATCACACAGGTATATACTATATACAGGGGAGATGACACACAGATATATACTATATACAGGAGGAGATGACATACAGGTATATACTATATACAGGAGGAGATGACACACAGGTATATACTATATACAGGAGCAGATTACCTACAGGTATATACTACATACAGGAGGAGATGACATACAGGTATATGCTATATATAGAAGATGACATACAGGTATATACTATATACAGGAGGAGATGACACACAGATATATACTATACACAGGGGAGATGACACACAGGTATATACTATATACAGGAGGAGATGACATACAGGTATATACTATATATAGAAGGAGATGACATACAGGTATATACTATATATAGGAGGAGATGACATACAGGTATATGCTATATATAGAAGATGACATACAGGTATATACTATATACAGGAGGAGATGACACACAGATATATACTATATACAGGGGAGATGACACACAGGTATATACTATATACAGGAGGAGATGACATACAGGTATATACTATATATAGAAGGAGATGACATACAGGTATATACTATATATAGGAGGAGATGACATACAGGTATATACTATATATAGGAGGAGATGACACACAGGTATATACTATATATAGGAGGAGATGACATACAGGTATATACTATATACAGGGGAGATGACACACAGCAGGTATATACTATATACAGGGGAGATGACATACAGGTATATACTATATACAGGAGATGACATACAGGTGTATACTATATATAAGGGAGATGACAAACATGTATATACTGAGGTGAAAATGAGAGGTGTGAGGTGAAAATGAAAAGGTGTGAGTGCCAAATGAGAGGAGTGAGGGAAAATAGTGTAGTGATCGGAAAATGACAGATGTGAGGTCGAAATGACAAGTGTTAGGGGGGAATGAGAGGAGTGAGGGAGAAAATGAGAGGTGTGAGGGAGAAAATGAGAGATGTGAGGGGGAAAATGAGAGGCGTGATGGGAAAATAAGAGAAGTGACGTGCTATAACTAACCACAGATATTTACTATGCCCAGGCAACGCCGGGCTCTTCAGCTAGTTTCCATATAAATGCAGAATAAACAGCGTTTATTGATGTGTGCGCCCACAGCGAGGAGAGAGCGGCCATTACATAGATCCCACTACTAAGCCACCCATGCGCTACTACATCTTGGGCTATTAGCCTGCCCATCCCTCCTCTCTCTTTCCTGAGGCTTCTCCCGTACTGCCAGTGTCGGTCGGGCCCACAGGGGAACCAGAGGATTCTCGGGTGGGCCCAGGCACTTACACCTGCTGACATAGAGGGCCGTCAGCTGCCTAGGGCCCCCGCTGCTCCAAGGGCCCCCAACCAGTGGCGTGTCGCTAATAGCTCCACACCCAGCTGTTATGGGACCCATGAGTCAGGAGGCCCGCCCGCTGCCAGCGGAGCAGCAGCTGGAGACAGGAGCCTGTTGCCGCTACTAAAGAGAAATTAATATTCATGCTTCCCCACCCCCCATGTACGTGGAGAGGAGTGAATATTAATTTTACTTTAAAAGCGGGCAGTGTTAGCGCAGGCTGAGGCTAACACTGCCTGCAGGGTAGACGCCAGAATATATGGGCTGCTTCCAGGTATGATGTCATTTCCGGGAGACAGCTAGAATGTATGGGCTGTAGTCAGGACCTGGAAGGAGCCATTCTAGCTACAATCGAGAAAGCTGCCGGCGACGAAGATGCGGCTGCAAGAAACGTGCGGAGAGGTGAGTGGTGCTGTGTGTCTGTCTGTGTGCGTGCGTGAGTGGTGCGGTGCTGTGTGTGTGTGTGAGAGAGTGGTGCTGTGTGTGTGGTGCTGTGTGTGTGTGTGTGTGTGTGTATTGGAGAGGGCAATGATGTGAGTGATGGAGAGAGCAGTGATGGGCGGATGGAGGAGAAGGCAATGTTGGTGGTGGTGGAAAGAATGATGGTATGGTGGGGAAGGAGGCAATGATGGAGGTGGTGGAAAGGACAATGGTGGTGGTGGGGATGCAATGATGGAGGAGATGGAGGGGGCAATGATGGGAGTGGTGGGGGAGAAACCAATGATAGAGGTGGTGGAAAGGGCAATGATGGGGTGGTGGTAGGGGAGAAAGCAATGATGGTTGTGGTGGAAAGGACAAAGATGGTAGTGGTGGGGAAGGAGGCAATGATGGAGGTGGTGGAATGGGCAATTATGGGGGTAGTGGGAGAAAAAGCAATAATGGAGGTGGTGGAAAGGGCAATGATAGGGTGGAGGGGAAGAACAATGATGGAGGTGGGTGGTTGCATTATACCCTATGAGGAGGACTGCATTACACCCTATGAAGGGGGCTGCATTATACTCTATGAGGGGGCTGTGTTATACCATATGAGGGGGCTGTGTTATACTTTAAGAGGGAGCTACATTATATCCTGTGGGGGGGCTGCATTATATTCTGTGTGGGGGCTGCATAATTCTCTCAGGGGGCTACATTATATTCTGGGGGCTACATTATATTCTGTGGAGGTGATGCATTAGACTATATGAGGGCTGCATTATACCCTATGAGGGGGCTACATTATATTCTATGGGGGGGCTGCGTTATATCTTGTGAGGGGCTGCATTATATTTTGTGGTGGGCTGCATTATACCCTATGAGGGGCGCTGTATTATATTCTATGAGGGGGACTGCATTATATTCCATGAGGGGGGTACATTATATTCTATGAGGGGGCTACCCCAACCCCTGCTACATAATTAAGATGAGTACTACCTTATATTCTACTCTGACATTAGCGTGTTTTACCACACAATTGGTGGTCTCGTGTTTATTTCTATGTAGCTATAGTGGGTCCCAAGAATGATTTTCTCCGGTGGGCCCAAGGTGCTCCAGTTCGACGCTGTGTGCTGCACCTGATTTCTGCGACTCCCAGCTTCTCTTCACCGACCTGCACTGCTCCTAAACAATAGTGGTCCGAACGCAAAGCCCACCCAGACATGTGACACTATGGGGTGCTTCTACTCAATCAGCGGCAGCTGAGTCCATCTCATCTCAGCGCAACTCACATAAAAGAAAACAGATTGTATCAAAATGAGCAAAACCGTTCAGTAAGTGACACATCGCCAGAATCAGGGTCTCTGCCCCCACATCCTGCTGCTCTCAGATGACATAACAGAAATCTGATGGCAGATTCCCTTTAAGGCATTCAGTCAGTGAGCTGTTTACTCAGCTTGTATCCTGCTCCTGATGCCCGTGGCGATCACACCCAGCATTGTGCTCACAAACACTACTCCCAGCAGACAAACCCCGAGAGGCAGATCCTCTCCATCCGCAGATCTCCACACTGGAGCTCCCGTGCAGACCGCCGTGGGCCGAAAACACGACGACCCGGGGACGAGATGTCACACTACTGGAGAGAGGCCGCTCTATATACCTGCACTGAGTATATACACGGCCGCTCTATATACCTGCACCGAGTATATACACGGCCGCTCTATATACCTGCACTGAGTATATACATGGGCGCTCTATATACCTGCGCTGAGTATATACACGGCCGCTCTATATACCTGCGCTGAGTATATACACGGCTGCTCTATATACCTGCACTGAGTATATACATGCCGCTCTATATACCTGCACCGAGTATATACACGGCCGCTCTATATACCTGCACTGAGTATATACATGGGCGCTCTATATAGCTGCACTGAGTATATACACGGCCGCTCTATATACCTGCGCTGAGTATATACACGGCTGCTCTATATACCTGCACTGAGTATATACACGGCCGCTCTATATACCTGCACTGAGTATATACACGGCCGCTCTATATACCTGCGCTGAGTATATACACGGCTGCTCTATATACCTGCGCCGAGTATATACACGGCCACTCTATATACCTGCTCTGGGTATATACACGGCCGCTCTATATACCTGCACTGAGTATATACACAGCCGCTCTATATACCTGCACTGAGTATATACACGGCCGCTCTATATACCTGCACTGAGTATATACATGGGCACTCTATATACCTGCACTAAGTATATACACGGCCGCTCTATATACCTGCACCGAATATATACACGGCCGCTCTATATACCTGCGCTGAGTATATATACGACTGCTCTATATACCTGCACTGAGTATAAACATGGCCGCTCTATATACCTGCACTGAGTGTATATACGACTGCTCTATATACCTGCACTGAGTATATACATGGGCGCTCTATATACCTGCACTGAGTATATATATGGCCGCTCTGTATACCTGCACTGAGTATATATACGACTGCTCTATATACCTGCACTGAGTATATACATGGCCGCTCTATATACCTGCACTGAGTATATATACGACTGCTCTATATACCTGCACTGAGTATATACATGGGCGCTCTACATACCTGCACTGAGTATATACATGGTGCTCTATATACCTACACTGAGTATATACACGGCCCGCTTGGTCGGTGGACAGCACGACAAACAATGGGATGGAATAGTAGAGGAAAGCCCTACTAATAGGAAAATGAGGAATGGTCACCTCCTGCTCAAACCTGAGCCTGACCCTGCACACCCCCAACGCCCTAAATGGGTCCTTCCCCCCCCCCCCCCCCCGACAGCAGGAACCTCGTCCCTCACTGTCACCTCACACTGCCCTGGCTAGTGCACTGGCGGGCAAGGGCGCCAGCCTCACCATTGCAGATAGTACAACACAGGGGACAGTGACAAACACGAGACAGACGGGGTAATAACACAACTTAGGCTTCTTTCACACTAGCGTCGGAATCTCCCCGTTGCAATGCGTCGGGGAGAGATTCCGACGCTAGCGTTTAACGCTTTGCACAATGGGTGCAGCGGATGCATTTTTCCGGCGCATCCGCTGCCCCATTGTAAGGTGCGGGGAGCTGGGGGCGGAGTTCCGGCTGCGCATGCGCGGTCGGAAAAAGCGGTCCGTCGGGAGAAAAAAACGTTACATGTAGGGGTTTTTTTTCCCGACGGTCCGGCAAAGCACGACGTATTCGTCGCAAGACGGATGCGAAGTGTGCAAATCTGTCGCAAATGCGTCGCCAATAGAAGTCTATGGGGAAAAAACGCATCCTGCAAGCACTTTTGCAGGATGCGTTTTTTCTGCAAAACGACGCATTGTGACGGATTTACAAAAACCGCTAGTGTGAAAGTAGCCTAAGCTTTACAACTTCCTCTGCGGCACAGCACTGCACAGTAGAATAAAGGAACCAGAATCACAAACTCACGAAACCAGCTGATAAACCACAGCAGCCAGCAAGCTCCTTATTCCAGGTTTGATCACTGTAGATTTCTCTATCACCAACAGTCAGCTGATGCATCAGGTGACCATTTAAAGGATGTTGGGAGTGGTCACTGTTGTGAATTCCGCTCTTGGGCTCCCTCCGGTGGTTGTAAGTGGCACTTTTGTGAGTTCTGCTCTTGGGCTCCCTCTTGTGGTTTCAAGTGGTATGGCTACTCCTTGGAGTTAGCTGTCTTCAGCTGCTTCCACTGATCGTCTTTTCTGCTCGGCTATTTATGCCTGGTTTTGTCCTTCAGCTAGTGCCACTTGTAAATGTTCCTGGTTGGATTCACATCTCTTTGGAGTTCCCTGTTTTCCTGACCAGTTCTGCAAAGCTAAGTTTTTGCTTGCTCTTTTCTGTTCACAGTTTGTGGACTTATCCGTTCTGTGCTTCTATGTTTGTCCAGCGTTATCAGTATGAATTAATTCTGTCTTGCTGGAAGCTCTGGGAAGCAGATTTACCCTCCACACCTTTAGTCAGGTGTGGAGATTTTTTGTAAACTCTGCGTGGATTTTTGTAGTGTTTTATACTGACCGCACAGTATTCCATCCTGTCCTATCTATCAAGCTAGACTGGCCTCCTGTGCTCATCCTGGTTTCATTCTGTGTATGTCTTTTCCCTCCCCACTCACAGTCATTATTTGTGGGGGGCTAACCTATCCTTTGGGGATTTTCTCTGAGGCAATATAACTTTCCTGCTTCTATCTTTAGGGGTAGTTAGCTCTTAGGCTGTGACGAGATGCCTAGGGAGAGTTAGGAGCATTCCACGGCTACTTCTAGTGTTGTGTTGAGCTTAGGGACTGCGGTCAGTACAATTACCACTTCCTTCAGAGCTCGTTCCATGTTGCTCCTAAACCACCGTATCATAACAGGTTACCACCCACATCAGTTGACCTAACAACTCTGCAGTTATAACAGATTGCCAGCGAGGGAAACTGAAATTAACCCCTGCTGGTCCTAAAAGGAAAGAGCTTCATTTAAATCATAGACTTCCCCCACCAGCAGCACCCCGATTTTTTTGTGGGCACCCATAGAGAGGAGGTAACAACGAGCTTAGGAAGCTGAGCGAGTGCACTGAAGTACGTGGCTAAGTGAGATGGTCAATGGAGCAGATCTGTATTCCTCCACCTAGGGCTGTGGTCCCTTTAGCTGGCATCCTGTAGAATGTTTTTCTTGGTGGAGCCATGGTGCCTTGGTGTCACACTGTGACTGTATGTAAATAGGAAAAGGGGCCCTGCACTGTCGCTAGGGCTGGAATCGTAACTATCCCTGATCACAAAGGTACTTCTAAAGGTGAGGAGGCTTGGGCCACCATTCTTACTGTTCTCCTGTTATACCCTAAGCTGTACCCTCCCTCAGGAGACCTTGGACAGAAATGCTAGTGTATAAATACATAAAATAAACAGCGATAACAAAAAGCAACTAACATGTAAAACACTCAAAAGTTAGAGCGGGAAGGGTAGGGAAGGGTAGGATTCTAGAAATAAATGGGAATAGAACAACGAGGAAAGCATACACCCCAAAACAGCATGCAATAATCTCCAGCAACAACAATCTCCAACTCAGCACAGCGACTACAAGGAGATAGGAAGTAAAATTTCCACTGGTAAGGAAGAGAAGGTCTGGCCAGATTTTATAGCAAGAGGAGATTAGGGAGAGCAGGTAAAGCAATAAAGTGTGCCACTTTACTAAACCTATACACCACAACTAAGATAACCGTTTTACCAGAAGAAGACGGAAGATCTGTAATGAAATACATGGATAAATGAGTCCATGGTCAGTCAAAAATGGTTTATGGTAAAAAAGCCTAAGATGGACGAGTCTTGGAACAAGCACAGACATTACATGAGCATACACAGTCAACTACATCCGTAGGCAACCTTGGCCACCAAAAACGATGAGTAAGGAGTTCCAAGGCCGCCTTATTACCTGGGTGACCAGCCAGGGCCCAGTTATCTTATGTCTCCTAAATGTTAAAATGCAGATGTACAAGTGCAAACAATTCCCATGAAGGAGCAGCAGGGGCACCAACCTGAGCCTTCAATATCTCCCCCTCAATTTCAGAACACACTGCAGAAATGACCACCCCTTCTTGTAAAATAGGAACAGTATCGTCAGTCCTCCCACCCCCAGGGTAAACTCCGAGACAAAGCATCCAATTTGACGTTTCTAATCCCAGCACAGTAAGTGACCACAAAATTAAACGTGGTGAAAAACAAAGATCATCTAGCTTGCCTGGTATTAAGATGTTTAGCAGATTCAAGGTACATTAAGTTTTTGTGATCAGTGATCACTGCACCCTCCAAAAAATGACTGCACTCCTCAAATGCCAACTTAATGGACAATAGTTCTCTACTGCCTACATCATAGTTTTGTGCGGACAATGCCAACTTTTTGAAGAAGAATACTAGGGAGAACCCAAACAGTAAAGTTCAGCTTCCGTACCAAACACCTACTGTCCGGGCACAGACTTCACCAAGAAGTCCATGTTACTGTTCGGGTTCGGCATCCAGAACACTGCCTCTGATCGCGGTAAGATCATTACCGCCTGTCAAACAGCCGCGGCTCCCACGGAGTCAAATGACAGAATGAGCCCGCAGCTGTGATGAGAGGTAAAAGTTTACCTACAGTCACTGGCGTTGGCTGGTGGTACTCCCATCAGCCGGCGCCTGCACTCTTAAATAATTAAAAATTTTAAAAAATGGCGCGGTTTCCCCTGTATTTTTGATAATCAGCCAGGCAAAACTGACAGCTGCGGGCTGCAACTCTCAGCTGTCAGCAAGGCTGGTTATCAAACATAGAAAGGTCTCCTCGCCATTTTTTTCTTCCTATTATTTTTTAAATAAATTTTAAAAAACGTTGTGGGTCCTCTCCCCAATTTTTACAACCAACCAAACTAAAGCAGACAGCAGGGAGCTGGAAATCTCAGGCAGGTAAGGCACCATAGGTATTGCTCCCTCCTCCAGCCTAGAAATAGCATCCTGCAGCTGACCAGAAAAAGCACATCTATCAGATGCGCCAATTCTGGCACTGTGCCTGGCTTTTCTCACTTGCGTTGTGGCGATGGCAAGTGGGGTTCCTATTTGTGGGGCTGCTGTCACCTTTGTATTGTCCAGTGACATCAAGCCCCAAAACATCCAGGGGTACGCATATCTCTAAAGAAGACAAATGGATGCCACTTACCATGGGACGACCCTTGAGACAACACAGTATCAACTCCACCTCAAAAGCATGAACCTCGACAATAATAATTAGGCTAGGGTCACATTGCGTTAGTGCAATCCATTTAGCGCTAGCGCTAGCAGATTGCGCTAACGCAATGTTTTTACCGGGGCCGCGTTCCGGGGTCGCGGTAACGTCCCCGCTCTCGCAGATCCCCGATCTGCGAGAGCGGGGAACGGACAGCGGGCGCAGCGTCCGCGGCGTGCCACAAAACACCGGCGCGTCGCTAGCGCGTGCCGAACATGGCACGCGCTAGTGCTGCGCGTTCCCATTGCCGTGAATGGACGCGCTAACGGACGCGTTGCACGGCGTTAATTTTGCTGTGCAACGCTGTCCGTTAGCGCGTTCCCATTAACGCAATGGGAACCTAGCCTAAATGGTTGCGAAGCATTGAGTTGTATGAGTACCGGCGCAGTGACAAAACACCTCTTCAAAGAAGAAAATGCATGTTGAGCACAGTCGGGCCACATCAAGATTTCCGTACCTTTCCTAGTCAGGTTAGTGATGGGTTTACCAATAGAATAGAAGTTTCAAATGAATTTCCGATAATAGCTTGCGAACCCCAAAAAGCATTTTCTGGGAGGATCCATTCCAGGACTCCTCAGACCTTGTCAGGATCCACACGGAAACCTGTGGCTGACACTAGGAAACCTAAGAACTAAGAACTCTTGTATGGCGAATACGCACTTCTCGAACTTGGCCAACAGTTTATCTTGTAGAACCTGTAACATCTGCCTGACATGTACCAAATGAGACTGATCAGGAAAGTAGATCAAAATATTGTCAAGACACACTACTACAAATCAACCCACAAGGTGATGGAAGATGTCATTGACGAAATGCTGGAACTTGGCAGGAGCATTAATCAAACCAAAAGGCAATGACAAGATTTTACTAATGCCCTTTTGAGGTGTTAAAAGCTGTCTTCCACTCATCCCCCTCCTTAATCCTAATCAGTTTATAGGCTTCCTTGAGATCCAATTTGGAGAACCATTTTGTCCCAATAATCTAACTGAATAAACCAGGAATGAGTGGAAGCGGGATATGATTCCCGAACAGTTCTTCTTATCGAAGAAAAACCCTGCTGCTCTCAGAGGTATAGTCTTTCATGGTCTGTCTCTCAGGACATGAGAGATTGTATGATCTGGTCTTGGGCAACTTTGTACCCAGAAGAAAGTTCACAGTACAATCATACACATGATGGGGAAGCAGTTCTTGACATCCCCTCAAAATCAGACACAAAAGATGACATGTTTTTAGTGGAGACATTAGCGTAGGCAATTATTCTTGCAAAAATCACTCCACTTAATTATCTCTCTGGCCTGCCAGTCTATGACCGGATTATGGTTAGTCAACCAGGGAGAAGGGAGGCCTTTCAGAAAGTAATAAAAAAGAAGCTCCCTGTGAAGAGCCCCTGCACGAAGGTTCTATGTGCTATTTGCGTAAATCTTCCCTGACCAAGAGGTGTGGAGTCTATCGCAAATATGGGAATGGATTTCGCCAGCTTACTGCAGGTGAGACCATGCGTCTGAGCGAACCAGTAGGACAGATATTGTCCCAGTTTCTGTACTGTGAAAGGGTCACTGGCACTGTATGTGAGGGGAGATATATGTCAC
The DNA here is from genome assembly GCF_032444005.1 of Ranitomeya imitator. NCBI lineage: Eukaryota > Metazoa > Chordata > Amphibia > Anura > Dendrobatidae > Ranitomeya > Ranitomeya imitator. Next base: position 11,526,278 of record NC_091284.1, on the reverse strand, counting down.
TGGGATTGCTTTTCTCCGTGATCTAGAAATCCATAAGTTTCTTTTTAGCATGATATGTGCTGAAGGAGTTAAGTGGCCATGTTATGGGTGGGTTTTTAGGTGAGTAGGTAAGAGATGGGCAGGACGCTTACTCACCATATCTCCACCTCAAGGGTGTGGCTGGGGAAATAAATGTCCAGCCAGTTTTTTTTCCCTTAGTCTGGGTTGTGTGGAGGGAAGGAAGTCTCCAAACTGAAGCTCCTGTGAGAGCTGTCATATGCGTTGTCCCAGAAGAACCTGGCAGGACTGTGTATGAACTTTTTATTTTCTTTTGAGCCAGACAGGCTGTTTTTCTGTTACCATTTTCCATTTTGTGTTTTTGGATTAAGATACAATACACCATCTAGATACTTTAACTGCACGTGTGCCTACCTCAAGGAGCAGCTAAATGAGCCAACCTTCCACAAGTGGTGGAGAATGCGGGCAACGTTCCAGGAACAAGTGTAGCAGTGGTGGACAAATCGTATGTCCTGGGTTAAGGCAGCTACTGAGAAGGAACAGCAGTTGGACAAAATGGACGAGCTACTCAAGCACCTGATCCTGAGGCAGCAGCAACAGCATCAGGTACAGCAGGAGACTAATGAAGTCCCAATACAACAGCTGCAACAACAGCAAAGGCAGATGGAACTCCTGATGGGAGATGTCCGCAGCAGAGAAACCGCCCCTCCCCCACATAAAGGTGATGACTCCTGCATCCGGAAAGCGATAAGATGAGCCATGCAAAAGATGACCCCAGGGGATGATATAGAGGCATTTTTGACTGTTTTTAAATGGGTTGCAGAGCGGAAGAGGTTGCCCCCGAAGCAGTTGGCAGGGGTGCTGGCACCCTATCTGACAGGAGAACACCAGACAGCCTATTTTGACTTGGCCTTGTAGTGTGCCCTGGAATATGCCAAGTTGAAAACGGAGATATTGGCATGCTCATGATGTCTGTCAGAGCCCAAAGGATTCATCACTGGGCATATTCTGGTGACAAACCTCCCCTCTCACAAATGTTTGTCTTGTTGCATTTGGTCCAGAAATAGTGGCAGCTGGAGTCCTCCACTCCAGCTCAGATGGTCGAGCAGGTCGTCATGGAGAAATTTATTCACTCTCTCCCCAGGTCAGTGCAGACCTGGGTTGCCGAAGGAGACCCTTGGAATGCGGATGACCTGGTGGGCCTCGTAGAAAGGTACCAGGTGGTCGAGAGATCCCTGAAAAAGCCAGGGAGTAGTACATCTCCATACTGGGGTACCCAGAGGGAGACCGAGTCCCAAAAGAGGGGTAACAGAGCCACCACTGGGGGAGTCTAAAGTCCCAAGGAGCTGCTGAGGGGCTACCAAAGGCTGCTGATAAAGACCTGATCTTCTGGCGGTGTCACAGACCTGGACACATAGCGGCCCGTTGTCCTATGTCTGATGAACAGATGGACTGTAGCCTAGTCAGGCGCTCCTTGCATTATGCCTACCCAGCCTGCAGAGTGGACTATTATCCCAGAGAGGGGCCGCAGTCATGCCCCGTGACCATAAATGGAGTACTGGTATCAGGACTTTTAGACTCCGGGAGTTTAGTGACCCTGATAAGGGCTACGCTTCCCCACCAGTTGATCCCAGGGAAATATGTTGGCGTATGCTGTATCCCCGGGGATGCAAAAGACTACCCGGTTGCTCATTAAAATGAGCTGCGATACGGATCTCCATGAGGTCGGGGTAGTCAGAGACTTACTACACCCTGTGATAATCGGGCAGGACTTCAGCCTGTTCTGGGACTTGTGGGGAAAGACAGAGTTCATGACTAGAGATGAGATAATATGTTCGGCTCCCTCCTTATTAGGCAAGCTATAGCGCTTACCGAATAAGCTGCAGAGGGAACCTGGATCGCTCCGGCTGATCAACTGTCTGGCATCGCAGCTGCATGTGCCGCAGCTGTTTCACTGTCACAACACATGCATGGAGAGCCCAACAAACATGCTCTCCATACATGTGGTTGGGACTGTGAAACAGCCGCAACACATACAGCTATGGCACCGGACAGATGATCAGCAGGAGGGCTCCAGGTAGCCGAGTTCCCTCTGCAGTTATTCGGTAAGCGCTATTGCTTGCCGAATAAGGAGGGAGCCAAACATATTCACTCATCTCTATTCATGACCCTAGGACAGAACTCTCCACCTCCTGGCAGTGAGGACAAAGGTTTTGACTGGAGAAATATCTTTAAAAGGACAAGGGCTGCTTCAATAATCCTGGCCAGGTCAACGATGTGCTGAGGCTCCTCCAGGGAATCGGTGACATCAAACAAAAGATCGAGGTTGAGCATCTGCCCTGACATTCTTCTCCGCAGGATGGAAATGCAACTCAATGCTAAAATGAGCGAAGAAGAGTGCCCACTCAATTTGACGGGAATTTAACAACTGCAGAAATGTCAAATTTTAATAGTCAGTGTAAATCATTACCGGAGAGCTGGCACCCTCCAGTAGATGTCTCCATTCCTTGAGCACCAACTTGATAGCTAGAAGCTCACGATCCTCAATAGTGGCTCAGCAGGCGAAAAAAGTTTGGAGAAAACAAAACGCAAGACAATCTTTGCTGAAGAAGTTATTTGCAGGAGCACTGCCCCAGCACCGACAGAAGAGGCATCTACCACCAAGAAAAACTGCTTGTTGGGATCGGAGAGATTCAGCCCCGGAGCACTTGCGAAGGCATCTTTCAATCGATGGAAGTCTGACACTGCCGATTCAGGCCAGACTGTGGCATTGGCACACTAGCTGGTTAAGGCGGAGATATGTACCATAAGGAACAAGAAGTGCGGGATAAATTCCCTGCAGAAGTTGGCGAAACCCATGATGAACTGGATGGCATGCAGACCTTGAGGACAGGGCCAAGAGAGAACACCAGAAACCTTTTCTGGGTCCATTTTGAGATCTTGATTTGAAACTATGTAGCTGACGAAAGGCAAGGAGCATTTTTCAAAGACACATTTGGACAACTTAGCAAAGTGTTGTCCCAGAGACGCTGCAGAACTTGAAAGACGTGTTGTCTGAGGGAATGAAGATCAGGGGAGAATATCAGGATATCATCCAAATACACAATCATGGAAACATAGAGGCAATCCCGATAGATGACATTAAAAAACTCCTGAAACATGGTTGGTGCATTACACAGCCTAAAAGGCTTGACGAGATACTCATCCTGAGAGTCATGGGTACTAAAGGCGATTCAAGTTGTAAGCTCTTCGGAGAGCCAATTTAGAGAAGATATTAGCTCCACGGATTCAATTAAATCCTTCCGAAATTAAACGCAGGGTTACTCGTTTATAATAGTGATTTTGTTAAAACCCCAATAGTCTATGTAGGGGCTTAGGGAACCACCCTTCTTGGTCACGAAGAAGAAATGGACACGAGCAAAGGAAGGATTTATGGATGAATCTCTTGGCTAAGTGCTCTTGTATTTATTCAGACATTGCTCGGGTCTCAAGCAGAGAAAGTGGATACACCCTCCCTCAGGGAGGAGAAGCGCCAGGTACATTGACGACATAGTCATAAGGTCTGTGGTGTGGCAGAACCTCAGCCTTCTTCTTAGACTCAACAAAGACGAGGCAGCAGAGAAGGTTACAGCCTGGAACCTTAAAAACTCCACAGAACATCTCCAGGAACTTCTCCATATTGTCGGTTTACAAACCATCATGAATAGGATTCACCCAGCTCAGGGCTTGTCCAGACAGCAAAAGAGACCACAAATACTGTCTTGTCTGGTCTGAAAGTAAGAAGTGAGAGTAACGGGTAAGCAAGTCAGGTCGATAACGGGAAGCGGAATACTGAAGGAAGCATATACGTGGACAAACAGGGTAGGAACAAATGTTTAGGCAGGGAGTGATAGGAGAAGCTGCCTGACAAAGGTCCTGCAAGCACGGGATAGCGCCAGGAACTTAATCTCTGCAGGTCACAGCAGGGTTAAATTCCAGGAGAGACTGGCCATGCCTAGGGCCCTCCTATGGCTAGATAGAAGCTACATGCAGGTACAGCACTGTTGCATGAAGCAGACTCAAAAAGATGGCCAGACATGAGTATATGGTTCACAGCTGTAGACAGTGTCCTCCTGTATAGTAGTCACAGACTAAGGATACGGTCCCAGCTGTAGACAGTATCCTCCTGTATAGTACTCACAGACTATAGATACGGCCCCAGCTGTAGACAGTGTCCTCCTGTATAGCAGTCACAGACTTTGGATACGGTCCCAGCTGTAGACAGTGTCCTCCTGTATAGTAGTCACAGACTATGGATACGGCCTCAGCTGTAGACAGTGTCCTCCTGTATAGTAGTCACAGACTATGGATACGGTCCCAGCTGTAGACAGTGTCCTACTGTATTGTAGTCAGTGACTATGGAAACGGTCCCAGCTGTAGACAGTGTCCTCCTGTATAGAAGTCACAGACTATGGATACGGTCCCAGCTGTAGACAGTGTCCTCCTTTATAGTAGTCACAGACTATGGATACGGTCCCAGCTGTAGACAGTGTCCTCCTGCATAGTAGTCACAGACTATGGATACGGCCCCAGCTCTAGACAGTGTCCTCCTGTATAGCAATCACTGACTATGGATACGGTCCCAGCTGTAGACAGTGTCCTCCTTTATAGTAGTCACAGACTATGGATACGGTCCCAGCTGTAGACTGTGTACTCCTGTATAGTAGTCACAGACTATGGATACAGCCCCAGCTGTAGACTGTGTACTCCTGTATAGCAATCACTGACTATGGATACGGCCCCAGCTGTACAGTGTCCTCCTGTATAGTAGTCATTGACTATAGGTACGGTACCAGCTGTAGACAGTGTCCTCCTGTATAGTAGCCACACCCTATGGATACGGTGCCAGCTGTACAGTGTCCTCCTGCATAGTAGTCAATAATTATAGGATACGGTTCCAGCTGTAGACAGTGTCCTCCTGTATAGTAGTCACTAACTATGGATACGGTCCCAGCTGTAGACAGTGTCCTCTTGTATAGTAGTCACAGACTATGGATACGGTCCCAGCTGTAGACAGTGTCCTCCTGTATAGTAGCCACACCCTATGGATGCGGTCCCAGCTGTAGACAGTGTCCACCTGTATAGTAGCCACACCCTATGGATGCGATCCCAGCTGTACAATGTACTCCTGTATAGTAGTCACTGACTATGGATACGGTCCCAGCTGTAGACAGTGTCCTCCTGTATAGTAGTCACTGACTATGGATACGGTCCCAGCTGTGACCTCCGCATGTATCATATGAAGTGCAGCATGAGATGTATTCATCGCTCCATGATATCTTCCAAATATAGGCCGCTGTGTAATGAAGGGAGATAGAAGATGGCTCATCACTATGTCAATACTGGCAGCTCCAGCACCCGCAACTGGCGAATAATCAGCCTGTTCTGGACTCTTGGCATTCGCTGAATGAAATGTCTGCATTATTGATTAGACACGTTTTATACAGCAGACGACTTAATGCAGAGAGAATGCATATTTCATAGTGTTTGCTCGGTGCTGGCACTCAGGCTGCACGTGTCTGTACCCTGCACAATGCCCAGATTTCCTGCTGTTATCAGCCCCTCTTATAACGCTCCAGTACTGATATAACCCCCAGACATTACACCATATCTGACTGATATCAGCCCATCTTATAACGCTCCAGTACTGATATAACCCCAGACTTTACACCATATGTGACTGATATCAGCCCCTCTTATAACGCTCCAGTACTGATATAACCCCCAGACATTACACCATATATGACTGATATCAGCCTCTTATAATGCTCCAGTACTGATATAACCCCAGACATTACACCATATGTGACTGATATCAGCCCCTCTTATAACGCTCCAGTACTGATATAACCCCAGACATTACACCATATGTGACTGATATCAGCCCCTCTTATAACGCTCCAGTACTGATATAACCCCAGACATTACACCATATGTGACTGTTATCAGCCCCTCTTATAACACTCCAGTACTGATATAACCCCCAGATATTACACCATATGTGACTGATATCAGCCCCTCTTATAACGCTCCAGTACTGATATAACCCCAGACATTACACCATATGTGACTGATATCAGCCCCTCTTATAACGCTCCAGTACTGATATAACCCCCAGAAATTACACCATATGTGACTGATATCAGCCTCTATTATAACGCTCCAGTACTGATATAACCTCCAGACATTACATCATATGTGACTAATATCAGCCCCTCTTATAATGCTCCAGTACTGATATAACCCCCAGACATTACACCATATGTGACTGATATCAGCCCCTCTTATAACGCTCCAGTACTGATATAACCCCCAGACATTACACCATATGTGACTGATATCAGCCCCTCTTATAACGCTCCAGTACTGATATAACCTCCAAACATTACATCATATGTGACTGATATCAGCCCCTCTTATAATGCTCCAGTACTGATATAACCTCCAGACATTACACCATATGTGACTGATATCAGCCCCTCTTATAACGCTCCAGTACTGATATAACCCCCAGACATTACACCATATGTGACTGATATCAGCCCCTCTTATAACGCTCCAGTACTGATATAACCCCCAGACATTACACCATATGTGACTGATATCAGCCCCTCTTATAACGCTCCAGTACTGATATAAACCCAGACATTACACCATATGTGACTGATATCAGCCCTTCTTATAACGCTCCAGTACTGATATAACCCCAGACATTACACCATATGTGACTGTTATCAGCCCCTCTTATAACGCTCCAGTACTGATATAACCCCAGACATTTCATCATGTGACTGATATCAGCCTCTTATAATGCTCCAGTACTGATATAACCTCCAGACATTACACCATGTGACTGATATCAGCCCCTCTTATAACGCTCCAGTACTGATATAACCCCAGACATTTCATCATATGTGACTGATATCAGCCCCTCTTATAACGCTCCAGTACTGATATAACCCCCAGACATTACACCATATGTGACTGATATCAGCCCATCTTATAACGCTCCAGTACTGATATAACCCCAGACTTTACACCATATGTGACTGATATCAGCCCCTCTTATAACGCTCCAGTACTGATATAACCTCCAGACATTACACCATATGTGACTGATATCAGCCCCTCTTATAACGCTCCAGTACTGATATAACCCCCAGACATTACACCATATGTGACTGATATCAGCCCCTCTTATAACGCTCCAGTACTGATATAACCCCCAGACATTACACCAAATGTGACTGATATCAGCCCCTCTTATAACGCTCCAGTACTGATATAACCTCCAAACATTACATCATATGTGACTGATATCAGCCCCTCTTATAATGCTCCAGTACTGATATAACCCCAGACATTACACCGTATGTGACTGATATCAGCCCCTCTTATAACGCTCCAGTACTGATATAACCTCCAGACATTACACCATATGTGACTGATATCAGCCCCTCTTATAACGCTCCAGTACTGATATAACCCCCAGACATTACACCATATGTGACTGATATCAGCCCCTCTTATAACGCTCCAGTACTGATATAACCCCAGACATTACACCATATGTGACTGATATCAGCCCTTCTTATAACGCTCCAGTACTGATATAACCCCAGACATTACACCATATGTGACTGTTATCAGCCCCTCTTATAACGCTCCAGTACTGATATAACCCCAGACATTACATCATATGTGACTGATATCAGCCCCTCTTATAACGCTCCAGTACTGATATAACCTCCAGACATTACACCATATGTGACTGATATCAGCCCCTCTTATAACGCTCCAGTACTGATATAACCTCCAGACATTACATCATATGTGACTGATATCAGCCCCTCTTATAATGCTCCAGTACTGATATAACCCCAGACATTTCATCATATGTGACTGATATCAGCCTCTTATAATGCTCCAGTACTGATATAACCTCCAGACATTACACCATGTGACTGATATCAGCCCCTCTTATAACGCTCCAGTACTGATATAACCCCAGACATTTCATCATATGTGACTGATATCAGCCCCTCTTATAACGCTCCAGTACTGATATAACCCCCAGACATTACACCATATGTGACTGATATCAGCCCATCTTATAACGCTCCAGTACTGATATAACCCCAGACTTTACACCATATGTGACTGATATAAGCCCATCTTATAACGCTCCAGTACTGATATAACCCCAGATTTTACACCATATGTGACTGATATCAGCCCCTCTTATAACGCTCGAGTACTGATATAACCCCCAGACATTACACCATATATGACTGATATCAGCCTCTTATAATGCTCCAGTACTGATATAACCCCAGACATTACACCATATGTGACTGATATCAGCCCCTCTTATAACGCTCCAGTACTGATATAACCCCCAGACATTACACCATATGTGACTGATATCAGCCTCTTATAATGCTCCAGTACTGATATAACCCCAGACATTACACCATATGTGACTGATATCAGCCCCTCTTATAACGCTCCAGTACTGATATAACCCCCAGACATTACACCATATGTGACTGATATCAGCCTCTTATAATGCTCCAGTACTGATATAACCCCAGACATTCCACCATATGTGACTGATATCAGCCTCTTATAACGCTCCAGTACTGATATAACCTCCAGACATTACACCATATATGACTGATATCAGACCCTCTTATAACGCTCCAGTACTGATATAACCCCAGACATTACACCATATGTGACTGATATCAGCCCCTCTTATAACGCTCCAGTACTGATATAACCCCCAGACATTACACCATATGTGACTGATATCAGCCCCTCTTATAACGCTCCAGTACTGATATAACCCCCAGACATTACACCATATGTGACTGATATCAGCCCCTCTTATAACGCTCCAGTACTGATATAACCCCAGACATTACACCATATGTGACTGTTATCAGCCCTTCTTATAACGCTCCAGTACTGATATAACCCCAGACATTACACCGTATGTGACTGTTATCAGCCCTTCTTATAACGCTCCAGTACTGATATAACCCCAGACATTACACCATATGTGACTGTTATCAGCCCCTCTTATAATGCTCCAGTACTGATATAACCCCAGACATTACACCATATGTGACTGTTATCAGCCCTTCTTATAACGCTCCAGTACTGATATAACCCCAGACATTACACCATATGTGACTGTTATCAGCCCCTCTTATAACGCTCCAGTACTGATATAACCCCAGACATTTCATCATATGTGACTGATATCAGCCTCTTATAATGCTCCAGTACTGATATAACCTCCAGACATTACACCATGTGACTGATATCAGCCCCTCTTATAACGCTCCAGTACTGATATAACCCCAGACATTTCATCATATGTGACTGATATCAGCCCCTCTTATAACGCTCCAGTACTGATATAACCCCCAGACATTACACCATATGTGACTGATATCAGCCCCTCTTATAACGCTCCAGTACTGATATAACCCCAGACATTACACCATATGTGACTGATATCAGCCCCTCTTATAACGCTCCAGTACTGATATAACCTCCAGACATTACACCATATGTGACTGATATCAGCCCCTCTTATAACGCTCCAGTACTGATATAACCCCAGAAATATCTACAGGTAACTTTGACATAGTGGGAATAACCGAGACATGGTTAGATGAAAGCTATGACTGGGCAGTTAACTTACAGGGTTACAGTCTGTTTAGAAAGGATCGTAAAAATCGGAGAGGAGGAGGGGTTTGTCTCTATGTAAAGTCTTGTCTAAAGTCCACTTTAAGGGAGGATATTAGCGAAGGGAATGAGGATGTCGAGTCCATATGGGTTGAAATTCATGGAGGGAAAAATGGTAACAAAATTCTCATTGGGGTCTGTTACAAACCCCCAAATATAACAGAAAGCATGGAAAGTCTACTTCTAAAGCAGATAGATGAAGCTGCAACCCATAATGAGGTCCTGGTTATGGGGGACTTTAACTACCCGGATATTAACTGGGAAACAGAAACCTGTGAAACCCATAAAGGCAACAGGTTTCTGCTAATAACCAAGAAAAATTATCTTTCACAATTGGTGCAGAATCCAACCAGAGGAGCAGCACTTTTAGACCTAATACTATCTAATAGACCTGACAGAATAACAAATCTGCAGGTGGTTGGGCATTTAGGAAATAGCGACCACAATATTGTGCAGTTTCACCTGTCTTTCACTAGGGGGACTTGTCAGGGAGTCACAAAAACATTGAACTTTAGGAAGGCAAAGTTTGAACAGCTTAGAGATGCCCTTAATCTGGTAGACTGGGACAATATCCTCAGAAATGAGAATACAGATAATAAATGGGAAATGTTTAAGAACATCCTAAATAGGCAGTGTAAGCGGTTTATACCTTGTGGGAATAAAAGGACTAGAAATAGGAAAAACCCAATGTGGCTAAACAAAGAAGTAAGACAGGCAATTAACAGTAAAAAGAAAGCATTTGCACTACTAAAGCAGGATGGCACCATTGAAGCTCTAAAAAACTATAGGGAGAAAAATACTTTATCTAAAAAACTAATTAAAGCTGCCAAAAAGGAAACAGAGAAGCACATTGCTAAGGAGAGTAAAACTAATCCCAAACTGTTCTTCAACTATATCAATAGTAAAAGAATAAAAACTGAAAATGTAGGCCCCTTAAAAAATAGTGAGGAAAGAATGGTTGTAGATGACGAGGAAAAAGCTAACATATTAAACACCTTCTTCTCCACGGTATTCACGGTGGAAAATGAAATGCTAGGTGAAATCCCAAGAAACAATGAAAACCCTATATTAAGGGTCACCAATCTAACCCAAGAAGAGGTGCGAAACCGGCTAAATAAGATTAAAATAGATAAATCTCCGGGTCCGGATGGCATACACCCACGAGTACTAAGAGAACTAAGTAATGTAATAGATAAACCATTATTTCTTATTTTTAGTGACTCTATAGCGACAGGGTCTGTTGCGCAGGACTGGCGCATAGCAAATGTGGTGCCAATATTCAAAAAGGGCTCTAAAAGTGAACCTGGAAATTATAGGCCAGTAAGTCTAACCTCTATTGTTGGTAAAATATTTGAAGGGTTTCTGAGGGATGTTATTCTGGATTATCTCAATGAGAATAACTGTTTAACTCCATATCAGCATGGGTTTATGAGAAATCGCTCCTGTCAAACCAATCTAATCAGTTTTTATGAAGAGGTAAGCTATAGACTGGACCACGGTGAGTCATTGGACGTGGTATATCTCGATTTTTCCAAAGCGTTTGATACCGTGCCGCACAAGAGGTTGGTACACAAAATGAGAATGCTTGGTCTGGGGGAAAATGTGTGTAAATGGGTTAGTAACTGGCTTAGTGATAGAAAGCAGAGGGTGGTTATAAATGGTATAGTCTCTAACTGGGTCGCTGTGACCAGTGGGGTACCGCAGGGGTCAGTATTGGGACCTGTTCTCTTCAACATATTCATTAATGATCTGGTAGAAGGTTTACACAGTAAAATATCGATATTTGCAGATGATACAAAACTATGTAAAGCAGTTAATACAAGAGAAGATAGTATTCTGCTACAGATGGATCTGGATAAGTTGGAAACTTGGGCTGAAAGGTGGCAGATGAGGTTTAACAATGATAAATGTAAGGTTATACACATGGGAAGAGGGAATCAATATCACCATTACACACTGAACGGGAAACCACTGGGTAAATCTGACAGGGAGAAGGACTTGGGGATCCTAGTTAATGATAAACTTACCTGGAGCAGCCAGTGCCAGGCAGCAGCTGCCAAGGCAAACAGGATCATGGGGTGCATTAAAAGAGGTCTGGATACACATGATGAGAGCATTATACTGCCTCTGTACAAATCCCTAGTTAGACCGCACATGGAGTACTGTGTCCAGTTTTGGGCACCGGTGCTCAGGAAGGATATAATGGAACTAGAGAGAGTACAAAGGAGGGCAACAAAATTAATAAAGGGGATGGGAGAACTACAATACCCAGATAGATTAGCGAAATTAGGATTATTTAGTCTAGAAAAAAGACGACTGAGGGGCGATCTAATAACCATGTATAAGTATATAAGGGGACAATACAAATATCTCGCTGAGGATCTGTTTATACCAAGGAAGGTGACGGGCACAAGGGGGCATTCTTTGCGTCTGGAGGAGAGAAGGTTTTTCCACCAACATAGAAGAGGATTCTTTACTGTTAGGGCAGTGAGAATCTGGAATTGCTTGCCTGAGGAGGTGGTGATGGCGAACTCAGTCGAGGGGTTCAAGAGAGGCCTGGATGTCTTCCTGGAGCAGAACAATATTGTATCATACAATTATTGGGTTCTGTAGAAGGACGTAGATCTGGGTATTTATTATGATGGAATATAGGCTGAACTGGATGGACAAATGTCTTTTTTCGGCCTTACTAACTATGTTACTATGTTACTATGTTACATTACACCATATGTGACTGATATCAGCCCCTCTTATAACGCTCCAGTACTGATATAACCCCCAGACATTACACCATATGTGACTGATATCAGCCCCTCTTATAACGCTCCAGTACTGATATAACCCCCAGACATTACACCATATGTGACTGATATCAGCCCCTCTTATAACGCTCCAGTACTGATATAACCCCAGACATTACATCATATGTGACTGATATCAGCCCCTCTTATAACGCTCCAGTACTGATATAACCTCCAGACATTACATCATATGTGACTGATATCAGCCCCTCTTATAATGCTCCAGTACTGATATAACCCCAGACATTTCATCATATGTGACTGATATCAGCCTCTTATAATGCTCCAGTACTGATATAACCTCCAGACATTACACAATGTGACTGATATCAGCCCCTCTTATAACGCTCCAGTACTGATATAACCCCAGACATTTCATCATATGTGACTGATATCAGCCCCTCTTATAACGCTCCAGTACTGATATAACCCCCAGACATTACACCATATGTGACTGATATCAGCCCATCTTATAACGCTCCAGTACTGATATAACCCCAGACTTTACACCATATGTGACTGATATCAGCCCATCTTATAACGCTCCAGTACTGATATAACCCCAGACTTTACACCATATGTGACTGATATTAGCCCCTCTTATAACGCTCCAGTACTGATATAACCCCCAGACATTACACCATATATGACTGATATCAGCCTCTTATAATGCTCCAGTACTGATATAACCCCAGACATTACACCATATGTGACTGATATCAGCCCCTCTTATAATGCTCCAGTACTGATATAACCCCAGACATTACACCATATGTGACTGATATCAGCCCCTCTTATAACGCTCCAGTACTGATATAACCCCCAGACATTACACCATATGTGACTGATATCAGCCTCTTATAATGCTCCAGTACTGATATAACCCCAGACATTCCACCATATGTGACTGATATCAGCCTCTTATAACGCACCAGTACTGATATAACCTCCAGACATTACACCATATATGACTGATATCAGCCCCTCTTATAACGCTCCAGTACTGATATAACCCCAGACATTACACCATATGTGACTGATATCAGCCCCTCTTATAACGCTCCAGTACTGATATAACCCCCAGACATTACACCATATGTGACTGATATCAGCCCCTCTTATAACGCTCCAGTACTGATATAACCCCAGACATTACACCATATGTGACTGATATCAGCCCCTCTTATAACGCTCCAGTACTGATATAACCCCAGACATTACACCATATGTGACTGATATTAGCCCCTCTTATAACGCTCCAGTACTGATATAACCCCCAGACATTACACCATGTGACTGATATCAGCCCCTCTTATAATGCTCCAGTACTGATATAACCCCAGACATTATACCATATGTGACTGATATCAGCCTCTCTTATAAGGCTCCAGTACTGATATAACCCCCAGACATTACACCATATGTGACTGATATCAGCCCCTCTTATAACGCTCCAGTACTGATATAACCCCCAGACATTACATCATATGTGACTGATATCAGCCCCTCTTATAACGCTCCAGTACTGATATAACCCCAGACATTACACCATATGTGACTGATATCAGCCCCTCTTATAACGCTCCAGTACTAATATAACCCCCAGACATTACACCATATGTGACTGATATCAGCCCCTCTTATAACGCTCCAGTACTGATATAACCTCCAGACATTACACCATATGTGACTGATATCAGCCTCTCTTATAACGCTCCAGTACTGATATAACCCCCAGATATTACACCATATGTGACTGATATCAGCCCCTCTTATAATGCTCCAGTACTGATATAACCCCAGACATTACACCATATGTGACTGATATCAGCCCCTCTTATAACGCTCCAGTACTGATATAACCCCAGACATTACACCATATGTGACTGATATCAGCCCCTCTTATAACGCTCCAGTACTGATATAACCTCCAGACATTACACCATATGTGACTGATATCAGCCTCTCTTATAACGCTCCAGTACTGATATAACCCCCAGATATTACACCATATGTGACTGATATCAGCCCCTCTTATAATGCTCCAGTACTGATATAACCTCCAGACATTACACCATATGTGACTGATATCAGCCCCTCTTATAATGCTCCAGTACTGATATAACCTCCAGACATTACACCATATGTGACTGATATCAGCCCCTCTTATAACGCTCCAGTACTAATATAACCCCCAGACATTACACCATATGTGACTGATATCAGCCCCTCTTATAATGCTCCAGTACTGATATAACCCCAGACATGACACCATATGTGACTGATATCAGCCTCTTATAACGCTCCATTACTGATATAACCCCCAGACATTACACCATATGTGACTGATATCAGCCCCTCTTATAACGCTCCAGTACTGATATAACCCCCAGACATTACATCATATGTGACTGATATCAGCCCCTCTTATAACGCTCCAGTACTGATATAACCCCAGACATTACACCATATGTGACTGATATCAGCCCCTCTTATAATGCTCCAGTACTGATATAACCCCAGACATTACACCATATGTGACTGATATCAGCCTCTTATAACGCTCCATTACTGATATAACCCCCAGACATTACACCATATGTGACTGATATCAGCCCCTCTTATAACGCTCCAGTACTGATATAACCCCCAGACATTACATCATATGTGACTGATATCAGCCCCTCTTATAACGCTCCAGTACTGA
The DNA here is from genome assembly GCF_032444005.1 of Ranitomeya imitator. Taxonomy (NCBI): domain Eukaryota; kingdom Metazoa; phylum Chordata; class Amphibia; order Anura; family Dendrobatidae; genus Ranitomeya; species Ranitomeya imitator. The sequence goes on along the minus strand of NC_091284.1, from coordinate 11,510,975 downwards.
TATAACCCCCAGACATTACACCATATGTGACTGATATCAGCCCCTCTTATAACGCTCCAGTACTGATATAACCCCCAGACATTACACCATATGTGACTGATATCAGCCCCTCTTATAACGCTCCAGTACTGATATAACCCCAGACATTACACCATATGTGACTGATATCAGCCTCTTATAATGCTCCAGTACTGATATAACCCCAGACATTACACCATATGTGACTGATATCAGCCCCTCTTATAACGCTCCAGTACTGATATAACCCCCAGACATTACACCATATGTGACTGATATCAGCCTCTTATAATGCTCCAGTACTGATATAACCCCAGACATTCCACCATATGTGACTGATATCAGCCTCTTATAACGCTCCAGTACTGATATAACCTCCAGACATTACACCATATATGACTGATATCAGACCCTCTTATAACGCTCCAGTACTGATATAACCCCAGACATTACACCATATGTGACTGATATCAGCCCCTCTTATAACGCTCCAGTACTGATATAACCCCCAGACATTACACCATATGTGACTGATATCAGCCCCTCTTATAACGCTCCAGTACTGATATAACCCCAGACATTACACCATATGTGACTGATATCAGCCCTTCTTATAACGCTCCAGTACTGATATAACCCCAGACATTACACCATATGTGACTGTTATCAGCCCCTCTTATAACGCTCCAGTACTGATATAACCCCAGACATTTCATCATATGTGACTGATATCAGCCTCTTATAACGCTCCAGTACTGATATAACCTCCAGACATTACACCATATGTGACTGATATCAGCCCCTCTTATAACGCTCCAGTACTGATATAACCCCAGACATTTCATCATATGTGACTGATATCAGCCCCTCTTATAACGCTCCTGTACTGATATAACCCCCAGACATTACACCATATGTGACTGATATCAGCCCATCTTATAACGCTCCAGTACTGATATAACCCCAGACTTTACACCATATGTGACTGATATCAGCCCCTCTTATAACGCTCCAGTACTGATATAACCTCCAGACATTACACCATATGTGACTGATATCAGCCTCTTATAACGCTCCAGTACTGATATAACCCCCAGACATTGCACCATATGTGACTGATATCAGCCCCTCTTATAACGCTCCAGTACTGATATAACCCCCAGACATTACACCATATGTGACTGATATCAGCCCCTCTTATAACGCTCCAGTACTGATATAACCTCCAAACATTACATCATATGTGACTGATATCAGCCCCTCTTATAATGCTCCAGTACTGATATAACCTCCAGACATTACACCATATGTGACTGATATCAGCCCCTCTTATAACGCTCCAGTACTGATATAACCCCCAGACATTACACCATATGTGACTGATATCAGCCCCTCTTATAACGCTCCAGTACTGATATAACCCCCAGACATTACACCATATGTGACTGATATCAGCCCCTCTTATAACGCTCCAGTACTGATATAACCCCAGACATTACACCATATGTGACTGATATCAGCCCTTCTTATAACGCTCCAGTACTGATATAACCCCAGACATTACACCATATGTGACTGTTATCAGCCCCTCTTATAACGCTCCAGTACTGATATAACCCCAGACATTACATCATATGTGACTGATATCAGCCCCTCTTATAACGCTCCAGTACTGATATAACCTCCAGACATTACACCATATGTGACTGATATCAGCCCCTCTTATAACGCTCCAGTACTGATATAACCTCCAGACATTACATCATATGTGACTGATATCAGCCCCTCTTATAATGCTCCAGTACTGATATAACCCCAGACATTTCATCATATGTGACTGATATCAGCCTCTTATAATGCTCCAGTACTGATATAACCTCCAGACATTACACAATGTGACTGATATCAGCCCCTCTTATAACGCTCCAGTACTGATATAACCCCAGACATTTCATCATATGTGACTGATATCAGCCCCTCTTATAACGCTCCAGTACTGATATAACCCCCAGACATTACACCATATGTGACTGATATCAGCCCATCTTATAACGCTCCAGTACTGATATAACCCCAGACTTTACACCATATGTGACTGATATCAGCCCATCTTATAACGCTCCAGTACTGATATAACCCCAGACTTTACACCATATGTGACTGATATCAGCCCCTCTTATAACGCTCCAGTACTGATATAACCCCCAGACATTACACCATATATGACTGATATCAGCCTCTTATAATGCTCCAGTACTGATATAACCCCAGACATTACACCATATGTGACTGATATCAGCCCCTCTTATAACGCTCCAGTACTGATATAACCCCCAGACATTACACCATATGTGACTGATATCAGCCTCTTATAATGCTCCAGTACTGATATAACCCCAGACATTACACCATATGTGACTGATATCAGCCCCTCTTATAACGCTCCAGTACTGATATAACCCCCAGACATTACACCATATGTGACTGATATCAGCCTCTTATAATGCTCCAGTACTGATATAACCCCAGACATTCCACCATATGTGACTGATATCAGCCTCTTATAACGCACCAGTACTGATATAACCTCCAGACATTACACCATATATGACTGATATCAGCCCCTCTTATAACGCTCCAGTACTGATATAACCCCAGACATTACACCATATGTGACTGATATCAGCCCCTCTTATAACGCTCCAGTACTGATATAACCCCCAGACATTACACCATATGTGACTGATATCAGCCCCTCTTATAACGCTCCAGTACTGATATAACCCCAGACATTACACCATATGTGACTGATATCAGCCCCTCTTATAACGCTCCAGTACTGATATAACCCCAGACATTACACCATATGTGACTGATATTAGCCCCTCTTATAACGCTCCAGTACTGATATAACCCCCAGACATTACACCATGTGACTGATATCAGCCCCTCTTATAATGCTCCAGTACTGATATAACCCCAGACATTATACCATATGTGACTGATATCAGCCTCTCTTATAAGGCTCCAGTACTGATATAACCCCCAGACATTACACCATATGTGACTGATATCAGCCCCTCTTATAACGCTCCAGTACTGATATAACCCCCAGACATTACATCATATGTGACTGATATCAGCCCCTCTTATAACGCTCCAGTACTGATATAACCCTAGACATTACACCATATGTGACTGATATCAGCCCCTCTTATAACGCTCCAGTACTAATATAACCCCCAGACATTACACCATATGTGACTGATATCAGCCCCTCTTATAACGCTCCAGTACTGATATAACCTCCAGACATTACACCATATGTGACTGATATCAGCCTCTCTTATAACGCTCCAGTACTGATATAACCCCCAGATATTACACCATATGTGACTGATATCAGCCCCTCTTATAATGCTCCAGTACTGATATAACCCCAGACATTACACCATATGTGACTGATATCAGCCCCTCTTATAACGCTCCAGTACTGATATAACCCCAGACATTACACCATATGTGACTGATATCAGCCCCTCTTATAACGCTCCAGTACTGATATAACCTCCAGACATTACACCATATGTGACTGATATCAGCCTCTCTTATAACGCTCCAGTACTGATATAACCCCCAGATATTACACCATATGTGACTGATATCAGCCCCTCTTATAATGCTCCAGTACTGATATAACCTCCAGACATTACACCATATGTGACTGATATCAGCCCCTCTTATAATGCTCCAGTACTGATATAACCTCCAGACATTACACCATATGTGACTGATATCAGCCCCTCTTATAACGCTCCAGTACTAATATAACCCCCAGACATTACACCATATGTGACTGATATCAGCCCCTCTTATAATGCTCCAGTACTGATATAACCCCAGACATGACACCATATGTGACTGATATCAGCCTCTTATAACGCTCCATTACTGATATAACCCCCAGACATTACACCATATGTGACTGATATCAGCCCCTCTTATAACGCTCCAGTACTGATATAACCCCCAGACATTACATCATATGTGACTGATATCAGCCCCTCTTATAACGCTCCAGTACTGATATAACCCCAGACATTACACCATATGTGACTGATATCAGCCCCTCTTATAATGCTCCAGTACTGATATAACCCCAGACATTACACCATATGTGACTGATATCAGCCTCTTATAACGCTCCATTACTGATATAACCCCCAGACATTACACCATATGTGACTGATATCAGCCCCTCTTATAACGCTCCAGTACTGATATAACCCCCAGACATTACATCATATGTGACTGATATCAGCCCCTCTTATAACGCTCCAGTACTGATATAACCCCCAGACATTACACCATATGTGACTGATATCAGCCCCTCTTATAACGCTCCAGTACTGATATAACCCCCAGACATTACACCATATGTGACTGATATCAGCCCCTCTTATAACGCTCCAGTACTGATATAACCCCAGACATTACACCATATGTGACTGATATCAGACCCTCTTATAATGCTCCAGTACTGATATAACCCCAGACATTACACCATATGTGACTGATATCAGCCTCTTATAACGCTCCATTACTGATATAACCCCCAGACATTACACCATATGTGACTGATATCAGCCCCTCTTATAACGCTCCAGTACTGATATAACCCCCAGACATTACATCATATGTGACTGATATCAGCCCCTCTTATAACGCTCCAGTACTGATATAACCCCCAGACATTACACCATATGTGACTGATATCAGCCCCTCTTATAACGCTCCAGTACTGATATAACCCCCAGACATTACACCATATGTGACTGATATCAGCCCCTTATAACGCTCCAGTACTAATATAACCCCCAGACATTACATCATATGTGACTGATATCAGCCCCTCTTATAACGCTCCAGTACTGATATAACCCCAGACATTACACCATATGTGACTGATATCAGCCCCTCTTATAACGCTCCAGTACTGATATAACCCCAGACATTACACCATATGTGACTGATATCAGCCCCTCTTATAACGCTCCAGCACTGATATAACCCCCAGACATTATACCATATGTGACTGATATCAGCCCCTCTTATAACGCTCCAGTACTGATATAACCTCCAGACATTACACCATATGTGACTGATATCAGCCCCTCTTATAATGCTCCAGTACTGATATAACCCCAGACATTACACCATATGTGACTGATATCAGCCCCTCTTATAACGCTCCAGTACTAATATAACCCCCAGACATTACACCATATGTGACTGATATCAGCGCCTCTTATAATGCTCCAGTACTGATATAACCCCAGACATTACACCATATGTGACTGATATCAGCCTCTTATAACGCTCCATTACTGATATAACCCCCAGACATTACACCATATGTGACTGATATCAGCCCCTCTTATAATGCTCCAGTACTGATATAACCCCAGACATTACACCATATGTGACTGATATCAGCCCCTCTTATAACGCTCCAGTACTGATATAACCCCAGACATTACACCATATGTGACTGATATCAGCCTCTTATAACGCTCCAGTACTAATATAACCCCCAGACATTACACCATATGTGACTGATATCAGCCTCTTATAACGCTCCAGTACTAATATAACCCCCAGACATTACACCATATGTGACTGATATCAGCCCCTCTTATAACGCTCCAGTACTGATATAACCTCCAGACATTACACCATATGTGACTGATATCAGCCTCTCTTATAACACTCCAGTACTGATATAACCCCAGACATTACACCATATGTGACTGATATCAGCCCCTCTTATAACGCTCCAGTACTGATATAACCCCCAGACATTACACCATATGTGACTGATATCAGCCTCTTATAATGCTCCAGTACTGATATAACCCCAGACATTACACCATATGTGACTGATATCAGCCCCTCTTATAACGCTCCAGTACTGATATAACCCCCAGACATTACACCATATGTGACTGATATCAGCCTCTTATAATGCTCCAGTACTGATATAACCCCAGACATTCCACCATATGTGACTGATATCAGCCTCTTATAACGCTCCAGTACTGATATAACCTCCAGACATTACACCATATATGACTGATATCAGCCCCTCTTATAACGCTCCAGTACTGATATAACCCCAGACATTACACCATATGTGACTGATATCAGCCCCTCTTATAATGCTCCAGTACTGATATAACCCCCAGACATTACACCATGTGACTGATATCAGCCCCTCTTATAATGCTCCAGTACTGATATAACCCCAGACATTACACCATATGTGACTGATATCAGCCTCTTATAACGCTCCAATACTGATATAACCCACAGACATTACACCATATGTGACTGATATTAGCCCCTCTTATAACGCTCCAGCACTGATATAACCCCCAGACATTACATCATATGTGACTGATATCAGCCCCTCTTATAACGCTCCAGTACTGATATAACCCCAGACATTACACCATATGTGACTGATATCAGCCCCTCTTATAACGCTCCAGTACTGATATAACCCACAGACATTACACCATATGTGACTGATATTAGCCCCTCTTATAACGCTCCAGCACTGATATAACCCCCAGACATTACATCATATGCGACTGATATCAGCCTCTTATAACGCTCCAGTACTGATATAACCCCCAGACATTACACCATGTGACTGATATCAGCCCCTCTTATAATGCTCCAGTACTGATATAACCCCCAGACATTACACCATGTGACTGATATCAGCCCCTCTTATAACGCTCCAGTACTGATATAACCCCCAGACATTACACCATGTGACTGATATCAGCCCCTCTTATAACGCTCCAGTACTGATATAACCCACAGACATTACACCATATGTGACTGATATTAGCCCCTCTTATAACGCTCCAGCACTGATATAACCCCCAGACATTACATCATATGTGACTGATATCAGCCTCTTATAACGCTCCAGTACTGATATAACCCCCAGACATTACACCATGTGACTGATATCAGCCCCTCTTATAATGCTCCAGTACTGATATAACCCCCAGACATTACACCATGTGACTGATATCAGCCCCTCTTATAACGCTCCAGTACTGATATAACCCCAGACATTACACCATATGTGACTGATATCAGCCCCTCTTATAACGCTCCAGTACTAATATAACTCCAGACATTACACCATATGTGACTGATATCAGCCCCTCTTATAACGCTCCAGTACTGATATAACCTCCAGACATTACACCATATGTGACTGATATCAGCCTCTTATAACGCTCCAGTACTGATATAACCCCCAGACATTACACCATATGTGACTGATATCAGCCCCTCTTATAACGCTCCAGTACTGATATAACCCCTAGACATTACACCATATGTGACTGATATCAGCCCCTCTTATAACGCTCCAGTACTGATATAACCCCCAGATATTACACCATATGTGACTGATATCAGCCCCTCTTATAACGCTCCAGTCCTGATATAACCCCAGACATTACACCATATGTGACTGATATCAGCCCCTCTTATAACACTCCAGTACTGATATAACCTCCAGACATTACACCATATGTGACTGATATCAGCCCCTCTTATAACGCTCCAGTACTGATATAACCCCAGACATTACACCATATGTGATTGATATTAGCCCCTCTTATAACGCTCCAGTACTGATATAACCCCCAGACATTACACCATGTGACTGATATCAGCCCCTCTTATAACGCTCCAGTACTAATATAACCCCCAGACATTACACCATATGTGACTGATATCAGCCCCTCTTATAACGCTCCAGTACTGATTTAACCCCAGACATTACACCATATGTGACTGATATCAGCCCCTCTTATAACGCTCCAGTACTAATATAACCCCCAGACATTACACCATATGTGACTGATATCAGCCCCTCTTATAACGCTCCAGTACTGATATAACCCCAGACATTACACCATATGTGACTGATATCAGCCCCTCTTATAACGCTCCAGTACTGATATAACCCCCAGACATTACACCATATGTGACTGATATCAGCCCCTCTTATAACGCTCCAGTACTGATATAACCTCCAGACATTACACCATACATATGTGACTGATATCAGCCTCTCTTATAACGCTCCAGTACTGATATAACCCCCAGATATTACACCATATGTGACTGATATCAGCCCCTCTTATAATGCTCCAGTACTGATATAACCCCAGACATTACACCATATGTGACTGATATCAGCCCCTCTTATAACGCTCCAGTACTAATATAACCCCCAGACATTACACCATATGTGACTGATATCAGCCCCTCTTATAATGCTCCAGTACTGATATAACCCCAGACATTACACCATATGTGACTGATATCAGCCCCTCTTATAACGCTCCAGTACTGATATAACCTCCAGACATTACACCATATATGACTGATATCAGCCCCTCTTATAACGCTCCAGTACTGATATAACCCCAGACATTACACCATATGTGACTGATATCAGCCCCTCTTATAATGCTCCAGTACTGATATAACCCCAGACATTACACCATATGTGACTGATATCAGCCCCTCTTATAACGCTCCAGTACTGATATAACCCCAGACATTACACCATATGTGACTGATATCAGCCCCTCTTATAATGCTCCAGTACTGATATAACCCCAGACATTACACCATATGTGACTGATATCAGCCCCTCTTATAACGCTCCAGTACTGATATAACCTCCAGACATTACACCATATATGACTGATATCAGCCCCTCTTATAACGCTCCAGCACTGATATAACCTCCAGACATTACACCATATATGACTGATATCAGCCCCTCTTATAACGCTCCAGTACTGATATAACCTCCAGACATTACACCATATGTGACTGATATCAGCCCCTCTTATAATGCTCCAGTACTGATATAACCCCAGACATTACACCATATGTGACTGATATCAGCCCCTCTTATAATGCTCCAGTACTGATATAACCCCAGACATTACACCATATGTGACTGATATCAGCCCCTCTTATAACGCTCCAGTACTGATATAACCTCCAGACATTACACCATATATGACTGATATCAGCCCCTCTTATAACGCTCCAGTACTGATATAACCTCCAGACATTACACCATATGTGACTGATATCAGCCCCTCTTATAATGCTCCAGTACTGATATAACCCCAGACATTACACCATATGTGACTGATATCAGCCTCTTATAACGCTCCAGCACTGATATAACCCCCAGACATTACACCATATGTGACTGATATCAGCCCCTCTTATAATGCTCCAGTACTGATATAACCCCAGACATTACACCATATGTGACTGATATCAGCCCCTCTTATAACGCTCCAGTACTGATATAACCTCCAGACATTACACCATATATGACTGATATCAGCCCCTCTTATAACGCTCCAGCACTGATATAACCTCCAGACATTACACCATATATGACTGATATCAGCCCCTCTTATAACGCTCCAGTACTGATATAACCTCCAGACATTACACCATATGTGACTGATATCAGCCTCTTATAACGCTCCAGTACTGATATAACCCCAGACATTACACCATATGTGACTGATATCAGCCCCTCTTATAACGCTCCAGCACTGATATAACCTCCAGACATTACACCATATGTGACTGATATCAGCCCCTCTTATAACGCTCCTGTACTGATATAACCCCAGACATTACACCGTATGTGACTGATATCAGCCCCTCTTATAACGCTCCAGTACTGATATAACCTCCAGACATTATACCATATATGACTGATATCAGCCCCTCTTATAACGCTCCAGCACTGATATAACCCCCAGACATTACACCATATGTGACTGATATCAGCCCCTCTTATAATGCTCCAGTACTGATATAACCCCAGACATTACACCATATGTGACTGATATCAGCCCCTCTTATAACGTTCCAGTACTGATATAACCTCCAGACATTACACCATATGTGACTGATATCAGCCTCTTATAACGCTCCAGTACTGATATAACCCCAGACATTACACCATATATGACTGATATCAGCCCCTCTTATAACGCTCCAGCACTGATATAACCTCCAGACATTACACCATATGTGACTGATATCAGCCCCTCTTATAACGCTCCTGTACTGATATAACCCCAGACATTACACCGTATGTGACTGATATCAGCCCCTCTTATAACGCTCCAGTACTGATATAACCTCCAGACATTATACCATATATGACTGATATCAGCCCCTCTTATAACGCTCCAGCACTGATATAACCCCCAGACATTACACCATATGTGACTGATATCAGCCCCTCTTATAATGCTCCAGTACTGATATAACCCCAGACATTACACCATATGTGACTGATATCAGCCCCTCTTATAACGCTCCAGTACTGATATAACCTCCAGACATTACACCATATATGACTGATATCAGCCCCTCTTATAACGCTCCAGCACTGATATAACCTCCAGACATTACACCATATATGACTGATATCAGCCCCTCTTATAACGCTCCAGTACTGATATAACCTCCAGACATTACACCATATATGACTGATATCAGCCCCTCTTATAACGCTCCAGTACTGATATAACCCCAGACATTACACCATATGTGACTGATATCAGCCCCTCTTATAACGCTCCAGTACTGATATAACCCCCAGACATTACACCATATGTGACTGATATCAGCCCCTCTTATAACGCTCCAGTACTGATATAACCTCCAGACATTACACCATATGTGACTGATATCAGCCTCTCTTATAACACTCCAGTACTGATATAACCCCCAGATATTACACCATATGTGACTGATATCAGCCCCTCTTATAACGCTCCAGTACTGATATAACCCCAGACATTACACCATATGTGACTGATATCAGCCCCTCTTATAACGCTCCAGTACTGATATAACCCCAGACATTACACCATATGTGACTGATATCAGCCCCTCTTATAACGCTCCAGTACTGATATAACCCCAGACATTACACCATATGTGACTGATATCAGCCCCTCTTATAATGCTCCAGTACTGATATAACCCCAGACATTACACCATATGTGACTGATATCAGCCCCTCTTATAACGCTCCAGTACTGATATAACCCCCAGACATTACACCATATGTGACTGATATCAGCCCCTCTTATAACGCTCCAGTACTGATATAACCTCCAGACATTACACCATATGTGACTGATATCAGCCTCTCTTATAACACTCCAGTACTGATATAACCCCCAGATATTACACCATATGTGACTGATATCAGCCCCTCTTATAACGCTCCAGTACTGATATAACCCCAGACATTACACCATATGTGACTGATATCAGCCCCTCTTATAACGCTCCAGTACTGATATAACCCCAGACATTACACCATATGTGACTGATATCAGCCCATCTTATAACGCTCCAGTACTGATATAACCCCAGACATTACACCATATGTGACTGATATCAGCCCCTCATATAACGCTCCAGTACTGATATAACCTCCAGACTTTATACCATATATGACTGATATCAGCCCCTCTTATAACGCTCCAGCACTGATATAACCCCCAGACATTACACCATATGTGACTGATATCAGCCCCTCTTATAATGCTCCAGTACTGATATAACCCCAGACATTACACCATATGTGACTGATATCAGCCCCTCTTATAACGCTCCAGTACTGATATAACCTCCAGACATTACACCATATATGACTGATATCAGCCCCTCTTATAACGCTCCAGCACTGATATAACCTCCAGACATTACACCATATATGACTGATATCAGCCCCTCTTATAACGCTCCAGTACTGATATAACCCCAGACATTACACCATATGTGACTGATATCAGCCCCTCTTATAACGCTCCAGCACTGATATAACCCCCATACATTACACCATACTGTATGTGACTGATATCAGCCCCTCTTATAACGCTCCAGTACTGATATAACCCCCAGACATTACACCATATGTGACTGATATCAGCCCCTCTTATAACGCTCCAGCACTGATATAACCCCCAGACATTACACCATACTGTATGTGACTGATATCAGCCCCTCTTATAACGCTCCAGTACTGATATAACCCCAGACATTACACCATATGTGACTGATATCAGCCCCTCTTATAACGCTCCAGTACTGATATAACCTCCAGACATTACACCATATGTGACTGATATCAGCCCTTCTTATAACGCTCCAGTACTGATATAACCCCAGACATTACACCATATGTGACTGATATCAGCCCCTCTTATAACGCTCCAGTACTGATATAACCCCAGACATTACACCATATGTGACTGATATCAGCCCCTCTTATAACGCTCCAGTACTGATATAACCCCCAGACATTACACCATATGTGACTGATATCAGCCCCTCTTATAACGCTCCAGTACTGATATAACCTCCAGACATTACACCATACATATGTGACTGATATCAGCCTCTCTTATAACGCTCCAGTACTGATATAACCCCCAGATATTACACCATATGTGACTGATATCAGCCCCTCTTATAATGCTCCAGTACTGATATAACCCCAGACATTACACCATATGTGACTGATATCAGCCCCTCTTATAACGCTCCAGTACTAATATAACCCCCAGACATTACACCATATGTGACTGATATCAGCCCCTCTTATAATGCTCCAGTACTGATATAACCCCAGACATTACACCATATGTGACTGATATCAGCCTCTTATAACGCTCCAGTACTGATATAACCCCCAGACATTACACCATATGTGACTGATATCAGCCCCTCTTATAACGCTCCAGTACTGATATAACCCCAGACATTACACCATATGTGACTGATATCAGCCCCTCTTATAATGCTCCAGTACTGATATAACCCCAGACATTACACCATATGTGACTGATATCAGCCCCTCTTATAACGCTCCAGTACTGATATAACCTCCAGACATTACACCATATATGACTGATATCAGCCCCTCTTATAACGCTCCAGTACTGATATAACCCCAGACATTACACCATATGTGACTGATATCAGCCCCTCTTATAATGCTCCAGTACTGATATAACCCCAGACATTACACCATATGTGACTGATATCAGCCCCTCTTATAACGCTCCAGTACTGATATAACCCCAGACATTACACCATATGTGACTGATATCAGCCCCTCTTATAATGCTCCAGTACTGATATAACCCCAGACATTACACCATATGTGACTGATATCAGCCCCTCTTATAACGCTCCAGTACTGATATAACCTCCAGACATTACACCATATATGACTGATATCAGCCCCTCTTATAACGCTCCAGCACTGATATAACCTCCAGACATTACACCATATATGACTGATATCAGCCCCTCTTATAACGCTCCAGTACTGATATAACCTCCAGACATTACACCATATGTGACTGATATCAGCCCCTCTTATAATGCTCCAGTACTGATATAACCCCAGACATTACACCATATGTGACTGATATCAGCCCCTCTTATAACGCTCCAGTACTGATATAACCTCCAGACATTACACCATACATATGTGACTGATATCAGCCTCTCTTATAACGCTCCAGTACTGATATAACCCCCAGATATTACACCATATGTGACTGATATCAGCCCCTCTTATAATGCTCCAGTACTGATATAACCCCAGACATTACACCATATGTGACTGATATCAGCCCCTCTTATAACGCTCCAGTACTAATATAACCCCCAGACATTACACCATATGTGACTGATATCAGCCCCTCTTATAATGCTCCAGTACTGATATAACCCCAGACATTACACCATATGTGACTGATATCAGCCTCTTATAACGCTCCAGTACTGATATAACCCCCAGACATTACACCATATGTGACTGATATCAGCCCCTCTTATAACGCTCCAGTACTGATATAACCCCAGACATTACACCATATGTGACTGATATCAGCCCCTCTTATAATGCTCCAGTACTGATATAACCCCAGACATTACACCATATGTGACTGATATCAGCCCCTCTTATAACGCTCCAGTACTGATATAACCTCCAGACATTACACCATATATGACTGATATCAGCCCCTCTTATAACGCTCCAGTACTGATATAACCCCAGACATTACACCATATGTGACTGATATCAGCCCCTCTTATAATGCTCCAGTACTGATATAACCCCAGACATTACACCATATGTGACTGATATCAGCCCCTCTTATAACGCTCCAGTACTAATATAACCCCCAGACATTACACCATATGTGACTGATATCAGCCCCTCTTATAACGCTCCAGTACTGATATAACCTCCAGACATTACACCATATATGACTGATATCAGCCCCTCTTATAACGCTCCAGCACTGATATAACCTCCAGACATTACACCATATATGACTGATATCAGCCCCTCTTATAACGCTCCAGTACTGATATAACCCCAGACATTACACCATATGTGACTGATATCAGCCCCTCTTATAACGCTCCAGCACTGATATAACCCCCATACATTACACCATACTGTATGTGACTGATATCAGCCCCTCTTATAACGCTCCAGTACTGATATAACCCCCAGACATTACACCATATGTGACTGATATCAGCCCCTCTTATAACGCTCCAGCACTGATATAACCCCCAGACATTACACCATACTGTATGTGACTGATATCAGCCCCTCTTATAACGCTCCAGTACTGATATAACCCCAGACATTACACCATATGTGACTGATATCAGCCCCTCTTATAACGCTCCAGTACTGATATAACCTCCAGACATTACACCATATGTGACTGATATCAGCCCTTCTTATAACGCTCCAGTACTGATATAACCCCAGACATTACACTATATGTGACTGATATCAGCCCCTCTTATAACGCTCCAGTACTGATATAACCCCAGACATTACACCATATGTGACTGATATCAGCCCCTCTTATAACGCTCCAGTACTGATATAACCCCCAGACATTACACCATATGTGACTGATATCAGCCCCTCTTATAACGCTCCAGTACTGATATAACCTCCAGACATTACACCATACATATGTGACTGATATCAGCCTCTCTTATAACGCTCCAGTACTGATATAACCCCCAGATATTACACCATATGTGACTGATATCAGCCCCTCTTATAATGCTCCAGTACTGATATAACCCCAGACATTACACCATATGTGACTGATATCAGCCCCTCTTATAACGCTCCAGTACTAATATAACCCCCAGACATTACACCATATGTGACTGATATCAGCCCCTCTTATAATGCTCCAGTACTGATATAACCCCAGACATTACACCATATGTGACTGATATCAGCCCCTCTTATAACGCTCCAGTACTGATATAACCTCCAGACATTACACCATATATGACTGATATCAGCCCCTCTTATAACGCTCCAGTACTGATATAACCCCAGACATTACACCATATGTGACTGATATCAGCCCCTCTTATAATGCTCCAGTACTGATATAACCCCAGACATTACACCATATGTGACTGATATCAGCCCCTCTTATAACGCTCCAGTACTGATATAACCCCAGACATTACACCATATGTGACTGATATCAGCCCCTCTTATAATGCTCCAGTACTGATATAACCCCAGACATTACACCATATGTGACTGATATCAGCCCCTCTTATAACGCTCCAGTACTGATATAACCTCCAGACATTACACCATATATGACTGATATCAGCCCCTCTTATAACGCTCCAGCACTGATATAACCTCCAGACATTACACCATATATGACTGATATCAGCCCCTCTTATAACGCTCCAGTACTGATATAACCTCCAGACATTACACCATATGTGACTGATATCAGCCCCTCTTATAATGCTCCAGTACTGATATAACCCCAGACATTACACCATATGTGACTGATATCAGCCCCTCTTATAATGCTCCAGTACTGATATAACCCCAGACATTACACCATATGTGACTGATATCAGCCCCTCTTATAACGCTCCAGTACTGATATAACCTCCAGACATTACACCATATATGACTGATATCAGCCCCTCTTATAACGCTCCAGTACTGATATAACCTCCAGACATTACACCATATGTGACTGATATCAGCCCCTCTTATAATGCTCCAGTACTGATATAACCCCAGACATTACACCATATGTGACTGATATCAGCCTCTTATAACGCTCCAGCACTGATATAACCCCCAGACATTACACCATATGTGACTGATATCAGCCCCTCTTATAATGCTCCAGTACTGATATAACCCCAGACATTACACCATATGTGACTGATATCAGCCCCTCTTATAACGCTCCAGTACTGATATAACCTCCAGACATTACACCATATATGACTGATATCAGCCCCTCTTATAACGCTCCAGTACTGATATAACCTCCAGACATTACACCATATGTGACTGATATCAGCCTCTTATAACGCTCCAGTACTGATATAACCCCAGACATTACACCATATGTGACTGATATCAGCCCCTCTTATAACGATCCAGCACTGATATAACCTCCAGACATTACACCATATGTGACTGATATCAGCCCCTCTTATAACGCTCCTGTACTGATATAACCCCAGACATTACACCGTATGTGACTGATATCAGCCCCTCTTATAACGCTCCAGTACTGATATAACCTCCAGACATTATACCATATATGACTGATATCAGCCCCTCTTATAACGCTCCAGCACTGATATAACCCCCAGACATTACACCATATGTGACTGATATCAGCCCCTCTTATAATGCTCCAGTACTGATATAACCCCAGACATTACACCATATGTGACTGATATCAGCCCCTCTTATAACGTTCCAGTACTGATATAACCTCCAGACATTACACCATATGTGACTGATATCAGCCTCTTATAACGCTCCAGTACTGATATAACCCCAGACATTACACCATATATGACTGATATCAGCCCCTCTTATAACGCTCCAGCACTGATATAACCTCCAGACATTACACCATATGTGACTGATATCAGCCCCTCTTATAACGCTCCTGTACTGATATAACCCCAGACATTACACCGTATGTGACTGATATCAGCCCCTCTTATAACGCTCCAGTACTGATATAACCTCCAGACATTATACCATATATGACTGATATCAGCCCCTCTTATAACGCTCCAGCACTGATATAACCCCCAGACATTACACCATATGTGACTGATATCAGCCCCTCTTATAATGCTCCAGTACTGATATAACCCCAGACATTACACCATATGTGACTGATATCAGCCCCTCTTATAACGCTCCAGTACTGATATAACCTCCAGACATTACACCATATATGACTGATATCAGCCCCTCTTATAACGCTCCAGCACTGATATAACCTCCAGACATTACACCATATATGACTGATATCAGCCCCTCTTATAACGCTCCAGTACTGATATAACCTCCAGACATTACACCATATATGACTGATATCAGCCCCTCTTATAACGCTCCAGTACTGATATAACCCCAGACATTACACCATATGTGACTGATATCAGCCCCTCTTATAACGCTCCAGTACTGATATAACCCCCAGACATTACACCATATGTGACTGATATCAGCCCCTCTTATAACGCTCCAGTACTGATATAACCTCCAGACATTACACCATATGTGACTGATATCAGCCTCTCTTATAACACTCCAGTACTGATATAACCCCCAGATATTACACCATATGTGACTGATATCAGCCCCTCTTATAACGCTCCAGTACTGATATAACCCCAGACATTACACCATATGTGACTGATATCAGCCCCTCTTATAACGCTCCAGTACTGATATAACCCCAGACATTACACCATATGTGACTGATATCAGCCCCTCTTATAACGCTCCAGTACTGATATAACCCCAGACATTACACCATATGTGACTGATATCAGCCCCTCTTATAATGCTCCAGTACTGATATAACCCCAGACATTACACCATATGTGACTGATATCAGCCCCTCTTATAACGCTCCAGTACTGATATAACCCCCAGACATTACACCATATGTGACTGATATCAGCCCCTCTTATAACGCTCCAGTACTGATATAACCTCCAGACATTACACCATATGTGACTGATATCAGCCTCTCTTATAACACTCCAGTACTGATATAACCCCCAGATATTACACCATATGTGACTGATATCAGCCCCTCTTATAACGCTCCAGTACTGATATAACCCCAGACATTACACCATATGTGACTGATATCAGCCCCTCTTATAACGCTCCAGTACTGATATAACCCCAGACATTACACCATATGTGACTGATATCAGCCCATCTTATAACGCTCCAGTACTGATATAACCCCAGACATTACACCATATGTGACTGATATCAGCCCCTCATATAACGCTCCAGTACTGATATAACCTCCAGACATTATACCATATATGACTGATATCAGCCCCTCTTATAACGCTCCAGCACTGATATAACCCCCAGACATTACACCATATGTGACTGATATCAGCCCCTCTTATAATGCTCCAGTACTGATATAACCCCAGACATTACACCATATGTGACTGATATCAGCCCCTCTTATAACGCTCCAGTACTGATATAACCTCCAGACATTACACCATATATGACTGATATCAGCCCCTCTTATAACGCTCCAGCACTGATATAACCTCCAGACATTACACCATATATGACTGATATCAGCCCCTCTTATAACGCTCCAGTACTGATATAACCCCAGACATTACACCATATGTGACTGATATCAGCCCCTCTTATAACGCTCCAGCACTGATATAACCCCCATACATTACACCATACTGTATGTGACTGATATCAGCCCCTCTTATAACGCTCCAGTACTGATATAACCCCCAGACATTACACCATATGTGACTGATATCAGCCCCTCTTATAACGCTCCAGCACTGATATAACCCCCAGACATTACACCATACTGTATGTGACTGATATCAGCCCCTCTTATAACGCTCCAGTACTGATATAACCCCAGACATTACACCATATGTGACTGATATCAGCCCCTCTTATAACGCTCCAGTACTGATATAACCTCCAGACATTACACCATATGTGACTGATATCAGCCCTTCTTATAACGCTCCAGTACTGATATAACCCCAGACATTACACCATATGTGACTGATATCAGCCCCTCTTATAACGCTCCAGTACTGATATAACCCCAGACATTACACCATATGTGACTGATATCAGCCCCTCTTATAACGCTCCAGTACTGATATAACCCCCAGACATTACACCATATGTGACTGATATCAGCCCCTCTTATAACGCTCCAGTACTGATATAACCTCCAGACATTACACCATACATATGTGACTGATATCAGCCTCTCTTATAACGCTCCAGTACTGATATAACCCCCAGATATTACACCATATGTGACTGATATCAGCCCCTCTTATAATGCTCCAGTACTGATATAACCCCAGACATTACACCATATGTGACTGATATCAGCCCCTCTTATAACGCTCCAGTACTAATATAACCCCCAGACATTACACCATATGTGACTGATATCAGCCCCTCTTATAATGCTCCAGTACTGATATAACCCCAGACATTACACCATATGTGACTGATATCAGCCTCTTATAACGCTCCAGTACTGATATAACCCCCAGACATTACACCATATGTGACTGATATCAGCCCCTCTTATAACGCTCCAGTACTGATATAACCCCAGACATTACACCATATGTGACTGATATCAGCCCCTCTTATAATGCTCCAGTACTGATATAACCCCAGACATTACACCATATGTGACTGATATCAGCCCCTCTTATAACGCTCCAGTACTGATATAACCTCCAGACATTACACCATATATGACTGATATCAGCCCCTCTTATAACGCTCCAGTACTGATATAACCCCAGACATTACACCATATGTGACTGATATCAGCCCCTCTTATAATGCTCCAGTACTGATATAACCCCAGACATTACACCATATGTGACTGATATCAGCCCCTCTTATAACGCTCCAGTACTGATATAACCCCAGACATTACACCATATGTGACTGATATCAGCCCCTCTTATAATGCTCCAGTACTGATATAACCCCAGACATTACACCATATGTGACTGATATCAGCCCCTCTTATAACGCTCCAGTACTGATATAACCTCCAGACATTACACCATATATGACTGATATCAGCCCCTCTTATAACGCTCCAGCACTGATATAACCTCCAGACATTACACCATATATGACTGATATCAGCCCCTCTTATAACGCTCCAGTACTGATATAACCTCCAGACATTACACCATATGTGACTGATATCAGCCCCTCTTATAATGCTCCAGTACTGATATAACCCCAGACATTACACCATATGTGACTGATATCAGCCCCTCTTATAACGCTCCAGTACTGATATAACCTCCAGACATTACACCATACATATGTGACTGATATCAGCCTCTCTTATAACGCTCCAGTACTGATATAACCCCCAGATATTACACCATATGTGACTGATATCAGCCCCTCTTATAATGCTCCAGTACTGATATAACCCCAGACATTACACCATATGTGACTGATATCAGCCCCTCTTATAACGCTCCAGTACTAATATAACCCCCAGACATTACACCATATGTGACTGATATCAGCCCCTCTTATAATGCTCCAGTACTGATATAACCCCAGACATTACACCATATGTGACTGATATCAGCCTCTTATAACGCTCCAGTACTGATATAACCCCCAGACATTACACCATATGTGACTGATATCAGCCCCTCTTATAACGCTCCAGTACTGATATAACCCCAGACATTACACCATATGTGACTGATATCAGCCCCTCTTATAATGCTCCAGTACTGATATAACCCCAGACATTACACCATATGTGACTGATATCAGCCCCTCTTATAACGCTCCAGTACTGATATAACCTCCAGACATTACACCATATATGACTGATATCAGCCCCTCTTATAACGCTCCAGTACTGATATAACCCCAGACATTACACCATATGTGACTGATATCAGCCCCTCTTATAATGCTCCAGTACTGATATAACCCCAGACATTACACCATATGTGACTGATATCAGCCCCTCTTATAACGCTCCAGTACTGATATAACCTCCAGACATTACACCATATATGACTGATATCAGCCCCTCTTATAACGCTCCAGCACTGATATAACCTCCAGACATTACACCATATATGACTGATATCAGCCCCTCTTATAACGCTCCAGTACTGATATAACCCCAGACATTACACCATATGTGACTGATATCAGCCCCTCTTATAACGCTCCAGCACTGATATAACCCCCATACATTACACCATACTGTATGTGACTGATATCAGCCCCTCTTATAACGCTCCAGTACTGATATAACCCCCAGACATTACACCATATGTGACTGATATCAGCCCCTCTTATAACGCTCCAGCACTGATATAACCCCCAGACATTACACCATACTGTATGTGACTGATATCAGCCCCTCTTATAACGCTCCAGTACTGATATAACCCCAGACATTACACCATATGTGACTGATATCAGCCCCTCTTATAACGCTCCAGTACTGATATAACCTCCAGACATTACACCATATGTGACTGATATCAGCCCTTCTTATAACGCTCCAGTACTGATATAACCCCAGACATTACACCATATGTGACTGATATCAGCCCCTCTTATAACGCTCCAGTACTGATATAACCCCAGACATTACACCATATGTGACTGATATCAGCCCCTCTTATAACGCTCCAGTACTGATATAACCCCCAGACATTACACCATATGTGACTGATATCAGCCCCTCTTATAACGCTCCAGTACTGATATAACCTCCAGACATTACACCATACATATGTGACTGATATCAGCCTCTCTTATAACGCTCCAGTACTGATATAACCCCCAGATATTACACCATATGTGACTGATATCAGCCCCTCTTATAATGCTCCAGTACTGATATAACCCCAGACATTACACCATATGTGACTGATATCAGCCCCTCTTATAACGCTCCAGTACTAATATAACCCCCAGACATTACACCATATGTGACTGATATCAGCCCCTCTTATAATGCTCCAGTACTGATATAACCCCAGACATTACACCATATGTGACTGATATCAGCCTCTTATAACGCTCCAGTACTGATATAACCCCCAGACATTACACCATATGTGACTGATATCAGCCCCTCTTATAACGCTCCAGTACTGATATAACCCCAGACATTACACCATATGTGACTGATATCAGCCCCTCTTATAATGCTCCAGTACTGATATAACCCCAGACATTACACCATATGTGACTGATATCAGCCCCTCTTATAACGCTCCAGTACTGATATAACCTCCAGACATTACACCATATATGACTGATATCAGCCCCTCTTATAACGCTCCAGTACTGATATAACCCCAGACATTACACCATATGTGACTGATATCAGCCCCTCTTATAATGCTCCAGTACTGATATAACCCCAGACATTACACCATATGTGACTGATATCAGCCCCTCTTATAACGCTCCAGTACTGATATAACCCCAGACATTACACCATATGTGACTGATATCAGCCCCTCTTATAATGCTCCAGTACTGATATAACCCCAGACATTACACCATATGTGACTGATATCAGCCCCTCTTATAACGCTCCAGTACTGATATAACCTCCAGACATTACACCATATATGACTGATATCAGCCCCTCTTATAACGCTCCAGCACTGATATAACCTCCAGACATTACACCATATATGACTGATATCAGCCCCTCTTATAACGCTCCAGTACTGATATAACCCCAGACATTACACCATATGTGACTGATATCAGCCTCTTATAACGCTCCAGTACTGATATAACCCCCAGACATTACACCATATGTGACTGATATCAGCCCCTCTTATAACGCTCCAGTACTGATATAACCCCAGACATTACACCATATGTGACTGATATCAGCCCCTCTTATAATGCTCCAGTACTGATATAACCCCAGACATTACACCATATGTGACTGATATCAGCCCCTCTTATAACGCTCCAGTACTGATATAACCTCCAGACATTACACCATATATGACTGATATCAGCCCCTCTTATAACGCTCCAGTACTGATATAACCCCAGACATTACACCATATGTGACTGATATCAGCCCCTCTTATAACGCTCCAGTACTGATATAACCCCAGACATTACACCATATGTGACTGATATCAGCCCCTCTTATAACGCTCCAGTACTGATATAACCCCAGACATTACACCATATGTGACTGATATCAGCCCCTCTTATAATGCTCCAGTACTGATATAACCCCAGACATTACACCATATGTGACTGATATCAGCCCCTCTTATAACGCTCCAGTACTGATATAACCTCCAGACATTACACCATATATGACTGATATCAGCCCCTCTTATAACGCTCCAGCACTGATATAACCTCCAGACATTACACCATATATGACTGATATCAGCCCCTCTTATAACGCTCCAGTACTGATATAACCTCCAGACATTACACCATATGTGACTGATATCAGCCCCTCTTATAATGCTCCAGTACTGATATAACCCCAGACATTACACCATATGTGACTGATATCAGCCCCTCTTATAACGCTCCAGTACTGATATAACCTCCAGACATTACACCATACATATGTGACTGATATCAGCCTCTCTTATAACGCTCCAGTACTGATATAACCCCCAGATATTACACCATATGTGACTGATATCAGCCCCTCTTATAATGCTCCAGTACTGATATAACCCCAGACATTACACCATATGTGACTGATATCAGCCCCTCTTATAACGCTCCAGTACTAATATAACCCCCAGACATTACACCATATGTGACTGATATCAGCCCCTCTTATAATGCTCCAGTACTGATATAACCCCAGACATTACACCATATGTGACTGATATCAGCCTCTTATAACGCTCCAGTACTGATATAACCCCCAGACATTACACCATATGTGACTGATATCAGCCCCTCTTATAACGCTCCAGTACTGATATAACCCCAGACATTACACCATATGTGACTGATATCAGCCCCTCTTATAATGCTCCAGTACTGATATAACCCCAGACATTACACCATATGTGACTGATATCAGCCCCTCTTATAACGCTCCAGTACTGATATAACCTCCAGACATTACACCATATATGACTGATATCAGCCCCTCTTATAACGCTCCAGTACTGATATAACCCCAGACATTACACCATATGTGACTGATATCAGCCCCTCTTATAACGCTCCAGTACTGATATAACCCCAGACATTACACCATATGTGACTGATATCAGCCCCTCTTATAATGCTCCAGTACTGATATAACCCCAGACATTACACCATATGTGACTGATATCAGCCCCTCTTATAACGCTCCAGTACTGATATAACCTCCAGACATTACACCATATATGACTGATATCAGCCCCTCTTATAACGCTCCAGTACTGATATAACCTCCAGACATTACACCATATGTGACTGATATCAGCCCCTCTTATAATGCTCCAGTACTGATATAACCCCAGACATTACACCATATGTGACTGATATCAGCCTCTTATAACGCTCCAGCACTGATATAACCCCCAGACATTACACCATATGTGACTGATATCAGCCCCTCTTATAATGCTCCAGTACTGATATAACCCCAGACATTACACCATATGTGACTGATATCAGCCCCTCTTATAACGCTCCAGTACTGATATAACCCCAGACATTACACCATATGTGACTGATATCAGCCCCTCTTATAATGCTCCAGTACTGATATAACCCCAGACATTACACCATATGTGACTGATATCAGCCCCTCTTATAACGCTCCAGTACTGATATAACCTCCAGACATTACACCATATATGACTGATATCAGCCCCTCTTATAACGCTCCAGTACTGATATAACCTCCAGACATTACACCATATGTGACTGATATCAGCCCCTCTTATAATGCTCCAGTACTGATATAACCCCAGACATTACACCATATGTGACTGATATCAGCCCCTCTTATAACGCTCCAGTACTGATATAACCCCAGACATTACACCATATGTGACTGATATCAGCCCCTCTTATAATGCTCCAGTACTGATATAACCCCAGACATTACACCATATGTGACTGATATCAGCCCCTCTTATAACGCTCCAGTACTGATATAACCTCCAGACATTACACCATATATGACTGATATCAGCCCCTCTTATAACGCTCCAGTACTGATATAACCTCCAGACATTACACCATATGTGACTGATATCAGCCCCTCTTATAATGCTCCAGTACTGATATAACCCCAGACATTACACCATATGTGACTGATATCAGCCCCTCTTATAATGCTCCAGTACTGATATAACCTCCAGACATTACACCATATGTGACTGATATCAGCCTCTTATAACGCTCCAGTACTGATATAACCCCAGACATTACACCATATATGACTGATATCAGCCCCTCTTATAACGCTCCAGCACTGATATAACCTCCAGACATTACACCATATGTGACTGATATCAGCCCCTCTTATAACGCTCCTGTACTGATATAACCCCAGACATTACACCGTATGTGACTGATATCAGCCCCTCTTATAACGCTCCAGTACTGATATAACCTCCAGACATTATACCATATATGACTGATATCAGCCCCTCTTATAACGCTCCAGCACTGATATAACCCCCAGACATTACACCATATGTGACTGATATCAGCCCCTCTTATAACGCTCCAGTACTGATATAACCCCAGACATTACACCATATGTGACTGATATCAGCCCCTCTTATAATGCTCCAGTACTGATATAACCCCAGACATTACACCATATGTGACTGATATCAGCCCCTCTTATAACGCTCCAGTACTGATATAACCTCCAGACATTACACCATATATGACTGATATCAGCCCCTCTTATAACGCTCCAGTACTGATATAACCCCAGACATTACACCATATGTGACTGATATCAGCCCCTCTTATAATGCTCCAGTACTGATATAACCCCAGACATTACACCATATGTGACTGATATCAGCCCCTCTTATAACGCTCCAGTACTGATATAACCCCAGACATTACACCATATGTGACTGATATCAGCCCCTCTTATAATGCTCCAGTACTGATATAACCCCAGACATTACACCATATGTGACTGATATCAGCCCCTCTTATAACGCTCCAGTACTGATATAACCTCCAGACATTACACCATATATGACTGATATCAGCCCCTCTTATAACGCTCCAGCACTGATATAACCTCCAGACATTACACCATATATGACTGATATCAGCCCCTCTTATAACGCTCCAGTACTGATATAACCTCCAGACATTACACCATATGTGACTGATATCAGCCCCTCTTATAATGCTCCAGTACTGATATAACCCCAGACATTACACCATATGTGACTGATATCAGCCCCTCTTATAACGCTCCAGTACTGATATAACCTCCAGACATTACACCATACATATGTGACTGATATCAGCCTCTCTTATAACGCTCCAGTACTGATATAACCCCCAGATATTACACCATATGTGACTGATATCAGCCCCTCTTATAATGCTCCAGTACTGATATAACCCCAGACATTATACCATATGTGACTGATATCAGCCCCTCTTATAACGCTCCAGTACTAATATAACCCCCAGACATTACACCATATGTGACTGATATCAGCCCCTCTTATAATGCTCCAGTACTGATATAACCCCAGACATTACACCATATGTGACTGATATCAGCCTCTTATAACGCTCCAGTACTGATATAACCCCCAGACATTACACCATATGTGACTGATATCAGCCCCTCTTATAACGCTCCAGTACTGATATAACCCCAGACATTACACCATATGTGACTGATATCAGCCCCTCTTATAATGCTCCAGTACTGATATAACCCCAGACATTACACCATATGTGACTGATATCAGCCCCTCTTATAACGCTCCAGTACTGATATAACCTCCAGACATTACACCATATATGACTGATATCAGCCCCTCTTATAACGCTCCAGTACTGATATAACCCCAGACATTACACCATATGTGACTGATATCAGCCCCTCTTATAATGCTCCAGTACTGATATAACCCCAGACATTACACCATATGTGACTGATATCAGCCCCTCTTATAACGCTCCAGTACTGATATAACCCCAGACATTACACCATATGTGACTGATATCAGCCCCTCTTATAATGCTCCAGTACTGATATAACCCCAGACATTACACCATATGTGACTGATATCAGCCTCTTATAACGCTCCAGTACTGATATAACCCCCAGACATTACACCATATGTGACTGATATCAGCCCCTCTTATAACGCTCCAGTACTGATATAACCCCAGACATTACACCATATGTGACTGATATCAGCCCCTCTTATAATGCTCCAGTACTGATATAACCCCAGACATTACACCATATGTGACTGATATCAGCCCCTCTTATAACGCTCCAGTACTGATATAACCTCCAGACATTACACCATATATGACTGATATCAGCCCCTCTTATAACGCTCCAGTACTGATATAACCCCAGACATTACACCATATGTGACTGATATCAGCCCCTCTTATAACGCTCCAGTACTGATATAACCCCAGACATTACACCATATGTGACTGATATCAGCCCCTCTTATAATGCTCCAGTACTGATATAACCCCAGACATTACACCATATGTGACTGATATCAGCCCCTCTTATAACGCTCCAGTACTGATATAACCTCCAGACATTACACCATATATGACTGATATCAGCCCCTCTTATAACGCTCCAGCACTGATATAACCTCCAGACATTACACCATATATGACTGATATCAGCCCCTCTTATAATGCTCCAGTACTGATATAACCCCAGACATTACACCATATGTGACTGATATCAGCCCCTCTTATAATGCTCCAGTACTGATATAACCCCAGACATTACACCATATGTGACTGATATCAGCCCCTCTTATAACGCTCCAGTACTGATATAACCTCCAGACATTACACCATATGTGACTGATATCAGCCCCTCTTATAATGCTCCAGTACTGATATAACCCCAGACATTACACCATATGTGACTGATATCAGCCTCTTATAACGCTCCAGCACTGATATAACCCCCAGACATTACACCATATGTGACTGATATCAGCCCCTCTTATAATGCTCCAGTACTGATATAACCCCAGACATTACACCATATGTGACTGATATCAGCCCCTCTTATAACGCTCCAGTACTGATATAACCCCAGACATTACACCATATGTGACTGATATCAGCCCCTCTTATAACGCTCCAATACTGATATAACCCCAGACATTACACCATATGTGACTGATATCAGCCCCTCTTATAACGCTCCAGTGCTGATATAACCTCCAGACATTACACCATATGTGACTGATATCAGCCCCTCTTATAACGCTCCAGTACTGATATAACCTCCAGACATTACACCATATATGACTGATATCAGCCCCTCTTATAACGCTCCAGTACTGATATAACCTCCAGACATTACACCATATGTGACTGATATCAGCCCCTCTTATAATGCTCCAGTACTGATATAACCCCAGACATTACACCATATGTGACTGATATCAGCCTCTTATAACGCTCCAGCACTGATATAACCCCCAGACATTACACCATATGTGACTGATATCAGCCCCTCTTATAATGCTCCAGTACTGATATAACCCCAGACATTACACCATATGTGACTGATATCAGCCCCTCTTATAATGCTCCAGTACTGATATAACCTCCAGACATTACACCATATGTGACTGATATCAGCCTCTTATAACGCTCCAGTACTGATATAACCCCAGACATTACACCATATATGACTGATATCAGCCCCTCTTATAACGCTCCAGCACTGATATAACCTCCAGACATTACACCATATGTGACTGATATCAGCCCCTCTTATAACGCTCCTGTACTGATATAACCCCAGACATTACACCGTATGTGACTGATATCAGCCCCTCTTATAACGCTCCAGTACTGATATAACCTCCAGACATTATACCATATATGACTGATATCAGCCCCTCTTATAACGCTCAAGCACTGATATAACCCCCAGACATTACACCATATGTGACTGATATCAGCCCCTCTTATAATGCTCCAGTACTGATATAACCCCAGACATTACACCATATGTTACTGATATCAGCCCCTCTTATAACGCTCCAGTACTGATATAACCTCCAGACATTACACCATATATGACTGATATCAGCCCCTCTTATAACGCTCCAGCACTGATATAACCTCCAGACATTACACCATATATGACTGATATCAGCCCCTCTTATAACGCTCCAGTACTGATATAACCTCCAGACATTACACCATATATGACTGATATCAGCCCCTCTTATAACGCTCCAGTACTGATATAACCCCAGACATTACACCATATGTGACTGATATCAGCCCCTCTTATAACGCTCCAGTACTGATATAACCCCCAGACATTACACCATATGTGACTGATATCAGCCCCTCTTATAACGCTCCAGTACTGATATAACCTCCAGACATTACACCATATGTGACTGATATCAGCCTCTCTTATAACACTCCAGTACTGATATAACCCCCAGATATTACACCATATGTGACTGATATCAGCCCCTCTTATAACGCTCCAGTACTGATATAACCCCAGACATTACACCATATGTGACTGATATCAGCCCCTCTTATAACGCTCCAGTACTGATATAACCCCAGACATTACACCATATGTGACTGATATCAGCCCCTCTTATAACGCTCCAGTACTGATATAACCCCAGACATTACACCATATGTGACTGATATCAGCCCCTCTTATAATGCTCCAGTACTGATATAACCCCAGACATTACACCATATGTGACTGATATCAGCCCCTCTTATAACGCTCCAGTACTGATATAACCTCCAGACATTACACCATATGTGACTGATATCAGCCTCTCTTATAACACTCCAGTACTGATATAACCCCCAGATATTACACCATATGTGACTGATATCAGCCCCTCTTATAACGCTCCAGTACTGATATAACCCCAGACATTACACCATATGTGACTGATATCAGCCCCTCTTATAACGCTCCAGTACTGATATAACCCCAGACATTACACCATATGTGACTGATATCAGCCCCTCTTATAACGCTCCAGTACTGATATAACCTCCAGACATTACACCATATGTGACTGATATCAGCCTCTTATAACGCTCCAGTACTGATATAACCTCCAGACATTATACCATATATGACTGATATCAGCCCCTCTTATAACGCTCCAGCACTGATATAACCCCCAGACATTACACCATATGTGACTGATATCAGCCCCTCTTATAATGCTCCAGTACTGATATAACCTCCAGACATTATACCATATATGACTGATATCAGCCCCTCTTATAACGCTCCAGCACTGATATAACCCCCAGACATTACACCATATGTGACTGATATCAGCCCCTCTTATAATGCTCCAGTACTGATATAACCCCAGACATTACACCATATGTGACTGATATCAGCCCCTCTTATAACGCTCCAGTACTGATATAACCTCCAGACATTACACCATATATGACTGATATCAGCCCCTCTTATAACGCTCCAGCACTGATATAACCTCCAGACATTACACCATATATGACTGATATCAGCCCCTCTTATAACGCTCCAGTACTGATATAACCCCAGACATTACACCATATGTGACTGAT
The DNA here is from genome assembly GCF_032444005.1 of Ranitomeya imitator. Taxonomy (NCBI): domain Eukaryota; kingdom Metazoa; phylum Chordata; class Amphibia; order Anura; family Dendrobatidae; genus Ranitomeya; species Ranitomeya imitator. Next base: position 11,479,840 of record NC_091284.1, on the reverse strand, counting down.
ATCAGCCCCTCTTATAACGCTCCAGCACTGATATAACCCCCAGACATTACACCATACTGTATGTGACTGATATCAGCCCCTTCTTATAACGCTCCAGTACTGATATAACCCCAGACATTACACCATATGTGACTGATATCAGCCCCTCTTATAACGCTCCAGTACTGATATAACCTCCAGACATTACACCATATGTGACTGATATCAGCCCTTCTTATAACGCTCCAGTACTGATATAACCCCAGACATTACACCATATGTGACTGATATCAGCCCCTCTTATAACGCTCCAGTACTGATATAACCTCCAGACATTACACCATATGTGACTGATATCAGCCCTTCTTATAACGCTCCAGCACTGATATAACCCCCATACATTACACCATAGTGTATGTGACTGATATCAGCCCCTCTTATAACGCTCCAGTACTGATATAACCCCCAGACATTACACCATATGTGACTGATATCAGCCCCTCTTATAACGCTCCAGCACTGATATAACCCCCAGACATTACACCATACTGTATGTGACTGATATCAGCCCCTTCTTATAACGCTCCAGTACTGATATAACCCCAGACATTACACCATATGTGACTGATATCAGCCCCTCTTATAACGCTCCAGTACTGATATAACCTCCAGACATTACACCATATGTGACTGATATCAGCCCTTCTTATAACGCTCCAGTACTGATATAACCCCAGACATTACACCATATGTGACTGATATCAGCCCCTCTTATAACGCTCCAGTACTGATATAACCCCCAGACATTACACCATGTGTGACTGATATCAGCCCCTCTTATAACGCTCCAGTACTGATATAACCTCCAGACATTACACCATATGTGACTGATATCAGCCCCTCTTATAACGCTCCAGTACTGATATAACCCCCAGACATTACACCATATGTGACTGATATCAGCCCCTCTTATAATGCTCCAGTACTGATATAACCCCAGACATTACACCATATGTGACTGATATCAGCCCCTCTTATAACGCTCCAGCACTGATATAACCCCAGACATTACACCATATGTGACTGATATCAGCCCCTCTTATAACGCTCCAGCACTGATATAACCCCAGACATTACACCATATGTGACTGATATCAGCCCCTCTTATAACGCTCCAGCACTGATATAACCCCAGACATTACACCATATGTGACTGATATCAGCCCCTCTTATAACGCTCCAGCACTGATATAACCCCAGACATTACATCATGTGTGACTGATATCAGCCCCTCTTATAACGCTCCAGCACTGATATAACCCCAGACATTACACCATATGTGACTGATATCAGCCTCTTATAACGCTCCAGTACTGATATAACCTCCAGACATTACACCATATGTGACTGATATCAGCCCCTCTTATAACGCTCCAGTACTGATATAACCCCCAGACATTACACCATATGTGACTGATATCAGCCCCTCTTATAATGCTCCAGTACTGATATAACCCCAGACATTACACCATATGTGACTGATATCAGCCCCTCTTATAACGCTCCAGCACTGATATAACCCCAGACATTACACCATATGTGACTGATATCAGCCCCTCTTATAACGCTCCAGCACTGATATAACCCCAGACATTATACCATATGTGACTGATATCAGCCCCTCTTATAACGCTCCAGTACTGATATAACCCCCAGACATTACACCATATGTGACTGATATCAGCCTCTTATAACGCTCCAGTACTGATATAACCCCAGACATTATACCGTATGTGACTGATATCAGCCTCTTATAACGCTCCAGTACTGATATAACTCCAGACATTACACCATATGTGACTGATCTCAAGCCCTCTTATAACGCTCCAGTACTGATATAACCCCCAGACATTACACCATATGTGACTGATATCAGCCCCTCTTATAACGCTCCAGTACTGATATAACCCCCAGACATTACACCATATGTGACTGATATCAGCCTCTTATAACGCTCCAGTACTGATATAACCCCAGACATTATACCGTATGTGACTGATATCAGCCTCTTATAACGCTCCAGTACTGATATAACCCCAGATATTACACCATATGTGACTGATCTCAGGCCCTCTTATAATGCTCCAGTACTGATATAACCCCAGACATTACACCATATGTGACTGATCTCAGGCCCTCTTATAACGCTCCAGTACTGATATAACCCCAGACATTACACCATATGTGACTAATATCAGCCTCTTATAACGCTCCAGTACTGATATAACCTCCAGCCATTACACCATGTGACTGATCTCAGGCCCTCTTATAACGCTCCAGCACTGATATAACCCCAGACATTACACCATGTGACTGATATCAGCCCCTCTTATAACGCTCCAGTACTGATATAACCCCAGACATTACACCATATGTGACTGATATCAGCCTCTCTTATAACACTCCAGTACTGATATAACCCCCAGACATTACACCATATGTGACTGATATCAGCCCCTCTTATAACGCTCCAGTACTGATATAACCCCAGACATTACACCATATGTGACTGATATCAGCCTCTTATAACGCTCCAGTACTGATATAACCCCCAGACATTACACCATATGTGACTGATATCAGCCCCTCTTATAACGCTCCAGCACTGATATAACCCTAGACATTACACCATATGTGACTGATATCAGCCCCTCTTATAACGCTCCAGTACTGATATAACCCCCAGACATTACACCATATGTGACTGATATCAGCCCCTCTTATAACGCTCCTGTACTGATATAACCCCAGACATTACACCGTATGTGACTGATATCAGCCCCTCTTATAACGCTCCAGTACTGATATAACCTCCAGACATTATACCATATATGACTGATATCAGCCCCTCTTATAACGCTCCAGCACTGATATAACCCCCAGACATTACACCATATGTGACTGATATCAGCCCCTCTTATAATGCTCCAGTACTGATATAACCCCAGACATTACACCATATGTGACTGATATCAGCCCCTCTTATAACGCTCCAGTACTGATATAACCTCCAGACATTACACCATATATGACTGATATCAGCCCCTCTTATAACGCTCCAGCACTGATATAACCTCCAGACATTACACCATATATGACTGATATCAGCCCCTCTTATAACGCTCCAGTACTGATATAACCTCCAGACATTACACCATATATGACTGATATCAGCCCCTCTTATAACGCTCCAGTACTGATATAACCCCAGACATTACACCATATGTGACTGATATCAGCCCCTCTTATAACGCTCCAGTACTGATATAACCCCCAGACATTACACCATATGTGACTGATATCAGCCCCTCTTATAACGCTCCAGTACTGATATAACCTCCAGACATTACACCATATGTGACTGATATCAGCCTCTCTTATAACACTCCAGTACTGATATAACCCCCAGATATTACACCATATGTGACTGATATCAGCCCCTCTTATAACGCTCCAGTACTGATATAACCCCAGACATTACACCATATGTGACTGATATCAGCCCCTCTTATAACGCTCCAGTACTGATATAACCCCAGACATTACACCATATGTGACTGATATCAGCCCCTCTTATAACGCTCCAGTACTGATATAACCCCAGACATTACACCATATGTGACTGATATCAGCCCCTCTTATAATGCTCCAGTACTGATATAACCCCAGACATTACACCATATGTGACTGATATCAGCCCCTCTTATAACGCTCCAGTACTGATATAACCTCCAGACATTACACCATATGTGACTGATATCAGCCTCTCTTATAACACTCCAGTACTGATATAACCCCCAGATATTACACCATATGTGACTGATATCAGCCCCTCTTATAACGCTCCAGTACTGATATAACCCCAGACATTACACCATATGTGACTGATATCAGCCCCTCTTATAACGCTCCAGTACTGATATAACCCCAGACATTACACCATATGTGACTGATATCAGCCCCTCTTATAACGCTCCAGTACTGATATAACCTCCAGACATTACACCATATGTGACTGATATCAGCCTCTTATAACGCTCCAGTACTGATATAACCTCCAGACATTATACCATATATGACTGATATCAGCCCCTCTTATAACGCTCCAGCACTGATATAACCCCCAGACATTACACCATATGTGACTGATATCAGCCCCTCTTATAATGCTCCAGTACTGATATAACCCCAGACATTACACCATATGTGACTGATATCAGCCTCTTATAACGCTCCAGTACTGATATAACCTCCAGACATTATACCATATATGACTGATATCAGCCCCTCTTATAACGCTCCAGCACTGATATAACCCCCAGACATTACACCATATGTGACTGATATCAGCCCCTCTTATAATGCTCCAGTACTGATATAACCCCAGACATTACACCATATGTGACTGATATCAGCCCCTCTTATAACGCTCCAGTACTGATATAACCTCCAGACATTACACCATATATGACTGATATCAGCCCCTCTTATAACGCTCCAGCACTGATATAACCTCCAGACATTACACCATATATGACTGATATCAGCCCCTCTTATAACGCTCCAGTACTGATATAACCCCAGACATTACACCATATGTGACTGATATCAGCCCCTCTTATAACGCTCCAGCACTGATATAACCCCCAGACATTACACCATACTGTATGTGACTGATATCAGCCCCTTCTTATAACGCTCCAGTACTGATATAACCCCAGACATTACACCATATGTGACTGATATCAGCCCCTCTTATAACGCTCCAGTACTGATATAACCTCCAGACATTACACCATATGTGACTGATATCAGCCCTTCTTATAACGCTCCAGTACTGATATAACCCCAGACATTACACCATATGTGACTGATATCAGCCCCTCTTATAACGCTCCAGTACTGATATAACCTCCAGACATTACACCATATGTGACTGATATCAGCCCTTCTTATAACGCTCCAGCACTGATATAACCCCCATACATTACACCATACTGTATGTGACTGATATCAGCCCCTCTTATAACGCTCCAGTACTGATATAACCCCCAGACATTACACCATATGTGACTGATATCAGCCCCTCTTATAACGCTCCAGCACTGATATAACCCCCAGACATTACACCATACTGTATGTGACTGATATCAGCCCCTTCTTATAACGCTCCAGTACTGATATAACCCCAGACATTACACCATATGTGACTGATATCAGCCCCTCTTATAACGCTCCAGTACTGATATAACCTCCAGACATTACACCATATGTGACTGATATCAGCCCTTCTTATAACGCTCCAGTACTGATATAACCCCAGACATTACACCATATGTGACTGATATCAGCCCCTCTTATAACGCTCCAGTACTGATATAACCCCCAGACATTACACCATGTGTGACTGATATCAGCCCCTCTTATAACGCTCCAGTACTGATATAACCTCCAGACATTACACCATATGTGACTGATATCAGCCCCTCTTATAACGCTCCAGTACTGATATAACCCCAGACATTACACCATATGTGACTGATATCAGCCCCTCTTATAACGCTCCAGCACTGATATAACCCCAGACATTACACCATATGTGACTGATATCAGCCCCTCTTATAACGCTCCAGCACTGATATAACCCCAGACATTACACCATATGTGACTGATATCAGCCCCTCTTATAACGCTCCAGCACTGATATAACCCCAGACATTACACCATATGTGACTGATATCAGCCCCTCTTATAACGCTCCAGCACTGATATAACCCCAGACATTACATCATGTGTGACTGATATCAGCCCCTCTTATAACGCTCCAGCACTGATATAACCCCAGACATTACACCATATGTGACTGATATCAGCCCCTCTTATAACGCTCCAGCACTGATATAACCCCAGACATTACATCATATGTGACTGATATCAGCCCCTCTTATAACGCTCCAGCACTGATATAACCTCCAGACATTACACCATATGTGACTGATATCAGCCCCTCTTATAACGCTCCAGTACTGATATAACCCCAGACATTACATCATATGTGACTGATCTCAGCCCCTCTTATAACGCTCCAGCACTGATATAACCCCAGACATTACACCATATGTGACTGATATCAGCCCCTCTTATAACGCTCCAGCACTGATATAACCCCAGACATTACACCATATGTGACTGATATCAGCCCCTCTTATAACGCTCCAGTACTGATATAACCTCCAGACATTACATCATATGTGACTGATATCAGCCCCTCTTATAACGCTCCAGTACTGATATAACCCCAGACATTACATCATATGTGACTGATATCAGCCTCTTATAACGCTCCAGTACTGATATAACCCCCAGACATTACACCATATGTGACTGATATCAGCCCCTCTTATAACGCTCCAGTACTGATATAACCCCAGACATTACATCATATGTGACTGATCTCAGCCCCTCTTATAACGCTCCAGCACTGATATAACCCCAGACATTACACCATATGTGACTGATATCAGCCCCTCTTATAACGCTCCAGCACTGATATAACCCCCAGACATTACACCATATGTGACTGATATCAGCCCCTCTTATAACGCTCCAGCACTGATATAACCCCAGACATTACACCATATGTGACTGATATCAGCCCCTCTTATAACGCTCCAGTACTGATATAACCCCAGACATTACACCATATGTGACTGATATCTGCCCCTCTTATAACGCTCCAGCACTGATATAACCTCCAGACATTACACCATATGTGACTGATATCAGCCCCTCTTATAACGCTCCAGTACTGATATAACCCCCAGACATTACACCATATGTGACTGATATCAGCCCCTCTTATAACGCTCCAGTACTGATATAACCCCCAGACATTACACCATGTGACTGATATCAGCCTCTCTTATAACGCTCCAGTACTGATATAACCCCCAGACATTACACCATATGTGACTGATATCAGCCTCTTATAACGCTCCAGTACTGATATAACCCCAGACATTATACCATATGTGACTGATATCAGCCTCTTATAACGCTCCAGTACTGATATAACCCCAGATATTACACCATATGTGACTGATCTCAGGCCCTCTTATAATGCTCCAGTACTGATATAACTCCAGACATTACACCATATGTGACTGATCTCAAGCCCTCTTATAACGCTCCAGTACTGATATAACCCCCAGACATTACACCATATGTGACTGATATCAGCCCCTCTTATAACGCTCCAGTACTGATATAACCCCCAGACATTACACCATATGTGACTGATATCAGCCTCTTATAACGCTCCAGTACTGATATAACCCCAGACATTATACCATATGTGACTGATATCAGCCTCTTATAACGCTCCAGTACTGATATAACCCCAGATATTACACCATATGTGACTGATCTCAGGCCCTCTTATAATGCTCCAGTACTGATATAACCCCAGACATTACACCATATGTGACTGATCTCAGGCCCTCTTATAACGCTCCAGTACTGATATAACCCCAGACATTACACCATATGTGACTAATATCAGCCTCTTATAACGCTCCAGTACTGATATAACCTCCAGCCATTACACCATGTGACTGATATCAGCCCCTCTTATAACGCTCCAGCACTGATATAACCCCAGACATTACACCATGTGACTGATATCAGCCCCTCTTATAACGCTCCAGTACTGATATAACCCCAGACATTACACCATATGTGACTGATATCAGCCTCTCTTATAACACTCCAGTACTGATATAACCCCCAGACATTACACCATATGTGACTGATATCAGCCCCTCTTATAACGCTCCAGTACTGATATAACCCCAGACATTACACCATATGTGACTGATATCAGCCTCTTATAACGCTCCAGTACTGATATAACCCCCAGACATTACACCATATGTGACTGATATCAGCCCCTCTTATAACGCTCCAGTACTGATATAACCCCCAGACATTACACCATATGTGACTGATATCAGCCCCTCTTATAACGCTCCAGTACTGATATAACCCCAGACATTACACCATATGTGACTGATATCAGCCTCTCTTATAACACTCCAGTACTGATATAACCCCCAGACATTACACCATATGTGACTGATATCAGCCCCTCTTATAACGCTCCAGTACTGATATAACCCCAGACATTACACCATATGTGACTGATATCAGCCTCTTATAACGCTCCAGTACTGATATAACCCCCAGACATTACACCATATGTGACTGATATCAGCCTCTTATAACGCTCCAGCACTGATATAACCCTAGACATTACACCATATGTGACTGATATCAGCCCCTCTTATAACGCTCCAGTACTGATATAACCCCCAGACATTACACCATATGTGACTGATATCAGCCCCTCTTATAACGCTCCAGTACTGATATAACCTCCAGACATTACACCATATGTGACTGATATCAGCCCCTCTTATAACGCTCCAGCACTGATATAACCCTAGACATTACACCATGTGATTGATCTCAGCCCCTCTTATAACGCTCCAGCACTGATATAACCTCCAGACATTACACCATATGTGACTGATATCAGCCCCTCTTATAACGCTCCAGCACTGATATAACCCTAGACATTACACCATGTGATTGATCTCAGCCCCTCTTATAACGCTCCAGCACTGATATAACCTCCAGACATTACACCATATGTGACTGATATCAGCCTCTCTTATAACGCTCCAGTGCTGATATAACTGTGTAGGACTCCCTCTCCCGCAGGCTCGCTGCACTTTCCTCCTCCTCTCTTGGTGTCGCAGGTTAAGACTCTTCTCACTTTCAGCCCTGTTCCCGGTCTCCATCAGACATGGATCAGCCAAACAAGCCCACGGTGAACGGAAGCCGCTGCCGCCTGCGGCTCCAGATGGACGGCCGGTACACCGCGCTCTGTTCAGCTCCGCAATCTGTCTCAATTTCCTTTCCAAAACATTCTCTTATAGTTAATAAAAATAATGAAAAATAAAACAAGTAAAATGCAGAAAGTAATGAGCGGGCGAAGCCCCCTGCACTGTGACCACCTCTACCTGCGTGTTGCAAGCTCTCTGCACATCAGTATATAGTTACAGCTTGTCAGGATTCTCACCACGTTGTCACCACTGTCACGGTTCACAGGGAGGATACCCTTATCATCCCCACCACTCACACCAATTTGTCATGAACCGGGGTGGTTTGGTTGCCCCCAGTTCTTTCTGAAAGGGATTTATCTATATCCCACTTCCCAGTTCCGGTTTGGAACTTGCAGCTAATTAGTCACCAGAAAGGCTGCCTGCCATGTACTGGCTAATGGGCACGCTGCAGCGAGGGCGATATAACTACTCCCACTCAGGCGGGAACAATAACTATTAACGCCGCCGGTCGCTACAAAGCCACCAAATCGCACAGGAAAAATTACGATTTCGTAATTATTAAAGGGTCTGGAGCCAACCCAGATTAGTAGCGTAACTCACTTCAGAGGACGCGACCGAACGTTATAGAGAAAGTATAGACAAGCTAGTAATTTTATATTTTACTCCAAAAAAAAAGGTAGGCAGTGTTTACAGAGGTATAAAATGATATTATTTGCCCCGTATTCACATGTAAAGCGCCATGGAATAAATGGCGCTATAAAAATGTATAATAATAATAATAATAATAATAATAATATTATTATAAAGAAGACAAATATCATATGTACAATACAATTACAAATAAAATGGGATTAAGGTTGAAAATAAACACTTACACTTCATTATGTCATCTTATCTCATGGCCGACCGTGTGCTGTGGAGGATGGGCACACATCTAGATGCATAGCCCATCTGTATAGCAGCTAGACCCCGGACAAAGACACGTGAAGACTGCTTGCTTCCCTCACTTATTTCCTAGCCTAAACCCAAGGCACTCCCCCTGTGGTGACCTCACTTAGAGGCTGAAACCTCCCCTTTTACTTAGTGTTATGGCAACAATTTTTCTACCTAGCTCGCTGTAGGAATCTCATGTACGAAAGACACCAGGATCAAGAGGTGCACCACGTCGGAGCGATTCTTCTAAGTGAAAACACGGCATACTTACATGACCGACTTACAGAGAAACCCGCACTTTGCACTCGTTGGGTTTAGCTTCTAGCGATTTCAGGGAGTTATGGATCCTCGATGGACATCCAGAATATATAATTCTTATATCTCTAGCCCTGATCGGTGCCAATATATATAACCTTGAAACAACAATAGAAGCTCCGGCTTTCTATACCAGTTTTAACCAATACCAGGTGGGAGGGGGGAATGAGTAGGGTAGGGAGACTTGTCTCCCCGCAGCATAGAGCCATAAAAATTCTTGAGGGAGGGGTGAAATTAGGGGTTTTAGGTTACACACACAGGCAGAGTAGGAAGAGAGGGGTCGGAAAGGCCCACAGCATGTGTCTGAAAAGCCAATGTACTTTTCGGTAGATACTCAAACATGGTATATTCACGTTATCGTGACACAGCTGAAACCAGAAGTTTCCATCCACTATACATAAAGCCACATCTGCAGGTTGTTCTCAATATCTGACATGAAATCAGAATAAACCTTTCCCGTTTTAGGTCCATTAGGACTACCATGACTACTAATATTTACCAAATGCCAGAATAATGAGAGAGAGAATGTTTTAAAGGGAACCTGTCACCCCGAAGATGAGCTGCGGCCACTGGCATCAGGTGCTTATCTACAGAATTCTGTAATGCTATAGATAAGCCTCCGATAAATCCTGAAAGATGAGAAAAAGAGGTTATATTATACTCACCCAGGGGCGGTCCCGCTGCGGTCCAGTCCGATGGGCGTCGCGGTCCGGGGCTTCCTATCTTCTTACGATGACGTCCTCTTCTTGTCTTCACGCCGCAGCTCCGGCGCACTTTGTCTGCCCTGTTGAGGACAGAGCAAAGTACTGCAGTGCGCAGGCGCCGGGAAAGGTCAGAGATGCCCAGAGCCGGAGCCGCGGCGTGAAGACAAGAAGAGGACGTCACCGTGGGAAGATAGGAAGCCCCGGACCACGACGCCCATCAGACCGGACCGCAGTGGGACCGCCCCAGGGTGAATATAATATAACCTCTTTTTCTCATCTTTCAGGATACATCGGGGGCTTATCTACAGCATTACAGAATGCATTACAGAATGCTGTAGATAAGCCCCTGATGCCGGTGGCCGCAGCTCATCTTCGATTTTTGGGGTGACAGGTTCCCTTTAAGGCATTTTTATTACTTACTGCAAAGCCAAAAGTTTCCATCTATTTCATTAGTATTTGGTACCACTGCCCTTACACTGAATGACTTGGGTCACACGTTTGGGATCTCCTTCCACAAACTTCTTACAATAGTTGGTTGGAATTTGGGCCCATTCCTCCTGACAACACTGGTGTGCCTGGTCCAGGTCTGTAGGTCGCATTGCTCGCACCGGCCTTTCCAGCTTTGCCCATACATTTTCAAAAGGACTGAGATCAGGGTTGTGATGGCTGCTCCACAACATGCACTTTGTTATCCTGAAGCCACTTTGTTACCATTTTGGCAGTATGCTTCTGGTCACTGTCCATTGTCCACCTAGACACACACACACACTCTCTGACTCTATCCTACCACTGGCATCCATATCCTCACTCTACGACAGACAGTGCCGCTGCTTTCTACAATGCCACTCTCGCATCAGCTATTGACACGGTTGCCCCTCTCATTCATGGCAGAGTGCGACGTATCAATAGACAACCCTGGCACAATAACATCACTAAAAAGCTCTGGCAAGTGTCCAGGGTTGCAGAGCGGCGTTGGAAGAAAACACATTTGCAAGATGATTTCACTGCACTCAAACAAGCAACACTTGCAATCAAATAAGCTCTCACCTCTGCTAAACAAGCCTACTTCACAACCCTCGTATCTTCCTAATCCCACAACCACAAACCGTTATTCAAAACCTTTAACTCCCTCCTCCAACCTCCCTCATCTCTGCAGAGGACTTTGCCACACACTTCAAACATAAGATTGACCAGACAAGGCAAGTCTTCATTGTTCAACCACCACAACCCCTTTGTATACCAGACTAATGCCCAATCACTGAAGGAGGGCTTAATTGTCTCCTGTCCAAATCGCACCTCACCACCTGTGCGCTCGACCCCATCCCATCCCACCTCCTCCCCAACCTCACCGCCACTTTTATTCCATCCCTAACCCACCTCTTCAACCTATCACTAACTTCTGGCACCTTCCCTTCTACTTTCAAACTTGCCACAATCAAACCTATCCTTAAAAAGTCAACCCTCGATCCAACCGCTATGTCCAGCTATCGCCCAGTATCGCTGCTCCCATTCGCTTCCAAACTCCTGGAGCAGCACGTCCACGCTGAACTTTCCTCCCACCTCTCATCTAACTTGCTCTTTGACAATCTACAATCTGGTTTCCGTCCCCATCATTCCACTGAGACAGCCCTGACCAAAATCACTAACGACCTACTTACAGCCAAAGCTAACGGACAATACTCTGTACTACTCCTTCTAGACCTGTCCTCTGCTTTCGCGCATAAATTGAACAATGTATGTGTACCTTGTAGCCACGTTAAGGCATTTCTCGTACACAAGGTCCTAGCGCCAAAACCTGCAAACATGAAAATTGAATTGCATTACTGTACTAGAAATATGAAAAAATGAGAAAGTTTAGCGCATAAATTGGCCAATTTATGTGTACCTGGAAGCCACGATAAGGCATTTCTCGTATACAAGGGCCTAACAATGCCTTTCCTCTCTGAGAATAAAGTCTTCATCTGAGTGGGAACCTAAAGGCAGTCCTCTCTTTGACTCAAAATCTCTCTCTCTGTGGAGGGGTAGTGGACCTACTGTAATTAAAAACACCTAAAAGGAGGAGTGCTCAGTCAAAAGGCTAATGAATACAAACTTCAAAAAACTGACCGTCACATCCAAACATAGACTAAGTGTGAACAGGTGCTGAACCTAGAGTCACCAACTTGTATACAGTCAAATAAATAAGGCAGCACACTGTAGCGCCAAAACCTGCAAACATGAAAATTGAATTGCATTACTGCACTAGAAATATGAAAAAATTAGAAAGTTTAGCGCATAAATTGGCCAGTTTATGTGTTGCTTTTAGCCACAGATGTTTTTAATCACAGTAGGTCCATTACCCCTCCACAAAGAGAGATTTTCAGTCAGAGAGGACTGCCTTTAGGTTCCCATTCAGATGAAGGCTTTATTCTCAGAGATGAAAGGCATTGTTAGGCCCTTGTCTACTAGAAATGCCTTATCGTGGCTTCCAGGTACACATAAATTACGATTAATCCCCAATCCCCACAGTTTTAAGCGTGCCCTAAAAACTCATTTGTTCAGACTGGCCTACCGCCTCAATGCATTAACCTAACGATCCCTGTGTGGCCTATTTATATATATATATATATATATATATATATATATATATATATATATATATATATATATATATAAAAACAAAAAACAGGTTCCTCGCATCATGTTCTCATTCACGTTATGCAGTTAATAGCCCTCTGTGTCTGTACTGCTACATACTTAGGCAGTTAACTGGTTCATGCAGCTTTACATGAACACCTGAGCCTTACACTATGGCTGGTCCGAATAACTAAAGCAATTGTTACCATCCACCTCTCGTGTCTCCCCTTTTCCCCATAGTTTGTAAGCTTGCGAGCAGGGCCCTCACTCCTCCTGGTATCTGTTTTGAACTGTATTTCTGTTATGCTGTAATGTCTATTGTCTGTACAAGTCCCCTCTATAATTTGTAAAGCGCTGCGGAATATGTTGGCGCTATATAAATAAAAATTATTATTATTATAAATTGGCCAATTATTGCGCTAAACTTTCTCATTTTTTCATATTTCTAGTACAGTAATGCAATTCAATTTTCATATTTGCAGGTTTTGGCGCTACAGTGTGCTGCCTAATTTATTTGACTGTATACGAGATGGTGACTCTAGGTTCAGCACCTGTTCACACTTAAGTCTATGTTTGGATGTGACGGTAAGTTTTTTGAAGTTTCTGTCCTCTGCCTTCGACACAGTTGACCACTGCCTCCTACTACAGATCCTCTCCTCCTTTGGCATCAAAGACCTCGCCCTATCCTAGATCTTCTCATACCTTTTCAACGGCACGTTCAGAGTCTCCCCCTCCCACACTACCTCCTCATCCCACCCTCTCTCTGTTGGTGTCCCCTAAGGCTCTGTTCTAGAACCCCTACTCTTCTCAATCTATACACTTGGCTTGGGAAAACACATAAAGTCCCATGGATTCCATATAGATGCGAGCACATGTCAGCTGTTGAAAACAGCTGACATGTCGCGGCTTTGAAGTGGGCTAACCGCCGGAGCCCAGCTCAAAGCGGGGATACTGCCAGCTGACGTACTATTCCGTCAGCCGGCAGAAAGTGGCTAATCTGGCCTTTTTATGTTTCTTTTGGAGTAATGGCTTCTTCCTGGCAGAGTGGCCTTTCAGCCCATGCTTGTTACACTGTGGATAGTGACACAGTTTCTGCTATCATCTTCACAAGGTCTTTTGCTTTTGTCCTTGGGTTGATATGCACGTCAGACCAAAGCACATTCATCTCTGGGACACATAACTCGTCTCCTTCCTGAGCGGTATGATGGCTGAACATTCCAATCTTGTTTGTACTTGCGTATAATTGTTTGTACAGATGAACGAGGCACCTTCATCTATCTTCAAATTGTACCCAAAGTTGAGCCAGACTTGTCCAAGTCCACAATTCTCTTCCTGATATCGTGGCTGATTTCTTTAGACTTTCCCATGATGCTACACAAAGACACCACAGTGTGTTTCAGGTGTGCATTAAAATACATCAACAGGTGTCTCTAATTAACTCAGATGTTTCCAAAAAACGTATCACCAGCTTCCAAACACAAGACCTCATCATCTGGGCAGTCCAGAATTGTGTAAAGGCATAGTAATTTTAGTGTATGGAAACTTTTGCTTTTGCAGTAAGTAATAAAAATGCCTTCAAACATTCTCTCCCTCTCTTTATTCTGGCATTTGGCAAATACTAATAATTATGGTAATCCTAATTGTCCTAAAACGGGAAAGGTTTATTCTAATTACATGTCAGATATTGAGAAAAACTTGCAAATGTGCCTTAATATAGTGGATGGAAACGTCTAGTTTCAACTGTATAAATATCGCCTTTACCTGTGTGATGCAGGCTCTCTACACATCAGTAAATATATGTACATATACAGTGGATACGGGAAATATTCAGACCCCTTTACATTTTTCACTCTTTGTTTCATTGTAGCCATTTGGTAAATTCAGAAAAGTTCCTTTTTTTCTCATTAATGTTCACTCTGCACACCATCTTCACTGAAAAAACCAGAAATGTAGTAATTTTTGCATATTTAATGAAAGAGAAAAAACGAAATATCACATGGTCGTAAGTCTTCAGCCCCTTTGCTCAGACACTCATATTTAAGTCACAGCTGTCCATTTCCTTGTGAAGCCCATAAGCCAAGCCCATTGGGAAATACTGTACCAATGCGCAGACACAACGCAAACGCATGCAAAAATGCATGCAATCGCAGCTTTTTTTACGTCATGCGTAAGAGCATGCAAATAAAAAACACTGCGTACACATGCGTTTGCGCATGCAGACGATACGCTGCAGACACATACGCAAATGTGAACTTAGCCTAAGTCCCATGCTGTCCATTTCCTAGTGATCCTCCTTGAGATGGTTCTCCTCCTTCATTGGAGTCCAGCTGTGTGTAGTTAAACTGATAGGACTTGTTTTGGGAAGGCGCAAACCTGTCTATATAAGAACTCACAGCTCACAGTGCATGTCAGACCAAATGAGAATCATGAGGCCAAATGAACTGGCCAAGGAGCTCAGAGACAGAATTGTGGCAAGGCACAGATCTGGCCAAGGTTACACCACAATTTCAGCAGTACTCAAGGTTCCTAAGAGCACAATGGCCTCCATAATCCTTAATAGAAGAAGTTTGGGCCACCAGAAGTCTTCCTAGACCTGGCCGTCCAGCATAACTGAGCAATCGTGGGAGAAGAGCCTTGGTGAGAAGGTAAAGAAGAACCCCAACACCACTGTGGCCGAGCTCCAGAGATGCAGTAGGGAGATGGCAGAAAGTTCCACAAAGTCAACTATCACTGCCCAATGGAAGCCTCTCCTCAGTCCCAATGGAAGCCTCTCCTCAGTGAAAGACATATGAAAGCCGCATAGAGTTTGCTAAAAAAAACACATGAGGGATTCCCAGATTATGAGAAGTAAGATTCTCTGGTCTGATGAGATGAAGATGGACCTTTTTGGTGATAACTCTAAGCGGTATGTGTGGAGAAAACCAGGCACTGCTCATCACCTGTCCAATACAATCCCCATAGTGAAACATGGTGGTGGCAGCATCATGCTATGGGGGTGTTTTTCAGCTGCAGGAACAGGACGACTGGTTGTCATTGAAGGAAACATGAATTCGGCCAAGTACAGAGATATCCTGGATGAAAACCTCTCCCAGAGTGCTCTGTACCTCAGACTTGGCTGAAGGTTCACCTTCCAACAAGACAAGGACCCTAAGCACACAGCTAAAATACCAAAGGAGCGGCTTCAGAACAACTCTGTGACCATTCTTGACCGGCCCAGCCAGAGCCCTGACCTAAACCCAATGGAGCATCTCTGGAGAGACCTGAAAATGGCGTCCACCAACGTTCACCATCCAACCTGACGGAACTGGAGAGGATCTACAAGGAAGAATGGCCGAGGATCCCCAAATCCAGGGGTGAAAAACTTGAACCATCATTCCCAAGAAGACTCATGGCTGTACTAGCTCAAAAGGTGCTTCTATTCAAATACTGAGCAAAGGGGCTGAAGACTTATGACCATGTGATATTTCGTTTTTTTCTTTTTTATTAAATATGCAAACATTTCTACATTTCTGTTTTTTTTTTCAGTCAAGATGGTGTGCAGAGTGCACATTAATGAGAAAAAAATGAACTTTTCTGAAATTACCAAATAGCTGCAATGAAACAGTGAAAAATGTAAAGGTGTCTGAATACCTTCTGTGTTGTGAATTCTGTGGCTGAATTCACTCCTGTGGTCACAAGTGGTACTGCAGCTTCTGAGCTTCCTCCCTCAGGTGTTCTGGTGAGCTCGTTGGCTGCTTTGTTATTTAACTCCACCTGATTCTGTCTTCCTTGCTCCTTGTCAATGTTCCAGTGTTGGATCTGAGCTTCTGGATCTTTCCTGTGGCATGCTGCTCTGCTTAGATAAGTGCTTCTTTGCTTTTGTTGCTATTTTTTCTGTCCAGCTTGTCTATTCGTTTTGCTGGAAGCTCTGAGACGCAAAGGGTGTACCGCCGTGCCGTTAGTTCGGCACGGTGGGTCTTTTTGCCCCCTTTGCGTGGTTTTTTGCTTTAGGGTTTTTTGTAGACTGCAAAGTTATCTTTCTATCCTCGTTCTGTCTAGAATATCGGGCCTCACTTTGCTGAATCTATTTCATCCCTACGTTTTGTCTTTTCATCTTACTCACAGTCATTATATGTGGGGGGCTGCCTTTTCCTTTGGGGTATTTCTCTAAGGCAAGCCAGGCTTGTTTTTCTATCTTCAGGCTAGTCAGTTTCTCAGGCTGTGCCGAGTTGCATAGGTAGTGTCAGGCGCAATCCACAGCTGCCTTTAGTTGTGTTTAGGATAGGTTCAGGTATTGCGGTCTACAGAGATTCCACGTCTCAGAGCTCGTTCTATTGTTTTTGGGTTATTGTCAGATCACTGTATGTGCTCTGATCGCTGGTACACTGTGTCACTGGATTGCACTCATAACACTTCTGTCACAATACTGTATGAAATGTAATATGATTTCGTAGCTTTGCTGTGGGCTAAACCCCCTTCTCTCTTTGCTTCTATGTGTGAGTGAAGCTTTTCTTCTCAATGCTCTGCCCTGCCCCCAAGCAAGAAAGGTTTATTGCACTTGTGGCGGCACAAATCTACCACCAGCTGAAACTGGTCTGGTCTCTCTTTTAAAACATGAGGCTCTTTGTCCTAATCTTGTAAGATTCTGGGCCACCGATTTGGGCTAGGAAAATAATAAGTACATATTGCTAAAGTCCATCGGCGGATCTATCAGCCACTGTAAGCGCTAGACTCCAATTCAAACAGGTAAAAAAGTACGGATTTCTCTGGAACTGTGTGTCCCAAACAGCCCAAATTTGGTTTCATTTGAAAGCCAATTTTAAAATAAGCTGAATGAGGGGTGTGCTGGGATTCTGGCATGTTCTGGAGCGGAGATACGAGCATTATAAAACTTTGTGTTAAATTTCGTATGTTTGAGGAGATGGGAGGGTCCGAGAAAACCAACCCCTTTAGTGATGTCATGAGGCTGGAGTTTTAAAAGTCTCTACCCTTAACCCAGCCTTCAGTCTGAGTTTTACTTGAGGAGCTGTTCCTATCCAGACCTCCTGATGCACTGGGACATTTGGGTTCCGCCTACCAGCATGGTTTTGCCTGAAATGAACTGAGAACATGTGAGTTTTACCTTTCTTATTCAATCCCTGTTATTTTTATAATTACTCTTGTACATATTTTCAATTGTCTCATATTGTAACATCTTTATATACCTTTGTAAACACTGCCTTAATCTTTCGGAGTAAAATATTTAAATTACTAGTTTTTGTTCTTCCTGCTCTAAAACGTACCCTAAGTCTTCTGAAGGGAATTACGCTACTGTTTTGGGTTAGCTTCGGACCCGTTTAATCGAAGCTGGTGGCAGCATACCGTGTGCTATGCCTTTGGGAGTCGTTGTAGCGACTGCGGCGTTGATAATTATTGTTCATGCCTGAGTGAGAGTAGTTATATCACCTCGCTGCAGTGTGCCCAATGGCCAGTACATAGTAGGCAGCCTTTCTGGCGACTAATTACCCTAGGTGCAGTACCTAATCTGACCTGAGGGTAAGGGGGGCGCCAGAGAGCTGCAAGTTCAAGCAGAACTGTCAAGCGGGATATACATAAATCCCTGCAGTTCGTGGTATATTGTAGAGCAGTGGGATAATTAAAATAAGCCCCTGCTGTAAAGTAAGAAGTCAATAGCCTTGTGTGTGTTTTTCCATCACATTGCAGCAGTGGAGGGATAACTAAGATAAGCCCCTCTGCACATGTGATAGCCATCTTTTGTCCTAAAGTCACCCCGATCAGTGACGTAGGGGTGACGGTCACTGTGTGAATCGTGACACCTTCCGTACCCACTGTATATATATATATATATGTATATATATATATATATATATATACATGTATATCTAGGGTATATAGCGCCTGTATCTGCATGCAGTGGGCTGCCGCTACTATCCTGATGCTCGGGCTTGTGTCCCCTGTAGATCTGGTGACAGCATCTTGGATCTGCTCTGGGACGTTGTCGGGCCTGGCTCTCCCCTGGTAGGACGGAGCGGCTGACGCGATTGACAGCTCATTATATGGGACAATGGCGTCCATTGCGGAGGCCTCCGGGGAGGATAATAAAGTCTTCGGGACGTCAGAGTGATATATAATTAACAGGAAGCAGTGACGGTGACAAATCTGTATGTTTAATTCACTGACTATTTAATGAAGGATAATGGATTCCCGCATCTCATAATAGCTGCAAAGTCAGAAAGGCAAAAACAATTCTCCACAGCTCCTGGAGGATCCTGGCCTCCGACTGAAGACGCCAGTCACAGTCTGTTCCCGGCTCGTCACTGCCATTAGTGCTGTCACTGGCAGCCATTCCTGTACGGCACTGGAGGGCGCTACAGATGGGCTCCTACATCATTTATCTGGGGGTCTCCACAAAAGTTTACGCCACTTGGAGTGCTGCCCGCCACATTTACCTGCCCCCATTCTGGCCACTTGGGACAGAGACCACCAGATGTAAACGATAACACCCCCGAATGACAGCTGCCGTCAACCACTTGGAACATGGCCTTACCCTGCACCCCAGCTCTGGGCATTGCTATGTTACCAGATATGCTGCAGACATATGACAAGTGTCGATGCCGAAGGTAAATCCAGAGAACGGAGCAAAATCTGTGGAAAATCCGCCGAGGATCTGATGATCAATGTCCATAGGCATTGCACTCAGGGGGCGTCTTAATGGGGATTTTGGACAAGATTTAAAAAAAAAACATGCTGCGTTATAAGAGAGGCGATATGTCACCGTGGAAAACACATCAAGCTTCGCCTGAAAGTAAAAAGGTTGCAAAAAAGTGTGGAAAACGAAACACTGATAACTAAAAACTGTGTCAAAAACCACAGAGATCTCTGAAGTTGATTTCGGACATGAGATTTCTCCACCTCTCGGTGAGAATGTGCCGAGAGTCACAGTCTAGTCTATAAGTCAGACAGAACACATCCATGTGCCATACAGACCGCCATTCATTTATCTTACTACATCCATGTGCCATACAGACCGCCATTCATTTATCTTACTACATCCATGTGCCATACAGACCGCCATTCATTTATCTTACTACATCCATGTGCCATACAGACCGCCATTCATTTATCTTACTACATCCATGTGCCATACAGACCGCCATTCATTTATCCTATTACATCCATGTGCCATACAGACCGCCATTCATTTATCTTACTACATCCATGTGCCATACAGACCGCTATTCATTTATCTTACTACATCCATGTGCCATACAGACCGCCATTCATTTATCCTATTACATCCATGTGCCATACAGACCGCCATTCATTTATCCTACTACATCCATGTGCCATACAGACCGCCATTCATTTATCCTATTACATCCATGTGCCATACAGGCCGCCATTCATTTATCTTACTACATCCATGTGCCATACAGACCGCCATTCATTTATCTTACTACATCCATGTGCCATACAGACCGCCATTCATTTATCTTACTACATCCATGTGCCATACAGACCGCCATTCATTTATCCTATTACATCCATGTGCCATACAGACCGCCATTCATTTATCTTACTACATCCATGTGCCATACAGACCGCTATTCATTTATCTTACTACATCCATGTGCCATACAGACCGCCATTCATTTATCCTATTACATCCATGTGCCATACAGACCGCCATTCATTTATCCTACTACATCCATGTGCCATACAGACCGCCATTCATTTATCCTATTACATCCATGTGCCATACAGGCCGCCATTCATTTATCTTACTACATCCATGTGCCATACAGGCCGCCATTCATTTATCTTACTACATCCATGTGCCATACAGACCGCCATTCATTTGTCTTACTACATCCATGTGCCATACAGACCGCCATTCATTTATCCTATTACATCCATGTGCCATACAGACCGCCATTCATTTATCCTACTACATCCATGTGCCATACAGACCGCCATTCATTTATCCTATTACATCCATGTGCCATACAGACCGCCATTCATTTATCCTATTACATCCATGTGCCATACAGGCCGCCATTCATTTATCTTACTACATCCATGTGCCATACAGACCGCCATTCATTTATCTTACTACATCCATGTGCCATACAGACCGCCATTCATTTATCTTACTACATCCATGTGCCATACAGACCGCCATTCATTTATCCTATTACATCCATGTGCCATACAGACCGCCATTCATTTATCTTACTACATCCATGTGCCATACAGACCGCTATTCATTTATCTTACTACATCCATGTGCCATACAGACCGCCATTCATTTATCCTATTACATCCATGTGCCATACAGACCGCCATTCATTTATCCTACTACATCCATGTGCCATACAGACCGCCATTCATTTATCCTATTACATCCATGTGCCATACAGGCCGCCATTCATTTATCTTACTACATCCATGTGCCATACAGGCCGCCATTCATTTATCTTACTACATCCATGTGCCATACAGACCGCCATTCATTTGTCTTACTACATCCATGTGCCATACAGACCGCCATTCATTTATCTTACTACATCCATGTGCCATACAGGCCGCCATTCATTTATCCTACTACATCCATGTGCCATACAGACCACCATTCATTTATCTTACTACATCCATGTGCCATACAGACCACCATTCATTTATCTTACTACATCCATGTGCCATACAGGCCGCCATTCATTTATCTTACTACATCCATGTGCCATACAGGCCGCCATTCATTTATCTTACTACATCCATGTGCCATACAGACCGCCATTCATTTGTCTTACTACATCCATGTGCCATACAGACCGCCATTCATTTATCTTACTACATCCATGTGCCATACAGGCCGCCATTCATTTATCCTACTACATCCATGTGCCATACAGACCACCATTCATTTATCTTACTACATCCATGTGCCATACAGACCACCATTCATTTATCTTACTACATCCATGTGCCATACAGGCCGCCATTCATTTATCTTACTACATCCATGTGCCATACAGGCCGCCATTCATTTATCTTACTACATCCATGTGCCATACAGACCACCATTCATTTATCCTACTACATCCATGTGCCATACAGGCCGCCATTCATTTATCTTACTACATCCATGTGCCATACAGACCGCCATTCATTTATCCTACTACACCCATGTGCCATACAGACCGCCATTCATTTATCTTACTACATCCATGTGCCATACAGACCGCCATTCATTTATCTTACTACATCCATGTGCCATACAGACCACCATTCATTTATCCTACTACATCCATGTGCCATACAGGCCGCCATTCATTTATCTTACTACATCCATGTGCCATACAGACCGCCATTCATTTATCCTACTACACCCATGTGCCATACAGACCGCCATTCATTTATCCTACTACACCCATGTGCCATACAGACCGCCATTCATTTATCCTACTACATCCATGTGCCATACAGGCCGCCATTCATTTATCTTACTACATCCATGTGCCATACAGACCACCATTCATTTATCTTACTACATCCATGTGCCATACAAACCGCCATTCATTTATCCTACTACATCCATGTGCCATACAGACCGCCATTCATTTATCTTACTACATCCATGTGCCATACAAACCGCCATTCATTTATCTTACTACATCCATGTGCCATACAGACCGCCATTCATTTATCGTACTACATCCATGTGCCATACAGACCTCCATTCATTTATCTTACTACATCCATGTGCCATACAGACCTCCATTCATTTATCTTACTACATCCATGTGCCATACAGACCGCCATTCATTTATCTTACTACATCCATGTGCCATACAGACCACCATTCATTTATCCTACTACATCCATGTGCCATACAGGCCGCCATTCATTTATCTTACTACATCCATGTGCCATACAGACCGCCATTCATTTATCCTACTACACCCATGTGCCATACAGACCGCCATTCATTTATCCTACTACACCCATGTGCCATACAGACCGCCATTCATTTATCCTACTACATCCATGTGCCATACAGGCCGCCATTCATTTATCTTACTACATCCATGTGCCATACAGACCACCATTCATTTATCCTACTACATCCATGTGCCATACAGACCGCCATTCATTTATCTTACTACATCCATGTGCCACACAGACCGCCATTCATTTATCGTACTACATCCATGTGCCATACAGACCTCCATTCATTTATCTTACTACATCCATGTGCCATACAGACCTCCATTCATTTATCTTACTACATCCATGTGCCATACAGACCGCCATTCATTTATCTTACTACATCCATGTGCCATACAGACCACCATTCATTTATCCTACTACATCCATGTGCCATACAGGCCGCCATTCATTTATCTTACTACATCCATGTGCCATACAGACCGCCATTCATTTATCCTACTACACCCATGTGCCATACAGACCGCCATTCATTTATCCTACTACACCCATGTGCCATACAGACCGCCATTCATTTATCCTACTACATCCATGTGCCATACAGGCCGCCATTCATTTATCTTACTACATCCATGTGCCATACAGACCGCCATTCATTTATCTTACTACATCCATGTGCCATACAGACCGCCATTCATTTATCCTACTACATCCATGTGCCATACAGACCGCCATTCATTTATCTTACTACATCCATGTGCCACACAGACCGCCATTCATTTATCGTACTACATCCATGTGCCATACAGACCTCCATTCATTTATCTTACTACATCCATGTGCCATACAGACCGCCATTCATTTATCCTACTACATCCATGTGCCATACAGACCGCCATTCATTTATCTTACTACATCCATGTGCCATACAGACCACCATTCATTTATCCTACTACATCCATGTGCCATACAGACCGCCATTCATTTATCTTACTACATCCATGTGCCATACAGACCGCCATTCATTTATCCTACTACATCCATGTGCCATACAGACCTCCATTCATTTATCTTACTACATCCATGTGCCATACAGACCTCCATTCATTTATCATACTACATCCATGTGCCATACAGACCGCCATTCATTTATCTTACTACATCCATGTGCCATACAGACCGCCATTCATTTATCTTACTACATTCATGTGCCATACAGGCCGCCATTCATTTATCTTACTATGTGCCATACAGACCGCCATTCATTTATCTTACTACATCCATGTGCCATACAGACCGCCATTCATTTATCTTACTACATCCATGTGCCATACAGACCGCCATTCATTTATCCTACTACATCCATGTGCCATACAGGCCGCCATTCATTTATCTTACTACATACATGTGCCATACACGCCGCCATTCATTTATCTTACTACATCCATGTGCCATACAGACCGCCATTCATTTATCTTACTACATCCATGTGCCATACAGGCCGCCATTCATTTATCTTACTACATCCATGTGCCATACAGACCGCCATTCATTTATCTTACTACATCCATGTGCCATACACGCCGCCATTCATTTATCTTACTACATCCATGTGCCATACACGCCGCCATTCATTTATCTTACTACATCCATGTGCCATACAGACCGCCATTCATTTATCTTACTACATCCATGTGCCATACACGCCGCCATTCATTTATCTTACTACATCCATGTGCCATACAGACCGCCATTCATTTATCTTACTACATCCATGTGCCATACAGACCGCCATTCATTTATCTTACTACTTCCATGTGCCATACAGACCGCCATTCATTTATCCTACTACATCCATGTGCCATACAGACCGCCATTCATTTATCTTACTACATCCATGTGCCATACAGACCGCCATTCATTTATCTTACTACATCCATGTGCCATACAGACCGCCATTCATTTATCTTACTACATCCATGTGCCATACAGACCGCCATTCATTTATCTTACTACTTCCATGTGCCATACAGACCGCCATTCATTTATCCTACTACATCCATGTGCCATACAGACCGCCATTCATTTATCTTACTACATCCATGTGCCATACAGGCCGCCATTCATTTATCTTACTACATCCATGTGCCATACAGACCGCCATTCATTTATCTTACTACATCCATGTGCCATACACGCCGCCATTCATTTATCTTACTACATCCATGTGCCATACAGACCGCCATTCATTTATCTTACTACATCCATGTGCCATACAGACCGCCATTCATTTATCTTACTACATCCATGTGCCATACAGACCGCCATTCATTTATCTTACTACTTCCATGTGCCATACAGACCGCCATTCATTTATCCTACTACATCCATGTGCCATACAGACCGCCATTCATTTATCTTACTACATCAATGTGCCATACAGACCGCCATTCATTTATCCTAC
Organism: Ranitomeya imitator; assembly: GCF_032444005.1. NCBI lineage: Eukaryota > Metazoa > Chordata > Amphibia > Anura > Dendrobatidae > Ranitomeya > Ranitomeya imitator. Next base: position 11,453,936 of record NC_091284.1, on the reverse strand, counting down.
TACATCCATGTGCCATACAGGCCGCCATTCATTTATCTTACTACATCCATGTGCCATACAGACCGCCATTCATTTATCTTACTACATCCATGTGCCATACAGACCGCCATTCATTTATCCTACTACATCCATGTGCCATACAGGCCGCCATTCATTTATCTTACTACATCCATGTGCCATACACGCCGCCATTCATTTATCTTACTACATCCATGTGCCATACAGGCCGCCATTCATTTATCCTACTACATCCATGTGCCATACAGACCGCCATTCATTTATCTTACTACATCCATGTGCCATACAGGCCGCCATTCATTTATCCTACTACATCCATGTGCCATACAGGCCGCCATTCATTTATCTTACTACATCCATGTGCCATACACGCCGCCATTCATTTATCTTACTACATCCATGTGCCATACAGGCCGCCATTCATTTATCCTACTACATCCATGTGCCATACAGGCCGCCATTCATTTATCTTACTACATCCATGTGCCATACAGACCGCCATTCATTTATCTTACTACATCCATGTGCCATACAGGCCGCCATTCATTTATCCTACTACATCCATGTGCCATACAGGCCGCCATTCATTTATCTTACTACATCCATGTGCCATACAGGCCGCCATTCATTTATCTTACTACATCCATGTGCCATACAGGCCGCCATTCATTTATCTTACTACATCCATGTGCCATACAGACCGCCATTCATTTATCCTACTACATCCATGTGCCATACAGGCCGCCATTCATTTATCCTACTACATCCATGTGCCATACAGACCGCCATTCATTTATCCTACTACATTCATGTGCCATACAGACCGCCATTCATTTATCCTACTACATCCATGTGCCATACAGACCGCCATTCATTTATCTTACTACATCCATGTGCCATACAGACCGCCATTCATTTATCTTACTACATCCATGTGCCATACAGACCGCCATTCATTTATCTTACTACATCCATGTGCCACACAGACCGCCATTCATTTATCCTACTACATCCATGTGCCATACAGACCGCCATTCATTTATCTTACTACATCCATGTGCCACACAGACCGCCATTCATTTATCCTACTACATCCATGTGCCATACAGACCGCCATTCATTTATCTTACTACATCCATGTGCCATACAGGCCGCCATTCATTTATCTTACTACATCCATGTGCCATACAGACCGCCATTCATTTATCCTACTACATCCATGTGCCATACAGACCGCCATTCATTTATCTTACTACATCCATGTGCCATACAGACCGCCATTCATTTATCCTACTACATCCATGTGCCATACAGACCGCCATTCATTTATCTTACTACATCCATGTGCCACACAGACCGCCATTCATTTATCCTACTACATCCATGTGCCATACAGGCCGCCATTCATTTATCTTACTACATACATGTGCCATACACGCCGCCATTCATTTATCCTACTACATCCATGTGCCATACAGACCGCCATTCATTTATCCTACTACATCCATGTGCCATACAGACCGCCATTCATTTATCTTACTACATCCATGTGCCATACAGACCACCATTCATTTATCCTACTACATTCATTTGCCATACAGACCGCCATTCATTTATCTTACTACATCCATGTGCCATACAGACCACCATTCATTTATCCTACTACATCCATGTGCCATACAGACCGCCATTCATTTATCCTACTACATTCATTTGCCATACAGACTGCCATTCATTTATCCTACTACATCCATGTGCCATACAGACTGCCATTCATTTATCCTACTACATCCATTGCCATACATACCGCCATTCATTTATTCTACTACATCCATGTGCCATACAGACCGCCATTCATTTATCTTACTACATCCATGTGCCATACATACCGCCATTCATTTATCCTACTACATCCATGTGCCATACAGACCGCCATTCATTTATCTTACTACATCCATGTGCCATACAGACCGCCATTCATTTATCTTACTACATCCATGTGCCATACACGCCGCCATTCATTTATCTTACTACACCCAGGTGCCATACAGACCGCCATTCATTTATCTTACTACATCCATGTGCCATACACGCCGCCATTCATTTATCTTACTACATCCATGTGCCATACAGGCCGCCATTCATTTATCCTACTACATCCATGTGCCATACAGACCGCCATTCATTTATCTTACTACATCCATGTGCCATACAGGCCGCCATTCATTTATCTTACTACATCCATGTGCCATACAGGCCGCCATTCATTTATCTTACTACATCCATGTGCCATACAGACCGCCATTCATTTATCTTACTACATCCATGTGCCATACAGACCGCCATTCATTTATCTTACTACATCCATGTGCCATACAGGCCGCCATTCATTTATCTTACTACATCCATGTGCCATACAGACCACCATTCATTTATCCTACTACATCCATGTGCCATACAGGCCGCCATTCATTTATCTTACTACATCCATGTGCCATACAGACCGCCATTCATTTATCATACTACATCCATGTGCCATACAGACCGCCATTCATTTATCTTACTACATCCATGTGCCATACAGGCCGCCATTCATTTATCTTACTACATCCATGTGCCATACATACCGCCATTCATTTATCTTACTACATCCATGTGCCATACAGACTGCCATTCATTTATCTTACTACATCCATGTGCCATACAGACCGCCATTCATTTATCCTACTACATCCATGTGCCATACAGACCGCCATTCATTTATCTTACTACATCCATGTGCCATACAGGCCGCCATTCATTTATCTTACTACATCCATGTGCCATACATACCGCCATTCATTTATCTTACTACATCCATGTGCCATACAGACTGCCATTCATTTATCTTACTACATCCATGTGCCATACAGACCGCCATTCATTTATCTTACTACATCCATGTGCCATACAGACCTCCATTCATTTATCTTACTACATCCATGTGCCACACAGACCGCCATTCATTTATCTTACTACATCCATGTGTCATACAGACCACCATTCATTTATCTTACTACATCCATGTGTCATACAGACCACCATTCATTTATCCTACTACATCCATGTGCCATACAAACCGCCATTCATTTATCCTACTACATCCATGTGCCATACAGGCCGCCATTCATTTATCCTACTACATCCATGTGCCATACACGCCGCCATTCATTTATCTTACTACATCCATGTGCCATACAGGCCGCCATTCATTTATCTTACTACATCCATGTGCCATACAGACCGCCATTTATTTATCCTACTACATCCATGTGCCATACAGACCGCCATTCATTTATCCTACTACATCCATGTGCCATACAGACCGCCATTCATTTATCCTACTACATCCATGTGCCATACAGGCCGCCATTCATTTATCCTACTACATCCATGTGCCATACAGGCCGCCATTCATTTATCTTACTACATCCATGTGCCATACAGGCCGCCATTCATTTATCCTACTACATCCATGTGCCATACAGGCCGCCATTCATTTATCTTACTACATCCATGTGCCATACAGACCACCATTCATTTATCCTACTACATCCATGTGCCATACAGGCCGCCATTCATTTATCTTACTACATCCATGTGCCATACAGGCCGCCATTCATTTATCCTACTACATCCATGTGCCATACAGGCCGCCATTCATTTATCCTACTACATCCATGTGGCATACAGGCCGCCATTCATTTATCCTACTACATCCATGTGCCATACAGACCGCCATTCATTTATCCTACTACATCCATGTGCCATACAGGCCGCCATTCATTTATCCTACTACATCCATGTGCCATACAGACCGCCATTCATTTATCCTACTACATCCATGTGCCATACAGGCCGCCATTCATTTATCCTACTACATCCATGTGGCATACAGGCCGCCATTCATTTATCCTACTACATCCATGTGCCATACAGACCGCCATTCATTTATCTTACTACATCCATATGCCATACAGACCGCCATTCATTTATCCTACTACATCCATGTGGCATACAGACCGCCATTCATTTATCTTACTACATCCATGTGCCATACAGACCGCCATTCATTTATCTTACTACATCCATGTGCCATACAGACCGCCATTCATTTATCCTACTACATCCATGTGCCATACAGGCCGCCATTCATTTATCTTACTACATCCATGTGCCATACAGGCCGCCATTCATTTATCCTACTACATCCATGTGCCATACAGGCCGCCATTCATTTATCCTACTACATCCATGTGGCATACAGGCCGCCATTCATTTATCCTACTACATCCATGTGCCATACAGACCGCCATTCATTTATCTTACTACATCCATATGCCATACAGACCGCCATTCATTTATCCTACTACATCCATGTGCCATACAGACCGCCATTCATTTATCCTACTACATCCATGTGGCATACAGACCGCCATTCATTTATCTTACTACATCCATGTGCCATACAGACCGCCATTCATTTATCCTACTACATCCATATGCCATACAGACCGCCATTCATTTATCCTACTACATCCATGTGCCATACAGACCGCCATTCATTTATCTTACTACATCCATGTGCCATACAGACCGCCATTCATTTATCTTACTACATCCATGTGCCATACAGACCGCCATTCATTTATCCTACTACATCCATGTGCCATACAGACCGCCATTCATTTATCCTACTACATCCATATGCCATACAGACCGCCATTCATTTATCCTACTACATCCATGTGCCATACAGGCCGCCATTCATTTATCCTACTACATCCATGTGCCATACAGACCGCCATTCATTTATCTTACTACATCCATGTGCCATACAGACCGCCATTCATTTATCTTACTACATCCATGTGCCATACAGACCGCCATTCATTTATCTTACTACATCCATGTGCCATACAGACCGCCATTCATTTATCCTACTACATCCATGTGCCATACAGACCGCCATTCATTTATCTTACTACATGTCCATGTCACAGCTGGGGTGTGGTAGCCTGGTCGGTGAAGATTAGCAGATAAAGATGATCAAGAGGCTGCATCCAAACCAAGAGGTTCAGAGCAGGAGCAGAATGAAACGTCAGGCAGGTGGGATGGTGACAAGCAGGATGAATGCAGTCACACCAGGAAGAGGAGAACTATAACTGGTGGTGGGATCCAGGTGTTCAGGATCTTATATAGCTGACCTCTGCCTGGAAGGGCAGCAGGAGTCCAAGACAAAGGTTATCCATCAAGCTCCTGGGTGGGTTGGCACCACAAGCTCTGCGTCATCTGTCCCAGTAGCAAGAAGCAGCCGGACCACATAAACAGAGGGTGTGGGCACTAACAGAGGGGTCACAATTCACTTAGAGATAAGAGGTCATGCTCAGTGGATCTGGGGAGGCTTTTTTTAAGGTAAAATAACTGGAGATTACCAGCACGATCAATGCAGTCACGCCAGGAAGAGGAGAACTATAACTGGGACTCAGGTATTCAGGATCTTAAATAGCTGGCCTCTGCCCAAGGGGAACAGCAGGGGTCCAAGACAAAAACTAAAATGTTCTAATAGTTGTCAGCCCTTGGCCGTTCTATTCTGCCAACTTCTGTCATTTTTCAGAGTAAGCTGCTGCGTTTTTCTGTCCATTATGTGGTTTCCTGCATTTTCTACCATTTCCCCTTTGCAGATTTCATCTCTAATTGTCAGCTGTCTCTGGGCTGTAGGATGTCTCCATACACAGCGCACAGACATCACGGACTCCCACTCTTCATTCTTCAGTTAATAACACAGACAGAAGCAGCATTGAGGGAATATGCTGCAGTACTGAGCAGAGTGGATGTGTATCCAGCTCTGAGTAAACTTGTTAGAAGGCTCAGTGCCATATTTCTGTGTTTCCTCCCTCCACAGAGTAGTGTAACAGGCTCTGACCTGACACCACACTGTGCTGCAGAGGTCGTGTCTGACCTGTTGTTTCACAGTGGATAAGAACTTATGAAGGTGGAGAGAATGAATGAAGAGGTGACGGTGTATGTCTGCCTCGCACAGAACAGACATGGATATAGGAGGGACCCATCTGCCTATTATGTACAGGGCATACTTCTGAACTGAAGGTTCCCTTTACTCTGGAGCACCTTCCCACTGATTGCATGGTGCACAATCTTCCACCACATGAGAGCTATCCGGGTGATTTCTTCTTCCAGAAGCGAAGCACAGTGTGGACCTATGATTTCAGGAGTGGCGCTTCCTCCCAGCGCTGCTCACAAAGCAGTGATGAGGATTTTTCATCTCTGCTTACAATGTCTCTTTAATAAAATCCATGTTTGCCATTCTTCTTACAGAAAGCAAGTGTAAAATGGAGCATCAGTCACCAGGGAACAAACATCTATCAGGCTGGCAGCGTGCAGCCGCCGCTCCGGCTCTATATTCAGAAAGTGATGTCACCGAGCATTTCATGTATGCCGGTCACACTGCCATCCATTTCAGCTGGTGGCAGGAGAGGCTCATGGGATACAATTACTGCAGCTTCTGTCCTAATAGTGCCGATAGTCCTGAGCGCTCCGTCTGCACAGACGCCGCACATCACAGCCTTCCCTCCGCTTTAGCCGCAACTTTTCGACCATCATTGGAGGTGACTTGTGTCTCGGTGGGGAGTCACCTCCCTTGTTCCCTGCGCTTGTACACAATGGTGGAAGGGAGGCCGCATGTGCCCCCTGATCATCTGCATATAAAATGTGGAGCGCACCCGCTCCGGCACAGGCTCCACAATGTCAGGACATGAAAACTGTCCGTCAGGACGGTGGCAATCACACCGGACAGTAATGGTACCCCACTATCAGGCAGGGAGGACAGGGGCAGCGGTGACAGGCTCCACAATGTCAGGATATGAAAACTGTCCGTCAGGATGGCGACAATCACACCGGACAGTAATGGTACCCCACTATCAGGCAGGGAGGACAGAGGCAGCGGTGTCAGGCTCCACAATGTCAGGACATGAAAACTGTCCGTCAGGACGGCGGCAATCACACCGGACAGTAATGGTACCCCACTATCAGGCAGGGAGGACAGAGGCAGCGGTGACAGGCTCCACAATGTCAGGACATGAAAACTGTCCGTCAGGATGGCGACAATCACACCGGACAGTAATGGTACCCCACTATCAGGCAGGGAGGACAGAGGCAGCGGTGTCAGGCTCCACAATGTCAGGACATGAAAACTGTCCGTCAGGACGGCGGCAATCACACCGGACAGTAATGGTACCCCACTATCAGGCAGGGAGGACAGAGGCAGCGGTGACAGGCTCCACAATGTCAGGATATGAAAACTGTCCGTCAGGACGGCGGCAATCACACAGGACAGTAATGGTACCCCACTATCAGGCAGGGAGGACAGGGGCAGCGGTGACAGGCTCCACAATGTCAGGATATGAAAACTGTCCGTCAGGACAGCAGCAATCACACCGGACAGTAATGGTACCCCACTATCAGGCAGGGAGGACAGGGGCAGCGGTGACAGGCTCCACAATGTCAGGATAGGAAAACTGTCCGTCAGGATGGCGACAATCACACCGGACAGTAATGGTACCCCTCTATCAGGCAGGGAGGACAGGGGCAGCGGTGACAGGCTCCACAATGTCAGGACATGAAAACTGTCTGTCAGGATGGCAACAATCACACCGGACAGTAATGGTACCCCACTATCAGGCAGGGAGGACAGGGGCAGCGGTGACAGGCTCCACAATGTCAGGACATGAAAACTGTCTGTCAGGATGGCAACAATCACACCGGACAGTAATGGTACCCCACTATCAGGCAGGGAGGACAGGGGCAGCGGTGACAGGCTCCACAATGTCAAGACATGAAAACTGTCCGTCAGGACGGTGGCAATCACACCGGACAGTAATGGTACCCCACTATCAGGCAGGGAGGACAGGGGCAGCGGTGACCGGCTCCACAATGTCAGGATATGAAAACAGTCCGTCAGGACGGCGGCAATCACACCGGACAGTAATGGTACCCCACTATCAGGCAGGGAGGACAGGGGCAGCGGTGACCGGCTCCACAATGTCAGGATATGAAAACAGTCCGTCAGGATGGCGGCAATCACACCAGACAGTAAAGGTACCCCACTATCAGGCAGGGAGGACAGGGGCAGCGGTGACAGGCTCCACAATGTCAGGACATGAAAACTAAACGTCAGGATGGCAGCAATCACACTGGACAGTAATGGTACCCCACTATCAGGCAGGGAGGACAGGGGCAGCGGTGACAGGCTCTACAATGTCAGGATATGAAAACTCTCCGTCAGGACGGTGGCAATCACACCGGACAGTAATGGTACCCCACTATCAGGCAGGGAGGACAGTGCCAGCGGTGACAGGCTCCACAATGTCAGGACATGAAAACTGTCCGTCAGGACGGCGGCAATCACACCGGACAGTAATGGTACCCCACTATCAGGCAGGGAGGACAGGGGCAGCGGTGACCACCCTGAGTCATACTCCACTCCCCCCATACGTGTCATCCACAACTATCACTTCCACGGGTTACAACAGACCCACCACAGTAATATTTGGAAAGTTTGGACCTTCCATTATGAGCACATGTCAATGAATTATCGTACACGAACAGCAGCTGATCAGGCACCTCAATAAAATAAAGGCATATGTCACAAACACTGGGGATCACTGGGATGATGGCAGAACACATACACGGAAAAAGTCCCGGAAAAACGATCATTCAGGTTCAGGCTTTAATCATTATGATTAAGAAGTATCCCTTCAAAACGCGTCAACCTGCTTCTCCTCTGGAATTGGGGTCCAGGCCCTACGGATAGCGGGCCGATCATTTTTTCTATTTTCAAAAATGATAGGACTCGATTAGAGGATTACAATAAATTAAAGGGGTATTCTCACCCCCACAATGATCGGATCCCCTGGATACGGTCAGGTCTGTCCCTTCCTGCCCTGTGGAGCAGAATGGAGGATGACGATGTAATATGCCGTCTTTGGAGCCGCTCTGTAGGGGGTATACAGCATAGACAGAAGACAAAGCTGCGGAGAACCGGTTACAGAACCAGTTACTAAACCTATTTACTCTCCACGCTCGTCTCCCGGAGCTGCACACAAGGCGCCCGCTCCTCCGCCATCTGCTCCTCTACGTCCTGCTGCATCTCACACTGAGTCCTTACAGATGAGAATCCACTCTACCAGCACAGACCCCCACTGAAGACCCCCGCTCTAAAAGACCCTGCACAGTGCCGCAGTGATACTCCGGGCATCAGATCTGACACCCATGTGCTCCACTGGCCAATATGGAGAGGGGTTGTCAGGTTAGAAAATGTTCAGACACTGACACACATGGTATAAGAAGTTACAGAGCCTGTCTTCATGCAATGGAGGTGCCAGTGTACCTGAGCCTGCCCTGTACCTGCCCTGTACCCTGGCCTGCCCTGTACCCTAGACTGCCCTGTACATGCCCTATACCTGAGCCTTCCCTGTACATGCCCAGTACCTGAGCCTGCCCTGTACCTGCCCTGTACCCTAGCCTGCCCTGTACCCTGGCCTGCCCTGTACCCTAGCCTGCCCTGCACATGCCCTATACCTGAGCCTTCCCTGTACATGGCCTGTACCCTAACCTGCCCTGTACATGGCCTGTACCTGAGCCTGCCCTGTACATGGCCTGTACCTGAGCCTTCCCTGTACATGCCCTGTACCTGAGCCTGCCCTGTACCCTAACCTGCCTTGTACATGGTCTGTTCCTGAGCCTGCCCTGTACTTGAGCCTTCCCTGTACATGGTCTGTACCTGACCCTTTCCTGTACATGGCCTGTACCTGAGCCTTCCCTGTACATGGCCTGTACCTGAGCCTTCCCTGTACATGGCCTGTACCTGAGCCTTCCCTGTACTCAAGCCCACCCCGTACACACACTGTACCTGAGCCTGCCTGTACCCGAGCCTTCCCAGTACATACACTGTACTTGTGCCTGCCCTGTACATGGCCTGTACCTGAGCCTGCCCTGTACTCGAGCCCACCCCATACATGGCTTGTACCTGAGCCTGCCTGTTCCTGAGCCTTCCCTTTACCCTGTGTGTGGAGAAACGGGGTCAGTGGGTGCTCTCGTCCGCTGGCCCGTCTGTCTTTAGCAAGACTGCATGGACCAGGGCTCATACCACTGAACGCCCGCTCTATCTCCCGGTGGGCAATACACTACACAGACAACACAAGGGTAAGGTAAAACAGTGTGGCAATACTTTATTGAACCACAACACACAATAGCAAACAGAACAATCTGAGCAATTACCCCAACATACTGCATATGACAGGGTCTTACTCCTCCGCTGACTCGCCGGGATAATGGTAGATGTTATATCAGAGCTCCCAGGGTCGCGATTCCACCTGTGATACACACAGAGAAGAGATATCGACAAGCGTAGGGAGATGACCAAGAACAGTCCATAGAGTCCGTACAAGGTCAAAAGCCAGTTGACACGAGAGTCACCACCTGGCTTATCTGACCATCTCCATGGAACCAGGCGACCAGCGGGTCCCAACCCTGGCTTTCTCCAAATATGTGCATGGTGCAGAGATGGTCACTGGATGAGATCTGTGTCCTTCCAACTGGAGCCGAAAACCCCCAGGTTGTTTCCTATAGAATCATAGATCAGTGTCCCTCGTGATGGTGCCATGATGAATTGGCTGCAGTCCGTTCTCTTGTCTGTTGGGTGGTTTGCAGAATGTCCGGCTGGTGGCTTTGTGTTACTTCCGTCTCCCAGGATCTGATCTCTGAGTCTTTTTATACCCAAAGCATGTAAGCTATTTTTAGAATTACCCAGTGTCCTTCAGTCCAACATCAAGATAAGGTAAACAATGGTGATGGGATCTATTAGTATATCAGCACACATCCATAAACTAAGCTTAAAGGCCCCGTCACACATAGCGACGCTGCAGCGATACCGACAACGATCCGGATCGCTGCAGCGTCGCTGTTTGGTCGCTGGAGAGCTGTCACACAGACAGCTCTCCAGCGACCAACGATCCCGAGGTCCCCGGTAACCAGGGTAAACATCGGGTAACTAAGCGCAGGGCTGCGCTTAGTAACCCGATGTTTACCCTGGTTACCATCGTTAAAGTAAAAAAAACAAACACTACATACTTACCTACCACTGTCCCCGGCGCTCTGCTTCTCTGGTCTGGCTGTGAGCACAGCGGCCGGAAAGCAGAGCGGTGACGTCACCGCTCTGCTTTCCGGCTGACCGGCGCTCACAGCCAGAGCAGAGAAGCAGAGCGCCGAGGACAGACAGCGGTAGGTAAGTATGTAGTGTTTGTTTTTTTTACTTTAACGATGGTAACCAGGGTAAACATCGGGTTACTAAGCGCGGCCCTGCGCTTAGTTACCCGATGTTTACCCTGGTTACCAGCGAAGACATCGCTGAATCGGCGTCACACACGCCGATTCAGCGATGTCAGCGGGACCTCAACGATCAAAAAATGGCCCAGGCCATTCCGACACGACCAGCGATCTCCCAGCAGGGGCCTGATCGCTGGTACGTGTCACACATAGCGAGATCGCTACTGAGATCGCTGTTGCTGTGATTCAGCAGCGATCTCGCTAGCGATCTCGCTATGTGTGACGGGGCCTTAACACACCCTATGTACAGTCACTATTACAGACGTAAGGCACCGTCACACATAACAATATCGTTAACGATATCGTTGCTTTTTGTGACGTAGCAAAGATATCGTTATGGAAATCGTTATGTGTGACAGCGACCAACGATCAGGCCCCTGCTGGGAGATCGTTGGTCGCTGGGGAAAGTCCAGGACTTTATTTCGTCGCTGGATCTCCCGCTGACATCGCTGAATCGGCATGTGTGACACCGATCCAGCGATGTCTTCACTGGTAACCAGGGTAAACATCGGGTTAATAAGCGCAGGGCCGCACTTAGTAACCCGATGTTTACCCTGGTTACCATTGTAAAATTAAAAAAAAAAAAAAACACTACATACTTACATTCCTGTCACGTTCCTCAGCGTCAGCTTCCCTGTGTCCCCCAGTGTCAGCGCCGGCCGGTCGTAAAGCAGAGCACAGCGGTGACGTCACCACTCTGCTTTCCGGCCAGCGCGCTTACACAGTGCAGGGAAGCGGACGTTGGAGGACAGACAGCGGTAGGTAAGTATGTAGTGTTTTTTTTTTACTTTTACAATGGTAACCAGGGTAAACATCGGGTTACTAAGCGCGGCCCTGCGCTTAGTAACCCGATGTTTACCCTGGTTACCGGGGACCTCGGCATCGTTGGTCGCTGGAGAGCGGTCTGTGTGACAGCTCTCCAGCGACCAAACAGCGACGCTGCAGCGATCGGCATCGTTGTCTAGATCGCTGCAGCGTCGCTTAATGTGACGGTACCTTTAAGGTAAGGATATCGTTGCAACGTCAAGCTTTTTGTGACGTAGCAACGATCCCGCTAACGATCTCGTTATGTGTGACAGCGACCAACGATCATGCCCCTGCTGGGAGATCGTTGGTCGCTGGGGAATGATCAGGACCTTTTTTTGGTCGCTGATCACCCGCTGACATCGCTGGATCGGCGTGTGTGACGCCGATCCAGCGATGTGTTCACTGGTAACCAGGGTAAATATCGGGTTGCTAAGTGCAGGGCCGCGCTTAGTAACCCGATGTTTACCCTGGTTACCATTGTAAAAGGTACCGTTACACTAAACAATTTACCAACGATCACGACCAGCGATACGACCTGGCCGTGATCGTTGGTAAGTCGTTCTGTGGTCGCTGGGGAGCTGTCACACAGACAGGTCTCTCCGGCGACCAACGATCAGGGGAACGACTTCGGCATCGTTGAAACTGTCTTCAACGATGCCGAAGTCCCCCTGCAGCACCCGGGTAACCAGGGTAAACATCGGGTTACTAAGTGCAGGGCCGCGCTTAGTAACCTGATGTTTACCCTGGTTACCATTGTAAAAGTAAAAAAAAAAAACACTACATACTCACATTCCTATGTCTGTCACGTCCCCCGGCGTCCACAGGGTTAAAACTTCCCTGCACTAACTGTGTCAGTGCCGGCCGTAAAGCAGAGCACAGCGGTCACCGCTGTGCTCTGCTTTACGGCCGGCACTGACAGTCAGTGCAGGGAAGCTCTCGGCCGGAGTGCGTGCATTAGCAGCGCTCCTGCCGAAAGCATTTTTAACCCTGTGGACGCTGGGGGACGTGACAGACATCGGAATGTGAGTATGTAGTGTTTTTTGTTTTTTTTTTACTTTTACTTTTACAATGGTAACCAGGGTAAACATCGGGTTACTAAGCGCGGACCTTCACTTAGTAACCCGATGTTTACCCTGGTTACCCGGGGACTTCGGCATCGTTGGTCGCTGGAGAGCTGTCTGTGTGACAGCTCCCCAGCGACCACACAACGACTTACCAACGATCACGGACAGGTCGTATCGCTGGTCGTGATCGTTGGTAAATCGTTTAGTGTAACGGTACCTTTACACAGTATGTTAGATAATATATCAGTTGGCAAGTCTGTCTTCTTGACCCACCAGACATAAACAATTAAATTCACAAGCCAATATCCAGATAAAAAGCCAGCTCTTTTAGTTTGCAAAAACATGGTTGTCTGGGAAATTAAGATACAATCTGGTCTCTTCACATTGCTCCCCCATCTTAATTAACCAGACATGATAGGCTTCCGATCATCCAGTTTCTTTAGAGCATATTCCATATGCTGCTTACGAAAATAAACTCCATATGTAATTGAAGAGTATTAACTGGTATCCATTGGGTCCACGCATGGCTTCCTCCACATTCCGTAGCTCCTGCATTAAATTCTATTCAATCCGTTGAAGATGGAACATCTGTAGTTTCTGTTTCTTGTTGAGGTCATATAGCCACTCTGGTCCTCTTCCCAAGGCCGACTTGGTGGGGTTGGATATAGTGGCATCCGAAACCTGCTGTGCATGCCTCATCAATGGTCTGCTGGGTCTGTTTGTATACCTCCCTGGTTGTGGAGCCCTGGATGGTGTGTGAGAACACCAGTCCCCTGCAGCTCCCCGATTCCGCCGGGCTGAGTAGTGTCCCACCGCTGCCACCAATTGTGGAGAAACGGGGTCAGTGGGTGCTCTTGTCCGCTGGCCCGGCTGTCTTTAGCAAGACTGCATGGACCAGGGCTCATACCACTGAACTCCCGCTCTATCTCCCAGTGGGCAATACACTACACAGACAACACAGGGTTAAGGTAAAACAGTGTGGCAATACTTTATTGAACCACAGCACACAATAGCAAACAGAACAATCTCAGCAATTACCCCAAGATGGTGCACATTACAGGGCATCACCCTTCCGCTGACTCGCCAGGATAATGGTAGATGTTATATCAGATCTCTCAGGGTCGCTATTCCACCTGTGCTATACACACAGAGAAGAGATATCGACAAGCGTAGGAAGATGACAGAACAGTCCATAGAGTCCGTACAAGGTCAAAAGCCAGTTGACATGATATCAGAGCTCCCAGGGTCGCTATTCCACCTGTGATACACACACCGAGAAAGGGTAACGACGAGCATAGGGAGATGACCAAGGACTGTCCATAGAGTCCATACAAGGTCCAAAGCCAGTTGACACGAGAGTCACCACCTGGCTTATCTGACCATCTCCATGGAACCAGGCAACCAGCGGGTCCCAACCCTGGCTTTCTCCAAATATGTGCATGGTTCAGAGATGGTCACTGGATCAGATCTGTGTCCTTCCAACCGGAGCTGAAAACCCCTAGGTTGTTTCCTATAGAATCATAGATCAGTGTCCCTCGTGATGGTGCCATGATGAATTGGCTGCAGTCCGTTCTCTTGTCTGTTGGGTGGTTTGCAGAATGTCCGGCTGGTGGCTCTGTGTTACTTCCGTCTCCCAGGATCTGATCTCTGAGTCTTTTTATACCCAAAGCATGTAAGCTATTTTTAGAATTACCCAGTGTCCTTCAGTCCAACATCAAGATAAGGTAAACAATGGTGATGGGATCTATTAGCATATCAGCACACATCCATAAACAAAGCTTAACCACCCTATGTACAGTCACTATTACAGACTTAAGGTACCGTCACATTTATCGACGCTGCAGCGAACTAGACAACGATGTCGATCGCTGCAGCGTCGCTGTGTGGTCGCTGGAGAGCTGTCACACAGACAGCTCTCCAGCGACCAACTATGCAAAGTCCCCTGGTAACCAGGGTAAACATCGGGTTAGTAAGTGCAGGGCCGCGCTTAGTAACCCGATGTTTACCCTGGTTACCAGTGTAAATGTAAAAAAAAAAAACCCTACATACTTACATTCCGGTGTCTGTCCCCCGGCGCTCTGCTTTCCTGTACTGACTGTGAGCGCCGGCCGTAAAGCACAGCGGTGACGTCACCGCTGTGCTTTACGGCCGGCCGGCGCTGACAGTGCAGGGAAGCAGAGCGCCGGGGGACAGACACCGGAATGTAAGTATGTAGTGTTTTTTTTTTTTTTTACATTTACACTGGCAACCAGGATAAACATCGGGTTACTAAGCGTGGCCCTGCGCTTAGTATCCCTATGTTTACCCTGGTTACAAGTGAAGACATTGCTGAATCGGCGTCACGCACGCCAATTAGGCGATGTCTGTGGGAGTCCAGCGACAAAATAAAGTTCTGTCCTTTCTGCTCCGACCAACGATGTCACAGCAGGATCCAGATCGCTGCTGCGTGTCAAACACAACGATATCGCTATCCAGGACGCTGCAACGTCACGGATCGCTAGCGATATCGTTGTTAAGTTGTTCAGTGTGAAGGTACCTTAACACAGTATGTTACATAGTATATCAGTTGGCAAGTCGGTCTTCTTGACTCACCAGACATAAACCCTTAAATTCACAAGCCAATATACAGATAAAAAGCCAGTTCTTTGGGTTTAGCAAAAATATGGTTGTCTGGGAAATTAAGATACAATCTGGTTTCTTCACACCTTGCCTGCCCTGTACATGGCCTGTACCTGAGCCTGCACTGTACCCGAGCCTGCCCTGTACTCAAGTCACCCCGTACATGCCCTGTAATCGAGCCTTCCCAATACATACCCTATACTTGTGCCTGCCCTGTACATGGCCTGTACCTGAGCCTGCCCTGTACCCTAGCCTGCCGTGTACATAGCCTGTACTTGAGCCTGCCCTGTATCCAAGCCTGCCCTCTACCGGACCTGTACCTGAGCCTGCCCTGTACCCGAGCCTGCCCTGTACCTGAGCCTGCCCTGTATCCAAACCTGTCCTGTACCTGAGTCTGCCCTGTTCATACCTTGTACCTGAGCCTGCCCTGTACCAAAGCTACCCCCTACATGCCCTGTTCCCAAGCCTGCCTTGTACCCGAGCCTACCCCGTACATGCCCGGTACATGAGCCTTCCCTGTACCCGAGCCCATTTTGTACCTTCCCTGTACCTCAGCCTGCCCTTTACCCAAGCCCACCCCGTATATGCCCTGTACCTGAGCCTGCCATGTACATGCCAACCCTGGCATGCTCTATACCTGAGGCTGCAATGTATATGACTTGTACATACACCTCAGCCTGCCCTGCACCTGTCCTATATCTTAGCCTGCATATACTTGAGCTTGTACTTTGTCTGGTACTGTACCTGAGCCTGCCCTGTTCCCACGCCTTTCCTGTACCTCAGCCTGCGCAGTATCTGTTCTATACCTTCCCTGTACCTCTGCCTTAGGCTGGAGTCACACTAAAAGTATGAATAATCGGTCTGAGTCTCCCTGCCGAGAGTCACACGCGTGTTCTCCGTATGGTCATCCGTGTGTAATGCGATGATGCGATTTCCTCGCACCCATGTATCCCTATGACATCTTTATGGATTTAAATTTCTCATTGCTTTTCCCAACTGAATTTAATGGCTCGATGGACTGAAAGGAGGAAAATGTGTGTTTGTCACAGGCTAGACGGATGGTCCGTGTTGTGTCCGAGTTTTTCTCGCACCCATAGACTTGCATTGGCGAGACTCGGACGATATACGAGTACAATTGCAGCATGCTGCGATTTCACTCGCACGTCAAATACGCCTGGGAAAATAGACAGTGATGTGAGCTGCCGCATAGATTAACACTGGGCCGAGCGCGGCGATGTTTTCTCACATAACACTCGCCCGTATTATACGCTAGTGTGACGCCGACCTTCCTCTGCGCCTGATCTGAGCCTGCCCTATATCTGTACAGTGCCTTCCCTGTGCCTGTCCTGTACCTGATCCATATCTGTCCGGTGCCTTGTGTGTGAGCCTGCCCTATATCTGTCCGGTGCCTTGTGTGTGATCCTGCCCTATATCTGTCCGGTGCCTTGTGTGTGATCCTGCCCTATATCTGTCCGGTGCCTTGTACCTGTGCCTGTCCTGTACCTGATCCTGCCCTATATCTGTCCGGTGTCTTGTAGGTGAGCCTGCCCTATATCTGTCCAATGCCTTGTGTGTGAGCCTGCCCTATATCTGTCTATTGCCTTCCCTGTGCCTGTCCTGTACCTGATCCTGCCCTATATCTGTCCGATGCCTTGTATGTGAGCCTGCCCTATATCTGTCTATTGCCTTCCCTGTGCCTGTCCTGTACCTGATCCTGCCCTATATCTGTCCGATGCCTTGTGTGTGAGCCTGACCTATATCTGTCCGGTGCCTTGTATGTGAGCCTGCCCTATATCTGTCCGCTGCCTTCCCTCTGCCTGACCTGTACCTGATCCTGCCCTATATCTGTCCGGTGCCTTGTATGTGAGCCTGCCCAATATCTGTCTAGTGCCCTGTATCTGATCCTGCCCTATATCTGTCCGGTGCCTTATGTGTGAGCCTGCCCTATATCTCCCCACTGCCTTCGCTGTGCCTGTCCTGTACCTGATCCTGCCATCTATCTGTCCGGTGCCTTGTATGTGAGCCTGACCTATATCTGTCCGGTGCCGTGTACCTGAGCCTGCTCTATATCTGTCCGGTGCCTGTACCTGAGCCTACCCTATATCTATCCAGTGCCTTCCCTGTGCCTGTCCTGTACCTGATCCTGCCCTATATCTGTCCGGTGCCTTGTGTGTGAGCCTGCCCTATATCTGTCCAGTGCCCTGTACCTGATCCTGCCCTATATCTGTCCGGTGCCTTATGTGTGAGCCTGCCCTATATCTGTCCGCTGCCTTCCCTGTGCCTGACCTGTACCTGATCCTGCCATCTATCTGTCCGGTGCCTTGTATGTGAGGCTGTCCTATATTTGTCCAGTGTCCAGTACCTGAGCCTGCCCTATATCTGTCCAGTGCCCTGTACCTGATCCTGCCCTATATCTGTCCGGTGCCTTATGTGTGAGCCTGCCCTATATCTGTCTGCTGCCTTCCCTGTGCCTGACCTGTACCTGATCCTGCCATCTATCTGTCCGGTGCCTTGTATGTGAGGCTGTCCTATATTTGTCCAGTGTCCAGTACCTGAGCCTGCCCTATATCTGTCCAGTGCCCAGTACCTGAGCCTGCCCTATATCTGTCCAGTGCCCAGTACCTGATCCTGCCCTATATCTGTCCAGTGCCTTCCCTGTACTTGTCCTGTACCTGAGCCTGACCTGTACCTGATCCTGCCCTATATCTGTCCAGTGCTTTGTATTATTATTATTATTTATATAGCACCATTGATTCCATGGTGCTGTACATGAGAAGGGGTTACATACTATGTGAGCCTGCCCTATATCTGTCCGGTGCCGTGTACCTGAGCCTGCCCTATATCTGTCTGGTGCCTGTACCTGAGCCTGCCCTATATCTATCCAGTACCTTCCCTGTGCCTGTCCTGTACCTGATCCTGCCCTATATCTGTCCGTGCCTTGCATGTGAGCCTGCCCTATATCTGTCTGATGCCTTCCCTGTGCCTGTCCTGTACCTGATCCTGCCCTATATCTGTCCGGTGCCCTGTACCTGAGCCTGCCCTATATCTGTCCGGTGCCTTGTACCTGAGCCTGCTCTATATCTGTCCGGTGCCCTGTACCTGATCCTGCCCTATATCTGTCCGATGCCTTCCCTGTGCCTGTCCTGTACCTGATCCTGCCCTATATCTGTCCGGTGCCCTGTACCTGAGCCTGCCCTATATCTGTCCAGTGCCCAGTACCTGATCCTGCCCTATATCTGTCCGGTGCCCTGTACCTGAGCCTGCCCTATATCTGTCCGGTGCCCTGTACCTGATCCTTCCCTATATCTGTCCGGTGCCTTCCCTGTGCCTTACCTGTACCTGATCCTGCCCTATATCTGTCCGGTGCCCTGTACCTGATCCTGCCCTATATCTGTCCGGTGCCCTGTACCTGAGCCTGCCCTATATCTGTCCGGTGCCCTGTACCTGAGTCTGCCCTATATCTGTCCAGTGCCTTCCCTGTGCCTGTCCTGTACCTGATCCTGCCCTATATCTGTCCGGTGCCTTCCCTGTGCCTGTCCTGTACCTGATCCTGCCCTATATCTGTCCGGTGCCCTGTACCTGAGCCTGCCTTATATCCATCCAGTGCCTTCCCTGTACCTGAGCCTGACCTGTACCTGAGCCTGCCCTATATCTGTCCGGTGCCTTGTATGTGAGCCTGACCTATATCTGTCCTGTGCCTTATACGTGAGCCTGACCTATATCTGTCCGGTGCCTTGTACGTGAGCCTGCCTTATATCTCTCCAGTGCCTTCCCTGTGCCTGCCCTGTATTTGATCCTGATCTATCTCTGTCCGGTGTCTTGTAGGTGAGCCTGCCCTATTTCTGTCCGGTGTCTTCCCTGTGCCTGTCCTGTACCTGAGCCTAACCTGTTCCTGATCCTGCCCTATATCTTTCCGGTGTCTTCCCTGTACCTGATTCTGCCCTATATCTGTCTGGTGCCTTGTACGTGAGCATGCCCTTTATCTGTCCAGTGCCTTCCCTGTGCCTGCCCTGTACCTGAGCCTGCCCTGTACATGAACCTGCCCTGTACCTGAGCCTACCCTGTACCTGAGCCTGCCCTGTGCCTGATCCTGCCCTATATCTGTCCGGTGCCTTCCCTGTGCCTGATACGTGCAGGGATATCCTGTACTACTCCTGCCTGTAGTGTGTGATCACCAGCTCTGAAGGTCTTTATTTAGATGGAAACACTTGGTTCACGCTTCTTTTGGCTTTTGTGAGTCAGTTTTTGAGGTAACAGGATTATGTTGGAGGAAACTATTCTCATCACTGCCTACAGTATAAAGTAATTGTCCTGTCCCCGCACTGTCCTCCTCTACAGCGGTGAATGAACAGAAACCATCAGCATTACACAACAGGCACAGCAGGAAGCATGGCCCCTTTGAGAAGAAAGTCAGACATTACCAATGACATACAGTTAGGGCCAGAAATATTTGGACAGTGACACAATTTTCGCGAGTTGGGCTCTGCATGCCACCACATTGGATTTGAAATGAAACCTCTACAACAGAATTCAAGTGCAGATTGTAACGTTTAATTTGAAAGGTTGAACAAAAATATCTGATAGAAAATGTAGGAATTGTACACATTTCTTTACAAACACTCCACATTTTAGGAGGTCAAAAGTAATTGGACAAATAAACATAACCCAAACAAAATATTTTTATTTTCAATATTTTGTTGCAAATCCTTTGGAGGCAATCACTGCCTTAAGTCTGGAACCCATGGACATCACCAAACGCTGGGTTTCCTCCTTCTTAATGCTTTGCCAGGCCTTTACAGCCGCAGCCTTCAGGTCTTGCTTGTTTGTGGGTCTTTCCGTCTTAAAGGGAGGGTGCCGTGATTTTAGTTTTTGTATTAATAATTATTGATTATATAATCAATTATTTTTAATACAAAAGTAAATGTAGTACTTTAATACTTTTTTATTTATTCATTTTTACTTTTGCCACTGGAGGCCGCCATTTTCATTAGTGTGGGTGTAAGTGTCTGGGCACGACACTTGCACACCTCACTTAGGCTACGTTCAGATTAGCGTTTCCCGACGCTGCGTCGGGAAACGCAGCGGCGACGCACGCGTCATGCGCCCCAATGTTTAACATGGGGGACGCATGCGTTTTTCTGGTTGCGTTTTCCGACATGTGCGTCGTTTTCGACGCTAGCGTCGGACGCAAGAAAATGCAACAAGTTGCATTTTTCTTGCGTCCGATTTTCGGCAAAAAACGACGCACGCGTCGAAAAACGCAGCGTTTTTGCGTGCGTTTGCACGCGTTTTTGCGTGCGTCGTGCGTTGCGTCGCCAACGCAGCGGCGCGCAACGCTAATCTGAACGTAGCCTACGGCAGCCATGGGCATAGGAGCCAACAGTCGGGCTCCCACCGCTTCTCCTGCCTCTCAGCTGTGACTTGGGCACGCCCCCTGGGCTGCTACGTCACAGCTGTGAGAGGAGATCGCAGCCATTTTGTTTTTTTCCTCTGTCATCGCACACACAGCTCAGTGCGTGCGATCATAGCAGGAGCTGCCAGGGAGAAGCTGCTGCTGGGAGCGAGGTTCAGGGTGAGTATCTGCAGCCAGGAGCTGTGATTGCAGCCTGTACTTAGTATTACAGCACAGGCTGCAATCACTGCTCACTGCGGACCTGTTCTGAGCAGAGCAGGGAGATGTCACACTGCTCTGCCCTGAACATGATTCAGCACTTCCTGGAAGAGGACTGAAGGTAAGTACAGAGTTTTTATTTTCTTATGCATCTACCACTTCTACCTGTCCCTATATACCACTGCTACTAGCCCCTATATACCACTGCTACTAGCCCCTATATATCACTGCTACTAGTCCCTATATACCACTGCTACCTGCCCCTATATACCACTGCTACTAGTCCCTATATACCACTGCTACCTGCCCCTATATACCACTGCTACCAGCCCCTATATACCACTGCTACCAGCCACTATATACCACTGCTACCTGCTCCTATATACCACTGCTACTAGCCCCTATATACCACTGCTACTAGCCCCTATATACCACTGCTACCAGCCCCTATATACCACTGCTACCTGCCCCTATATACCACTGCTACTAGCCCCTATATACCACTGCTACTAGTCCCTATATACCACTGCTACCTGCCCCTATATACCACTGCTACCAGCCCCTATATACCACTGCTACCAGCCACTATATACCACTGCTACCTGCTCCTATATACCACTGCTACTAGCCCCTATATACCACTGCTACTAGCCCCTATATACCACTGCTACCAGCCCCTATATACCACTGCTACCTGCCCCTATATACCACTGCTACTAGCCCCTATATACCACTGCTACTAGCCCCTATATACCACTGCTACTAGCCCCTATATACCACTGCTACTAGTCCCTATATACCACTGCTACCTGCCCCTATATACCACTGCTACCAGCCACTATATACCACTGCTACTAGCCCCTATATACCACTGCTACTAGCCCCTATATACCACTGCTACCAGCCCCTATATACCACTGCTACCAGCCACTATATACCACTGCTACTAGCCCCTATATACCACTGCTACTAGCCCCTATATACCACTGCTACTAGCCCCTATATACCACTGCTACCTGCCCCTATATACCACTGCTACCTGCCCCCATATACCACTGCTACCAGCCCCTATATACCACTGCTACCAGCCACTATATACCACTGCTACCAGCCCCTATATACCACTGCTACTAGCCCCTATGTACCACTGCTACTAGCCCCTATATACCACTGCTACCAGCCACTATATACCACTGCTACCAGCCCCTATATACCACTGCTACCAGCCACTATATACCACTGCTACTAGCCCCTATATACCACTGCTACCAGCCCCTATATACCACTGCTACTAGCCCCTATATACCACTGCTACCAGCCCCTATATACCACTGCTACCAGCCCCTATATACCACTGCTACTAGCCCCTATATACCACTGCTACTAGCCCCTATATACCACTGCTACCAGCCCCTATATACCACTGCTACTAGCCCCTATATACCACTGCTACTAGCCCCTATATACCACTGCTACTAGCCCCTATATACCACTGCTACTAGCCCCTATATACCACTGCTACTAGCCCTCTATATACCACTGCTACTAGCCCCTATATACCACTGCTACTAGCCCCTATATACCACTGCTACTAGCCCCTATATACCACTGCTACCTGCCCCTATATACCACTGCTACCAGCCCCTATATACCACTGCTACAAGCCACTATATACCACTGCTACCAGCCCCTATATACCACTGCTACTAGCCCCTATATACCACTGCTACTAGCCCCTATATACCACTGCTACTAGCCCCTATATACCACTGCTACCAGCCACTATATACCACTGCTACCAGCCCCTATATACCACTGCTACTAGCCCCTATATACCACTGCTACTAGCCCCTATATACCACTGCTACCAGCCACTATATACCACTGCTACCAGCCACTATATACCACTGCTACCAGCCCCTATATACCACTGCTACTAGCCCCTATATACCACTGCTACTAGCCCCTATATACCACTGCTACTAGCCCCTATATAACACTGCTACTAGCCCCTATATACCACTGCTACCTGCCTCTATATACCATCTACCACTGCTACCTCTGTCCTGTGTAGCTAATCTAGTCTTGTGTAGCTAATCCTGTCCTGTGTACAGTATCACACAGGACAGGATTAGATACACGGCTCAGCAGTCAGTATCTAATCCTCTCCTATGCACTCCTCTCCCCCCTGCGTGTCTTTCCCCATTGTGGTTTATTATTTTTGTTGTGGGAGATGAGGGAGTCGAGGATTATGCGTTCGGTATGGTATAAAAAAGATTAATAAAGGACTTTATTCTGGCCGAGTCTTTATTTACAATACATGTGAGATCTATGTGGCGGCATTATGGGTGATCTATATGGCGGTATTATGTGAGAAGCATATGGTGGTATGTGAGAACACTGGCGGTATTATGTGTGATCTATATGGTGGTATGTGAGAACACTGGCGGTATTATGTGTGATCTATATGGCGGTATGTGAGAACACTGGTGGTATTATGTGTGATCTATATGGCGGTATGTGAGAACACTGGCGGTATTATGTGTGATCTATATGGTGGTATTATGTGAGAACTGTATGACAGTATTG
The DNA here is from genome assembly GCF_032444005.1 of Ranitomeya imitator. NCBI lineage: Eukaryota > Metazoa > Chordata > Amphibia > Anura > Dendrobatidae > Ranitomeya > Ranitomeya imitator. The sequence goes on along the minus strand of NC_091284.1, from coordinate 11,429,786 downwards.
TGTGATCTATTTGATAGTATTGTGTGTGATCTATATGGCGGTATTATGTGAGAACACTATGGCAGTATTATCTTCAGAAAGTGGACCCATTCTATGGTGGTTCTGGCTGAGCACCTGCATGCGGGTCTGGGGTAATAGAGGGGGCAGCATGACCTCCAGTTAGGTGCAGTCAGGGCTGGTGAGGCAGCTGAAGAGAGGGGGTCTCATTTTTATCGTTGCTATATGGCTACATTTCCTTCCCAGCGTCACCCCGTACTTCGCCTGTCGCCTCGCTTTCACACATTGCCAGGACAGGATGGAGAAGACAGGATCTGAGGAGGGGAATGGGGTCTGCATGCAAAGTCTGGATCAGAACAGGCCATCAATCCGCAGAAATGTTTCCTGGATTTCTGTGGAGCAGACGGTCCATCCATGTGTATAAAAGACAGCGCCCTATGTACAATCCCTGGCTGCTCCGCGCACCAAACAGGGGGCCCCTATAGACCAGCACACTGCTCTCCTGAAATACTCTGTGCTGCTGTCACCCTGCTCCCTCCACCACATATCTCCCAGAATCCTTTTGCTGCCTGCCATCCTCTGTGACTGTCTACTTGTCAGTATAAGGCTGCCGTCCACTATCAGTATTTGGTCAGTATTTTACCTCAGTATTTGTAGCCAAAACCAGGAGTGGGTGATAAATCCAGAAGTGGTGCATATGTTTCTATTATACTTTTCCTCTATTTGTTCCACTCCTGGTTTTGGCTACAAATACTGAGGTAAAATACTGACCAAATACTGATAGTGTGACGGCAGCCATACTCTGCAGTCACCAACAAAATGGCTGCTCACTGGGTTCCTGAATATCATCCTCTCTAATCCCTTAGCAAACACCCATAAGGGGAGGAGACATCACACACGTCAGCAGACTCCGCCCATAATTACTGCAGTGCAGTAATGTGAGCTAGTTGTACACTAGGTTTTTCTGAAATTTCAGCAGCTGCTCCCCCTAGTGTTGAAAAGTGGAAATTCCAAAACTTTTCAAATTATTTTTCATATTTTACTAAATTATAAACAAATGATAATATTTTTTAAGAAAATGTAATCATTAATTCTTTACATTTTTACAATTTCTGAAAAAAAAAATTTTTTGATGGCACCTTCCCTTTAAGTCTGGATTTGAGCAAGTGAAATGCATGCTCAATTGGGTTTAGATCTGGAGATTGACTTGGCCATTGCAGAATGTTCCACTTTTTGGCACTCATGAACTCCTGGGTAGCTTTGGCTGTATGCTTGGGGTCATTGTCCATCTGTACTATGAAGCGCCGTCCAATCAACTTTGCAGCATTTGGCTGAATCTGGGCTGAAAGTATATCCCGGTACACTTCAGAATTCATCCGGCTACTCTTGTCTGCTCTTATGTCATCAATAAACACAAGTGACCCAGTGCCATTGAAAGCCATGCATGCCCATGCCATCACGTGGCCTCCACCATGTTTTACAGAGGATGTGGTGTGCCTTGGATCATGTGCCGTTCCCTTTCTTCTCCCCATCATTCTGGTACAGGTTGATCTTTGTCTCATCTGTCCATAGAATACTTTTCCAGAACTGAGCTGGCTTCTTGAGGTGTTTTTCTGTCTATTTTTGGTATTGATGAATGGTTTGCATCTAGATGTGAACCCTTTGTATTTACTGTCATGGAGTCTTCTCTTTACTGTTGACTTAGAGACAGATACACCTACTTCACTGAGAGTGTTCTGGACTTCAGTTGATGTTGTGAACGGGTTCTTCTTCACCAAATTAAGTATGCGGCGATCATCCACCACTGTTGTCATCTGTGGACGCCCAGGCCTTTTTGAGTTCCCAAGCTCACCAGTCAATTCCTTTTTTCTCAGAATGTACCCAACTGTTGATTTTGCTACTCCAAGCATGTCTGCTATCTCTCTGATGGATTTTTTCTTTTTTTTCAGCCTCAGGATGTTCTGCTTCACCTCAATTGAGAGTTCCTTTGACCTCATGTTGTCTGCTCACAGCAACAGCTTCCAAATGCAAAACCACACACCTGGAATCCACCCCTGACCTTTTAACTACTTCATTGATTACAGGTTAACGAGGGAGACGCCTTCAGAGTTAATTGCAGCCCTTAGAGTCCATTGTCCAATTACTTTTGGTCCCTTGAAAAAGAGGACGCTATGCATTACAGAGCTATGATTCCTAAACCCTTTCTCCGATTTGGATGTGGAAACTATCATATTGCAGCTGGGAGTGTGCACTTTCAGCCCATATTATATATATAATTGTATTTCTGAACATGTTTTTGTAAACAGCTAAAATAACAAAACTTGTGTCACTGTCCAAATATTTCTGGCCCTCAAGAGAATGCCAAGAGTGTACAAAGCAGTCATCAAAGCAAAAGGTGGCTACTTTGAAGAACCTAGAATATAAGACATGTTTTCAGTTGTTTCACACTTTTTTGTTAAGTATATAATTCCACATGTGTTACTTCATAGTTTTGATGCCTTCAGTGTGAATGTACAATTGTCATAGTCATGAAAATACAGAAAAATCTTTAAATGACAAGGTGTGTCCAAACTTTTAGTCTGTACTGTATACAGTACGGTGCTGACCTCTGAGCCACCGTGCTGCCCTCCATAAAGTACAGTGCTAACCACTGAGCCACAGTGATGCCTATACAGTAAAATGTTAACCAGTGAGCCACTGTGCTGCCCTACATCTAGTACAGTGCTACCCACTGAGCCACCGTGCTGCCTATACACAGCTCAGCTAACTACTGAGTCACCATAGTGCCCTACATATAGTACAGTGCTGAACACTGAGCCACGTGCTGCCCTATATATAATACAGTGCTGACCACTGAGCCACCGTGCTGCCCTATATATAGTATAGTGCTAACTACTGAGCCACCGTGCTGTCCTATAGAGTACAGTGCTAACCACTGAGCCACTGTGCTACCCTATATATAATACAGTGCTAACCACTGAGCTACCATGCTGCCTTAGAGGACAGTACTTACCACTGAGCCACCGTGCTGCCCTATAGAGTACAGTGCTAACCACTGTGCTACCGTGCTGTCATATAGAGTACAGTGTTTACCACTGAGCCACCGTGCTGCCCTATATATAATGCAGTGCTAACCACTGAGCCACCACGCTGCCCTATAGAGTACAGTGCTTACCACTGAGCCACCATGCTGTCCTATAGAGTACAGTGCTAACCACTGAGCCACCGTGCTGTTTTATAGAGTACAGTGCTAACCACTGAACCACCGTGCTGCCCTATAGAGTACAGTGCTAACCACTAAGCCACCGTGCTGCCCTATAGAGTACAGTGCTAACCACTAAGCCACCGTACTGTCCTTTAGAGTACAGTGCTAATCATTGAGCCACCCTGCTGCCCTATAGAGTACAGTGCTAACCACTGAGCCACCGTGCTGCCTTATAGAGTACAGTGCTAACCACTGAGCCACCGTGCTGCCCTATAGAGTACAGTGCTAACCACTGAGCCACCGTACTGTCCTATAGAGTACAGTGCTAACCACTGAGCCACCATGCTGTTTTATAGAGTACAGTGCTAACCACTGAACCACCGTGCTGCCCTACAGAGTACAGTGCTAACCACTAAGCCACCGTGCTGCCCTATAGAGTACAGTGCTAACCACTAAGCCACCATGCTGCCCTATATATAATACAGTGCTAACCACTGAGCCACCATGCTGCCCTATAGAGTACAGTGCTAACCACTGAGCCACCGTGCTGCCTTATAGAGTACAATGCTAACCACTGAGCCATCGTGCTGCCCTATAGAGTACAGTGCTAACCACTGAGCCACCATGCTGTTTTATAGAGTACAGTGCTAACCACTGAACCACTGTGCTGCCCTATAGAGTACAGTGCTAACCACTAAGCCACCGTGCTGCCCTATAGAGTACAGTGCTAACCACTGAGCCACCGTGCTGTCCTATAGAGTACAGTGCTAACCACTGAGCCACCATGCTGTTTTATAGAGTACAGTGCTAACCACTGAGCCACCGTGCTGCCCTATAGAGTACAGTGCTAACCACTAAGCCACCGTGCTGCCCTATAGAGTACAGTGCTAACCACTAAGCCACCGTACTGTCCTTTAGGAGGAGAGGGTCACATGACAGTAAAAAAAAGTCGCCAGAGTCTCATCCAGAAAAGTGGGAGGATTCCTTTCTCACTTGTCCGTGTAGAATCCGTCTTTTACTCGGCAGCTATTAACCATTTACAGTTTCCTGTGTGTCAGAATTACAATGTGTCCGTAGATGAGACGCCGCGGCTCCGTGCAGCATCCGAAAGAAAGAATCATGTAGCCCCCCGGGGTCAGGTCCGTGCCCGGAGCCCCCCGTACAGAGCAAATGGGATGATACCCCAGAAATGGCATTAAATGTGACAGCGGGAGTAAGAGTCCTGCCGCCTCTGTAGCCCCCCGGGGTAAGGTCCGTGCCAACGTTTGGTGCCTTTACGGCTGTTATGGACGGAGCTTTCCCAGCGGGGACGCAGGCGGACAACGACTAATTCATCATAATTTATAACACAGAAGTGAAGCAACTTAGGAGAGAAATGTCCAACACTGAGTGACGCGCGGCAGCAGAAAGCTGCGAAAAATTCATTAAGAGACGCACGTCTTAACACCTGGGCACATCTTACACCCGCGCACCTTCATCAATGCTGTGTGGCCACGTTGCGGATTTCTGTGCGGATTTTTCCGCTCAAGTTTTTGCAGAATCTGCAGGTAAAATGCACTGCCGATTACCTGCGGATTTACTGCGGATTTCCAGCGTTTTTTGTGCAGATTCCACCTGCGGTTTTACACCTGCGGATTCCTATTATGGAGCAGGTGTAAACCGCTGCGGAATCCACACAAAGAATTGACATGCTGTGGAATAAACAACGCTACGTTTCCGCACAGTTTTTTCTGCACCATGTGCACTGCGGATTTTGTTTTCTATAGGTTTACATGGTGCTGTACAACGCATGGAAAACTGCTGCAAATCCGCAGCGTCCAATCCGCAGCGTGTGCACAGAGCCTTATATACAAGACGCCGTCCTGATGAAGCGGCCCAACGTCTGTCAGGTGTAAACTTTCCATTACACAGGAAATCAGCATCCTGAAACTAGAAACGGCGTATAATGGGGGAGCAGCGGGCAGTGAGGGGCGGCCGGGGGTCCTGGTCTAATGTCTATGCCTCCATGAGAGAGACCCCTAATGATAAGCGGATGAGTGATAGGCCACAGTCTGGGGAACACGTTATCAGGAGATATCTCTGAAATACTCTGTGCTGCCGATGAGACCCAGGTTCTTCCACTGTGTAACTCTCCAACTGTGAATTACACTTCTCTCCTGAAATCCTCTGTGCTGCGGCGGTCCCTGCCCCGTCCAATATGTGATTCATTAAGTCCATCATATTAGACATCCAAGATTATGGATGGTGGTGATGGCGAACTCAGTCGAGGGGTTCAAGAGAGGCCTGGATGTCTTCCTGGAGCAGAACAATATTGTATCATACAATTATTAGGTTCTGTAGAAGGACGTAGATCTGGGGATTTATTATGATGGAATATAGGCTGAACTGGATGGACAAATGGCTTTTTTCGGCCTTACTAACTATGTTACTATGTTACTATGTTACTATGTGTTACATACATGGATGTAGATGTGAACTAGCAAACAAAGAAAGGAGTATTCACAGCAGAAATATATCAGTTGTTTTATTAGGTAGAAAATATACGTCGAAAAACATAGAGATAAAATCGGAATGAGGAAGAACCAAACTCCCTGGTGACAAATAACATCACACAGCAAAGACAGTGCAATAATGCAGCGATATCATCCTCCCGGGGACGGACAGAGGCCACGTGGTGACGGCTGAGCAAGAAGCTGCCGATTATATCATCATGGCAGCCACAATGGACACGGACAGCACAGACTGCAGCCTTCCCCACGGCAGGGGGCACACACCCCGCGCACCCTCGTACTCCATGCACTGGCTCCTTGGGGGGATCAGCCGTCACCACGTGGCCTCTGTCCGTCCCCTGGAGGATGATATCGCTGCATTATTGCACTGTCTTTGCTGTGTGATGTTATTTGTCACCAGGGAGTTTGGTTCTTCCTCATTCCCATTTTATCTCTATTTTTCTACGTATATTTTCTACTCAATAAAATAACTGATATATTTCTACCATAAATCCTTCTTTCTTATGTGTGTCAGTCAATGATCTCTCCCAGGATCGCACACTCCTGACATCCTCTGTGCTGCTGGCCACCACGCTCTCCCAGTCTGTGCTCTTCTGTAGCAATGTCGTCAGCATCGTCATCTCCATCAGTAAGATTCCCAGGGGAAGCAAAGACATCTGCTCCCTCAGGTCCTGGGAGACGTGAGCCGATGAGACTGTAACAGGGGACCTGTGTGCGGCCGCTGTATGTATGTGTGATGTGTGTGATTGCAGGCCGCTGTATGTATGTGTGATGTGTGATCTGTATGACTGCAGGCCGCTGTATGTATGTGTGATGTGTGATCTGTATGACTGCAGGCCGCTGTATGTATGTGTGATGTGTGATCTGTATGACTGCAGGCTGTTGTATGTATGTGTGATGTGTGATCTGTATGACTGCAGGTCCCTGTATGTATGTGTGATGTGTGATCTGTATGATTACAGGCCCCTGTATGTATGTGTGATGTGTGATCTGTATGACTGCAGGCCGCTGTATGTATGTGTGATGTGTGATCTGTATGACTGCAGGCCGCTGTATGTATGTGTGATGTGTGATTTGTATGACTGCAGGCCCCTGTATGTATGTGTGATGTGTGATCTGTATGACTGCAGGTCCCTGTATGTATGTGTGATTTGTATTATTGCAGGCTGCTGTATGTATGTGTGATGTGTGATCTGTATGACTGCAGGCTGTTGTATGTATGTGTGATGTGTGATCTGTATGACTGCAGGCCGCTGTATGTATGTGTGATGTGTGATCTGTATGACTGCAGGCTGTTGTATGTATGTGTGATGTGTGATCTGTATGACTGCAGGCCGCTGTATGTATGTGTGATGTGTGATCTGTATGACTGCAGGCTGCTGTATGTATGTGTGATGTGTGATCTGTATGACTGCAGGCTGCTGTATGTATGTGTGATGTGTGATCTGTATGATTACAGGCCCCTGTATGTATGTGTGATGTGTGATCTATATGACTGCAGGCCGCTGTATGTATGTGTGATGTGTATGACTGCAGGCCCTGTATGTACATGTGATGTGTTATCTGTATGACTGCAGGCCCCTGTATGTATGTGTGATGTGTGATCTGTATGACTGCAGGCCGTTGTATGTATGTGTGATGTGTGATTTGTATTATTGCAGGCCCCTGTATGTATGTGTGATGTGTGATCTGTATGACTGCAGGCTGTTGTATGTATGTGTGATGTGTGATCTGTATGACTGCAGGTCCCTGTATGTATGTGTGATGTGTGATCTGTATGACTGCAGGCCCCTGTATGTGTGATCTGTATGACTGCAGGCCGCTGTATGTATGTGTGATGTGTGATCTGTATGACTGCAGGCCGTTGTATGTATGTGTGATGTGTGATTTGTATTATTGCAGGCCCCTGTATGTATGTGTGATGTGTGATCTGTATGACTGCAGGCTGTTGTATGTATGTGTGATGTGTGATCTGTATGACTGCAGGTCCCTGTATGTATGTGTGATGTGTGATCTGTATGACTGCAGGCCCCTGTATGTGTGATCTGTATGACTGCAGGCCGCTGTATGTATGTGTGATGTGTGATCTGTATGACTGCAGGCCGTTGTATGTATGTGTGATCTGTATGACTGCAGGCCGCTGTATGTATGTGTGATGTGTGATCTGTATGACTGCAGGCCGCTGTATGTATGTGTGACGTGTGATCTGTATGACTGCAGGCCGCTGTATGTATGTGTGATGTGTGATCTGTATGATTGCAGGCCCCTGTATGTGTGATGTGTGATCTGTATGACTGCAGGTCGCTGTATGTATGTGTGATGTGTGATCTGTATGACTGCAGGCCGCTGTATGTATGTGTGATGTGTGATCTGTATGGCTGCAGGCCGTTGTATGTATGTGTGATGTGTGATCTGTATGATTGCAGGCCGCTGTATGTATGTGTGATGTGTGATCTGTATGGCTGCAGGCCGTTGTATGTATGTGTGATGTGTGATCTGTATGATTACATGCCTCTGTATGTATGTGTGATCTGTATGATTGCAGGCCGCTGTATGTATGTGTGATGTGTGATCTGTATGACTGCAGGCCGCTGTATGTGTGTGTGATGTGTGTGATTGCAGGCCTCTGTATGTATGTGTGATCTGTATGACTGCAGGCCCCTGTATGTATGTGTGATGTGTGATCTGTATGACTGCAGGCCCCTGTATGTGTGATCTGTATGACTGCAGGCCGCTGTATGTATGTGTGATGTGTGATCTGTATGACTGCAGGCCGTTGTATGTATGTGTGATCTGTATGACTGCAGGCCGCTGTATGTATGTGTGATGTGTGATCTGTATGACTGCAGGCCGCTGTATGTATGTGTGACGTGTGATCTGTATGACTGCAGGCCGCTGTATGTATGTGTGATGTGTGATCTGTATGATTGCAGGCCCCTGTATGTGTGATGTGTGATCTGTATGACTGCAGGTCGCTGTATGTATGTGTGATGTGTGATCTGTATGACTGCAGGCCGCTGTATGTATGTGTGATGTGTGATCTGTATGGCTGCAGGCCGTTGTATGTATGTGTGATGTGTGATCTGTATGATTGCAGGCCGCTGTATGTATGTGTGATGTGTGATCTGTATGGCTGCAGGCCGTTGTATGTATGTGTGATGTGTGATCTGTATGATTACATGCCTCTGTATGTATGTGTGATCTGTATGATTGCAGGCCGCTGTATGTATGTGTGATGTGTGATCTGTATGACTGCAGGCCGCTGTATGTGTGTGTGATGTGTGTGATTGCAGGCCTCTGTATGTATGTGTGATCTGTATGACTGCAGGCCCCTGTATGTATGTGTGATGTGTGATGTGTATGACTGCAGGCCCCTGTATGTATGTGTGATGTGTATGATTACAGGCCTCTGTATGTATGTGTGATGTGTATGATTACAGGCCCCCGTATGTATGTGTGATGTGTGATTTGTATTATTGCAGGCTGCTGTATGTATGTGTGATGTGTGATCTGTATGACTGCAGGCCGCTGTATGTACGTGTGATGTGTGATCTGTATGATTGCAGGCCGCTGTATGTATGTGTGATGTGTATGATTACAGGCCCCCGTATGTATGTGTGATGTGTGATCTGTATGATTACAGGCCTCTGTATGTATGTGTGATGTGTATGATTACAGGCCCCCGTATGTATGTGTGATGTGTGATCTGTATGATTACAGGCCTCTGTATGTATGTGTGATGTGTATGATTACACACAGACAGGAGCAGTATACAGCACATATGTGGCCGTGCTCCGGCGTCAGGTGCTCAGAGGTGATACAAGAAGCAATCATTATGGTGGGATTAGGTGGAGGGAGCGGGATCTGCACTGCACCCAGAGCGTGACCTGACTACTAACAGAGCGGCTGCACTGCTCCATCCTGAGCACCGCAGACCCCTGGCTCCGTCCTACATGAGGGGTCACATACAGCTATAACTGCACAGCGGGGAATGCGGCTCACACACTGTAATAGACAAATATAGTCGTACACCACGGAGAGGGGGTCACAGCGGGGTCCACAGTCCTCCCAGGGGGTCACACACTGTAATAGACAAACATAGCCATACACCACGGAGAGGGGGTCACAGCGGGGTCCACAGTCCTCCCAGGGAGGTCACACACTGTAATAGACAAATATAGCCATACACCACGGAGTGGGGGTCACAGCGGGGTCCACAGTCCTCCCAGGGGGGTCACACACTGTAATAGACAAATATAGCCGTACACCACGGAGAGGGGGTCACAGCGGGGTCCACAGTCCTCCCAGGGGGTCACACACTGTAATAGACAAACATAGCCATACACCACGGAGAGGGGGTCACAGCGGGGTCCACAGTCCTCCCAGGGGGGTCACACACTGTAATAGACAAATATAGTCGTATACCATGGAGAGGGGGTCACAGCGGGGTCCACAGTCCTCCCAGGGGGTCACACACTGTAATAGACAAACATAGCCATACACCACGGAGAGGGGGTCACAGCGGGGTCCACAGTCCTCCCAGGGGGGTCACACACTGTAATAGACAAATATAGCCGTACACCACGGAGAGGGGGTCACAGCGGGGTCCACAGTCCTCCCAGGGGGGTCACACACTGTAATAGACAAATATAGCCGTACACCACGGAGAGGGGGTCACAGCGGGGTCCACATTCCTCCCAGGGGGGGTCACACACTGTAATGGACAAATATAGCCGTACACCACAGAGAGGGGGTCACAGCAGGGTCCACAGTCCTCCAAGGGGGTCACACACTGCAATAGACAAATATAGCCGTACACCACGGAGAGGGGGTCACAGCGGGGTCCACGGTCCTCCCAAGGGGGTCACACACTGTAATAGACAAATATAGCCGTACACCATGGAGAGGGGGTCACAGCGGGGTCCACAGTCCTCCCAGGGGGTCACACACTGTAATAGACAAACATAGCCATACACCACAGAGAGGGGGTCACAGCGGGGTCCACAGTCCTCCCAGGGGGGGTCACACACTGTAATAGACAAACATAGCCATACACCACGGAGAGGGGGTCACAGCAGGGTCCACAGTCCTCCAAGGGGGTCACACACTGTAATAGACAAATATAGCCGTACACCACGGAGAGGGGGTCACAGCGGGGTCCATAGGGGTCTCACTCAGGGGTCACACACTGTAATATAGAGCTATAGCTGCACAGCAGTGGAGTGCGGGTCACACCGGGGTCCGCAGTCCGCTCACGGTTGTGATCACCTTATCCTCGGTGGCCTCTTCTAATAGAAAGGCATTCTCTAGTGCAGACCCCTATAATACCGCAATACTGTGCGGCGTCACTGACTGCAGACAATGTGTGGAGCCCGCGGGTCGTCCATTAATGACAAACACAAAATATAGTCCCTTCTGAAGAACATTACAAATGGGAATCCGTTCCATTGCGAGGGGCAGAGACATCACTCGTTACAGGAGATATATGGCCTCATTATGACACATGAGCCCCTGAGTGTGGAGGAAAGACACAAAGAAAAGACAGTATCACACTACAGATCCCAATAATCCGGCCCCTGAGAGATCAGGATGGAGCGAGCACAGAAGATCCCCGAATATTTCATCTGGTTCTATTATCCATGGACAGTGACGCTCTACACATGAAGAGATTTAGTCTCACTGTGGAAATAATACGAGGGGTGGGCACAGCAGTGAAGAATACTGTACGGTGTCAGTGTAGGCATACTACTGGGTACCGTGCGGTGTCAGTGTTGGCACAGTACTGGGTACTGTGCGGTGTCAGTGTGTGCATAGCAGTGAATACTTTAAGGTGTCAGTGTGGGCACAGTACTGGGCACCGTGTGGTGTCAGTGTGGGCGCAGCAGTGGGTACTGTGTGGTGTCAGTGTGGGCGCAGCAGTGTGTACTATGCGGTGTCAGTGTGGGCGCAGCAGTGGGTACTGTGCGGTGTCAGTGTGGGTGCAGCAGTGGGTACTGTGTGGTGTCAGTGTGGGCGCAGCAGTGGGTACTGTGCGGTGTCAGTGTGGGTGCAGCAGTGGGTACTGTGTGGTGTCAGTGTGGGCGCAGCAGTGGGTACTGTGCGGTGTCAGTGTGGGTGCAGCAGTGGGTACTGTGTGGTGTCAGTGTGGGCGCAGCAGTGAATACTTTAAGGTGTCAGTGTGGGCACAGTACTGGGCACAGTACTGGGCACCGTGGGTGCAGCAGTGGGTACTTTGCGGTCTCAGTGTGGGTGCAGCAGTGGGTACTTTGCGGTCTCAGTGTGGGCGCAGCAGTGGGTACTGTGCGGTGTCAGTGTGGGCGCAGCAGTGGGTACTGTGCGGTGTCAGTGTGGGCACAGCAGTGGGTACTGTGCGGTGTCAGTGTGGGCGCAGCAGTGGGTACTGTGCGGTGTCAGTGTGGGCACAGCAGTGGGTATTGTGCGGTGTCAGTGTGGGCGCAGCAGTGGGTACTGTGCGGTGTCAGTGTGGGCACAGCAGTGGGTACTGTGCGGTGTCAGTGTGGGCGCAGCAGTGGGTACTGTGGGGTGTCAGTGTGGGCGCAGCAGTGGGTACTGTGTGGTGTCAGTGTGGGCGCAGCAGTGGGTACTTTGCGGTCTCAGTGTGGGCGCAGCAGTGGGTACTGTGCGGTGTCAGTGTGGACGTAGCAGTGGGTACTGTGCGGTGTCAGTGTGGGTGCAGCAGTGGGTACTGTGCGGTGTCAGTGTGGGCACAGCAGTGGGTATTGTGCGGTGTCAGTGTGGGCACAGCAGTGGGTACTGTGCGGTGTCAGTGTGGGCGCAGCAGTGGGTACTGTGCGGTGTCAGTGTGGGCGCAGCAGTGGGTACTGTGCGGTGTCAGTGTGGGTGCGGTCTGCTGTAGTCAGGATAAAAAAAATTTAAAAGAAATATGTAGCATCAAACTTGGACGTACTAGAACCAGATGTGCCACAACAACCATTTCCAAATACATTACTGAATTGCCCTCGCCAGGAAAGTTCCCTGACCTTGAAGTCCATGTCCTTGAAAACAGAAAACCTGAGCAAAACACAGTGAAAGTTAATTAAACTTCTATGTACAAGGAACAAATGGTGACACCTGAAGATCTATTACCATGAAGAGAAGGGTTGATACAGTATCAGTAGGACAGGAGTGCAAACCACTCCGATCAATTTCCAAAACCAAAAAGGGGGGGAGGGGGAACCGAGTACCGGTTAAATGGTAAATATAAAGGAAAGGACAGAAATGTTAAGGTAGCCTTTACTAAAACAAGTATCAGGGCAAATGGTGGCACAAAGGTGAACACACAGTGAAGTTACATAGTAAACAGCACAGATTTGGCAAAAACATATTTCGCATAGACAAGTAGCTTAAAAACATATAAACATGCTATTGGCCACCATGGGGACAAATATATTGTGAAAATGTAAATAGGATGAGGAGCATGCATCATTATACATGCAGAAGCAAAAAGTGGGAAAGCGTAAAGTGCATAAGCTCAATATACAGTGGGTACGGAAAGTATTCAGACCCCTTTACATTTTTCACTCTTTGTTTATTTGCAACCATTTGGTAAATTCAGAAGACTCTGGATGCGGGCACAGGACATTGGAAGAAGGCAGAAGACTCTGGATGCGGGCACAGGACACTGGAAGAAGGCAAAAGACTCTGGATGCGGGCACAGGACATTGGATGAAGGCCGAAGACTCTTGATGCGGGCACAGGACATTGGATGAAGGCAGAAGACTCTGGATGCTGGCACAGGACATTGGAAGGAGGCAGAAGACTCTTGATGCGGGCACAGGACATTGGATGAAGGCAGAAGACTCTTGATGCTGGCACAGGACATTGGATGAAAGAAGAAGACTCTGGATGCGGCCACAGGACATTGGAAGAAGACTCTGGATGCGGGCACAGGACATTGGATGAATGCAGAAGACTCTGGATGAGGGCACAGGACATTGGATGAAGGAAGAAGACTCTGGATGCGGCCACAGGACATTGGAAGAAGACTCTGGATGCGGGCACAGGACATTGGATGAATGCGGAAGACTCTGGATGAGGGCACAGGACATTGGAAGAAGGCAGAAGAATCTGGATGAGGGCACAGGACATTGGAAGAAGGCAGAAGAATCTGGATGAGGGCACAGGACATTGGATGAAGGCAGAAGGCTCTGGATGCGGGCACTGGACATTGGAAGAAGGAAGAAGACTCTGGATGAGGCCACAGGACATTGGATGAAGGCAGAAGACTCTGGATGCGGGAACAGGACATTGGATGAAGGCAGAAGGCTCTGGATGCGGGCACTGGACATTGGAAGAAGGAAGAAGACTCTGGATGAGGCCACAGGACATTGGAAGAAGGAAGAAGACTCTGGATGCGGGCACAGGACATTGGATGAAGGCAGAAGACTCTGGATGTGGGCACAGGACATTAGAAGAAGGCAGAAGACTCTGGATGTGGGCACAGGACATTAGAAGGCAGAAGACTCTGGATGCGGGCACTGGACATTGGAAGAAGGAAGAAGACTCTGGATGAGGGCACAGGACATTGGATGAAGGCAGAAGACTCTGGATGCGGCCACATGACACTGGATGAAGGCAGAAGACTCTGGATGCGGGCACAGGACATTAGAAGAAGGCAGAAAACTCTGGTTGCGGGCACAGGACACTGGATGAAGGCAGAAGACTCTGGATGCGGGCACAGGACATTGCATGAAGGCAGAAGACTCTAGATGCAGGCACAGGACATTGGATGAAGGCAGAAGACTCTGGATGCGGGCACAGGATATTGGAATAAGGCAGAAGATTCTGGATGAGGGCACAGGACATTGGATGAAGGCAGAAGACTATGGATGAGGGCACAGGACATTGGTTGAAGGCAGAAGACTCTGGATGCGGGCACAGGACATTGGAAGAAGGAAGAAGACTCTGGATGCGGGCACAGGACATTGGATGAAGGCAGAAGACTCTGGATGCGAGCACAGGACATTGGAAGAAGGCAGAAGACTCTGCATGTGGGCACAGGACATTGGATGAAGGCAGAAGACTCTAGATGTGGGCACAGGACATTGGAAGAAAGCAGAAGGCTCTGGATGCGGGCACAGGACATTGGAAGAAGGCAGAAGACTATGGATGAGGGCACAGGACATTGGTTGAAGGCAGAAGACTCTGGATGCGGGCACAGGACATTGGAAGAAGGAAAAAGACTCTGCATGTGGGCACAGGACATTGGATGAAGGCAGAAGACTCTGGATGTGGGCATAGGACATTGGAAGAAGGCAGAAGGCTCTGGATGAGGGCACAGAACATTGGATGAAGGCAGAAGACTCTGGATGCGGCCACATGACACTGGATGAAGGCAGAAGACTCTGGATGCGGGCACAGGACATTAGAAGAAGGCAGAAGACTCTGGTTACGGGCACAGGACACTGGATGAAGGCAGAAGACTCTGGATGCGACCACATGACACTGGATGAAGGCAGAAGACTCTGGATGCGGGCACAGGACATTGCATGAAGGCAGAAGACTCTAGATGCAGGCACAGGACATTGGATGAAGGCAGAAGACTCTGGATGCGGGCACAGGACATTGGAAGAAGGCAGAAGATTCTGGATGAGGGCACAGGACATTGGATGAAGGCAGAAGACTATGGATGAGGGCACAGGACATTGGTTGAAGGCAGAAGACTCTGGATGCGGGCACAGGACATTGGAAGAAGACTCTGCATGTGGGCACAGGACATTGGATGAAGGCAGAAGACTCTGGATGTGGGCACAGGACATTGGAAGAAGGCAGAAGGCTCTGGATGCGGGCACAGGACATTGGAAGAAGGCAGAATAATATGGATGAGGGCACAGGACATTGGTTGAAGGCAGAAAACTCTGGATGCGGGCACAGGACATTGGAAGAAGGAAGAAGACTCTGGATGCGAGCACAGGACATTGGATGAAGGCAGAAGACTCTGGATGCGAGCACAGGACATTGGAAGAAGGCAGAAGGCTCTGGATGCGGGCACAGGACATTGGAAGAAGGCAGAAGACTCTAGATGCAGGCACAGGAAATTGGATGAAGGCAGAAGACTCTGGATGCGGGCACAGGATATTGGAAGAAGGCAGAAGACTCTGGATGCGGGCACAGGACATTGGAAAAAGGCAGAAGACTCTGGATGTAAGTATAGAAGCTTTGAAAAGGTCTGCCTGTCTCTCACTGCATTCTGTACTCTGTACTTGTTTTTTTTTCCTGTTGCTTCTAGACTGTGTCCTGCTACCATCCCGGTGACGCTGTCTTGGTCCCAGTGCCGCCGTCTTGGTGCCAGTGCCGCCGTCTTGGTCCCAGTGCCGCCGTCTTGGTCCCAGTGCCGCCGTCTTGGTCCCAGTGCCGCCGTCTTGGTCCCAGTGCCGCCGTCTTGGTCCCAGTGCCGCCGTTTTGGTCCCAGTGCCGCCGTCTTGGTCCCAGTGGTGCCGTTTATATCTAAGTATAGAAGATGTGAAAATGTCTTTCTGTCTTTGCACTCTGTACTCCGTGCAGATTTTTTATTACATTCCTTGTAGATTAGGTGCTGCTGTCTTAGTCCTAGTCCCGCCGTCTTGGTTCCAGTGCCACCGTCTTGGTCTCAGTGCCGCCGTTTTGGTCCCAGTGGTGCCGTCTATACGTAAGTATAGAAGATGTAAAAATGTCTTTCTGTCTTTGCACTCTGTACTCCGTACGGATTTTTTTTTCATTCCTTGTAGATTAGGTGATGCTCTCTTGGTCCCAGTGCTGCTGTTTTGGTCTCGTTGCTGCTGTCCCGGTGCTGTTCTTCAGTCCATTGTGGTGCCTGCCTGCTGTGTGCTTGGACTACTCCCTGTAATGTAAGTATTGGCGTCCATGTTTTTTTTTTTTTTTGCTAAATTGTGTTTTACTTTTAACAAGTTACATTTGTCTTTTTTTTCTTTCCAGTGCTTCACTTGACTGCTGCCTGCTCAACATGTCCTCCACTGACGGTTCCGAAAGTGTCCATGACACTGATTGTGTAATCACATTTGATTTACTGATTGGTATGTACTGACTGTCAATACTATACATGTGTTAAATCATGTATTTTCTTTATAGGTACCTGACACTGCAGAAGAGCAGGAGCAGTCAAGTGGAAATGATTCTTCCCAGGGTCGTCGGCGTCAAGTTGCTGCGGAGGAAAGACGGGGTGTAAGTATCCTTTATCAGAGTTGTTATTGAATTTGTTTTCATTTTTATTAACAAATTTGTTTTTTTTGTTTTTCATCTACAAGTTCCACAACGCGACATATATAATGACAGACTGATTTAAGATGTGCAAGACCGAGCGTTGTGGGACCTCCGTGATCCGAATCATTCCGACTCTGATCCGACGACTCTGGGAAGAAGTGGCCAGATCGCTGATGGATCATCGGGACCATGTAACACCAAAAGTCAGAAAGGATTTTGGTAAGTATAGCTATTTTGTCCGCCTCTGTTTTTCTGTAAATTTGGCTGTCTTTTAACAAATTTTTTTTCTTCCCCTTTCACAGAGAAGAGAGTAAAAGTTCATTGGCATTCGATGAAGGATTGCTTCAATAAGAACATGAGAGAGGAGATTCGGGTTTGAAGTGGTGCTAGCGCGAAAACTAGGAAAATACAAATATCATAAAGAGCTTTCTTTTCTGAAGCCAGCGCTTGCTCAGCGAACTTGAGTATCTTTTGTGTTGTCTTTCACTATTATTTAATTTTTTCTTTTTTATAATAATCTTTTTTTATTCAATTTCCACACAGAACCTGGAGCAGCACTGCAGAACCTCGATCTTCTTCTGTTGGAGCGGCCCCTCATCGACCAGCCAATGAACCGGAACCATCCCAATCATCCACCAGCGATGCAGCAGCCAGGCAGGCATCACAGGCTGGGGAACAGGAAGCCGGTCCTTCTGGTTTTGCCCTCTGCAACTACTTTACTTGGGTCTGCTGGGCAGAGGGCTTGGGAGACGTCAGTCATGCCCGAGTTTATTCACTTAAGCTTGGTCTTCCAGGCTGGGATGAAGGCGGTTGTGGATAAGATGGAGAGTGGGTTCACTCATGTGAACGCACTCTTCCAAGAAGTCCACAAATGCCTTGACCGCCTGGAAGGCGACCTTAATAGACCGGCACAACATTATATTTCCACTACAGAACAGGGCGTGATGGAAAAACTTAGTCCTGATCTCCAGCTGTTTGTGATGAAGGCCTGTCAGGATGCTTATACCGAGGCCATGCAGAGGTCCCGATATCCGCAGCAGGCACAAAGTTCATCCCTACAGGCCAACAAGCTCCAGGACAGCAGCTGTGGCAGAATCCACCTGCACTGACTCGACAAGGGACTTATCTACCACCACCGCTGGACATTACAACATTGCCAAGAATACCCAGCTTCACCATGCAGCTGAGTGCAGCAGCCCAGCCATTCACATCCCCCACCACACAGCAGAGTGCAGCAGCCCAGCCATCCACCTCCACCAGCTCACAGCCGAGTGCAGCAGCCCAGCCATCCTGTTCCACCATCATGCCGAGTGCAGTAACCCCACACTTCTCCTACACCAACGCAGCAGCAGGGAAAAAAGCAGCAAAAACTAAGCTCCGGAGGAGAAAAACCAGGAAAAAAATATTACATGCACCCCCTCAACACTCACCTCCTAATGTGTCTGTGCTTTCTAGTCTGTCCACACCTTCACTTCGTTCTTTCCCTTCCAATGTTTCAATCCCTTCCAACTTGTTTTACACTCCTAATGTGTCCTCTTCTCCCAATGTATCTGACCCAATCCTCCAATTGTCTTACACTTCCCCTGTAACAACTTCCCCAACCACTCCTAACCTACCATCACAGCCTGACACCCCCGGTCCACTATGTTACTCCCTCCCACAGACCCCAAAAGTAATTCATCATGTTTCCTTTTTTAAAAATAAAAATTGTACATTTTTTATTTCTGTTAGTAAAAATTGTTTTGATTCACAATGTCGGTCTCATTGTGTTTTCTTTATCTCTTTATTTAACCATGTGTGTATTGTTGAGTGAAGTATGAATGGGAGCATCAGTTAAGGTGTTTATTATGTAAGTTAGATTCAAGGTGTTAATATTAGAGTCAGAAAACATTAGAGGTACATAACATTACAAGTACCTAACATTACAGGTACAATTTATTTACAGGTTAAACCATTTCATCTTGCCATGACACACGTCCACTATGAGAAACAAAATAGGCTGCAAATTTATCCCTCATTTGGGCAACTTCGACTGTAGTCCTCAGAGGGTGATGTTGGTAATCCTGCAATGTGGTATTAACAGTTTCCTCAAGTTCAAAGTGGGGTTGCTCTTTTGACAGGATGTAGTTATGCAGGACAACACATGCTTTCACAACCTCATCAATTGTCTCTATTTTTAGATTTCTGGCTGTGCCAAAAATGCGCCATTTAGATGCCAGCAAACCAAAGGCACACTCCACAGTTCTTCATGCCTTTGTCAGTCAGTAGTTGAAAATCCTTTTTTTGTGACTCAAGTCCCAACTTGAGTAGGGTGTTAGGAAGTTGCTAGACATTTGAAAGGCCTCATCCCCAAAAATAACAAACGGCATTGGCGGTCCTTCACTGTTAGGAAGAGGTTGATGAGGGGAAAACTAAAATCATTCCCATACAATCGTTGTCCCATGTCCGAGTTTTTGAAAGTCTGTGAGTTATTTCCTTGTCCAAATGATCCAACGTCAACAAATCAACATTCAACATCTGCAATTGCCATCAGAACAATGGAAAAGTATTTTTTATAACTGAAATACTCAGATCCACTTCCTGCAGGTTTCAGAATCCGAATATGTTTGCCGTCCACAGCCCCCACACAGTTAGGAAAATTACGCACTTAATTGAATTTAGCTGCATTTTTCATCCAGAGTTCAGCTGTGGATTGGGGGAGGAAGTCGGCATGCAGAACATCACACAATGAACAGCAGGTGTCTCCAACAATCCCAGAAAGGGTGGACAATCTAATTCGAAACTGAAAATGTAGAGATTTTAAGGTCTTTCAGGTAGCCAGGAATCTGCGGAACAGACAAAGGAACAAATAAATCTGTACGTGGCTTTTCTAACAATAACAGTACTGACAGGTGTTTGTTGTTCAAAATTATGTACCTTATGGTCACCAACAGATGTTCCTCAGGAGGAATTGCAGTATGTAGTTGGGTGTCCTGCCTGCTGATGTATCCTCGGAAACATTGCAGCAAATCAGCGGAGCTCTGTTGCGACATCCTGGTGTACTCCAAAAACTTTGCCGGGTTTTCACGAAGCTCTGTGTACAATAGTAGGCTCCATGGCTCTGTCGGAGTTCAAAAATGGGGTGTTGCCAAAAGCGACGATGATGTCTTCTCCGTTATTCTCTCCTCCTTTCTTCCTTACAAGCCACAGCGAAAGCAAAGGCCAATTTCAAAGATAAATCCAGTTTCATACTGAAGCTCTCCACTCTCTCCGTCTTGCAGAAGCAGCATCCAGCATCCAAAGGAGCGAATTTCTGCTGTGCAGTGTCTCTATATATAGAAAGCCCATAAGCCAAGCCCATTGGGAAATACTGTACCAATGCGCAGACACAACGCAAATGCTTTAAAAAATGCATGCAATCGCAGCCTTTTTTACATCATGCGTAACAGCATGCAAATAAAAAACACTGCGTACACATTCGTTTGCATGCGCTGCGGACACATACGCAAATGTGAACTTAGCCTAAGTCACATGCTGTCCATTTCCTAGTGATCCTCCTTGAGATAGTTCTACTCCTTCACTAGAGATCAGCTGTGTGTAATTAAACTGATAGGACTTGTTTTGGGAAGGCGCACTCCTGTCTATATAAGGCCTCACAGCTCACAGTGCATGTCAGACCAAATGAGAATCATGAGGCCAAAGAGCTCAGAGACAGAATTGTGGCAAGACACAGATATGGCCAAGGTTACACCACAATTTCTGCAGTACTCAAGGTTCCTAAGAGCACAGTGGCCTCCATAATCCTTAATGGAAGAAGTTTGGGCCACCAGAAGTCTTCCTAGACCTGGACGTCCAGCAAAACTGAGCAATCGTGGGAGAAGAGCCTTGGTGAGAGAGATAAAGAAGAACTCTAAGATCACTGTGGCTGAGCTTCAAAGATGCAGTAGGGAGAGGGGAGAAAGTTCCACAAAGTCACCCATCACTGCAGCCTCCACCAGTCGGGCATTTATGGCAGAGTGGCCCGACGGAAGCCTCTCCTGAGTGCAAGACATATGAAAGCCGCATAGAGTTTGCTAAAAAAAAACACATGAAGCCCAGACTATGAGAAATAAGATTCTCTGGTCTGATGAGATGAAGATAGACCTTTATGGTGATAATTCTAAGCGGTATGTGTGGAGAAAACCAGGCACTGCTCATCACCTGCCCAATACAATCCCCACAGTGAAGCATGTTGGTGGCAGCATCATGCTATGGGGGTGGTTTTCAGCTGCAGGGACAGGATGACTGGTTGCCATTGAAGGAAACATGAATGTGGCCAAGTAACATAGTAACATAGTAACATAGTAAGGCCGAAAAAAGACATTTGTCCATCCAGTTCAGCCTATATTCCATCATAATAAATCCCCAGATCTACGTCCTTCTACAGAACCTAATAATTGTATGATACAATATTGTTCTGCTCCAGGAAGACATCCAGGCCTCTCTTGAACCCCTCGACTGAGTTCGCCATCACCACCTCCTCAGGCAAGCAATTCCAGATTCTCACTGCCCTAACAGTAAAGAATCCTCTTCTATGTTGGTGGAAAAACCTTCTCTCCTCCAGACGCAAAGAATGCCCCCTTGTGCCCGTCACCTTCCTTGGTATAAACAGATCCTCAGCGATCCACAGAGATATCCTGGATGAAAACCTCTTCCAGCGTGCTCTGGACCTCAGACTTGGCCGAAGGTTCACCTTCCAATAAGACAATGACCCTAAGCACACAGCTAAAATAACAAAGGAGCGGCTTCAGACCAACTCTGTGACCATTGCTGACCAACCCAGCCAGAGCCTTGACCTAAACCCAATGCAGCATCTCTGGAGAGACCTGAAAATGGCGTCCACCAACGTTCACCATCCAACCTGACAGAACTGGAGAGGATCTGCAAGGAAGAATGGCCGAGGATCCCCAAATCCAGGGGTGAAAAACTTGTTGCATCATTCCCAAGAAGACTCATGGCTGCAGTAGCTCAAAAGGGGCTTCTACCCAATACTGAGCAAAGAGGCTGAAGACTTATGGCCATGTGATATTTCAGTTTTTCTTTTTTTAATAAATTTGCAAAAATTACTAAATTTCAGGGTTTTTTTCAGTCAAGATGGGGTGCAGAGTGAACATTAATGAGAAAAAAATGAACTTTATTGAATTTACCAAATGGCTACGGTGAAACAAAGAGTGAAAAATGTAAAGGGGTCTGTATACTTTCCGTACCAACTGTATAGAGATGTATGCTATACATACTTCTGCCCAGATGATTAAATAGTAGTGTGGCACATGGGTGTATGACGCATGGTTAAAATAGCTCATGGCAGGGTAGTACATACCAGAGGAGGTGGTGTGCTGATGGAGATGCGTGGTGCCGGACCCTGAAGCGCATTTCGGACCAAGAAGACCTTAGTACCCCTACGCAAAATATATGTTTGTGCCAAATCTGTGCTGTTTACCATGTATCTGCACTGTGTGTTCACCTTTGTGCATCCATTTGCCCTGATACTTGTTTTAGTAAAGGCTACCTTGACATTTCTTTGTCCCTCTACTTTATATTTACCATTTAACCGGTTCTCAGTTCCCCTCCCCCCTTTTCGGTTTTGTCAATTGATCGGAGTGGTTTGCACTCCTGTCCTACTGACACTGTATCAACCCATCTCTTCATGGTAATAGATCTTCAGGTGTCACCATTTGTTCCTTGTACATAGAAGTTTAATTAACTTTCACTGTGTTTTGCTCAGGTTTTCTGTTTTGAAGGACATGGACTTCAAGGTCAGGGAACTTTCCTGGCGACGGCAGTTCGGTAAAGTATTTGGAAATGGTGGTTGTGGCACATCTGGTTCTAGTACGTCCCAGTTTGATGCTACATGTATTTCTTTTACACATTTGTTACACAGGAGAAGAAGGCTCTGATGGAATAGAGCATAAACAATATAGCAGTCAGGTTAGGACTGCACAGCTTGGCTTGGAGCGTAGACTCGGGGCCTGAACTCTTCTTCTGAGTCCATTCATTGCTCTCCTCGCTCTCGGGGATGGTCGGACAGTTCTGCCTTGTTTTTACAATGATTGGTGCGGACTCAGATCACAGACCCCTACAGATCAAAACCAACTGTGGCTACAACATATCAAAAATGTTTTTGAAAAATGCTAATATTTCCTTTTTGCAGGAGTTTTTCGACAGTTTTAATGTGAATCATGGACCTGCTCAGTGAAGTCGGTGACTAATGACGAGCAGCATATAGGGGGATCATGGAGAAAACAGCTGACTGCAGCGATAGGAGCCATATAGTTATCGTCATGTGGCGCAGGGCACACCAGGGAATTGCCATGGTGGGACATACAAGCCATGATGTGCCCCTAGACTGTTCATCCATATCCAGAGGGTGAAGGGGCCACAAATCGGTCCAATTTTGGGTCATCAGCAATACAGGACCCCCCGATCACAGAAGTGACAGTGCACACGAAGCCTTGTGCCATCATCCTGTGTAGTAGAAGCCCTTACCTGCACATGGGACGCACCAGGTAAAAGGATACATGCGCACTCCTCCGCTCCGGGTCCCGATCGCCAGAATCTTCTGCACCGGGTCAAATGCTAAAGCCGTGGGCTGATATGGAAAGCCGTGCCGCACAGTCTGCAAGACAGGACAAGAGCGTTCATGTAGCGGGTGAGACGCGGCCTCGGAAGGTACAGATCATGGTGTAAGTTCACACAGGGCGTTTTTGCTGCGTTGTTTTATGCTAATATTCAGCTGCTTTTTACAGTACCAGCAAAGCCTATGAGATTTCAGAAATCTCGTGCACACACATTGGTTGTTTGTGTGATCAGTATTTTGTGCTTTGCTGCGTTTTTTGGACATAGAGCATGTCACTGCTTTCAGCGTTTTTGCTGCGTTTTTTCACTCATTGACTTGAATGGGTGTTGAAAAAAAGGCAGAAAAGCAGGTATTTTTATTTGCTGCGTTTTTGCTGCTGAAAATCCAAGGACATTACCATGGACAAAGAGAAAAAAAAATGCACCAAAAAAACGCACAAAAGAAACACAGCAAAAACACAACAAATACGCACTAAAAAAAACGCCCCAAAAACGCACCTAAACCTGTGATTCTGACGCAGCTTCTTTCCTGCTGAGAAGATCAGATTTTGCTGCAGAAAAAAAGAAGCAGCAAAAACGCCCTGTGTGAACTTACCCTAATACCACATCGAAACAAAATCCCCCGACACCTGCACCATACAGTCACCTCCTGGTACGCCATGTGACCGCTGCGCCAATCATCCTTCACAGCACCAATCCCAGTATACATAAGCATGTGACCGCTGCAACAATCATCCTTCATAGCACCAATCCCAGTATACATAAGCATGTGACCGCTGCAACAATCATCCTTCATAACAGTGATCCCAGTATACATAAGCATGTGACCGCTGCGCCAATCATCTTTCATAGCAGCGATCCCAGTATACATAAGCATGTGACCGCTGCGCCAATCATCCTGCATAGCAGCGATCCCAGTATACATAAGCATATGACCGCTGCAACAATCATCCTTCATAGCAGCGATCCCAGAACATATAAGCATATGACCGCTGCGCCAATCATCCTTCATAGCAGCGATCCCAGAACATATAAGCATGTGACCGCTGCGCCAATCATCCTGCATAGCAGCGATCCCAGTATACATAAGCATATGACCGCTGCAACAATCATCCTTCATAGCAGCGATCCCAGAACATATAAGCATATGACCGCTGCGCCAATCA
The DNA here is from genome assembly GCF_032444005.1 of Ranitomeya imitator. Taxonomy (NCBI): domain Eukaryota; kingdom Metazoa; phylum Chordata; class Amphibia; order Anura; family Dendrobatidae; genus Ranitomeya; species Ranitomeya imitator. The sequence goes on along the minus strand of NC_091284.1, from coordinate 11,405,094 downwards.
TCCTTCATAGCAGCGATCCCAGAACATATAAGCATGTGACCGCTGCGCCAATCATTCTCCACAGCAGCGATCCCAGTACATATAAGCATGTGACCGCTGCGCCAATCAACGTTCACAGAAGCGATCCCAGTACATACAGTATAAGCATGCGACCGCTCCACACAGTGTGGGTCAGACCCAGTGTGTAGCGATATCAGTGTGTATATGAGCCGATGTGTAACTGACAAACCAGGGACAGATGCAGACAAAATAACTGGACCTATTGTTCACCCGAAGAACCATACCAGGACCATCATATTATGACTCATGGACACCATAGAAGGAAGCCCCTCACTGAGGACCCCTCCATGTGTTCAGATGTATAATACAGGAGGTAACTCAGGATCAGTAATGTATGTACACAGTGACTGCACCAGCAGAATAGTGAGTGCAGCTCTGGGGTATAATACAGGATGTAACTCAGGATCAGTAATGTAATGTATGTACATAGTGACTGCACCAGCAGAATAGTGAGTGCTGCTCTGGGGTATAATACAGGATGTAACTCAGGATCAGTAATGTAATGTATGTACACAGTGACTGCACCAGCAGAATAGTGAGTGCAGCTCTGGGGTATAATACAGGATGTAACTCAGGATCAGTAATGTATGTACACAGTGACTGCACCAGCAGAATAGTGAGTGCAGCTCTGGAGTATAATACAGGATGTAACTCAGGATCAGTAATGTATGTACACAGTGACTGCACCAGCAGAATAGTGAGTGCAGCTCTGGAGTATAATACAGGATGTAACGCAGGATCAGTAATGTATGTACACAGTGACTGCACCAGCAGAATAGTGAGTGCAGCTCTGGAGTATAATACAGGATGTAACTCAGGATCAGTAATGTATGTACACAGTGACTGCACCAGCAGAATAGTGAGTGCAGCTCTGGAGTATAATACAGGATGTAACGCAGGATCAGTAATGTATGTACACAGTGACTGCACCAGCAGAATAGTGAGTGCAGCTCTGGGGTATAATTCAGGATGTAACTTAGGATCAGTAATGTAATGTATGTACACAGTGACTGCACCAGCAGAATAGTGAGTGCAGCTCTGGAGTATAATACAGGATGTAACTCGGGATCAGTAATGTATGTACACAGTGACTGCACCAGCAGAATAGTGAGTGCAGCTCTGGAGTATAATACAGGATGTAACGCAGGATCAGTAATGTATGTACACAGTGACTGCACCAGCAGAATAGTGAGTGCAGCTCTGGGGTATAATACAGGATGTAACTCAGGATCAGTAATGTAATGTATGTACACAGTGACTGCACCAGCAGAATAGTGAGTGCAGCTCTGGGGTATAATACAGGATGTAACTTAGGATCAGTAATGTAATGTATGTACACAGTGACTGCACCAGCAGAATAGTGAGTGCAGCTCTGGGGTATAATACAGGATGTAACTCAGGATCAGTAATGTATGTACATAGTGACTGCACCAGCAGAATAGTGAGTGCTGCTCTGGGGTATAATACAGGATGTAACTCAGGATCAGTAATGTAATGTATGTACACAGTGACTGCACCAGCAGAATAGTGAGTGCAGCTCTGGGGTATAATACAGGATGTAACTCAGGATCAGTAATGTATGTACATAGTGACTGCACCAGCAGAATAGTGAGTGCTGCTCTGGGGTATAATACAGGATGTAACTCAGGATCAGTAATGTAATGTATGTACACAGTGACTGTACCATCAGAATAGTGAGTGCAGCTCTGGGGTATAATACAGGATGTAACTCAGGATCAGTAATGTATGTACACAGTGACTGCACCAGCAGAATAGTGAGTGCAGCTCTGGATGTAACTCAGGATCAGTCCAGTGAGTGGCTAGACAATTTATAACACGTAATAATCTGTTTTTCCAGTGCAGTCAGGATGAGAGGAGCGGCCATGACCATAAATACATCCAGACATTAATAATCCATTTACTGCCACTTAAAAGGAATGATTTGCACTTAAATAACTAAAAAACTGAAAAGTGGAATAGGCACAGAAATGCTACGTCCTGATTTATGTGCAGCTGAATTAATTCCTTATTGATTTATTACAATGATTATGATGAATATTTCTCAATAATGGCCGCACAGCGCTCATACACAGGACACATGGCTAAAAGGTGAAGACACTTGACATTCGTCACGTCTGGAGATGTTAGTGAATGCACAGGATGTATTCGCACCTCTCGGTGTCTCTCATTGCTGTCGTTGCTATTACAAGACTGTTACCAGCACAGCTCACCAGGGCTCAATCAATATCTCACCGGAGTGATGCCACTCTGCCCCATCAGCCCTTCTCATGGGGTGCAGTCCTCCCGTAAGGCGGGTGCACTGTCACCCCTCATTGCAGGCTCTGCCACACCAGCCATTGGCCAGAATCAAGCAATCATGTATCCCATCTGTTTAACCCTAGAATTGCTGTGGTGAAGAGAATCCACTGCATCATCAGAAGATCGAGTCACCGGGTTTCCCAGTGACATTTTGGGGGATCCTATGTACATTGCCATGAAGCCTAGAGAGGCGCCAGGGCTGTCGGTGTATGGAGGCTGCTTTTATGGCACGCCAGGTATTATAATAGCGCCACAAATAATTATGTATTGGAATATTGGAAGAATATTATGCAACCCCAATTCCCAAGAAGTAAGGCCACTGTGTAAAACGAAAAGAAAACCAGAATGCAATGATTTGGAAATATCTTATGTCCACACTTTATCACTCACATCACACGTTGGACATTTATCTGTCTCATTTGCAAAAATTATCTTATTTAGAAATTGATGACAGCGTCAAATCTCACAATAGTTGGGACACCAACAAAACGCTGGAAAAGCAAATGGTGTAAAGAAAAACAGGAGAGGGTCAACGTCCAACTAAGTCACATGACTGTGTATAAGGAGCATGTGAGAGAGGCAGAGTCTCTCCGGAGTAAAGATGGTCGGAGGTCACCAATCCGAGAACAGCTGAGGATAAAAACTATGGAACAACTTCAGAGAAGTGTTCCTCAATGTAAAATAGCAAAGACTGAATATCCCCATCTATATCAGAAATATTATCAGAGGAGTCAGGGATTCCGGAGAAATCAACGCGCACAAGGTACAAGGCCTCAGTATTGGAGGCTCAGGATCTCCGGGCCCTCAGGCCACACTGCATTATATATGAAAATCACTGCATGGGAGAAGGAATAATCCAGAAAGCATTGTATGTGATCACAGGTAGCCGTACCATCCACAAATACAAGTGACCACTCCATGCTGTAAGGAAGAGGCCAAATAACAGCAAAATCCAGAAACACTGCTGTCTTTTCTGAGACAAAGCTCATTATAATGGAAGGAAGCAAAATGGCAAACTGTTCTGGGTTTTGTGTCCTGCAGACTTAGGAGGAGAGGGACCATCCAGCTTGTTATGGAGGAGAGAGACCATCTGGTTCCTAATCGAGGCGATGGACCATGCAGCTTGTTATGGGGAAAGAGGCCATCCTGCTTGTTATCAAGGAGAGGACCAACTAGCTTGTTATGAGGAGAGGGACCATGCATCTTGTTATCGAGAAGGACCATCTAGCTTGTTATTGAGGAGAGGGACCGTGCAGCTTGTTATGGGGAAAGAGGCCATCCTGCTTGTTATCAAGGAGAGGACCAACTAGCTTGTTATGAGAGGGACCATGCATCTTGTTATCGAGGAGAAGGACCATCTAGCTTGTTATTGAGGAGAGGGACCGTGCAGCTTATTATCAATGAGAGGGTCCATCTAGCTTGTTATGGAAGAGAGGGATCATCTAGAAGAGTCTAAGGGATGAACCAGTTGCCTGCAGGCCGGACCTTTCACCAATAGAAAACATTTTACGCATTATAAAACAAAACATCCATCAAAGACCCCGAACTGAGGAGCAGTGAGAATCCGACATCAAACAAGAAGGGGACAATGTTCCTCTCCCAAAACTCCAACCATTGCCTCCTCACCTCTTGAGTTTTACAGACAGTTGTAAGTTAAAGAGGGGACACTTCACAATGGTGGACATGGCTGGGGCACAATGATGGAAGCGGCCAGGGCATGATGGCGGATGCGACCTGGGCGAGTACGATGCTGGACGCAGCTGTGCATGAGAATGGACACAACCCAGGGACAATGGTGGACACGGCCCAGGAACGATGGTGGACACGGCCCAGGAACGATGGTGGACACGGCCCAGGAACGATGGTGGACACGGCCCAGGAACAATGATGGACACGGCCCAGGAACAATGGTGGACACAGCCCAGGAACAATGGTGGACACGGCCCAGGAACAATGGTGGACACAGCCCAGGAACAATGGTGGACACGGCCCACGAATAATGGTGGACACGGCCCAGGACTGATGGTGGACACGGCCCAGGACTGATAGTGGACATGGCCCAGAACTGATGGTGGACACGGCTCAGGAACGATGGTGGACACGGCCCAAGACTGATGGTGGATACGGCCCAGGAAAGATGGTGGACACGGCCCAGGAACAATGGTGGACACGGCCCAGGAACGATGGTGGACACGGCCCAGGAACAATGGTGGACACGGCCCAGGAACAATGGTGGACACGGCCCAGGAACAATGGTAGACACGGCCCAGGAACAATGGTGGAAACCGCCCAGGAACGATGGTGGACACGGCCCAGGAACGATGGTGGACACGGCCCAGGAAGGATGGTGGACACGGCCCAGGAACGATGGTGGACACGGCCCAGGAACTATGGTGGACACGGCCCAGGAAGGATGGTGGACACGGCCCAGGAACAATGGTGGAAACCGCCCAGGAACGATGGTGGACACGGCCCAGGAACGATGGTGGACACGGCCCAGGAAGGATGGTGGACACGGCCCAGGAAGGATGGTGGACACAGCCCAGGAACGATGGTGGACACGGCCCAGGAACGATGGTGGACACGGCCCAGGAAGGATGGTGGACACGGCCCAGGAACGATGGTGGACACGGCCCAGGAACGATGGTGGACACGGCCCAGGAACGATAGTGGACACGGCCCAGGAAGGATGGTGGACACGGCCCAGGCACAACTGCTCTGAGATGTGTCAAAGCCATTAATATCTAAATGAGGTAATGTTTTCATATGAAATGGAAAAATGTCCAATATCAACTTCTGATCTGTTCTCTGTTCTGTGTGATAAAATATGAAGATAAAAGCTTTCCAGATTATTTATTTTTATTGCTTTTTTTTTTTACATTTCACACAGCCGCCAAACTTTTGTGGATTTGGGTTTGTACATCCTGGAGTATACATGAACATACACACATAGACCTCTGCACACGTCACCTGAGAGGTACAAATGACAATGCTGAAAAGCGCTTTTTTCTGTCTTAATATGTAAAATAAACTGATATAACTGATGCATTCGTAGCCTTACATAGTGTCCCATCATGCGGCACCACAAGGCACTCCGCCCTTGGCCATGACAGGATACTGTTCGTCCTTTTAAATCTAATATTGGGGTTCTTGTATCTTACACGTCTGGGCACCCCTGGAGGAGTAGCGGCAGCAGACGCTGGCACCCAGCTGCTCCCTTGATGGCGCCTGGACGGTGCTCTGTGCCCACATGAAGCATGACATGACCCCCGGGGACGGCATCCTATTACATAAAGGAAGACATATTCAGACTCCTGTACAATAACGAGATTCATGTTAGATTCCAGCTGAAGAGGAGCCTGAGCGCGACGGTCAAAAGCCCCAGCGTAAATTTAGAGCATTACTGGACTAAAAATAGCCGGCGCTGGGAAGCGTCTTCAGCAGATCTGGTGGAGGGAGCGGGACGGCATAAAAGCGCTGCCTCACTAATTGCTTACATTTATTCATGAGCACGAGACGCGGTATACCTGGTCCGAAATGGCGCAGACGGGACCGACCGCGGCTCACAAAAGTGATTCATGGAGCACATTAATGATGGCTCACATTAAGGAGGATTTCATTTATTCGTGCAAGGAATGAAGGAAGAGGCTGCACAGTGTCACCCTGCTGGCACTACTGCCCGCCACCTCCACATAATGTCCCCCAACACGAGACTGATCCCGACCACTGGTGCCCCCCACTGATATATGTAGCGTGCATGGAGTCAGGACCACACAGCGCCATGCAGTATAGTGGCCGTTCTCAGTACTGCAGCTCGGCTCGCATTGAAGTAACTGGGATCTGAGCGGCTGAACCTGACAATGACCACTGTGTACGGAGCTCAGCTGCTCGGTACTGTGCACATTGGGCCGTCGCCGGAGCTCTCAGTCCCCACTGATCAGATACTGATGATTTTGATATGGATCAATGGGGTTTGGCACCGACGTCAGTTCCACAGTCACTTTACCAAGCACTGCTCCATAATTTGCCCTGATTATAGCAGATATGAGCTGTGAACCCGAGGGGCTGTGATGGCAGGCACAGCCACTATAGGATGTATGGGGCAAGGCACGCAAGCGACACAGCCCTGTAAATCAGTTATTTGCTGAGGGAGCCGAGCACTACAAATCTGATTTATTACCTTTATATAGTATTAAAATATGACAATCAAACACATTCTGTGCATCTTACCCCAGAATAGTACTAACTAAGTAATAAACACCATACTGATCCCCCTGCGCTCAACTACTAATCCCCCTGTGCTCCCGTACTGATCCCCCTGCGCTCCCATAGGCTACGTTCAGACTAGCGTTGTGCGCCGCTGCGTCGGCGACGCAACGCACGCAAAAACGCGGCAAAACGCACGCAAAAACGCTGCGTTTTGCGACGCGTGCGTCGTTTTTTGCCGAAAATCGGACGCAAGAAAAATGCAATTTGTTGCGTTTTCTTGGTCCGACGCTTGCGGCAAAAAAGACGCATGCGTCGCAAAACGCAACAAACAAAAACGCATGCGTCCCCCAGGTTAAACATAGGGGCGCATGACGTGTGCGTCGCCCGACGCTAACCCGACGCACACTAGCACAACGCTAGTCTGAACGTAGCCATACTGATCCCCCTGCGCTCCCATACTGATCCCCCTGCGCTCCCGTACTGATCCCCCTGCGCTCCCGTACTGATCCCCCTGCGCTCCCGTACTGATCCTCCTGTGCTCAACTACTGATCCCGGTTGAGATGGTGTGATATGTTATGTGGGTATCATTTTGTGTATATTTATATTTTACTGATTATCATGGTGTTCGCTTGTAGGATGAGTTGTGATTTGCCATCTCATATCCCCCCTCCACACACACACACACACTACTGTACTGTTATCTCTCCACAGGGTCAGTGAATAATGTTGTTTGCTAAAGGTACCTTCACACTAAACGATATCGCTAGCGATCCGTGACGTTGCAGCGTCCTCGCTAGCGATATCGTTCAGTTTGACACGCAGCAGCGATCAGAATCCTGCTGTGATGTCGTTGGTCGGGGCTAGAGGGCCAGCACTTTCTTTGGTCTCTGGCTCTCCTGCTGACATCGCTGAATCGGCGTGTGTGACACCGATTCAGCGATGTCTTCGCTGGTAACCAGGGTAAACATCGGGTTACTAAGCGCAGTGCCGCGCTTAGTAACCCGATGTTTACCCTGGATACCATCCTAAAAGTAAAAAAAAACAAACGCTACATACTTACCTTCCGCTGTCTGTCCCCGGCGCTGTGCTTTCCTGCACTCACTGTGAGCACAGCAGCCGGAAAGCAGAGCGGTGACGTCACCGCTGTGCTCACAGCCAGTACAGAGAAGCAGAGCGCCGGGGACAGACAGCGGAAGGTAAGTATGTAGTGGTTGTTTTTTTTTACTTTTAGGATGGTATCCAGGGTAAACATCGGGTTACTAAGCGCGGCCCTGCGCTTAGTAACCCGATGTTTACCCTGGTTACCGGCATCGTTGGTCGCTGGAGAGCGGTCTGTGTGACAGCTCTCCAGCGATCAAACAGCGACGCTGCAGCGATCCGGATCCTTGTCTGGATCGCTGCAGCGTCGTTTAGTGTGAAGGTACCTTTATATGCTAACGACATATTGAACTAGCTTGTTGAAACAATGAGCCCATGTGACCCATCCCCCTGACCTGTGAATGAGGAGAGGGACTTGTAAATATCAGGGAGGTGACAGAGATCAGTCCTGTGTGGAATGATGATGTGTTCACAGCATCTCAGAGAGAAAGAAGAGTATATGGACTAGGCTATCCTCTGTCTGCTGGATTGTTGGACTTTTATCCTGTTACTTAACCCCTTCAAGACCCAGCCTATTTTGACCTTAAAGACCTTGCCGTTTTTTGCAATTCTGACCAGTGTCCCTTTATGAGGTAATAACTCAGGAACGCTTCAACGGATCCTAGCGGTTCTGAGATTGTTTTTTCGTGACATATTGGGCTTCATGTTAGTGGTAAATTTAGGTCAATAAATTCTGCGTTTATTTGTGATAAACACGGAAATTTGGCGAAAATTTTGAAAATTTCGCAATTTTCACATTTTGAATTTTTATTCTGTTAAACCAGAGAGATATGTGACACAAAATAGTTAATAAATAACATTTCCCACATGTTTACTTTACATCAGCACAATTTTGGAAACAAAATTTTTTTTTGTTAGGAAGTTATAAGGGTTAAAATTCGACCAGCGATTTGTCATTTTTACAACGAAATTTACAAAACCATTTTTTTTAGGGACCACCTCACATTTGAAGTCAGTTTGAGGGGTCTATATGGCTGAAAATACCCAAAAGTGACACCATTCTAAAAACTGCACCCCTCAAGGTACTCAAAACCACATTCAAGAAGTTTATTAACCCTTCAGGTGCTTCACAGCAGCAGAAGCAACATGGAAGGAAAAAATGAACATTTAACTTTTTAGTCACAAAAATTATCTTTTAGCAACAATTTTTTTATTTTCCCAATGGTAAAAGGAGAAACTGAACCATGAAAGTTGTTGTCCAATTTGTCCTGAGTACGCTGATACCTCATATGTGGGGGTAAACCACTGTTTTGGCGCATGGCAGGGCTTGGAAGGGAAGGAGCGCCATTTGACTTTTTGAATCAAAAATTGGCTCCACTCTTTAGCGGACACCATGTCACGTTTGGAGAGCCCCCGTGTGCCTAAATATTGGAGCTCCCCCACAAGTGACCCCATTTTGGAAACTAGACGCCCCAAGGAACTTATCTAGATGCATAGTGAGCACTTTGAACCCCCAGGTGCTTCACAAATTGATCCGTAAAAATGAAAAAGTACTTTTTTTTCACAAAAAAATTCTTTTAGCCTCAATTTTTTCATTTTCACGTGGGCAACAGGATAAAATGGATCCTAAAATGAGTTGGGCAATTTCTCCTGAGTACACCAATACCTCACATGTGGAGGTAAACCACTGTTTGGGCACATGGTAAGGCTCGGAAGGGAAGGAGCGCCATTTGACTTTTTGAATGAAAAATTATTTCCATCGTTAGCGGACACCATGTCGCGTTTGGATAGCTCCTGTGTGCCTAAACATTGGCGCTCCCCCACAAGTGACCCCATTTTGGAAACTAGACCCCCCAAGGAACTAATTTAGATGCCTAGTGAGCACTTTAAACCCTCAGGTGCTTCACAAATTGATCTGTAAAAATGAAAAAGTAATTTTTTTTCACAAAAAAATTCTTTTCGCCTCAATTTTTTCATTTTCACATGGGCAGTAGGATAAAATGGATCATAAAATTTGTTGGGCAATTTCTCCCGAGTACGCCGATACCTCATATGTGGGGGTAAACCACTGTTTGGGCACTCGGCAGGGCTCGGAAGAGAAGGCGCGCCATTTGACTTTTTGAATGGAAAATTAGCTCCAATTGTTAGCGGACACCATGTCGCGTTTGGAGAGCCCCTGTGTGCCTAAACATTGGAGCTCCCGCACAAGTGACCCCATTTTGGAAACTAGACCCCCCAAGGAACTTATCTAGATGCATATTGAGCACTTTAAACCCCCAGGTGCTTCACAGAAGTTTATAACGCAGAGCCATGAAAATAAAAAATAATTTTTCTTTCCTCAAAAATGATTTTTTAGCCTGGAATTTCCTATTTTGCCAAGGATAATAGGAGAAATTGGACCCCAAATATTGTTGTCCAGTTTGTCCTGAGTACGCTGATACCCCATATGTGGGGGTAAACCACTGTTTGGGCGCACGGCAGGGCTCGGAAGGAATGGCACGCCATTTGGCTTTTTAAATGGAAAATTAGCTCCAATCATTAGCGGACACCATGTCACGTTTGGAGAGCCCCTGTGTGCCTAAACATTGGAGATCCCCCAGAAATGACACCATTTTAGAAACTAGACCCCCAAAGGAACTAATCTAGATGTGTGGTGAGGACTTTGAACCCCCAAGTGCTTCACAGAAGTTTATAACGCAGAGCCATGAAAATAAAAAAAAAAATTATTTTCTCAAAAATGATCTTTTAGCCTGCAATTTTTTATTTTCCCAAGGGTAACAGGAGAAATTTGACCCCAAAAGTTGTTTTCCAGTTTCTCCTGAGTACGCTGATACCCCATATGTGGGGGTAAATCACTGTTTGGGCACATGCCGGGGCTCGGAAGTGAAGTAGTGACGTTTTGAAATGCAGACTTTGATGGAATGCTCTGTGGGCGTCACGTTGCGTTTGCAGAGCCCCTGATGTGGCTTAACAGTAGAAACCCCCCACAAGTGACCCCATTTTGGAAACTAGACCCCCAAAGGAACTTATCTAGATGTGTGGTGAGCACTTTGAACCCCCAAGTGCTTCATAGAAGTTTATAATGCAGAGCCGTGAAAATAATAAATACGTTTTCTTTCCTCAAAAATAATTATTTAGCCCAGAATTTTTTAATTTTCCCAAGGGTAACAGGAGAAATTTGACCCCAATATTTGTTGTCCAGTTTCTCCTGAGTACGGTGATACCCCATATGTGGGGGTAAACTACTGTTTGGGCACATGCCGGGGCTTGGAATTGAAGTAGTGACGTTTTGAAATGCAGACTTTGATGGAATGCTCTGCGGGCGTCACGTTGCGTTTGCAGAGCCCCTGATGTGCCTAAACAGTAGAAACCCCCCACAAGTGACCCCATTTTGGAAACTAGACCCTGAAAGGAACTTATCTAGATGTGTGATGAGCACTTTGAACCCCCAAGTGCTTCATAGAAGTTTATAATGCAGAGCCGTGAAAATAATAAATACGTTTTCTTTCCTCAAAAATAATTATTTAGCCCAGAATATTTTATTTTCCCAAGGGTTACAGGAGAAATTGGACCCCAAAAGTTGTTGTCCAGTTTCTCCTGAGTACGCTGATACCCCATATGTGGGGGTAAACCACTGTTTGGGCACACGTCGGGGCTCAGAAGGGAAGTAGTCACTTTTGAAATGCAGACTTTGATGGAATGGTCTGCGGGTGTCACGTTGCGTTTGCAGAGCCCCTGGTGTGCCTAAACAGTAGAAACCCCCCACAAGTGACCCCATTTTAGAAACTAGACCCCCCAAGGAACTTATCTAGATATGTGGTGAGCACTTTGAACCTCCAAGTGCTTCACAGACGTTTACAACGCAGAGCCGTGAAAATAAAAAATCATTTTTCTTTCCTCAAAAATTATGTTTTAGCAAGCATTTTTTTATTTTCACAAGGGTAACAGGAGAAATTGGACCCCAGTAATTGTTGCGCAGTTTGTCCTGAGTATGCTGGTACCCCATATGTGGGGGTAAACCACTGTTTGGGCACACGTCAGGGCTCGGAAGTGAGGGAGCACCATTTGACTTTTTGAATACGAGATTGGCTGGAATCAATGGTGGCGCCATGTTGCGTTTGGAGACCCCTGATGTGCCTAAACAGTGGTAACCCCTCAATTCTAACTCCAACACTAACCCCAACACACCCCTAACCCTAATCCCAACTGTAGCCATAACCCTAATCACAACCCTAACCCCAACACACCCCTAACCACAACACTAACCCCAACACACCCCTAACCCTAACCACAACCCTAATTCCAACCCTAACCCTAAGGCTATGTGCCCACGTTGCGGATTCGTGTGAGATATTTCCGCACCATTTTTGAAAAATCTGCGGGTAAAAGGCACTGCGTTTTACCTGCGGATTTTCCGCGGATTTCCAGTGTTTTTTGTGCGGATTTCACCTGCGGATTCCTATTGAGGAACAGGTGTAAAACGCTGCGGAATCCGCACAAAGAATTGACATGCTGCGGAAAATACAACGCAGCGTTCCCGCGCGGTATTTTCCGCACCATGGGCACAGCGGATTTGGTTTTTCATATGTTTACATGGTACTGTAAACCTGATGGAACACTGCTGCGAATCCGCAGCCAAATCCGCACCGTGTGCACATAGCCTAATTCTAAAGGTATGTGCACACGCTGCGGAAAACGCTGCGGATCCGCAGCAGTTTCCCATGAGTGTACAGTTCAATGTAAACCTACGGGAAACAAAAATCGCTGTACACATGCTGCGGAAAAACTGCACGGAAACGCAGCGGTTTACATTCCGCAGCATGTCACTTCTTTGTGCGGATTCCGCAGCGGTTTTACAACTGCTCCAATAGAAAATCGCAATTGTAAAACCGCAGTGAAATGCGCAGAAAAAAACGCGGTAAATCCGCCATAAATCCGCAGCGGTTTAGCACTGCGGATTTATCAAATCCGCAGCGGAAAAATCCGCAGAGGACCAGAATACGTGTGCACATTCCTAGCCCTAACCCTACCCCTAACCCTAACCCTAACCCTAGCCCTAACCCTAGCCCTACCCCTAACCCTAACCCTACCCCTAACCCTACCCCTACCCCTACCCCTAACCCTAACCCTACCCCTAACCCTACCCCTAACCCTAACCCTACCCCTATTCTAACATTAGTGGGAAAAAAAAAATTTCTTTATTTTTTTATTGTCCCTACCTATGGGGGTGACAAAGGGGGGGGGTCATTTATTATTTTTTTTATTTTGATCACTGAGATAGATTATATCTCAGTGATCAAAATGCACTTTGGAACGAATCTGCCGGCCGGCAGATTCGGCGGGCGCACTGCGCATGCGCCCGCCATTTTGGAAGATGGCGGCGCCCGGGAGAAGACGGACGGGACCCCGGCTGGATCGGTAAGTATGATAGGGTGGGGGGGGACCACGGGGGGGGGGGATCGGAGCACGGGGGGGGAATCGGAGCGCGGGAGGGGTGGAACGGAGCGCGGGGGGCGTGGAACGGAGCACGGGGGGGCTGGAACGGAGCACGGGGGGGTGGAACGGAGCACGGGGGGGGGTGGATCGGAGTGCAGGGGGGGTGATTGGAGCACGGGGGGGTGATTGGAGCACGGGGCGAGCGGACACGAGCACGGGGGGGAGCGGAGCACAGGGCGGAGGGGAGCCGGAGCAGTGTACCGGCCAGATCGGGGGGGTGGGGGGGCGATCGGAGGGGTGGGGTGGGGGCACACTAGTATTTCCAGCCATGGCCGATGATATTTCAGCATCGGCCATGGCTGGATTGTAATATTTCACCCGTTATAATGGGTGAAATATTACAAATCGCTCTGATTGGCAGTTTCACTTTCAACAGCCAATCAGAGCGATCGTAGCCACGAGGGGGTGAAGCCACCCCCCCTGGGCTAAACTACCACTCCCCCTGTCCCTGCAGATCGGGTGAAATGGGAGTTAACCCTTTCACCCGGCCTGCAGGGACGCGATCTTTCCATGACGCCGCATAGGCGTCATGGGTCGGAATGGCACCGACTTTCATGACGCCTACGTGGCGTCATGGGTCGGGAAGGGGTTAAAGGGAACCTGTCACCCCGTTTTTTCAGATTGAGATAAAAATACTGTTAAATAGGGCCTGCGCTGTGCGTTACTATAGTGTATGTAGTGTACCCTGATTCCCCACCTATGCTGCGAAATACATTACCAAAGTCGCCGTTTTCGCCTGTCAATCAGGCTGGTCAGGTCGGGTGGGCGTGGTCAAATCAGGCTGGTCAGGTCGGGTGGGCGTGGTCACAGCGCTGTTTCTTCCCCAGCTTTACGTTGGTGGCGTAGTGGTGTGCGCATGTCCCAGTGCCGAATCTACTTGCGTACACGTGAAGAAACAGCTCCACGATCTGCGCTATTACTGTCTTCGGTGGGGGCACCATCTTCCTGGGGCCGTGCGTGCGCAGATGGAGTGCTCTGCTGCACGGGGCTTCAGGAAAATGGCCGCGGGATGCCGCGCGTGCGCAGAAGAGATCGCGGCGGCCATTTTCCTGAAGCCGAGTTTGCATAGCTGAGGTGGGACAGTCTGTCCATAGGTCAGCAATCAGCCGTACACTGCACAAATCTGGCCTTTATGGAAGAGTGGCAAGAAGAAAGCCATTTCTCATAGATATCCATAAGTTTAAAGTTTGCAACAAGCCACCTGGGAGACACCAAACATGTGGAAGAAGGTGCTCTGGTCAGATGAAACCAAAATCGAACTTTTTGGCAACAATGCCAAACGATATGTTTGGCGTAAAGGCAACACAGCTCATCACCTTGATCACACCATCCCCACTGTCAAACATGGTGGTGGCAGCATCATGGTTTGGGCCTGCTTCAGCAGGGACAGGGAAGATGGTTAAAATTGATGGGAAGATGGATGGAGCCAAATACAGTACCATTCTTGAAGAAAACCTGTTGGAGTCTGCAAAAGACCTGAGACTGAGACGGAGATTTGTCTTCCAACAAGACAATGATCCCAAACAAAGCAAAATCTCAAAATCTACAATGGAATGGTTCACAAATAAACGTACCCAGGTGTTAGAATGGCCAAGTCACAGTCCAGTCCTCAATCCAATCGAGAATCTGTGGAAAGAGCTGAAATCTGCTGTTCACAAACGATCTCCATCCAACCTCACTGAGCTCGAGCTGTTTGCCAAGGAAGAACGGGCGAGAATTTCAGTCTCTCGATGTACAAAACTGATAGAGACAAACCCCAAGAGACTTGTAATCGCAGCAAAAGGGGCGCAACAAAGTATTGTTACAGGGGCCGAATAATATTGCACGCCCCACTTTTCAGTTTTAGAATTTCCACAAAAATTTAAAATAACCAATAAATTTCGTTCAACGTCACAATTGTGTTCCACTTGTTGCTGACTCTTCACCAAAAATTTACATTTGGTATCTTTATGTTTGAAGCATGATATGTGGGAAAAGGTTGGAAAGTTCCAGGGGGCCGAATACTTTCGCAAGGCACTTATAACAAAATATTGAGATGAACTTTTGTTAATGACCAACTACTTATTTTCCACCATAATTTGCAAAATAAATCAGACAATGTGATTTTCTGGATTTATTTTCTCATTTTGACTCTCATAGTTGTGGTCTACCTACGATGTCAATTACAGGCCTCTCTCATCTTTTTAAGTGGGAGAACTTAACCCCTGTGCTTCATGTTAACTGACATTACAAAGCTAACACCAACCCCAATACTATTACCCCATTGCCACTGCACCAGGGCAAGTGGGAAAAGCGGAGACTAAGCACTAGTATTGGCACATCTTATGGACGCGCCATTTCTGGGGCATCTGTTATGATCCGGTGGTTTGGACAAATAATGGACCTGATAGTTACTGATAATAAGGACGAGCTCTGGGACGTGGGAACTCTGCTGACCGCAATCCCTAAACCTATCAAAACACACTAGAAATAGCCGTGTATTGCGCCTAACGCTCCCTATGCAACTCGGCACAGCCTAAGAAACTAGCTAGCCCTGAAGATAGAAAAATAAAGCCTACCTTGCCTCAGAGAAATTCCCCAAAGGAAAAGGCAGCCCCCCACATATAATGACTGTGAGTAAAGACGAAAATACAAACACAGAGATTAAATAGATTTAGCAAAGTGAGGCCCGACTTACTGAACAGACCGAGGATAGAAAAGGTTACTTTGCGGTCAGCACAAAAACCTACAAAAGACCACGCAGAGAGTGCAGGGAAAAATACCTTCCGCACCGACTCACGGTGCGGGAGGCGCCCCTCTGCGTCCCAGAGCTTCCAGCAAGCAAGGCAATATTGACAAAAGCAAGCTGGACAGAAAAAATAGCAAACAAGCAAAATAGCACAGAGGAACTTAGCTTCTGCTGGAGCAACAGGAACTCAGAACGATCCAGGAGCGAACTAGAGCCATAGTACAACATTGACAGCTGGCATGGGGCAAAGATCTAAGTGGAGTTAAATAGAGCAGCCCACTAACGAATTAGCCTCGTCACCTGTGGAAGGAAACTCAGAAACACCCACAGGCACCAGAGAAAGTCCATGGACAGAACCAGCCGAAGTACCATTCATGACCACAGGAGGGAGCCTGACAACAGAATTCACAACAGGCATCTGAGGGATGATGTTCTTAGTCTGGGAGGGGGCCAATATCCATGACCCCTTCCTAGGCTATCAATATCTAGCCGTAGCTGTCTGCGCAGTTTCTGCTGGATATTAATAATAGGGGGGGAAACACGTAATTTTTTTTTGGGGGGGGGGGCAACCCTTGTTAATAACCATCAAAGGGTAAGTAGACAGCTGTGAGCTGATATTAATAGCCTGGGAAGTTCCATGATTATTACCCCCTTCCCAGACTATAAACATCAGCCCCCGGCTGTCGACTTCCACTCAACTAGTTGTGAAAACTCAAGGGGACCCAAAGCCATTGTTTTTTATTCTTTCTGTATATCTTTTCTATTCTGAAGGTTCACTCTGTAAATTTGCTGTACTGGGGTAATGAAATTTGGGGTTGCCTATGAGATGGATGTGTAAAAATCGCACGGTACACAAGTGCCGTATTTTTTTTTCGCACCCATTGACTTGTCTTGCCAAGTTTCGTCAGATATATGCGGCCACTAGCAGCATGCTGCGATTTTATTTTCTCAGTCCAATCTGAACTGATAACAAAATTGCAGATGAACACAGGATCATTGACTAACATTAGTCAGAGTGCAATTCAATTTTCTTATCAGATTGCACGTGTCCATTTTAAACGCAGATGAGAATGAGCCCTTTTACTACAACTCTGCTATTCACCGGAGCTGTCACTCAAGGAGAGCCCACCGGCCAGAAACAAGGAAGTGAAAAGACTACAAGGAGACTGCAGAGCTCAAGAGACAACTGGAGAATACCCTTTTAAGTGTTTCCGGAGAAAAAGGTGAACTCGGGCAAAGAGAGCACCCCTTCCCAATGTAATGGCAGCTTATATCACTCATTACAAAGTGCCGTAAGCATCAGTGATCCTGACACATGGGTGGTGTCATAGAAAATATTGAGATATCTAAAGCCACTAGTGAGGGGGCAGTCACCCCCTACCCTTCCAGTTGAAACAAGAGTTGACAGTCTGAGTCTCTTAGAAATAGACTTGTACAATGGACATAAGGAAGTAGGAAATGATGTGTAGCTGGGAAGTGACAATCCTAACTAAAATGCAGGCAGTTCCTTTTGAACCAAAGGACCCCTGAGGTGCCAAAGGGAAAGTCTACTGTGAGCGAGATGGAAAGCTATAGATTGGACAGGAATTAACATAGGAAAGGCCTTTTAAGTTTTGAAGGGAGGAACGGAGGCAAATATCTAACACGCTTTATAGCAGAGGTGGGGAAGCTCAGGCCCCAGGGCCATTTACGGCCCCCCGATGACCTTTTATCAGGCCCCCCGAGCAGATTTTCAGGGACCACATTTTTGGGCAGGGAGCTGTATTTTGATTACCACCAGCTCATTAATTTCTTCTTGTTCTGTTAGCACACACACGCAGTGTTCACTACTGAGCACAGAAGGGCATGCAATGAAAGATTAGGTCCTGAAACCAGTGCCAGAGTCAGGATTTACTTTGTACGGCCCCGAAGGATGGTATAAATATCCAAATGGCCCTTCACAGAAAAAAGATTCCCCACCCCTGCTTAGGAGATACCCTCTAGAGACCGCTATTGTTCCCTCAGACTTAGTGTCTCAAAAAGAATGTTGTGAATATTGATGTTCGTATAGATTCGATAGTGATAGGACATACATTTTCGACTTCAGGGCTAATTGAGGAAGAATTTGCATGTTTTCTCATAAGTGTAACACCGTCCTATAAGCCCCAAATCAATAGTGTCCGGATCGCTGACAACAGCCATGTCATGTTTACTATCGATGGAAAGGTAAAATCACGATAAAAAACATGGAGGCGATCTCGAACGTCTGCGATCATCAGGAGTGAAGATATCTCATAAGTTGGGAATTTCATAAAATCCTGAAGGGCTGAGAACATCCCACAACCAAGGTGAGATCATCAAGGGGGATGTGTGGGTGTAACTCAGGTGCTGATGAAAGCTTTAGACAAATTATGATCTGTTTTCATGTAGAGAGATACTGTCACGAGTGTGTCACGCCTACCTGGGAGATCTGGGGTAGAAGATCACTACGTATTGTGAATCACAGATCTTCCATTTAGCCTGTGTGTTTGAATCCCATATTAACCCTTTCACGACATGCGCAGTAATAGTACGGCGCATGTCGTGTCTCCCCCTTTGATCTGGGCTCCGGCGGTGAGCCCACATCAAAGTCGCGACATGTCAGCTGTTTTGTACAGCTGACATGTGCGCGCAATAGCGGCGGGTGAAATCGCTATTCACCCGCCACTATTAACCTGTTAAATGCCGCTGTCAAACGCAGACAGCGGCATTTAACCGGCGCTTCCGGCCGGGTACCCGGAAATGATGTCATCGCCGACCCCCGTCACATGATCGGGGGTCGGCGATGCATCAGGAAGGTAACCATAGAGGTCCTTGAGACCTCTATGGTTACTGATGCCGGCCTGCTGTGAGCGCCCCCCTGTGGTCGGCGCTCACAGCACACCTGCATTTCAGCTACATAGCAGCGATCTGATGATCGCTGCTATGTAGCAGAGACGATCGTGCTGTGCCTGCTTCTAGCCTCCTATGGAGGCTATTGAAGCATGGCACAAGTAAAAAAAAAATGTTTTTAAAAATATGAAAAAAATATAACAAAATATAAAAGTTTAAATCACCCCCTTACGCCCCATCCTAAATAAAACAATTAAAAAAAAAAACAAACCTACACGTATTTGGTATCGCCGCGTTCAGAATCGCCCGATCTATCAATAAAAAAAAGCATTAACCTCATCGCTAAACAGCGTAGCGAGAAAAAAATCCGAAACGCCGGAATTACGTTTTTTTGGTGGCCGCGACATTGCATTAAAATGCAATAACTGGCGATCAAAAGAACGTATCTGCGCCGAAATGGTATCATTAAAAACATCAGCTCGGCACGCAAAAAATAAGCCCTCACCTGACCCCAGATCACGAAAAATGGAGACGCTTCGGGTATTGGAAAATGGCACTTTTTTTAAGCAAAGTTTGGAATTTTTTTGCACCACTTGGATAAAAAATAACCTAGACATGTTAGATGTCGATGAACTCGTAGTGACCTGGAGAATCACAATGGCAGGTTAGTTTTAGCATTTAATGAACCTAGCAAAAAAGCCCCAAAAAAACCAAGTGTGGGATTGCACTTTTTTTGCAATTTCACCGCACTTGGAATTTTTTTCCCGTTTTCTAGTAAAAGACATGGTAAAACCAATGGTGTCGTTCAAAAGTACAACTCGTCCTGCAAAAAATAAGCCCTCACATGACCATATTGACGGAAAAATAAAAAGTTATGGGTCTGGGAAGGAGGGAAGTGAAAAATGAAAACGCAAAAACGAAAAAGGGCCGCGACTTGAAGGGGTTAAATGAATTTGGTTTCCTTTGGTGCTGAAGAGGTTAATGACCCTTTCTATGCTGGTCAGAAGCATGCATCTCCATTTCAGCTGCTTCTGATCAGGTCATAACTCTTCCTGAGGAACCTGGTCAGACCCGGTCTGCCCTGGCTGTGAGAGATCTGCTTCCTTGCTCTTAGGAGACGTGTGCTGAATAGGAGTTCATTGTTGCTATTGGAGATTCGTTTTCCTGTGCTGTGTGCTAAAGTTCAGTAGTTGATGTTTGGAGTTGTGGCGTTCGGTAGGTTGCTGTTATACGTGGGTGTTTATCTCCTTGGTCCCTTTTCCTATTTAGTTTGTTCCTCCCAGTCCCTATCCTCCTCCCTATTGTTGGTTAGTGTTTTTGTATGATAGAGGTTTTCTGTCCCTGTTTTGTCTTTGTGTCTCGTTTATGCCTCATGGGGCGGGGGAGGGCACAGATTAGGGTTTTCACAGGAGAATAGTAAGGTCGGAGACTTGGGCCTCTCTGTCCTCCTTACTGAACACCGTCACAGCGTGACACATACATATCAGTGTATGCATGAATCCCGTTCACTGAACGCCTCCAATTAAAGTGCTCTTCTTCGCTGAACTGAATCAGCTCTGTGATTAGTGTAGTAAGTTATTTCGTTAATCCTGTTTTTATGTCATTTTAAATGCTGGATTGTTTTGCCCCCTTTGAAAAATCTTTTATATATTTTTTATAAACACTTCCTATCGTTTTTGATTAAATATAAAATATAACAGTTCTGTTCCTTTAGTTCTGTAACCCGCACCCTGAAGCTGTATACTCCCAGTCCCAGGCCTCCAGTCCAACTGTAGTAGTGTTGGGTTATCGTGGAGTTCACAGTGACCATATCGGGGGTATATACATATATTCCATGCTTTACATAATAACCGGCCTATTAGTGGAAACAGCCTACAACCTCCTCCGTTGACCGTCGGTCAATCACGTAATTGGATGGAAAATAGGGGGCAGCAGAGGGCTGTTCGCTCCAGAGATAAAAGCGGGTGGGTTCGATTATGACCCCACTGGCTGCCATCTTTGACAGATTAGTACAATCTGCGGCAGGGACCCTGGGTCCTTATATCCTTACAGTACTTACGCCTTGTGCACAACACAATAACTAGCAGAAGTCAGAGTTCAGGGTGTAAGGTCCCAGATGGTGAAGGGGTAATATTAGCCAAAGGCTGCATCAAAACACTAATTGTGCATTCTCGCCCCCCACTGCATCATCCCGATCGTACAGGCCTGTATGAGCTGCACTGTGATTGGCTTAGAGCTGATGATATAGCAGGGCACGGCCATAAACTCTTCCTAAGTAATTACAATTTTACCTAATTTCTCTAGACCGCCCGTTATGCCAATATTAGCCCTTTACAACCCTTGCCCACCAGGGATATATTCATTAAACCATTAACTTCCCTAGCTCACCAGGGATCAAAAAATTAACCTATTCACTTTCGTAGACCACCAAGGATGTAATCACTAACAACCATACTGTCCTAACCCACCAGGGTTTTAATCATTAGCTTCTATCCTAGTCTACAAGAGATATAATCATTAAATATTTGATTATCCTAGAACACCAGGAATATAATCACTAAAGCGGCGTTCAGACCTGTAAATAAAAAATAGCATAGATGTGTAGCGCCCCTGAGGGTCCAGTCGCCACAGAGGTACTGCACCTCAGCCAGAGGTACTGCACCTCAGCCAGAGGTACTGCACCTCAGCCAGAGGTGTGGTGCCCCACTCTCGGGTAAGTTAGGGGCACTACCGGGTACCCGCACACTAGCATCCAACACCACACCACTCCAGGCCAGAGGATCTGGTGGACAACATTTAGGGAGGGCACCATCTCAGGCTGGAAGGGGAACTAGGTAGAGGGTGTGGATGGAGGAAGTAGATAAGGGTAGGAGACCTGGAGGTAGAGTGACAGTTGGTAGTGGAGAGCGGTCATGGAAACGGGAGTGAAGTGAAGCAAGTGTGGACAGAGGAGTGACGGAGGGGTCGGAGAGGGGATGCAGGGAGGGAGAAGGGGTCCAAGGGGCCAGGGAAGTGAAGAATAAACCCGTGGCGCCCAAATCCACGCCGACAGTAGTCAGGTGGAGGGACCAGGTGGCAGTGGGGACCGGCCCCAGACTAGTGGAGAGACTGTAGGACTCAGCTAGCGAACCGGAGGCTGGAGTATCTGTATGTGCGACAGCCAAATCGACACACAATCGCTAAAAAGGCAGCCACATAGGGTCAAAGGGACCAGGAGGTCGTTGCCCGACAGACCTGAGGCTGCTGGCTTGGGAAACTGTGTGTGAGGCGCAGGGCAGGAGGGGGTGAGCCAGCACAGAGAGATGACCTGGGAAGGTACACAAGAAGGGGGTCTTGTTATGATCCGGTGACCTTGGAGCCGCATGAAACTTTCTCTGGAGTAGGTGGTAACTGTACTGACCGCAAATCCTGAACTAACACCGCAACTAGCAACTAGAAGTAGCCGTGGGGTGTGCCTAACAAACCCTAGACACCAAGACACAGCCGGAGGACTAAATACCCCTATAGATGGAAATAGGAATTCTACCTTGCCTCAGAGCAGAACCCCAAAGGATAGGCAGCCCCCCACGAATATTGACTGTGAGTAGGAGAGGAAAGACACACGCAGGCAGAAAACAGGATTTAGCAAAAGAGGCCACTCTAGCTAAATAGGAAAGGATATGACAGAATACTAAGCGGTCAGTATTAAAACCCTTCCAAAAATATCCACAGCAGATAATACAAAAAATTCCACCATCTAACTAAAGACGTGGAACGTATATCTGCAACTCCTGAGAATCCAACAAGACTGAGAAAATACTGACACAATCTAAGCTGGACAAGAAAAAACAAATGAATAGCACTGAATTATCAAGCACACAGCATGTGTGCCACAGAAACAAAACCAGACACTTATCTTTGCTGATTTGGCAGCAAGGCAGGAGGAACCAGACAGAGGCCCAACACCTCCCAAAAACCATGGACAACTGGCAAGGACTAATGAATCCTGCACACCTAAATACCCCAGTCAGAACTGAAATCAGCAGATACACCTGACCAGGACTGCAACCCAGGGACAACTGCATTACCACCTACAACCACCGGAAGCCCAAAAGCAGAATTCACAACAGGGTCCCGGAAAAGTGCTCCCAAACTACCCGAGGGCTGGCTGGACCCGGAGGACACAGCACCCGGCTGGTGATTGTAGCCTGAAGACTGTGAGACTGCACCCCGCTGTGTCCTTAGGTTTATTTACTGCGTCACCTGCCCTACAACAGTTTTACCATCATCAAATTAACCCTATAACTGCCCTGGGTCCTGCTCTACCCATCGGCCCCAGTGGACCTGAATCACAGCGTCGGCCATCTATTGCCGAACACCACGGGTGGCGTCACGACTTAATCCCCTATAAACTTTCCCCCTTGCATTTTATTCCACGCCCAGGGCCACGGACCAGGTCACTGCTGCCGTGACATCCCCTGAAGAACTGACCGGCCCGAGTACCCCCAGCTCTAGCGGGCGCTGCAGATGTACTGAAATCAAGGCAGAACACCCCCAGCTATAAGTGCCATGGCTCCACAGTGATATGTGTTAGGACTGGAACCATCGTTGGTCACCAATAATGATCTGATGATACGCCATTCCTGTCACTTGAGGTCTGCCACCAGTCACAGATTGCAGCTGCCATCTTCCTGGTGCACGCGACTAGAGAGGGCTATGCTGGACACACGGGGTTAAAGCGGGTGACTATGCCAATATACCACAGATATTAACTAAGGTTTTGGTGGTTTTTTTGCAGGTTTGGGGCCCCCTTCACTCTGACTTCTCATAGACCACAAGGGAAGTAACATTAAACCTCTTCTCATTGCCCTAGACCACCAGGGTTATAAATATTAACCCCTTCGCTTCCCTAGACCATTAGAGATGCATTCAATAGTACCTTTTACTTCCTCAGGACCACCAGGGATGTATTTATAACCTCTAAAGGATGTTATCTATTGCTGTGAAGAAAAAGAGATGACAGAGAAAAATGTAAGTTGTAGGTGCACAGTTATGCGGAATATTATGGGTAAAGTTGTGTGCTCATTCTCCTCAGCCTCAGAAAGTGCAGCTGCATCCCCCTCCTCCCAGTTTAGCACTTACTGTATCACTGCAGGCCAATGTGTGAACATGCACAGATATTTCATGGGGATATCGTGTGTCGGATGTATTTTCCTGCTCTTTTCTATTTTGTCCCCTGACATGAGCAATGTTTATGGGGGTGTCTACATCGCCTCCAGCGAGTTATCTCAGCTCTCCACTTTAGCAGCAGATAAATCTGTGGGATGTAAAGTAGAGAGTCTCCAGAGATCTTCATCAGACAGCTGCAGCCCCGCAATGACCTAAGCAAACCCAGTAAGAAAACTGAGAGACAAGAGGAAGACACAACTTCTTCTTATACTGGGAGCTCGGGATCACTAGAACTGGAAAATAAAAAGCTTCCAGTACAAGTGACTGGTGAGTGTGCACAAGAACATCCTCATACTACAGCAAGTGGGGGTCGCGTATGGTACCTGATGTGTATGGGATATAGGATGCTGTCTGCACCAGGCCTATGGGCGTCATCAGTGACAGATAAGGTGCTGAAAACTCTTCATACATTGTGGATGATCGATGGCACCAAGCTCCATGTGATGCTCAAAGCTTGGGTTATTTATTATAACCTAACCCTGCATTCTTCTTCTCCACAACTTTATCCCTCACCTGTCCGGTGGGCGCCTTGATTTTCATGATGTTGTTTGATCTTGAATGTTCTCACACAAACCTCTGAGGCCTTCCCCGAACAGCTGTCCTTATACTGACAAGAAATCACACCCAGGTGGAAGCAATGTGCTAATTATGTGACTTCTGTGGGCGATTGGTCTCTCGGGATGTTATTCAGGTGCTTCAGACTTCAGGGGACTGAATACTAATGCAACTTCTAATGTTCAGATTTATATTTTTTTAACTACCGTATATACCCGAGTATAAGCCGAGATTTTCAGCCCATTTTTTTGGGCTGAAAGTCCACCTCTCAGCTTATACTCGAGTCATACCCAGGGGTCGGCCGGGGAGGGGGAGCGGGGGATGTCTAATTATACTCACCTACTCCTGGCGCGGTCCCTGCAGGTCACTGCTTCCCTGGCGCCCCAGCTTCTACCTGTACTGAGCGGTCACATGGTACCGCTCATTACAGTAATGAATATGGACCCCACTCCCATAGAGGTGGAGCCGCATATTCATTACTGTAATGAGCAGTAACGGTGACCGCTCAATACAGGAAGAAGATGCGGCGCCGGGGAACCAGGGACTGCACAGCGCTAAGAGAAGGTGAGTATAACGGGGAGGGGAGCGCAGCGCTGGGGCCATAACGTTTGTGCAGCATTATATGGGGCAAATATCTTTATGGAGCATCTTATGGGGCCATAATCAGCATTTGTGCAGCATTATATTGGGCAAATGTGTCTATGGAGCATCTTATGGGGCCATTATTAACCTTTATACAGGATTATATGGGGCATATTTTAATATGGAGCATCTTATGGGGCCATCATAAACTGTATGGAGCATTATATGGGGCTCCTGATTCAATATGGATATTCAATACTTTTATTGGTATCTATTTTTACTTTTGACATTTACCGGTAGCTGCTGCATTTCCCACCCTAGGCTTATACTCGAGTCATTAAGTTTTCCAGGTTTTTTGTGGCAAAATTAGGGGGGTCGGCTTATACTCGAGAATATACGGTAATTAGAAAACCTCGTATCATTCCCTTTACACTTCATAAATACTTGTTACTTTATGTTCTATCATATAAAATCCTAATATGATATATTTAAGCTTGTGTGTGTAACGTGAGAAACTTTGAAAAAGATCACTAGATATGAAGACTTTTTCAAAACAGTCTATATCAAGTCTAGATCGGCTATGCATGAGATATATGATTCTGTATGTATCAGGTCTAGGTCTGTCAGGTATGAGGTATAGGATGCTGTATGTATCAGGTCTAGGTCTGTCAGGTATGAGGTATAGGATCCTGTATGTATCAGGTCTAGGTCTGCATTGTATGAGGTATAGGATCCTGTATGTATTAGGTCAAGGTCTGTCATGTATGAGGTATATGATGCTGTATGTATCAGGTCTAGGTCTGTCATGTATGAGGTATAGGATAATAATATATAATAATAATTTTTATTTATATAGCGCCAACATATTCCGCAGCGCTTTACAAATTATAGAGGGGACTTGTACAGACAATAGACATTACAGCATAACAGAAATACAGTTCAAAACAGATACCAGGAGGAGTGAGGGCCCTGCTCGCAAGCTTACAAACTATGGGGAAAAGGGGAGACACGAGAGGTGGATGGTAACAATTGCTTTAGTTATTCGGACCAGCTATAGTGTAAGGCTCAGGTGTTCATGTAAAGCTGCATGAACCAGTATGTAGCAGTACAGACACAGAGGGCTAATACTGCATAAAGTGTATGAGAACATGATGCGAGGAACCTTTTTTTTTTTTTTTTTATTATAAATTGGCCACACAGGGATCGTTAGGTTAATGCATTGAGGCGGTAGGCCAGTCTGAACAAATGAGTTTTTAGGGTACGCTTAAAACTGTGGGGATTGGGGATTAATCGTATTAACCTAGGTAGTGCATTCCAAAAAATCGGCGCAGCACGTGTAAAGTCTTGGAGACGGGAGTGGGAGGTTCTGATTATTGAGGATGCTAGCCTGAGGTCATTAGCGGAGCGGAGGGCACGGGTAGGGTGGTAGACTGAGACCAGGGAGGAGATGTAGGGTGGTGCTGAGCCATGGAGTGCTTTGTGGATGAGGGTAGTAGTTTTGTACTGGATTCTGGAGTGGATGGGTAGCCAGTGTAATGACTGGCACAGGGTAGAGGCATCGGTGTATCAGGTCTAGGTCTGTCATGTATGAGGTATAGGATCCTGTATGTATCAGGTCTAGGACCGTCATGTATGAGGTACAGGATGCTGTATGTATCATGTCTAGGTCAGTCATGTATGAGGTATAGGATGCTGTATGTATCAGGTCTAGGTCTGTCATGTATGAGGTATAGGATGCTGTATGTATCAGGTCTAGGACCGTCATGTATGAGGTACAGGATGCTGTATGTATCAGGTCTAGGTCTGTCATGTATGAGGTATAGGATGCTGTATGTATCAGGTCTAGGTCTGTCATGTATGAGGTATAGGATGCTGTATGTATCAGGTCTAGGTCTGTCATGTATGAGGTATAGGATGCTGTATGTATCAGGTCTAGGTCTGTCAGGTATGAGGTATAGGATGCTGTATGTATCAGGTCTAGGTCTGTCATGTATGAGGCATATGATGCTGTATGTATCAGGTCTAGGTCTGTCATGTATGAGGTACAGGATGCTGTATGTATCAGGTCTAGGTGTGTCATGTATGAGGTATAGGATGCTGTATGTATCAGGTCTAGGTCTGTCATGTATGAGGTATAGGATGATATATGTATCAGGTCTAGGTCTGACATGTATGAGGTATAGGATGCTGTATGTATCAGGTCTAGGACCGTCATGTATGAGGTACAGGATCCTCTATGTATCAGGTCTAGGTCTGTCATGTATGAGGTATGGGATGCTGTATGTATCAGGTCTAGGTCTGTCATGTATGAGGTACAGGATCCTGTATGTATCAGGTCTAGGTCTGTCATGTATGAGGTATGGGATCCTGTATGTATCAGGTCTAGGTCTGTCATGTATGAGGTACAGGATCCTGTATGTATCAGGTCTAGGTCTGTCATGTATGAGGTATAGGATGCTGTATGTATCACGTCTAAGTCTGTCATGTATGAGGTATAGGATGCTGTATGTATCAGGTCTAGGTCTGTCATGTATGAGGTATAGGATGCTGTATGTATCAGGTCTAGGTCTGTCATGTATAAGGTATAGGATGCTGTGTGTATCAGGTCTAGGTCTGTCATGTATGAGGTATAGGATCCTGTATGTATCAGGTCTAGGTCTGTCATGTATGAGGTATAGGATGCTGTATGTATCAGGTCTAGGCCTGTCATGTATGAGGTACAGGATGCTGTATGTATCAGATCTAGGTCTGTCATGTATGAGGTATAGGATACTGTATGTATCAGGTCTAGGACCGTCATGTATGAGGTATAGGATGCTGTATGTATCAGGTCTAGGTCTATCATGTATGAGGTATAGGATGCTGTATGTATCAGGTCTAGGTCTATCATGTATGAGGTATAGGATGCTGTATGTATCAGATCTAGGTCTGTCATGTATGAGGCACAGGATGCTGGATGTATCAGGTCTAGACCTGTCATGTATGAGGTATAGGATACTGTATGTATCAGGTCTAGGACCGTCATGTATGAGGCACAGGATGCTGTATGTATCAGGTCTAGACCTGTCATGTATGAGGTATAGGATACTGTATGTATCAGGTCTAGGACCGTCATGTATGAGGCACAGGATGCTGTATGTATCAGGTCTAGGACCGTCATGTATGAGGTATAGGATGCTGTATGTATCAGGTCTAGGCCTGTCATGTATGAGGTATAGGATACTGGGAAACAGAAACCTGTGAAACCCATAAAGGCAACAGGTTTCTGCTAATAACCAAGAAAAATTATCTTTCACAATTGGTGCAGAATCCAACCAGAGGAGCAGCACTTTTAGACCTAATACTATCTAATAGACCTGACAGAATAACAAATCTGCAGGTGGTCGGGCATCTAGGAAATAGCGACCACAATATTGTACAGTTTCACCTGTCTTTCACTAGGGGGACTTGTCAGGGAGTCACAAAAACACTGAACTTTAGGAAGGCAAAGTTTGACCAGCTTAGAGATGCCCTTAATCTGGTAGACTGGGACAATATCCTCAGAAATAAGAATACAGATAATAAATGGGAAATGTTTAAGAACATCCTAAATAGGCAGTGTAAGCGGTTTATACCTTGTGGGAATAAAAGGACTAGAAATAGGAAAAACCCAATGTGGCTAAACAAAGAAGTAAGACAGGCAATTAACAGTAAAAAGAAAGCATTTGCACTACTAAAGCAGGATGGCACCATTGAAGCTCTAAAAAACTATAGGGAGAAAAATACTTTATCTAAAAAACTAATTAAAGCTGCCAAAAAGGAAACAGAGAAGCACATTGCTAAGGAGAGTAAAACTAATCCCAAACTGTTCTTCAACTATATCAATAGTAAAAGAATAAAAACTGAAAATGTAGGCCCCTTAAAAAATAGTGAGGAAAGAATGGTTGTAGATGACGAGGAAAAAGCTAACATATTAAACACCTTCTTCTCCACGGTATTCACGGTGGAAAATGAAATGCTAGGTGAAATCCCAAGAAACAATGAAAACCCTATATTATGGGTCACCAATCTAACCCAAGAAGAGGTGCGAAACCGGCTAAATAAGATTAAAATAGATAAATCTCCGGGTCCGGATGGCATACACCCACGAGTACTAAGAGAACTAAGTAATGTAATAGATAAACCATTATTTCTTATTTTTAGGGACTCTATAGCGACAGGGTCTGTTCCGCAGGATTGGCGCATAGCAAATGTGGTGCCAATATTCAAAAAGGGCTCTAAAAGTGAACCTGGAAATTATAGGCCAGTAAGTCTAACCTCTATTGTTGGTAAAATATTTGAAGGGTTTCTGAGGGATGTTATTCTGGATTATCTCAATGAGAATAACTGTTTAACTCCATATCAGCATGGGTTTATGAGAAATCGCTCCTGTCAAACCAATCTAATCAGTTTTTATGAAGAGGTAAGCTATAGGCTGGACCATGGTGAGTCATTGGACGTGGTATATCTCTATTTTTCCAAAGCGTTTGATACCGTGCCGCACAAGAGGTTGGTACACAAAATGAGAATGCTTGGTCTGGGGGAAAATGTGTGTAAATGGGTTAGTAACTGGCTTAGTGATAGAAAGCAGAGGGTGGTTATAAATGGTATAGTCTCTAACTGGGTCGCTGTGACCAGTGGGGTACCGCAGGGGTCAGTATTGGGACCTGTTCTCTTCAACATATTCATTAATGATCTGGTAGAAGGTTTACACAGTAAAATATCGATATTTGCAGATGATACAAAACTATGTAAAGCAGTTAATACAAGAGAAGATAGTATTCTGCTACAGATGGATCTGGATAAGTTGGAAACTTGGGCTGAAAGGTGGCAGATGAGGTTTAACAATGATAAATGTAAGGTTATACACATGGGAAGAAGGAATCAATGTCACCATTACACACTGAACGGGAAACCACTGGGTAAATCTGACAGGGAGAAGGACTTGGGGATCCTAGTTAATGATAAACTTACCTGGAGCAGCCAGTGCCAGGCAGCAGCTGCCAAGGCAAACAGGATCATGGGGTGCATTAAAAGAGGTCTGGATACACATGATGAGAGAATTATACTGCCTCTGTACAAATCCCTAGTTAGACCGCACATGGAGTAATGTGTCCAGTTTTGGGCACCGGTGCTCAGGAAGGATATAATGGAACTAGAGAGAGTACAAAGGAGGGCAACAAAATTAATAAAGGGGATGGGAGAACTACAATACCCAGATAGATTAGCGAAATTAGGATTATTTAGTCTAGAAAAAAGACGACTGAGGGGCGATCTAATAACCATGTATAAGTATATAAGGGGACAATACAAATATCTCGCTGAGGATCTGTTTATACCAAGGAAGGTGACGGGCACAAGGGGGCATTCTTTGCGTCTGGAGGAGAGAAGGTTTTTCCACCAACATAGAAGAGGATTCTTTACTGTTAGGGCAGTGAGAATCTGGAATTGCTTGCCTGAGGAGGTGGTGATGGCGAACTCAGTCGAGGGGTTCAAGAGAGGCCTGGATGTCTTCCTGGAGCAGAACAATATTGTATCATACAATTATTAGGTTCTGTAGAAGGACGTAGATCTGGGGATTTATTATGATGGAATATAGGCTGAACTGGATGGACAAATGTCTTTTTTTGGCCTTACTAACTATGTTACTATGTTACTATGTTACTATGTATCAGGTCTAGGTCTGTCATGTATGAGGCACAGGATGCTGTATGTATCAGGTCTAGGTCTGTCATGTATGAGGTATATGATGCTGTATGTATCAGGTCTAGGTCTGCCATGTATGAGGAATAGGATGCTGTATGTATCAGGTCTAGGTCTGCATTGTATGAGGTATAGGATGCTGTATGTATCAGGTCTAGGTCTGCATTGTATGAGGTATAGGATACTGTATGTATCAGGTCTATGTCTGCCATGTATGAGGTATAGGATGCTGTATGTATCAGGTGTAGGTCTGTCATGTATGAGGCATATGATTCTGTATGTATCAGGTCTAGGACCGTCATGTATGAGGTATAGGATCCTGTATGTATCAGGTCTAGGTCTGTCATGTATGAGGTATAGGATGCTGTATGTATCAGGTCTAGGCCTGTCATGTATGAGGTATAGGATGCTGTATGTATCAGGTCTAGGTCTGTCATGTATGAGGTACAGGATGCTGTATGTATGAGGTCTAGGTCTGCCATGTATGAGGTATAGGATGCTGTATGTATCAGGTCTAGGTCTGTCATGTATGAGGTATAGGATGCTGTATGTATCAGGTCTAGGTCTGCCATGTATGAGGTATAGGATCCTGTATGTATCAGGTGTAGGTCTGTCATGTTTGAGGTACAGGATCCTGTATGTATCAGGTCTAGGTCTGTCATGTATGAGAAACAGGATCCTGTATGTATCGGTCTGTCATGTATGAGGTATAGGATGCTGTATGTATCAGGTCTAGGTCTGTCAGGTATGAGGTACAGGATGCTGTATGTATCAGGTCTACTGTAGGCCTGTCATGTATGAGGTATAGGATGCTGTATGTATCAGGTCTAGGTCTGTCATGTATGAGGTATAGGATCCTGTATGTATCAGGTGTAGGTCTGTCATGTTTGAGGTACAGGATCCTGTATGTATCAGGTCTAGGTCTGTCATGTATGAGGTACAGGATCCACTATGTATCAGGTCTAGGTCTGCATTGTATGAGGTATAGGATGCTGTATGTATCAGGTCTAGGTCTGTCATGTATGAGGTATAGGATGCTGTATGTATCAGGTCTAGGTCTGTCATGTATGAGGTATAGGATACTGTATGTATCAGGTCTAGGTTTGCCATGTATGAGGTACAGGATGCTGTATGTATCAGGTCTAGGTCTGTCATGTATGAGGTATAGGATCCTGTATGTATCAGGCGCAGGTCTGTCATGTTTGAAGTACAGGATCCTGTATGTATCAGGTCTAGGTCTGTCATGTATGAGAAACAGGATCCTGTATGTATCGGTCTGTCATGTATGAGGTATAGGATGCTGTATGTATCAGGTCTAGGTCTGTCATGTATGAGGCATAGGATACTGTATGTATCAGGTCTAGGTCTGTCATGTATGAGGTATAGGATACTGTATGTATCAGGTCTAGGTCTGTCATGTATGAGGTACAGGATGCTGTATGTATCAGGTCTAGGTCTGTCATGAATGAGGTATAGGATACTGTATGTATCAGGTCTAGGTCTGTCATGTATGAGGCATATGATGCTGTATGTATCAGGTCTAGGACCGTCATGTATGAGGTATAGGATGCTGTATTTATCAGGTCTAGGTCTGTCATGTATGAGGTACAGGATGCTGTATGTATCAGGTCTAGGTCTGCCATGTATGAGGTATAGGATGCTGTATTTATCAGGTCTAGGTCTGTCATGTATGAGGTATAGGATGCTGTATGTATCAGGTCTAGGCCTGTCATGTATGAGGTATAGGATGCTGTATGTATCAGGTCTAGGTCTGCCATGTATGAGGTATAGGATTCTGTATGTATCAGGTCTAGGTCTGTCAGGTATGAGGTATAGGATCCTGTATGTATCAGGTCTAGGTCTATCATGTATGAGGTATAGGATGCTGTATGTATCAGGTCTACTGTAGGCCTGTCATGTATGAGGTATAGGATGCTGTATGTATCAGGTCTAGGCCTGTCATGTATGAGGTATAGGATGCTGTATGTATCAGGTCTAGGTCTGTCAGGTATGAGGTACAGGATGCTGTATGTATCAGGTCTACTGTAGGCCTGTCATGTATGAGGTATAGGATGCTGTATGTATCAGGTCTAGGTCTGTCATGTATGAGGTATAGGATCCTGTATGTATCAGGTGTAGGTCTGTCATGTTTGAGTTACAGGATCCTGTATGTATCAGGTCTAGGTCTGTCATGTATGAGGTACAGGATCCTCTATGTATCAGGTCTAGGTCTGCATTGTATGAGGTATAGGATGCTGTATGTATCAGGTCTAGGTCTGTCATGTATGAGGTATAGGATACTGTATGTATCAGGTCTAGGTTTGCCATGTATGAGGTACAGGATGCTGTATGTATCAGGTCTAGGTCTGTCATGTATGAGGTATAGGATCCTGTATGTATCAGGTGTAGGTCTGTCATGTTTGAAGTACAGGATCCTGTATGTATCAGGTCTAGGTCTGTCATGTATGAGAAACAGGATCCTGTATGTATCGGTCTGTCATGTATGAGGTATAGGATGCTGTATGTATCAGGTCTAGGACCGTCATGTATGAGGTACAGGATCCTCTATGTATCAGGTCTAGGTCTGTCATGTATGAGGTATAGGATACTGTATGTATCAGGTCTAGGTCTGTCATGTATGAGGTATAGGATACTGTATGTATCAGGTCTAGGTCTGTCATGTATGAGGTATAGGATACTGTATGTATCAGGTCTAGGTCTGTCATGTATGAGGCATATGATGCTGTATGCATCAGGTCTAGGACCGTCATGTATGAGGTATAGGATGCTGTATGTATCAGGTCTAGGTCTGTCATGTATGAGGTACAGGATGCTGTATGTATCAGGTCTAGGTCTGCCATGTATGAGGTATAGGATGCTGTATTTATCAGGTCTAGGTCTGTCATGTATGAGGTATAGGATGCTGTATGTATCAGGTCTAGGCCTGTCATGTATGAGGTATAGGATGCTGTATGTATCAGGTCTAGGTCTGCCATGTATAAGGTATAGGATTCTGTATGTATCAGGTCTAGGTCTGTCAGGTATGAGGTATAGGATCCTGTATGTATCAGGTCTAGGTCTATCATGTATGAGGTATAGGATGCTGTATGTATCAGGTCTACTGTAGGCCTGTCATGTATGAGGTATAGGATGCTGTATGTATCAGGTCTAGGCCTGTCATGTATGAGGTATAGGATGCTGTATGTATCAGGTCTAGGCCTGTCATGTATGAGGTACAGGATGCTGTATGTATCAGGTCTAGGTCTGTCTGGTATGAGGTATAGGATCCTGTATGTATCAGGTCTAGGTCTGTCATGTATGAGGTATAGGATGCTGTATGTATCAGGTCTAGGTCTGTCATGTATGAGTTAGAGGATGCTGTATGTATCAGGTCTAGGTCTGTCATGTATGAGGTATAGGATGCTGTATGTATCAGGTCTAGGTCTGTCATGTATGAGGTATAGGATGCTGTATGTATCAGGTCTAGGTCTGCCATGTATGAGGTACAGGATCCTGTATGTATCAGGTCTACTGTAGGTCTGTCATGTATGAGGTATAGGATGCTGTATGTATCAGGTCTGGGTCTGTCATGTATGAGGTATAGGTACAATTACACTGTTCTGGAATGGCCATCCCAGTCCCCAGACCTGAATATCATTGAACATCTGTGGGATCATTTGAAGAGGGCTGTCCATGCTCGGCGACCATCAAACTTAACTGAACTGGAATTGTTTTGTAGAGAGGAATGGTCAAAAATACCTTCATCCAGGATCCAGGAACTCATTAAAAGCTATAGGAAGCAACTAGAGGCTGTTATTTTTGCAAAAGGAGGATCTACTAAATATTAATGTCACTTTTCTCGTGGGATGCCTGTCAAATTTTGTTTGAATGCAGATTGCACATTTTCTGTTAGTACAATAAACCTCATTTCAAGGCAGAAACATTACTGTGTCCAACAGTTATTAGATATATGAAACTGAAATAGCTGTTGCAAAAAAACAAAACATTTTTTATAAAACATTAAGCTTAAGATGAATAGGGGTGCCCAAACTTTTTCATATAACTGTATATTACGCCTAACCTCTCAGCGGATCACAGATGACATGAAAAGAACCTGAACCTAAAACAAATGTCTCAACAAAGCCTAAAAAGCTAGAACAATGAGCGATAATGTAGAGCTCTCCAATAGGAGACAGGGTCTTAACAGGAGGGGGCACAATTGTTACTTTCATCCCCACAAATAAATCTTCAAAAAGAGGGGGACGACATAAGGGAAACATTTCCTTTCAGAGGTGTGAGTTTCATCTTACAAGGTGTTGTTACAATGTATCTGAGCTCTCAGCCCTTGTGGGATCTGTCAGCTGTACGCGCAGGCCATGGTCAGGTCAGGGAGCTAAACTCTTCAAAATGGGGAGAAATAATACAAAGCTGTGGGATGTTTGTGGCGTCATGATTGACTTTACTTCCGGGGGCCGGACCGATCAGGTTTTCATTTTCCCACTGACCGAACAGAAGATTACTTATTATTATTATTATTATTGCACTACTTATTATTGCACTAGTTATTATTGCACCTGGCGCTGCTGCCCCTCCTCCACCCGGGGACGTTTCCAGCGGACACTTTACATAATGCAGCAAAAAGAAAACTCTCCCAGCTCCGCCCTGGCTCTGCCGCAGGCCAAAACGTGGGGCTTATAAAGGTTATGTGCTTAGATTTGGAGCCCCAGAAATTATAAGGTGTGGGTACGGGATGACCCTACAACGTTATGGGTACGGGATGACCCTACAACGTTATGGGTACGGGATGACCCTACAACGTTATGGGTACGGGATGACCCTACAACGTTATGGGTACGGGATGACCCTACAACGTTATGGGTATGGGCTGACCCTACAACGTTATGGGTACGGGATGACCCTACAACGTTATGGGTATGGGCTGACCCTACAATGTTATGGGTACGGGATGACCCTACAATGTTATGGGTATGGGCTGACCCTACAATGTTATGGGTTCTGGCTGACCCTACAACGTTATGGGTACGGGATGACCCTACAACGTTATGGGTACGGGATGACCCTACAACGTTATGGGTACGGGATGACCCTACAACGTTATGGGTATGGGCTGACCCTACAATGTTATGGGTACGGGATGACCCTACAATGTTATGGGTATGGGCTGACCCTACAATGTTATGGGTACGGGATGACCCTACAACGTTATGGGTGCGGGCTGACCCTACAATGTTATGGGTACGGGATGACCCTACAACGTTATGGGTATGGGATGACCCTACAACGTTATGGGTACGGGATGACCCTACAACGTTATGGGTATGGGCTGACCCTACAATGTTATGGGTACGGGATGACCCTACAACGTTATGGGTACGGGATGACCCTACAACGTTATGGGTATGGGCTGACCCTACAATGTTATGGGTACTGGCTGACCCTACAACGTTATGGGTGCGGGCTGACCCTACAACGTTATGGGTCCCTACAACGTTATGGGTGCGGGCTGACCCTACAACGTTATGGGTCCCTACAACGTTATGGGTGCGGGCTGACCCTACAACGTTATGGGCCCCCAAAACGTTATGGGTACGGGCTGACCCTACAACCTTATGGGTACGGGCTGACCCTACAACGTTATGGGTGCGGGCTGACCCTACAACGTTATGGGTGCGGGCTGACCCTACAATGTTATGGGTCCCTACAACGTTATGGGTGCGGGCTGACCCTACAACCTTATGGGTACGGGCTGACCCTACAATTTTATGGGTCCCTACAACGTTATGGATACGGGCTGACCCTACAACCTTATGGGTACGGGCTGACCCTACAACCTTATGGGTGCGGGCTGACCCTACAACGTTATGGGTGCGGGCTGACCCTACAACGTATGGGTGCGGGCTGACCCTACAACGTTATGGGTACGGGCTGACCCTACAATGTTTATGGGTACGGGCCGACCCTACAACGTTATGGGTACGGGCTGACCCTACAACGTTATGGGTACGGGCTGACCCTACGTTATGGGTACGGGCTGACCCTACAATGTTTATGGGTACGGGCTGACCCTACGTTATGGATACGGGCTGACCCTACGTTATGGGTACGGGCTGACCCTACAACGTTATGGGTACGGGCTGATCCTACAAAGTTATGGGTACGGGCTGACCCTACAACCTTATGGGTACGGGCTGACCCTACAATGTTATGGGTCCCTACAACGTTATGGATACGGGCTGACCCTACAACCTTATGGGTACGGGCTGACCCTACAACCTTATGGGTGCGGGCTGACCCTACAACGTTATGGGTGCGGGCTGACCCTACAACGTTATGGGTACGGGCTGACCCTACAATGTTGTGGGTCCCTACAACGTTATGGGTGCGGGCTGACCCTACAACGTTATGGGTACGGACTGACCCTACAACGTTATGGGTACGGGCTGACCCTACAACCTTATGGGTACGGGCTGACCCTACAACGTTATGGGTGCGGGCTGACCCTACAACGTTATGGGTGCGGGCTGACCCTACAACGTTATGGGTACGGGCTGACCCTACAATGTTTATGGGTACGGGCTGACCCTACAACGTTATGGGTACGGGCTGACCCTACAACGTTATGGGTATGGGCTGACCCTACGTTATGGGTACGGGCTGACCCTACAATGTTTATGGGTACGGGCTGACCCTACGTTATGGATACGGGCTGACCCTACGTTATGGGTACGGGCTGACCCTACAACGTTATGGGTACGGGCTGATCCTACAAAGTTATGGGTACGGGCTGACCCTACAACGTTATGGGTACGGACTGACCCTACAACGTTATGGGTACGGGCTGACCCTACAACGTTATGGGTACGGGCTGACCCTACAACGTTATGGGTACGGGCTGACCCTACAACGTTATGGGTACGGGCTGACCCTACAACGTTATGGGTACGGGCTGACCCTAAAATGTTATGGGTACGGGCTGACCCTACAATGTTATGGGTACGGGCTGACCCTACAACGTTATGGGTACGGGCTGACCCTACAACGTTATGGGTACGGGCTGACCCTACAACGTTATGGGTACGGGCTGACCCTAAAATGTTATGGGTACGGGCTGACCCCAGGGCCGCCATCAGGGCACTACAGCCGTGACTGGCGTATGGGGCCCGGTGAGCAGAGGGGGCCCGCATCGGGCCCCCTCTTACCTGCTCACCGGGCCCCTACCGGCAGCCGCAGGCTGAACCGGGCCCTTAGCGGCGGCCGGCGCTACAGCTGTACGCTATTGACGTGCGGGCCCGCGCCCGCACGTCAATAGTTAACAGCCGCCAGCCGCAGCGTGCAGGTCGCCGGCGTCTGACGTCATTGTCAGTCGCCGGCGAGTGCACGGTGCAGCTGCGTGGAGAGAGGAGCGCGGCAGGTAAGTAGAACTTTTTTGTTTTTTTGAGAGCGGCGATGCGGGGGGGTAAGGCCCAGGGCAGTAAAGCTGGACACAGGGTGGGGGCCCAGGGCAGTAAAGCTGGACACAGGGTGGGGGCCCAGGGCAG
Source organism: Ranitomeya imitator (assembly GCF_032444005.1). Classification (NCBI taxonomy): domain Eukaryota; kingdom Metazoa; phylum Chordata; class Amphibia; order Anura; family Dendrobatidae; genus Ranitomeya; species Ranitomeya imitator. The sequence continues at coordinate 11,366,708 of NC_091284.1, read as the reverse complement.
TAAAGCTGGACACAGGGTGGGGGCCCAGGGCAGTAAAGCTGGACACAGGGTGGGGGCCCAGGGCAGTAAAGCTGGACACAGGGTGGGGGCCCAGGGCAGTAAAGCTGGACACAGGGTGGGGGCCCAGGGCAGTAACGCTGGACACAGGGTGGGGGCCGGGGGGCAGTAAAGCTGGACACAGGGTGGGGGCCGGGGGGCAGTAAAGCTGGACACAGGGGGGCAGAGTGCTGGGCAGAGTGCTGGACAGAGATGGGGCAGAGTGCTGGACAGAGATGGGGCAGAGTGCTGAACAGAGATGGGGCAGAGTGCTGAACAGAGATGGGGCAGAGTGCTGAACAGAGATGGGGCAGAGTGCTGGACAGAGATGGGGCAGAGTGCTGGACAGAGATGGGGCAGAGTGCTGGACAGAGATGGGGCAGAGTTCTGAACAGAGATGGGGCAGAGTGCTGGACAGAGATGGGGCAGAGTGCTGGACAGAGATGGGGCAGAGTGCTGAACAGAGATGGGGCAGAGTGCTGGACAGAGATGAGGCAGAGTGCTGGACAGAGATGGGGCAGAGTGCTGGACAGAGATGGGGCAGAGTGCTGGACACTGATGGGGCAGAGTGCTGGACACTGATGGGGCAGAGTGCTGGACACTGATGGGGCAGAGTGCTGGACACTGATGGGGCAGAGTGCTGGACAGAGATGGGGCAGAGTGCTGGACAGAGATGGGGCAGAGTGCTGGACAGAGATGGGGCAGAGTGCTGGACAGAGATGGGGCAGAGTGCTGGACAGAGATGGGGCAGAGTGCTGGACAGAGATGGGGCAGAGTGCTGGACACTGATGGGGCAGAGTGCTGGACACTGATGGGGCAGAGTGCTGGACACTGATGGGGCAGAGTGCTGGACACTGATGGGGCAGAGTGCTGGACAGAGATGGGGCAGAGTGCTGGACAGAGATGGGGCAGAGTGCTGGACAGAGATGGGGCAGAGTGCTGGACAGAGATGGGGCAGAGTGCTGGACAGAGATGGGGCAGAGTGCTGGACAGAGATGGGGCAGAGTGCAGGACAGAGATGGGGCAGAGTGCTGGACAGAGATGTGGCAGAGTGCTGGACAGAGATGGGGCAGAGTGCTGGACAGAGATGGGGCAGAGTGCTGGACAGAGATGGGGCAGAGTGCTGGACAGAGATGGGGCAGAGTGCTGGACAGAGATGGGGCAGAGTGCTGGACAGAGATGGGGCAGAGTGCTGGACAGAGATGGGGCAGAGTGCTGGACAGAGATGGGGCAGAGTGCTGGGCAGAGATGGGGCAGAGTGCTGGACAGAGATGAGGCAGGATTGGAAACAGATGGGGCAGAGTGCTGGACACAGATGGGGCAGGATTGCACACAGACTGGGCAGAGTGCTGGACACAGATGGGGCAGGATTGGATACAGATGGGGCAGGATTGGATACAGATGGGGCAGGATTGGACACAGATGGGGCAGGATTGGAAACAGATGGGGCAGAATGGAGACAGATGGGGCAAGATTGGAGACAGATGGGGCAGGATGGATACGATGGAGACAGATGGGGCAGGATGGGGAGATCATATGGGGCAGAATGGATACCCATGAGGGCAGGATGGGAGAACATATGGCTGGAGCCTGGAATGAGACACACGGGGGCTAGGATGGCGAATATTACCATAGGGGCTAATTAAGGGATATTATTATTGCAGTGATGTATTTATTTTATTTTTTGAGTATACTGTTTTAAATGGGGGGGAGGTCCTGTTACTGTGTAGAGTGATACTATGTTGCCTTCTTCATGTGGTGTAATGTAGAAGTTGGAAAAAATTAAGTAATGTGTTCTACAAGCGGAACTCGAGATAACTGTTTTATTTCCTGCAGAGACGAGTCCTGGCTGGATGAAGTGATGGCGGTCTGTGCTGGATGAAAGATGAAGGACTTCACCTAGAGACGTCACTGGTGAGTCAGTGTTACCTATACACTGACACTATACACTGTATACTATATACAGAGGTCCTGTGTACAATGTCACCAGTGATCACTGTATTACCTATACATTATATACAGAGCTCCTGTGTATAATGTCACCGGTGATCACTGTATTACCTGTACACAGACACTGCTTACTAATTACAGATCTCCTGTGTATAATGGCACTGATGGTGATAGTATTGTGGGTTTTTTTTTATTACTGATCAGTATTGTAGTATTCAGTCATTTGTGGTTATATGCGGTCTGGTCATGGTGTAGCGGTATTTGTTCCTTGTAGTTTATATTATTCGATCACTGTGGTGGTAATATGTCATCTGGTCATAGTGCGGTGGTATTTGTTCCTTGTATGTAGTATTATAGGTCATTTTAAAAATTGAAAAATAAATAAAAATATACCTAAATTGTATTGCATATTTTAACAAATATTTAGTAGGTTACAGTAGAGTAGGGCCCGGCCAAAAGTGTCTACCGTGTTATGGTGGCTGAAAAAATCTTTTGGCCAAAACAAAAGCTGCCGGCTATATGTGTGATCTGGTGATGGGAACTGTCAATGTGTGATAGGTGAGAAGTGGAAATTTTCCAAGAGAGAGCGGTGGGACTGTGGACAGTTCGTGGGGTGGAGCCTGGAGGCGGGGCTGGGGTGGAGCCTGGGCGGAGTTTCAAGGGGGCCCCGAAAATTTTGCCAGTATGGGGCCCCGAAATTTCTAGTGGCAGCCCTGGCTGACCCTACAATGTTATGGGTACGGGCTGACCCTACAACGTTATGGGTACGGGCTGACCCTAAAATGTTATGGGTACGGGCTGACCCTACAATGTTATGGGTACGGGCTGACCCTACAACGTTATGGGTGCGGACTGACCCTACAATGTTATGGGTGCGGACTGACCCTACAATGTTATGGGTGCGGACTGACCCTACAATGTTATGGGTGCGGGCTGACCCTACAACGTTATGAGTGTGCTATGACCCTACAACGTTATGGGCACGGGATGACCCTACAATGTTATGGGGTATAATACTGCACAGCACTGGTCACTACTGAACATGTACATAAAGTGCAGCTCTGGGGTATAATACTGCACAGCACCGGTCACTACTGAACATGTACATAAAGTGCAGCTCTGGGGTATAATACTGCACAGCACCGGTCACTACTGAACATGTACATAAAGTGCAGCTCTGGGGTATAATACTGCACAGCACCGGTCACTACTGACATGGACATAAAGTGCAGCTCTGGGGTATAATTCTGCACAGCACCGGTCACTACCAAGCATGGACATAAAGTGCAGCTCAGGGGTATAATACTGCACAACACCGGTCACTATTGAACATGTACATAAAGTGCAGCTCTGGGGTATAATACTGCACAGCAGCGGTCACTACTGACATGGACATAAAGTGCAGCTCTGGGGTATAATTCTGCACAGCACCGGTCACTACCAAGCATGGACATAAAGTGCAGCTCAGGGGTATAATACTGCACAACACCGGTCACTACTGAGCATGGACATAAAGTGCAGCTCTGGGGTATAATTCTGCACAGCATCGGTCACTACCAATCATGGACATAAAGTGCAGCTCTGGGGTATAATTCTGCACAGCACCGGTCACTACTGAACATGTACATAAAGTGCAGCTCTGGGGTATAATACTGCACAGCACCGGTCACTACTGACATGGACATAAAGTGCAGCTCTGGGGTATAATTCTCCACAGCACCGGTCACTACCAAGCATGGACATAAAGTGCAGCTCTGGGGTATAATTCTGCACAGCACCGGTCACTACCAAGCATGGACATAAAGTGCAGCACAGATTCATCTCCACAAACAGCCGAGATCCTGAGATCAGGAACAGAACAGACATTTATAGGACATTTTATTACTTTCCCAAATTGTCATGAAAACATTCCCAGCACATCCTGCACTGCAGTAAGTGACTTATATCAAGTCGAAAATCAGAAATCCGATGTATATACAAGTATCAAATTTGCAATGATTAAACGAATGAATGAGACGCGCCTGCCCATCACCACGCCGGGCTGTGACTTCCACACTGTTGTCTTATTTTTAATTTACCTAATAACTGCGATACTTTTATCTACATCCGATTTCTGAAGTTGGATTTAGCAATTTCAACTATTAATTGATCTTCCTGCGACACTGCTGATTTCCGAGCTCCGGCCTCCGCTATGGGTGAGCTGACACAATCCCCTTTCTTATCTTTATCCAATTTATTATATATTTTAGGAGTCGCAGTCGGTCCATTTTAAACCGACCCGTCTCATCCATCTCTAGCCTAGAATCTGAGGCTTTTGCCTTGACAATAACCTTAATGTCTCCTCCTCCTCCACCAGTACGGACCTTCATACTGGGAGGTCTGCTCCACCTGCGGCACCGCACACAATGCCCCCTCGGGCCTGCGTTGTGGGGGACTCAGTTAGATTACCTTGCACACTTGGAACTGTTCGGAGGTAAGGCTCTCCTGGATTTCGGGTTCTCGGGGAGAAACCACAGTCCCCGACTGCCCAGATGGATAAACTGCACAGCCACCAACTGTTCCACCACCGACTCCTGCTCCAACCGGCGTTGAGGCAGTTAAGCCGTCCAGCACCTTCCGTATAGTCTTCATCCTCGGACACCTCTACAAGGTCAGGGGAGCACAGTGAGCCCCAATGTTCATCCCCCAAATGAATGGAGTCAGTTCCAGATGCTGTGGGAAGGCACGAGGAGCAGGGTCTATAATGAACTAGGTGAGACTATAACGAGACATCATGAAGAAGAATCTGTAAGTGTCCTGCGGTGACCACAGATGATAAAGTCCAAACCAAGAGGGAACGTTATGACAGCAACATCCCAGAAGATCCCCGGGTACTGCTGGATCCGATCTTCTCTAGCAGAGATCCCGGACAGAGTCCATCGCTCAATCCCCAAAACGTAGAATTCACGGCCAGATATCTGCCCATCCACCATCTGCAACACATGTCCGATCCTGCCAGTCGCCTGATCCCCTCAGTCCTTACACCCCACGCCTGTGATGGATCACTAGAGGCGAGATCACCGCCCCGTTCAGGACTACAAGAACTATATGTTCCTCCTCTCAGAACCACAGCTCCTATGCTCCATGCATACACGTGACCACAACACAGTCTACTCCACCGGCACCAATAACAGGACTAAATCCCCCACGTCCTCTATAGATCAGATCCCCCAATCTAATCTACAGACAACTAGAATCCCCAATGTTCTTTAGAAGAAATTAGATTGCCAATTTCCACTATAGATAAACACATCAGATCCCTCAATCTCTCTATCACAGAACCAAATCACTCAATACTTTGCTCTATCTGACCAGATCGTTCACTTTTTGTAATATTACAGTGGATCCTATAGTTTGACGAGGCCGAATTCCTCATTGCCCTGTAAAATAAAAGTAATCAATCTCTTCCATAGCAAACAAGATCCCACAATGTTTACATAAAACCCAGATCCCCCAAACTACTCTACAGAAGACCACCAGATCTCTAAATTTACACTGGATTGCTAAATCTTATGTGTAACAGACCAGATCTATTCTGCACATCAGACCAGATCCCTGATTTTAGGTTAATTAAATCCCCAAGCCACCATGCAAAATCCCAGATCTCTCAATTAGTACTAAATCATTCAATCTGATGTGTAACAGACCAGATCCCCCATAGTCCTGATCAGGTTACTCAAATCCCCTGTATAATGGACCAAGTCTTTCGATCTTTACTAAATCCCCCAAATTTCTGTGTGACAGACAACAACTCTTCCTCACCATTGATTACATATCTCAGTCTGTAATAGATCTCCCAATCTACTTTATGAAAATATGGATTTTACAATCTGTAACAGTAGCTCCGGTCAACTCTAAAATACACCAGATCTCTCAATTTATATTAGATCCCCAATCTGTATGTGAGTAGATCTATTTTTGTAGTAAATCAGGATATCCCAATTTATACTAGATTCTCCAGATTAGATCCCTCTATGTACAATAAGTCTCAAAATCAGACTAGATCCCTTCTTTTCAACAGACTAGATTTCCCAATGTATACTACATCCCCAATCCACTCTATAACAGACCAGATCTCACAACCCATGAAATCCCCTTGGACTAGATCGCTTCTTTACAGTAGGCAAGAACTCACAATCTAATCGAGAGCTTCCCAGACTAGACTATAGATCCCCCAGACTAGATCCCTTCTTTACATTACAACATAGCAGATCAATATATACTAAATCTGTCAGTGAAATATCTACCACATACAAGATCTGACAATCTATATAGATCCTTTCTTTACAACCAGGATCTCACAATCTATCTGTAACAGATCCCAAAATCTATACTAGATCCCTTCTTTAAAACAGAGCAGATTTCACAATTTAACATACAGCTGAGCAGATCTGACTATCTATAGATCCCAGGACTAGATCCCTTCTGTACAGCAGTCTGATATCACAATCCATACCAGATCTCCCAACCTACTCCAGAGCAGACCGAATCTGCCAGATATCTCCTGACCCTCCTGGAGCCGGATCCCAGATCTCTCCTGACCCTCCTGGAGCCGGATCCCAGATCTCTCCTGACCCTCCTGGATCCCAGATCTCTCCTCAACTCTCTGGAGCCGGATCCCAGATTTCTCCTGACCCCCCTGGAGCCAGATCCCAGATCTCTCCTGACCCCCCTGGAGCCGGATCTCAGATCTCTCCTGACCCCCCTGGAGCCGGATCCCAGATCTCTCCTCAATCCTCTGTAGCCGGATTCCAGATCTCTCCTGATCCCCTTGTAGCCGGATCCCAGATCTCTCCTCAACCCTCTGGAGCCAGATCCCAGATCTCTCCTGAGCCCCCTGTAGCCGGATCTCAGATCTCTCCTGAGCCCCCTGTAGCCGGATCCCAGATCTCTCCTGAGCCCCCTGTAGCCGGATCCCAGATCTCTCCTGAGCCCCCTGTAGCCGGATCCCAGATCTCTCCTGAGCCCCCTGTAGCCGGATCCCAGATCTCTCCTGACCCCCCTGGAGCCGGATCCCAGATCTCTCCTGAGCCCCCTGGAGCCGGATCCCAGATCTCTCCTGAGCCCCCTGGAGCCGGATCCCAGATCTCTCCTGATCTCCTGCAGATCCCTGGCGGTTGGTTCCCTCGGCTCCTCCGCAGGGTCCCGCAGCCGGAGCTCCTGCAGACAGGACGGGCGGCTCCGCTGCCTCCACAGGTTCCGCACCTGCCTCCTGTCAGGGCGCAGCTGCCTCCGACTGCGGTGATTTACACTCCGGACTCCGGTGGGGATGACAGCGGGTGCGCGGAGCCGCGGGGAGCTCTCAGCCCCGGCCAGCAGCCTCCTCCTCCCGCTCACTCTCTCCGGACCTCCGCACTGGAGCTGAGCAGGTGCGGCCGCCGCTGGAGCCCGGTCCGGAGCCTCGGCTGTCACCGCTGCTGTCACCGCTGCTGTCCGTGGTGCTGAGGAGAATGGGCGGGAACTGGAGGGCGGGAAAAAGGCGGGACGCGTGAGGCGATAAACAATTCAGTAATAAGTAATTCAAAACCCATGACGCGAGCTCCGCCCAGTAACGCCCCTACACGTGACTTCTGGAGTCACGCCCCTTTACACTCTACTATCCAGCCACGTAGTTTAGCTGGTAAAAGGGAAACGCCTACTCGTCACTGACCAATCAGCATAATCCTTTGCCGGGATCAACAACACAGCCACGCCCATATTGGATTCCGTTAGCTGCAGCAAAAATAGGCGGTGCTTTCCTTGAGAGGCAATAATTGGTCGGCTGTGTAAATGATTGAGAGCTCAGCCAGCGAATAAGGAGCGTGTGTCTGTGCATTACATGAAGGGCGTGGTTAGAGTGGGGTATATAAGCGATATTTCTGGAGCAGCGGATTTAGTATGAGGCTGTGTGAGGTGGAAGTCGCGGAGCTGAGGCTGCTTCTGTCATGGAGCGGTAGGTCTGAGGCGGCGGACAGCCTGCGCTCTCTGCCCAGTGTATAGGGGAGTCACACATGGTATCCCTGGATCAGGCACTCCGCCACAGTGTGCACCGGGCCCACAGCAGAGCCCGCTCCTCCGGGCCCACAGCAGAGCCCGCTCCTCCGGGCCCACAGCAGAGCCCGCTCCTCCGGCCCCTCAGCAGAGCCCGCTCCTCCGGGCCCACAACAGAGCCCGCTCCTCCGGCCCCTCAGCAGAGCCCGCTCCTCCGGGCCCACAACAGAGCCCGCTCCTCCGGCCCCTCAGCAGAGCCCGCTCCTCCGACCCCTCAGCAGAGCCCGCTCCTCCGGGCCCACAACAGAGCCTGCTCCTCCGGGCCCACAACAGAGCCCGCTCCTCCGGGCCCACAACAGAGCCCGCTCCTCCGGCCCCTCAGCAGAGCCTGCTCCTCCGGGCCCACAACAGAGCCCACTCCTCCGGCCCCTCAGCAGAGCCCGCTCCTCCGGGCCCACAACAGAGCCCGCTCCTCCGGCCCCTCAGCAGAGCCCGCTCCTCCGGCCCCTCAGCAGAGCCCGCTCCTCCGGCCCCTCAGCAGAGCCCGCTCCTCCGGCCCCTCAGCAGAGCCCGCTCCTCCGGCCCCTCAGCAGAGCCCGCTCCTCCGATCCACAGCAAACCAGCTCCTCCGGCCCCTCAGCCATTCGTGGCTCGTTGTCAGTGGGAAATGTCGTTTTATCAAATCACGTGTCGAATAATAGGGAACACTTCTACGTGCAGCGTAAGGCCACCATTGCACTATGGGTTTTGTTCTTAGTGTTCCCCGTGTGGCAAATATAACGTGGTTTTCCAGGTGGCCACAGATTTCTGGGTGGTTGCGGTTCTCCTGGTGTCCACAGATCTCTGGGTTCCGGGTGGCCAGCAGTTCTCCGGTGCCCACTGTTCTCCTGGTTCCGGGTGGCTGCGATTCTTTAATCGCCACAGTTCTCCAGATTCTGGGTGGATGCGTTTCTCTGGGTGGCAACGGATCTCCGGGTTCCAGGTGGCCGCGGATCTCTGGGTTCCAGGTGGCCACGGATCTCCAGGTTCCAGGTGGCCACAATCTCTGGGTTACAGGTAGACACAGTTCTCTTGTTTCCGGGTAGCCACGGTTCTCCAGTGGCTGTGGATCTCCGGGTTCTGGGTGGCCGTAGTTCTCCAGGTTCTGGATGGCCGTGGATCTCCAAGTTCCTGGTGGTCACGGTTCTCTGGGTTCCGGGTGGCTGCGATTCTCCAATGGCCACAGTTCTCCAGATTCTGGGTGGATGCGTTTCTCTGGGTGGCCATGGATCTCCAATTTTCTGGTGGTCACGGTTCTCTGGGTTCCGGTTGACCGCGATCTCTGGGCTACAGGTGGACGCAGTTCTCCTGTTTCCGGGTAACCACGGTTCTCCAGTGGCTGCGGATCTTCGGGTTCTGGGTGGCCGCAGTTCTCCAGGTTCTGGGTGGTCGTGGATCTCCAAGTTCCTTGGGGTCACGGTTCTCTGGGTTCCGGGTGGCCGTGGTTCTCCAGCGTCCGCAGTTCTCCGGGTTGCCGCGGTTCTCATACTTCCGGGTGGCCGCAGATCTCCAAGTGGAGTCCGATAATGCTTCTACCCTTTGTGAAGACTGATTTTTTTTATTCTTTTTCCCGGGGACCTTCAGTTTTTAGTGCTAGCATTTAGGGTGTTTATGATTTTTTTTATTGCAGTGTAAAACCTAAAGTCGGGCCCTCAGCGTCCTCCCTGCCACTGGTAATGACTCACAGGTGTTCCCCCTAGCACGCAGCGAGAGCACCTCATGGGGAGAGGGACCCGCCTACTTGACTAAGCTCCATCGTGGCATCAGTCCACGGTGGAAACTAAACCGCTTTTCTCTGAAATGTCAGAATAAAATATTCAGTGGCATGTAAAAGTTTGGGCACCCCTGGTCAAAATTCCTGTTATTGTGAAGTTAAGCAAGTTGAAGATAAAATTATCTATAAAAGGCCTGAAGTTACAGATTACACATTTCCTTTGTATTTTCGCTAAAAAAAAATGTAAATATTGTCATTTTTATTTTTTCATTTTAAAAATTACAAAAAGGAAAATGGGCCGATGAAAAACTTTGGGCACCCTTGGAGATTTCTGTGTTCAGATAACTTTGTCTAAAGTTTCAGACCTTAAAGGGGTCTTCCTGCGAACAAAAGGACATTTTAATTATTAGATCTTGGAATAATAATAATTTCCACAATTGGATGTGATCAGTAGCGTAGCTACCGTGGGGGCAGAGGGTGCAGGCGCCCCGGTCCCGCGCTCTCAGGGGGCCCATCCAGAGCTACTCTACTGTAACTGTATCGGCGCGCGCAGAGCTATGGGGCCCCTGAGCAGGCAAGGGGCCGGTGCCAGCAGTGGGCCCCCCGCCTGTCATCGCAGGGTCAGCTGTACCGGCATTTAACCGATACAGCTGACCGCAATGATGAGGGAAGGAGCGCTGCGCTCCTTTCCCCATCCCCGTCAGCGTCTGACGTCGGCGACGCTGACAGGGGTCGTGATGAGTCACTGCCCAGCGCCGAGACGAGCGGGAGCTCAGAGCAGCGCAGGAACCAGAAAGAAGAGAGGTGAGTATTTTTTTTATGGGGTGCTGCCTTATACTACAGATTCTGCCTGTGGGGGGGGTCTGCCTAATACTACAGGGTCTGCCTATGGGGGGGCTCTGCCTAATACTACAGGGTCTGCCTATGGGGGGTCTGCCTAATACTACAGGGTCTGCCTATGGGGGGTCTGCCTTATACTACAGAATCTGCCTAATACTACAGGATCTGCCTATGGGGGGGGTCTGCCTAATACTACAGGGTCTGCCTATGGGGGGGTCTGCCTTATACTACAGAATCTGCCTATGGGGAGTCTGCCTAATACTACAGGGTCTGCCTATGGGGGGCTCTGCCTAATACTACAGGGTCTGCCTATGGGGGGTGTCTGCCTAATACTACAGGGTCTGCCTATGGGGGTCTGCCTAATACTACAGGGTCTGCCTATGGGGGGCTCTGCCTAATACTACAGGGTCTGCCTATGGGGGTGTCTGCCTAATACTACAGGGTCTGCCTATGGGGGTCTGCCTAATACTACAGGGTCTGCCTATGGGGGGTCTGCCTAATACTACAGGGTCTGCCTATGGGGGGTCTGCCTAATGCTACAGGGTCTGCCTATGGGAGGGGGTCTGCCTAATACCACAGGGTCTGCCTATGGGGGTCTGCCTAATACCACAGGGTCTGCCTAATACTACAGGGTCTGCCTATGGGGGGTCTGCCTAATACTACAGGGTCTGCCTAATACTGCAGGGTCTGCCTATGGAAGGGGGTGTGCCTATGGGAGGGGGTCTGCCTAATACTACAGGGTCTGCCTATGGGGGGGGGTCTGCCTAATACTACATGGTCTGCCTATGGGGGTCTGCCTAATACCACAGGGTCTGCCTATGGGGGTCTGCCTAATTCCACAGGGTCTGCCTATGGGAGGGTCTGCCTAATACTACAGGGTCTGCCTATGGGGGGTCTGCCTAATACTACAGGGTCTGCCTAGGGGGGGTCTGCCTATGGGGGTGTGCCTAATACCACAGGGTCTTCCTATGGGAGGGTCTGCCTAATACTACAGGGTCTGCCTATGGGGGGGTCTGCCTAATACTACAAGGTCTGCCTAATACTGCAGGGTCTGCCTATGGGAGGGGGTGTGCCTAATACTACAGGGTCTGCCTATGGGGGCCTGCCTAATACTACAGGGTCTGCCTGTTGGGGGGTCTGCCTAATACTACAAGGTCTGCCTAATACTACAGGGTCTGCCTATGGGAGGGGGTCTGCCTAATACCACAGGGTCTGCCTATGGGAGGGGGTCTGCTTAATACCACAGGGTCTGCCTATGGGGGGTCTGCCTAATACTGCAGGGTCTGCCTAATACTGCAGGGTCTGCCTATGGGAGGGGGTGTGCCTATGGGAGGGGGTCTGCCTAATACTACATGGTCTGTCTATGGGGGGTCTGCCTAATACCACAGGGTCTGCCTATGGGGGTCTGCCTAATTCCACAGGGTCTGCCTATGGGAGGGTCTGCCTAATACTACAGGGTCTGCCTAATACTACAGGGTCTGCCTGTTGGGGGGTCTGCCTAATACTACAGGGTCTGCCTATGGGGGGTCTGCCTAATGCTACAGGGTCTGTCTATGGGGGGTCTGCCTTATACTACAGGGTCTGCCTATGGGGGGTCTGCCTAATACTACAGGGTCTGCTTCTGGGGGGGGTCTGCCTTATGCTACAGGGTCTGCCTTTGGGGGGTCTGCATTATACTACAGGGTCTGCCTAATACTACAGGGTCTGCCTATGGGGGTGCTGCCTTATACTACAGGGTCTGCCTATGGAGGTGCTGCCTTATACTACAGGGTCTGCCTATAGGGGTGCGGCTTTATACTGTAGGGTCTGCCTGCAGGTGCTACCTTATACTACAGGGTCTGCCTATGGGTGCTGCCTTGTGCTATATAGTCTGCCTATAGGGGGGTGTCACGATTCACACCATGACTGTCACCCCTGCGTCACGAATCGGGGTGACCTTAGGCCAACAGATGGCTATCACATGTGCAGGGGGCTTATCTTAGTTATCCCTCCACTGCTACAATGTGATGAAAACATCCACAAGGTTATTGGCCTATCAGTTTACAGCAGGGGCTTGTTTTAGTTATCCCACTGCTCTGCAATATAGCACGAACTACAGGGATTTATGTATATCCCGCTTTACAGTTCCGCTTGAAAACTTGCAGCTCTCTGGCACCCCCTTACCCTCAGGTCAGAAAAGGTACTGCACCTAGGGTAATTAGTCGCCAGCAAGGCTGCCTGCTATGTACTGGCTATTGGGCACGCTGCAGCGAGGTGATATAACTACTCCCACTCAGGCAGGAACAATAATTATCAATGCCGCCGTCGCTACAACGACTCCCAAAGGCACAGAACAAGGTATGCTGCCACCAGCTTCAATTAGTTGGTCCGAAGCTAACCCAAAACAGTAGCGTAATTCCCTTCAGAAGACTTAGGGTACATTTTAGAGCAGGAGAACGAAAACTAGTAATTTAAATATTTTACTCCGAAAGATTAAGGCAGTGCTTATAAAAATATTGCAAGGATGTTACAATATGAGACAATTGGAAATATGTACAAAGTAATTATAAAATAACAGGGGTTAAATGAGAAAGTAACACTTACATGTGTTCAGGTAATTTCAGGCAAAACCAGGTTAGTGGGCGGAGCTCCAAATATCCCAGTTCATCAGGGCTGGCAGTAAGAGCTCCTCAGGTAAGACTAAAGGCTGGGCGAAGAGTAGAGACTTATAAACTGCAGCCTCGTGACATCACTAAAGGGGTTGAGTTAACATCGCCCTCCCCTCTCCTCAACTGTACAGTTTTCTCCAACAATTCTTATAACTCTTGTATTTTCATTCCCCAACATGTCAAAATCATAACACACCCAGCATTCATCTTATTTTAAAATTGGCTTTCTAATGATACCAAATTCGGGCTCGTTGGGACACACACCCAGTTCCGGAGAAATCCGTACTCTGTACCCGTTGGAATTAGAAGCTCGCACTTACAGTGGCTGACAGATCCGTCGATGGAGATTCGCAACATGGACTTATTATTTTCCTAGCCCAAATCGGTGGCCCAATATCTTACTATAACAGGACAAAGAACCGCATGTCTTGAGAGAGATATCAGACCAGTTTTAGCTGGTACAATTTTCTATTGCAGCTACAGCGGTTGTAAAAATTCCTTTTGTGTGAGGGAATGAGTAAGTTGCCCAGACCCTGGAATTTGCAGCTAGAAGCAATAAAACCTCTTCTACACACACATTCCGGGAAGCAGAAACACACAGATTTTTAGCTCACAGCATGGGTACTCACAGGCAAAGCTACAAAATCATATTACATTTCATACAATATCGTGACAGGTGCATTATACAATATAGAGTAGGCCTATGGGGAATGCATTACACTATATTGAGGACTATCTGGTGCATTATACTATATGGAGGCTATCTAGAGGGGCATCATACAGTGTGGAGATTACAGTGTTGGATGTTGTGAATTCTGTTGTCGGGCTCCCTCCTGTGGTCATGAATGGTACTTCGGCTGGTTCTGTCCATGGGCTTCCTCTGGTGGGTGTTTCTGAGTTTCCCTCCACAGGTGACGAGGTTAATTCGTTAGCTGGCTGCTCTATTTAACTCCACTTAGATCTTTGCTCCATGCCACCTGTCAATGTTCCAGTATTGGTCTAGTTCACTCCTGGATCGTTCTTGTGACCTGTCTTCCCAACAGAAGCTAAGTTCCAGCTTGTATTTCTTTGGTTTGCTATTTTTCTGTCCAGCTTGCTATTTTATTGTTGTCTTGCTTGCTGGAAGCTCTGGGACGCAGAGGGAGCGCCTCCGCACCGTGAGTTGGTGCGGAGGGTCTTTTTTGCGCCCTCTGCGTGGTCTTTTTGTAGCTTTTTGTGCTGACCGCAAAGTATCCTTTCCTATCCTCGGTCTGTTCAGTAAGTCGGGCCTCACTTTGCTTAATCTATTTCATCTCTGTGTTTGTATTTTCTTCTTTACTCACAGTCATTATATGTGGGGGGGCTGCCTTTTCCTTTGGGGAATTTCTCTGAGGCAAGGTAGGCTTTATTTTTCTATCTTCAGGGCTAGCTAGTTCCTTAGGCTGTGCCGAGTTGCATAGGGAGCGTTAGGCGCAATCCACGGCTATTTCTAGTGTGTTTGATAGGATTAGGGATTGCGGTCAGCAGAGTTCCCACGTCCCAGAGCTCGTCCTTTATTATCAGTAACTATCAGGTCATTCCGTGTGCTCTTAACCACCAGGTCCATTATTGTCCTGACCACCAGGTCATAACAGTTGGAGCCATCAGTTTGGAGGCTACTAATGGGTCAGTATACTCTGTATAAGAGAGCATCATGCTGTGTATAGAGGAGCTGTACAGGAGGCAGACTTGGGACATTATTAAACGTAAAGTGGGCACTTATTGCTAGAGGGGAACTCAGGTTACTGTGACTATCAAAGGGGCACACAGGACAATATTACTTTCTAGGGGGCAAAATATGGGAACTGTTTTCTAGGGCACTTGCACCTGGCATTGCTATATTATAGAGGGGTGCCTTAGAATTTAGAGGGCACACAGAACCACACAGCAGGGGCAGTAATAGGGTCACATATGGCAGCAGCGGCTCAGTATTGGGGTATCAGGTGCAGTAATACGGACACATACGGCAGCAGCAGAGGCTCAGTATTGGGGTATCGGGTGCAGTAATAGGGACACATACGGCAGCAGCGGCTCAGTATTGGGATATCAGGTGCAGTAATAGGGACACATACGGCAGCAGCGGCTCAGTATTGGGGTATCAGGTGCAGTAATAGGGTCACATACGGCAGCAGCGGCTCAGTATTGGGGTATCGGGTGCAGTAATAGGGACACATACAGCAGCAGCGGCTCAGTATTGGGGTATCAGGGGCAGTAATAGGGACACGTACGGCAGCAGCGGCTCAGTATTGGGGTATCAGGTGCAGTAATAGGGTCACATACGGCAGTAGTGGCTCAGTATTGGGGTATCAGGGGCAGTAATAGGGACACATACGGCAGCAGCGGCTCAGTATTGGGGTATCAGGTGCAGTTATAGGGTCACATACGGCAGCAGCGGCTCAGTATTGGGGTATCAGGGGCAGTAATAGGGACACATACGGCAGCAGCGGCTCAGTATTGGGGTATCAGGTGCAGTAATAGGGTCACATACAGCAGTAGTGGCTCAGTATTGGGGTATCAGGGGCAGTAATAGGAACACATACGGCAGCAGCGGCTTAGTATTGGGATATCAGGTGCAGTAATAGGGACACATACGGCAGCAGCGGCTCAGTATTGGGGTATCAGGTGCAGTAATAGGGACACATACAGCAGCAGCGGCTCAGTATAGGGGTATCAGGGGCAGTAATAGGGACACATACGACAGCACCGGCTCAGTATTGGGGTATCAGGTGCAGTAATAGAGATACATACGGCAGCAGCGGCTCAGTATAGGGGTATCAGGGGCAGTAATAGGGACACATACGGCAGCAGCCGCTCAGTATTGGGGTATCAGCAGGATCAGGAGTTTGTGCAGGTTGGGAATGGTAGGCACGGCACTGTATAAGGAACGTGCCTCTGACTGCAGAGCCCCTAAGGGATAGCTAGAGGGGAAATCTGTGCAGTGCCCAATTCCCCCCTCCCACTACCTCCCCAAGTGAGGTCATGATTGGGACGCCCAGCGGACCAACCGGGGAGAAGAGGTGAGTCAGGCCACACCCTCAGGGGTTAAATTCTAGTGACGGGGCCAGGTTCTCCCTCTTTCTCCCCGGTTGACCCTTGGAAGCTGTTGTCGTCCCTGATCTCCTGACCACCATGGCTGCCCCTACGACCGAGGCCCTACAGCAAGGAGCTGCACAGGAAGGTGAGCAATGGTCGCGATCCCCTAATCCTGGTTTGGGTGCTCACCCTGTGCCCTCTCCTCACCCCCTAGCATCCCCTCAGGCCTCCCCATCGTCCCCCTGGGCTCCATCCCTGCACACCCCCCCTCCTGGGGCCTCGTCCTCTCCTCACCCCCTGGCCTCTCCGTCGTCCCCCAGGGCTCCGTCCCTGCTTATCCCCCCTCCTGGGGCCTCGTCCTCTCCTGTCTCCCCAGCGCTATTAACCCCCACTCACCAGCTCATTATACCTGCAGACTCCGGTCCTCCGGGGCTCCAGCTGCTAGCCCCCGGCGCTCCGGCTGACCGGGCTGCAGCGGCGCCCCAGGGCAGACGTTCGGGGCGGTCCTCCCGTCCTCCCGTGCGCCTACGTGTTGGAGGGGAGCCGGCGCTGCCAAGTCGCCGTGCTTCAGACCCACGTGTGGCACCGGGATGCGCGGCGGACGTCTCGGCGCTTGCTTCTGGCGCCGCTGCCCGCCGGTGCCAGGTGCCGGCTCCATACGCCGATCGCGTCCGGGCCCCGGGCACTTCCTGTCCCCGCTCTGAAACCCGGGGCCCGGCGCGCTTATTGGATCATCCACCGCCCTCCCATGCTGTGCAGGCCCGCCCTGACTCCCATAGTGCAGTGCGGGCCGGGCAGAACACGCCCACTTCCGGCCCCACTTCCTCCAGGCAATCGCACTGCAGTGCGGGAGCAAGCAGGGGACCGCCCGCTGCCTCGGTCCCCTCGGCGGCGCGCCAGCCGCTCAGGGGGACCGGGGGCCAGCCCTTCTCTACTTTGCAAATAATAAAACTGTGACCGACCTGTTCAACCCATCCTGGATTGTTGGTATCTTTTATTACGGAGTGGTGGGACGGGGGAAGGCACTGGTTACGACACACGGGTCTCTGCAGTCTAGATGGTGATGGGGCTGGAATGTGAGAAGTGAAATGTGTCTTTGTTGTTTTCTCTGCAGACAAGTTCTGGCTGGAAGAAGTTGTCATGTCGGTCTGGGCCAGATGGAAAAGACGGGAAAAGTGATGACTCCATCATAAATAACGTCAGCGGTAAGTCATTATCTGTAACTGTGCTGTGATCTATGTTCTGTAGGGCTGGTATGAAACAGAAGCCAAGGTCATAAACATTATGTTATACTAACCCCTGATTATCAAGTCCCCCTTACAATACTCCATTTGCATAATTCTTCTCTGCAGGAACAATGTATCGACATGGAGCCGACAGCATTTTCTGGGCTGGATACAACTGTAACAGTTCCTCAGCTGTGAGAAGTATTGGGTCTGTTCAGGTTATCAGTCCAGCGGCCAGTGCCTGAACCTGGTCCCGGGGCGGCCAGTGCCTGAACCTGGTCCCGGGGCGGCCAGTGCCTGATCCTGATCCCGAGGCGACCAGTGCCTGAACCTCGTCCCGGGGCAGGCAGTGCCTGATCCTGATCCCGAGGCGGCCAGTGCCTGAACCTGGTCCCGAGGCGGCCAGTGCCAGAACCTCGTCCCGGGGCGGCCAGTGCCTGATCCTGATCCCGAGGCGGCCAGTGCCTGAACCTCGTCCCGGGGCGGCCAGTGCCTGATCCTGATCCCGAGGCGGCCAGTGCCTGAACCTGGTCCCGAGGCGGCCAGTGCCTGAACCTCGTCCCGGGGCGGCCAGTGCCTGAACCTCGTCCCGGGCTAACATCAGGCAGGGATCTTGAAGATGGTGAGGAATCGAGCCACAGTCCATCAGAAAGTTGTGGAGCTTTTTATATATATTATAGGATCATTACACAAACTAGAATTATCACGTTAAATCCGGGAGATGCAGAATTCTATCTGGCAGCAATGTAGCTGAGCCGAGCGTGCTCCCCTGGGTACGGGAGGATGGCTGCCGGCTCTGCCCCTCCTCAGCATGTTTTTAGCACTTGGTTAGGAGGTAGGACAGTCGCCCGAGGGGCCGATTATACAATTTGAGTAAATCTCCACCCAGAAGGCAACATTTCAGATTATGGCCTCCGTAAATGTATCCGCGTGCGGTTCCCAGATAATCGCCAATGGCAGACACAAGCACGTCGCCGGAGCCTCGCTCCCTTGTTACATGTCTGGATACATTGTTCCAGGCCAGATAAGATATTTCTTACAAGAAAGCATTAAAGGCAGTGACTCTGCGGAGGGATGGAGCACCAGAGCCACCGCATCCCCGCTGCTCGCTCCTCCTGGAAAATAAAACCTCTCAAAATGGATGAAGGAATCAGTTGATTAACCCTGTAATCAGAAATACTGACTGTGACAGAGCGGGACAGGGCGGTCTTAAAGGGAGTGTCCACCATTGGACACTTTTTCTTAACTGCATGTATTTGGGCCTAACAATCATTTTTCAGATGATTTCATTACACTACACTCCCCAGGCTGCTGCCCCCATATGATGGTTGTGATCGGTTTCCCTCCAGTGTTTCTGGAGCAGATTCACACCCGTCTTCAGGAGCTGATATACTGGTAATTATAATCTGGTGATCGAACAATCAGCACAATTAACCATTAAAGTTCTGGAATGAAGTATTCTGCAATCTTAATCCTATTACGACTAGTGACTGATAACCTGAACAGACCCAATACATCTCACAGCTGAGGAACTGTTACAGTTGTATCCAGCCCAGACAATGCTGTCTGCTCCATGTCGATACATTGTTCCTGCAGAGAAGAATTATGCAAATGGAGTATTGTAAGGGGGATTTGATAATCAGGGGTTAGTATAACATAATGTTTATGTCCTCGGCTCCTGTTTTATATTTTCCAGAAATAACTGAACACCCCTTTCTTCATACCCCTAGAAACTACCCATTACCCTTTGCCCCTGCCCTCTTCTTGCCTATTCTTTAGTAATTTTACACCCGCTGACCCCTGCCCCTCTCCAGCATTGTGCCCTGCACTCTGCCCTTTCTATGGATGAGCCACAGTGAAAGCGTGGGTGCTTGTCTGCCCCCACTACTGTACCCTACATCCATGTCTGCCCCCTGCACATTTCTTCCCCAGATCATTCCTTTTATAGATCCCACCGGCGGAGCCTCCCTGCGGCTGCCAGGCGTGATGGGAAGGGATGCCATGAACATAGCCACCACCCCACTATTTCCTTGCCATTCAAAATACACAATATAGGATGATGGAAGTTGTACTTTCAGAAGAAATGGAAAGCCGCAGGTTGGTGACTACTCCCGTACAGCATGCTCCAGTTAATGGCAGGTTTGACGGTGCCATAGACGGGCTGATTCATCAGACAGTTTTCTGGTGTAAAACTGCATAAAATGTTGCAAATTTGCAGTAATTTATCTGATTTTCAGCCTTCGCTATCACCTTTGTCAAGTTGTGCAGCACTCTGCAGACAGGATAGCGCCCTCCATCATAGGGATACCCTTCAAGAAATCGGAGTCCCCGATGATTCTATTATGGTTCTTAAATTCTGAACCGTATTATTCTTCATATATTTCTCTTCTCCTGATGATTCGGCCTTGACCGGTGGATGAAATGCGTCGGGAGGGACCTAAGGGACATTCTCTAGGACAGGACCGCACTTGGGGACTGTCCTTGTGATGACGGGAGACCTGCAAAGGACACGACAGGCGACTTATTCAGCAAACTCATTTCTCCCCAGCTCCCCTATTACAAGTGTGGCCTAATCCAGGACATCAAAGAGGTGAGACCGAACCATTTAATTATCTGCACTGGTATTTTTTGGGCACTTTCTCTGTGGTTTTGTTAGGATTTTTCTGTGTACCCCGTGTTATATGATTATATATTAAACGTTAGGTTTTCTGTCCTACTAATATCTATCCTTGCTGCTCTCTACCCCCTCCCCAATTTTAAGCCAGTCCTGGTCAGCACCAGCAAGTGGGGGGAAGATTGGCCAAGACAAAGGTGGCGTAAATGATGTCAGAAACGTCTCCATTCCCTCACGGAGTCCATTACTTGTGCAGCTGCTGAAAGATACTCCACATTTATTGAGAGGCGCATGTCATGAATTTTGAGCATTTTACACCGATGCACGTTTCCTCAGTCAGTCTCGATGAATCAGGACTTCAGTGTCACTTTTTACTGTAGTTCTGGCATTATATTCATGAACAAGGGGGCCCAGGATGAACAGTTATGGTTCCTCATTGATTGGATAGAGATGAACCCATTATGTAACGTGACCCTATATATCAGTATGCAGCTGTGATGTGTGGGTTCAGGGAGGGTTCTAGAACATGTTGCCATTTAGCTGATGATTTACGCAACACTAATCATCATCATCACTTTATATTGTGGTTATGTCAGTGTTAATGAGTGAGCGCGGTATGTGTGAGGGCCCCGGGCTATGCACCCCTGGAAGCCGCCAATCAATGCCGCATCCTGTGCAGGAGATTTATGGACATCACTGGAATCAGACACACAGAGAACTGCAAAATACAGAACATTTAAAGGAGAAGAGCAAAAGACACAATAGTCAACGACGATGGTGATGAGCGGCGACCGTGATCCCTGCCGGAAGTGACTGCACTGTGCGGGGACTTCTTGTGCTGCATAACAATCCGCCTTGTCTCGTTCTATGGATTGTTTGGCCTTGAAAAATGAATAATGCACAAAACATGTATTGATGGGATTAAGTTATATAAGTGAAAGTGACAATGTGAGACCCCGACTTCAGGACCTAGAAATGGAGGGATATGAATCAACAGCATATGCGAGGCGCTGACTAAGATCCAGAAATGGAGGAACCTGATGTACAGTGGATATAAAATGTCCAAACAACCTTGTTATAATTCCAGTTTTTTATCATGTAAAACATTCAAGGAAGAAGAAGAATAATTTCACAACTTTTCACCCTTTAACGTCACCTATAAATCTGCACAAATCTATTTAGAAACAAACTGAAATCAATCTCAATGGAACAATAAAAATAAAAAAAAATAAAATAATGGTTGAATAAGTGTGCACCTTCATATAACTGGGGATATCATTTAGAATCAGCCAATCACATTGCCCTCATGTTACATACAGTACAGATCAAAAGTTTGGACACACCTTTTCATTTAAAGATTTTTCTGTATTTTCATGACTGACAATTGTACATTCACACTGAAGGCATCAAAAATATGAATTAACACATGTGGAATTATATACTTAACAAAAAAATGTGAAACAACTGAAATTATGTCTTATATTCTAGATTCTTCAAAGTAGCCACCTTTTGCTTTGATGCCTGCTTTGCACACTCTTGGCATTCTCTTGATGAGCTTCAAGAGGTAGTCACCGGGAATGGTTTTCACTTCACAGGTGTGCCCTGTCAGGTTTAATAAGTGGGATTTCTTGCCTTATAAATGGGGTTGGGACCATCAGTTGTGTTGTGCAGAAGTCTGGTGGATACACAGCTGAGAGTCCTACTGAATAGACTGTTAGAATTTGTATTATGGCAAGAAAAAATCAGCTAAGTAAAGAAAAACGAGTGGCCATCATTACTTTAAGAAATGAAGATCAGTCAGTCCGAAAAATTGGGAAAACTTTGAAAGTGTCCCCAAGTGCAGTGGCAAAAACCATCAAGCGCTACAAAGAAACTGGCTCACATGAGGACCGCCCCAGGAAAGGAAGACCAAGAGTCACCTCTGCTTCTGAGGATAAGTTTATCCAAATCACCAGCCTCAGAAATCGCAGGTTAACAGCAGCTCAGATTAGAGACCAGGTCAATGCCACACAGAGTTCTAGCAGCAGACACATCTCTACAACAACTGTTAAGAGGAGACTTTGTGCAGCCGGCCTTCATGGTAAAATAGCTGCTAGGAAACCACTGCTAAGGACAGGCAACAAGCAGAAGAGACTTGTTTGGGCTAAAGAACACAAGGAATGGACATTAGACCAGTGGAAATCTGTGCTTTGGTCTGGAGAGTCCAACTTTGAGATCTTTGGTTCCAACCACAGTGTCTTTGTGCGACACAGAAAAAGTGAACGGATGGACTCTACATGCCTGGTTCCAGTGGCGTAACTACCACGGTCGCAGCAGTCGCCATTGCGACCGGGCCCGGGGGGAGTCAGGGGCCCCGGCAGGTCAGGTGCAAGCCGACACCAGCAAAAAGTTAAAAACTGTTGCCGTGCAGGTGATTCGTCCCGCACGGCAACAGACAGACCTGCCCTCCACCTGACCTGCCGGGCACACACATCAGATCAGCAGCCGACGCCTGATCTGAAAGGAAGAGCTGAAGATCCTGTGGTGACGTCATCACTATGATAGGTCTTTCACCATTGATCAGCTCCGCCTCCTGATCACATGACGATGACGTCACCACAGGTCCTTCAGCTCTCAGCACCTCAGTCCTGGTTGTGTGCAGCTCGTGTTCTCTGGTATCAACCAGCAGCAGATTTCCGGTTCCTGCTGTTCTGGTGAGATATGGAGACGGGCAGAATGCGGAGTCGGATGGGGCAGAATGCGGAGATGGATGGGGCAGAATGCGGAGATGGATGGAGCAGAATGTGGAGATGGATGGGGCAGAATGCGGAGATGGATGGGGCAGAGTGTGGAGTCGGATGGGGCAGAGTGCGGAGACGGATGGGGCAGAATGTGGAGATGGATGGGGCAGAATGCGGAGATGGATGGGGCAGAATGCGGAGATGGATGGGGCAGAATGCGGAGATGGATGGGGCAGAATGTGGAGATGGATGGGGCAGAATGCGGAGATGGATGGGGCAGAATGCGGAGACGGATGGGGCAGAGTGCGGAGACGGATGGGGCAGAGTGCGGAGACGGATGGGGCAGAGTGCGGAGTCGGATGGGGCAGAGTGCGGAGACGGATGGGGCAGAGTGCGGAGACGGATGGGGCAGAGTGCGGAGACGGATGGGGCAGAGTGCGGAGACGGATGGGGCAGAGTGCGGAGACGGATGGGGCAGAGTGAGGAGTCGGATGGGGCAGAGTGAGGAGTCGGATGGGACAGAGTGAGGAGTCGGATGGGGCAGAGTGAGGAGTCGGATGGGGCAGGAGCATGGGCAGGATGTGGATTTGGGTGGAAAATATTTTGGAGGGGGGGGGGGCCCATTTGAAAGTTCGCACCGGGGCCCATAACTTTGTAGTTACGCCACTGCCTGGTTCCCACCGTGAAGCATGGAGGAGGAGGTGTGATGGTGTGGGGGGGCTTTGCTGGTGACACTTGGGTTTTATTCCAAATTGAAGGCATACTGAACCAGCATGGCTACCACAGCATCTTGCAGCGGCATGCTATTCCATCCGGTTTGCGTTTAGTTGGACCAGTATTTATTTTTCAACAGGACAATGACCCCAAACTCACCTCCAGGCTGTGTAAGGGCTATTTGACCAAGAAGGAGAGTGATGGGGTGCTACGCCAGATGACCTGGCCTCCACAGTCACCAGACCTGAACCCAATCGAGATGGTTTGGGGTGAGCTGGATCGCCGAGTGAAGATTGTTGGAAGACCATTCCCGGTGACTACCTCTTGAAGCTCATCAAGAGAATGCCAAGAGTGTGCAAAGCAGTCATCAAAGCAAAAAGGTGGCTACTTTGAATAACCTAGAATATAAGACATAATTTCAGTTGTTTCACACTTTTTTGTTAAGTATATAATTCCACATGTGTTAATTCATAGTTTTGATGCCTTCAGTGTGAATGTACAATTTTCATAGTCATGAAAATACAAAAAAATCTTTAAATGAGGTGTGTCCAAACTTTTGGTCTGTACTGTATATAGTGGTATAATGGCTTACTCAGTTGTACATGAAGGTAGACACGAGAACACTGTCTCTAAGATCTTCACTGGTTTATTATATATATTAAATATGTGGCATAAACCATGGTGAAGTAAAAATAAACGCGTTCCCTTTGAGGAAAAATAGGAACAGAAAACAAAGTGGTAACACAAAGCACAGTCCTTGTGGTAGCGGGGATCCGCTCGCTTAAGGTTAGCAAGACACATGGGGTTCATGTTAGGACAATCAAACACTTCTCTGGAGTTAGCATCTCCAGGCACACTGATTCCTGAATGCCTCAGGAGGCCGACTATTTAAAACCCAGACCACCCTGGGGCAGCGGGACCAGCTGCTTCGAAAGCATCACCAAACCAGGGATTCAAGCTTTTTGCCTGTAGGACATTATTGCAAGAGAGCTTGGCTGAGTAGATTACACAAGAAGGAAAACACACAGCAAGTCAGCAGGATCTAGGAGCAACATGGCAGATGTGACAACCTACATGGTGAGCTGCAGCATGTGCTACATGTTCACAGATCGACCAGAAGAAGAATCCAATTTCACCTGTCAGAAGTGTAGACTAGTGGCCCTTTTAGAAGAAAAGGTGCGGGGTCTGGAAGAAAGAATAGCAACTTTGAAACTCATCAAAGAGAATGAAGACTTTCTAGACAGAACAGAAGCATCTCTACTGGTCACAGAAGGTGAAAAAAGTGTCAGAGAACCTCCAAAAGCAGATGAGTGGAAGCATGTGACCAAAAGAAGCAAGAAGACCATGGAGAAATCACCAACCACACAACTGAAGAACCGATATCAAATCTTTGTAGAGGATGAAGATGGCACACCTAAGAATGAAGCAATACCAGCAAGCAAAAAAGAAAAGGGCACACAGCAACAAGTGACAGCAAAAAGTACAGCCAAGAAGCAACGAAGAGTGGTGGTGGTGGGAGACTCACTACTGAGAGGCACAGAAGCAGCCATCTGCAGACCGGACATAACTGCAAGAGAAGTATGCTGCCTTCCAGGTGCGATGATCAAGGATGTGACCGATAGGATACCAAAGCTCTTCAGCTCCAAGGACGTCCACCCATTTCTTCTGATACATGTTGGCACCAATGACACGGCAAGGAAGGACCTACCGACAATCTGCAAGGACTTTGAAGAGTTGGGGAAGAAAGTAAAGGAACTGGATGCACAGGTAGTTTTTTCTTCTATCCTTCCAGTAGACGGGCATGGCACCAGGAGATGGAACAGGATCCTTGATGCAAACAACTGGCTAAGACGATGGTGCAGACAACAAGGATTTGGATTCCTGGACCACGGTGTGAATTATTGGTATGATGGACTCCTCGCCAGAGACGGACTACACCTCAACAAACCTGGGAAACACACATTCGCCAGAAGACTCGCTACACTCATCAGGAGGGCGTTAAACTAGAAGAAGAGGGGACGGGAAGAAAAACATTAGACTCGAACAAAGACGACCCAGGAAAACATACTCTGAAGGGAGGTAAGAACATTTCTAAAACAATCCACAGTGAGGAGATTGGAACAAAACAAAATCCTCTAAACTGCATGCTCGCAAACGCCAGAAGCCTGACAAACAAGATGGAAGAACTAGAAGCAGAAATATCTACAGGTAACTTTGACATAGTGGGAATAACCGAGACATGGTTAGATGAAAGCTATGACTGGGCAGTTAACTTACAGGGTTACAGTCTGTTTAGAAAGGATCGTAAAAATCGGAGAGGAGGAGGGGTTTGTCTCTATGTAAAGTCTTGTCTAAAGTCCACTTTAAGGGAGGATATTAGCGAAGGGAATGAGGATGTCGAGTCCATATGGGTTGAAATTCATGGAGGGAAAAATGGTAACAAAATTCTCATTGGGGTCTGTTACAAACCCCCAAATATAACAGAAAGCATGGAAAGTCTACTTCTAAAGCAGATAGATGAAGCTGCAACCCATAATGAGGTCCTGGTTATGGGGGACTTTAACTACCCGGATATTAACTGGGAAACAGAAACCTGTGAAACCCATAAAGGCAACAGGTTTCTGCTAATAACCAAGAAAAATTATCTTTCACAATTGGTGCAGAATCCAACCAGAGGAGCAGCACTTTTAGACCTAATACTATCTAATAGACCTGACAGAATAACAAATCTGCAGGTGGTCGGGCATCTAGGAAATAGCGACCACAATATTGTACAGTTTCACCTGTCTTTCACTAGGGGGACTTGTCAGGGAGTCACAAAAACATTGAACTTTAGGAAGGCAAAGTTTGAACAGCTTAGAGATGCCCTTAATCTGGTAGACTGGGACAATATCCTCAGAAATAAGAATACAGATAATAAATGGGAAATGTTTAAGAACATCCTAAATAGGCAGTGTAAGCGGTTTATACCTTGTGGGAATAAAAGGACTAGAAATAGGAAAAACCCAATGTGGCTAAACAAAGAAGTAAGACAGGCAATTAACAGTAAAAAGAAAGCATTTGCACTACTAAAGCAGGATGGCACCATTGAAGCTCTAAAAAACTATAGGGAGAAAAATACTTTATCTAAAAAACTAATTAAAGCTGCCAAAAAGGAAACAGAGAAGCACATTGCTAAGGAGAGTAAAACTAATCCCAAACTGTTCTTCAACTATATCAATAGTAAAAGAATAAAAACTGAAAATGTAGGCCCCTTAAAAAATAGTGAGGAAAGAATGGTTGTAGATGACGAGGAAAAAGCTAACATATTAAACACCTTCTTCTCCACGGTATTCACGGTGGAAAATGAAATGCTAGGTGAAATCCCAAGAAACAATGAAAACCCTATATTAAGGGTCACCAATCTAACCCAAGAAGAGGTGCGAAACCGGCTAAATAAGATTAAAATAGATAAATCTCCGGGTCCGGATGGCATACACCCACGAGTACTAAGAGAACTAAGTAATGTAATAGATAAACCATTATTTCTTATTTTTAGTGACTCTATAGCGACAGGGTCTGTTCCGCAGGACTGGCGCATAGCAAATGTGGTGCCAATATTCAAAAAGGGCTCTAAAAGTGAACCTGGAAATTATAGGCCAGTAAGTCTAACCTCTATTGTTGGTAAAATATTTGAAGGGTTTCTGAGGGATGTTATTCTGGATTATCTCAATGAGAATAACTGTTTAACTCCATATCAGCATGGGTTTATGAGAAATCGCTCCTGTCAAACCAATCTAATCAGTTTTTATGAAGAGGTAAGCTATAGGCTGGACCACGGTGAGTCATTGGACGTGGTATATCTCGATTTTTCCAAAGCGTTTGATACCGTGCCGCACAAGAGGTTGGTACACAAAATGAGAATGCTTGGTCTGGGGGAAAATGTGTGTAAATGGGTTAGTAACTGGCTTAGTGATAGAAAGCAGAGGGTGGTTATAAATGGTATAGTCTCTAACTGGGTCGCTGTGACCAGTGGGGTACCGCAGGGGTCAGTATTGGGACCTGTTCTCTTCAACATATTCATTAATGATCTGGTAGAAGGTTTACACAGTAAAATATCGATATTTGCAGATGATACAAAACTATGTAAAGCAGTTAATACAAGAGAAGATAGTATTCTGCTACAGATGGATCTGGATAAGTTGGAAACTTGGGCTGAAAGGTGGCAGATGAGGTTTAACAATGATAAATGTAAGGTTATACACATGGGAAGAGGGAATCAATATCACCATTACACACTGAACGGGAAACCACTGGGTAAATCTGACAGGGAGAAGGACTTGGGGATCCTAGTTAATGATAAACTTACCTGGAGCAGCCAGTGCCAGGCAGCAGCTGCCAAGGCAAACAGGATCATGGGGTGCATTAAAAGAGGTCTGGATACACATGATGAGAGCATTATACTGCCTCTGTACAAATCCCTAGTTAGACCGCACATGGAGTACTGTGTCCAGTTTTGGGCACCGGTGCTCAGGAAGGATATAATGGAACTAGAGAGAGTACAAAAGAGGGCAACAAAATTAATAAAGGGGATGGGAGAACTACAATACCCAGATAGATTAGCGAAATTAGGATTATTTAGTCTAGAAAAAAGACGAATGAGGGGCGATCTAATAACCATGTATAAGTATATAAGGGGACAATACAAATATCTCGCTGAGGATCTGTTTATACCAAGGAAGGTGACGGGCACAAGGGGGCATTCTTTGCGTCTGGAGGAGAGAAGGTTTTTCCACCAACATAGAAGAGGATTCTTTACTGTTAGGGCAGTGAGAATCTGGAATTGCTTGCCTGAGGAGGTGGTGATGGCGAACTCAGTCGAGGGGTTCAAGAGAGGCCTGGATGTCTTCCTGGAGCAGAACAATATTGTATCATACAATTATTAGGTTCTGTAGAAGGACGTAGATCTGGGTATTTATTATGATGGAATATAGGCTGAACTGGATGGACAAATGTCTTTTTTCGGCCTTACTAACTATGTTACTATGTTACTATGTTACCACCCTGGGGTAGAGATAAGGTGGACAACCTCCCACCCACTCTATGGTTGCCCACAAAAACCAAGGCCTTAAAATGGCAGATTAACCCATCTCAACACATAGTGTGCTGGAGCAAACTTCTATGTTCCAAATCACTGAAGCTAAAAGCCTCAGTGAAATTTATCTCCCCTCCAGCACTTTGCCAGTGACTTTTTCACAAATATATTCCATACATTGGAATCGGAGGTGTATAAACCAGTCTAGTAGTGGAAGCAGCTGAAAGTTCAATCCTCGTTTCCGGTAATAGATGTGCTGAATGTTAAGATGGAATTCCCAATGAATAGCAGGAAGATGGATAACACAAAGAAAATCCCTGGAATCTGCTCATTATACAAGCACAATAGGTGCGTGTTATCTGCTACCTGCTGCTACGAAACCACTTGTCATGTCAAGCTGTCTCTCCGCCTGCAGGCATCATGGAAAGTGAGTCAGCTTCTCGGGGAAGAGGACTCTATAATCCATCCTTTATATGGTCCGGACAGGGGAACCCTTAATGTTTCTCTACCAGTCATTAATGTATTGTCTGGGTAATCAGAGTGCTTGGACCTGTGTGACTGTCATTAGCGCGCTCTCTATAGAGTGTGCACCATGATCATCGCTCCATTTGCTGCATACGCGGTTTATTCACTTTGGGTCATTAGATTGATTTATTCCAGATCCCGAGTTGCACTTTGTTTTTGGTGCCAAAGATGTAGGATCCGAGGTTACGTCGTGCACTCAGATCTTCCTGATGGTGTAAAATATGAACAAGTTCTCTAGTGGGAAAACTCCAGAAAATGATCCTCCTTTGGGGCGTTTTAGGAGCAGTTTTGAGTTATCTAAAGCATTTTTTTCAGCCTTCTGATTGAACAGTGCGCAGTTTGGGTGGATCCCATCAGGATCTGCACGCTCCTTCCACCCATCAGGCGTTATACAAAAGTCCGAACATGTGACCAGCAAAGTGGCTGTATAATAGAAGCGAATAGGAAGAGGCTTCCAAGAATACTTTCAGCGATGTTTGGAACCTTGTGTGCACAAGGCCCAAGATATCTCCCCCCAATACCCCCAGGACTTTTCCCTGCTGGATTTCTAGGTTGTGATCTCCAGAACAGTCACTGACCAGCTGTCAGATTGCGGGGGGGCATCTATTATGTACAGCGCCCTCTGCAGGTCAATACATACAGTATATTCTCTTGGATTCAGGTCTGGGCTTAGTCTTGACCTTTGCAAAAGTTTATTCTCCTGGTGAAGCCATTCTGTTGCAGATTTGGAGGTCTCTTAGGATCGTTGTCTTCTTGAAAAGTGAAATTCATCTACAGCTTTTTAGCAGAGACTGGAAGGTTTTGATGTAAAATGTACTTATATTTGGGCCATTCATAATTCCCTCCACCTTGCCAAAAGCCCTAGTTCTCCACCTCAGGGGAACAGCCACAAAGCACAATGCTGCCCCCACCATGCCTCAGTGTGGGGATGTGTTGTGAATTCTGTTGTCGGGCTCCCTCCTGTGGTCATGAATGGTACTTCGGCTGGTTCTGTCCATGGGCTTCCTCTGGTGGGTGTTTCTGAGTTTCCTTCCACAGGTGACGAGGTTGATTCGTTAGCTGGCTGCTCTATTTAACTCCACTTAGATCATTGCTCCATGCCACCTGTCAATGTTCCAGTATTGGTCTTGTTCACTCCTGGATCGTTCTTGTGACCTGTCTTCCCAGCAGAAGCTAAGTGCCTGCTTGTTTTTTCTCTGGTTTGCTATTTTTCTGTCCAGCTTGCTATTTTGTTTGTTGCCTTGCTTGCTGGAAGCTCTGGGACGCAGAGGGAGCGCCTCAGCACCGTGAGTCGGTGCGGAGGGTCTTTTTGCGCCCTCTGCGTGGTCTTTTTGTAGGGTTTTGTGCTGACCGCAAAGCAACCATTCCTATCCTCAGTCTGTTCAGTAAGTCGGGCCTCACTTTGCTTAATCTATTTAATCTCTGTGTTTGTATTTTCATCTTTACTCACAGTCATTATATGTGGGGGGCTGCCTTTTCCTTTGGGGAATTTCTCTGAGGCAAGGTAGGCTTTATTTTTCTATCTTCAGGGCTAGCTAGTTCCTTAGGCTGTGCCGAGTTGCATAGGGAGCGTTAGGAGCAATCCACGGCTATTTCTAGTGTGTGTGATAGGATTAGGGATTGCGGTCAGCAGAGTTCCCACGTCCCAGAGCTCGTCCTATATTATCAGTAACTATCAGGTCATTCCGTGTGCTCTTAACCACCAGGTCCATTATTGTCCTGACCACCAGGTCATAACAGTACAGGTGGCCCAAAGTACTAATGCATCTCAATAGAGGGATAAGAGAAGTTCTGAGACCATTTTTTTTTCTTTGTAGTGTGTTTTGTCTCTCTTTTCCCCTTTACATCTGGGTGGTTCAGAACACAGGTGTAGACATGGACATTCAAGGTCTGTCCTCTTGGATGGATAATCTCACTACAAGGGTACAAAACATTCAAGATTTTGTGGTTCAGAATCCGATGTCAGAGCCTAGGATTCCAATTCCTGATTTGTTTTTTGGTGATAGATCTAAGTTCTTGAATTTCAAAAATAATTGTAAATTGTTTCTTGCCTTGAAACCTCGCTCCTCAGGTGACCCTGTTCAACAAGTAAAGATCATTATTTCTTTGTTACGTGGTGAACCTCAAGACTGGGCATTTTCCCTTGCGCCAGGAGATCCGGCATTGCGTGATGTTGATGCGTTTTTCCTGGCGCTTGGATTGCTTTATGACTAACCTAATTCAGTGGATCAGGCAGAGAAAATCTTGCTGGCTCTGTGTCAGGGTCAGGATGAAGCGGAGATATATTGTCAGAAGTTTAGAAAGTGGTCTGTGCTCACTCAGTGGAATGAATGTGCCCTGGCAGCAATCTTCAGAAAGGGTCTCTCTGAAGCCCTTAAGGATGTCATGGTGGGATTTCCCATGCCTGCTGGTCTGAATGAGTCTATGTCTTTGGCCATTCAGATCGATCGACGCTTGCGTGAGCGTAAAGCTGTGCACCATTTGGCGGTACTATCTGAGCATGGGCCTGAGCCTATACAATGTGATAGGACTTTGACCAGAGCTGAACGGCAAGAACACAGACGTCGGAATGGGCTATGTTTTTACTGTGGTGATTCAACTCATGCTATCTCCGATTGTCCTAAGTGCACTAAGCGGTTCGCTAGGTCTGCCACCATTGGTACGGTACAGTCTAAATTTCTATTGTCCGTTACTCTGATTTGCTCTTTGTCATCCTATTCTGTTATGGCATTTGTGGATTCAGGCGCTGCCCTGAATTTGATGGACTTGGAGTATGCTAGGCGCTGTGGTTTTTTCTTGGAGCCCTTGCAGTATCCTATTCCATTGAGAGGAATTGATGCTACGCCTTTGGCCAAGAATAAGCCTCAGTACTGGACCCAATTGACCATGTGCATGGCTCCTGCACATCAGGAGGATATCCGCTTTCTGGTGTTGCATAATCTGCATGATGTGGTCGTTTTGGGGTTGCCATGGCTACAGGTTCATAATCCGGTATTGGACTGGAAATCTATGTCTGTGTCCAGCTGGGGTTGCCAGGGGGTACATGGTGATGTTCCATTTTTGTCTCTCTCATCTTCCACTCCTTCTGAAGTTCCAGAGTTTTTGTCGGATTATCGGGATGTATTTGATGAGCCCAAAGCCAGTGCCCTACCTCCTCATAGGGATTGCGATTGTGCAATTAATTTGATTCCTGGTAGTAAGTTTCCTAAGGGCCGATTGTTCAATTTATCTGTGCCAGAACACGCCGCTATGCGGAGTTATATAAAGGAATCCTTGGAGAATGGCCATATTCGCCCGTCGTCATCACCGTTAGGAGCAGGGTTCTTTTTGTGGCCAAGAAGGATGGTTCTTTGAGACCTTGTATTGATTACCGCCTTCTCAATAAAATTACAGTCAAATTTCAGTATCCTTTGCCGTTGCTGTCTGATTTGTTTGCTCGTATTAAAGGGGCTAGTTGGTTCACCAAGATAGATCTTCGAGGGGCGTATAATCTTGTGCGTATTAAACAAGGCGATGAATGGAAAACAGCATTTAATACGCCCGAGGGCCATTTTGAGTACCTGGTTATGCCATTCGGGCTTTCCAATGCTCCATCAGTATTTCAGTCCTTTATGCATGACATCTTCCGAGAGTACCTGGATAAATTCCTGATTGTGTATTTGGATGATATTTTGGTCTTTTCGGATGATTGGGAGTCTCATGTGAAGCAGGTCAGAATGGTGTTCCAGGTCCTTCGTGCGAATTCCTTGTTTGTGAAGGGGTCAAAGTGTCTCTTTGGAGTTCAGAAGGTTTCATTTTTGGGGTTCATTTTTTCCCCTTCTACTATCGAGATGGACCCTGTTAAAGTTCAGGCCATTTATGATTGGACTCAGCCGACATCTGTGAAGAGCCTGCAAAAGTTCCTGGGCTTTGCTAATTGTTATCGGCGCTTCATCGCTAATTTTTCTAGTGTTGCTAAACCGTTGACTGATTTGACCAAGAAGGGTGCTGATGTGGTCAATTGGTCTTCTGCAGCTGTAGAGGCTTTTCAGGAGTTGAAGCGTCGTATTTCTTCTGCCCCTGTGTTGTGCCAGCCAGATGTTTCGCTCCCGTTTCCGGTTGAGGTTGATGCTTCTGAGATTGGAGCTGGGGCTGTTTTGTCGCAAAGAAGTTCTGATGGCTCGGTGATGAAGCCATGTGCTTTCTTTTCTAGAAAGTTTTTGCCTGCTGAGCGCAATTATGATGTTGGTAATCGAGAGTTGTTGGCCATGAAGTGGGCATTCGAGGAGTGGCGTCATTGGCTTGAAGGAGCCAAGCATCGCGTGGTGGTCTTGACAGATCACAAGAATTTGACTTATCTTGAGTCTGCCAAACGGTTGAATCCGAGACAGGCTCGATGGTCGTTATTTTTCTCCCATTTTGATTTTGTGGTTTCGTACCTTCCGGGCTCTAAGAATGTGAAGGCTGATGCCCTGTCAAGGAGTTTTGTGCCTGACTCTCCGGGTGTTCCTGAGCCGGCGGGTATTCTCAAAGAGGGGGTAATTTTGTCTGTCATCTCCCCTGATTTGCGGCGGGTGCTGCAAAAATTTCAGGCTGATAGACCTGACCGTTGCCCAGCGGAGAAACTGTTTGTCCCTGATAGATGGACTAGTAGAGTTATCTCTGAGATTCATTGTTCAGTGTTGGCTGGGCATCCTGGAATCTTTGGTACCAGAGATTTGGTGGCTAGATCCTTTTGGTGGCCGTCTTTGTCACGGGATGTGCGTTCTTTTGTGCAGTCCTGTGGGACTTGTGCTCGGGCTAAGCCCTGCTGTTCTCGTGCCAGTGGGTTGCTTTTGCCCTTGCCGGTCCCGAAGAGGCCCTGGACACATATTTCTATGGATTTTATTTCGGATCTCCCCGTCTCTCAAAAGATGTCGGTCATTTGGGTGGTTTGTGATCGCTTTTCTAAGATGGTCCATTTGGTACCTTTGTCTAAATTGCCTTCCTCCTCTGATTTGGTGCCATTATTTTTCCAGCATGTGGTTCGTTTACATGGTATCCCGGAGAACATCGTTTCTGACAGAGGTTCCCAGTTTAATTCGAGGTTTTGACGATCTTTTTGTGCTAGGATGGGCATTGATTTGTCTTTTTCCTCAGCTTTCCATCCTCAGACAAATGGCCAAACCGAACGAACTAATCAGTCTTTGGAAACATATCTGAGATGCTTTGTTTCTGCTGATCAGGATGATTGGGTGTCCGTCTTGCCTTTGGCTGAGTTCGCCCTTAATAATCGGGCCAGCTCAGCTACTTTGGTTTCGCCTTTTTTCTGTAATTCTGGTTTCCATCCTCGTTTCTCTTCAGGGCAGGTTGAGCCTTCGGACTGTCCTGGAGTGGATACGGTGGTGGATAGGTTGCAGCAGATTTGGACTCATGTGGTGGACAATTTGACATTGTCCCAGGAGAAGGCTCAACGTTTCGCTAACCGCCGGCGCTGTGTGGGTCCCCGACTTCGTGTTGTGGATTTGGTTTGGTTGTCGTCTCGTTATGTTCCTATGAAGTTTTCCTCTCCTAAATTTAAGCCTTGTTTCATTGGTCCGTATAAGATTTCTGAGGTTATCAATCCTGTGTCATTTCGTTTGGCCCTTCCTGCTTCTTTTGCCATCCATAATGTGTTCCATAGGTCGTTATTGCGGAGATACGTGTCGCCTGTGGTTCCATCCGTTGATCCTCCTGCCCCGGTGTTGGTTGAGGGGGAGTTGGAGTATGTGGTGGAGAAGATTTTGGATTCTCGTATTTCGAGACGGAAACTCCAGTACCTGGTCAAGTGGAAGGGTTATGGTCAGGAAGATAATTCCTGGGTTTTTGCCTCTGATGTTCATTCTGCCGATCTGGTTCGTGCCTTTCATTTGGCTCATCCTGGTCGGCCTGGGGGCTCTGGTGAGGGTTCGGTGACCCCTCCTCAAGGGGGGGTACTGTTGTGAATTCTGTTGTCGGGCTCCCTCCTGTGGTCATGAATGGTACTTCGGCTGGTTCTGTCCATGGACTTCCTCTGGTGGGTGTTTCTGAGTTTCCTTCCACAGGTGACGAGGTTGATTCGTTAGCTGGCTGCTCTATTTAACTCCACTTAGATCATTGCTCCATGCCACCTGTCAATGTTCCAGTATTGGTCTTGTTCACTCCTGGATCGTTCTTTTGACCTGTCTTCCCAGCAGAAGCTAAGTGCCTGCTTGTTTTTTCTCTGGTTTGCTATTTTTCTGTCCAGCTTGCTATTTTGTTTGTTGCCTTGCTTGCTGGAAGCTCTGGGACGCAGAGGGAGCGCCTCCGCACCGTGAGACGGTGCGGAGGGTCTTTTTGTGCCCTCTGCGTGGTCTTTTTGTAGGTTTTTGTGCTGACCGCAAAGCTACCTTTCCCATCATCAGTCTGTTCAGTAAGTCGGGCCTCACTTTGCTAAATCTATTTCATCTCTGTGTTTGTATTTTCATCTTTACTCACAGTCATTATATGTGGGGGGCTGCCTTTTCCTTTGGGGAATTTCTCTGAGGCAAGGTAGGCTTTATTTTTCTATCTTCAGGGCTAGCTAGTTCCTTAGGCTGTGCCGAGTTGCATAGGGAGCGTTAGGAGCAATCCACTGCTATTTCTAGTGTGTGTGATAGGATTAGGGATTGCGGTCAGCAGAGTTCCCACGTCCCAGAGCTCGTCCTATATTATCAGTAACTATCAGGTCATTCCGTGTGCTCTTAACCACCAGGTCCATTATTGTCCTGACCACCAGGTCATAACAGGCATGGTGATCTTCTGGTGATGGGCAGCGTCGACTTTGCACCTTTTTGGAATTAAGGCCGAAATGTTTAACCTTGGTCTTATTAGACAGAACACGCTTTCCATGTGCTTTTTTAGATGTGATGGAGGTTTTGGCAGAACACAGCCGGCATTAGATGTTTTTCTTTGTATGAAAAGGCTTCAGTCTTGCCCTCGACCTCACAAGCCAGACATATGAAGAATACGGGAGATGGTTGTCACACGTAGGACCTAACCAGTACCTGAAATAAATTCCTGCAGCTCCTTTAATGTTGCTGTCGGCCTCTTAGCAGCCTCATGGACAATTATTCTTCATGTCTTTTCACAAAATTTTTGAGGGACGTACAGTTCTAGGTAATATCACTGTTGTGTCAAATTGAAGCCTCTTCTTGTTGATGTCCTCACTCTGTGCTCCATAGTATCTTATGCCTAGGAAATGTTTTGTACCTTCTCCAGACTAATAACTTTCTACAATCAGATCTTTTGCTGTGTTGGAAGCTGTTTACAGACCAGAAAAAGTCAGGAAAATCCTCCTGGAGCAGCGACACTTTCTCTGGGGTTAATCATAATCGTTGTGAATGACGGCGGCCAAGCGCTGACTACTACAGTACAGACCAAAAGTTTGGACACACCTTCTCATTTAAAGATTTTTCACGACTATGAAAATTGTACATTCACACTGAAGGCATCAAAACTATGAATTAACACATGTGGAATTATATACTTAACAAAAAAGTGTGAAACAACTGAAATTATGATTTATATTCTAGGTTCTCCAAAAGTAGCCACCTTTTGCTTTGATGACTGCTTTGCACTCTTGGCATTCTCTTGATGAGCTTCAAGAGGTAGTCACCGGGAATGGTTTTCCAACAATCTTGAAGGAGTTCCCATGATGCTTAGCACTTGTTGGGCCTTTTACCTTCACTCTGCGGTCCAGCTCACCCCAAACCATCTCGATTGGGTTCAGGTCTGGTGACTGTGGAGGCCAGGTCATCTGGCGTAGCACCCCATCTCTCTCCTTCTTGGTCAAATAGCCCTTACACAGCCTGGAGGTGTTTGGGGTCATTGCCCTGTTGAAAAATAAATGATGGTCCAACTAAACGCAAACCGGATGGAATAGCATGCCTCTGCAAGGTGCTGTGGTAGCCATGCTGGTTCAGTATGCCTTCAATTTTGAATAAATCCCCAACAGTGTCACTAGCAAAGTACCGCCACACCATCACACCTCCTCCTCCATGCTTCACGGTGGGAACCAGGCATGTAGAGTTCATCCGTTCACCTTTTATGCGTCACACAAAGACACGGTGGTTGGAACCAAATATCTAAAATTTGGACTCATCAGACCAAAGCACAGATTTCCACTGGTCTAATGTCCATTCCTTGTGTTCTTTAGCCCAAACAAGTCTCTTCTGCTTGTTGCCTGTCCTTAGCAGTGGTTTCCTAGCAGCTAATTTACCATGAAGGCCTGCTGCACAAAGTCTCCTCTTAACAGTTGTTGTAGAGATGTGTCTGCTGCTAGAACTCTGTGTGGCATTGACCTGGTCTCTAATTTGAGCTGCTGTTAACCTGCGATTTCTGAGGCTGGTGATTTGGATAAACTTATCCTCAGAAGCAGAGGTGACTCTTGGTCTTCCTTTCCTGGGGCGGTCCTCATGTGAGCCAGTTTCTTTGTAGCGCTTGATGGTTTTTGCCACTGCACTTGGGGACACTTTCAAAGTTTTCCCAATTTTTCGGACTGACTGACCTTCATTTCTTAAAGTAATGATGGCCACTCGTTTTTCTTTACTTAGAATTTGTATTATGGCAAGAAAAAATCAGCTAACAGTCTATTCAGTAGGACTATCAGCTGTGTATCCATCAGACTTCTGCACAACACAACTGATGGTCCCAATCCCATTTATAAGGCAAGAAATCCCACTTATTAACCTGACAGGGCACACCTGTGTAGTGAAAACCATTCCTGGTGACTACCTCTTGAAGCTCATCAAGAGAATGCCAAGAGTGTTTAAAAGTAGTCATCAAAGCAAAAGGTGGCTACTTTGAAGAACCTAGAATATAATACATAATTTCAGTTGTTTCACACTTTTTTTGTTAAGTATTTAATTCCACATGTGTTAATTCATAGTTTTGATGCCTTTTGTGTGAATGTACAATTTTCATAGTCATGAAAATACAGAAAAATCTTTAAATGAGAAGGTGTGTCCAAACTTTTGGTCTGTACTGTGTATATATATATATATATATATATATATATATATATATATATATATATACACACTACCGTTCAAATGTTTAGGGTCACTTAGAAATGTCCTTATTTTTGAAAGAAAAGCACAATTGTTTCCAATGAAGCTAACATTAAATGATTCAGAAATACACTCTATACATTGTTAATGTGGTAAATTACTATTCTAGCTGCAAACGTCTGGTTTGTAGTGCAATATAGTCATAGGTGTATAGAGGCAAATTTCCAACAACCATCACTCAAGTGTTCTTATGGTACTTTGTGTTTACTAACTGTGTAAGAAGGTTAATGGATAGTTAGAATACCCTTGAAAACACTTGTGCAAGTATGTTAGTACAGCTGAAAACAGTTTGGCTGATTAGAGAACCTATAAACCTGACCTTCCTTTGAGCTAGTTGAGAATCTGGAGCATTACATTTGTTGGTTCCATTAAACTCTCAAAATGGACAGAAAGAAAGAACTTCCATGTGAAACTCGACAGTCTATTCTTGTTCTTAGAAATGAAGGCTATTCCATGTGAGAAATTGCCAAGAAACTGAAGATTTCCTACAACGGTGTTTAATACTCCCTTCAGAGAAGAGCACAAACAGGCTCTAACCAGAGTAGAAAGAGCAGTGCGAGGCTCCGCTGCACAACTGAGCAACAAGACAAGTATATTAGAGTCTGTAGTATGAGAAATCGACGCCTCACAGGTCCTCAACTGGCAGCTTCATTAAATAGTATACACAAAACGCCCGTGCTCCCCCCATACTCTGAAACTCACTACCCTAACACATCAGACTCTCGCCTACCATAGAAACCTTCAAAAAGAACCTGAAGACCCACCTCTTCCGACAAGCCTACAGCCTGCAGTGATCCTCAACCTATTGAACTGCCGCACAACCAGCTCTTCCCTCTCCTAGTGTATCCTCACCCATCCCCTGCAGACTGAGCCCTCGCGGGCAGGGTCCTCCCTCCTTTTGTACCTGTCAGTGCCTTGCTTTTTGCTCATGTTTAATGTATTTGTCTATATTTGCCCCATATTCACAAGTAAAGCGGCATGGAATAAATGGCACTATAAAAATGTATAATAATAATAAATAATAATAATAAAATAAAAAGGATAAATAAAAGAAATTTACTGAACCTGATGTCGCAGGGCTGGCTCTGGCTTTTATGAAGGGGAGCTCTTTGTTTTGGGGGATGCTAGGCAGAACTATAGTAAGGCTATGTGCACACGTTCAGGTTTTTTCGTGTTTTTTCACGCTAAAAACGCTATAAAAACTAATTAAAAACGCATACATTATGCATTCTATCATTTAGAATGCATTCTGCATGTTTTGTGCACATGGATGCGTTTTTTTCCGCAAAAAAAAACGCATCGCGGTAAAAAAATGAGCATGTTCATTATTTTTGCGGATTTTCTGCGTTTTTCCCGCAATTCTATGCATTTGGGAAAAAAACGCACAAAAAACGCGTCAAAAACGCGTCAAAAAACATGAAAAATACGCATGTGGATTTCTGGCAGAAATGTCCGGTTTTTGTCAGGAAAATTTCTTCAAGAAATCCTGACGTGTGCACATAGCCTAACTGCATCTTCCAGGATTGACAAAGATTACATTTATTTGCTTTCATTAACACAAGTTACGTCCATACCTCCCCTCCGGTAACTCACAACACGGCTTGTCTTCAGAATGCCATAGGACGTGGCTCAGTCCTAGAAAATTATGAGATTCCCAAATTTTACGATATTTTCTCACCTGGAGGTCCCGGGCGGGAGACATTACTGTCGTTTTTCCTACCTCGATCTTACCTTTATATAGATAGGAAACATGCCATGGATAGCATCATCCATCTGTACGTTAATTTGAAGGTGTAATGGTCACCACCCAGTAACGTTATATTTGCCACTTCGTCGTGACTCGTCATGACTCCGAAAATATGACTTTAATATCTAACCTATCTATGCTGTTCATAAAAACCTCAATATTCATAATAATTTGAATGGAACAAATAATAATAATAATAATAATGATAATAACAACAATAATAACAACAAAGAAGCTCGCATAAGGTTTTTTTGCAGTTCTGAGACACATGAAGGCATGGACCATAAATTTGTTACCCTCCTTGTTCCTAGGCAAGCTGGGGATCTGCTATCCATCAGATTCTAACTTTAACCCCTTCACGACCTTGCCCTTTTCCGTTTTTGTGTTCTCGTTTTTCGTTCCCCTCCTTCCCGAGCCATAACTTTTTTATTTTTCTGTCAATATGGCCATGTGAGGGCTTGTTTTTTGCAGGACAAGTTGCAACGACATCATTGTTTTTACCACGTCGTGTACCAGAAAACGGGAAAAAAATTCCAAGTGCGGTGAAATTGCAAAAAAAGTGCAATCACACACTTATTTTCTGCTAGGTTCTCTAAATGCTAAAACTGAGCTGCCATTTTGATTCTCCAGGTTATTACGAGTTCATAGACATCAAACATGACTAGGTTATTTTTTTATCTAAGTGGTAAAAAAAATTCCAAAGTTTGCTTAAAAAAAAAAAATTGCGCAATTTTCCGATACCCGTAGTGTCTTCATTTTTTGTGATCTGGAGTCAAGTGATTGCTTATTTTTTGCGTGCTGATCTGGTGTTTTTAATGATACCATTTTGGTGCAGATATAGGGATTTTTGTGTACTCACCGTAAAATCCTTTTCTCCGAGCCATTAATTGGGGGACACAGACCGTGGGTGTATGTTGCTGCCAATAGGAGGCTGACACTAAGTGATACAAAAAAAGTTAGCTCCTCCCCTGCAGTATATACCCTCCTGCTGGCTCTCAGCTAACCAGTTCGGTGCAAAAGCAGTAGGAGATCAATAACAATATATGCGCGTATAGCATGTCATATTCTAAAAAACAAGCATAAGCTAATAACAGGGTGGGAGCTGTGTCCCCCAATGAATGGCTCGGAGAAAAGGATTTTACGGTGAGTACACAAAAATCCCTATTTCTCCTTCGCCTCATTGGGGGACACAGACCGTGGGACGTCCCAAAGCAGTCCCTGGGTGGGGACAACAATAGATCAGGCCCTGTGTAACCGCTACTTACAAGTGCGCCACCGCGGCCTGCAGAGTCCGCCTGCCCAGACTCACATCTGTGGAAGTGTGGGAATTATAGTGCTTCAAGAATGCATGCGGACTGGACGAATCCGCAAGCTTGCAGGCGTGCCTTGCTGACGCCTGGTGCCTAGAACCCTTGATAGACAGGGAGATAGGCTGACATCTAGCACGGAAGGACTCCTGGATGGTGAAAAGAATTCACCATGTTAACATGGTCGATGAAACGGCTAAACCCTTCCTGAAAATGTCAGGAAGCCTTCCTCTACCGTCATGAAGCCCAAATAAAATGTCCAACCTTCAGAAGGACGCTGTCCTCAAGACGTACCTACTCAGAGCACTCACTTCGTCCAGAATATGGGGGATCTTATTCCATTTTGGACTGGAGCCAAAAGAGATGAGGGAAGAACTATGCCCTCATAACAGTGGTAATACAGTACTACCTTGGTAACAAGGGATGGAGATGGCCTGAGGACAACTTTGCCTCGAAGGTAATAAGGGAAAAAAGTCTGAAAGAGCAGAGAAGCTAGCTCCGAAGACTCGTCAGAGTGAGAATATCGCAGAGGAGAACGGGACGACTTTCCCTGATAGTAAAGTCTGCCCGGATGAAAAAGGAGCCTACTGTAAGGCTCCTAGGAATAATAAGGTCCCAATGATCTAACGGTATGCGATAGGGAAGAACTACATGTGAAAACTCCCTGTGAGAAAGTCCCTACTTGCAGTTGTGCTGCGATAAGGCGAGAAGATACTAGCTCCGCAA
Organism: Ranitomeya imitator; assembly: GCF_032444005.1. Taxonomy (NCBI): domain Eukaryota; kingdom Metazoa; phylum Chordata; class Amphibia; order Anura; family Dendrobatidae; genus Ranitomeya; species Ranitomeya imitator. Next base: position 11,324,703 of record NC_091284.1, on the reverse strand, counting down.
ACAAAAAACGGACGTGGTCAGTGCGGATCTCTGAGGATCACTGGGGCCCCTTTCTGCTTCCGAAAGGCTTTCGGAAGCAGTGGAAGGGGAGTTATGGAAACTGGTACCACGGCAGAACCAGAGCATGGAGAGCGATGGCTCTTGGATCTCGAGGCCGAACCACGAACTCGAGTACATTGGCCTTCAGTCTGGATGTCATCCCACCTACAACTGGAGAGCTCCAGTAAGGACAGATCTGATGGAAGACTTCGGGGTGAAGTTCCCACTGACTTGAGGCGGAACCCTGACGGCTGAATTTGTTTGCCGTTCAGAGTTCTACTTCTGGGATATATACTGCCGAGATCACCGAATAATAGACTTCGGCCCATCAGAGAAAGTAAGGTACCTCGGTCATGGCGCCTGATCGTGGGTACCTGCTAGATGACTGACGTAAGGCACCGCCGTGGCATTATCCAATTGAATTCGGATAGGGTGACCCGCCAGAAGGCAGTGGACCTGATGTAAGACTACCGTTCGGATCTCCAGAACAATGATGGGGAGAAGAAGACTGGCATTGGTAGTTACTAATAACCATTGAACCGGGAGAAAGGCCCTGGATAAAGAAGGAGCTCAGAGACTATTGTCTGAAAGTCTATTTGACTTGCTGAAAACGAGCGGAGCGAAGGAAACCGCTTCCATTGTCGTCACCATTTTTCCTCAGAACTCTCTTAGCAAATCGAATGAAATGAGGGGTGAGTAATCAAGTCCTCAGAACTCTCCTTGCGCGAGCTCCCTGTTGAAGGGCCATGACCTTGTCTCGAGGAAGAATTACCATCCTTCTAGAAGTGTGCAGGATCATCCTCAAAAAGGATATCTGCTGGGCTGGAAATGAGGAGAACTTGTCTAAGTGTAGCTGCCAGCCCAGGAGAGAAGGTATCGCAAGAGATATAGACGACTCAGCGTAGTCCTGGAAGGGCGGCTAGACAGACCAAACAGGGCAGGACGAGCACGCCTCTAGAGTGCAAGAGAAACATGACATCCGCCATGACCCGAGCGAACACTCTGGGTGCGGAAGCAAGGCCAAAGGACAAGGTTGTGACATGAAAATGCTGTTGACGAATGGAAAGGCGAAGGAATTTTTGCAGAGGGCAAGCAACCCGAATGTCGATGGATGCCGGAAACTGCACCTTTTTCTGTTGAAGTAATGGTTGAGCGGAGGAACTCCATCCAAAGAAGGAGGACCATGTCAAAGGTTGTTAGAAGTTTGAGGTCCAGGGTTGATCTTACTTTTCGTTCCCCTTTTTGGAACCAAGATCCCTTAGATCTAGACTGTGCTGGACAATCCTTATACAATCCTTTGTCAGTCTCCCACTCAAAGGATTTGATTGGCCAGTTGTTGCTGGTGTGAATCAAGGTAGTTAAGGTCTCCAGCCAGGAGACCATTGCTCTAGCAATCCATGCGGCCGCTAGGGAGGATAGAGCGCTGGACTCGAAGCCGCAAGACGGAACGAACCAGATTTGCTATCTGACAGTCCGTGGTATTTTTAATTGATGACCCATCAGGTAGGGATACTGGTAGAAATACCACAGGAGATTCTACCCGGTTAATCTGCCCCATGGCAGAATGTGCGGCTGCATCCAGCAGGTCATAGTCTCTTGCCATCTCCTCTTTTCACGGTGCAGAGATAAAAATTAGGCACCCTCGATCCATCAACCTCTTAACAGGGAAGTGGAGAGGAATTGTCCGCCTTCTTGCATCATCCACTAAATAGTGGTGATGCAGAGGGGGGAGCTCGTACACCAAAAAAGGATGCCTCTATATGTCCACAGAGTACAGGTCTCCAGGTGGACAGGACAGGTTGTCTGGCGTTAGGCCTGGATGCAGAAGAGGAAACATGGAGACGACACTCCGTGTGCTCGTCTGTTGATGGTGTGGGGAGATCGGTGCCCTTTAAAGGACCCGTCGCCCTTAAAAAACAGGCCAGGCATGGCATCCCACGTAGAGGCTTCTGTCCAGTGAATCGCTTATCCGAATTGAATGGCAAATGCTCTTGAGGGAGTTTAGTCTCTGAAGCTCTGGCAAGCTCAGGCAATATCCAATCCATATTCAGAGCCTTGTTGTCATCAAATCATTGGTGAGGGAGCAGGAAACGAAAAACTTCCGTTTTCTAGATACCTGTATGTTTCTAGACGCCTGCACGTTTCTAGAATACTTGCGGCCCCTGCTAGCCGACGGCTCCCATGTAGGATAGGGACCCTGTATATTGGTCCTGCGAGCACTCCAAACACAGAGGGTACACAGAGGGATTCAATCTCTTGGTCAGAGAACCATGGATTGGTCAGTGAAGAAGTCCACTGAGGGGAACTAAAGGATAAAGCTGGGGTCGGCGGCGGAGGGCTCCTCGGACTGATCAAGCGCCTTTAAGACCAGAGAATACTGGTCATGCGCCTTTAAGACCAGGAAATACTGGCCATGCGCCTTTAAGATCGGGGAATACCGGCCATGTGCCTTTAAGACCGGGGAATACTGGTCATGCGCCTTTAAGACCAGAGCATACTGGTCATGCGCCTTTAAGACCAGAGAATACTGGTCATGCGCCTTTAAGACCAGAGAATACTGGTCATGCGCCTTTAAGACCAGAGAATACTGGTCATGCGCCTCTAAGACCAGAGAATACTGGTCATGCGCCTTTAAGACCAGGGAATACTGGTCATACACCTTTAAGACCAGGGAATACTGGTCATGCACCTTTAAGACCAGAGAATACTGGTCATGCACCTTTAAGACCAGAGAATACTGGTCATGCACCTTTAAGACCAGAGGATACTGGTCATGCACCTTTAAGACCAGAGGATACTGGTCATGCACCTTTAAGACCAGAGAATACTGGACATGCACCTTTAAGACCAGAGAATACTGGACATGCACCTTTAAGACCAGAGAATACTGGTCATGCACCTTTAAGACCAGAGAATACTGGTCGTGCACCTTTAAGACCAGAGAATACTGGTCGTGCTCCTTTAAGACCAGGGAATACTGGTCATGCGCCTTTAAGACCAGGGAATACTGGCCATATGCCTTTAAGACCAGGGAATACTGGTCATGCGCCTTTAAGACCAGAGAATACTGGTCATGTGCCTTTAAGACCAGGTACTTCCTTACCCGGGTACTGATGTAGAGTCGATGTGCCCCTTTAATGCAAAAATACTGTCACCCCAGTGTGAGCTGGCCGGGTGGACCAAGATGGCCACCGGGAGCTGCAGAGTTGATAAAATCTCGCAGAGAGCGAGAAGCGCCAATTTGGGGGGCGGAGCCACAGACACGATGTTGAATAGGCCCAAGCCGGGGCCTAAATTTCTGTAGCCGGCGGGCGACACCAGCGGGGCGTTCCAGGCAAGACTTCCAGGATGCGGCCTACTAATCGGCCGAAGCCGGGGACTAAATTTTTGCAGCCATCCAGAGCGTTACCTCAGAGAGGTGGGCCACAGGGAAGTGGCTGAGGCTGCCTGTCAGCATGTGCATATCCCACTGAAGATGGATCCACTCACCATTAGTCCTGGCATGGAGCCGCCGCGGATGTGGGTTTCAGCGCTGTTCTGTGCAGCGTGGACGGTGCAGGGATAAGCCTCAATCCATCATCCGTTTGTTAGGGAGGTGGAGAGGAACCGTTCGCCTCCTTGTGCCATCCGCTTTCACAGTGGTGGGACAGTGGGGGCTGCTCGGACGCCATAGAGAGGGGCCTCTGTACATCCACGGAGTTCAGTCCGGGTGGACAGGGCCAGTTGTCCGGCATTAGGCCAGGAGAGGATACATGGAGGCGACACTCCATGTGGTCGCCTGCTGCTGGTGTGGGGAGATCGGGACTGTGAAGGAACCGTCGCCCCTGAAGTGAGCTCAGGCATGGCTTCCCACGTCGCAGGAGAGGGTACGGGGAGGTATACTCGCCGTGCTCGCCTGTTGATGGTTCGGGGAAGATCGGAACCTTGAAAGGAACCGTCGCCCCTGAAGTGAGCTCAGGCATGGCTTCCCACGTCGCAGGAGAGGGTACGGGGAGGTATACTCGCTGTGCTCGCCTGTTGATGGTTCGGGGAAGATCGGAACCTTGAAAGGAACCGTCGCCCCTGAAGTGAGCTCAGGCATGGCTTCCCACGTCGCAGGAGAGGGTACGGGGAGGTATACTCGCTGTGCTCGCCTGTTGATGGTTCGGGGGAGATCGGAACCTTGAAAGGAACCGTCGCCCCCTTCACTCCGTTAATTAAAAAATAAAAATTTACAGAAAAGTAAACAATAAAATAAAAACGTTGGGGTCTGAAACAGACCCATGTGCCTCCTACAGACACTAAGCAAGAACTGGTTAGCTGAGAGCCAGCAGGAGGGTATATACTGCAGAGGAGGAGCCCAGAGCCAGCAGGAGGGTGTATACTGCAGAGGAGGAGCTGAGAGCCAGCAGGAGGGTGTATACTGCAGGGGAGGAGCTGAGAGCCAGCAGGAGGGTGTATACTGCAGGGGAGGAGCCGAGAGCCAGCAGGAGGGTGTATACTGCAGGGGAGGAGCTGAGAGCCAGCAGGAGGGTGTATACTGCAGAGGAGGAGCTGAGAGCCAGCAGGAGGGTGTATACTGCAGGGGAGGAGCTGAGAGCCAGCAGGAGGGTGTATACTGCAGAGGAGGAGCCCAGAGCCAGCAGGAGGGTGTATACTGCAGAGGAGGAGCCGAGAGCCAGCAGGAGGGTGTATACTGCAGGGGAGGAGCCGAGAGCCAGCAGGAGGGTGTATACTGCAGAGGAGGAGCCCAGAGCCAGCAGGAGGGTGTATACTGCAGGGGAGGAGCTGAGAGCCAGCAGGAGGGTGTATACTGCAGAGGAGGAGCTGAGAGCCAGCAGGAGGGTGTATACTGCAGGGGAGGAGCTGAGAGCCAGCAGGAGGGTGTATACTGCAGAGGAGGAGCCCAGAGCCAGCAGGAGGGTGTATACTGCAGAGGAGGAGCCGAGAGCCAGCAGGAGGGTGTATACTGCAGGGGAGGAGCTGAGAGCCAGCAGGAGGGTGTATACTGCAGAGGAGGAGCCCAGAGCCAGCAGGAGGGTGTATACTGCAGGGGAGGAGCCGAGAGCCAGCAGGAGGGTGTATACTGCAGGGGAGGAGCCGAGAGCCAGCAGGAGGGTGTACACTGCAGGGGAGGAGCCGAGAGCCAGCAGGAGGGTGTATACTGCAGGGGAGGAGCCGAGAGCCAGCAGGAGGGTGTATACTGCAGGAGAGGAGCCGAGAGCCAGCAGGAGGTGTATACTGCAGGGGAGGAGCCGAGAGCCAGCAGGAGGGTGTATACTGCAGGGGAGGAGCCGAGAGCCAGCAGGAGGGTGTATACTGCAGGGGAGGAGCCGAGAGCCAGCAGGAGGGTGTATACTGCAGGGGAGGAGCCGAGAGCCAGCAGGAGGGTGTATACTGCAGGGGAGGAGCCGAGAGCCAGCAGGAGGGTGTATACTGCAGGGGAGGAGCCGAGAGCCAGCAGGAGGGTGTATACTACAGGGGAGGAGCTGAGAGCCAGCAGGAGGGTGTATACTGCAGGGAAGGAGCCTAGAGCCAGCAGGAGGGTGTATACTGCAGGGGAGGAGCTGAGAGCCAGCAGGAGGGTGTATACTGCAGGGGAGGAGCTGAGAACCAGCAGGAGGTGTATACTGCAGGGGAGGAGCTGAGAGTCAGCAGGAGGTGTATACAGCAGGGGAGGAGCTGAGAGCCAGCAGGAGGTGTATATAGCAGGGGAGGAGCTGAGAGCCAGCAGGAGGGTGTATACTGCAGGGGAGGAGCTGAGAGCCAGCAGGAGGGTGTATACTGCAGGGGAGGAGCCGAGAGCCAGCAGGAGGGTGTATACTGCAGGGGAGGAGCCGAGAGCCAGCAGGAGGGTGTATACTGCAGGGGAGGAGCCGAGAGCCAGCAGGAGGGTGTATACTGCAGGGGAGGAGCTAACTTTTTTTGTATCACTTAGTGTCAGCCTCCTATTGGCAGCAGCATACACCCACGGTCTGTGTCCCCCAATGAGGCGAAGGAGAAAAGTTCTTTTGATCGCCCGTTATTACATTTTAATGCAATGTCGCGGCGACCTAACAAAATTAATTCTGGCATTTCAATTTTTTTTTTCTCACTAGGCTGTTTAGCGATCAGGTTAATGCTTTTTTTTATTGATAGATCGGGCAATTTCGAACGCGGCGATACCAAATATGTGTAGGTTTGATTTTTTTTATTGTTTTTTATTTTGGATGGGGCAAAAGGGTGGTGATTTAAACTTTTACATTTTTTTCATTTTTTTCTTATTTTTTTTCTTAAACTTTTTTTTTTTTTTTTTTACTTTTGCCATGCCACAGGATGGCGCTCACAGCAAGCCGGCATCAGTAACCATGGAGGTCTCAAGGAGACCTCTGGTTGTCATGCTGCTGACACATCGCTGACCCCCAATCATGTGATGGGGGTCGGTAATGCGCTCATTTCCGACAGCGCGGCCGGAAGCGCCGGTTAAATGCCGCCATCAGCATTGAACTAGTTAATAGCGGCGGGTGGATCGAGATTTCACCCACTGCTATTGCGGGCACATGTCAGCTGTTCATTTCAGTTGCTGCCTATACAGGGTGCTGCACCTTATGACTGACTGTGCTTAGGAACTGATGGCAAAGACCTAGATGACAGAGCAATCCCTGGCTTCTTTACTCGTTCGGATTGCTGGTCACTGGGCGAGTACTCAGTGTGCCAGTGCATGGCTCTGAGACGGAGTGGTGCTTGTCGACATACTCATTTGGATTGGCGTTTTCTCCTGGATTACTTCATAAGAACCATACCCTTAAGGTGGAGATATGGTGAGTAGTCGTCCCACCCATCTCTTACAACTACTCACAAAAAACCCAACCCTGTCATGGACGATTAACCCCTCCACACATAACATGATGGAGAGAAACTTCTATGTTTCACATCACGGAAGATAGCAACCTTCATACTAGATATCTCCTCTCACATACGGTGACCTTTTCACACAACTAGCTCCCATATAATATCCATAAATAATACTTACAATGCTCAGCATAAATGAGTACACCCCAACAGATTTGTCAGACACCCTTTAGTTTCCTTTCAGAACCAACATTTTCTATGGGAGACCAGAGTAGAGATTACTCCCACAAATGTTGGCCATTGATTGCAAACAAGATTTGTTATGTTGCACACCTTAAAAAAAAAGTAATTTTCCTGACAATTTCATTCTACTGCATGTTGGAAAAATAAGTACACCCCCATGAAAGTCTTAAAATCAAAGCTAAAGTTTAGACTATAAAATACTAATTATCAAGATTTCACCCACCAGTCAGACTAATTATTCAATATCAGGTGTCCAGCAGACAAGCGATTATAACAGGCTGATACTTAAAAGAAACCCCTTCCCATTTCACGTTGTCAGAAATGGCACCACATGGAAAAGAAATGTCACAAAATAATTTATTTAACTGTGAAGGTTGAAGGCTACAAAAATGTCAGCAAAGCTTTACTTATCAGTCAGATATTGGAGCAATAGTGATATAAAAATGTAACAAAGATGAAACTGCAGTATCTTACAGAAATGGCCAGGCAAACAAGGACGTCACCCCCTAAGCAGGTGCGTTGTCACAACTCTATTGTCGGTGTCTTGGGACCAGGGGCTCCTTCCCTGTCCCTAACGATACATACGCCCTAGCTCACCCTGTTCCCTGTTTTACTTTTGATGGTGAAGATGATGGGGCCATGTACCTTGCCTTAGCTCATGAAACCGCCCTCAGTCTGTATCCTCCCCCACCCAGGGAAGAGAGGAGTAGTAGTGTACCATAATTCATCAAACAGACTAACAAGGTAATTCGAACAGGGATAAAGGAAAATATCAATGATACAAATATACTCAGACGACAGAGGGAAACACTGAGGAGTAGAGGATGGGGTAAAACCAAAGTAGGAGAAAAAGGAAAATTAGCACACCCCAAAACTAGCAACAGTCTCAGACAAATCCACCAAACACCATCTCAAACAACAACCACAAACCACTATCTCTTAACCATGCAGCATGAGCTGTCTCTGACAATGAGTGCTAGCCAGGGCCCAGATTATATAGGAGATGGGAGTGGCTTACAGTGCACAGCTGAGAGCCTTAATGCAGGAAAGCTTTCAGGAGCTCTTAATAAAACAGATCAACCCCAGCACTGCTGAAGGAAACCTGCACTGTTTAATATGAAGGTGAAGTGCTTCTAATCAGTGCAGGACTAGGCAAAATCAGATGCTGCTGTCTTCTGTCTCCTCTATGTCATGGTAAAACTGTGACAGTACCCCCTCTTCTATGAGGGAACCTCAGAACCAGGTTTATCAGATTGAGCCACATAAAAAAAACAGATCACCCTGGCCGCATGGACGTCAGATGCTGGTACCCACATCTTCTCTTCAGAACTGTATCCCTTCCAGTGTAGCAGATACTGAAGCAACTGACGACCTAAACGAGAAACAACTATCTTAGCTATTTGAAATGCCAAATTTCCATCCACAATAACCAGAGATGTTGTTAGGGGTCAGGGCTGGCGTCAGCACCCGGCGCACCTGGGCAAATGCCGGGGCCCTAGAGAGAGAGGGAGGCCCACTCACACTATCATAGATACAGCTGGGAGAGCAGAGCAGGAGAACATGCTCTCTCTGCCCACAAAGTCACACTGGCTGAGTTCTCTTAACCCCTATGTGCCAGCTCTGACACAAGCATCTTCTCACTCAGTCAGTGCAGCCAGGCAGGCATACATAGGGGTTAAGAGAACGCAGCCAGTGTGACTGTTTGTGGGCGGAGAGAGCCCCTGGCTGGCTGCAGGGCTGAACTTATTATCAGGCAGATTCCTGGAGGAGCTCCATCCTACCAGTGCCTGAGTGAGTGCAAACTAAAGTATCCAGCAGTGGTTGGACTTGTGGCTCAGTCTGCTGCTGTCTGTCTCCGCTGCCTAAAAATGTGGGTGATGTCTGGAGGAGGAGATGGTGGAGAGCAGCCTGCAACCTGCAGCTGCCCAGCTCACCCAGAACCCCAGAATACATGCATTCCTCACCAACCTGCACCAGTGGGGTAGGAAGAAGCTTAACCCCTTCCCATCTGTATGAAGGTTATTGCTGAACCTTAAAGATAACAATCCGACCCGCATAAATGGGGTTAACCAGATGCCAGGAGGAAGGGGAGCTGCTGCCATGGAGCTGCTGCCATGGATAACACTGAGCTGTGGGCTGTATGTTGGGGCCCCAGACTGGTGACTGGAGGGACTCTGCCCAGTGCTGGCATGTGGGTGATTTCTGCGTCTCAGCTTCTCTCCTCCACATCACACTGTGCAGTCACAGCAACATTGGTTGTCTCTGTCCAGGTCCCAGCAGCTGCCACTGCTCCCACCAAGGACATGGCATCACTTAACCCTTCCCCTGCGGCCACCGGCAACAAATCCACATTATTCCTTGATTAAATCAGGTTCCAACCCAATAGAGGAGCAGACATTTCCTGCTGCCATTAGGGTCCGGGAGGGGGTGACATTGGCTGCCCTGCTACTCTGTAGTGGGGGGTGACAAGTGTAACATGGGGTAACGATGACGGAGAAATGCACAGGATAATAGTGAGCGCGACAGAGGGCAGTGTATGGTATGGAGCAGTCAGGGGGTGGGCTGCAGGATCCCCCCATACTGTACATGACTGCTCGGGACAGGGAGGCGTTTAATGAGCTTCTAATGACAGGGCACTAATTGGGTCATTAGGGTTTGTGGAAAGGATTCAGTATCAGCTCCCTCATTAATGCCCGAGCCGCCTGTTACTTTGTAGCACAGATCTGTTGGGGCCGCAAAACCAAACAACGTTGTTTATGTAGAAAAGTCTTTGTTTCATAGAAGAACTCAAAACAGAAAAGCACCTCTCCTGTATATATACACTGCACAGCACCTTTCCTCCTGTATATATATACTGCACAGCACCTCTCCTGTATATATACACTGCACAACACCTTTCTTCCTGTATATATACACTGCACATCACCTCTCCGGTATATATACACTGCACAGCACCTTTCCTCCTATATATATACACTGCACAGCACCTCTCCTGTATATACACACTGCACAGCACCTTTCCTCCTGTATATATACACTGCACAGCACCTCTCCTGTATATATACACTGCACAGCACCTTTCCTCCTGTATATATACACTGCACAGCACCTCTCCTGTATATATATACACTGCAGAATTTACAATAGCTGTCACTCATGTAAGAAGTGAAATCTGGCATTGTACTATACATTTCTCTGCCGTATCTGGGCATCATAAATCAGGGTATGTGTTAAAGGGGGGGGGGCCCACTGAGACTCTTTCGCCCGGGGCCCTCGAAAAACCTGGAGCCGGCCCTGTTAGGGGTGATGGTACAGAGGACGCAAGATATTTTTTTTTTAGTAGAGATTGATGAAACACGTTATGAATCTTAAAGGTGGACGACAAAGCAAGGCGGAATGCTACAGGATTGATGACGGCCACAATCTTATAAGGACCAATGAACCTGGGATCCAGTTTCCAAGAAGGAACCTTGAACTTAATGTTGCTTGAAGACAACCACACCAAGTCACCAACACACAGGTCCAGATCCATCAAACGTCTCCGATCAACCACATTCTTATATTTGGACCCCATCTTCCTCAAATTATCAAGAACCTTTTGCCACACAGATGTAATTGATGATGCATTCTTCTTCAGTTATTCCAGAATAATGATTCCTAGTTAATGAGCTGAACAGAGGATGAAACCCGTATGTCCTAAAGAACGGGGACTTACCAGTAGACTCATGACGATTATTTACTGCGAATTCAGCTAACGGTAAGTACACAACCCAATCCTCCTGATTCTCAGACACAAGAAACCTAAGATAGGTCTCAAGATTCCGGTTAACCCGTTCAGTTTACTTATTAGACTGAGGGTGAAATGCTGAAGAGAACGTCAGATGGATCCCCAAACGAGAGCAAAATGCCCTCCAAAAATTTGAAATAAACGGCACCCCCCCAGTCAGAAACAATATCGGTAGGGATCCCATTAAAATTTTACAATCTCTCTGATTAAAATTTGCGCAAACATCTTGACCTTGGGTAAAACGGGTAGCAGAATGAAATGTGACATTTTACTGAATGTGTCCACGACCACCAAAATTACAGTATTACCTGCTGACACGAGTAGATCAGTGAATAAAATCAACCGATAAATGAGTCCAAGGTTTACTGGAAATCGCCAATGGTTGGAGAGATCCAGATGGGCGAGTGGGGTGGTTGGTATGGGTATGGGTGGGTTTAGAACGTGCACACACACTGCAGGCGGCTACATACTCCTGAACATCCTGATGTATCTCTGACCATCAAAAATGCAGAGTAAGGCCGGCTTCACACTTGCGAGTTTTACGGACGTAAGAGCGCAGAAACTACGTCCGTAAAACTCGCAAAAAATACGGCACAATTATTCTCTATGCCTCTGCTCCTATCTGGCGTATTTTACTGATCAGTATTATACGGCTTTCTACGGCCGTACAAAATCGCAGCATGCTGCGTTTGTCACCGTACTGCGCAAGAAATACGCCAATGAAAGTCTATGGAAGCGTGAAAAATACGGATTACACACGGACAAGCAGTGTGACTTGCGAGAAATACGCAGCGCTGTTAGAGAGAAAAGCCGGCAATTCAGTGCGGTGTACAGAAATATCACACTGACAGCTTACAGTAGAATAGGTAGAATAAATGTGTACACATAGAATAGAATATATATATATATATATATATATATATATATATATGTCAGTGAGACACATATATGTATATATATTAATATTTATTCCAGCGCTATACAGCTTGAAAGCCGGTAATTCAATTACCGGCTTTTTCTTTCTCCTTCCTAAAACCCGACATGATTTGAGACATGGTTTACATACACTAAACCATGTCTTCTCTCCATTTTTTTTGCAGATTCCACACTACTAATGTCAGTAGTGTGTATCTGCAAAATTTGGCCGTTCTAGCTCTTAAAATAAAGGGTTAAATGGCGGAAAAAATTGGCGTGGGCTCCCGCGCAATTTTCTCCGCCAGAGTAGTAAAGCCAGTGACTGAGGGCAGATATTAATAGCCCGGAGAGGGTCCATGGTTATTGGCCCCTTCCTGGCTAAAAATATCTGCCCCCAGCCACCCCAGAACAGGCACATCTGGAAGATGCGCCTATTCTGGCACTTGGCCACTCTCTTCCCATTCCCGTGTAGCCGTGGGATATGGGGTAATGAAGGGTTAATGCCACCTTGCTATTGTAAGGTGACATTAAGCCTAATTAATAATGGAGAGGCGTCAATTTTGACACCTATCCATTATTAATCCAATTGTAGTAAAGGGTTAAATAAAAGACAAACACAATATTTAAAATTATTTTAATGAAATAAAAACAATGGTTGTTGGAGTATTTTATTCTACGCCCAATCCAGTCACTGAAGACCCTCGTTCTGTGAAAGAAAAAACATAATAAACCAACAATATACTTACCCTCCGCAGATCTGTAACGTCCAACGATGTAAATCCTTCTGAAGGGGTTAAAACAGTTTGCAGCAAGGAGCTTTGCTAATGCAATGCTACTCCTCGCTGCAAAACCCCGGAGAATGAGTCTAAATATAGATCAATGAGCTATATTTAGCTTCATTTGCGGTGAGGCGCCCTCTGCTGGCTGTTCATAGATCGTGGGAACTTACCTAGAAAGCTCCCAGGCTTTCTAGGTAATTTCCCACGATCTATGAACAGCCAGCAGAGGGCGCCTCACCGCAAATGAAGCTAAATATAGCTCATTGATCTATATTTAGACTCATTCTCCGGGGTTTTGCAGCGAGGAGTAGCATTGCATTAGCAAAGCTCCTTGCTGCAAACTGTTTTAACCCCTTCAGAAGGATTTACATCGTTGGACGTTACAGATCTGCGGAGGGTAAGTATATTGTTGGTTTATTATGTTTTTTCTTTCACAGAACGAGGGTCTTCAGTGACTGGATTGGGCGTAGAATAAAATACTCCAACAACCATTGTTTTTATTTCATTAAAATAATTTTAAATATTGTGTTTGTCTTTTATTTAACCCTTTACTACAATTGGATTAATAATGGATAGGTGTCAAAATTGACGCCTCTCCATTATTAATTAGGCTTAATGTCACCTTACAATAGCAAGGTGGCATTAACCCTTCATTACCCCATATCCCACCGCTACACGGGAATGGGAAGAGAGTGGCCAAGTGCCAGAATAGGCGCATCTTCCAGATGTGCCTGTTCTGGGGTGGCTGGGGGCAGGTGTTTTTAGCCAGGGGGGGGGCCAATAACCATGGACCCTCTCCAGGCTATTAATATCTGCCCTCAGTCACTGGCTTTACTACTCTGGCGGAGAAAATTGCGCGGGAGCCCACGCCAATTTTTTCCGCCATTTAACCCTTTATTTTAAGAGCTAGAACGGCCAAATTTTGCAGATACACACTACTGACATTAGTAGTGTGGAATCTGCAAAAAAAATGGAGAGAAGACTTGGTTTAGTGTATGTAAACCATGTCTCAAATCATGTCGGGTTTTAGGAAGGAGAAAGAAAAAGCCGGTAATTGAATTACCGGCTTTCAAGCTGTATAGCGCTGGAATAAATATTAATATATATACATATATGTGTCTACTGACATATATATATATATATATATATATATATATACAGTATATATACAGTGGGGCAAAAAAGTATTTAGTCAGTCAGCAATAGTGCAAGTTCCACCACTTAAAAAGATGAGAGGCGTCTGTAATTTACATCATAGGTAGACCTCAACTATGGGAGACAAACTGAGAAAAAAAAATCCAGAAAATCATATTGTCTGTTTTTTTTAACAATTTATTTGCATATCATGGTGGAAAATAAGTATTTGGTCAGAAACAAGCAATCAAGATTTCTGGCTCTCACAGACCTGTAACTTCTTCTTTAAGAGGCTCCTCTTTCCTCCACTCATTACCTGTAGTAATGGCACCTGTTTAAACTTGTTATCAGTATAAAAAGACACCTGTGCACACCCTCAAACAGTCTGACTCCAAACTCCACTATGGTGAAGACCAAAGAGCTGTCAAAGGACACCAGAAACAAAATTGTAGCCCTGCACTAGGCTGGGAAGACTGAATCTGCAATAGCCAACCAGCTTGGAGTGAAGAAATCAACAGTGGGAGCAATAATTAGAAAATGGAAGACATACAAGACCACTGATAATCTCCCTTGATCTGGGGCTCCACGCAAAATCCCACCCCGTGGGGTCAGAATGATCACAAGAACGGTGAGCAAAAATCCCAGAACCACGCGGGGGGACCTAGTGAATGAACTGCAGAGAGCTGGGACCAATGTAACAAGGCCTACCATAAGTAACACACTACGCCACCATGGACTCAGATCCTGCAGTGCCAGACGTGTCCCCCTGGTTAAGCCAGTACATGTCCGGGCCCGTCTGAAGTTTGCTAGAGAGCATTTGGATGATCCAGAGGAGTTTTGGGAGAATGTCCTATGGTCTGATGAAACCAAATTGGAACTGTTTGGTAGAAACACAACTTGTCGTGTTTGGAGGAAAAAGAATACTGAGTTGCATCCATCAAACACCATACCTACTGTAAAGCATGGTGGTGGAAACATCATGCTTTGGGGCTGTTTCTCTGCAGAGGGGCCAGGACGACTGATCCGGGTACATGAAAGAATGAATGTGGCCATGTATCGTGAGATTTTGAGTGCAAACCTCCTTCCATCAGCAAGGGCATTGAAGATGAAACGTGGCTGGGTCTTTCAACATGACAATGATCCAAAGCACACCGCTAAGGCAACGAAGGAGTGGCTTCGTAAGAAGCATTTCAAGGTCCTGGAGTGGCCTAGCCAGTCTCCAGATCTCAACCCTATAGAAAACCTTTGGAGGGAGTTGAAAGTCCGTGTTGCCAAGCGAAAAGCCAAAAACATCACTGTTCTAGAGGAGATCTGCATGGAGGAATGGGCCAACATACCAACAACAGTGTGTGGCAACCTTGTGAAGACTTACAGAAAACGTTTGACCTCTGTCATTGCCAACAAAGGATATATTACAAAGTATTGAGATGAAATTTTGTTTCTGACCAAATACTTATTTTCCACCATAATATGCAAATAAATTGTTAAAAAAACAGACAATGTGATTTTCTGGATTTTTTTTTCTCAGTTTGTCTCCCATAGTTGAGGTCTACCTATGATGTAAATTACAGACGCCTCTCACTTTTTAAGTGGTGGAACTTGCACTATTGCTGACTGACTAAATACTTTTTTGCCCCACTGTATATATATATATATATATTTTTTTTTTTTCTTTTTGGGACACATGGATCATTTCTATAGCGGTATGTCGGTTTTGCAAGCCTGCGAGAAAACCACGCAGTACGGATGCCATACGGATTACATACGGAGGATGCCATGCGCAAAAAACGCTGACACACCCTGCCTACGGAGGAGCTACGGACCACTATTTTCGGGACATTTCAGCGTATTACGGCCGTAATATACGGACCGTATTTTCATACGCTGAGTGTGAAGCCGGCCTAAGAAGATCAGTGGTGGCTTTATTACCAGGATGTCCGTCCAAGACCGAATCGTGATGTTCGCTAAGGACTTTCAGACAAAGAGTCACAAGCACAAACAGTTTACCTAATGGACAGGCAGCAGGAGCGTCCCACTGAGTCTCAACAATCTCTTTCTCAAGATTGGAGCATATAGATGCAATAACCTCCCTTTTTGTAGAATAGGCACCGGTTCACACTTATTTCCTTCTCCAGGAAAACAACAAGGTAAGGCATCCACCTTAGCGGTCTTGTTCCCCGGCCTATATGTAACAAAAAAGTTAAAACTGGTGAAGAACAATGCCCATCTTGCCTCTCCAGGTGTTAGACACTTTGCAGACTCTAGATATACAAGATTCTTATGATCCGTGATTACCATATCCGGATAAACTGCCACCTCCAGAAAGTGACGCCACTCTTCAAAGACCCACTTGATTGCCAAGAGTTCCTGGTTTCCAATGTCATAATTTTTTCTCCGCAGATGAGTTATTTTTTTTTTTAAGTATGCACATGGACTCCATTTACCAGGAGACACATCCTGCGACAACACAGCCCTCACCCCCACCTCAGAAGCATCCACTTCTACAGTAAGAGGCTGAGTGACGTCAGACTGAATGAGAATCGGCCCAAATACAAAACACTCCTTCAAGATATTGAATGCCTTCCTGGCCGGACTGAACCATTTAGAAAATTCTGTCCCTTTCCTGGTCATATCCGTCAGAGGTTTGGCCACAACCGAAAAGTTTTTGCTAAACTTACGACAGCACTTGTCGAAACCCAAAAATCTTTGTAACGCCTTCAAATCTTCAGGACGATCCCAATCTAATACCGCCCGGACTTTTGCCGGATCCATGCGAAAACCGGTGGATGAGAAAATATGTCCTAGAAAAGGGATTTCCTCAACTGAGAACATACATTTATCTGGTTTGACTAATAATTTATTGTCTCTGAGTATCTATAAGACCTGCCTGACATGTACTTGATGTGACTCAAGGTCAGGTGAATAAATTAATATGTCATCAAGATAGATTAAAACAAATCTACCTGCCAGGTGACTAAAGATGTAATTTATAAAGTGCTGAAAGATGGCGGGAAGATTAGTCAACCCGAATGGCATCACAAAGTTATCATAGTGTCCCTCAGGTGTATTGAAAGCTGTTTTCCACTCATCCAACTCTTTAATACGAATGAGGTTATACGCTTCCCTGATATGTAGTTTAGAAAACCATTTTGCTCCTACAATCTGATTAAAGATGTCTGGGATGAGAGGGAGCGGATATGTATCCCGG
Organism: Ranitomeya imitator; assembly: GCF_032444005.1. NCBI lineage: Eukaryota > Metazoa > Chordata > Amphibia > Anura > Dendrobatidae > Ranitomeya > Ranitomeya imitator. Next base: position 11,307,788 of record NC_091284.1, on the reverse strand, counting down.
ACCGTGATCTGATCAAGTTTGCAGAAATCTACAAAGAAAAACCTGCAGCAACTGGGGATGAGGATGGTCTGATATGACCCTTTGCCAAACTTTACATGATATTGTCCTTCATGGCCTGTCTCTTTGGACCACAGATATTATATAGTCTGCTCTTTGGCAACTTAGCTCCAGGGACAAGATCAAGGATGATGGGGAGGAAGTTCTTGGCACCCCTGCTCTGAAAACACATCCCCAAGTCAGACAGGTGATTAGGCACAGACTGGGTATCCACCCTAGCAAGCCGGGTGCCAAAGCTGTATTCTTGACAATACGCGCTCCACTTTACCACCTCCCGAGTTTTCCAATCTACCACAGGATTGTGCAGAGTGAGCCAAGGAAGTCCAAGAACCACAGGAGAGGGCAGACCCTCTAGCACATAGCAGTCAATACGTTCTGAGTGTATGGCCCCTACCTGTAGATGTAACCCTCGGACGACTTGATTAAAATACCCCTGTCTCAAGGGTATGGCTATTATGGGTATAGGTCTGGGCAGTGTATGTGGATGGAGGCCCTGGACCTGGACGAACCTAGCATTGATCAAGTTAACCCCGGCCAACTGTCCATTAAGGTAGAAATAGCCAACTTATTTTTGCCAAGATGGATTTCAGCAGGTAAAAGAATGGTGTCCTGCCCATTGAGGAGATATGTACACCCAGGGGCTAACCTCCCCGCAACCCGGGCTCCTTAGTTTTCTGGTAGCTGTTTACAGTGAGGTAGGGAAGGACACGTGCACACAAAATGGCCCTTTCTACCTAAAGCCCAAGTGCAAAAAAAGCTGCCTACAATGTGCTGTGGCCCAGGCTGAAAAATATTGAGATACTGGGTCTCTGTTCTCTGGAGGGATGAGAGCAAGAGAAATGTTTTTTTTTTTTTTTTTGTAGAGCTGATGGGTTCAAATTATATAGTTTTGCAAAGATGAGGACAAAAATGCTTGGTGCCTAAAGTGAGACCAGGTGGGGGCACATGAAATGCTGGCATCAGGGGGGCATATGAGATGGTGGGGTCGAGGGATACATGAGCTGCTGGTGTCAGAGGGCACATAAGCTGCTGGTGTCGGGGGCTGCATGTCATTTATGGGATCATAGAGTTACAAATGTACTGTTCCATAGTGACAAATAAAATGCCGCCATCATTCCTCTGTAGACGGCACTTTTCCAACATGACAATGATCTATCTAAAACTCATATCTGCTAAATTTCTGAAGAACAGGTGATGATGGCTCAGGGGCCAAGTGTCTCCTGACAACCGGACCCCTATGGGGAGTTCTGGATACAAGTTTTCACCGCTCTCCATCCGGCATCCAGGCTCTAGAGCTGGAGATGGAGAAAGATGGGCGTCGCCTCCTCTTCCTTCATTAGCGCCCCCAGCGCCTGCGCTGTAAGTTCAAAGGGCAGCGCAACTGCGCATGCCCGAAAAAAAAAATAACAGCGCAGGCGCCGGGGACGATAATGAAGGAAGAGGAGGCGGTGCGCAGAGGCCACGAGTGACGGCTGTGAGATGTCTGGATTAAGGGGGAAAGACCTGCCCCCTTGGCGATTTCACGGTATGAGGGACAAATTTCAAAAGCGATTATTGCCGCAGTGCCAGGGACCCGAACTAAAAGCCACCTTGTCAGAATGCAGCATTAGTGCAGCACAAGGTGGCTCTTTTAGTTACAAACACCTGGGGGGGTGACAGGTTCCCTTTAAATAATAGTACCACCAGTGCAATGATGTGGCCATCACTGTGGAGGTTCAGTGTTAGCTTTGGAGGACTTGAGACATTTGCCCCTTTGACCGTGATATAACCTTCCCTCTATAGGGTAAGGCAATGAAATATGCCACCGTCTAATGATTATTAATGTTCCCTTTGGCACAGGATGTAAACCTGCAGGAATGGAGGAGCTCAGGACAGAGGCTGCTCCACAGACTGTATGGGTCAGGGAGTGTGTGGGGTCGGAGAAAGTGTGGGATCGGTGTCTGTTTGAGGTCGGTGCGTGTGTGGGGTCGGTGAGTGTGCGGGGTCGGGGACTGTTTGAGGTTGGGGACTGTGTGGGGTCGGGGATCGGGGAGTGTGTGGGGTTGGCGAGTGCAGGTCAGGGAGTGTGCGGGGTCGGGGAGTGTGTGAGGTTGGCGAATGTGTGGGGTCGGGAGTGTGCTGGTTCGGGGAGTGTTTGAGGTTGGGGACTGTGTGGGGTCGGCGAGTGTGTGGGGTTGGCAAGTGTGCGGGGTCAGAGCGTGTTTGAGGTTGGGGACTGTGCGGGGTCAGGGAGTGTTTGCTGTTGGGGACTGTGTGGGGTCGGGGAAAGTGTGGGGTCGGGAAGTGTGTGGGGTCGAGGAATGTGCAGGGTTGGGGAGTGTGCGGGGTCAGAGAGTGTTTGGTGTTGGGGACCGTGTGGGATCGGGGAAAGTGTGGGGTCGAGGAGTGTGCGGGGTCAGAAAGTGTTTGGGGCCGGGGAGTGTGTGGGGTCGGGGAAAGTGTGGGGCCGAGGAATGTGCAAGGTCGGGGAGTGTGCGGGGTCAGGGAGTGTTTGGTGTTGGGGAGTGTGTGGGGTCTGGGAAAGTGTGGGGTCGAAGAGTGTGTGGGGTCGAGGAGTATGTGGGGTCGAGGAGTGTGTGGGGTCAAGGAATGTGCGGGGTCGGGGAGTGTGTGGGGTCGGGGAGTGTGTGGGGTCGAGGAGTGTGTGGGGTCGAGGAGTGTGTGGGGTTGAGGAATGTGCGGGGTCGGGGAGTGTGTGGGGTCGGGGAAAGTGTGGGGTCGAGGAGTGTGCGGGGTCAGAAAGTGTTTGGGGCCGGGGAGTGTGTGGGGTCGGGGAAAGTGTGGGGCCGAGGAATGTGCAAGGTCGGGGAGTGTGCGGGGTCAGGGAGTGTTTGGTGTTGGGGAGTGTGTGGGGTCTGGGAAAGTGTGGGGTCGAAGAGTGTGTGGGGTCGAGGAGTATGTGGGGTCGAGGAGTGTGTGGGGTCAAGGAATGTGCGGGGTCGGGGAGTGTGTGGGGTCGGGGAGTGTGTGGGGTCGAGGAGTGTGTGGGGTCGAGGAGTGTGTGGGGTTGAGGAATGTGCGGGGTCGGGGAGTGTGTGGGGTCGGGGAAAGTGTGGGGTCGAGGAATGTGCAAGGTCGAGGAGTGTTTGGTGTCGTGGACTGTGTGGGGTCGGGGAGTGTGTGGGGTTGAGGAGTAAGCGGTGTCGTGGACTGTGTGGGGTCGGGGAGTATGCGGGGTCAGGGAGTGTTTGGTGTCAGGGAGTGTGTTGGGTCAGGGAGTGTTTGGTATTGGGGACTGTGCAGGGTCGGGGAGTGTGTGGGGTGGAGGAATGTGCGGGGTTGGGGAGTATGCGGGGTCAGGGAATGTTTGGTGTCGGGGACTGTGCGGGGTCGGGGAGTGTGCGGGGTCAGGGAGTGTTTGGTGTCGGGGACTGTGCAGGGTCAGGGAGTATGCGGGGTCGGGGACTGTGTGGGGTCCGGGAGTGTTGGGGAGTGTGCGGGGTCGGGGAGTGTGCGGGGTCAGGGAGTGTGCGGGGTCAGGAAGTGTGCGGGGTCAGGGAGTGTTGGGGAGTGTGTGGGGTTGGGGACTGTGTGGGGTCGGGGAGTGTTGGGGAGTGTGTGGGGTTGGGGTGCACATCTTTAATAGCGCACAGCCTCACATTGTGAATCCTGTATGGAGTGAGTGGGAAGAATACAGGAGTGAGTCAATCACAACAGAGCGATGGAAGGGATGAGTCAGACAAGGGATGACAGACAGAGAGTAATCTGTCAGCGAGCGCCCAGAGGAGCCATGGTGGCTTCATTAACCCTCACTGCCTCATTTGCGCATTTATTAATCTTTTATTTATAAAGCATTTTATGTGTTCATTTGACGGGCAGAGAGGCGGCCATTATAATATACACAGAACGCAATAATAGTATATTGATCAGATGTCCACACAATATCATCGTGTACACCCTTACATCAAACAAAGCTGTCTTCACAATTCTGCTGTTACATAATGTCTCATTCTCTAATCACCTCCAGAGCTGCATTCACAATTCTGCTGTTACATAATGTCTTATACTCTAATCACCTCCAGATCTGCATTCATAAATCTGCTGCTACAACCTGTCTTACACTCTAATCAGCTCCAGATCTGCATTCACAATTCTGCTGTTACATAATGTCTTACAGAGTGTAAGGGTACCGTCACACTATACGATTTACCTACGATCACGACCAGCGATACGACCTGGCCGTGATCGTAGGTAAATCGTAGTGTGGTCGCTGGAGAGCTGTCACACAGACAGCTCTCCAGCGACCAACGATGCCAAGGTCCCCGGGTAACCAGGGTAAACATCGGGTTACTAAGCGCAGGACCGCGCTTAGTAACCCGATGTTTACCCTGGTTACCAGCGTAAAAAACAAACAAACAGCACATACTTACATTCTGGTGTCCGTCAGGTCCCTTGCCGTCTGCTTCCCGCACTCACTGACTGCCGGCCGTAAAGTGAAAGTGAAAGCACAGACGTCACCGCTGTGCTCTGCTTTCACTTTACGGCCGGCAGTCACTGAGTGCGGGAAGCAGACGGCAAGGGACCTGACGGACACCAGAATGTAAGTATGTGCTGTTTGTTTTTTTTTAGTTTTACGCTGGTAACCAGGGTAAACATCGGGTTACTAAGAGCGGCCCTGCGCTTAGTAACCCGATGTTTACCCTGGTTACAAGCGAACGCATCGCTGGATCGCATCGCTAGATCGGTGTCACACACACCGATGTAGCGATGACAGCGGGAGATCCAGCGACGAAAGAAAGTTCCAAACGATCTGCTACGACGTACGATTCTCAGCAGGATCCCTGATCGCTGCTGCGTGTCAGACACAGCGATGTGTCGCTACGACGGTACGATTCGTGACGATCGAAATGGCAGTGTGTGACGGTACCCTAAGACATTATGTAACAGCAGAATTGTGAATGCAGATCTGGAGCTGATTAGAGTGTAAAGGTACCTTCACACATAACGATATTGTTAACGATATCGTTGCTTTTTGTGACGTAGCAACGATATCGTTAATGAAATCGTTCTGTGTGACAGCGACCAACGATCAGGCCCCTGCTGGGAGATCGTTGGTCGCTGAATAAAGTCCAGAACTTTATTTCGTCGCTGGACTCCCTGGAGACATCGCTGGATCGGCGTGTGTGACACCGATCCAGCGATGTCTTCACTGGTAACCAGGGTAAACATCGGGTAACTAAGCGCAGGGCCGCGCTTAGTAACCCGATGTTTACCCTGGTTACCATCCTAAAAGTAAAAAAAAACAAACAGTACATACTTACCTACCGCTGTCTGTCCTCCAGCGCTGTGCTTCTCTGCACTCCTCCTGCTCTGGCTGTGAGTGTCGGTCAGCCGGAAAGCAGAGCGGTGACGTCACCGCTCTGCTTTCCGGCCCTGCGCTTAGTTACCCGATGTTTACCCTGGTTACCGGCATCGTTGGTCGCTGGAGAGCGGTCTGTGTGACAGCTCTCCAGCGACCAAATAGCGACGCTGCAGCGATCCGGATCGTTGTCGGTATCGCTGCAGCGTCGCTTAATGTGAAGGGGCCTTAAGACAGTGTGATTAGAGTAAGTGTGAGTGATTAGAGAGTGTGATTAGAGTAATCACCTCCAGAGCTGCATTCATAATCCAGCTGGGGCTCATAGAGGGCATTATTGCTTCATGAGAGGCATCACATTGCAAAATTACTATGTCGGGCCAGAGAACAAACATTACTGCTTTGCATAAAGTAACAAAAAAGGACACTATTATCTTTGTAGGACCCTGAGAGGAGTACTGTTACTTTTTTGGTGCTAACTGGGGCACTGATGCTTTTGGGTTTATTAAGAGTATCATATAGGAGAAGTCGTCATGGTGGTCAGGGTCAGATGGAAAAGAAACAGCTCAACTCCATAAACAGAAGATGTCACTTGTGGACACTGGATGTAACTGTACAGTCTTGTATGTGGTCTGCAGAGTGTTACAATGTGGACACTGTGTGGCGGTAATATTGGTATTGTCAGTGTGGTAGCATTTTTCACTCAGTACTTAGTGGTGATAGTAGTGATCATGGCATGGTGCTATTATCTAGCCTTGTAGATAATTTTGGGCTCTGTATAGCAGGGGCGAGGAATGTTTTTCTGCCAGGGGCCATTTGGATATTTAGAAAATAATGGGCAGCACAAAATGATCAACTTGAAAATTGCCCTGCTGTATTTGGTCACACAGTTACCTTCCCCTAATGTGATGTCTGTGGCTTCTTTGTGGTGCGGCTGTGACGATAGCTGGTAGTGATGATGACGCTACTCACAACTGCTTTTCCAGATTTGCATCGGTCTGGATCTCAGGTGACTCTTTGCAATGAATTTTCAAAAGAACATTCAGAAGTTATTTCTAAATGCAGATGTATATTACACTGCAGGTCTCATATAGGAGACACTGAGACTGCTGTATACATCACATAGGATACACCAAGACAGCTGTATATATTACACAGGATACACCGAGACTGCCATATATATCACATAGGAGACACCAAGACTGCTGTATACATCACATAGGACACACCAAGACTGCTGTATGTATTACACAAGAAACAACAAGTCTGCCGTATACATCACATAGGAGACACTGAGACTGCTGTATACATCACATAAACACACCAAGACTGCTGTATGTATTACACAAGACACAACAAGACTGCCATATACATCACATAGAAGCCACTGAAACTGCTGTATACATCACATAGGACACATCAAGACTGCTGTATATATTACACAGGACACACCGAAACTGCCATACACATCACATAGGAGATACTGAGATTGCTATATGCATCATATAGGATACACCAAAACTGCTGTATATATTACATAAGACACAAGACTGCCATATACATCACAAAGGAGACACTGAGACTGCTGTATACATCACATAGGACACACCAAGACTGCTGTATATATTACACAGGACACCGAAACTTCTATATACATCCCATAGGAGATACTGAGATTGCTATATGCATCATAAAGGAGACACCAAAACTGCTGTATATATTCATCACATTACACATCACATTGGAGACAATGGGGTTGCAGTGCATATATCACATAGAAGTCATTGAGACTGCTGTATACATCACATAGGAGATGCTGGAGCTTATACATCACAGGAGAATCTGGGGCATTTACATTACAGGAGATATTTGGCATACCATTGCTGTCTTGGTTGGCGGGACTCATGCGCAGAGCATGCATTCTCAGCCCACATAGTACTGGACATAATCCTTCATTCTATGCACTGGAGCGCTCAGTAGTAAACTCTACGTGCGCATGCTTACAGTGTAAGAAGCTATTAAATGGCCCACGGCTGTCGGCCAGAGCACTGCTGACCCCGGGAGACTGTTCGGGGGAAGGAGAATAGGCCACCCAGGCTGTTCGTGGCCCCCGGGCCAGATGTTCTCATCCCTGCTGTATAGCGTGTTTCTTCAGTAACAGTATGGTTACATTATTCAGGTGCTACATCACATTAATGATGGAGGTCATGGTGAGGCGGTATTATTTGGGACTGTTTCAGTATCATATTATTGGTATACTAGTTTTCTTTGCCTTAGACATTTGGCGTCTGCAACATTGGAATTACAAATGTAAGGTATAAACCTGAGTTTGAAGGTAAAGCCATACTTTATTCAAAGATGACCTGCTGACATCCCAACATAACATATGAGCCCTACATCAGAGGTTTCCAGCCTGCGGCCTCTAACTAGGGCTCCCAGCACGACGGTCGGGACAGGCGGGGAAGCACAAGCTGCACGGCCTCCAGCTCCACTGGAAAGGGAAGATTACATCTGCAGCTTTAGGAAATAAAAAAAAGTGGACCCCGGCATTTTTACCATAGTACCCCCAGCTCATGGATCCTGATTCTATCAATGACGTAGAACAGTGGGTATGAGGGAGCTGTCCAGCACGTCCAGCTGCTGAATGTCATCACCTCCCAATAGAAGGACAAGATCTGAGGGGCTGTAAGACAAGAAATAAAGACCCTGAAGCCTGTCTGATAGCATTGTGGCCATCACTGCAGGAAATCAGATCCGGGACATTATGGGGAGAACTTTATGTTTTAATAGCTCCTTTTAAAAATTTGCTGCACTTTGTGTGAAGAAGAGGTTAATACAATTACTGGGAGATGTGTGAAGTGTTATCTCTGCACTTGTCCTTCTAAGCTAAAGACATCTCTGCAAACAAAGAAGACAAATCAAGGATTTGATTCTCCAGGGGAACAACACTGAGGAATAAGAAGCTTCCCTGATACAATGTGCCAGGAAGAGAAATGTAAAGGCAACATCCAGATTCTGCCGTCTGCTGCCAGCCTGCAGCATCCGCCCTGTATACAGAGATACATGATAAGATCCTGTCTGCGGCCACCACTAGGGGGAGCTCTCTGTATACAGAGATACATGATAAGATCCTGTCTGCAGTCACCACTAGGGGGAGCTCCCTGCATACAGAGATACATGATAAGATCCTGTCTGCAGTCACCACTAGGGGGAGCTCTCTGTATACAGAGATACATGATAAGATCCTGTCTGTAGCCACCACTAGGGGGAGCTCCCTGTATACAGAGATACATGATAAGATCCTGTCTGCGGCCACCACTAGGGGGAGCTCTCTGTATACAGAGATACATGATAAGATCCTGTCTGCAGCCACCACTAGGGGGAGCTCCCTGTATACAGAGATACATGATAAGATACTGTCTGCAGTCACCACTAGGGGGAGCTCCCTGTATACAGAGATACATGATAAGATTCTGTCTGTAGCCACCACTAGGGGGAGCTCCCTGTATACAGAGATACATGATAAGATCCTGTCTGCAGTCACCACTAGGTGGAGCTCCCTGTATACAGAGATACATGATAAGATCCTGTCTGTAGCCACCACTAGGGGGAGCTCCCTGTATACAGAGATACATGATAAGATCCTGTCTGCAGTCACCACTAGGGGGAGCTCTCTGTATACAGAGATATATGATAAGATTATGTCTGCAGACACCACTAGGGGGAGCTCCCTGTATACAGAGATACATGATAAGATTCTGTCTGCAGCCACCACTAGGGGGAGCTCCCTGTATACAGAGATACATGATAAAATCCTGTCTGCAACCACCACTAGGGGGAGCTCCCTGTATACAGAGATACATGATAAGATCCTGTCTGCAGCCACCACTAGGGGGAGCTCCCTGTATACAGAGATACATGATAAGATCCTGTCTGCAGCCACCACTAGGGGGAGCTCCCTGTATACAGAGATAATGATAAGATCCTGTCTGTAGCCACCACTAGGGGGAGCTCCCTGTATACAGAGATACATGATAAGATCCTGTCTGCAGTCACCACTAGGGGGAGCTCTCTGTATACAGAGATATATGATAAGATTATGTCTGCAGACACCACTAGAGGGAGCTCCCTGTATACAGAGATACATGATAAGATTCTGTCTGCAGCCACCACTAGGGGGAGCTCCCTGTATACAGAGATACATGATAAAATCCTGTCTGCAACCACCACTAGGGGGAGCTCCCTGTATACAGAGATACATGATAAGATCCTGTCTGCAGCCACCACTAGGGGGAGCTCCCTGTATACAGAGATACATGATAAGATCCTGTCTGCAGCCACCACTAGGGGGAGCTCCCTGTATACAGAGATAATGATAAGATCCTGTCTGCAGCCACCACTAGGGGGAGCTCCCTGTATACAGAGATACATGATAATATCCTGTCTGCAGCCACCACTAGGGGGAGCTCCCTGTATACAGAGATACATGATAAGATCCTGTCTGCAGCCACCACTAGGGGGAGCTCCCTGTATACAGAGATACATGATAAGATCCTGTCTGTAGTCACCACTAGGGGGAGCTCCCTGTGTACTCAGGATAATGGGAATATTGAGGTTATTGTTAGACTAGACATCACATCTTATGGAAACAGGTTTGCAGAACATACATTGCAAATTAGTTTCTAGTGCAGAGAAGTCCTGGATTTTAGAGCTTCCTGTATCTCATCGGTTTCTGTATTTCACATATTCCTGTATCTCGCCTGCCTGGGTATCTCCCCGATCCCTGTATCTCACCAGTTCCTGTATCTCACAATTCTCGCCGGTTCCTGTAGCTTGCCTGCCGATTATTGTATCTCACCAGTTCTTCTATCTCATCAGACCCTATTTCTCTTTTGGTCCCTGTATCTCACTGGTCCCTGTATCTCGCCAGTCCTTGTATCTGGGCAATTCCTGTATATCACGAGTTCTTCTATCTCATCAGACCCTGTATGTCACCGGTCCCTGTATCTCACCAGTCCCTGTATCTGGACAGTCCCTGTATCTCTCTGGTCCCTGTATCTCGCCAGTCCCTGTATCTGGACAGTCCCTGTATCTCTCTGGTCCCTGTATCTGGCCAGTCCCTGTATCTCTCTGGTCCCTGTATGTCGCCAGTCCCTGTATCTGGACAGTCCCTGTATCTCTCTGGTCCCTGTATCTGGCCAGTCCCTGTATCTCTCTGGTCCCTGTATCTGGCCAGTCCCTGTATCTCTCCGGTCCCTGTATCTCTCCAGTCCCTGTATCTCTCCGGTCCCTGTATCTCTCCGGTCCCTGTATCTCTCCGGTCCCTGTATCTCTCCAGTCCCTGTATCTCTCCGGTCCCTGTATCTGGACAGTCCCTGTATCTCTCCGGTCCCTGTATCTCTCCGGTCCCTGTATCTCTCCGGTCCCTGTATCTCTCCGGTCCCTGTATCTCTCCAGTCCCTGTATCTCTCCGGTCCCTGTATCTGGACAGTCCCTGTATCTCTCCGGTCCCTGTATCTCTCTGGTCCCTGTATCTCTCCGGTCCCTGTATCTCTCCGGTCCCTGTATCTCTCCAGTCCCTGTATCTCTCTGGTCCCTGTATCTCTCCGGTCCCTGTATCTCTCCGGTCCCTGTATCTGGACAGTCCCTGTATCTCTCCGGTCCCTGTATCTCTCCGGTCCCTGTATCTCTCCGGTCCCTGTATCTCTCCGGTCCCTGTATCTCTCTGGTCCCTGTATCTCTCCAGTCCCTGTATCTCTCCGGTCCCTGTATCTGGACAGTCCCTGTATCTCTCCAGTCCCTGTATCTCTCCAGTCCCTGTATCTCTCCAGTCCCTGTATCTCTCTGGTCCCTGTATCTCTCCAGTCCCTGTATCTCTCTGGTCCCTGTATCTGGACAGTCCCTGTATCTCTCTGGTCCCTGTATCTGGACAGTCCCTGTATCTCTCCAGTCCCTGTATCTCTCCGGTCCCTGTATCTCTCCGGTCCCTGTATCTCTCCGGTCCCTGTATCTCTCCGGTCCCTGTATCTCTCCGGTCCCTGTATCTCTCCAGTCCCTGTATCTCTCCGGTCCCTGTATCTGGACAGTCCCTGTATCTCTCCGGTCCCTGTATCTCTCCGGTCCCTGTATCTCTCCGGTCCCTGTATCTCTCCGGTCCCTGTATCTCTCCAGTCCCTGTATCTCTCTGGTCCCTGTATCTGGCCAGTCCCTGTATCGCTCTGGTCCCTGTATCGCTCTGGTCCCTGTATCTGGCCAGTCCCTGTATCTCTCTGGTCCCTGTATCTGGACAGTCCCTGTATCGCTCTGGTCCCTGAATCGCTCTGGTTCCTGTATCTGGCCAGTCCCTGTATCTCTCTGGTCCCTGTATCTCTCCGGTCCCTGTATCTCTCCGGTCCCTGTATCTCTCCGGTCCCTGTATCTCTCCAGTCCCTGTATCTCTCCGGTCCCTGTATCTGGACAGTCCCTGTATCTCTCCGGTCCCTGTATCTCTCCGGTCCCTGTATCTCTCCGGTCCCTGTATCTCTCCAGTCCCTGTATCTCTCTGGTCCCTGTATCTGGACAGTCCCTGTATCTCTCCAGTCCCTGTATCTCTCTGGTCCCTGTATCTCTCCGGTCCCTGTATCTCTCCGGTCCCTGTATCTGGACAGTCCCTGTATCTCTCCGGTCCCTGTATCTCTCCGGTCCCTGTATCTCTCCGGTCCCTGTATCTGGCCAGTCCCTGTATCTCTCCGGTCCCTGTATCTCTCCGGTCCCTGTATCTCTCCGGTCCCTGTATCTCTCTGGTCCCTGTATCTCTCCGGTCCCTGTATCTCTCTGGTCCCTGTATCTGGACAGTCCCTGTATCTCTCCAGTCCCTGTATCTCTCTGGTCCCTGTATCTCTCCAGTCCCTGTATCTCTCCAGTCCCTGTATCTCTCCGGTCCCTGTATCTCTCCGGTCCCTGTATCTGGACAGTCCCTGTATCTCTCTGGTCCCTGTATCTCTCCGGTCCCTGTATCTCTCCGGTCCCTGTATCTCTCCGGTCCCTGTATCTGGACAGTCCCTGTATCTCTCCGGTCCCTGTATCTCTCCGGTCCCTGTATCTCTCCGGTCCCTGTATCTCTCCGGTCCCTGTATCTCTCCGGTCCCTGTATCTCTCCGGTCCCTGTATCTCTCCGGTCCCTGTATCTCTCCGGTCCCTGTATCTCTCCAGTCCCTGTATCTCTCCGGTCCCTGTATCTGGACAGTCCCTGTATCTCTCCGGTCCCTGTATCTCTCCGGTCCCTGTATCTCTCCGGTCCCTGTATCTCTCCGGTCCCTGTATCTCTCCAGTCCCTGTATCTCTCCGGTCCCTGTATCTGGACAGTCCCTGTATCTCTCCGGTCCCTGTATCTCTCCGGTCCCTGTATCTCTCCGGTCCCTGTATCTGGACAGTCCCTGTATCTCTCCGGTCCCTGTATCTCTCCGGTCCCTGTATCTCTCCGGTCCCTGTATCTCTCCGGTCCCTGTATCTCTCCGGTCCCTGTATCTCTCCGGTCCCTGTATCTCTCCAGTCCCTGTATCTCTCCAGTCCCTGTATCTCTCCGGTCCCTGTATCTCTCCGGTCCCTGTATCTCTCCAGTCCCTGTATCTCTCCGGTCCCTGTATCTCTCCAGTCCCTGTATCTCTCCAGTCCCTGTATCTCTCCGGTCCCTGTATCTCTCCAGTCCCTGTATCTCTCCGGTCCCTGTATCTGGACAGTCCCTGTATCTCTCCGGTCCCTGTATCTCTCCGGTCCCTGTATCTCTCCGGTCCCTGTATCTCTCCGGTCCCTGTATCTCTCCGGTCCCTGTATCTCTCCGGTCCCTGTATCTCTCCAGTTCCTGTATCTGGACAGTCCCTGTATCTCTCCGGTCCCTGTATCTCTCCGGTCCCTGTATCTCTCCGGTCCCTGTATCTGGACAGTCCCTGTATCTCTCCGGTCCCTGTATCTCTCCGGTCCCTGTATCTCTCCGGTCCCTGTATCTCTCCGGTCCCTGTATCTCTCCGGTCCCTGTATCTCTCCGGTCCCTGTATCTCTCCGGTCCCTGTATCTCTCCGGTCCCTGTATCTCTCCAGTTCCTGTATCTGGACAGTCCCTGTATCTCTCCGGTCCCTGTATCTCTCCGGTCCCTGTATCTCTCCGGTCCCTGTATCTCTCCGGTCCCTGTATCTCTCCGGTCCCTGTATCTCTCCAGTCCCTGTATCTCTCCAGTCCCTGTATCTCTCCGGTCCCTGTATCTCTCCAGTCCCTGTATCTCTCCGGTCCCTGTATCTGGACAGTCCCTGTATCTCTCCGGTCCCTGTATCTCTCCGGTCCCTGTATCTCTCCGGTCCCTGTATCTCTCCGGTCCCTGTATCTCTCCGGTCCCTGTATCTCTCCGGTCCCTGTATCTCTCCGGTCCCTGTATCTCTCCGGTCCCTGTATCTCTCCGGTCCCTGTATCTCTCCAGTCCCTGTATCTCTCCAGTCCCTGTATCTCTCCGGTCCCTGTATCTCTCCAGTCCCTGTATCTCTCCGGTCCCTGTATCTGGACAGTCCCTGTATCTCTCCGGTCCCTGTATCTCTCCAGTCCCTGTATCTCTCCGGTCCCTGTATCTGGACAGTCCCTGTATCTCTCCGGTCCCTGTATCTCTCCGGTCCCTGTATCTCTCCAGTCCCTGTATCTCTCCGGTCCCTGTATCTCTCCGGTCCCTGTATCTCTCCGGTCCCTGTATCTCTCCAGTCCCTGTATCTCTCCAGTCCCTGTATCTCTCCGGTCCCTGTATCTCTCCAGTCCCTGTATCTCTCCGGTCCCTGTATCTGGACAGTCCCTGTATCTCTCCGGTCCCTGTATCTCTCCGGTCCCTGTATCTCTCCGGTCCCTGTATCTCTCCGGTCCCTGTATCTCTCCGGTCCCTGTATCTGGACAGTCCCTGTATCTCTCCGGTCCCTGTATCTCTCCGGTCCCTGTATCTCTCCGGTCCCTGTATCTCTCCGGTCCCTGTATCTCTCCGGTCCCTGTATCTCTCCGGTCCCCGTATCTCTCCGGTCCCTGTATCTGGACAGTCCCTGTATCTCTCCGGTCCCTGTATCTCTCCGGTCCCTGTATCTCTCCGGTCCCTGTATCTCTCCGGTCCCTGTATCTCTCCGGTCCCTGTATCTCTCCGGTCCCTGTATCTCTCCGGTCCCTGTATCTGGACAGTCCCTGTATCTCTCCGGTCCCTGTATCTCTCCGGTCCCTGTATCTCTCCGGTCCCTGTATCTCTCCGGTCCCTGTATCTCTCCGGTCCCTGTATCTCTCCAGTCCCTGTATCTCTCCGGTCCCTGTATCTGGACAGTCCCTGTATCTCTCCGGTCCCTGTATCTCTCCGGTCCCTGTATCTCTCCAGTCCCTGTATCTCTCCAGTCCCTGTATCTCTCCGGTCCCTGTATCTCTCCGGTCCCTGTATCTGGACAGTCCCTGTATCTCTCCGGTCCCTGTATCTCTCCGGTCCCTGTATCTCTCCGGTCCCTGTATCTCTCCGGTCCCTGTATCTCTCCGGTCCCTGTATCTCTCCGGTCCCTGTATCTCTCCGGTCCCTGTATCTCTCCGGTCCCTGTATCTCTCCAGTCCCTGTATCTCTCCGGTCCCTGTATCTGGACAGTCCCTGTATCTCTCCGGTCCCTGTATCTCTCCAGTCCCTGTATCTCTCCAGTCCCTGTATCTCTCTGGTCCCTGTATCTCTCTGGTCCCTGTATCTCTCCGGTCCCTGTATCTCTCCGGTCCCTGTATCTCTCCGGTCCCTGTATCTCTCCGGTCCCTGTATCTCTCCGGTCCCTGTATCTCTCCGGTCCCTGTATCTCTCCGGTCCCTGTATCTCTCCGGTCCCTGTATCTCTCCGGTCCCTGTATCTCTCCGGTCCCTGTATCTCTCCGGTCCCTGTATCTCTCCGGTCCCTGTATCTCTCCAGTCCCTGTATCTCTCCGGTCCCTGTATCTCTCCGGTCCCTGTATCTCTCCGGTCCCTGTATCTCTCTGGTCCCTGTATCTCTCCGGTCCCTGTATCTGGACAGTCCCTGTATCTCTCCGGTCCCTGTATCTCTCCGGTCCCTGTATCTCTCCGGTCCCTGTATCTCTCCGGTCCCTGTATCTCTCCGGTCCCTGTATCTCTCCGGTCCCTGTATCTCTCCGGTCCCTGTATCTCTCCGGTCCCTGTATCTCTCCGGTCCCTGTATCTCTCCGGTCCCTGTATCTCTCCAGTCCCTGTATCTCTCTGGTCCCTGTATCTCTCCAGTCCCTGTATCTAGACAGTCCCTGTATCTCTCCAGTCCCTGTATCTCTCCAGTCCCTGTATCTCTCCGGTCCCTGTATCTCTCTGGTCCCTGTATCTCTCCGGTCCCTGTATCTGGACAGTCCCTGTATCTCTCCGGTCCCTGTATCTCTCCGGTCCCTGTATCTGGACAGTCCCTGTATCTCTCCGGTCCCTGTATCTCTCCGGTCCCTGTATCTCTCTGGTCCCTGTATCTCTCCGGTCCCTGTATCTCTCCGGTCCCTGTATCTCTCCGGTCCCTGTATCTCTCCAGTCCCTGTATCTCTCCGGTCCCTGTATCTCTCTGGTCCCTGTATCTCTCCGGTCCCTGTATCTGGACAGTCCCTGTATCTCTCCGGTCCCTGTATCTCTCCGGTCCCTGTATCTGGACAGTCCCTGTATCTCTCCGGTCCCTGTATCTCTCCGGTCCCTGTATCTCTCCGGTCCCTGTATCTCTCCGGTCCCTGTATCTCTCCGGTCCCTGTATCTCTCCGGTCCCTGTATCTCTCCGGTCCCTGTATCTCTCCGGTCCCTGTATCTCTCCGGTCCCTGTATCTCTCCGGTCCCTGTATCTCTCCGGTCCCTGTATCTCTCCGGTCCCTGTATCTCTCCGGTCCCTGTATCTGGACAGTCCCTGTATCTCTCCGGTCCCTGTATCTCTCCGGTCCCTGTATCTCTCCGGTCCCTGTATCTCTCCGGTCCCTGTATCTCTCCGGTCCCTGTATCTCTCCAGTCCCTGTATCTCTCCGGTCCCTGTATCTGGACAGTCCCTGTATCTCTCCGGTCCCTGTATCTCTCCGGTCCCTGTATCTCTCCAGTCCCTGTATCTCTCCAGTCCCTGTATCTCTCCGGTCCCTGTATCTCTCCGGTCCCTGTATCTGGACAGTCCCTGTATCTCTCCGGTCCCTGTATCTCTCCGGTCCCTGTATCTCTCCGGTCCCTGTATCTCTCCGGTCCCTGTATCTCTCCGGTCCCTGTATCTCTCCGGTCCCTGTATCTCTCCGGTCCCTGTATCTCTCCGGTCCCTGTATCTCTCCGGTCCCTGTATCTCTCCGGTCCCTGTATCTCTCTGGTCCCTGTATCCAGGGTCGGACTGGGGCACCGGGACACTGGAGAATCCTCCGGTGGGCCCCGCCCCCAGCTCCTGCCTCCTTCATTTGTGCCTGCTCTGCATCATGCACAGCTGGCAGACTGCACAGGTGATGGGAAGTGCAGGAGCAGCTCCTTCACATCACCTGCTGCCGCTGCCATTCCTCTGCCAGGAGAGCTGTGTGCCGACCCTCACTCCAGCCAGCAGCACAGTCAGAACAGCTGACTGTGAGGCTGAGAGCGGACAGCACACACAGCCGACCTGCCGCAGTCACCTGTCTCCTGTGCTGGGTATGATCTCTGCTCCTCTTCCACAATCCATAAAGCCCTGGGCAGCAGTGTAAACGCTGATTGGCTGCAAATCAGCCAATCAGCGTTAGTTTTCTTTGTGTGAGCTCACAGCACAGCTCAAGCAAGGAGCTGTGCTGTGATTGGTCAGCAGTCCTACCCAAGCAGCAGAGGGAGTCTGATGGCTGCAGTCAGTGTGACTGTAAGTACATAACTATATGATGCCGACACCTGAGTAGATCTCCGGCCACAGAGGCAGTTAGGGGAGGGGGCCCCATGCATCCTAAAGGTGACACAGGGGAGGGGGCCCACAGTGATATTCTAATTTTCTTGTGGGCCCCCTCCCCTATTGTGTCAACCACCTCTATTTTACTGTGGCTCCCCTTTCCCTCTTTGACTAGGCCCATAGGAAATCAGAGGTGACATAGTGGGGGAGGGGGCCCACAGGAAAATAGAGGTGACAGTGGGGGAGGGAGCCCACAGGAAAATAGAGGTGACACAGTGGGGGGAGGGAGCCCACAGGAAAATAGAGGTGACAGTGGGGGAGGGAGCCCACAGGAAAATAGAGGTGACACAGTGGGGGGAGGGAGCCCACAGGAAAATAGAGGTGACAGTGGGGGAGGGAGCCCACAGGAAAATAGAGGTAGCACAGTGGGGGAGGGGGCCCACAGGAAAATAGAGGTGACACAGTGGGGGGAGGGGGCCCATAGGAAAATAGAGGTGACACAGTGGGGGGAGGGGGCCCACAGGAAAATAGAGGTGACACAGTGGGGGGAGGGGGCCCACAGGAAAATAGAGGTAGCACAGTGGTGAAGGGGGCCCACAGGAAAATAGAGGTAGCACAGTGGGGGAGGGGGCCCACAGGAAAATAGAGGTAGCACAGTGGTGAAGGGGGCCCACAGGAAAATAGAGGTGACAGTGGGGGAGGGGGCCCACAGGAAAATAGAGGTGACACAGTGGGGGAGGGGGCCCACAGGAAAATAGAGGTAGCACAGTGGTGAAGGGGGCCCACAGGAAAATAGAGGTAGCACAGTGGGGGAGGGGGCCCACAGGAAAATAGAGGTAGCACAGTGGTGAAGGGGGCCCACAGGAAAATAGAGGTGACAGTGGGGGAGGGGGCCCACAGGAAAATAGAGGTGACACAGTGGCGGAGGGGGCCCACAGGAAAATAGAGGTAGCACAGTGGTGAAGGGGGCCCACAGGAAAATAGAGGTAGCACAGTGGGGGAGGGGGCCCACAGGAAAATAGAGGTAGCACAGTGGTGAAGGGGGCCCACAGGAAAATAGAGGTGACAGTGGGGGAGGGGGCCCACAGGAAAATAGAGGTGACACAGTGGGGGAGGGGGCCCACAGGAAAATAGAGGTAGCACAGTGGGGGAGGGAGCCCACAGGAAAATAGAGGTGACACAGTGGGGGAGGGAGCCCACAGGAAAATAGAGGTGACACAGTGGGGGAGGGAGCCCACAGGACAATAGAGGTGACAGTGGGGGAGGGAGCCCACAGGAAAATAGAGGTGACACAGTGGGGGAGGGGGCCCACAGGAAAATAGAGGTAGCACAGTGGGGGAGGGAGCCCACAGGAAAATAGAGGTAGCACAGTGGGGGAGGGAGCCCACAGGAAAATAGAGGTGACACAGTAGGGGAGGGGGCCCACAGGAAAATAGAGGTGACACAGTGGGGGAGGGGGCCCACAGGAAAATAGAGGTGACACAGTGGTGAAGGGGGCCCACAGGAAAATAGAGGTAGCACAGTGGGGGAGGGAGCCCACAGGAAAATAGAGATGACACAGTGGCGGAGGGGGCCCACAGGAAAATAGAGGTGACACAGTGGGGGAGGGAGCCCACAGGAAAATAGAGGTGACACAGTGGCGGAGGGGGCCCACAGGAAAATAGAGGTGACACAGTGGGGGAGGGGGCCCACAGGAAAATAGAGGTGACACAGTGGCGGAGGGGGCCCACAGGAAAATAGAGGTGACACAGTGGCGGAGGGAGCCCACAGGAAAATAGAGGTGACACAGTGGGGGTGGGAGCCCACAGGAAAATAGAGGTAGCACAGTGGCGAAGGGAGCCCACAGGAAAATAGAGGTGACACAGTGGCGGAGGGGGCCCACAGGAAAATAGAGGTGACACAGTGGGGGAGGGAGCCCACAGGAAAATAGAGGTGACACAGTGGCGGAGGGGGCCCACAGGAAAATAGAGGTGACACAGTGGGGGAGGGGGCCCACAGGAAAATAGAGGTGACACAGTGGCGGAGGGGGCCCACAGGAAAATAGAGGTGACACAGTGGGGGAGGGAGCCCACAGGAAAATAGAGGTGACACAGTGGCGGAGGGGGCCCACAGGAAAATAGAGGTGACACAGTGGGGGAGGGAGCCCACAGGAAAATAGAGGTGACACAGTGGCGGAGGGGGCCCACAGGAAAATAGAGGTGACACAGTGGCGGAGGGGGCCCACAGGAAAATAGAGGTGACACAGTGGGGGAGGGGGCCCACAGGAAAATAGAGGTGACACAGTGGCGGAGGGAGCCCACAGGAAAATAGAGGTGACACAGTGGGGGAGGGAGCCCACAGGAAAATAGAGGTGACACAGTGGGGGAGGGGGCCCACAGGAAAATAGAGGTGACACAGTGGGGGAGGGGGCCCACAGGAAAATAGAGGTGACACAGTGGTGAAGGGGGCCCACAGGAAAATAGAGGTGACACAGTGGGGGAGGGGGCCCACAGGAAAATAGAGGTGACACAGTGGTGAAGGGAGCCCACAGGAAAATAGAGGTGACACAGTGGGGGAGGGGGCCCACAGGAAAATAGAGGTGACACAGTGGTGAAGGGAGCCCACAGGAAAATAGAGGTGACACAGTGGTGAAGGGAGCCCACAGGAAAATAGAGGTAGCACAGTGGGGGAGGGGGCCCACAGGAAAATAGAGGTGACACAGTGGTGAAGGGAGCCCACAGGAAAATAGAGGTGACACAGTGGCGGAGGGGGCCCACAGGAAAATAGAGGTAGCACAGTGGGGGAGGGAGCCCACAGGAAAATAGAGGTGACACAGTGGGGGAGGGGGCCCACAGGAAAATAGAGGTGACACAGTGGTGAAGGGAGCCCACAGGAAAATAGAGGTGACACAGTGGCGGAGGGGGACCACAGGAAAATAGAGGTGACACAGTGGGGGAGGGGGCCCACAGGAAAATAGAGGTGACACAGTGGGGGAGGGGGCCCACAGGAAAATAGAGGTGACACAGTGGGGGAGGGGGCCCACAGGAAAATAGAGGTGACACAGTGGGGGAGGGGGCCCACAGGAAAATAGAGGTGACACAGTGGGGGAGGGGGCCCACAGGAAAATAGAGGTGACACAGTGGTGAAGGGAGCCCACAGGAAAATAGAGGTGACACAGTGGCGGAGGGGGCCCACAGGAAAATAGAGGTAGCACAGTGGGGGAGGGAGCCCACAGGAAAATAGAGGTGACACAGTGGGGGAGGGGGCCCACAGGAAAATAGAGGTGACACAGTGGTGAAGGGAGCCCACAGGAAAATAGAGGTGACACAGTGGCGGAGGGGGACCACAGGAAAATAGAGGTGACACAGTGGGGGAGGGGGACCACAGGAAAATAGAGGTGACACAGTGGGGGAGGGGGCCCACAGGAAAATAGAGGTGACACAGTGGCGGAGGGGGACCACAGGAAAATAGAGGTGACACAGTGGGGGAGGGGGCCCACAGGAAAATAGAGGTGACACAGTGGGGGAGGGGGACCACAGGAAAATAGAGGTGACACAGTGGGGGAGGGGGCCCACAGGAAAATAGAGGTGACACAGTGGGGGAGGGGGCCCACAGGAAAATAGAGGTGACACAGTGGTGAAGGGAGCCCACAGGAAAATAGAGGTGACACAGTGGCGGAGGGGGCCCACAGGAAAATAGAGGTAGCACAGTGGGGGAGGGAGCCCACAGGAAAATAGAGGTGACACAGTGGGGGAGGGGGCCCACAGGAAAATAGAGGTGACACAGTGGTGAAGGGAGCCCACAGGAAAATAGAGGTGACACAGTGGCGGAGGGGGACCACAGGAAAATAGAGGTGACACAGTGGGGGAGGGGGCCCACAGGAAAATAGAGGTGACACAGTGGTGAAGGGAGCCCACAGGAAAATAGAGGTGACACAGTGGCGGAGGGGGACCACAGGAAAATAGAGGTGACACAGTGGGGGAGGGGGCCCACAGGAAAATAGAGGTAGCACAGTGGTGAAGGGAGCCCACAGGAAAATAGAGGTAGCACAGTGGTGAAGGGAGCCCACAGGAAAATAGAGGTGACACAGTGGTGAAGGGAGCCCACAGGAAAATAGAGGTAGCACAGTGGGGGAGGGAGCCCACAGGAAAATAGAGGTGACACAGTGGGGGAGGGGGCCCACAGGATTTTGGGTGACACAGTGGTGACGGGGGTCCTCAGGTAACACCTTTACGACATCTGCCTTACATGTATGGCGCGTGTTAAATGCCAGTGTCAATCTCTGACAGCAGCATATAACACATGCCAACATGCGTGCGCATCATTCTCTCACCCATTGGCGCCCATGATGTGATCGTGGGTCGCCGATGGGTTGTAATGACAGCCAGGGGTCTTCTTCCTGTGGCCAGGCATTAAAGGAGACTGTGATTTCTGCTATCTGCAGTGATGCCGTGGTATCACTGCATATTATAGCACATGCGATCGGATGATCGCATCCTCATGTCCTCTAAGGGGCTATCTGTACCAGTGAAAGGTAAAAACAAAATTTAAAAAAATCCTAAAAGTTCAAATCACCCCTTTTAAGTCAATTGAAAACAAATATATTTAAAAAATAAAAAAACAACGTCCGATCTATCAAAATATAAAAACAATTAACTCGATCAGTAAACACCGTAAACAGAAACAACTCAAGAATTCCAAATGTCCTTTTTTCGGGTCGCCACAATTCCACAAAAAAATCTATAACAAGTGATGAAAAAAATCACATTTATCCCAAAATCATACTAATGAAAACAATGTCTTGCCCCCAACAGAAACCTTCCCTGTGTGTAATAAAATATGCAGCAGTCGCCGTCTTCTGCCGCTGTGTCGTTGCTTCTGTCTTCTTCATTGCAGTGGAATATGGCTACCGGTAAGTATTTTACTACACACAGTGGACCTACATTACTGCTCTCCTGTGTGGTGTGGTATATAGAGGATCTGTCAGCTCTCCCGTGTGGTATAGTATATAGAGGATCTGTCAGCTCTCCTGTGTGGTGTGGTATATAGAGGATCTGTCAGCTCTCCCGTGTGGTGTAGTATATAGAGGATCTGTCAGCTCTACTATGTGGTGTAGTATATAGAGGATCTGTCAGCTCTACTATGTGGTGTAGTATATAGAGGATCTGTCAGCTCTCCCGTGTGGTGTAGTATATAGAGGATCTGTCCCCTCTCCTGTGTGGTGTAGTATATAGAGGATCTGTCAGCTCTCCCGTGTGGTGTAGTATATAGAGGATCTGTCAGCTCTCCTGTGTGGTGTAGTATATAGAGGATCTGTCAGCTCTCCTGTGTGGTGTAGTATATAGAGGATCTGTCAGCTCTCCAGTGTGGTGTAGTATATAGAGGATCTGTCAGTTCTCCTGTGTGGTGTAGTATATAGAGGGTCTGTCAGCTCTCCTGTGTGGTGTAGTATATAGAGGATCTGTCAGCTCTCCTGTGTGGTGTAGTATATAGAGGGTCTGTCAGCTCTCCTGTGTGGTGTAGTATATAGAGGATCTGTCAGCTCTCCTGTGTGGTGTAGTATATAGAGGATCTGTCCCCTCTCTTGTGTGGTGTAGTATATAGAGGATCTGTCAGCTCTCCTGTGTAGTGTAGTATATAGAGGATCTGTCCCCTCTCCTGTGTGGTGTAGTATATAGAGGATCTGTCAGCTCTCCTGTGTGGTGTAGTATATAGAGGATCTGTTCGCTCTCCTGTGTGGTGTAGTATATAGAGGATCTGTCAGCTCTCCTGTGTGGTGTAGTATATAGAGGATCCGTCAGCTCTCCAGTGTGGTGTAGTATATAGAGGATCTGTCAGCTCTCCCGTGTGGTGTAGTATATAGAGGATCTGTCAGCTCTCCTGTGTGGTGTAGTATATAGAGGATGTGTCCCGTGTGGTGCAGTATATAGAGGATCTGTCAGCTCTCCTGTGTGGTGTAGTATATAGAGGATCTGTCAGCTCTCCCGTGTGGTGTAGTATATAGAGGATCTGTTCGCTCTCCTGTGTGGTGTAGTATATAGAGGATCTGTCAGCTCTCCTGTGTGGTGTAGTATATAGAGGATCTGTTCGCTCTCCTGTGTGGTGTAGTATATAGAGGATCTGTCAGCTCTCCTGTGTGGTGTAGTATATAGAGGATCCGTCAGCTCTCCAGTGTGCTGTAGTATATAGAGGATCTGTCAGCTCTCCCGTGTGGTGTAGTATATAGAGGATCTGTCAGCTCTCCTGTGTGGTGTAGTATATAGAGGATCTGTCAGCTCTCCTGTGTGGTGTAGTATATAGAGGATCCGTCAGCTCTCCTGTGTGGTGTAGTATATAGAGGATTTGTCAGCTCTCCTGTGTGGTGTAGTATATAGAAGATCTGTCAGTTCTCCTGTGTGGTGTAGAATATAGAGGATCTGTCAGCTCTCCTGTGTGGTGTAGTATATAGAGGATCTGTCAGCTCTCCTGTGTGGTGTAGTATATAGAGGATCTGTCAGCTCTCCTGTGTGGTGTAGTATATAGAAGATCTGTCAGTTCTCCTGTGTGGTGTAGAATATAGAGGATCTGTCAGCTCTCCTGTGTGGTGTAGTATATAGAGGATCTGTCAGCTCTCCTGTGTGGTGTGGTGTAGTATATAGAGGATCTGTCAGTTCTCCTGTGTGGTGTAGAATATAGAGGATCTGTCAGCTCTCCTGTGTGGTGTAGTATATAGAGGATCTGTCAGCTCTCCTGTGTGGTGTAGTATATAGAAGATCTGTCAGTTCTCCTGTGTGGTGTAGTATATAGAGGATCTGTCAGCTCTCCTGTGTGGTGTAGTATATAGAGGATCTGTCAGCTCTCCTGTGTGGTGTAGTATATAGAGGATCTGTCAGCTCTCCAGTGTGGTGTAGTATATAAAGGATCTGTCAGCTCTCCTGTGTGGTGTAGTATATAGAGGATCTGTCAGCTCTCCTGTGTGGTGTAGTATATAGAGGATGTGTCCCGTGTGGTGTAGTATATAGAGGATCTGTCAGCTCTCCCGTGTGGTGTAGTATATAGAGGATCTGTCAGCTCTCCTGTGTGGTGTAGTATATAGAGGATCTGTCAGCTCTCCCGTGTGGTGTAGTATATAGAGGATCTGTCAGCTCTCCTGTGTGGTGTAGTGTATAGAGGATCTGTCAGCTCTCCTGTGTGGTGTAGTATATAGAGGATCTGTCAGCTCTCCCGTGTGGTGTAGTATATAGAGGATCTGTCAGCTCTCCTGTGTGGTGTAGTATATAGAGGATCTGTCAGCTCTCCTGTGTGGTGTAGTGTATAGAGGATCTGTCAGCTCTCCTGTGTGGTGTAGTATATAGAGGATCTGTCAGCTCTCCCGTGTGGTGTAGTATATACAGGATCTGTCAGCTCTCCTGTGTGGTGTAGTATATAGAGGATCTGTCAGCTCCCCTGTGTAGTGTAGTATATAGAGGATCTGTCCCCTCTCCTGTGTGGTGTAGTATATAGAGGATCTGTCAGCTCTCCCGTGTGGTGTAGTATATAGAGGATCTGTCAGCTCTCCTGTGTGGTGTAGTATATAGAGGATCTGTCAGCTCTCCTGTGTGGTGTAGTATATAGAGGATCTGTCAGCTCCCCTGTGTAGTGTAGTATATAGAGGATCTGTCCCCTCTCCTGTGTGGTGTAGTATATAGAGGATCTGTCAGCTCCCCTGTGTGGTGTAGTATATAGAGGATCTGTCAGCTCTCCTGTGTGGTGTAGTATATAGAGGATCTGTCAGCTCTCCTGTGTGGTGTAGTATATAGAGGATCTGTCAGCTCTCCTGTGTGGTGTAGTATATAGAGGATCTGTCAGCTCCCCTGTGTGGTGTAGTATATAGAGGATCTGTCCCCTCTCCTGTGTGGTGTAGTATATAGAGGATCTGTCAGCTCTCCCGTGTGGTGTAGTATATAGAGGATCTGTCAGCTCTCCTGTGTGGTGTAGTATATAGAGGATCTGTCAGCTCTCCTGTGTGGTGTAGTATATAGAGGATCTGTCAGCTCTCCAGTGTGGTGTAGTATATAGAGGATCTGTCAGTTCTCCTGTGTGGTGTAGTATATAGAGGGTCTGTCAGCTCTCCTGTGTGGTGTAGTATATAGAGGATCTGTCAGCTCTCCTGTGTGGTGTAGTATATAGAGGGTCTGTCAGCTCTCCTGTGTGGTGTAGTATATAGAGGATCTGTCAGCTCTCCTGTGTGGTGTAGTATATAGAGGATCTGTCCCCTCTCTTGTGTGGTGTAGTATATAGAGGATCTGTCAGCTCTCCTGTGTAGTGTAGTATATAGAGGATCTGTCCCCTCTCCTGTGTGGTGTAGTATATAGAGGATCTGTCAGCTCTCCTGTGTGGTGTAGTATATAGAGGATCTGTTCGCTCTCCTGTGTGGTGTAGTATATAGAGGATCTGTCAGCTCTCCTGTGTGGTGTAGTATATAGAGGATCCGTCAGCTCTCCAGTGTGGTGTAGTATATAGAGGATCTGTCAGCTCTCCCGTGTGGTGTAGTATATAGAGGATCTGTCAGCTCTCCCGTGTGGTGTAGTATATAGAGGGTCTGTCAGCTCTCCCGTGTGGTGTAGTATATAGAGGATCTGTCAGCTCTCCTGTGTGGTGTAGTATATAGAGGATCTGTCAGCTCTCCTGTGTGGTGTAGTATATAGAGGATCTGTCAGCTCTCCTGTGTGGTGTAGTATATAGAGGATCTGTCAGTTCTCCCGTGTGGTGTAGTATATAGAGGATCTGTCAGCTCTCCCGTGTGGTGTAGTATATAGAGGATCTGTCAGTTCTCCCGTGTGGTGTAGTATATAGAGGGTCTGTCAGCTCTCCCGTGTGGTGTAGTATATAGAGGATCTGTCAGCTCTCCTGTGTGGTGTAGTATATAGAGGATCTGTCAGCTCTCCTGTGTGGTGTAGTATATAGAGGATCTGTCAGTTCTCCTGTGTGGTGTAGTATATAGAGGATCTGTCAGCTCTCCCGTGTGGTGTAGTATGTAGAGGATCTGTCAGCTCTCCTGTGTGGTGTAGTATGTAGAGGATCTGTCAGCTCTCCTGTGTGGTGTAGTATATAGAGGATCTGTCAGTTCTCCTGTGTGGTGTAGTATATAGAGGATCTGTCAGCTCTCCTGTGTGGTGTAGTATATAGAGGATCTGTCAGCTCTCCTGTGTGGTGCAGTATATAGAGGGTCTGTCAGCTCTCCCGTGTGGTGTAGTATATAGAGGATCTGTCAGCTCTCCCGTGTGGTGTAGTATATAGAGGATCTGTCAGCTCTCCCGTGTGGTGTAGTATATAGAGGATCTGTCAGCTCTCCTGTGTGGTGTAGTATATAGAGGATCTGTCAGCTCTCCTGTGTGGTGTAGTATATAGAGGATCTGTCAGCTCTCCCGTGTGGTGTAGTATATAGAGGATCTGTCAGCTCTCCCGTGTGGTGTAGTATATAGAGGATCTGTCAGCTCTCCTGTGTGGTGTAGTATATAGAGGATCTGTCAGCTCTCCTGTGTGGTGTAGTATATAGAGGATCTGTCAGCTCTCCTGTGTGGTGTAGTATATAGAGGATCTGTCAGCTCTCCTGTGTGGTGTAGTATATAGAGGATCTGTCAGCTCTCCTGTGTGGTGTAGTATATAGAGGATCTGTCAGCTCTCCCGTGTGGTGTAGTATATAGAGGATCTGTCAGCTCTCCCGTGTGGTGTAGTATATAGAGGATCTGTCAGCTCTCCCGTGTGGTGTAGTATATAGAGGATCTGTTCGCTCTCCTGTGTGGTGTAGTATATAGAGGATCTGTCAGCTCTCCTGTGTGGTGTAGTATATAGAGGATCTGTCAGCTCTCCTGTGTGGTGTAGTATATAGAGGATCCGTCAGCTCTCCAGTGTGCTGTAGTATATAGAGGATCTGTTCGCTCTCCTGTGTGGTGTAGTATATAGAGGATCTGTCAGCTCTCCTGTGTGGTGTAGTATATAGAGGATCTGTCAGCTCTCCTGTGTGGTGTAGTATATAGAGGATCTGTCAGCTCTCCTGTGTGGTGTAGTATATAGAGGATCCGTCAGCTCTCCTGTGTGGTGTAGTATATAGAGGATTTGTCAGCTCTCCTGTGTGGTGTAGTATATAGAGGGTCTGTCAGCTCTCCTGTGTGGTGTAGTATATAGAGGATCTGTCAGCTCTCCTGTGTGGTGTAGTATATAGAGGATCTGTCAGCTCTCCTGTGTGGTGTAGTATATAGAGGATCTGTCAGCTCTCCTGTGTGGTGTAGTATATAGAGGATCTGTCAGCTCTCCTGTGTGGTGTAGTATATAGAAGATCTGTCAGTTCTCCTGTGTGGTGTAGAATATAGAGGATCTGTCAGCTCTCCTGTGTGGTGTAGTATATAGAGGATCTGTCAGCTCTCCTGTGTGGTGTGGTGTAGTATATAGAGGATCTGTCAGCTCTCCTGTGTGGTGTAGTATATAGAGGATCTGTCAGCTCTCCTGTGTGGTGTAGTATATAGAGGATATGTCAGCTCTCCAGTGTGGTGTAGTATATAGAGGATCTGTCAGCTCTCCTGTGTGGTGTAGTATATAGAGGATCTGTCAGCTCTCCTGTGTGGTGTAGTATATAGAGGATCTGTGAGTTCTCCTGTGTGGTGTAGTATATAGAGGATCTGTCAGCTCTCCTGTGTGGTGTAGTATATAGAGGATCTGTCAGCTCTCCTGTGTGGTGTAGTATATAGAGGATCTGTCAGCTCTCCCGTGTGGTGTAGTATATAGAGGATCTGTTAGTTCTCCTGTGTGATGTAGTATATAGAGGATCTGTCAGCTCTCCTGTGTGGTGTAGTATATAGAGGATCTGTCAGCTCTCCTGTGTGGTGTAGTATATAGAGGATCTGTCAGCTCTCCCGTGTGGTGTAGTATATAGAGGATCTGTCAGCTCTCCTGTGTGGTGTAGTATATAGAGGATCTGTCAGCTCTCCTGTGTGGTGTGGTGTAGTATATAGAGGATCTGTCAGCTCTCCTGTGTGGTGTAGTATATAGAGGATCTGTCAGCTCTCCTGTGTGGTGTAGTATATAGAGGATATGTCAGCTCTCCAGTGTGGTGTAGTATATAGAGGATCTGTCAGCTCTCCTGTGTGGTGTAGTATATAGAGGATCTGTCAGCTCTCCTGTGTGGTGTAGTATATAGAGGATCTGTGAGTTCTCCTGTGTGGTGTAGTATATAGAGGATCTGTCAGCTCTCCTGTGTGGTGTAGTATATAGAGGATCTGTCAGCTCTCCTGTGTGGTGTAGTATATAGAGGATCTGTCAGCTCTCCTGTGTGGTGTAGTATATAGAGGATCTGTCAGCTCTCCCGTGTGGTGTAGTATATAGAGGATCTGTCAGTTCTCCTGTGTGGTGTAGTATATAGAGGATCTGTCAGCTCTCCTGTGTGGTGTAGTATATAGAGGATCTGTCAGCTCTCCTGTGTGGTGTAGTATATAGAGGATCTGTCAGCTCTCCTGTGTGGTGTAGTATATAGAGGATCTGTCAGCTCTCCCGTGTGGTGTAGTATATAGAGGATCTGTTAGTTCTCCTGTGTGGTGTAGTATATAGAGGATCTGTCAGCTCTCCTGTGTGGTGTAGTATATAGAGGATCTGTCAGCTCTCCTGTGTGGTGTAGTATATAGAGGATCTGTCAGTTCTCCTGTGTGGTGTAGTATATAGAGGATCTGTCAGCTCTCCCGTGTGGTGTAGTATATAGAGGATCTGTCAGTTCTCCTGTGTGGTGTAGTATATAGAGGATCTGTCAGCTCTCCTGTGTGGTGTAGTATATAGAGGATCTGTCAGCTCTCCAGTGTGGTGTAGTATATAGGATCTATCCTGTGTGGTATTTTTACATGGCATGGTGGGCCCCAAGAATGATTTTTCTCTGGTGGGCCCAAGGTACTCCAGTCCAACGCTGCCTGTATCTCTCTGGTCCCTGTATCTCTCTGGTCCCTGTATCTGGCCAGTCCCTGTATCTCTCCGGTCCCTGTATCTCTCTGGTCCCTGTATTTGGACAGTCCCTGTATCTCTCTGGTCCCTGTATCTCTCCAGTCCCTGTATCTGGACAGTCCCTGTATCTCTCCAGTCCCTGTATCTGGACAGTCCCTGTATCTCTCTGGTCCCTGTATCTCTCCAATGCCTGTATCTGGACAGTCCCTGTATCTCTCCGGTCCCTGTATCTCTCCAGTCCCTGTATCTGGAGAGTCCCTGTATCTCTCCGGTCCCTGTATCTCTCCAGTCCCTGTATCTGGACAGTCCCTGTATCTCTCTGGTCCCTGTATCTCTCTGATCCCTGTATCTCTCCGGTCCCTGTATCTCTCCAGTCCCTGTATCTCGCCAGTCCCTGTATCTCTCCGGTCCCTGTATCTCTCCGGTCCCTGTATCTGGACAGTCCCTGTATCTCTCTGGTCCCTGTATCTGGACAGTCCCTGTATCTCTCCAGTCCCTGTATCTCTCTGGTCCCTGTATCTCTCCGGTCCCTGTATCTCTCCAGTCCCTGTATCTGGCCAGTCCCTGTATCTGGCCAGTCCCTGTATCTCTCTGGTCCCTGTATCTCTCCAGTCCCTGTATCTCTCTGGTCCCTGTATCTCTCTGGTCCCTGTATCTCTCTGGTCCCTGTATCTCTCCAGTCCCTGTATCTCTCCAGTCCCTGTATCTCTCTGGTCCCTGTATCTGGACAGTCCCTGTATCTCTCTGGTCCCTGTATCTGGACAGTCCCTGTATCTCTCCAGTCCCTGTATCTCTCTGGTCCCTGTATCTCTCCGGTCCCTGTATCTCTCCAGTCCCTGTATCTGGCCAGTCCCTGTATCTGGCCAGTCCCTGTATCTCTCTGGTCCCTGTATCTCTCCAGTCCCTGTATCTCTCTGGTCCCTGTATCTCTCTGGTCCCTGTATCTCTCTGGTCCCTGTATCTCTCCAGTCCCTGTATCTCTCCAGTCCCTGTATCTCTCTGGTCCCTGTATCTGGACAGTCCCTGTATCTCTCTGGTCCCTGTATCTGGACAGTCCCTGTATCTCTCTGGTCCCTGTATCTCTCCAGTCCCTGTATCTCTCTGGTCCCTGTATCTCTCCAGTCCCTGTATCTCTCCGGTCCCTGTATCTCTCCAGTCCCTGTATCTCTCCGGTCCCTGTATCTCTCCAGTCCCTGTATCTCTCCGGTCCCTGTATCTCTCTGGTCCCTGTATCTCTCCGGTCCCTGTATCTCTCCAGTCCCTGTATCTCTCCAGTCCCTGTATCTCTCCAGTCCCTGTATCTCTCCAGTCCCTGTATCTGGACAGTCCCTGTATCTCTCCAGTCCCTGTATCTGGCCGGTCCCTGTATCTGGACAGTCCCTGTATCTCTCTGGTCCCTGTATCTCTCCGGTCCCTGTATCTCTCCAGTCCCTGTATCTCTCCAGTCCCTGTATCTGGACAGTCCCTGTATCTCTCCAGTCCCTGTATCTCTCCAGTCCCTGTATCTCTCCGGTCCCTGTATCTCTCCAGTCCCTGTATCTCTCTGGTCCCTGTATCTCTCCAGTCCCTGTATCTCTCTGGTCCCTGTATCTGGACAGTCCCTGTATCTCTCCGGTCCCTGTATCTCTCCAGTCCCTGTATCTCTCCAGTCCCTATATCTCCAGTCCCTGTATCTCTCCAGTCCCTGTATCTCTCCGGTCCCTGTATCTCTCTGGTCCCTGTATCTCGCCAGTCCCTGTATCTCTCCGGTCCCTGTATCTCTCCGGTCCCTGTATCTCTCCAGTCCCTGTATCTCTCCGGTCCCTGTATCTTTCTGGTCCCTGTATCTCTCCGGTCCCTGTATCTCTCCAGTCCCTGTATCTCTCCGGTCCCTGTATCTGGACAGTCCCTGTATCTCTCCAGTCCCTGTATCTCTCCGGTCCCTGTATCTCTCCAGTCCCTGTATCTCTCCGGTCCCTGTATCTCTCCAGTCCCTGTATCTCTCCAGTCCCTGTATCTGGACAGTCCCTGTATCTGGACAGTCCCTGTATCTCTCCAGTCCCTGTATCTCTCCAGTCCCTGTATCTCTCCGGTCCCTGTATCTCTCCGGTCCCTGTATCTCTCCGGTCCCTGTATCTCTCCAGTCCCTGTATCTCTCCGGTCCCTGTATCTCTCCAGTCCCTGTATCTGGACAGTCCCTGTATCTCTCTGGTCCCTGTATCTCGCCAGTCCCTGTATCTCTCCGGTCCCTGTATCTCTCCAGTCCCTGTATCTGGACAGTCCCTGTATCTCTCCGGTCCCTGTATCTCTCCGGTCCCTGTATCTCTCCGGTCCCTGTATCTCTCCGGTCCCTGTATCTCTCCAGTCCCTGTATCTCTCCAGTCCCTGTATCTGGACAGTCCCTGTATCTCTCCGGTCCCTGTATCTCTCCGGTCCCTGTATCTCTCCGGTCCCTGTATC
This sequence comes from Ranitomeya imitator, assembly GCF_032444005.1. Classification (NCBI taxonomy): domain Eukaryota; kingdom Metazoa; phylum Chordata; class Amphibia; order Anura; family Dendrobatidae; genus Ranitomeya; species Ranitomeya imitator. The sequence goes on along the minus strand of NC_091284.1, from coordinate 11,276,205 downwards.
TCTCCAGTCCCTGTATCTCTCCGGTCCCTGTATCTGGCCAGTCCCTGTATCTCTCTGATCCCTGTATCTGGCCAGTCCCTGTATCTCTCCGGTCCCTGTATCTGGACAGTCCCTGTATCTCTCTGGTCCCTGTATCTCTCCGGTCCCTGTATCTCTCCAGTCCCTGTATCTCTCCGGTCCCTGTATCTCTCCGGTCCCTGTATCTCTCCGGTCCCTGTATCTCTCCGGTCCCTGTATCTGGACAGTCCCTGTATCTCTCTGGTCCCTGTATCTCTCCAGTCCCTGTATCTCTCTGGTCCCTGTATCTCTCTGGTCCCTGTATCTCTCCGGTCCCTGTATCTCTCCGGTCCCTGTATCTCTCTGGTCCCTGTATCTCTCCGGTCCCTGTATCTCTCTGGTCCCTGTATCTCTTCGGTCCCTGTATCTCTCCAGTCCCTGTATCTCTCCGGTCCCTGTATCTCTCCGGTCCCTGTATCTCTCTGGTCCCTGTATCTCTCCGGTCCCTGTATCTCTCTGGTCCCTGTATCTCTCCGGTCCCTGTATCTCTCTGGTCCCTGTATCTCTTCGGTCCCTGTATCTCTCCGTTTCTTGTACCTCGCCAGTCCCTGTATCTCTCCGGTCCCTGTATCTCTCTGGTCCCTGTATCTCTCCGGTCCCTGTATCTCTCTGGTCCCTGTATCTCTTCGGTCCCTGTATCTCTCCGGTCCCTGTATCTCTCCGGTCCCTGTATCTCTCCGGTCCCTGTATCTCTCCGGTCCCTGTATCTCTCCGGTCCCTGTATCTCTCCGGTCCCTGTATCTCTCCGGTCCCTGTATCTCTCCGGTCCCTGTATCTCTCTGGTCCCTGTATCTCTTCGGTCCCTGTATCTCTCCGGTCCCTGTATCTCTCCGGTCCCTGTATCTCTCCGGTCCCTGTATCTCTCTGGTCCCTGTATCTCTCCGGTCCCTGTATCTCTCCGGTCCATGTATCTCTCCAGTCCCTGTATCTCTCCGGTCCCTGTATCTCTCTGGTCCCTGTATCTCTCCGGTCCCTGTATCTCTCCGGTCCCTGTATCTCTCCGGACCCTGTATCTCTCCGGTCCCTGTATCTCTACGGTCCATGTATCTCTCCAGTCCCTGTATCTCTCCGGTCCCTGTATCTCTCCGGTCCCTGTATCTCTCCGGTCCCTGTATCTCTCCAGTCCCTGTATCTCTCCGGTCCCTGTATCTCTCCGGTCCCTGTATCTCTCCGGTCCCTGTATCTCTCCGGTCCCTGTATCTCTCCGTTTCTTGTACCTCGCCAGTCCCTGTATCTCTCTGGTCCCTGTATCTCTCCGGTCCCTGTATCTCTCCGGTCCCTGTATCTCTCCGGTCCCTGTATCTCTCCGGTCCCTGTATCTCTCTGGTCCCTGTATCTCTCTGGTCCCTGTATCTCTCCGGTCCCTGTATCTCTCCGGTCCCTGTATCTCTCCGGTCCCTGTATCTCTCCGGTCCCTGTATCTGGACAGTCCCTGTATCTCTCCGGTCCCTGTATCTCTCCGGTCCCTGTATCTCTCTGGTCCCTGTATCTCTCCGGTCCCTGTATCTCTCCGGTCCCTGTATCTGGACAGTCCCTGTATCTCTCCGGTCCCTGTATCTCTCCGGTCCCTGTATCTCTCTGGTCCCTGTATCTCTCCGGTCCCTGTATCTCTCCAGTCCCTGTATCTCTCCGGTCCCTGTATCTCTCCGGTCCCTGTATCTCTCTGGTCCCTGTATCTCTCCGGTCCCTGTATCTCTCCGGTCCCTGTATCTGGACAGTCCCTGTATCTCTCCGGTCCCTGTATCTCTCCGGTCCCTGTATCTCTCTGGTCCCTGTATCTCTCCGGTCCCTGTATCTCTCCAGTCCCTGTATCTCTCCGGTCCCTGTATCTCTCTGGTCCCTGTATCTCTCCGGTCCCTGTATCTCTCCGGTCCCTGTATCTCTCCGGTCCCTGTATCTCTCCAGTCCCTGTATCTCTCCGGTCCCTGTATCTCTCCAGTCCCTGTATCTCGCCAGTCCCTATATCTCATCAGTTCTTGTAACTTGCCATATTCCACCGGATCTACCGGCTTTGATGTTTGTCCGGTTTTGATCCCACCAGGGAGGCAGCGTGGTTGAGCCACAGGATACAGCAGAATATGTTATTTCTTGTCTTTGTTCTGCAGACCCCAACGAGTGACCTCTCTGAGATCATCAAGACAGAACCTACGTGAAGACTAGGAATCCACAAGGTCCATTAATATTGAATCCTGGTGATGGCGTCAGTGTCTCCTCCGCCAGATCTGGACCCTGAGATTTGGAGGCCATGAGCAGTGAGACATCCAGTCAGACCACACATATCCCACCGGGCCGCTCTCAGACTTGTCACACGGCCGCCCGGCTTATTCAATGTGTGATGGATGATGGATTCACTGTAACACAGCAGAACTACATCTCCCACAATGCCGCTCAGCCGCGTGCACATTATATAGCGATCAGAGCATGTGCTCACACTGGGAGGTATTTTGCCTTTTTTTTTAAATTCTAGTTAATTTTTTTTTACTTTTTTTGCCATTATGTGCAGCAGAGTGAGATTGAAAAATACCGTATCCGATGAAATATGGCGAATATGACTGCGTCTGTATTCAGACCTTATGTTACTCTGACTGCAGTGCGATTTCTCAGCTTTCGTCTCCATGGGAAGAAGTATGTCAGGATGTGTCTTCTTCCCTTCTGGTCACTAATTAAACGGCACAGAACACATTTACCCACATGATAATCAGTGGCGGCTCTGGGGTTGGCGTCCTAATTCGTCCCGCTGTTACAGTAAATACACTGCAGTGATGATTCCTGAACGCCGTCATGGATTGTGATTCATTTGCTCTATAAGATGTTTGACCTTATCGGATGATTATTTCTCAGGAATTCGTTGTAGAAGAAAATGATTATGTAAAAATCCCAAGACTCAGACGTCTCACAGAGAACAAATTACCCCCAGCGGCTTCCAGAGACGACTACTCCGTATATCGCTCTGCTGGAGAGTGACATTGGGGTAAAGGAGCCAGAAAACCGCTATACAAGGGCACAAAACAGGATTACTGCACTCGTATGGCCATTACCAGGGGAGGAAGCCATGGTGCAAGAGAACAAGAAAGACAACGGACCACAAAGGGAAAAGGCCAATAATAACAGAGAATTATAGGGTACAAATAAGACACCCCTAGAGACAAGAATATAACTACTATAATACTGCCCCCTATGTACAAGAATATAACTTCTATAATACGGCCCCTATGTGCAAGAATATAACTACTATAATACTGCCCCCTATGTACAAGAATATAACTACTATAATACGGCCCCTATGTGCAAGAATATAACTACTATAATACTGCCCCCTATGTACAAGAATATAACTACTATAATACGGCCCCTATGTACAAGAATATAACTACTATAATACGGCCCCTATGTACAAGAATATAACTACTATAATACTGCCCCTATGTACAAGAATATAACTACTATAATACTGCCCCTATGTACAAGAATACAACTACTATAATACTGCCCCTATGTACAACAATATAACTACTATAATACTGCTCCTATGTACAAGAATATAACTACTATAATACTGCTCCTATGTACAAGAATATAACTACTATAATACTGCCACTATGTACAAGAATATAACTACTATAATACTGCCCCTATGTACAAGAATATAACTACTATAATACGGCCCCTATGTACAAGAATATAACTACTATAATACTGCCCCTATGTACAAGAATATAACTACTATAATACTGCTACTATGTACAAGAATATAACTACTATAATACTCCCCCTATATACAAGAATATAACTACTATAATACTGCCCCTATGTACAAGAATATAACTACTATAATACTGCTCCTATGTAGAAGAATATAACTACTATAATACTGCCCCTATGTAGAAGAATATAACTACTATAATACTGCCCCTATGTACAAGAATATAACTACTATAATACTGCCCCTATGTACAAGAATATAACTACTATAATACTGCCTCCTATGTACAAGAATATAACTACTATAATACTGCCACTATGTACAAGAATATAACTACTATAATACTGCCCCAATGTACAAGAATATAACTACTATAATACTGCCCCTATGTACAAGAATATAACTACTATCTATAATACTGCTCCTATGTACAATAATATAACCACTATAATACTGCCCCTATGTACAAGAATATAACTACTATAATACTGCCCCTATGTACAAGAATATAACTACTATAATACTGCTCCTATGTACAAGAATATAACTACTATAATACTGCCCCTATGTACAAGAATATAACTACTATAATACTGCCCCTATGTACAAGAATATAACTACTATAATACTGCTCCTATGTACAAGAATATAACTACTATAATACTGCTCCTATGTACAAGAATATAACTACTATAATACTGCCCCTATGTACAAGAATATAACTACTATAATACTGCTCCTATGTACAAGAATATAACTACTATAATACTGCTCCTATGTACAAGAATATAACTACTATAATACTGCCCCTATGTACAAGAATATAACTACTATAATACTGCTCCTATGTACAAGAATATAACTACTATAATACTGCCCCTATGTACAAGAATATAACTACTATAATACTGCTCCTATGTACAAGAATATAACTACTATAATACTGCTCCTATGTACAAGAATATAACTACTATAATACTGCTCCTATGTACAAGAATATAACTACTATAATACTGCCCCTATGTACAAGAATATAACTACTATAATACTGCCCCTATGTACAAGAATATAACTACTATAATACTGCTCCTATGTACAAGAATATAACTACTATAATACTGCTCCTATGTATAAGAATATAACTATGATATTAATAAGAGTGCTAGTCAGGTCTCTGACAGAATATTCAGTAGCAGCACTATATAAATTATATAGCATCACTATACAGTTCCCATATGAACCAGTATATCATTAACAGTGTCATACAATGCTCGGGTAATAACACATTACAGAGCTCAAACAGAATGACGTTGCCTATAAAGTAAATGCCATACATTGGACAGTAATAGCACCGTATTAATAACAGTGCCACAAGGGGCTCATGTAAAACCACTTTATAACAATAAATAACACCGCCATGCTCACATAACCCCACAGTACAGATGATAAATATCATTCTCACATGCCTATCATCTTCCCAGTAATAATCTTTCCACTGAGTGCTCACATAGCGCCGCCATACTTTGTCTAATGGTACAGTACATTGTTCACATAATAGTGCCATACCGCGCCCAATAAAACCAGTTCCATGTCATCTATTACTATGCTTGTGCCTCGTTGTCACATATGTGATCCTCTGCTAGATAATGTTTTTTTCCTGGGTTATACGTTACGTTTGACTATGAGATGATCAGTGATGTTGGGTGATCGATAAGTACATACAGGAATAGACTGCGGGGGGCGCTGTGCTCGCCAGGGTAAGACCTCCCTGTGGGTCTCCAGCTGAGGAATCTTGACTATTATACTTTTTTTTCCTTATAATGTAGTCCTGGGGGGCAGCCATATTGGAGACACCCACTGGCTATTGAGGGGGTGTCGTATTGACGACGCAGGGTTAATGAAAGCTGGCATCATGGTCAGAGCAGAGTTATGGGGTCTCCCTGGTCTGCCCACTCCAGTGCCACCTCCTCAGAGCCCGATCCCAGAGCAATTACAAGATAAGGAGCTCATCTCACAGCACAGGAACTGCTGACAGATTTCCTCCCAGGCTGGTACCTGTCCCTGCAGAGAAGCCATCGCATCATGCCCAGAATGTCTGCAGTCAGGGGAAGCCGCACATGTCCCTCAATCTGCCAGGGAAATGACTCGCTCTGGTACAGAAGGAATAATATAGGTTAATGGTGACAATCCCCAGACTGAGCCTCTAAGCGAACATCACTCAGCTCTATAATATCGTACCAGCTAATCAAAAGATCAGCTTGTATGTGATGGACTGACAGCAATCATAAAGCAAAAAGCAGAAAGGCAACATATCTCCATGGCACAGAGATACGTGACAAGATAATGTCTGCAGTCACCACTAGGGGGAGCTCCCTGTATACAGAGATACATGATAAGATCCTGTCTGCAGTCACCACTAGGGGGAGCTCCCTGTATACAGAGATACATGATAAGATCCTGTCTGCAGCCACCACTAGGGGGAGCTCCCTGTACACAGAGATATATGATAAGATCCTGTCTGCAGCCTCCACTAGGGGGAGCTCCCTGTACACAGAGATATATGATAAGATCCTGTCTGCAGCCACCACTAGGGGGAGCTCCCTGTACACAGAGATATATGATAAGATCCTGTCTGCAGCCACCACTAGGGGGAGCTCCCTGTATACAGAGATACATGATAAGATCCTGTCTGCAGCCACCACTAGGAGGAGCTCCCTGTATACAGAGATACATGATAAGATACTGTCTGCAGTCACCACTAGGGGGAGCTCCCTGTATACAGAGATACATGATAAGATCCTGTCTGCAGCCACGACTAGGGGGAGCTCCCTGTACACAGAGATATATGATAAGATCCTGTCTGCAGCCTCCACTAGGGGGAGCTCCCTGTACACAGAGATATATGATAAGATCCTGTCTGCAGCCACCACTAGGGGGAGCTCCCTGTACACAGAGATATATGATAAGATCCTGTCTGCAGCCACCACTAGGGGGAGCTCCCTGTATACAGAGATACATGATAAGATCCTGTCTGCAGTCACCACTAGGGGGAGCTCCCTGTATACAGAGATACATGATAAGATCCTGTCTGCAGTCACCACTAGGGGGAGCTCCCTGTATACAGAGATACATGATAAGATCCTGTCTGCAGTCACCACTAGGGGGAGCTCCCTGTATACAGAGATATATGATAAGATCCTGTCTGCAGCCTCCACTAGGGGGAGCTCCCTGTACACAGAGATATATGATAAGATCCTGTCTGCAGCCACCACTAGGGGGAGCTCCCTGTACACAGAGATATATGATAAGATCCTGTCTGCAGCCACCACTAGGGGGAGCTCCCTGTATACAGAGATACATGATAAGATCCTGTCTGCAGCCACCACTAGGAGGAGCTCCCTGTATACAGAGATACATGATAAGATACTGTCTGCAGTCACCACTAGGGGGAGCTCCCTGTATACAGAGATACATGATAAGATCCTGTCTGCAGCCACGACTAGGGGGAGCTCCCTGTACACAGAGATATATGATAAGATCCTGTCTGCAGCCTCCACTAGGGGGAGCTCCCTGTACACAGAGATATATGATAAGATCCTGTCTGCAGCCACCACTAGGGGGAGCTCCCTGTATACAGAGATACATGATAAGATCCTGTCTGCAGCCACCACTAGGGGGAGCTCCCTGTATACAGAGATACATGATAAGATCCTGTCTGCAGCCACCACTAGGGGAGCTCCCTGTATACAGAGATACATGATAAGATCCTGTCTGCAGTCACCACTAGGGGGAGCTCCCTGTATACAGAGATACATGATAAGATCCTGTCTGCAGCCACCACTAGGGGGAGCTCCCTGTATACAGAGATACATGATAAGATTCTGTCTGCAGCCACCACTAGGGGGAGCTCCCTGTATACAGAGATACATGATAAGATCCTGTCTGCAGCCACCACTAGGGGGAGCTCCCTGTATACAGAGATACATGATAAGATTCTGTCTGCAGCCACCACTAGGGGGAGCTCCCTGTATGCAGAGATACATGATAAGATCCTGTCTGCAGCCACCACTAGGGGGAGCTCTCTGTATGCAGAGATACATGATAAGATTCTGTCTGCAGCCACCACTAGGGGGAGCTCCCTGTATACAGAGATACATGATAAGATCCTGTCTGCAGCCACCACTAGGGGGAGCTCCCTGTATACAGAGATACATGATAAGATCCTGTCTGCAGCCACCACTAGGGGGAGCTCCCTGTATACGGAGATACATGATACGATCCTGTCTGCAGCCACCACTAGGGGAGATCCCTGTATACGGAGATACATGATAAGATCCTGTCTGCAGCCACCACTAGGGGGAGCTCCCTGTATACGGAGATACATGATAAGATCCTGTCTGCAGCCACCACTAGGGGGAGCTCCCTGTATACAGAGATACATGATAAGATCCTGTCTGCAGTCACCACTAGGGAGAGCTCCCTGTATACAGAGATACATGATAAGATCCTGTCTGCAGCCACCACTAGGGGGAGCTCCCTGTATACAGAGATACATGATAAGATTCTGTCTGCAGCCACCACTAGGGGGAGCTCCCTGTATACAGAGATACATGATAAGATCCTGTCTGCAGCCACCACTAGGGGGAGCTCCCTGTATACAGAGATACATGATAAGATCCTGTCTGCAGCCACCACTAGGGGGAGCTCCCTGTATACAGAGATACATGATAAGATTCTGTCTGCAGCCACCACTAGGGGGAGCTCCCTGTATACAGAGATACATGATAAGATCCTGTCTGCAGCCACCACTAGGGGGAGCTCCCTGTATACGGAGATACATGATAAGATCCTGTCTGCAGCCACCACTAGGGGAGATCCCTGTATACGGAGATACATGATAAGATCCTGTCTGCAGCCACCACTAGGGGGAGCTCCCTGTATACGGAGATACATGATAAGATCCTGTCTGCAGCCACCACTAGGGGGAGCTCCCTGTATACAGAGATACATGATAAGATCCTGTCTGCAGTCACCACTAGGGAGAGCTCCCTGTATACAGAGATACATGATAAGATCCTGTCTGCAGTCACCACTAGGGGGAGCTCCCTGTATACAGAGATACATGATAAGATAATGTCTGCAGCCACCACCAGGGGGAGCTCCCTGTATACAGAGATACATGATAAGATAATGTCTGCAGCCACCACCAGGGGGAGCTCCCTGTATACAGAGATACATGATAAGATAATGTCTGCAGCCACCACTAGGGGGAGCTCCCTGTATACAGAGATACATGATAAGATCCTGTCTGCAGCCACCACTAGGAGGAGCTCCCTGTATACAGAGATACATGATAAGATAATGTCTGCAGTCACCACTAGGAGGAGCTCCCTGTATACGGAGATACATGATAAGATCCTGTCTGCACCCACTACTAGGGGGAGCTCCCTGTATACAGAGATACATGATAAGATAATGTCTGCAGTCACCACTAGGGGGAGCTCCCTGTATACAGAGATACATGATAAGATCCTGTCTGCAGCCACCACTAGGAGGAGCTGCCTGTATACAGAGATACATGATAAGATAATGTCTGCAGTCACCACTAGGGGGAGCTCCCTGTATACGGAGATACATGATAACATCCTGTCTGCAGTCACCACTAGGGGGAGCTCCCTGTATACAGAGATACATGATAAGATCCTGTCTGCAGTCACCACTAGGGGGAGCTCCCTGTATACAGAGATACATGGTAAGATCCTGTCTGCAATCACCACTAGGAGGAGCTCCCTGTATACAGAGATACATGATAAGATCCTGCCTGCAGCCACCACTAGGGGGAGCGCCCTGTATACAGAGATACATGGTAAGATCCTGTCTGCAGTCACCACTAGGGGGAGCTCCCTGTATACAGAGATACATGGTAAGATCCTGTCTGCAGTCACCACTAGGGGGAGATCCCTGTATACAGAGATACATGATAAGATCCTGTCTGCAGCCACCACTAGGGGGAGTTCCCTGTATACAGAGATACATGATAAGATCCTGTCTGCAGCCACCACTAGGGGGAGCTCCCTGTATACAGAGATACATGGTAAGATCCTGTCTGCAGTCACCACTAGGGGGAGCTCCCTGTATACAGAGATACATGATAAGATCCTGTCTGCAGCCACCACTAGGAGGAGCCCCCTGTATACAGAGATACATGATAAGATCCTGTCTGCAGTCACCACTAGGGGGGAGCTCCCTGTATACAGAGATACATGATAAGATCCTGTCTGCAGTCACCACTAGGGGGACCTCCCTGTATACAGAGATACATGATAAGATCTTGTCTGCAGCCACCACTAGGGGGAGCTCCCTGTATACAGAGATACATGATAAGATTCTGTCTGCAGTCACCACTAGGGGGAGCTCCCTGTATACAGAGATACATGGTAAGATCCTGTCTGCAGTCACCACTAGGGGGAGCTCCCTGTATACAGAGATACATGATAAGATCCTGTCTGCAGCCACCACTAGGAGGAGCTCCCTGTATACAGAGATACATGATAAGATCCTGTCTGCAGCCACCACTAGGGGGAGCTCCCTGTATACAGGGATACATGATAATATCCTGTCTGCAGCCACCACTAGGTGGAGCTCCCTGTATACAGAGATACATGATAAGTTTCTGTCTGCAGTCACCACTAGGGAGAGCTCCCTGTATACAGAGATACATGATAAGATCCTGTCTGCAGTCACCACTAGGAGGAGCTCCCTGTATACAGAGATACATGATAAGATCCTGTCTGCAGCCACCACTAGGGGGAGTTCCCTGTATACAGAGATACATGATAAGATTCTGTCTGCAGCCACCACTAGGGGGAGCTCCCTGTATACAGAGATACATGATAAGATTCTGTCTGCAGCCACCACTAGGAGGAGCCCCCTGTATACAGAGATACATGAAAAGATTCTGTCTGCAGTCACCACTAGGGGGGAGCTCCCTGTATACAGAGATACATGACAAGATCCTGTTTGCAGTCACCACTAGGGGGAGCTCCCTGTATACAGAGATACATGATAAGATACTGTCTGCAGCTACCACTAGGGGGAGCTTCCTGTATACAGGGATACATGATAAGATCCTGTCTGCAGTCACCACTAGGGGGAGCTCCCTGTATACAGAGATACATGATAAGATCCTGACTGCAGCCACCACTAGGGGGCGATCCCTGTATACAGAGATACATGATGAGATCCTGTCTGCAGCCACCACTAGGGGGAGCTCCCTGTATACAGAGATACATGATAAGATCCTGTCTGCAGTCACCACTAGGGGGAGCTCCCTGTATACAGAGATACATGATAAGATCCTGTCTGCAGTCACCACTAGGGGGATCTCCCTGTATACAGAGATACATGATAAGATAATGTCTGCAGTCACCACTAGGGGGAGATCCCTGTATATAGGGATACATGATAAGATCCTGTCTGCAGCCACCACTAGGGGGATCTCCCTGTATACAGAGATACATGATAAGATCCTGTCTGCAGCCAACACTAGGGGGATCTCCCTGTATACAGAGATACATGATAAGATCCTGTCTGCAGCCACCACTAGGGGGAGCTCCCTGTATACAGAGATACATGATAAGATCCTGTCTGCAGTCACCACTAGGGGGAGCTCCCTGTATACAGAGACACATGATAAGATCCTGTCTGCAGTCACCACTAGGGGGAGCTCCCTTTATACAGAGACACATGATAAGATCCTGTCTGCAGTCACCACTAGGGGGAGCTCCCTGTATACAGAGATACATGATAAGATCCTGTCTGCAGTCACCACTAGGGGGAGCTCCCTGTATACAGAGATACATGATAAGATACTGTCTGCAGCCACCACTAGGGGGAGCTCCCTGTATACAGGGATACATGATAAGATCCTGTCTGCTGTCACCACTAGGGGGAGCTCCCTGTATACAGAGATACATGATAAGATCCTGACTGCAGCCACCACTAGGGGGCGATCCCTGTATACAGAGATACATGATAAGATCCTGTCTGCAGCCACCACTAGGGGGAGTTCCCTATATACAGAGATACATGATAAGATCCTGTCTGCAGTCACCACTAGGGGGATCTCCCTGTATACAGAGATACATGATAAGATAATGTCTGCAGTCACCACTAGGGGGAGCTCCCTGTATACAGAGATACATGATAAGATCCTGTCTGCAGTCACCACTAGGGGGAGCTCCCTGTATACAGAGATACATGATAAGATCCTGTCTGCAGTCACCACTAGGGGGAGCTCCATGTATACAGAGAAACATGATAAGATCCTGTCTGCAGTCACCACTAGGGGGAGCTCCCTGTATACAGAGATACATGATAAGATCCTGTCTGCAGTCACCACTAGGGGGAGCTCCCTGTATACAGAGATACATGATAAGATAATGTCTGCAGCCACCACTAGGGGGAGCTCCCTGTATACAGGGATACATGATAAGATCCTGTCTGCAGTCACCACTAGGGGGAGCTCCCTGTATACAGAGATACATGATAAGATCCTGTCTGCAGCCACCACTAGGGGGAGCTCCCTGTATACAGGGATACATGCCAAGATCCTGTCTGCAGTCACCACTAGGGGGAGCTCCCTGTATACAGAGATACATGATAAGATCCTGACTGCAGCCACCACTAGGGGGCGATCCCTGTATACAGAGATACATGATAAGATAATGTCTGCAGTCACCACTAGGGGGAGCTCCCTGTATACAGAGATACATGATAAGATCCTGTCTGCAGCCACCACTAAGGGGATCTCCCTGTATACAGAGATACATGATAAGATCCTGTCTGCAGCCACCACTAGGGGGATCTCCCTGTATACAGAGATACATGATAAGATCCTGTCTGCAGCCACCACTAGGGGGAGCTCCCTGTATACAGAGATACATGATAAGATCCTGTCTGCAGTCACCACTTGGGGGAGCTCCCTGTAGACAGAGATACATGATAAGATTCTGTCTGCAGCCACCACTAGGGGGAGCTCCCTGTATACAGAGATACATGATAAGATCCTGTCTGAAGCCACCACTAGGGGGAGCTCCCTGTATACATAGATAGATGATAAGATCCTGTCTGCAGTCACCACTAGGGGGAGCTACCTGTATACAGAGATACATGATAAGATCCTGTCTGCAGCCACCACTAGGGGGAGCTCCCTGTATACATAGATAGATGATAAGATCCTGTCTGCAGTCACCACTAGGGGGAGCTACCTGTATACAGAGATACATGATAAGATCCTGTCTGCAGCCACCACTAGGGGGAGCTCCCTGTATACAGGGATACATGATAAGATCCTGACTGCAGTCACCACTAGGGGGAGCTCCCTGTATACAGGGATACATGATAAGATCCTGACTGCAGTCACCACTAGGGGGAGCTCCCTGTATACAGAGATACATGATAAGATCCTGACTGCAGTCACCACTATGGGGAGCTCCCTGTTTACAGACATACATGATAAGATCCTGACTGCAGTCACCACTAGGGGGAGCTCCCTGTATACAGAGATACATGATAAGATCCTGTCTGCAGCCACCACTAGGGGGATCTCCCTGTATACAGAGATACATGATAAGATCCTGTCTGCAGCCACCACTAGGGGGAGCTCCCTGTATACAGAGATACATGATAAGATCCTGTCTGCAGTCACCACTAGGGGGAGCTCCCTGTAGACAGAGATACATGATAAGATTATGTCTGCAGCCACCACTAGGGGGAGCTCCCTGTATACAGAGATACATGATAAGATCCTGTCTGAAGCCACCACTAGGGAGAGCTCCCTGTATACAGAGATACATGATAAGATCCTGTCTGCAGCCACCACTAGGGGGAGCTCCCTGTATACATAGATAGATGATAAGATCCTGTCTGCAGTCACCACTAGGGGGAGCTCCCTGTATACAGAGATACATGATAAGATCCTGTCTGCAGCCACCACTAGGGGGAGCTCCCTGTATACAGGGATACATGATAAGATCCTGACTGCAGTCACCACTAGGGGGAGCTCCCTGTATACAGGGATACATGATAAGATCCTGACTGCAGTCACCACTAGGGGGAGCTCCCTGTATACAGACATACATGATAAGATCCTGACTGCAGTCACCACTAGGGGGAGCTCCCTGTTTACAGACATACATAATAAGATCCTGACTGCAGTCACCACTAGGGGGAGCTCCCTGTATACAGAGATACATGATAAGATCCTGTCTGCAGCCACCACTAGGGGGAGCTCCCTGTACACAGAGATACATGATAAGATAATGTCTGCAGTCTCCACTAGGGGGAGCTCCCTGTATACAGAGATACATGATAAGATAATGTCTGCAGCCACCAATAGGGGGAGCTCCCTGTATACAGGGATACATGATAATATCCTGTCTGCAGCCACCACTAGGGGGAGCTCCCTGTATACAGAGATACATGATAAGATCCTGTCTGCAGCCATCACTAGGGGGAGCTCCCTGTATACAGAGATACATGATAAGATCCTGTCTGCAGCCACCACTAGGGGGAGCTCCCTGTATACAGAGACACATGATAAGATCCTGTCTGCAGTCACCACTAGGGGGAGCTCCCTGTATACAGAGATACATGATAAGATCCTGTCTGCAGTCACCACTAGGGGGAGCTCCCTGTATACAGAGATACATGATAAGATACTGTCTGCAGCCACCACTAGGGGGAGCTCCCTGTATACAGGGATACATGATAAGATCCTGTCTGCAGTCACCACTAGGGGCAGCTCCCTGTATACAGAGATACATGATAAGATCCTGACTGCAGCCACCACTAGGGGGCGATCCCTGTATACAGAGATACATGATAAGATCCTGTCTGCAGTCACCACTAGGGGGATCTCCCTGTATACAGAGATACATGATAAGATAATGTCTGCAGTCACCACTAGGGGGAGCTCCCTGTATATAGGGATACATGATAAGATCCTGTCTGCAGCCACCACTAGGGGGATCTCCCTGTATACAGAGATACATGATAAGATCCTGTCTGCAGCCACCACTAGGGGGATCTCCCTGTATACAGAGATACATGCTAAGATCCTGTCTGCAGCCACCACTAGGGGGAGCTCCCTGTATACAGAGATACATGATAAGATCCTGTCTGCAGTCACCACTAGGGGGTGCTCCCTGTATACAGAGATACATGATAAGATCCTGTCTGCAGTCACCACTAGGGGGAGCTCCCTGTATACAGAGATACATGATAAGATCCTGTCTGCAGTCACCACTAGGGGGAGCTCCCTGTATACAGAGATACATGATAAGATAATGTCTGCAGCCACCACTAGGGGGAGCTCCCTGTATACAGGGATACATGATAAGATCCTGTCTGCAGTCACCACTAGGGGGAGCTCCCTGTATACAGAGATACATGATAAGATCCTGTCTGCAGCCACCACTAGGGGGAGCTCCCTGTATACAGGGATACATGATAAGATCCTGTCTGCAGTCACCACTAGGGGGAGCTCCTTGTATACAGAGATACATGATAAGATCCTGACTGCAGCCACCACTAGGGGGCGATCCCTGTATACAGAGATACATGATAAGATAATGTCTGCAGTCACCACTAGGGGGAGCTCCCTGTATACAGAGATACATGATAAGATCCTGTCTGCAGCCACCACTAGGGGGATCTCCCTGTACACGAGAGATACATGATAAGATCCTGTCTGCAGCCACCAATAGGGGGATCTCCCTGTATACAGAGATACATGATAAGATCCTGTCTGCAGCCACCACTAGGGGGAGCTCCCTGTATACAGAGATACATGATAAGATCCTGTCTGCAGTCACCACTAGGGGGAGCTCCCTGTAGACAGAGATACATGATAAGATTCTGTCTGCAGCCACAACTAGGGGGAGCTCCCTGTAGACAGAGATACATGATAAGATCCTGTCTGAAGCCACCACTAAGGAGAGCTCCCTGTATACAGAGATACATGATAAGATCCTGTCTGCAGCCACCACTAGGGGGAGCTCCCTGTATACATAGATAGATGATAAGATCCTGTCTGCAGTCACCACTAGGGGGAGCTGCCTGTATACAGAGATACATGATAAGATCCTGGCTGCAGTCACCACTATGGGGAGCTCCCTGTTTACAGACATACATGATAAGATCCTGACTGCAGTCACCACTAGGGGGAGCTCCCTGTATACAGAGATACATGATAAGATCCTGTCTGCAGCCACCACTAGGGGGATCTCCCTGTATACAGAGATACATGATAAGATCCTGTCTGCAGCCACCACTAGGGGGAGCTCCCTGTATACAGAGATACATGATAAGATCCTGTCTGAAGCCACCACTAGGGAGAGCTCCCTGTATACAGAGATACATGATAAGATCCTGTCTGCAGCCACCACTAGGGGGAGCTCCCTGTATACAGAGATACATGATAAGATCCTGTCTGCAGTCACCACTAGGGGGAGCTCCCTGTATACAGAGATACATGATAAGATCCTGTCTGCAGCCACCACTAGGGGGAGCTCCCTGTATACAGGGATACATGATAAGATCCTGACTGCAGTCACCACTAGGGGGAGCTCCCTGTATACAGGGATACATGATAAGATCCTGACTGCAGCCACCACTAGGGGGAGCTCCCTGTATACAGAGATACATGATAAGATCCTGTCTGCAGCCACCACTAGGGGGAGCTCCCTGTACACAGAGATACATGATAAGATAATGTCTGCAGTCTCCACTAGGGGGAGCTCCCCGTATACAGAGATACATGATAAGATAATGTCTGCAGCCACCACTAGGGGGAGCTCCCTGTATACAGAGATACATGATAACATCCTGCCTGTAGTCACCACTAGGGAGAGCTCCCTGTATACAGAGATACATGATAATATCCTGTCTGCAGCCACCACTAGGGGGAGCTCCCTGTATACAGAGATACATGATAAGATCCTGTCTGCAGCCATCACTAGGGGGAGCTCCCTGTATACAGAGATACATGATAAGATCCTGTCTGCAGCCACCACTAGGGGGAGCTCCCTGTATACAGAGACACATGATAAGATCCTGTCTGCAGTCACCACTAGGGGGAGCTCCCTGTATACAGGGAAGCTCCCTGTATACAGAGATACATGATAAGATCCTGTCTGCAGTCACCACTAGGGGGAGCTCCCGGTATACAGAGATACATGATAAGATCCTGTCTGCAGCCACCACTAGGGGGAGCTCCCTTTATACAGAGATACATGATAAGATCCTGTCTGCAGACTTCACTAGGGGAGCTCCCTGTATACAGAGATACATGATAAGTTCCTGTCTGCAGCCACCACTAGGGGGAGCTCCCTGTATACAGAGATACATGATAAGATCCTGTCTGCAGCCATCACTAGGGGGAGCTACCTGTATATAGAGATACATGATAATATCCTGTCTGCAGCCACCACTAGGGAGAGCTCCCTGTATACAGAGATACATGATAAGATCCTGTCTGCAGCCACCACTAGGGGGAGCTCCCTGTATACAGATATACATGATAAGATCCTGTCTGCAGCCACCACTAGGGGGAGCTCCCTGTATATAGATACATGATAAGATCCTGTCTGCAGCCACCACTAGGGGGAGCTCCCGGTATACAGAGATACATGATAAGATCCTGTCTGCAGCCACCACTAGGGGGAGCTCCCTTTATATTGAGATACATGATAAGATCCTGTCTGCAGTCACCACTAGGGGGAGCTCCCGGTATACAGAGATACATGATAAGATCCTGTCTGCAGTCACCACTAGAGGGAGCTCCCTGTATACAGAGATACATGATAAGATCCTGTCTGCAGCCACCACTAGGGGGAGCTCCCTGTATACAGAGTTACATGATAAGATCCTGTCTGCAGCCACCACTAGGAGGAACTCCCTTTATACAGAGATACATGATAAGATTCTGTCTGCAGTCACCACTAGGGGGAGCTCCCGGTATACAGAGATACATGATAAGATCCTGTCTGCAGCCACCACTAGGGGGAGCTCCCTTTATACAGAGATACATGATAAGATCCTGTCTGCAGACTTCACTAGGGGAGCTCCCTGTATACAGAGATACATGATAAGTTCCTGTCTGCAGCCACCACTAGGGGGAGCTCCCTGTATACAGAGATATATGATAAGATCCTGTCTGCAGACTTCACTAGGGGAGCTCCCTGTATACAGAGATACATGATAAGATCCTGTCTGCAGCCACCACTAGGGGGACCTCCCTGTATACAGAGATACATGATAAGATCCTGTCTGCAGCCACCACTAGGGGGAGCTCCCTGTATACAGAGATACATGATAAGATCCTGTCTGCAGCCACCACTAGGGGGAGCTCCCTGTATAGCTAGATAGATGATAAGATCCTGTCTGCAGTCACCACTAGGGGGAGCTCCCTGTTTACAGACATACATGATAAGATCCTGACTGCAGTCACCACTAGGGGGAGCTCCCTGTATACAGAGATACATGATAAGATCCTGTCTGCAGCCACCACTAGGGGGATCTCCCTGTATACAGAGATACATGATAAGATCCTGTCTGCAGCCACCACTAGGGGGAGCTCCCTGTATACAGAGATACATGATAAGATCCTGTCTGCAGTCACCACTAGGGGGAGCTCCCTGTAGACAGAGATACATGATAAGATTCTGTCTGCAGCCACCACTAGGGGGAGCTCCCTGTATACAGAGATACATGATAAGATCCTGTCTGAAGCCACCACTAGGGAGAGCTCCCTGTATACAGAGATACATGATAAGATCCAGGTCTGCAGCCACCACTAGGGGGAGCTCCCTGTATACATAGATAGATGATAAGATCCTGTCTGCAGTCACCACTAGGGGGAGCTCCCTGTATACAGAGATACATGATAAGATCCTGTCTGCAGCCAACACTAGGGGGAGCTCCCTGTATACAGGGATACATGATAAGATCCTGACTGCAGTCACCACTAGGGGGAGCTCCCTGTATACAGGGATACATGATAAGATCCTGACTGCAGTCACCACTAGGGGGAGCTCCCTGTATACAGAGATACATGATAAGATCCTGACTGCAGTCACCACTAGGGGGAGCTCCCTGTTTACAGACATACATGATAAGATCCTGACTGCAGTCACCACTAGGGGGAGCTCCCTGTATACAGAGATACATGATAAGATCCTGTCTGCAGCCACCACTAGGGGGAGCTCCCTGTACACAGAGACACATGATAAGATAATGTCTGCAGTCTCCACTAGGGGGAGCTCCCCGTATACAGAGATACATGATAAGATAATGTCTGCAGCCACCACTAGGGGGAGATCCCTGTATACAGGGATACATGATAACATCCTGCCTGTAGTCACCACTAGGGAGAGCTCCCTGTATACAGAGATACATGATAATATCCTGTCTGCAGCCACCACTAGGGGGAGCTCCCTGTATACAGAGATACATGATAAGATCCTGTCTGCAGCCATCACTAGGGGGAGCTCCCTGTATACAGAGATACATGATAAGATCCTGTCTGCAGCCACCACTAGGGGGAGCTCCCTGTATACAGAGACACATGATAAGATCCTGTCTGCAGTCACCACTAGGGGGAGCTCCCTGTATACAGGGAAGCTCCCTGTATACAGAGATACATGATAAGATCCTGTCTGCAGTCACCACTAGGGGGAGCTCCCGGTATACAGAGATACATGATAAGATCCTGTCTGCAGCCACCACTAGGGGGAGCTCCCTTTATACAGAGATACATGATAAGATCCTGTCTGCAGACTTCACTAGGGGAGCTCCCTGTATACAGAGATACATGATAAGTTCCTGTCTGCAGCCACCACTAGGGGGAGCTCCCTGTATACAGATATACATGATAAGATCCTGTCTGCAGCCACCACTAGTGGGAGCTCCCTGTATATAGATACATGATAAGATCCTGTCTGCAGCCACCACTAGGGGGAGCTCCCGGTATACAGAGATACATGATAAGATCCTGTCTGCAGTCACCACTAGGGCGAGCTCCCGGTATACAGAGTTACATGATAAGATCCTGTCTGCAGTCACCACTAGGGGGAGCTCCCTTTATACAGAGATACATGATAAGATCCTGTCTGCAGACTTCACTAGGGGAGCTCCCTGTATACAGAGATACATGATAAGTTCCTGTCTGCAGCCACCACTAGGGGGAGCTCCCTGTATACAGAGATATATGATAAGATCCTGTCTGCAGACTTCACTAGGGGAGCTCCCTGTATACAGAGATACATGATAAGATCCTGTCTGCAGCCACCACTAGGGGGACCTCCCTGTATACAGAGATACATGATAAGATCCTGTCTGCAGCCACCACTAGGGGGAGCTCCCTGTATACAGAGATACATGATAAGATCCTGTCTGCAGCCACCACTAGGGGGAGCTCCCTGTATATAGAGATACATGATAAGATCCTGTCTGCAGTCAACACTAGGGGGAGCTCCCTGTATACAGAGATACATGATAAGATCCTGTCTGCAGCCATCACTAGGGGGAGCTACCTGTATATAGAGATACATGATAATATCCTGTCTGCAGCCACCACTAGGGGGAGCTCCCTGTATACAGAGATACATGATAAGATCCTGTCTGCAGCCACCACTAGGGGGAGCTCCCTGTATACAGATATACATGATAAGATCCTGTCTGCAGCCACCACTAGGGGGAGCTACCTGTATATAGAGATACATGATAAGATCCTGTCTGCAGCCACCACTAGGGGGAGCTCCCTGTATACAGAGATACATGATAAGATCCTGTCTGCAGCCACCACTAGGGAGAGCTCTCTGTATACAGAGATACATGATAAGATCCTGTCTGCAGTCACCACTAGGGGGAGCTCCCTGTATACAGAGATACATGATAAGATCC
The DNA here is from genome assembly GCF_032444005.1 of Ranitomeya imitator. Taxonomy (NCBI): domain Eukaryota; kingdom Metazoa; phylum Chordata; class Amphibia; order Anura; family Dendrobatidae; genus Ranitomeya; species Ranitomeya imitator. Next base: position 11,255,480 of record NC_091284.1, on the reverse strand, counting down.
TGTCTGCAGACACCACTAGGGGGAGCTCCCTGTATACAGAGATACATGATAAGATTCTGTCTGCAGTCACCACTAGGGGAGCTCCCGGTATACAGAGATACATGATAAGATCCTGTCTGCAGCCACCACTAGGGGAGCTCCCTGTATACAGAGATACATGATAAGATCCTGTCTGCAGCCACCACTAGGGGGACCTCCCTGTATACAGAGATACATGATAAGATTCTGTCTGCAGTCACCACTAGGGGGAGCTCCCTGTATACAGAGATACATGATAAGATCCTGTCTGCAGCCACCACTAGGTGGAGCTCCCTGTATACAGAGATACATGATAAGATCCTGTCTGCAGCCACCACTAGTGGGAGCTCCCTGTATACAGAGATACATGATAAGATCCTGTCTGCAGTCACCACTAGGGGGAGCTCCCTGTATACAGAGATACATTATAAGATCCTGTCTGCAGCCACCACTAGGGGGAGCTCCCTGTATACAGAGATACATGATAAGATCCTGTCTGCAGCCACCACTAGGGGGAGCTACCTCTATATAGAGATACATGATAAGATCCTGTCTGCAGCCACTACTAGGGGGAGCTCCCTGTATACAGAGATACATGATAAGATCCTGTCTGCAGCCACCACTAGGGGGAGCTACCTCTATATAGAGATACATGATAAGGTCCTGTCTGCAGTCACCACTAGGGGGAGCTCCCTGTGTACAGAGATACATGATAAGATCCTGTCTGCAGCCACCAGTAGGGGAGCTCCCTGTATACAGAGATACATGATAAGATTCTGTCTGCAGTCACCACTAGGGGAGCTCCCGGTATACAGAGATACATGATAAGATAATGTCTGCAGCCACCACTAGGGTGAGCTCCCTGTATACAGAGATACATGATAAGATCCTGTCTGCAGCCACCACTAGGGGGAGCTCCCTGTATACAGAGATACATGATAAGATCCTGTCTGCAGCCACCACTAGGGGGAGCTACCTCTATATAGAGATACATGATAAGATCCTGTCTGCAGCCACTACTAGGGGGAGCTCCCTGTATACAGAGATACATGATAAGATCCTGTCTGCAGCCACCACTAGGGGGAGCTACCTCTATATAGAGATACATGATAAGGTCCTGTCTGCAGTCACCACTAGGGGGAGCTCCCTGTGTACAGAGATACATGATAAGATCCTGTCTGCAGCCACCAGTAGGGGAGCTCCCTGTATACAGAGATACATGATAAGATCCTGACTGCAGTCACCACTATGGGGAGCTCCCTGTTTACAGACATACATGATAAGATCCTGACTGCAGTCACCACTAGGGGGAGCTCCCTGTATACAGAGATACATGATAAGATCCTGTCTGCAGCCACCACTAGGGGGAGCTCCCTGTACACAGAGATACATGATAAGATAATGTCTGCAGTCTCCACTAGGGGGAGCTCCCCGTATACAGAGATACATGATAAGATAATGTCTGCAGCCACCACTAGGGGGAGATCCCTGTATACAGGGATACATGATAACATCCTGCCTGTAGTCACCACTAGGGAGAGCTCCCTGTATACAGAGATACATGATAAGATCCTGTCTGCAGCCATCACTAGGGGGAGCTCCCTGTATACAGAGATACATGATAAGATCCTGTCTGCAGCCACCACTAGGGGGAGCTCCCTGTATACAGAGACACATGATAAGATCCTGTCTGCAGTCACCACTAGGGGAAGCTCCCTGTATACAGGGAAGCTCCCTGTATACAGAGATACATGATAAGATCCTGTCTGCAGCCATCACTAGGGGGAGCTACCTGTATATAGAGATACATGATAATATCCTGTCTGCAGCCACCACTAGGGGGAGCTCCCTGTATACAGAGATACATGATAAGATCCTGTCTGCAGCCACCACTAGGGGGAGCTACCTGTATACAGAGATACATGATAAGATTCTGTCTGCAGTCACCACTAGGGGAGCTCCCGGTATACAGAGATACATGATAAGATCCTGTCTGCAGCCACCACTAGGGGAGCTCCCTGTATACAGAGATACATGATAAGATCCTGTCTGCAGCCACCACTAGGGGGATCTCCCTGTATACAGAGATACATGATAAGATTCTGTCTGCAGTCACCACTAGGGGGAGCTCCCTGTATACAGAGATACATGATAAGATCCTGTCTGCAGCCACCACTAGGTGGAGCTCCCTGTATACAGAGATACATGATAAGATCCTGTCTGCAGCCACCACTAGGGGGAGCTCCCTGTATACAGAGATACATGATAAGATCCTGTCTGCAGTCACCACTAGTGGGAGCTCCCTGTATACAGAGATACATGATAAGATCCTGTCTGCAGTCACCACTAGGGGGAGCTCCCTGTATACAGAGATACATGATAAGATCCTGTCTGCAGCCACCACTAGGGGGAGCTCCCTGTATACAGAGATACATGATAAGATCCTGTCTGCAGCCACCACTAGGGGGAGCTACCTCTATATAGAGATACATGATAAGATCCTGTCTGCAGCCACTACTAGGGGGAGCTCCCTGTATACAGAGATACATGATAAGATCCTGTCTGCAGCCACCACTAGGGGGAGCTACCTCTATATAGAGATACATGATAAGGTCCTGTCTGCAGTCACCACTAGGGGGAGCTCCCTGTGTACAGAGATACATGATAAGATCCTGTCTGCAGCCACCAGTAGGGAGAGCTCCCTGTATACAGAGATACATGATAAGATCCTGTCTGCAGTCACCACTAGGGGGAGCTCCCTGTATACAGAGATACATGATAAGATTCTGTCTGCAGTCACCACTAGGGGAGCTCCCGGTATACAGAGATACATGATAAGATAATGTCTGCAGCCACCACTAGGGTGAGCTCCCTGTATACAGAGATACATGATAAGATCCTGTCTGCAGCCACCACTAGGGGGAGCTCCCTGTATAGAGATACATGATAAGATCCTGTCTGCAGCCACCACTAGGGGGAGCTCCCTGTATACAGAGATACATGATAAGATCCTGTCTGCAGCCACCACTAGGGGGAGCTACCTGTATATAGAGATATATGATAATATCCTGTCTGCAGCCACCACTAGAGGGAGCTAACTGTATATAGAGAAACATGATAAGATCCTGTCTGCAGCCACCACTAGGGGGAGCTACCTGTATACAGAAATACATGATAAGATCCTGTCAGCAGCCACCACTAGGGGAAGCTCCCTGTATACAGAGATGCATGATAAGATCCTGTCTGCAGCCACCACTAGGGGGAGCTCCCTGTATACAGAGATACATGATAAGATCCTGTCTGCAGCCACCACTAGGGGGAGCTCCCTGTATACAGAGATACATGATAAGATCCTGTCTGCAGACACCACTGGGGGAGCTCCGTGTATACAGAGATACATGATAAGATCCTGTCTGCAGCCACCACTAGGGGGAGCTCCCTTCATACAGAGATACATGATAAGATCCTGTCTGCAGTCACCACTAGGGGGAACTCCCTGTATACAGATATACATGATAAGATCTTGTCTGCAGTCACCACTAGGGGGAGCTCACGGCATACAGAGATACATGATAAGATCCTGTCTGCAGCCACCACTAGGGGGAGCTCCCTGTATACAGAGATACATGATAAGATCCTGTCTGCAGCCACCACTAGGGGGAGCTCCCTCTATACAGAGATACATGATAAGATCCTGTCTGCAGTCACCACTAGGGGGAGCTCCCTGTATACAGAGATACATGATAAGATTCTGTTTGCAGCCACCACTAGGGGGAGCTCCCTGTATACAGAGATACATGATAAGATCCTGTCTGCAGCCACCACTAGGGGGAGCTCCCTGTATACAGAGATACATGATACGATCCTGTCTGCAGCCACCACTAGGGGAGCTCCCTGTATGCAGAGATACATGATAAGATCCTGTCTGCAGTCACCACTAGGGGGAGCTCCCTGTATACAGAGATACATGATAAGATCCTGTCTGCAGTCACCACTAGGAGGAGCTCCCTGTATACAGAGATATATGATAAGATCTTGTTTGCAGCCACCACTAGGGGGAGCTCCCTGTACACAGAGATACATGATAAGATCCTGTCTGCAGCCACCACTAGGGGGAGCTCCCTGTACACAGATACATGATAAGATCTTGTTTGCAGCCACCACTAGGGGGAGCTCCTTGTATACAGAGATACATGATAAGATCCTGTCTGCAGCCACCACTAGGGGGAGCTCCCTGTATACAGAGATACATGATAAGATCCTGTCTGCAGCCACCACGGAGCTCCCTGTATACAGAGATACATGATAAGATCCTGTCTGCAGCCACCACTAGGGGGAGCTCCTTGTATACAGAGATACATGATAAGATCCTGTCTGCAGCCACCACTAGGGGGAGCTCCCTGTATACAGACATACATGATAAGATCCTGTCTGCAGCCACCACTAGCGGGAGCTCCCTGTATACAGAGATACATGATAAGATCCTGTCTGCAGTCACCACTAGGGGGAGCTCCCTGTATACAGAGATACATGGTAAGATCCTGTCTGCAGTTACCACTAGGGGGAGCTCCCTGTATACAGAGATACATGATAAGATCCTGCCTGCAGCCACCACTAGGAGGAGCTCCCTGTATACAGAGATACATGATAAGATCCTGTCTGCAGCCACCACTAGGGGGAGCTCCTTGTATACAGAGATACATGATAAGATCCTGTCTGCAGCCACCACTAGGGGGAGCTCCCTGTATACAGAGATACATGATAAGATCCTGTCTGCAGTCACCACTAGGGGGAGCTCCCTGTATACAGAGATACATGATAAGATCCTGTCTGCAGTCACCACTAGGGGGAGCTCCCTGTATACAGAGATACATGGTAAGATCCTGTCTGCAGTCACCACTAGGGGGAGCTCCCTGTATACAGAGATACATGATAAGATCCTGCCTGCAGCCACCACTAGGAGGAGCTCCCTGTATACAGAGATACATGGTAAGATCCTGTCTGCAGTCACCACTAGGGGGAGCTCCCTGTATACAGAGATACATGATAAGATCCTGCCTGCAGCCACCACTAGGGGGAGCTCCCTGTATACAGAGATACATGATAAGATCCTGTCTGCAGCCACCATTAGGGGGAGCTCCCTGTATACAGAGATACATGATAAGATCCTGTCTGCAGCCACCACTAGGGGGAGCTCCCTGTATACAGAGATACATGATAAGATCCTGTCTGCAGACACCACTGGGGGAGCTCCGTGTATACAGAGATACATGATAAGATCCTGTCTGCAGCCACCACTAGGGGGAGCTCCCTGCATACAGAGATACATGATAAGATCCTGTCTGCAGTCACCACTAGGGGGAACTCCCTGTATACAGATATACATGATAAGATCTTGTCTGCAGTCACCACTAGGGGGAGCTCACGGCATACAGAGATACATGATAAGATCCTGTCTGCAGCCACCATTAGGGGGAGCTCCCTGTATACAGAGATACATGATAAGATTCTGTCTGCAGCCACCACTAGGGGGAGCTCCCTGTATACAGAGATACATGATAAGATTCTGTCTGCAGCCACTACTAGGGGGAGCTCCCTGTATACAGAGATACATAATAAGATCCTGTCTGCAGCCACCACTAGAGGGAGCTCCCTGTATACAGAGATACATGATAAGATCCTGTCTGCAGTCACCACTAGGGGAGCTCCCTGTATACAGAGATACATGATAAGATCCTGTCTGCAGCCACCACTAGGGGGAGCTCCCTGTATACAGAGATACATGATAAGATCCTGTCTGCAGTCACCACTAGGGGGAGCTCCCTGTATACAGAGATACATGATAAAATCCTGTCTGTAGTTACCACTAGGGGGAGCTCCCTGTATACAGAGGTACATGATAAGATTCTGTCTGCAGTCACCACTAGGGGGAGCTCCCTGTATACAGAGATACATGATAAGATCCTGTCTGCATTCACCACTAGGGGGAGCTCCCTGTATACAGAGATACATGATGAGGATCTGCAATCTTGGACCTAATTTTTACCAACAGAGAGGAAATGGTTGAGGGAAGTAAAGGTGGCCGGGAATTTAGGAGGCAGAGATCATGCTATCCTTGAACTTCAGAAAGGCAGACATTAATGGACTCAGGAAGAGGGTAGGAAAGGTCTAATGGCCGAATATTCTAAAGGACAGAAATGTCCGAGAAGGATGGGAGATTTTACTAAATGAAATTTTCACTGCACAATCGGTAAGAATCGCGAAAAGAAGAATTGGAAGCTTTTAAACAGACCAGGATGGATGATAGAACTTAATCACTTGTTAAATAGGAAAAAAGAAACGTATATTAGATGGAAAGAGGAGGCATATCTAAATAAGAATATAACGCTGTCTGCAGGGAATGCAGGGCAAGAGTTAGAGGAGCTAAAGTCAGTTAGGATTTAGGGGGTATGTCAAAAGCAAAAGAAAGGTGAAGATGCTATAGGTTTTTTATAGGATGAAAAGTGTGAAGTGGTCAGAAATGATGTTGAGAAGAACGTTTAAATTCCTATTTTGCATCTGTGTTCTCTAAGAAAGCAAATGCAACATTAACTGATCTTCACGGGGTCATCGAAGGAATAAAAGAATCCACACTATCCATAAACAGAGAGGTGGTGAGGGAACACTGAGCTAATTTACATGAATTTATATCTCCTGGTCCAGATGAATTACGTTGACTTGTAGGATTGCTACCTTCCAATAGGTGGCACTAGAGTTCTAGCTCTCTTCCTTTCTGAAGAGACAATTTGCATAATTAGCATATTACCCAGAGGAGCATTGTGGGTTTAAGTCTCCTCATCTTGGCAAGCTTAGCATGCCGATCTCCGCAAGGAGAAACAATACTTCTTAGCTAACGATCCTAGGGGACTGAAAGAGTTAGAAGAGGAAATTGCTGAACCACTAGACAGAATCTTTGAAAAATCCTTGAGAATAGGAGAATTCCCAGAGGCTTGGAGAAGAGAAAATGTTGGCCCTTTTTTCAAAACAGGAAAGAAGACAGAGCCAAGAAATTACAGGCCAGTGAGCCTTACTTCTATACCAGGAAAGATCTGTGAACAAATTATTAAACAGCATGTATGTAAGTACTTGGATAAGAATACAGTAATTAACCAGAGCCAGCATGGGCTTGTAGCAAACAAGTGATATCAGACTCATCTAATGTCTTTCTTTGATGGAATCACTGACTGGGTGGATCAGGGAAATGCGGTAGATATAGTATAGCTTGGCTTTAGCAAAGCATTTGATAAAGGATCTGTCACAGGGTTACTGCAACAGTGTGGAGCCAGAAGACCGCAGCATCTGATTGCGTCTACTCCGGTGCTGAGAAGAAGCACTTCTTCATTTTAAAGGTGTTTATTTCTTCTGGCAAAACAGGGATTAATCGACTATGTTGGAAATTCCTGTGGTCACAGCTATGCTTGGTTAGCCACTCTGTTTCCCTTTATAATCTGGGCTCTGTTACTAATCCTTGTCAGGGCTAGCATTTGCTACATGGCTTTCAGTGGGAGAGGAGTGTAGAACGAGTTATTAGTGATTGTTGCTTGGTTTGTATGCATGGTAATTCCTTATCCTTCTCTGTTTTTCTTTATTCCCCTATCTTCACACCCAGATGCATTCCTGTTACATGTGAGTGAATATTTTGTATGCCTGGAGTTTTCAGTTATCCCATGTCTGTGTAGCCTTGTTTGTCGGGTTGGTGTACTAAGGTGCACAGTAGTGCCCACCTCTTCCCTGGGTGGGGGAAGAGAACAGACAGAGGGCTAACTTAGGAGATAAGGCAAGGGCGGAGGCCCTGTCCTGGCCCCAGTGTTGCTCAATATTTTATAAATGATCTAGATAAGGGAACTGAAGGTAAACTTATCTAATCTGCAGACCATGCAAAGCTAGGAGGGATAGCTAAAGGTACCTTCACACTAAACGACGCTGCAGCGATCCAGACAACGATCCGGATCGGTGCAGCGTCGCTGTTTGGTCGCTGGAGAGCTGTCACACAGACCGCTCTCCAGCGACCAACGATGCCAGTAACCAGGGTAAACATCGGGTTACTAAGCGCAGGGCCGCGCTTAGTAACCCGATGTTTACCCTGGTTACCATCCTAAAAGTAAAAAAAACAAACGCTTCATACTTACCTTCCGCTGTCTGTCCTCGGCGCTCTGCTTCTCTGTACTGGCTGTGAGCACAGCGGCCGGAAAGCAGAGCGGTGACGTCACCGCTCTGCTTTCTGGCCGCTGTGCTCACAGTGAGTGCAGGAAAGCAGAGCGCCGGGGACAGACAGCTGAAGGTAAGTATGAAGCGTTTGTCTTTTTTACTTTTAGGATGGTAACCAGGGTAAACATCGGGTTACTAAGCGCGGCCCTGCGCTTAGTAACCCGATGTTTACCCTGGTTACCAGCGAAGACATCGCTGAATCGGCGTCACACACGCCGATTCAGCGATGTCAACGGGAGAGCCAGCGACGAAATAAAGTTCTGGCCTTCTAGCCCCGACCAACGATGTCACAGCAGGATTCTGATCGCTGCTGCGTGTCACACTGAATGATATCGCTAGCCAGGACGCTGCAACGTCACAGATCGCTAGCGATATCGTTTAGTGTGACGGTACCTTAACACTAGAGAAGAACGAGAAAGGATTCAGAAGGATCTAGATAAGCCTGAACAATGGGCAGCAACTAATAGAATGGTATTTAACAGGGAGAAATGCAGGATTCTACATCTGAGCAAGAAATATGAAAATTACATCTACAGAATAGGAGGAATAGAACAAAGCAACAGCACGTGTGAAAAAGAGTTGGGTATACTAATAGATCACAGACTGCACATGAGTCAGCAGTGTGATGCAGCAGCAAAAAGGCAAATACAGTCCTGGGATGTAGTAAGAGAAGCATAAAGTCTTGATCATGTGAACTAATGTATGTACACAGGATCAGTAATGTAATGTATGTACACAGTGACTGCACCAACAGAATAGTGAGTGCAGCTCTGGAGTATAATACAGGATGTACCTCAGGATCAGTAGTGTAATGTATGTACACAGTGACTGCACCAGCAGAATAGTGAGTGCAGCTCTGGAGTATAATACAGGATATAACTCCGGATCAGTAATGTAATGTATGTACACAGTGACTGCACGAGCAGAATAGTGAGTGCGGCTCTGGGGTATAATACAGGATGTAACTCAGGATCAGTAATGTAATGTATGTACACAGTGACTGCACCAGCAGAATAGTGAGTGCAGCTCTGGCGTATAATACAGGATGTAACTCAGGATCAGTAATGTAATGTATGTACACAGTGACTGCACCAGCAGAATAGTGAGTGCAGCTCTGGGGTATAATACAGGATGTAACACAGGATCAGTAATACATGTACACAGTGACTGCACCTGCAGAATAGTGAGTGCAGCTCTGGGGTATAATACAGGATGTAACTCAGGATCAGTAATGTAATGTATGTACACAGTGACTGCACCAGCAGAATAGTGAGTGCAGCTCTGGGGTATAATACAGGATGTAACTCGGGATCAGTAATGTAATGTATGTACACAGTGACTGCACCAGCAGAATAGTGAGTGCAGCTCTGGGGTATAATACAGGAGGTAACTCGGGATCAGTAATGTAATGTATGTATACAGTGACTGCACCAGCAGAATAGTGAGTGCAGCTCTGGGTTATAATACAGGATGTAACTCAGGATCAGTAATGTAATGTATGTACACAGTGACTGCACCAGCAGAATAATGAGTGCAGCTCTGGGGTATAATACAGGAGGTAACTCAGGATCAGTAATGTAATGTATGTACACAGTGACTGCACCAGCAGAATAGTGAGTGCAGCTCTGGAGTATAATACAGGATGTAACTCAGGATCAGTAATGTAATGTATGTACACAGTGACTGCACCAGCAGATTAGTGAGTGCAGCTCTGGGGTATAATACAGGATGTAACTCAGGATCAGTAATGTAATGTATGTACACAGTGACTGCACCAGCAGAATAGTGAGTGCAGCTCTGGGGTATAATACAGGAGGTAACTCAGGATCAGTAATGTAATGTATGTACACAGTGACTGCACCAGCAGAATAGTGAGTGCAGCTCTGGAGTATAATACAGGATGTAACTCAGGATCAGTAATGTAATGTATGTACACAGTGACTGCACCAGCAGATTAGTGAGTGCAGCTCTGGGGTATAATACAGGATGTAACTCAGGATCAGTAATGTAATGTATGTACACAGTGACTGCACCAGCAGAATAGTGAGTGCAGCTCTGGAGTATAATACAGGAGGTAACTCAGGATCAGTAATGTAATGTATGTACACAGTGACTGCACCAGCAGAATAGTGAGTGCAGCTCTGGAGTATAATACAGGAGGTAACTCAGGATCAGTAATGTAATGTATGTACACAGTGACTGCACTGTTTATGTTGATTGATTCTCTGACCTGTATAATGCAGATCAGCCGTGATGTAAGGGGTTAATGAGGTGATACAAGCACAACATCCAGTAATCTGGAATATGATGTAAGTGACGCTCGTCGTTTCCTCGGTAACACGTCGTTCTCTGATATAATCTTCGTCTCGGATATTTCACTTCTGCATTTACAGCAATTAATAGAGAAGGTGAAATGTTAATGAGGTAATTGTCCTGGACCCTGGTTCACGCGGCGCTGACTGCAGGATTCCCCGGAGAGCAGCGGCTGCAGCTTACGCTAATGAGAAGGTCAAGCGAGCGACACCCGGGAATCGAGATTACAGACGGATTATAAACGTCTCGTTATCAGCAGGGGGCGCCATCACCACCCGAATACCGGAGAATGCCGACCAATAGAATGCGCGTATCACACAGGAGAGGATTAGATACACAGCTCAGCAGTCAGTATCACACAGGAGAGGATTAGATACACGGCTCAGCAGTCAGTATCACACAGGAGAGGATTAGATACATGGCTCAGCAGTCAGTATCACACAGGAGAGGATTAGATACACAGCTCAGCAGGCAGTATCACACAGGAGAGGATTAGATACACGGCTCAGCAGTCAGTATCACACAGGAGAGGATTAGATACACGGCTCAGCAGTCAGTATCACACAGGATAGGATTAGATACACGGCTCAGCAGTCAGTATCACACAGGATAGGATTAGATACACGGCTCAGCAGTCAGTATCACACAGGATAGGATTAGATACACGGCTCAGCAGTCAGTATCACACAGGATGGGATTAGATACACGGCTCAGCAGACAGTATCACACAGGAGAGGATTAGATGCAGCTCAGCAGTCAGTATCACACAGGATAGGATTAGATACACGGCTCAGCAGTCAGTATCACACAGGAGAGGATTAGATACACGGCTCAGCAGTCAGTATCACACAGGATAGGATTAGATACACGGCTCAGCAGTCAGTATCACACAGGATGGGATTAGATACACAACTCAGCAGACAGTATCACACAGGATAGGATTAGATACACGGCTCAGCAGACAGTATCACACAGGAGAGGATTAGATACACGGCTCAGCAGACAGTATCACACAGGAGAGGATTAGATACACGGCTCAGCAGACAGTATCACACAGGAGAGGATTAGATACACGGCTCAGCAGACAGTATCACACAGGATAGGATTAGATACACGGCTCAGCAGTCAGTATCACACAGGAGAGGATTAGATACACGGCTCAGCAGACAGTATCACACAGGAGAGGATTAGATACACGGCTCAGCAGACAGTATCACACAGGAGAGGATTAGATACACGGCTCAGCAGACAGTATCACACAGGAGAGGATTAGATACACGACTCAGCAGACAGTATCACACAGGAGAGGATTAGATACACAGCTCAGCAGTCAGTATCACACAGGAGAGGATTACATACACAGCTCAGCAGACAGTATCACACAGGAGAGGATTAGATACACGGCTCAGCAGTCAGTATCACACAGGAGAGGATTAGATACACGGCTCAGCAGTCAGTATCACACAGGAGAGGATTAGATACACGGCTCAGCAGTCAGTATTACACAGGAGAGAATTAGATACACGGCTCAGCAGTCAGTATCACACAGGAGAGAATTAGATACACGGCTCAGCAAACAGTATCACACAGGATAGGATTAGATACACGGCTCAGCAGTCAGTATTACACAGGAGAGAATTAGATACACGGCTCAGCAGTCAGTATCACACAGGAGAGGATTAGATACACGGCTCAGCAGTCAGTATCACACAGGAGAGGATTAGATACACGGCTCAGCAGACAGTATCACACAGGAGGGGATTAGATACACGGCTCAGCAGACAGTATCACACAGAATAGGATTAGATACACGGCTAAGCAGTCAGTATCACACAGGAGAGGATTAGATACATGGCTCAGCAGACAGTATCACACAGGAGAGGATTAGATACACGGCTCAGCAGTCAGTATCACACAGGAGAGGATTAGATACACGGCTCAGCAGACAGTATTACACAGGATAGGATTAGATACACGGCTCAGCAGTCAGTATCACACAGGATAGGATTAGATACACGACTCAGCAGACAGTATCACACAGGAGAGGATTAGGTACACAGCTCAGCAGTCAGTATCACACAGGAGAGGATTAGGTACACAGCTCAGCAGACAGTATCACACAGGAGAGGATTAGATACACGGCTCAGCAGACAGTATCACACAGGATAGGATTAGATACACAGCTCAGCAGACAGTATCACACAGGAGAGGATTAGATACACGGCTCAGCAGACAGTATCACACAGGATAGGATTAGATACACAGCTCAGCAGTCAGTATCACACAGGATAGGATTAGATACACGGCTCAGCAGTCAGTATCACACAGGATAGGATTAGATACACGGCTCAGCAGTCAGTATCACACAGGATAGAATTAGATACACGGCTCAGCAGACACTATCACATTATAGGCTTAGATACTCTTCAGGCCGCAGTTGTAGATGATATCACCCGTCCTCGGGGTCTCAGCACTTGTGGGTGTGATCTGTGAGTGTCGGACATCCTAATTACTGTGTCTCAATTGATTTGTCAGACTTGGACATCATCGCCATAGTAACCGCATGTGGCTGAGCGGCCATTTTATCCCCCTTTCCCCAGATCCATGCACATCTTCATACATGAGCATAGAGACATGGCGCTCTGGGGTCGGTCATGTCATTAGATCATGGACCTCCTTTATGTCAGCGCACCATGAGGCAACATGTCAGTGAATAAAGACAGGTGCAATAACAGCAGGTGAGGCGCATGGCTTCCTGTCCTCCATCCATGTCCTCTAGGCAAGGTGATGGTTCCTCATCTGGACCTAGCGATATGATGGCACAATGGCCGAGATCAACGGACAAGTATCTAAGTGATGGCAATTCATGAAGGCCAGGAGCGAGGCCTTGGAGCGGCCGAAGGTCAGACGTGCAGTGATGGGGTTGCGGCCCTATGTGGTGTTGGCCTTCTGACTTATCCCGATACCTCCAGGTAGCCATCATGTGTTGGGTCATTAGGGTCTTGCAGGTCGGTTCCTCATCTTGTTGCCTCCCTGCAGCTGGGTGGAGCTCCATTCGGGGGCTCGGGGAGGTCACACATCAGGAGCCTCAGTCACCAGTGTGCAGCCGGACATAACATTTAGGGTTTTTCTCGTAGGCCAAGGTATGATTTGCTTACAGCCGGGTAAAAGACCTGCTTTTTGGGATCACATGGTGGATGTCTGGGCTTCTCTTGTCCAGACCATGGTTGGATCACAATAACTGCCCCGACTACGGGTCTCCTGACCTGAAATAACTGTATTATATCTATCTGTGTGGAATTTAGCTCAGGTCTGGAGATCCGGGCCATTGGTTCCATTATTGCGATCTAAGCATTGTCTTTGTTTCTTGGACTTGTGAAATGGACCCTTAGGTGGGGTCACAGATTTTCAGGCATAGTTGACTTTTTAGTGCTGGGATTGCAGACTAACACATAGAACAGCAGGGATTCTGGAGATTTGCTGGGCACTAAGTGGTGCCAGGAACATGGTCATAGTCTATGAAGGCTTCCAACTAATCAAGAGCCTGATATTGCTCAAAATCTATCACATATCAAGCAGCAGTACACTCATGATGGATGAGTCTAGACGCTTGTTCTCTTTCAATAAATGGTTGCACTGCACATGGTAAATAATCCTTCATTCGCTCTGAGAACGTTCTGGATTTAGGGAACCTAATCTGTGATGTCTCTATATTGACGGCTCGATGTGTGACTGGTGTTCTGAATGGACTGGCTGAGAAAAGCTGGAGAGACAGCGGTCAAGGGAGAAGCTGCAAAGACCACATCCACCAGAGAAGCACAAGAGATGGGGCCCAAAGGAAAAGCACCAGAGATGGCATCCAAGGGAGAAACAGAAGAGATGATGCACCAGGGAGAAGTAGAAAATATGGCATTCAAGGGAGAAGCACCATTAATAGTGTCCAAATGAGAAGCAGAAGAGATTGGGCCCAAAGAAGCAGAAGAGATGGCGCCCAATCGAGAAGCAAACAACATGGTATCCAAGCGAGAAGAGATGGCATCCAAGTGAGAAGCAAAAGAGATGGCTTCCAAACGAGAAGAAGAGATGGTGCCCAAAGAAGAAGCAGAAGAGATGGCGCCCAAGGGAAGAAGAGAAGAAATCACATCCAAGGGAGAAGCAGAAGTGATGGCGCCCAATCGAGAAGCAAAAAACATGGTATCCAAGAGAGAAGAAGGGATGGCATCCAAGGGAGAAGCAAAAGATATGGCTTCTAAGTGAGAAGAGATGGCGCCCAAGGGAATAAGAGAAGAAATGGCATCCAAGGGAGAAGCAGAAGTGATGGCGTCCGAAGGAGAAGCAGAAATGATGGCATCCAAAGGAGAAGCAGAAATGATGGCATCCAAAGGAGAAGCAGAAATGATGGCATCCAAGGGAAAAGCAGAAATGATGGCATCCAAGGGAAAAGCAGAAATGATGGCATGCAAGTCAGAAGCAGAAGAGATGGTGCTAAAAGCAGAAGCACCAGAGATGACACCAAATGGAGAAGCAGAAACGATGGCACCCAAGGGAGAAGAGATGGCATCCAAGGGAAAACCAGAAGTGATGGCGTCCAAGGGAAAACCAGAAGTGATGGCGTCCAAGGGAAAACCAGAAGTGATGGCGTCCAAGGGAAAACCAGAAGTGATGGCGTCCAAGGGAAAAACAGAAGTGATTGCGTCCAAGTGAGAACCAAAAGAGATGGTGCGTAAACAAGATAACACCCAAGGGAGAAGCAGAAGAGATGGCATCCGAGTGACATGCACCAGGGATGGTATCCAAGGGAGAAGCAGAAGAGATGGTGCTAAAAGCAGAAGCACCAGAGATGACACCAAATGGAGAAGCAGAAACGATGGCACCCAAGGGAGAAGAGATGGCATCCAAGGAAAAACCAGAAGTGATGGCGTCCAAGGGAAAACCAGAAGTGATGGCCTCCAAGGGAAAACCAGAAGAGATGGTGCGTAAAGAAGATAACACCCAAGGGAGAAGCAGAAGAGATGGCATCCAAGTGGCATGCACCAGAGATGGTATCCAAGGGAGAAGCAGAAGAGATGGCATCCGAGTGGCATGCACCAGAGATGGTATCCAAGGGAGAAGCAGAAGAGATGGCGTCCAAGTGAGAATCAATACGTATAGTTCCCAAGGGAGAAGCACCAGACATGGCACCGAAGGAAAAGCACTACAGGTGTCCAAAGGAGAAGCACAAGAGCAGGCGTTCAAGGAAGAAGCACGAGATGGTGTACAAGGGAAAAATAAAAGAGATAGCACCCAAGACAGAAGCACCAGATACTAATGAAGATTGTCCCAAAGTCAGAACCAGTTAGATGATAGCTGTCTGTTGGCGAGGGAACTGATGGGGAGATGCTTGAGCTGCTTAGTCCACCTTGTGGCTTCATGCCTGTTCGCATCAGATGAGCGCCATATTGTACGATGGGTAATGTGCAGTACTTCTTATAAATGAGGTCACCCATGTAGACCAGGTGGCGGTATAGTGATAGTCATATCTGTGATGTCACAGGTCCCCTTACAGGATCTATATACATCAGGCTAGTGAAGACGTGTCGTTATCATCACCAGGTGCCATGGATGGTGCAGAGCTGACCCTCGGCTTAGGTCACCAGTCTGTATTTCCACATCTCCTCCTCCACCTGCACGGACCATCCATCACCCTGGTAATCGGACAGCGCTGCCACTAATGGGAGTGTAATGTGATTGTCCTCAGCGTGGAGGATACAGCAGCACGAGGCAGGGAGGGGGAACTGCTCATCCCGATATCTCTCCGGATACAAGGAAACCATTTTCATCATGGAAGAAGGAAGCGGCTCCAGGCATCGAGTAATGAATTCACTGGAGTCGCCGCTTTCCAGGAAATCATCCGCTCATTACCGTCCAACCCCGAGGTTCAAAGCTCAATTAGCGCGGGTCAGATGTGAAGACTGCGGACCATAGATGTACACCGCCAACGCCCGTCCTGGGGGATGAGGATTTCACCATAGTTACCCATAATGTACCCTGTACAGGACCGCGAGGGGCAATCTTCACCGTCTCCACCCCCGGCTGATTTATATACGTATTGAGTTGACCAGACGAGGTTAGGGAGGCCAGACGTGACCCAGGGCCACCAGATTGACCAGCTCACTCCATTTTATTAGATTTTTCAACTTTTTTGATGACTTGAATGAATCTGCACCAAACCCCCCATCATGAGTGGTCCTCATCCACCATCAGTCCGAAGATCAGACTGCACCTCCAATAAGTTTCAAAAACCTGACCGGCACATCCAAACATAGACTCAGTGTGAACAGGTGCTGAACCTAGAGTCGCCAACTCGTATATAGTTAAGTAAATAAGGCATATTATTATTATAAGGTTATTCGCCAGGGATGAGACTACATTCAAGGCAGAGGTTATGCGCCAGGGACGAGGGACTACATTCAAGGCGGAGGTTATGCGCCAGGGACGAGGGACTACATTCAAGGCGGTGGTTATGCGCCAGGGACGAGGGACTACATTCAAGGCGGAGGTTATGCGCCAGGGACGAGGGACTAGATTCAAGGCGGAGGTTATGCGCCAGGGACGAGGGACTAGATTCAAGGCGGAGGTTATGCGCCAGGGACGAGGGACTAGATTCAAGGCGGAGGTTATGCGCCAGGGACGAGGGACTAGATTCAAGGCGGAGGTTATGCGCCAGGGACGAGGGACTAGATTCAAGGCGGAGGTTATGCGCCAGGGACGAGGGACTAGATTCAAGGCGGAGGTTATGCGCCAGGGACGAGGGACTAGATTCAAGGCGGAGGTTATACGCCAGGGACGAGGGACTAGATTCAAGGCGGAGGTTATGCGCCAGGGACGAGGGACTAGATTCAAGGCGGAGGTTATACGCCAGGGACGAGGGACTAGATTCAAGGCGGAGGTTATACGCCAGGGACGAGGGACTAGATTCAAGGCGGAGGTTATACGCCAGGGACGAGGGACTACATTCAAGGCGGAGGTTATATGCCAGGGACGAGGGACTAGATTCAAGGCGGAGGTTATACGCCAGGGACGAGGGACTAGATTCAAGGCGGAGGTTATACGCCAGGGACGAGGGACTACATTCAAGGCGGAGGTTATATGCCAGGGACGAGGGACTAGATTCAAGGTTGAGGTTATACGCCAGGGACAAGGGACTATATTTCAAGGCGGAGGATATATACCACAGACGAGGGACTTTATTGAAGTCACTCGGCGCTTGTTTACCGCAAACAAGTATCATGTTATCAGCAGCACATCTGCAGCTCACACCAGGTGATGTGCTGCCGAGAACAATCCAATGACCCAATGAATGAGCAGAATTTTTCTGGATAAGAGGGTGATTGTTGATATTTTAACACCTTTGCATTCTCCTCTGAGCTGCTACTATATAACACACATTTACATGTAGCACATAAGGCAGGCACGGTGGCTCAATGGTTAGCTCTGTATGGTGGCTCAGTGGTTAGCACTATACAGTGGCTCAGTGGTTAGCACAGCAGCCTTGCAGCGCTGGAGTCCTGGGTTCAAATCCCACCAAGGACAATATCTGCCAGGAGTTTGTATGTTCTCCCCGTGTTTGCGTGGGTTTCCTCCGGGTACTCCGGTTTCCTCCCACATTCCAAAGACATACTGATAGGGAGTCTAGATTGTGAGCCCCAACGGGGACAGTGATGATAATGTGCGCAAACTGTAAAGCGCTGCGGAATATGTTAGCGCTATATAAAAGTAAAGATTATTATTAAAACACAATCCACATACTCACTAGAGCAGAGGTCCCCAACTCCAGTCCTCAAGGCCCACCAACAGGTCATGTTTTCAGGATTTCCTTTGCATTGCACAGGTGATGCAATTATTACCTGGGCAAGACTAAGGAAATCCTGAAAACATGACCTGTTGGTGGGCCTTGAGGACTGGAGTTGGGGACCTCTGCACTAGAGGACTTACCAGACGGGACGCGCTTGTTCAGTTACTCCAGATTCTCAGAGCACAGGACCTTTGGTCTGATGTCACCAAAGGTCCTGCTGCACTGCTATGCAGGACTGCTTTGTCAGTTCTACGTCTTCTCGTAATCGCTGGGGGTCCTTACGGGATTTTTTCCTTACGGGGATAGCCATTTTGCACCTGCCCCATGCCAGCCCTGAAAACATTCCCCCGCATTAGCACAAGCTTCCCATATAATCCCCTTTGGACATGACAGTGATAACATGTTACAGGTGGCGGCACGGTGGCGCAGTGGTTAGCACTGCAGCGCTGGAGTCCTGGGTTCGAACCCCACCAAGGACAACATCTGCAAAGAGTTTGTATGTTCTCTCCGTGGTTGCGTGGGTTTCCTCCGGGCACTCCGGTTTCCTCCCACATTCCAAAGACATACTGATAGGGAATTTAGATTGTGAGCCCCATCGGGGACAGTGATGATAATGTGTGCAAACTGTAAAGCGCTGCGGAATATGTTAGCGCTATATAAAAATAAAGATTATTATTATTTATTACAGGTGGGGAATCCGCGTGTCCCAGACGTTCTGTGACATCTTGAGCCATTTTTCTCTCACTACAGATCTCATCTACTGTTCCTTTTGTTCTACTCCACTGATTTCTGTTCCCGCCGCACTTCCCCTTTAAATTCTGCAGCCGTTCCCACCAGGTCTGCTCTGGATTATCGCTCGTCATATGTGCTCCATGGACATTTTCCAGATCTGCCGTTATCAGCCGTCGCTTGCAGCAGATATTACCGCCAGGCACGGAGCCGCAGCCATACAGTGCCACTGCATAGTACTGCTGTACATTAAGTAGCAGGATATGGCAGCACTTACTCCGAGGCCAAAGGATCACAAGTACAGGTGACAACTCCTATGGACCCATTACATTCTGATACCCGGCTTCCCCAGACTCCAGCCTTGTCAATGAGAACACGGGTCACCATTCAGGGGTGTGGGAAAGCTGGGTGATAGTGGCTGTAATGTACGGTGGTCACCCAGCCTTTCCACAAAGGGAAAAGCCAAGTCACATGGCCAAAGTTGAGGGTTTATATTCACCAGGGATTTTCATCAACACCAAAATTCCCTAAAATAAATCTTACAGTTTTAAAAATGCAAACATTTTATTCCAGGAAAAAAAAAAAAAAATTCCAAAAACAATTCACAGAAATTTTGTAAAATCCACAGATCGGCGATCGCAGGGTGAATAAAACCGCTACATGGCGTCATCCGGCGTCCACCAATCACGTCAATGACACGCGGACGCCGATTGGTTGCAATATTCGATGGCTCAGTAAGTAAAGGATACAGGCTCACTTAAAGGGAAGTCAAGTAAATTCGGTTGGACGCCACTTTAAGGGTCAAAAGACTCGTCGTCCGATTCTTCGTCACTGACACATAATAACTGTATAATGTCAAGTTCCGCTACTTTGTAACAATTTGCTTCAGATGCGACAATAATATGATACACAAAGATGTCCGACCCCAATGACTTCTGTAGGAGAGATTCCCCTTTAAGGATACAACTGATCTTTATTCACAGAAGACGGGACACCGGCCCCTTTAAGTGAAGTCCTCCTGAGAACAGGGCCAAATTGACCCCATGGGAGCTCCTGCGAGATGGGAGTATTACTGCCAGCAGAGGTACTGACCCGAGATGGGAGTAATACTGCCAGCAGAGGTACTGACCCGAGATGGGA